>NC_040084.1:73919624-76319624 GCF_003369695.1 Bos indicus x Bos taurus | reverse complement strand
AAAGAATTTCAAAATTCTGGACTAGGATAATCTGCCAGGATTATTCAAGTGGTATTAGATATATTTTTCTTTGTAATATTTGACAGCATTTTTAGAGCATAATGCTTTACTCATAAATATTTTTATTTATGGTCCCTATGTATCTTTTATATAAGATACATTAACTTGAATACATGAGCTGAAGATTTTTACTCTTAAATATTTTTATTAGTTATGAACTCTAATAAAGACTTTTGTGTTAAGATATATTAACTTGAACATACTAACTAAAGATATCTTTAACCCAGGTCTCCCTCATTGCAGGCAGATTCTTTACCATCTGAATTACCAGGGAAGCCCAGGAATACTGGAGTGGGTAGGCCATCCCTTTTCCAGGGGATCTTCTCGACCCAGGAATCGAACTGGGGCTTCCTGCATTGCAGGTGGATTCTTTACCAGCTGAGCTACCAGGGAAGCCCCTTGCAAAACTTAGTATGTGCTAATTAGAGATGGATCAAGACACATAGAGTCTCATCTTAGCTCCAACAGCATTAGCATCTAGATCTCCGTTCTCTCATTTTAAGTGGCGTTTAAATGTACCTGTCTGGTTCATTGAAAAATTGACCATCATCCCTAATAGATATCAAAAAGTTCTTGATAAGCAGCAGATTTAAGGAAACTGGCTTAAATTAGGCATTCAGCTAGAGATAATGTGAGATTTGGGTAGAGGGTGGTTAAGATGGAGCTGGAGGGCAGACCAGTGAAAGACAGCAGATGGAAGTGAAGACTGAGGGGGCTGTTTAAAGGCAGTGGCTTCATCCAGAAGTCAGCTTCTCAGAGAATGATATATTCAGCTTTCGGGCATGTATTAAGTCTTTGGCACACAATTCCACTCTGCAGTTGTGTGCAGCCTGAGAGCAGAATATACAGTAGATGAAGGCATGGGCATAGTTGTGCCGTCCCTGGAGAAGGCAATGGCACCCCACTCCAGCACTCTTGCCTGGAAAATCCCAGGGACGGGGAGCCTGGTAGGCTGCAGTCCATGAGGTCGCTAAGAGTCGGACACGACTGAGCAACTTCACTTTCACTTTTCACTTTCATGCATTGGAGAAGGAAATGGCAGCCCACTCCGGTGTTCTTGCCTGGAGAATCCCAGGGATGGGGGAGCCTGATGGGAGGCCGTCTATGGGGTCACACAGAGTCGGACATGACTGAAGCGACTTAGCAGCAGTAGCAGCAACTTTACTGTCAGACATTGAAATTTGAGTCTTATAATTTCACATGTCATGAGATTATGTTTTAATTTTTTAAAACCATTTATAAAGGGGGCAGCTGGCTTTGACCCAAGAGCCATAATTTGCTGACTTGACCTCACACCAGCAAAATCATTAAGGTTTTAAGGGGGAATAAATAAATAGCATGAAAGTGAAAGTGAAGTCACTCAGTTGTGTCCAACTCTTTGCGACCCCATGGACTGTAGCCTACCAGGCTCCTCCATCCATGGGATTCTCCAGGCAAGAATACTGGGGTGGGTTGCCATTTACTTCTCCAGGGGATCTTCCCGACCCAGGGATCGAACTCGGGTCTCCCACATTGCAGGCAGACGCTTTACCTCTGAGCCACCAATAGCATAGGGCAGAAATTTAACACCTGGCTCTTGGAAGCTTGTTAAGAGTTTGTCAGAATCCAAAGAAGGAGCAGTCAGATGTAGGAAAGGAAATAGTGGTCTGCAGTGTTGATGAAAAACAGCTCCACAACTGGATCACTAGTAGTATATGATTAAAAAGATAACTAGAAAGATGAGAGAGAAAAAGACCATTGGTACTGGTTAGAAGTTCATGGTGACCATGGAGAATTTTTTTTTAAATGATGGGCGATAGAATTTTAGACAGCAGGAAAGATAATGTGTGCATCAAAGCTGGAATTGATAGGTTTAGAGCAATCACTGGGGCTTCCCTGGTAGCTCAGCTGGTAGAGAATTCACCTGAAATGCAGGAGACCCTGCTTTGATTCCTGGGTTGGGAAGATCCCTTGGAGAAGGGCTAGGCTACCCACTCCAGTATTCTTGGACTTTCCTGGTGGCTCAGACAGTCAAGAATCCGCCTGCAATGTTTGAGACCTGGGTTCATTGCCTGGGTTGGGAAGATCCCCTGGAGGCAATCATGGCAACCCACTCCAGTATTCTTGCCTGGAGAAGCCCCATGGACAGAGGAGCCTGGTGGGCTGCAGTCCATGGGGTCACAAGGAGTTGGACATGACTGAGCAACTAAGCACAGCACAGCACACACAGATTGTAAAGTAAGAGATGAGAAAACCACTGGGGAAATCTTTATAATTAAAAAGCTCTTTCCAAACCCTTCTTAATATTTAACGCAATAAATACCATAGTTTATGTGTTTCCTTCCGGAAGCTCTGGACTTAGGGAGTTAAGAGGCATTATAAAATAATGCCGAGAGGACGGTGTGCCCTGGGATGCTGGGGTGCATGCTAAGTTGCTTCAGTCGTGTCTGACTCTTTGTAACCCTATGGACTATGGCCTGCCAGGCTTTTCTGTCCGTGGGATTTTCCAGGCAAGAATACCAAAGTGGGTTGCTGTTTCCTTCGCCAGGGGATCTTCCCGATCCAGGGATAGAACCCATGTCTCTTAATGTCTCCTGCATTGGCAGGTGGGTTCGTTGCTACTGGCGCCAAGTGAGATGCTGGGGTGGAACCCTGCTTTTTAACCCCCAGACTTGCCACTGATCTCTGTGTAACCAGTGGCATTATCTTTACATGACTGTGGTCGCTCGATATCAGGTTTTATTAATGAGAAAGGAGATTACTCCATGTGTGACTCTTACCAAAGTTCATTTCTTAGAGCACTTCTCTGACTAGTCCTGGTGGGTTAGAAATGTTTCACTACCAATAAACTTCTCTCCTCCCTCTTTAAAATGAGAGCCAGTTGGATTCACTGCACAGATTCTTGTTCTATTGCTATTGCCCCCTTCAAGTTTTTACTCAAGTCTCACCTTTCCAATGAGCTCTATCCTGACTCTATTTAATATTACAACCTGGCCACACCCTCCTCCTCTCAAACCCCTTTTATCCTATGCAACTTTTTCTTTTGTCCATTCCACTCACCACATTCTAACATACCATATAACTGTGGTTTATGGTCAGGTAATGTAAGCTCCAAGAGGGATCTCAAATGAATGGCGCTTCGTACGTGCTCAGTAGTTGTCTTTGAACGAGTAAATCAGAGTTCCAGTGCCACTGTTGCGTACGTGAAAGGCCATGTGCTGTTTGTAGTTGGACGTCCAGATGGGGATGTTCAACCTCAGAAATTCGTGGACTGTGGATAAGGAGTGCTTCTGGTTAGAACCCACTACTGCCTGTTTTGAGTATAGTGAGCTAAGAGGCAGCTCTTGCTTATAAATGTGTTATCCTAAGGGAACTTTGCACACTTTTCAAGCAGTTATATAATTTAACTTACACTCTCAGTCTTTTCTCATTTGCCATCTGGCCATGTAATTACTTTTAAATAAAGCAGTGTATAGGTGAAAGAACACAAGTTGGAAATCCGTGATAATAGGTATGGTGGTAGAATAATATGTGTGTTTTGGGTTTTGTTTGCTTCAATTTTGTTGTATAAAAAATAAGATTGTGTGTCTGTTGGGGGGGATGATTTGAGGAGGAATCATTCCAAAGTTTTCCCTAGAGGGAGCCCCTTATATAAATTTTATTCTTTGACTAAAAGCTTTTGTTATAAACTAAATGTTTTGAATTAGTGGGTTATTACATTTTTCCATTCAGTTGTAAGTCTGGCCCAAAGCTATGAAATAAGAGGTTGTCTAACATGTTTCAAAAACTATTTTGCCATGAAGTGAAGTTGGGGAGAGCTTTGAGGTGCATTCTTTTCCTTTGTCCCCTATCATAATATTGTTTGATTTGTATTCTTTTCCTTTTTGTTCCTGTCTCTTTACCCCGAAGTGTATTTTTCTAGTGCCTGCTTGTACCACATTTCTGATTCTTCTCTGTTTATATTTACCCAGTTCTCTGTGGCCAATTGCACACGAGAAAAGAACTGCAACTTAGTATAGTACATTCACGTTGAAGAGAAAAACTCAGATAATTTTTGTTAGAAATTGTTCCTCTTCTCTCCCATTGGGGAGGTGTTTGGTGTGGAATTTTAAAAACCTGGTGCTTAGGCTAGGTTTTTAAAATTTAAAATACAGATTTAAATGATTAGGCTACTTTATCATCTGTTTTCTTCTTTGGAGTGGGAAAAGTTAAGAGTTTGGGGGCCGGGGGTGGTGAGAGTTGTGGCAGCTAGATGCAGATCACCCTTTGGAACAATGACAATGCTTTTCTCCGTCACTGGCAAGGAAAAAAAAAAAAAAACTGGGTGAGAAGACTGGGTGTACTAATTTGCAACTAAAATACAACCAAGTCATCATTTACAGCTCCCTGGAGATTGTATTGTAAAGTTTTACTGCTTGCAAACCTTCCTTTAGCGTGGGAGGCAGAGCCTGGGGGCGTGGTTGGGGAAACAATAGTTTGGCTCTTTCTCCCCCCTGAATCGGTTCAAATGCCTGACTTAACTAGGGAGTCAAAGAATCAACAGACTTGCCGTAAGACTTGTCGGCTCCAGTAAAAAGATCTGGATGTTCTTAGTGGCCCAGTGAAAGTGGGGAACACCTTTGCTTCACCTTGACTTCCATAAAGGAAACTCTCTACTGTTTTTGTGGACTCCAGAGAGGAGGCACTTCAGATCAGTTGGAGAGGAAACTGACTCACTGAGCACCGAGGCAGAAAGACAGATGTGGCTCTCATGCAAATAAGAACCAAGATTGGCTTTCTCTTTCTGTATACGTTGTCACTGGTGACTCTCGGCCTTAAAGATTAGGTTTCAGTGGGAGCTTTTCAGGTTCAAGGACTGTTAATGGTTTGTAACTGCCTGACAATAAGTTCAACCTCAGAGTTACATCAGTCCAGGCAGATGTCTGAGGATTCGAGACCAGAGGGAAAAAGTTGGAATCTGGAGCAGAAGAATGCTGATTACCACCTGTTTGCTGGACTGAGCTTTTAAAGGATTCAAATTGTTTAATCCTACGTAGATGTCCTGGAAATGGTGGTCTTTATTAATACAAAGATCAAGTCTTTGATTAAACTTTTTAAGAAGAAAAGTAAGTAGTTTCTTTTCTCTGCACTATATGTGAGTAAGTGTGTGTGTTTTATGTACGACTTCATCCTTTTGAGTGATGAAATTAAGAGTGTAAAACAGCATAATTGGTGTTTGTTAAACTCCTTTCTATACCAAGTTCAAATACCTCAGACTTTTATAACTCTAGGGCAGAATTATGTGACTTTTTCTTTTTAAAAGCATGACTTACTTGTTTATGGTTGGGATTTTAGGTGAATTCACTTCTATTGGGATTCTCAAAAAAAAAAAAAATAATAATCCTTTGAAGAAGGGGGAAAAAAGCCCTTGTATTTACTTTATGTCTGCCTTGATGTACAGTGTATGATGTTTCAATTCTTTGGCTAAATACGAGGAGCCTCTGAGTGATGCATCACATATTTTTGGTGGGGATGATCCTCTGAAAGTCTCCTACACTCTGTTAGTTATTTAAGAGCTCAAGGACAGCCTCTGTCTAGACTGATCAGTCATTGTAAAGCACACAACTTCTGTGATGTGGCTTCATTATGTACTTACAGTTGGTTTCAATTTCTTTAAATCCAGATGCCTCTTCATTCTTTGGAAAGTATAAATTTTATTTATAAACAGTTTTGTTTTTACATAGTTGTTTATTTTATTTTAGTTTTGGGGCCATGGGTTTAAACTGGATAAATGTAGGTAGGAGCATTGGTAAGAGAAACTGGAGAAAGCAAATGAACAGCCCTCGGGGTTCATTTCTACAGCTCCCCTCATCATAGATTGTCTTTGGATGGACTGATTAAAATCTACCCTGGCAAGAGTGAGATACACCAGGGAGAGACAACTGTTCTTTCTTAGGAGCCAGTTGGTAGTCGCATGGTGGGGCTGAATGTGCAATGACACGGACACTATCGCTTGGATTTGATTTGTAATTGGCGAGTAGGAAGAGTTTCCATTTTCATTGTTTTCCAACTATGAAGTATGATAATCCAGTCTTCGAAATCAATGGGCATCAGCACAAAACATTATAATTAACTGGCTACTCTTTGGAGGACACACGGCAAGCTCCATCCTGTGCAAGATTCTCAGATCATAACTAAGAACTAAGTCAGGGCTCTTTGGATTTTATAGATTACGACTGTAGTTCTATGTACCATGTAAAACATTTGTTCCACAGATATGTGAAATGCCAAGTGCCTAATTTACATGCTGCTGCTGCTGCTGCTAAGTCGCTTCAGTCGTGTCCGACTCTGTGCGACCCCATAGACGGCAGCCCACGAGGCTCACCCGTCCCTGAGATTCTCCAGGCAAGAACACTGGAGTGGGTTGACATTGCCTTCTCCAGTGCATGAAAGTGAAAGGTGAAAGCAAAGTCGCTGAGTCTTGTCCAACTCTTAGCGACTCCATGGACTGCGTGCAGCCCACCAGGCTCCTCCATCCATGGGATTTTCCAGGCAAGAGTACTGGAGTGGGGTGCCATTGCTTTCTCCGAATTTACATGCAGCTTTTAGTAAACATTAAAAGCAGAAAGTACACAGGACGTTTCTGTTTTTAACTTGATGTCTAGTTCTCAATGTTTATTTTTCCATTTGGCAGTTTGTAGGGCAAGTGGGATGATTTTTTTAAAAATTTGTCCAGTTTTATTGATGTATAATTGACATACAGTACTGTATCCACTTATGGTGTATAGCATAATAATTTGACTAGCAGACATCATGAAATGATTCTCACAGTAAGTGTAGTGAACATTCATAGTCTCATATAGATACAAAAGAAAAAGAAAATGTTTTCTTTGTGGTGAGAATTCTTAGGACATACTATCTTGTTGTTCAGTTGCTAAGTCATATCCGACTCTTTGTGACCTCATGGACTGCAGCACACCAGGCTCCTCTGTCCTTCACTATCCCTGGAGTTTGTTCACATTCTTATCCATTGAGTTGGTGATGCTAGCTAACCATCTCATCCTCTCTTAGCAACTTTTATATATAACCCAACAGTGTTAATTGTGTTCATAATGTTGTATATTACATACGTAGTACTAATTTATCTTATCACTGGAGAGAGTGGGATGATTTAGAAAGTGAATTATTTAAAGGTGGGCTTGTGGAATTCACTACCTGTAGTGAGTGCTGACCTCACTCTGGTCTGTGGGGTGACTCATGTTCCCAGAGGCACTGAGAAAGGCCAAGTTCCTCTTCATTGATGGTTCTAAAAGTCAGGGACTCCCTTCAGGTAATTGCACTAATCTTGCCACAACCATTCTTTTCATGAGTTATTTCATAAGCTGTGACTTTCCAAATATTAGCTCATTTGATCTGTATAATGGTTTTAATAGCTGTGCTGTTAGGTACATTGAGTTAATTTTAAACATGTTCACACAGAAAGGTTCAATAGTTCATGTGTGCCTGTTCATTTTATTTTATGAATCTACTTTATGGTCTCATTTCCAGGGACGTATTATGTTGTAGAAACGTGTATGCCCACTGTATCCTCTGTGGCATAGGTCAGAGAGGGGAAGATTCCCCCCGACTCACAGTTGTCGTATCTGCTGGTTTACAGGTGTTAGACTTGTCACCTTCAGTAAACACCTCAACACAGAGTCCTTCTCAAACTTCTCTGGTCTCTCCAATGCTGGCTTACAGCAACGGCTATATAAAAAATATTTTAAAAAATTGTTGTTGAATTTGTATGATGTTGTCAGTTTCATGTTGGGATCCATCGGTAGCCCTTTTTGGGTTGTGTTGTCAGGAAAAATCAAATAGACAAAGCAATCTTAAGCCCTAAAATGTAAAAGGAAAATTATCATAGAGATTTAACCTACCATTTCTTCCTCTGATGTCCTCAGTCTCTTTTGTGTTGGAAAAATTGAATTGAATTGGATTGTGTTGGGAAAAATCAATTGCATTGGAGTTTCTAAAAACATTTGAATATGAACATATTCCATGAAAGCAGGAAGTGCAGAGAAAATTTTTCAGCACGAATGGATTTCTAATTGAACTATGCTATTTAAATGTATTACATTGAATGTTTATGCTTAGTTTTTAAAATTTTAAATGAGTTTATAACAGTGGTGTTTTAAAATAATGCTTTAGAGGGGAAGGAATTGGTGCCAGGTTCTTAGTAGAAAAGTTGTTTTCTGTCTTGCAATCTAACATTTATAATGTAGTGACATAGTATAGTTGATTAATAGATTTTGTTATGATGGAGTGAAGCAGGAGGTCTTTATTGATTTTGTTAATCATTTTCTAACTTTGGAGTAAAAGGAGGGCCTAAAAAGATGGGAAGCAATTAACTAAACAAACACAAAACACAGTGGAAAGACCCCTGGGGTCTAAGATTGAATCTTATTCAGAATTTGTTCCATTTCTCCCTTGCTGGTCCTTACCTGTGAGTGTTTTAGGTACCCAGAACTCATCTTGATGTAACACAGTTACTTTAAAACCTGAATGTATTCTCTCTTTCTACAGCTGTTTCCAACCTAGATGAGGAGAGTCGATGGACGGTCCACTACACTGCTCCATGGCACCAGCAGGAGAATGTGTTCCTCCCCACCACAAGACCCCCCTGCGTGGAGGACCTGCACCGCCAAGCCAAGCTCAACCTCAAATCAGTACTGAGGGGTAAGATGAAACCCGCCAAGCTTGATGTTCTTGCATTCTTGGCTGTTATAAATGAAAACATAGATTCGGTTGCTATTTGTGAAAGACTACTTAAAATGAACTTATACTATGCTGTGTCTTTGTAAGTTATCATAAATACAGCTTAATACATGCTAAGTATGATCTGGTGTCTATAGAAAGCTGCCTATTTACAGATAGGCAAATGTATCCTCAAAGAGGCTTTTCTGGGTTAGAACCCTTTCAGTTCAGTTCAGTCGCTCAGTCGAGTCCGACTGTTTGCAACGCCATGAACTGCAGCATGCCAGGCCTCCCTGTCCATCACCAACTCCCGGAGTTTACCCAAGCTCATGTCCACTGAGTCGGTGATGCCATCCAACCATCTCATCCTCTGTTGTCCCTTTCTCCTCCTGCCGTCAACCTTTCCCAGCATCAGGGTCTTTTCAAATGAGTCAGTCGTATCAGGTGGCCGAAGTATTGGAGTTTCAGCTTCAACATCAGTCCTTCCAATGATCACCCAGGACTGATCTCCTTTAGGATGGACTGGTTGGAGCTCCTTGCAGTCCAAGGGACTCTCAAGAGTCTTCTTCAACACCACAGTTCAAAAGCATCAATTCTTCGGTGCTCAGCTTTCTTTATAGGCCAACTCTCACATCCATACATGACCACAGGAAAAACCATAGCCTTGACTAGATGGACCTTTGTTGACCAAGTAATGTCTCTGCTTTTTAATATGCTGTCTGGGTTGGTCAAAACTTTCCTTCTGAGGAGTAAGTGCCTTTTAATTTCATGGCTGCAGTCACCATCTGCAGTGATTTTGGAGCCCAGAAAAATAAAGTCTGACACTGTTTCCACTGTTTCCCCATCTGTTTGCCATGAAGTGATGGGACCAAGTGCCATGATCTTAGTTTTCTGAATGTTGAGCTTTAAGCCAACTTTTTCACTCTCCTCTTTCACTTTCATCAAGAGGCTCTTTAGTTCTTCTTCACTTTCTGCCATAAGGGTGGTGTCATCTGCATATCTGAGGTTATTGATATTTCTCCCAGCAATCTTGATTCCAGCTTGTGCTTCCTCCAGCATTTCTTATGATGTACTCTGCATATAAGTTAAATAACCAGGGTGACAATATAGAGCCTTGACGTGCTCCTTTTCCTATTTGGAACCAGTCCGTTGTTCCATGTCCAGTTCTAACTGTTGCTTCCTGACCTGCATACAGGTTTCTCAAGAGGCAGGTCAGGTGGTCTGGTATTCCCATCTCTTTCAGAATTTTCCACAGTTTATTGTGATCCACACAGTCAAAGGTTTTGGCATAGTCAATAAAGCAGAAATAGATGTTTTTCTAGAACTCTCTTGCTTTTTCAATGATCCAGCGGATGTTGGCAATTTGACGTCTGGTTCCCCTGCCTTGTCTAAAACCAGCTTGAACATCTGGAAGTTCACGGTTCACATATTGCTGAAGCCTGGCTTGGAGAATTTTGAGCATTACTTTACTAGCATGTGAGATGAGTGCAATCGTGTGGTAGTTTCAGCATTCTTTGGCATTGCCTTTCTTTGGGATTGGAATGAAAACTGACCTTTTCCAGTCCTGTAGCCACTGCTGAGTTTTCCAAATTTGCTGGCATACTGAGTGCAACCACCAGTACTCAAATAAACCCCTGCCGATATGGGAAATTTTGCCAAATTTTGCCACTGCTTTTTTAAGACCATAGTTTAAATATTCAGAGCAAATTGTTAAAGTTAGTACTTTGTAATGGTCTGTTCAGTTAATTCAAGTTGGGTGGAAAGGAGACCTAAATACATACTTTGAGGACATGCAGAGTGGTTTGATTGACCAGAATTTGGGCTCACCCCAGCAGTACTCCTTCTAGTCCAGGTGGGCAGAGTGCACTGTGGCTGGTAGGAAATCCAAGAAGAGTAGACACTTGTATCTAGTTTAAAATTCTCATTTTTACCTCAACTTGGTGATGTTAAGAAAAGTGTATACACGGCAAAGAGGACAAAGTGATAAAGAGGGGAAGAAGAAGTGATTTTTAAAGAAGTGATTTTTAAGATTCAGTTTTTCAGCCACTAAGTCATGTCTAAGTCTTTGCAACCCCATAAACTGTATGTAGCATGCCAGGCTCCTCTGTCCTTCACTGTCTCCCAGAGTTTGCTGAAATTCATGTCCATTGGATTGGTAATGCTGTCTGACCATCTCATTCTCTGTCACCCCCTTCTCCTTTTGCCTTCAATGTTTCCCAGCATCAGGGTCTTTTTCAATGAGTCAGCTCTTCGCATCAGGTGGCCAAAATATTGGAGCTTCAGCATCAGTCCTTACAATGAATAGTCAGGGTTGATTTCCTTTAGGATTGACTGGTTTGACCTCCATGTAGTCCGAGGGACGCTCAGGAGTCTTCTCCAACACCACAGTTTGAAAGTATCAATTCAGATTTAGAGACTTTCCCTTAAAACAAAGAACCAACATTCTTATTCTCCCGGATGCTGTTTCTACCAGTTTTCTCCTACCATGTGCTGTTTGGGGTCTAATTATACTAAAAATAATATTTGTTGCTTATGTGCAATTTAATTTAACTGGACATATCCTGTATTTATCTAATTGTGAAAGACTTATATCTGGAGAAATACTGTTACTGATTGAAGGAAACCCCAGCTTGAGGATCCCTCTTATTTTTGTTATAGTTTTCACTTATGTATCAGTCATTAATTAATTCTTCTATTAATGTGCTCTGATTATTAGCTAACAGTTAACACTCAACTGTATATGAAGTACTGTTCTAAACTATTGCACATTGTATCTCATTTAATCCTCACAGTAATCCTACTACAAACCATTACTGTGCCAAGTTTTACAGATGAAAACATGGAGACACAGAGTTTAGAAATGTGTTTGAGATCTCAGACTTAGAGATAGATCCAAGATTTAAACTTGGACCATCTCAGGCTGCAGAGCCCACATTCTTAACTGCTGCCTTTATCAACCATTTGTTGGAAATCTATTATTCTAGCAAAATGCAGAATACACCAGCAGGATCTCAGCTGTCGATAAATTTATACTTATATCTGGAGAACAGATCACAATGTGAAAAATACTTGAGAGGTGCCAAAAACTGCTGTATTGCAGTTAAAGAAAGCAGAACATCTCTGCTTAGAGAAAGAATAGCTGTCAGTAGAGTCACAATAGATGTGATATTCTGAACAGAACTGTACAAACATTTTTAATCGTAGCCCTGTTTTTTCTTCCTTTTATCTTGTGTAATGCTTTGATTATCTCATATGTATCTTACAGGTTTATGTATTTTATCATGTATCTTATAATGTTGGCATTGCACTGTCTAGAAAAGAGGACATTACTGGGCTCCATTTTACATTTAGCCTGAGTAACCCCTTATATGGGCTTCTCAAATGGGACTAGTGGTAAAGAACCTGCCTGCAGGAGATGCAAGTGATGCGGGTTCGATCCCCAGGTCAGGAAGATCTCCTGGAGGAGGGCATGGCAACCCACTCCAATATTCTTGCCTAGAGAATCCCATGGACAGAGGAGCCTGGCGGCCTACAGTCTATAGTGTCACAAAGAATCGAACACCACTGAAGCAACTCAGCACACAAGCTACATATTTAGTGACTACAAGCCTAGGTGGAAAGAATCATGTGCGTTGGGCTCTTCTGTGTGGCCTTGGAGATGTACTTTGGCTGTGTTGCCTTCATGATGTGCCTAAATCCAACCAGAATTTCTTCTCGATCCCTTCAGTTCCTAGTGATTTGTCTTTAGGAACTTTTGACAAAGTACTTCTTTACCTGGAGTTTACGTTCATACACCGAAGAATTAATAAGAATATTAAATGGCACAGTTCCCAGGACAAACCCCGGAGGCAGTGCCATTGTTAACATTTCTTTTGTTGCTCTGAAGACCAAGCCCTGCCTGGTCTGGCTTGTAGAAAATACCTTCAGGAAGGTATGTGTGAGTTTGAATATTCAGGCCCAGTGGTTTTTTGATCACTTTCCAGGAAATTGTGCTTCATGACCTCTTTCGTGTATTTTTAAGCACCTAATCAGAGCTTCTCTTTTCTGCCCTTAGGACACTGTATATCTATGTATAGATTTTTCTAACTTCATTTTCTTTTGAACTGTTCAGTAGATACCTATGAAATATCATCATCCACATTTTGCCGACACTTAGATTTTATTTTGAAAAGGTAAATTCTATAGTGATTGCTTAAGTGCCCTAAAGTGGTTCATCGAAGGGATCTACTATTAATAAGATTAATAAGTTTGGAAAATCCTTAGAGCCCAACTTTTAAAGTCTGGATTTAAATGAGCCTTAAGGGATTTTAGATAATTGATAACTTGAAGCACAGTGGTTGAGAGAGATGAAACGAGAAAGAATATCTGAGTGCTTTTGTTTCTCATTTATTTACTTTTAATCACATGTACTTTCACATACCACTTCCCCGACATCATGTTAGCAACCTGTAATAAACATAACATGAATGCAAAGTATTTGTTATATCATTATCAGTGAAGGTTAAAAAGAAAAAATCCAGTCCCTGAATATATGGTACTATTAAAGTATGATGTTATGTAAGATTATTAGTCTAAGATAACTTAACCTCAGCATTCTTTGATTAAAAATATAGAAAGGTAAGTCAGTATTCACAATGAGTAATCTGTTTTGTTCCTTCTATTCTTACTGTGACCTTGTTCACAGTTTTAAAAAAGGAGTACTATCCTTTGAGGGCTTCCCTGGTGGCTTAGTGGTAAAGAATCCACCTGCCAAGCAGGAGATGCAGGCTTGATCCCTAGGTCAGGAAGATCCTCTAGAGAAGGAAATGGCAACCCACTCCAGTATTTTTGCCTGGAGAATCTCATGTACAGAGGAAGCTGTTCGTGGGATCACAAAGAGTCAGGCATGACTGAACGATTAAACAACAAGAAATTAATAAGTAAGTGTTGTAAATATTGGCTTATGTTAAAATAATGCGGAAATGCTTAATGGTCAGTAGACCAGTAGACCACAGGTTTACCGAAAATGTTTTTATGAAAAAGCTAAGCTTGCGTTAGTACCTAAAGGGTAGATGTAGATACTACTTGTGTATTTTAAGGATCAATTTTGTGCTGTGCCAAGAGTTTTTAAATGAATGGACAAAAGGTCGTGGGTCCCCAGCTTTAAAGAGCTGAGGTGCTTGCCGTCTGGTGTCAAGACTGAAATGAACAAACAGTAGAGTAAAGGAAACGTATGAAGTACACTGGGTATGTAGAGGAGAGTTCGATCCACCAGAAAAGCCTTGGGAGACCCCACTCTCCCATTCCCCCGTTGAAGAGAGGATGGGCTTTTATAGTGTCAAATGGCATGTGAAGTGCCTAGAGGAGGTAGCTTCCATTCTGGCCCAACTAATGCAGGCAGATCTTTTGTGTTTGTTCTTAGGGACCAATCTCTGGAGAATTTGATAGAATTTAGTGGCCATGCTCTTGGATCAAATGATTTTATATTTTAATTGATGTATTTAGTTACTGGAGACTTAGGTAGTGATTTATTGCTAACAATAACACAAAAATGTACCAAGATTTTAAGAGTATTTTGATATTAGGCCCAACTGGACATCTGGCTAGTTATGAATAATAAATTTTATTGAATAGTAAATTTTACTAAATTTTCAGAAGAATTCTACTCTTTACATCTCCATGGTTGTTTAAACCCTTCATAAACTTCATCAGAGTTAGCTGTGATAATGAATAACCTCTATCTAACTAAATGTTTAACTGGATAGTTTTAGCTTTTATTGAAAAGGCCACAATTCAGTGGGAAAGGGGGAATTGAGGGCTGGGGTAGGCTTGCTTGGACTCAATGAAAGTTTTAGATTTTATTTCTTTATAACCTGTGAGCCTCATTTGGCAATTATACGATTATTAAAGGTTGTAATGAAAAAATGTTACTTCAAGCCCTCATCCCCTAAAAGCTCAACTTGGGAGAGAGATGAACATACTTTCTCAGTGTGCTTAGCAGGCAATTTGGTTCCTGCATCTGTGTAACTCCTGCCTGAATTAGTTCACAGAGTGTCTGTTGTTGACATCAGAAATGTCTAGTCACAGCTCTCTTTCCTGAAAAACCACACGTTAGCAGGTCAGCATGCTCTGTGGCTCCAGAATTAGAAGTGTGAGCACAGGGAGGAATGTTGGATCTGGCTTGTGTTAATTCAGAGTCGGAAGGTTATATTTATTATATCTGGAGACATAGGAATTGAGGATATACATTGTGAAGAAATGACTACTTATACCAAGTAATTTAAAGCAATAGAATGTGCATGCGTGTGTGTACAAACCAACCTGTTTGACATTAAATAGCGGTATACCTTTTTCAAAATTATGGACACAGTTTCTAAGTTGTTCTAGCCAGGTTTCTCTGACAGTTCCTGACACACAGACTTTATCTTTATCTGAAGGTCACTGCGTAACCTTTCATTGTCAGGAAGCCATCAACTAGTTCCATGTAGACTTGGACAAGTGAGTCTGTTCTGGGAAAGGCTGTGGGGGCCTCTCTGGATTTGATGAGGGGGCTTGATGGTGACATCTGTGTGCGTTGGGCACATGGGTCCATGGGTTTTGGCTGTAGAGTCCCTTCTTGGGATCCTGTGGCATTCTTCACAGGACTTCCTGGAAGACACGTGTCTAACCCTTGGTAATGTGAAGTGAAGTGAAAGCTGCTCAGTCATGTCTGATTCTCTGCAACCCATGGACTGTAGCCTGCCAGCCTCTTCTGTCCATGGAATTCTCCAGGCAGGAATACTGGAATGGGTTGCCATTTCTTTCTCCAGGGATCTTCCTGACCCAGGGATTGAACCTGGGTCTCCTGCATTGCAGGCAGATAGATTCTTTACCATCTGAGCCACTAAGGAATCCTATGGTGCTATTATTTTGGTCAAAAATAGAGCATGATCTGACTGCCAGAAACCTCTTGTTGTTCTTGCTTTCTAATAGGAAAAGGCCAGGTTTCATGAAAAGTACATGGGTGATGTTTAGGTTCACGTCCTGCCTCTGTTGTATACTAGGAATATATTGTTTGAGTTTAATTTTGAGTGTGTCTCTTTAAGATTTTGAACTTGTTTTTTATCTATAAGATAAAGATCCCAATACCTATTTTCATGGGAATAAGACCAACTTATTTATAGTATCTCAAAGTACCTGTCCCTCAATGTGGAAGCAGAAGGTGTTTGTGGAGGAGTGTCTTTTATATAAGTGCAGTGGGATACAGATAGAACTTTCAGTCCTCTTTCCCAGATGCTGTCATGATTTAGCTGACACTCTCCCTCCCAGCCATTATACTCCAGAGATAGACACTGGGGAGGAGGGAGAGAGGAAGAGAACAAAAGACAGATATCATCAGATGACAGTGACGCTCACAGACACGTTCACTTCATCCACATGAGCAAGACGCCTTTTCCTCCACGCCCCATCAGTCTCTGAAAGATACCCAGGATGCTAGAGCAGAAGGCCCCTCCCTGGTCCTCTGGTTAATCCCCTCTGCATTTGAATCCCATTTCTTTTAGGGGTTTCCCTGATAGCTCAGTTGGTAAAGAATCCGCTGGCAATGCAGGACACCCTGCTTCAATTCCTGGGTCAGGAAGATCCACTGGAGAAGGGATAGGCTACCCACTCCAGTATTCTTGGGTTTCCCTGTGGCTCAGCTGGTAAAGAATCTGCCTGCAATGTGGGAGACCTGGGTTCGATCCCTGGGTTGAGCAGATCCCTGGGAAAGGGAACTGCTACCCACTCCAGTATTCTTGCCTGGAGAATCCCATGGACTGTATAGTCTATGGGGTCACAAAGAGTCGGACATGACCCAGCGACTTTCACTTTATTTTGTATATGATAAACCAGGATTTATGGAAGTTAAGGGATTAATTGATAGCTACTTTACAGTTTATAGATAACTCTGCCAAGAACTCCGAGTCAGGTTTCTCACCCAGCCCATGCTGGCCTGTTTTGATCTCAGATCCCAAGGGCCTATCTCTGATGCTTCTTTAGCTGCCCTCAACTTCCGAAAAGGTCATTGGGACGGAGTTCACTTTGCAAATCAGAGCCTCAAGGCAGATTTAGTTTCTTCAGCCAATTAATTTAAGAAATGCAAAATAGACAAAAGTTGGTGACTTCCCTGTTGAACCTGCAAACTTCTCTTCACTCATTCTTGATTTCATTAAAATTCAAACATGTTTAAGGGAAATAAAGGAAGCTTCATCATTAGACATTGTATGTAATGAACATCAGTAATCATTGTTTCATCCTAATAGGCTTTGGTGCTTATTTTAGGGCTATAATAAGTCATTAGTACTTTAGAAGGAATGATGCTAAAGCTGAAACTTCAGTACTTTGGCCACCTCATGCAAAGAGTTGACTCATTGGAAAAGACTCTGATGCTGGGAGGGATTGGGCGCAGGAGGAGAAGGGGACAACAGAGGATGAGATGGCTGGATGGCATCACTGACTCGATGGATGTGAGTCTGAGTGAACTCCGGGAGTGGGTGATGGACAGGGAGGCCTGGCGTGCTGCAATTCATGGGGTCGCAAAGAGTCGGACACGACTGAGCGACTGAACTGAACTGAACTTAAAAAACATGGTAATAAGACTCAGGTTATAAAAGGGACAAAGGAAAGAAAGATAAGGGATTAGAAATACTAAATATACCAATGTTATAAGTAAGAAACATTAAATTACACTCACTCATATAGAATTTTAACTTCTTTTCTAGTTTAAACAAAAATAGGCATAGAGTGGAGAGCGTGGGGGTGGAGTGACTCTCTATTGTGGGAAACACTGCACAGAAGTAGGATGTGCAATTGTCTCATCTTCCCTGAACCACAGCGGCCTTGCCATCTTTTGCTGTTATTACCTGTTCCGAAAAATGAGATAGGCAGCCAGAATTGTGATTCTAGTGCTGCCTATAGCCTGGAAGATGTTGGAAAATCGTATCCCATTTTTGTACTTGGCTTCTCCCTCAGGAAAAGAACTTTTTTTAATCTCTAAGTTCCCTTCTAAGCTCCAAAATTCTGATTGGCCTCTCAGTACTTAACTGCTTAAGGGTGATATGTATGGGGTTTATTGACACAAAAGTAGAATTCACAGCTAAATGCAAGCCCTGAGTTGTCTAGAATCTAAGTTTGTGTTGACACAAAAACTGCTAAGTGCATCCAGCAAATGAGGTGCTGGGCTGGAAGCTGCAGCAGAGTCAGAGATGAATCGACATGGCTGCTTTCCTAGTTTACACCCAGTCAGAGGTAAGTGTATGAATAGCTCTCTGACAGGGTTGATAATGGTATCATTGAGCCCGCACCCTTGTCGCTGGGTGTTGTCTTTAAAACACAAATCTGATCATGCCTCTCACTAAAAATTCTTTACCAGCTTCCCACCTTTGGCAGAATAAAACATAACCTCTGTGGCACCTGAGAACCTTCCTGATCTTCCCCATTTGTCCAGCCTCACCTACCAGATGACCCTTTCTCCCCTGTGCTGCTGTGTTCCTCCTCCCAAAGTCTTCACTTTGTGCCTCACACATAAGGATAAAGTCCTTCCGTTGGAAAGCTGGCTTGTGTTGCCCTTTCTGTCTGTCCACACATGTCTCAATCCACTTCCTCTCCCTTCTGAACCACAACCGCTCACACCTGGCCAACTCCTGTTGCCCTTGTGAGGATCAGCTGGTGGCTGCCTGGGTTCCCATAGCACTTTCCTGGACTCCTCAGGGCAGACCCAGACATCGCTTCCCCACTTTTCCACACATGCCCACAGAACCTTACACCCCTCCAATCAACTGCTAGTAATTGTGTTCACATGTTTATCGCCCACCTGTCAGCAAGACCCTTGGGAGCAGGACCTTTTCTTGTCATTTGTGTGACCCCAGCGCTTGGTACTGTAAATACTGTTGTGTCTATGGAGGTCCTGGAATAGTCATCTCAAACTCATGAGGAAGATCAGTCGTAGCTGGGGAACAACTGGTGAGAACGTGGGAGCGAGGAGACTGGAGACGAGAGATACAGAGAGAGCAGTGGTGAAGGTTGAGCCTGGGAGGCTCTTATTTTAGGGGCTTGGGAAGAAGTTGGGAAAAGAGTAACTGCGGAGGAAGACAGCAAATCAGGATGGGGCCTTGGTCGTGGTCCTCAGGGACAGGCAGAGTTGGAAGAAAGGCTACTGAATTGGTCAGGAGGTGGCCATTGGTGACTGTCAAAAGAGTGGTTTCCAGGGGGTCTGTGGATTTAAGAAGCCAGGTGTCATGAGATACTTATTTTAATAAGCAGAAAAATAATAATATAAGTAAGTTTTTTAAAGAAATAAAATAAATGATGTTGCCAAGGCAAAGAGTATTTTGAGGGAGTCGCAGGCTAAAAGTAGTACTATTACTTGTTTTAAAAACTAGAGCCAGTTAAAACATGCTTTTAGACAAAAGAGCCCACAGGAGGACGAAAGGTTGCAAATATTATAAAGAGAGCATATTGTATTTTGTTTTATTATATTATATTATAAAGGGATCATATTCCCTCAGTAGTCAGAAGGCAGTGAACGGGCACAGGCAGAGGTCAGGTTTTGACTTCCAACTCCCAGACAGAAAACCGGAGAAAGCACGTTTTGAGATGGAGCAAAAAAACATTGACGTTATTTATTAGAGTCTTGATAGAAATGTGGCCCCCACTGTGTGGCCAGTTCCTTGGTGAGAAGGATGACTTCATTGGAGCTGACTGGTTCAGTGCTTGTGAATGTAATTAGTTTGACTTTTCAAAGCCAAATGGTAATGTTATTAAAGACTTTTTTTTTTTTTTGGTAATGTTTAGTATTTTATTGTACTTCCTTTGGAATTTTTGTCCTTAGGGAAAGTTGCGCAACATGATGAAACAATGGATTAAATTCCCTATTGAGAAAAATGAAGTGCAAGACAAAAATAAAAAATTAAGAGAATGGAATGATACACAAAGGAGTGGCTTAACCTCTCTTGTTGGATTCAGTGGCACACAAAGTTTTTTATAATACTAACTCTGGGTATGGTAACCCTGAACGGGTAGTTAACCTGTGTGAGGGAAGTCAGATGCAAGAACAAAGGAAAAAGGAACAATCTGTGCTTTTTCAGTGGGTAAAGAGACCTGTCGCCTTTAATAGCAAGCAACACACAAAAGATAGAATAGCGTAGACAGTCATTTGAATGATCCAGGTCTTAACAAAGCACCATGGATGGTTTGAACAAAAGGCTTTTTGTTTTGTTTTTGTGTTCGTGGCCAGTCTGCTGTTTCAGCAATTCCAGTTTAATTCCCGATAAACTGAGTAACTTGAGCGGCTGCTATATTTTCGCCCAGTGCAGCATAAAAATGCTACTTTGAAGGTACTGTGGATAAGGTTTGTTATCATTCCCCATGCAACTGAAGTCCCTGGTGTTGGTTTAGACTCTTTGCAAGTTATTTGATATTGAGTAACCTTGGTGATGCTCCACGGCTGCCAGTGATAGGGCTTTTTCATTCTGAAGTGAAATGAGATCACCTCCAATTTGGTTGTGCTCTGGTGGCGCTCAGCTAGGACTTGCACACCCATACCCTCACATTTATCATAGGTACGAGAACGCTTTCACCTTAATTTAAGTCAGATTTAGTTCTTCAAGTCTCCTTAAATGATTTTGGCTATATGAAGAAAAGTAATGTTAAAAGCCAGTTTTCTGCCATGGAAAATAACATTTGAGGAATAATTCTTTTCATGGTTTGCAGTGAAAAATAAAGCTAACAGTTTTATCCAGTGCGGTGAATTTTAATATTTAATCCCTAAGTGTTTAGGGATGGTTTTATTCCACTCTAATAGAAATTAACTATAGAGGGAGAATATCAATCAATATGACCTCTTTTTGCCCTTTTGCATAAATGACAGGGCCTATGGTGTTTAATATTAGTCATTGAAGGAGATACTTGTCCCAGGATATGGAGGGAGGAGACCCTTTTCAATGGCTTTTCAGTGTATTAGTCAGCAGATTCTTTTCCTGTGTGACTGTTGAGCTGGTGATACAATTAATGGTACGTGTTCTCAAGGTACTCCACCTTCCAGGTCCTGACCACTTTATCTCCCCAAACACACTAAGTAGATTGAAATGAGAAGTCATTTGGAATTGTTCTAAAGTAAGTATTAGGTGTATGAATTCAGAAGTTTGCTTGACATTTCCCCCTCCCTTGGTGGAACCCATTTACTTCAAAGGCAGCTTTTCCACCATCTCTTGTCTACCTTGTGAAAATATTAGTCACTCAGTCATATCTGACTCTGCGACCCCATGGACTGTAGCCTGCCAGGTTCTTCTGTCCATGGAGTTCTCCAGGCAAGAATACTGGAGTGGGTAGCCCTTCCCTTCTCCAGAGGATCTTCCCATCCCAGGTATCGAACCCAGGTCTCCTGCATTGCAGGCAGTTTCTTTACTGTCTGAATCACACGGGAAGCCCTCTTTTCCACCTTACTCCTTCCCAGAACCTCTCTGGGAGCTTTCCTGTGACATCTGTTCTATCTGACCAGAAATCACAAGAGTTGCCCATGATGGAATAAGTATTGTGATGTTGGATTTGGTCAGTGTCTCTAAAGTTCTACTGGGACCAAATTTTCTTGGATAGATAACCCTAATAGAGCAGGGAGCATCATCTTCTCTACCTGCTCTTCCCTCATCCTCTTATTTACTGAACATATGTATAATAGGTGCCCCTCACCCATTAAATTCTGTGTTTATGCTGGCCCTAACCCATATGTATCAATTGTGCTTAATAAACATTGATGACATCTTTGGTGTACCAGATAGGCAGGTCAGATGCTTTGGGTAAATTAAGATAAAAAGTATGGCCAAAGATAAAATGCACCTGGGTGAGGGCTAGGGACAGCCCCCCTATCACATAATCACAGGGCCCTTTCAAGCACTGAAGGTTCATTCATTTAGTGAACTCTTGGCCACCTACAATGAGTAAATCGTGTGTGGCTTAGGCACCTTTAGGGCTTCCCTCATAGCTCAGTTGGTAAAGAATCCACCTGCAATGCAGGAGAGCCTTGTTTGATTCCTGGGTCAGGAAGATCAACTGGAGAAGGGATAGGCTACTCACTCCAGTATTCTAGGGCTTCCTTTGTGGCTCAGCTGGTAAAGAATCGCCTGCAATACAGGAGACCTGGGTTCAATCCCTAGGTTTGGAAGATGCCCTGGAGAAGGGAAAGGCTACCCACTCTAGTATTCTAGCCTAGAGAATTCCATGGACTGTACAGTGCACAGGGTCACAAAGAGTTGGACACGACTGAGTGACTTTCACTTAGACTTCTTTAGGAGGACATCGGCTTTTACTTTCAGGGCCTGGGAAGCCATTGGAGAAGTTTGAGCTCAGGAGTGACATAATGTGACCCATACTTTTTAAGTGGTTCAATTTGGTTCTGTGTTAAAAGTTCAAAGTAAAAGAATTGGAGTGACCCAGGACATTGGGTGGAGATGACCGCAGTAATCAAGGGAGAAGTGGAAGTGGCCTGAAAAGAAAGTAGATACCAGATAAAGCATTTCTTCTTCCACAGTGCTCTCTATACTCTATCAGCTAAATTCTTCTTCATCCTTCGTTCCCCATCTTCCTCTCTAGTTATTCCATTGGTGAGTGTGGATCATCATGGCAAAATAAAAGAAACACTTAAAATAAAATAAAAGAAACCCTCTTTTCCCCTTGGGCCTTTTACCTTTTCTCACCTGGAATAAGGAGGAAAATTCTGGTCTTCAGGAGCCTCACCTAGCACCTCCATCAAATGGAAGGCTTTTCCTTTTACTTTATACCTGCCCTAAATGGGTTCATGGATTTCACATCAAGAACCTTTCATTTTGGTTCTCCTTCTCTGTGGCTACTTACTTTCCTCTGAAACAGTTTTCTTGTAGTGTGGCTCGCAGACCAGCAGCAGGAATATCACCTAGGAATTGATTAGAAGTGTAAGTTCTCAGGCTCCAATGCAGACCTACTGAGTCAGACACTCAGGTCAGCCAAGTGGTTAACAAGCCCCCAGGGGATTCGGATGCGCCTTCATCGGGAGGACCCTGCTCCGTAAATTGTCATGTGAACTTGTTTAATCAGTCCACCAAATTGTAAACACCTTGAAAGTTGTACGCCTTTCAGTTTCACTAGCTCATTGTAAGCTAAGATTCAAACACACAGCTGTTCACTGCCAGAGTTTAAGATCTTGGCCACGACCATTCATCTCCCTGGCTGTTAGCAGAAGGTTACTTGAATGAATTGATTCATCTCCTTCCAGGAAGCTTCCTTTTCCTTGAAACGTGGGTGATTATTGGCATATTTTCTGATTGGCCATCTCTTTCTTACACGCAGTTAATAAATTATACTCTAGCACCTGGAGCATTTTGTTCATTGGAGCATTATGTCCAACGGTGCATCATGTCCATGCACCATTAAGACATGAAGAGAGGAGAGATTTTGGAACTTTTAGAGAGACTTGGGCTTAATCCTTAAAGCCATATATTTTCTCCTTTCATATTTTATGGTACTTTGGATGCAAAGTATCATTGACATGATAATTGATAAAGAAGGCATCTTATGGACTCAAACATGGATGTATTGGAAGATAAATTTGGATTTAATACTTCATATATAATAATATACTTTTATATCATTGTAAGTATTCCTGTATAACTATATACAAACAATTACTCTTAAGGGGAGAGGGAAGAAAAGAATGGATCATTAGTATAAGAGTAAACCAAAAAGTTATATTTATTTGGAATCTATTATTTATAATTGCTCTCAAATTATCTAGGACAATATCCGTTGAAAGTATCTATATTAAATCCATGGTATCTTTAAGATTTAACATAGCTTTTCAGCTCACTTGATATGCTGCAAGTAACTGAGTAACTTAAAAAACTTTTGACCATTTATAGTCCCTTAATTATGTTGATTCTTAAAAACAATTTCAATAAATTAAAGTACAGCTAGCCGCTTTGAAGGGGGCTTAGCTGCTTTAAAGAAAAGAATTTATGGACAGTCCAAATGTAATTTTGGAAAATCCAGTGTACATGACTGGCAAGGTAGAATCTTAACTACAATATCAGTATGATTTCCTCTTCAGGATTGCCAGACGCAATAAATGTACTAGAAGGCAGATTCCTTCTACTTTGAAATGCATTTTGATTTTATTTTCAGAAAGAAAATAACTTCCCTAATGTTCACAGAGCATAATATTTGAGTGCAGTAAAATTTTTCCTATGTTGCTTGTTAAATGAAAGCTCAAACTAGAATCTTTAGCTGTGTAATACCTGATACAGCTGTTGGACTGGAATTGATTATTGATTTTCTTCTAAATATATGTTTGTAGTCATCCATGTTCTCAGCCCTCTGGTACCAGACAAAGATATAATATAAGAACTGGCTTTCAGCCCTGTCACTGATAATCTGATGGATAAATAACTGGGATAGAAGTTTGGAAACCTGGATCTACCAGAAATGTAAAACATTTGTGTCTCATAATCCATAAGACAGGTATAATATCTGCTTTCCTTCAGTTCACACAGAAATATTTTACACACAAATCAAATAATGATGGCCAAGGGCTTTCAGTTTAGAAAATAATGCATTTATTAAGTGTCAGGAGTAATGGCTTTAAAAATCAGTGATGTGAAAAAAAGAGTTGTTTAGACTGTGCTTCATCACGGGACATTCTCACTGAAGCAGTACATCGTGGCCATTATTTATAATTAACTTTGGAACTGGAGTCCTCCCAGTTGTTAATGACCTTGAATTATAGGAGGAGGATTATGAAAGATTTAATACTGTTAGAAAGAAACCACATTCAGATTTTAAAGTATGGTATGTCTAAAATGCTGTACTGCTGTGAAATACCAGCAGTGTGCTTTTGACCTGAATGTTTAGACACTTTCCTAGCAGTTCATACTCGTATATACCACCACTATCCATACAACCTGAAAAATGACAAAACAGCCTTTTTTAACTGGTCCTTCTGGCTTTTAATGCAGCAGTGCTTGTTTTCTGTTTCTTTTTTTTTTAATTAAAATACAGTTAATTTATAGTATTGTATTCAAGTGTACAGAAAAGTGATTAAATTATATTTTTCAGATTCTTTTCCATTATAGATTATTACAAGATGTTGAATATAGTTCCCTTTGCTAAACAATAGGTCCTGTGGTTTACCTGTTTTATATATAGTAGAGCATATCTGTTAATCCCAAACTCCTAATTTATCTCTTGCATCCACCCCTGTTATCCCCTTTGGTAACCATAAGTTTGTTTCTATTTCTGTTTTGTAAATAAAAAAGTTTAAGTTAATTTTTTTTGAAGTAGAGTTGGGTTACAATTTTGTGTTAGTTTTGGTTGTACAGCAAAGTGATTCAGTTATATTTGTGTATGTTCTTATTATATGTATATTTCAGATTCTTTTCTCACATATATGTAACAAAATATTGAGCATATACTAGGTCCTTATTGTTTATCTGTTTTATGTATATAGTAATGTATACATATAATTTCCAAATTCCTGATTTATCTCTTCCCCTCACCTTTCCCCTTGGTAACCATAAGTTTGTTTTCTATGTCTATGAATCTCTTTCTGGTTTTATAAATAAGTTCATTTGTATCATATTTTAAGATTCTGTATATAAGTGATACATGTTATTTGTCTTTCTCTGACTTCAGTTCAGTCGCTCAGTCGTGTCTGACTCTTTGCAACTCCATGAAATGCAGCACGCCAGGCCTCCCTGTCCATCACCAACTCCCGCAGTTCACCCAAACCCATGTCCATTGAGTCGGTGATGCCATCCAACCATCTCATCCTCTGTCGTCCCCTTCTCCTCCTGCCCTCAATCTTTCCCAGCATCAGGGTCTTTTCCAATGAGTCAGCTCTTCGCATCAGGTGGCCAAAGTATTGGAGTTTCAGCTTCAACATCAGTCCTTCCAGTGAACACCCAGGACTGATCTCCTTTAGGATGGACTGGTTGGATCTCCTTGCAATCCAAGGGACTTTCAAGAGTCTTCTGCAACACCGCAGTTCAAAAGCATCAATTCTTCAGTGCTCAGCTTTCTTTATAGTCCAGTTCTCACACATTAGCCTTGACTAGACGAACCTTTGTTGGCAAAGTAATGTCTCTGCTTTTTAATATGCCATCTAGGTTGGTCATAACTTTCATTCCAAGGAGTAAGTGTCCTTTAATTTCATGGCTGCAATCACCATCTGCAGTGATTTTGGAGCCCAGAAAAATAAAGTCAGCCACTGTTTCCATTGTTTGCCCATCTATTTGCCATGAAGTGATGGGACCAGATGCCATGATCTTAGTTTTCTGAATGTTGAGCTTTAAGCCAACTTTTTCACTCTCCTCTTTCACTTTCATCAAGAGGCTTTTTAGTTCCTCTTCACTCTGTGCCATAAGGGTTGTATCATCTGCATATCTGAGGTTATTGATATTTCTCCCAGCAGTCTTGATTCCAGCTGTGCTTCTCCAGCCCAGCGTTTCTCATGATGTACTCTGCATATAAGTTAAATAAGCAGGGTGATAATATACAGCCTTGACATACTCCTTTTCCTACTTGGAACCAGTCTGTTGTTCCATGTCCAGTTCTAACTGTTGCTTCCTGGCCTGCATACAGGTTTCTCAAGAGGCAGGTCAGGTGGTCTGGTATTCCCATCTCTTTCAGAATTTTCCACAGTTTATTGTGATCCACACAGTCAAAGGCTTTGGCATAGTCAGTAAAGCAGAAGTAGATGTTTTTCTGGAACTCTTTTGCTTTTTTGATGATCCAGCGGATGTTGGAAATTTGATGTCTGGTTCCTCTGCCTTGTCTAAAACCAGCTTGAACATCTGGAAGTTCGTAGTTCATGTATTGCTGAAGCCTGGCTTGGAGAATTTTAAGCATCACTTTACTAGCGTGTGAGATGAGTGCAATTGTGTGGTAGTTTGAGCATTCTTTAGCATTGCCTTTCTTTGGGATTGGAATGAAAACTGACCTTTTCCAGTCCTGTGGCCACTGCTGAGTTTTCCAAATTTAGGTTAATAATCTAAAGGTCCATCCATGTTGCTGCAAATAGCATTATTTCATTCTTTTTTTTCTGAGTAATATTCCATTGTGTATATATACCACATCTTCTTTATCCATCCATCTGTGGGTGGACATTTAGGTGCACGTGTGCACACACACAGAAGGTTGCAGTAAGTGGGGAAGGCTTTGTGAAGAAGGGGATTTGAAGTAAACCTCAAAAGATTTGGGGGAAGCTGCCATGAAGTAGTGCAGTGACTTGGGTTCCCTGTAAGCATGGCAGCTGCCACTGCCAGCCAGTAAACCCTGAATGCCATCAGCTCTAGGAGAGTTTGGGAACTGGTGATGGTAGTATATATTATATATTAATATGTATAATTAATATAAATTGAAGAATTTATAAAATCATTTTCAGAAGGGATCAAAGAATTTTCTGTTTCTTCTTAAAATGCTGAGTCTGCTAATATTTTCATTATTTATGAGATAGGTAGTGTTTTCACCTATAGACATGCTTTCCCTTTGAGGAAAAGCTAAGAGTCCATCTCTAATTTTAACTGTGGTAAACCTTAAATACCAACATTCCTTAAGATGAACAATACTTACTACATTCTGTACTTATATTTTTGTTGTTGTTATGGAAATTTAAGTATAGGAAAAAACTCTAGTAAAACTAGTTCAATTTCTTAATTTCTAAAACCCAAAAGTGTATTATTGATTCATCAGATAAAGACCAGTGTTATTTTATACATAATTAAGTGTGGTACAGAGACATACGGGTTTCCCTGGTGGCTCAGTGCTAAAGCATCCATCTGCCAGTGCAGCAGACATGGGTTCAATCCGCAGGTCAGGAAGATCTCCTAGAAAAGGAAATGGCAACCCACTCCAGTATTCTTGCCTGGGAAATCCCATGCAGAGAGGAGCCTGGCGGACTTCAGTCCATGGGATCACAAACAACTAGACACGACTGAGCGACTAAACAACAACAACAAACCAGAGACATGGAGGAGGAGAGTTTCTTATCATAAGCAAGTTGACACTCTCAGGAAAGAGCACCAGCCTTGTGGCCAGAGTACCTGGAGTCTAATATTGGTTCCACCAACTGGAGCAAGTTTCTTTGTGTCTCAAGGTCTTTGTACATAAAATGTGGATATTAATCCCCATCTCTTAAGGTCATTGTGGAGAGTAAATGATTTACTGTACGTAAAGTGCTTTGAACAATGGCTTGTTCACAGGGAACCCTCAATCAAAGTTAATATTAGTAATACACAGCAGTTACTCTATGTCTGCTGAGAGTTGTTTTACGTCTTGCCTTTTCCTACTATAACCGCTAACTTTTCTTGGAACCTTAGAGCTTGGTGCTGAAGCTGACAGATACTTCTTGCCCAGAGTTGCACAGCTCTTCAGCAGCCAAACAGCCAACTCCAGATGCCCAATTCCTGTTGCAGTTTCTTCACCATGATGCTCTAAGATTCCTACCAAAGGGAACCCCACCCCATTTCTCCAAAGATCCTTATGAACATCTTTCACATCTTAGCATCTCCTGGTTCCATCTTTGTTGATTTCCTTGGGCTGCCATGACAAAGTGCCACAAACCGGGTGACTTAAAACAATAGAAATTTATTGTCTTATAATTCTGGAGGCTAGAAGTCCAAAATCAGGGTGTTGGCAGGGCCATACTCCTTTCAGCCTCTTGTGGTCACCCTCTTCCAGTTTCTGGTGACCCTGTGTGCTCGTGCAGCAGCTTAACTCCAATCTGTCTCTGCCTCTGTCTGCACCTGGCTGTCTTTCCTCTGTGTCAGTGCATCTTCAAATGGTCCCAGTGTCTATGTTTCCTTCTCATAAGGACATCAGTCACATTGGGTTAGAACCCACCCAAAAGACCTCATTTTAACATGCTTACATCTGGAAAGACTGTAAATAAGGTCATAGTCATAGGTACCGAGGTTAAGACCTCGGCATTTCTTTTCTGGGGACAAAGTTCAACCCAGCACACATACTTTCAGATCAAAAAACCTTGATCCTTTTTTATCTTTGCTTTGGAAGTTTCAAAACATTGAATACATTTATCAGGCATCTGGCTGATACTATTTTAGTGTAAAAATGCTCCTAAGTATAAGGCTTCATGTTCAGTTCAGTTCAATCGCTCAGTCGTGTCCGACTCTTTGCAACCCCATGAATCGCAGCACGCCAGGCCTTCCTGTCCATCACCAACTCCCGGAGTTCACTCAGACTCATGTCCATTGAGTCAGTGATGCCATCCAGCCATCTCATCCTCTGTCATCCCCTTCTCCTGCCCCCAATCCCTCCCAGCATCAGAGTCTTCTCCAATGAGTCAACTCTCCACATCAGGTAGCCAGAGTACTGGAGTTTCAGCTTTAGCATCAGTCCTTCCAAAGAACACCCAGGACTGATCTCCTTCAGAATGGACTGGTTGGATCTCCTTGCAGTCCAAGGGACTCTCAAGAGTCTTCTCCAACACTGCAGTTCAAAAGCATCAATTCTTCAGTGCTCAGCTTTCTTCACAGTCCAACTCTCACATCCACACATGACCACTGGAAAAACCATAGCCTTGACTAGACGGACCTTTGTTGGCAAAGTAATGTCTCTGCTTTTGAATATGCTATCTAGGTTGGTCATAACTTTCCTTCCAAGGAGTAAGCGTCTTTTAATTTCATGGCTGCAGTCACCATCTGCAGTGATTTTGGAGCCCAGAAAAATAAAGTCTGACACTGTTTCCACTGTTTCCCCATCTATTTCCCATGAAGTGATGGGACCAGATGCCATGATCTTCGTTTTCTGAATGTTGAGCTTTAAGCCAACTTTCACTCTCCTCTCACTTTCATCAAGAGGCTTTTTAGTTCCTCTTTACTTTCTGCCATAAGGGTGGTGTCATCTGCATATCTGAGGTTATTGATATTTCTCCTGGCAATCTTGATTCCAGCTTGTGCTTCTTCCAGCCCAGCGTTTCTCATGATGTACTCTGCATAGAAGTTAAATAAGCAGGGTGACAATATACAGCCTTGACGTACTCCTTTTCCTATTTGGAACCAGTCTGTTGTTCCATGTCCAGTTCTAACTGTTGCTTCCTGACCTGCATACAGGTTTCTCAAGAGGCAGGTCAGGTGGTCTGGTATTCCCATCTCCTTCAGAATTTTCCAGTTTATTGTGATCCACACAGTCAAAGGCTTTGGCATAGTCAATAAAGCAGAAATAGATGTTTTTCTGGAACTTTCTTGCTTTTTTGATGATCCAGCGGATGTTGGCAATTTGATGTCTGGTTCCTCTGCCTTTTCTAGAACCAGCTTGAACATCTGGAAGTTCACGGTTCATGTATTGCTGAAGCAGGGCTTGGAGAATTTTGAACATTACATGAAACCGATTAGGTTAATAAATTTTGTGCTTAGTTCAGTCGCTCAGTCGTGTCTGACTCTTTGCAACCCCATGAATCACAGCACGCCAGGCCTCCCTGACCCTCACCAACTCCCAGAGTTCACTCAGATTCACGTCCATCGAGTCAGTGATGCCATCCAGCCATCTCATCCTCTGTCGTCCCCTTCTCCTCCTGCCCCCAATCCCTCCCAGCAGCAGAGTCTTTTCCAATGAGTCAACTCTTCGCATGTTGTTGTACTTAGATCAACTCAAAAATTTATGTTCTTTTTCTGGGTTGAGAGGAGTTAGAAATAAATGTTTAGGCCACTGACAGTAAGAGGATCCCTGTATGAGTGTCATATGCAGAAGAAATACAACCTCATGATGTTTTAGTCAAGATGTAGCCAACAGTTTGGTCAGACCTTAGAATCTTAAAGAATTGTGTAGCCAGGGAGGTCTTGTTATGGAATTGCTTACTGACTTTTAAAAGTGAGAGGATTTGAGGTAGTTATGGCTTCCGTGGTAATTGTTGACATCAGTGACCGTGTTTTTTGAGCACTGGCCAAGTGGGAAGGTTCTGTACCAAGTCCTGACGCACGCTGACCTAGTCTCTTACCTGAAAGAGCAGAGTTCTCAGAAATACTTGTTGACTGATTCTCATGACAGCTTCCCAAATGAAGTAATGGCCCAGCTTTAGAAGTGGAATCTGAGTTTCTAGGAGGATAAGATGCCGTCCCCCAGGTCTCACAGGTAGTGAGTGGTACCTGGTTTGTCTGAATTACAGACACTCAGCTGCTTCTCCGTAGAGCTGTCGCATGGCCGTGCCACCCACCCATCCACCCACCCCTGCCAGTGGTTAATGTCCTGTTACTGAAACACACAAGTGTAGCTTTTCATTGCAAATCCCACATTTCTCAACGTTATATAGGAAGGATTAGAAATAAACGTTTACCAAGTGTTGGGAGAATGGGTGACAAGGATCTGAGAAGTCTTAGATTTGGTGTTGTTTCTGGAGGAGTCATTAGAGTTGTTTTGAAATAGTTTGATTTTCCCCTTGCTTATGAGGTGAGGTTGCCCTTCTTCTCACCTCTGAAGGTACATGTGGACGTGTGACTTGTTGTATCCAAAGAAACAGGAGAGGAAGTAACCTGGTTACTTCTGGCAGAAGTTTCCAGAGCCAGTAGTGCTGCTGCTTGATGGTCTGAGCACTCTTTGAGGGGGATCTTCCCACGGCTTGATCTCCATGTGACTGCCACCACTGCCTGGACCGGGAGAACATGCAGAGTCATAAAAACATCTTGTTGTATTAAGCCCCTGGGGCTTGGAAGTGTTTGTGACTGCTTTATACTCCAGCTCATTGTCACTAATTCATTACACTTAGGAGCAAAACAGAGAGCATGGAAATTCATCAAGGATTTCCGGTAGAGAAAATGAGTTTGAAGATAACTCTAAATCTTCTTGCAGCAGACTCCCTCAACATATCTAAAATATTAAAGCAGAAAATCCAACAAATAGTGTAATATGTGAAGGTTGGGAGGACAAAACAGTATTAAATTCGTAAGACGGTTAGGTAACCCTCTAAGCCTCTGACAGTATTTTTTGCTTCTATATTTAAAACTTTGGTCACCCACGTTATTTGTCCATTGTTCTTGTGCTAAAGAAAATAGCTGGACAGGAAAGAAAGGAGGAGGAAATTTGTGGCTGGAAAACCAGAGGACACTACAAACAGTGACACCTTTATCTGAGCAGTACTGTGAGAACAATAGCATGGTTTTACTCTAAATTTCTGTTGCAAGAAGCATATGTGTTAAAGACGGAGCTTCTATTACATTTAGTATCGTTTCCCACCTGTGGTTGCTGGTATAACCTGGCTTTAAGTTATACTTTGCCTTGCCCTTACCATCAGTGTAGCGTTTGAAAAGTCTTTGTTTATTCATGATTGCTAATGGCACCCCACTCTAGTACTCTTGCCTGGAAAATCCCATGGATGGAGGAGCCTGGTGGGCTGCAGACCATGGGGTTGCGAAGAGTTGGAAACGACTGAACAACTTCACTTTCACTTTTCACTTTCATGCATTGGAGAAGGAAATGGCAACCCACTCCAGTGTTCTTGCCTGGAGAATCCCAGGGACGGGGGGGCCTGGTGGGCTGCTGTCTATGGGGTCACACAGAGTCGGACACGACTGAAGCGACTTAGCAGCAGCAACACTTGCTTATATCTCACTCCATAGACAATAAACTCACTCTTTAATGAACAAAGCCAAGGTTTTAGAAGCTGAGGGCCACTGCAACTTGACAAGAGGAAATTTTCCTAGATTTCCCATTAGAGTTGAAGATGAATGACAGTGGAAGCTGATGAATTTCTTGGATTAATTAGATTATTTATTAATTATTTAGATTAATTAATGAGTTTATTATATTAATCTGGTAAGAATTTAAAAATTGGTTATCTGCCGTAAATTTATATGGCCTAATTTAATCTTAGATGAACACCATGTTCATTTGATATTAGTTTGTTATAGCACTATTTAAACATTTTTGTGACATAAATTTAACCATGGTAAGAAAAGACATTGTCCTTTAAACTAGGCTTGAAAGATGACACATACTGGGAATACTAACAATTGCCATCTTTTCATGATTTTAATATATGGATAACAATTTTGCAGTATTTTGGTTTTATAAGCTTTAACAGGTATGTCATTTGGCTATTTTTAATTTCCTTTTAATTAAAAAATTTTGAAGTGTAATTGATGTACTGTATAGGTTCAGGTGTACAACATACTGATTTGATATTTAAATATGTTGCAAAGTGATCATGGTAAGTCTAGTAACATCTGTCACCACGCAAAATTATTATCGTATTATCGAGCATGTTCTATGTAAGGGTGTATATTACATCCCTAAGACTTATGTATTTTATAACTGGAATTTTGTACATCTTAATCCCCTTCATCTATTATGCCCAACCCCATCCCCCCTGCCATCTGGCAACCACCCACTTGCTCTCTGAATCTTTAAGTCTGTTTCCGATTTGTTTGTTTTGTTTTTTAAATTTCACATGTAAGTGAAATCGTATGGTATTTGTCTTTGTCTGACTGATTTCACTTTGCATAATACCTTCTAGGTCCATTCATGCTATTGCAAATGGCAAGATTTCATTCTTTTTTATGGCTGGGTAATATTCCTCTGTGCGTGTGAATGAACATTGGATTACATATATCTTCTTGAGTTACTGTTTTATTTTCTTCAGATAAATACCCAGAAGCAGAACTGCTGAATTGTGTGATAGTTCTGTTTTTAATTTTTTGAGGAACTGCCATACTGTTTTCCATACTGGCTGCATCAATTTACATTTCCACCTACAGCACTGGGGTTCCTTTTTCTCTACATTCGTGCCAACTCGTGTGATTTGTTGTCGTTTTTGATGATAACATTTTGGATGTTTTTAATATTATTGCCAAGAATATCAGAATGAATACCACCTTTAGAGATGACCTAGCCTAACAGTCCCTTGCAGAGGAATCTTTTCTAAACACATTCTTACATGGTACCTGATATCGAGAACAGATTATTTAGTACTGTAAAATTCTATAATTTGAGACTTGTACTTATCTTAAGGTCGGTGAATGAGGGTGAAAAGGATTATTTTTTGAATAAGAAAAGGATTTGGTTTAAAGGGCTTTGGCCTTAACTTTGTGTTTTGTTTGGTAACTATTTTTGAAAGCACCAAATTATGTGATAAGTAACTTATAGTGGTAATAGGTTTTATTAGTTTGTTTTACAAGATTCACCCTGAATCTTTAGGAGACTTCAGTTTATAGGACTACAGAAAAGTTAATTTAGCAATACAAATTAGTGACATGTAGAATTATAGGGTTGAGTGTTATGTTTTATTTTAGCTTTAAGATAAAAAAATATAAAATAAAATCAGACTTCCCTGGTGGCTCAGTGGTGAAGAATCTGCCTGCCAGTACCAGAGACCCGAATTTGATCCCTGATCTGGGAAGGTCCCACATGCCATGGAGCAACTAAGCCTGTGCGCCATAACTATTCAGCCTGTGCTCTAGAGCCTGGGAGCCGCAACTGCTGAGGCCCATGTGCCCTGGGGCCCCTGCTCCGCAACAAGAGAAGCCTGTGCACTGCAACTGGAGAGCAGTCCTGCTCACCGCAACTAGAGAGAAAAAAGCTCATGCAACATGAAGACTCAGCGCAGCCAAAAGGAAATAATTAAAATCATTTTAAAATGTAAAATATTTACAGAATCCAAGAACTCTGTACTGAACACCATTTGAAAACTAGTCATCATGCTTTATGTAACATCCCTGTAGGAATGAGAACAGAATCTGGTTGTACTATTTATTTTTGTAGAGAAGTTGTGAAATATTGGAGAAAACGTGGAAGTCTTTTTCACTGAAAAGGGTTTGATTAGTGTTATAAATCCTCATTTTTTCAAATGTACTCTGGAGGTGTCAGAAATTTTTTTTTAATTTTCTTTTTTTATTCAATGTTAGTTAGCATGGATTGCCAGTCTAGCCCACACATTATTCAGCCCATAAGTAACTGAAGTATTAGTGTTTAACTATCTTATGATTACCTGTACAATTTTTCAGTTAGCTTGGCATTCTAAAAGAGCCTTGTAACTATTTCTGTGGAGTTAAAAAAAAAAATCTGATGTGTAGTTTTCATTTGACTCTCTGCTTCTACCATGAGATAGGTTACACAGGACAGTGAGGATTTTTTTATTTTTATCCCTCCACTAAAGCAGCTGCTCATCTCCTCTTTGAAGAAGCAGCTTAGATCCTAGTGTTAAAAGGGAGCTCTGAAGATGCCCTACTTTAGTTCTGTGCCATTAGGTGCGTGGTTTTGTAAAACTGTGCAAAGAGGAAACTTGCCCAAAACCAAACACCTGTCGCCTTCCTTTAGCAAGATGGATATTTAAAGCAATACTGTGGGGAATCCTTTTGCAAGGCAAATACTTTTCTGAGGTATCTAAGTCATAGGAGAGCTCCTGGGACTTTAAAATGTCATTAGAACCCTTGCTTTGTTCTCCCTCAACTGATGGGAGTTAGCAGTGCAGTGGTTCCTTCTTGAAGAGAATCCCCGGTCTCTGAGCAGCCAACGGCCCCAGTCATTGCTCCGTGAACTGGAAGACTTCTCAGACTGCCACCCAGCTTTGTGCTAAACTCCACACAGTGATTATAGGCTGTTTAGCATCAAATTAAATTGGAAATAAAAACAGAATGATAGATTATAATCCATGATTTCTCACTTCCAGTTGATCAGTCTAGAAGGCAAGCCTCACATGAGAATTGCTTGCGTTTTTTGATGTGGAATTATGTCATCAATTGTTACATGTCAAAAATTATAGTATGTATGGAAAACAGTATGGAGGTTCCTCAAAAACCTAAAAATTTAGTTGCCATGTCATCTGGCTGTCCCAGTCCTGGGCATACACCTAGACAAAACTCTTAATTTGAAAAGATACATGCGTCCCTGTTTCGTAGTAGCACTGTTTGCAGTAGCCATCAAAGCAGCCTAAATGTCCATCAACAGATGAATGGATAAAAAGGATGTGGTATATATATGCAGTGGAATATTACTCAGTCATAAAAAAAGAATGAAATATTGCCATTTGCTGCAACATAAACAGACCTAGAGATTATCATACTAAGTGAAGTAAATCAGAAAAAGACACATATCATATGATATCATTTATATGTGGAATCTAAAATATGACTCAAATGAACTTATTTACAAAATAGAAACAGACTCACAGACAGAGAATAGACTTGTGGTTGCTAAGGAGGAGGGGAGTAGGGGAAGAAAGCATTGAGAGTTCGAGATTAGTGGATGCAAACTATCATATATAGGGTGTACAGGCTTCCAGCTGGCTCAGTGGTAAAGAATCTGCCTGCCAATGCAGGCGACTTGGGTTTAATCTCTGAGTGGGGAAGATCCCCTGGAGAATGAAATGGCAACCCACTCCAGTATTGTTGCCTGGGAAATTCGATGGACAGAGAAGCCTGGCAGGCTACAGTCCATGGGGTCGCAAAAGAGTCAGACACAGCTTAGTGACTAAACAATAGCAACCTACTATAACATAGCACAGGGAATTATATTCAACATCCTGTGATAAACCATAATGAAAAAGAATGTTAAAAAAGAATGTATACATTGTATATCTGAGTCAACTTGCTATACAGTAGAAATTAACACAACATTGTAAATCAACTATACTTCAATAAAAGTAATGTAATTACCCTGACTCAGAGAGTTTTTGAGAGGTGTAAAACAGTCCCTTTGAAGTGTACTAACATGGCATATAAGGTGTGGTAGCTGCTTTACTAACTCTTAGTTCTTTTCATCATCATTTTTATTATTATTTTAAATCATTATTATATGTAGAGAAATATTGCAAGAAAAGGTAAATAAAAAGGAGTAAGCAAATCCTGGTTCTTAAAGCCCTTTCTCCCTTCCCTGGCCTCTACTCCTGCAGAATGTGATAAGTTACGGCGGGATGGCTATCGGAGTTCTCAGTACTACTCCCAAGGACCCACCTTTGCAGCCAACTCCAGTCCCCTCTGTGATGATTACCAAGATGAGGATGAAGAAACAGATCCAAAGGTAAGTCTTCTAAATTCAACGCATGATCCTCGACTGGGCTTTCATCCTGACCCATTGATCTATTTTTGTGTGTGCTAGTACCATACTGTTTTGATTTCTGCAGCTTTGTAATATAGCCTGAATCAGGGAGTATGATTCTTCCAGTTTTGTTCTTCTGTGTAAATATTTATTGAATTAAATGAATGGAGGATGAACAACCTGTTCAAAAAAGATCTTAGAGAACAGTCTTCCACTCACCACTTTCTAAATAAAGAAATTAATGCCTTGAAGATGCAAGTGATGCATACAGCAAGTGGCAGAGCTAAGACTTGAAGTGTGTCTCGTAATTCCTAGAATACTACTTCTTAACTTTATCTCTTAAATTCCACGCATGGAAGTTTTGTAAATTTCTAAGCTCTAGTCCACACTCATGCATTTATCTGCTTACTGTCCATCGCCACTTAAATGTCTCTTACAGCTATCTCAAACTGATTCAAATTCAAATGTGATTCTCACATCTCTCTTCCAAAAGGAAAAAAAGGAAAAAAAAAAAAACACAATTCTACCTGATTCTTTTATAGTTTTCCTCACCTCAGTAAGTTACATCTTCTTTCTACCCATTTTTAAGTCAAGATCATCGGGCACATTCTTGATTCTTTTCTTTTTCTCACACCTTGAGCAAATTCTGTAGGATTATTGGTTAGTGAACCACTCCAGAATTGCAGTTCAGGTATTATGTAGCAACTGGGTCTAGAGCATGTCCCTAAGAGTGGGTGGCTGAGGCGCACTGGAGGTAAGGTTGTGAAGGATCAGAGCAGGTGTTAGACGGAACAGCTCAGTGGATGCTGAGTTCACGAAGAGTGATGACAGGAATAGTGGTGGAGGGAGGCTGAAGTAAGATTACCGACGGGCAATGCCAAGTGAGAGAGTTAGCTCTTATTGCATAGCTAATAGGAAATCACCAACATTTTTCAAACAGAAGATTTTATGATTGGGAATAAAAATTATATATATCTTTTGTTAGATGCAAGACATAGCTAATGTTGAAACTGATTTTCTAATTTATTTAAAGTATCAAATCTGACTTTAGAACATGTAGAGGGGGAATATTAACAGACTAATTCCCATGTTAAAAAAATTGTATCAAAAATTACACCGTATTGACCTCCAAAGTAGTAACTGAGTTGATGAAGGTGTTAACTAACCTTATTGTCATAATTGTTTTATAATATATATGCATCAAGTCATCACATTGTAGACCTTAAACTTTCACAATATTAATGTCAGTTATATCTCAATAAAACTGGGGAAAAATTGAAATAGTTAAAAAAAACATTGAACCAAATTGAGGAGGAACACCAAGCTTAGACAGTTTCACGAAGAAGAATCTACTAAAGTTTTAAGAGTATTTAATTCAGTGGTTGAAACTGTCTGAGAGCAAAGAAAGAGAAGGAAAAGGTGAAATTAAAAAATGATAATAAATTAGTTTTAACACTGATACCAAAACCTGAATACACAAATCATAAGATAAACTAGCCAATCTCACTCATGAATATTGGCATTAGAAATTAAAAATAACAGGAAACATAATCTAGTAACTCATTTATGAAATGAATACTTCACAATCAATCTGGATTTATTTCCATAGTAATTTAAGAATGTTTATCATTAGGTAATTCAATCATGTATTAATTGTGTTAATATACTTCAGGGGAAAAATCATATAAAAACTGTAGATATTGACATTTGATACAATTTTACAGCCATTCTTGATTAAAAAAATATAATAATATGGGAACAAGTGGATATTTGTAACTTAACAAAAGTACCTGTCACCAAATCCAACATAATTTTTAATGGGCCATTCTCATTAAAACAAAGAATAAGACAGGCATTTGCAGTTACTATAACATAGTATAGATATACATATGGTATAATATTGGTATAGAAATCAATAACTTTCATATCTACATATGCAAGTTAGAAGAGATAGTAGAAAAAGTCTATTTAAAATAGCTATAGTAAACAAAGTAGGGAAAATTTTAATTTAAAAATGCAAGTTACATATGAAAAAGCTTTAAAATACTTTATGGGAACACAGCTAAGATTTGAATAAATGAAAAGATATAACATGCTCTTAGAGGATTCAATATCAAAAAACTGTCAATTCTGCTCAAGTTAATTTTAAAAATTAACACACTAGGAATAAAAAATTGAGTAGTTTTGTTCTGTTTTAGTGTGGAATTATTTTAGGGGATGGGAGGAGGAGAAAGAGGATTGGAGAGGCCGGATCCAAGGTTGCTACTGGCAAAGCTGTAAACTAGAAGAGCAATGGGGAAGGAGAAGCAGCCTGACCAGGTATTAAAACATAAAGAGTCAGGAATCACTGCAGTGTGGCACCTGAATATACAAACTGGTAGGACAGAATGTTAAAGACAGAATGTAAAGTCCAGGAAGTGACCTAACTTTTTAGGGCTTCCCAGGTGATGCTCGTGGTAAAGAACCTACCTGCCGACGCAGGAGACCATAACAGACTATGGGTTCGATCCCTGGGTCAGGAAGATCCCCTGGAGGAAGGCATGGCAACCCACTCCAGTATTCTTATCTGGAGAATCCCATGGACAAAGAAGCCCAGCTGGTTACGGTCCATAGGGTCACAAAGAGTTGGACACAACTGATGCAACTTGCATGCATCCATGCATATATGATGGTAAAGTTGGCATTTGAGATCAGGTGGGGATCCATTCATTGTATGAGGGGCTCCAAGCTAACAGTGTATAGTCTTTATGTTAACTCCAAGACCCCTGACTGCAATCATGTCCTTAAATGTCACTCTAGCATTTGGGGTCATTTTAAACATGGAGTATACAGAAGTCAATTTAGAAGGAAAATTCTACTGGGAAAACCCTTTGTATTTCTAAGTAGGCTATGGTGAGGACAGTAGTGAACTCTGGAGAAGGGACAGGTAATAATTATGCATCTATTATGTGCTTAGGATAAAAGCACTCCCCTAAAATGAGAGTTGCTAATAAGACAGAAGTTAAGGACATATAAATTAGAACAGAGAACTTAGGGGATGTCTGTTTTGGTTATTTATTCTGGCTCATCATTCCAAAGTAATTATCCAAATGCAAAACATTTCCCAAGTAGGACTTGTGTTTATGGTGTAGTGAAAGTTATTTTGCTGGTGATCTCCACATACATATCTTGCAAAGTAGTGATGTAGTGTAGCAAGAAAAGAAGTTGCTTGAACTGTTTCCAAGTATATGTTATATATGTCATCTACATAGTAAACATGCTGCTTGAAAAATGCTGTCTGCAAAGGGATTCAGAAATCTCACAAAATAACATTTTTATTCAACTGTGAAATCAAAGAGTAAGCTATTGCTTTGGTATTGTTCTAGTCTTGACAGTTCTTTGTTTTGTTAGTTTGCATTGTGTGCCAGGTACTACCAAAGAGGTTATTCAGGTATTTGAAGGAAATTTCAGTTAGAGATGACAGGATACTTCCTGTGAGTTGAGAGGGCATATCTCCAACTGCCATTGTGGGAGGTTATGTTTGATGATATGTTCACTGAATCAGGGAAACATTCACAGAGGCCCCATTGTCTCAGCAGAAAGGATGTCAGTCATGAGTTACTCAATCTCTTGCATAAAATTTGCCCTCCTTCTCCCCAGACAGATAAATTAGACTGGGATTGTGGCAATAAATGATTGGCTTTCATGGTATTGATAGAAACTGAAATTTTCTTTTCTAGTCTCTGTTTTTCTTTGCACTGGCATCATCTCAGGTTCTGTTTCGGTCTCTACTGATATGAGAGATTTAAATCGAAGGAGGATTTTGAGGATGACAAAAGGACAGTGGCCTTCCTCTGTAACCACACATGTAGGAAGCATGTATAAGGTGATGCTTGGGAGACTGGTCTAGAGGAGCTTTCCCACCTGTCGAAGTTTGTGGCCTTGGCAAATTGCTTCCCTCTGCGAGTTTCACTTTCCTTAACTGTGAAGAGTCATAAACCACATGTTCTGGTTTTGCTCAGGATAGTCCTGGTTTACGGCTGCTGTTCTGTGTAATTATTAAAAGTACTCCTTTCACTCTCAAAGGCATTCTGGTTTTGATAATAAATTACTTGATTGCCTTACCCACCTTGAAGATGGTTATGAGGCTGAAGTGAGTTAATGTTTTTTAAATCCTTAAGCGTGGTGCCTGGCACAGTATATGCTCAAATAATGATGACTGATGTCTTTAAACTGCTTGGTTTTTCAAACCAGACTTCAAAGAAATTAGTTCAGTAGACAGTGTCTGGTTTTATGAAAATTTGGCTACTCTTTCAATCATTCTAAGTCTTTTATTCCACAAACATAGAATTTCCTACCTAAAGCAATAAATTTGAGAGGTTTCAGCAATTACCAAGACTTTCTAGTTGTTGTGACTTTACAGGTTATCTGTGTAGAACTACCAGTGGTTATTTTACTGGCACTCATTTTATAATAATTGTAGAACACTTTAGAACTTTTTCACAAATTAAATCTCATTTTCACAAGACCTTCCATAAAGTCAGTATTTTTAATAATTATTGCTAGCATTTTAACCATCTTGAAACTGAGACTCAGATATATTAAATTACTTTCTCAAGATCACAAAGCCAGTATTTGAGAGGACATGAATGCAGGGCTTCTCACTTTATATTTCATTTCTTTTCATTGCACCATGTTGGTGAAATGGTAGGACAAGATTACTGAATTACCCAAGTTCCTTCTCATTATGCCTGCTGTTGTCACTTTTCCCTCTGTCTTTGACTTGTTTGGTGTTATTCACTTATTCCGGAGAAGGTGATGGCACCCCACTCCAGTACTCTTGCCTGGAAAATCCCATGGATGGAGGAGCCTTGTGGGCTGCGGTCCATGGGGTCGCAAAGAGTCGGACATGACTGAGTGACTTCACTTTCACTTTTCACTTTCCTGCATAGGGGAAGGAAATGTCAACCCACTCCAGTGTTCTTGCCTGGAGAATCCCAGGGACGGGGGAGCCTGGTGGGCTGCCGTCTATGGGGTCGCACGGAGTCGGACACGACTGAAGCGACTTAGCAGTAGCAGCATTCACTTATTCACGGTATTGTTTTCAAAAAACTGTGTTAAGTCCTGCTTAGTCCCAATATATAGACAGAGCCCCTGGCCTTGGGTCACTTAACTATCCAGAAAACATGATTCTAGATACAATTATTTTATTATTGGGTCTCTCTGGGTAAGTAATTCCAGGACACAGTGGAAACCCAGAGGAGTTTTTGCTGGTTCCATGTGTTCGCTGCTCTGCGATCTGTGGCACTTTGTTGCTCTGTCCTATTTAGCAGGGTGAGAAGATTGTGGTCTGTCATTTCAGGCCTTTATGCATTCAAGTAGTGAGGGCGTCTCTCAACTTGCTCCGGTTTGTGTTGTTCCATGCATCCCATTACACTGGAATGAGACTCTATTCATATCTGCCTTCCCTTCTAGATCAGGGCGGAGATGGGAGGCCACACAGCATCCTCATCATATTGATTTTGATATTCCCGGCATGGAGCCAAGCATTTGGCACATGGAAAAGCTCAGGACCCAGAAGCTGGGCTGGTGTTACCTGTGTGTCTGCTTAATTCTTACTGCAACCATGTAAGGCAGCTTGTACCCAGGTCACAGATGTGTCTTGGAGGAATCACAGTACTTGCTTAAGATCAGAAAGCTTTAAAATCCTGAAACAGAGTTCTCCCTCTCTTTACAAAGAGCATTATGAGGTATAATTTATATAAAATAAACTACACACCTTTAAAGTACACAACTTAATATGTTTCGGCATACTTATACATACATGAGACCATCCCCACAGTCAAGATAGTGAACACACCCTTCACCCCTAAAAGTGAACTAGGATTGAAACCCAGATCTGTGACTCCAGAGCCTGTTTTCCCTCAACAATGGGTAGTGGAATTGAGCCTTAGCTGTATCTCTCACCGGCTAACCACTCTCTTGGTTAGGGGAGTTTTGACTTGTTGAGATAATAGGATGAACATCTTTTTCAACCCATCATCCATCAGTAAAAGAGTGGATAAATAAATGTATTAGAATGGAATGTATGCTTCAGTGAAATGGATTAACCATAGGCTCACTTAACTACATGGATATGGCTTAGAAACATAATGGTAAGTAAATAACACTAAAGAGAATGGCAAAGTATCATTGACATAATGACTGATAAAGAAGGCATCTTATAGACTCAGATATGCATTTATTTGAAGAGAAACTTGGATTTAATACTTCATATAATCCTATGCTTTTATATCTTTGTAAGTATTCCTGTATAATTACATACAAACTAAGCAAGTCTAAATATGTAATTTAGACATATTTATGGGAGAAATATCAATAACCTCAGATATGCAGATGACACCACCCTTATGGCAGAAAGTGAAGAGGAACTCAAAGGCCTCTTGATGACAGTGAAAGTGGAGAGTGAAAAAGTTGGCTTAAAGCTCAACATTCAGAAAACGAAGATCATGGCATCCGGTCCCACCACTTCATGGGAAATAGATGGGGAAACAGTGTCAGACTTTATTTTTCTGGGCTCCAAAATCACTGCAGATGGTGACTGCAGCCATGAAATTAAAAGACGCTTACTCCTTGGAAGGAAGGTTATGACCAACCTAGATAGCATATTGAAAAGCAGAGACATTACTTTGCCAACAAAGGTTCATCTAGTCAAGGCTATGGTTTTTCCTGTGGTCATGTATGGATGTGAGAGTTGGACTGTGAAGAAGGCTGAGCGCCGAAGAATTGATGCTTTTGAACTGTGGTGTTGGAGAAGACTCTTGAGAGTCCCTTGGACTGCAAGGAGATCCAACCAGTCCGTTCTGAAGGAGATCAGCCTTGGGATTTCTTTGGAAGGAATGATGCTAAAGCTGAAACTCCAGTACTTTGGCCACCTCATGCAAAGAGTTGACTCATTGGAAAAGTCTCTGATGCTGCGAGGGATTGGGGGCAGGAGGGGAAGGGGACGACAGAGGATGAGATGGCTGGATGGCATCACTGACTCCATGGACTTGAGTCTCAGTGAACTCCGGGAGTTGGTGATGGACAGGGAGGCCTGGCGTGCTGCGATTCATGGGGTCGCAAAGAGTCAGACATGACTGAGCGACTGATCTGATCTGATCTGATGCACATACATAGCAAAAGTTAAAGGCATAATAAATAACGCAGAATTCAGGAGAGCAGTTACCTCGAGGTAACAGTATGGGGTAGATGCAATTATTCATAATATTTTAAGTCATGAGTTGGGTAATAGGTTCTTAAAAATTCATTGTTGTGTTATATACTTTGTATATATGATTTATTATAATAAAAGGCCATTAAAGGCAAGAAATTACGTTATCATTTTGAACATTTATGTTCACTTTATGTGTGATAGTTTAAATCCAAAATATTTCAATTCAGTACGTGGTAAGAAAGTTTAGAGCCCATGATGAAGGGGCTGAATTTTGGTAATATATTGAATAGGAGAGAAGGAACAATTGAAATTATTTGATAACATGAATATGGAAACCACCTCCTGGCCTTTGTGGAGCTCTGGATGGGCCACAAACTGTTTCTGTGTGTATTCCCCTCAAAACCACTACCCCTGGTTTTTGTTGTCGGGTCCAGAGCCCAGGGGAGGGGGAAGGGGAATAAGGAGAGAAGAGAATGAAGTCAGGATCGCTTGTGTCTGAGTATATTAAAGGTGGAATAAGCATATAGCCAAAAAAGACTGCAAACATTTTGGCACCTTATAAACTATCTAGAATCTTTAAAAAGAAAAGTCCACCCAAGACGGATTTAATTCTGAAGACGAAAACACCATAGACTAAGTAAGTGTCCTGTAAAAAGGACTGGAATGTATGTGGCTTTCCTCTTAAATGGTGCTCTATATAGTTTCATCTGTTCTATATCTATTTTTATGTAATAATTGCTAAATGAATGCTAAGTTTAACTCTGGCTATAATTATGTTTTCTAATTTTTAAAAGCTTAGCAGATAAAAAAAAAAGCCTGGGCAAATGTGCTTTTTAGTTAAGCCCACTTTTTGATAACTTGGCAGTCTGCCAAAGAGACCATGTTTCAGGCCTCACCATCCATCTGGTGGGAACTTGTCTGATTTCCAGACAGGACCTCAAAGTTCTAAAATGCAGGACTTAACAGTATTCAAAATTCACAAAACAACTCCTGGTATGGCAGGTGATCTCCCTTTGTAAATTAAGCAATTTGACACAAGAAATCATGGTTTCTTACATTTCTTTTGTGACTCTCCATTCCTTCCAGATAGATATTAATGAACATTATTGAGCAATTAAACTGCATTTATAAATCAAGCTGCATTTAAGTTCTGAAAGCAAGTCCACTTTAAACTCGATATTAAAAAAAATAAAATAAAATTCACCCTGTACTAAGGGATCCCTTAACATGAAGCATGGCGATGCTATTTAAATTATTCTGTTCTTAACACAGGGAGCTTGAGTTGCTCAAAACATACAGCTGGTAAATGACAGAGCCAGTGTGCTGATACTTATAGTGTTCCATTCATTATACCACACTGCTGACTTTACTATAGATTCTTTTTTTTTTAAGATCTTTTTCTTATTCAGAGATATAAACGGATATTTTTATTTTTAGATTAGAAAACACATAGTAATTTATTGCAAATATTATCAAGTTGTTATTTTACACTGTTTAGCAGCAGAGCTTTGAGGCCAGCTGTAGGTTCTAATCTGTTGCCCACTTGTCAACTTTCCTCAAGTAAAGTTGCTTTACTCCATTTCTGTATTTACAAAACGAGGCTAATGCTATGAAGATTAAATGAGGTGCCAATTTCTATAAAGCCTCTAACCCAGGGCAAGGTATTGAGACATCAGTCACTAAATGGTGACTCCTTTTTAGCTAAAATTGTGAAATTGCACTCTATGTAATTCTGCTTTAAGGCCTCCTGAAACTTACATTTTCAAGGGAGAGACAAACAAGATAAATAGCTAAAATATATGTATACTGGTGATATGTACTAAAGGGAAAAAAGAAAGAAGAGCAGGGAGATATAAAATTTTAGGACGGAGTTGAAATTTTAGGCAGGTTAGCAGGTAAGACCTCAACAAGAAGGGGACTCTTGACTAAGCCCCTGAAGAATAAGAAGGTGCTATCCATGAGGATGTCTAAAGGAAGAGCATTTCAGATGGTGGGAACATCATGTGCAAAGACCCTGAGGCAGGAGCGTGCTTGGTTTGTACAAGGAACTGGATGGAAGATGGTGTGGCTAGAGTAGGATAAAGAAGGGATAGGATTGTAGGAATTGAGGTCAGAGATAGCAATGGGCCAGTTCACAGGTCATGTAGGGTCTTGTAGGTTCTAGTAAGATTGCACAGGAGCAGCATGATCTGACATGTTTTGAAAGGATCCCTCAGGCTTCTGTGGAATAGAACTATTCCACAGGAATAGACTATTAAAGCAGGGATGGGAAGAAGGGGAGGGTGGCTAACAAGATCAGAGTTAAGAGGCTAAGGTAATAATCCATGGCATTCCAGTATCCATCTTAATGGAGTAATTGTGATGTGTTCTGCCAGTGAGATGGATGAGGTTTTTCCTGTGCCCCTCTGTATTTATAAATATTGAGAGCAATGGGAGTCAGATCATTCTGAAAGGTGCGCCATCCTGGCTTCTTATTTTTCTTTAGTAGATTGTGGCACTGTGCAACAGTCGCATTTGCATATAACTTTATCTGTGCCCTGCTTGTCTGGGAAATTTTCTCACAAAGGAAGGGAGTACTTTATAAACTAGATTATCTTTGTCAGTTGTTATACTGCAGCAATCCCTAGTGATCATCCCCTGGCAACGAGGCTGAACTGAAGATCTGTTTCATTGTGAGAGTTATCAAATCTGACAGTCTCAGTCAACTGAAAGAAAAGTAGGTTACCAGGGCTGATGAGTCCCACTGAGCAGAATACAGACCATAAAACAGTGCTTCACCATCTCCCCAGGCAGACGCCTCATGGAAGAGGGAACCCTCTCGGTAGGGCGTTGCCATGCTATTTATTTTCCATCAAGCTGAAGTTTGCCTATTAAGTTTGCTTCTCATGGCCTTTAAAGTCTATGCTATCTATGCTATATTTCAAGGTTGCCTGAAAAATTATTTCTGTGTGTGTATATATCAGAAAGAGTAACATAATTTACTAAATTGAGATTCAACTTCAGATATGTGACACTTAATGTGAACTTTACACAAACTGTCATGAAATTCTCAAAATTAATTTTAATTTGTGTGTGTGTTGTGTACCTGCAGTGTGAGGGTAGATAATAAGTATTGTATATCAAGCCTATTTTGAGTGTCACAACTGCATAAAGGGTAGACATAATTGATTTACATTGGTATGACTTTGTTGTTCAGTTGCTCAGTTGTGTCTGACCCTTTGAGACCCCATGGACTGCAGCACGCCAGGCTTCCCTATCCTTCACTCTCTCCTTAAGGTTGCTTGAACTCATGTCCATTGCGTCAGTGATGCCATCTAACCATCTCATTTTCTGTTGTCCCTTTCTCCTCCTGCCTTCAATCTTTCCCAGTATCAGGGTCTTTTCCAGTGAGTTGGCGCTTTGGATCAGGTGACCAAAGTATTGGAGTTTCAGCTTCAGCACCAGTCCTTCCAATGAATATTCAGGATTAATTTCCTTTAGGATTGACTGATTTGATCTCCATGACTTAATTTAATTCTTTCAAACATTCCTTTGGTTGAAGGTTGTCATTTCCTCCTCCAGGGGATCTTCCCAACCCAGGAATCGAACCCATGTGTCCTCTGTCTCCTGTATTAGCAGGCGAATTCTTTACCACTGAGCCATGTGGGAAGCCTTAATTACCTTTCAAGGATCTGTAGTAGATGTGATCATTGTAACCAGTGTTGGATCAAACATGAATTGATAAAATGCAATTTAGTATCATAATAAGATGTCAGTAACATGCACAATAAATTGAGTATATTTATTTGTCAGTTTTAATTACAAACATTTCACATTTTCCTTAGGTGGCAAAGAAAGTAGGTTTTCATTTTATATGTATTATGTACTGATAATGTAAAATCTCATATATTGAGATGTCTATTCATATATATATACATATATTTATTTCCACAATGCCTTTTTCATAGCTATCATGTCATTAGGTTCACAAGTATCCTTAGTGGGATATGGTAGAGAGTACAGCCCTATTTTACAGCAAAGGAAACTTCAATGTTTAGGAACAACTTCAGGATCCCTTGACTGAAAAATATAAAGCAAATAGACTCAGGTCTTTGGATTCTTAGCTTAGGACTCTATCCCCGTACCGCACTATTTTCATAGCTCTAGAGTAGTCTTTCGGAGAAGGCAATGGCACCCCACTCCAGTACTCTTGCCTGGAAAATCCCATGGATGGAGGAGCCTGGTGGGCCACAGTCCATGGGGTCGTGAAGAGTTGGACACAACTGAGCGACTTCACTTTCACTTTTCACTTTCATGCATTGGAGAAGGAAATGACAACCCACTCCAGTGTTCTTGCCTGGAGAATCCCAGGGACGGGGGAGCCTGGTTGGCTGCCGTCTGTGGGGTCGCACAGAGTTGGACACGATTGAAGCAACTTAGCAGCAGCAGCAGCAGCAGCAGCAGCAGCAGAGTAGTCTTTTTCAGATATGTGGAGTGCTATTAGTTGTAGAATAAACACAGATTTTTTTCAGGAAGGCTAATTCAATAGCAGTAAACAGAGCAGTGTTCTTCTGTTCAGGATATCTAACTAATGTATTTCTATAGATGTCTTACTAATGTCCTCTTAGAAACTTACATTAGATCCAGAAAGGTATCAAGACATGCTTTTGAAAGATAGATAAATATTCACAAATACTGTGTTAAATGACAGAAGTAAGTCACAAAAGAGAATATACAATATGATTTCCCTTAGAGAAAATCCAAAAACAGGCAAATGAAGCTGAATGTTAGAAGTCAGGATAGCAATTGCCCCTTTGGGGAGTGTGGTTGAGAGTATTGAATTGACTTGGCTGCTAGTTTTACAGGTATTCCCTTGGGAATGTTTATTTATTCATTCATTCATTCATTTTTAAGTAAAATTTGTCTTAATGCCTTAGGTGGTAGTTTAAATGCTTTCAACTTGAAGAGCAGTTCTTAAGCGTTTATTATGATTATAAACTGCCATTTCTCAACAAAAGTCAATTACCCTTTTTTGTTGTTGTTCCTGAGTCTGTGGTAGGCTTCCCGGGTGGCCCTAGTGGTAAAGAACCCGCCTTCCGATGCAGGAGACATAAGAGAAGCAGGTTTGGTCCCTGGGTTGAGGAGATCCCCTGGAGGAGGGCATGACAACCCATTCCAGTATTCTTGCCTGAAAAAATCCCCATGGACAGATGAGCCTGGCAGGCTACAGCCCCTAGGGTCACAGAGTCAGACACAACTGAAGCAACTTAGCACGCATGAGCCTGTGGCAATTTTTTTCAGTTCTTGGCGTTTGTCACAGAACTAGCTGCTGGAGCCACGGTGAAGTTCATCATGAAATGCTTGCCAAAACAACTTTCTTGCTTACACTTTTTAAGATGTGAGGAAAGAAAGATATTGAAAAGGGTTCCCCAGTTAGGATATTCAGTTCAGTTCAGTCGTTCAATCGTGTCCGACTCTTTGCGACCCCATGAATCGCAGCACGCCAGGCCTCCCTGTCCATCACCAACTCCCGGAGTTCACTCAAACTCATGTCCATTGAGTCGGTGATGTCATCCAGCCATCTCATCCTCTGTCGTCCCTTCTCCTCCTGCCCCCAATCCCTCCCCAAATCAGGATCTTTTCCAATGAGTCAACTCTTCACATGAGGTGGCCAAAGTATTGGAGTTTCAGCTTCAGCATCAGTCCTTCCAATGAACACCCAGGACTGATCTCCTTTAGAATGGACTGGTTGGATCTCCTTGCAGTCCAAGGGACTCTCAAGAGTCTTCTCCAACACCACAGTTCAAAAGCATCAATTCTTCAGTGCTCAGCTTTCTTCACAGTCCAACTCTCACATCCATACATGACCACTGGAAAAACCATACCCTTGACTAGATGGACCTTTGTTGGCAAAGTAATATCTCTGCTTTTCAATATACTGTCTAAGTTGGTCATAACTTTCCTTCCAAGGAGCAAGCGTCTTTTAATTTCATGGCTGCAGTCACCATCTGCAGTGATTTTGGAGCCCCCAAAAATAAAGTCTGACACTGTTTCCACTGTTTCCCCATCTATTTCCCATGAAGTAATGGGACCAGATTCCATGATCTGCATTTTCTGAATGTTGAGCTTTAAGCCAACTTTTTCACCCTCCTCTTTCACTTTCATCAACAGGCTCTTTAGTTCCTCTTCACTTTCTGCCATAAGGGTGGTGTCATCTGCATATCTGAGGTTATTGATATTTCTCCCAATAATCTTAATTCTAGGTTGTGCTTCTTCCAGCCCAGGGTTTCTCATGATGTACTCTGCGTATAAGTTAAATAAGCAGGGTGACAGTATACAGCCTTGTATATTGTATATTGTACTCCTTTTCCTATTTGGAACCAGTCTGTTGTTTCATGTCCAGTCTTAGGATGTTAATGTGTATCAAAACAGACACTGCTAGAAATTTCCTCATGGGGCTATGATAGGCTCCAAGCAGAGCTTCAGTCAGCTTTTGATAATTTAACAATTTCACAGTTGATTTTTCTTTTTCTATGTAAATGATTTCCAAAGAGCATGGATAGTTGAACAACAATAGCTCTATCATTTTCAAACTTGAGATCAGAGCCTAAAGGAATTGAGATTGAAGCTAGAAATTACTTGGAGCAAAAAGAAATTTTAATAAAAATAGAGACTGATGGCCAAACCCATGATGTTTCTCTGAGCTTCTAATGTTAAACTAAATCCATAAGCTTTCTGATCACAGTAAATATAGAAAGAAACAGGAAGAACTTAAAAAATTTTGTGGGTCAGCAAAACCTTTTTCCAGTCCTCATGGCTTAGAGACTAAGGCCTTAGCAAATCATGTATATTATGAGTTACATGCAAGATGATGAGCGGTTCCCTTGTGAACCATTGCTTCTTGTTCCGAAATGTGACCAATTTTTTTTTTCTTTTGGCTTGCTTCAAATCAGTTTAATTTTTTTTAAATGTATTTTTAAATGTTTCTGCCAGCAATTACACACTATGGCTTCCTCTCAATTTTTCCCCTGCAGTGTTCTGTCTCTTCATCAGAAGAGGAAAGACTTACTTCCACCAGGAGACCTAAGACGCCAACGTCAAGTGACTGCTCTGACCTTCATACTCAAACCAACTGGACCAAGTCACTTCCCTTGCCAACACCGGAAGAGAAGATGCGGCAGCAAGCCCAAACAGTCCAGGCTGACGTGGTTCCTATTAACATAACTGGTATGCTTTGCTCTGTGGACAGGTTGCAAATATTCTGGAAGAATGACTATGGCTCTTTGTTTGGTATATGCTCTTAGCATGTCATTCATACAACAGAGGTAGATAGCTGTGGTCTGACTTCCTGCTCTTTGTTGAATGAAGGGAATACTAAAATGTATATGTGTGTGCATGTCAAATATCTATTCCTTTTAGATTTGTAGACTGTATCACCAAAGGTTGATGTCAGAGAATTCAGTGGTCCAGCCATTCAGCTAAAGGGTGGCATTTTTACACACAATTCAATTCTTTTAATTGAATTGCCTTTTTAAAATATTTTGGCTATATGGAAATATCTTCTAAATGTGATCTTGGGTGAGAAAAAATTAGGTTTACTTTCTAAAAGGCTGTTTTAACTCATTTATAAAAGTGAAAAAGAACACATTTAATATTTCTGAATGATTTTCTTACCTTCTTGTTTTCTCAAGTAGAAAAAGGGGGAAATTACTTGAAATAAAAATATGAAATATACATTTAAAAAAATCTAACAGGATAGTAAAATTATATCTTCATTTCCATAATTTGAATTCTATAATCATCAAATAAAAATCCATTCTTTCTAAATATAAAAAATTTAGAACATGTTAGACTGGCATATGAATATTAATTGCCAAATGTGAAATTCAAGTTCTTGCAGAGTATTATATTCAGGTTTTAATCATCTGTGATAATTAAGGTGACAAGGTATGTAAAGCTCAAAGACAGTATTTCACAAACATAGAGAACTGTTAATAAGTATCAAAATTTTCCTCCCCTGTCACTTCCATATCCTGCAGAGAAGATAGATCATTGATCTGGGGAGAGTAAAAAATGCAAAATAGACATGTTAAGAGTTGGTAGCTTCAGACATCAGACTGTGTTCAAGAGAAAACATTACCAGTAGTCATACTGATAATCAGCTCATACAAAATCTGGCTTATAAGGCCAGAACCTAAAAAAATCAGGTGATCAATAAGGATAAGTTTTCATAAAAAATTAGGATGAAAACTCATCATACCTTTGCTATGTTTCTGAGGCTACTGCTCTCGACTATTGTTAGAAAGTTTTTTTCCCTGGCATTGGTGATAGTTATTGATGAATTTTTTTAAACCTTACAAGATGTTTAAAAATTACATTTAAAACTCTGTTTTGAATTCCAGAGAAATTTAATTAGTACGTGAATTATTTTAAATTCCATGGACATTTTCCCACATTTACTGTACTTAAGCCTTGCAGGAATAGCATGGCCTTTTATTCCATTCTCTTTGCAAATAGCATTGATTTTTCTAAGTATGATTCACATTCACCAAATCATACTTTTAAAAGTATTTTTATATATAGTTGTATTTCAGAACAAAGTGTAATGTTTATATGGCTGTGTATTTTCTGTGAGAAAATGCATTACATTATTTGATTGATTAAAAGCCTCAGAATTAATATTGTAAGATTGTGCTATGAAATGTAACAATCCTTAATGGAATTCAGATAAAATGCATTATCGTGAAATTAGGAAATTTAAAGCAGAATAGATTTTCAGGAATAAAGAATAATTTACAGTGAAATACATTGGCACAACAGCAGACAGTGTCAGCCTCTGAACTTTATTCTCTCCTGTCTGATGAGTAAGTGGATATGAATTACATAAAGTTTAAAAGGAGGCCTTGAAAATGCCACACAGGAGAGGTGAATGACAATAAAGAAATGAGCAATACAAGTTAGGACAAAATGCAGTTTACTTTTGAGTGATTAACATTTTCAGAAATGTAGAAGGCAGATGCCTAATGACATATTTATTGATCCATTTTCTGGATCTGTGTGTTTACTATACACACATACATTTCATAAAGAAGTAGTTTTTCTGATATTCTGGTATAAAGAAGCATTAAATTTGTTTACTTTTAGTGGTTGAATTGACATAGATTATACAACTCCTGGCTCTTTAAATGATACATTTCCAAAGCACTAGAAGATAAAATGTAGCTTCCTGTAGGGCGTTGTCACTGCTCATTTATTTGGGTGAACATTGACCTTCTATTTGGTTTTCAGTACAGTTCAGCAGAGGAAAGAATGCCAATAAATATATTATTTCAAATGCAGAGAGATGCTTGCCAGGCAGAGAGGAAGAAGACATTAGTACAATGAGCTGCTGGCTTGAAAATTGATTTTCTCCCTTTAGTCACAGGCCTGTGTCCTGTGGGGGAACTCATCCTGTTCTAAGAGTTGAAGAGAAGAAAAATGTTTAAAATAAAATGTGCATATGAGTATGTTGCTTAATCTGCCATGTGGGATAGCAGCTCTTACACCTGAAAGATAAATAGAGTGAGTAAACATGCTGAAGCAGTTCTTACAAACTGCCTTTGGACTGATGTTTGAGCTAGCTAAATTGATTTCTAAGTAGTAACCCTGACGGACTACTGCCATTTTTCAATGAAAAGAAATAATTAAATCCCTCTCAATTCAGTAGACATTTACTGAATAACTACTTTGTGTCAGGCATCGAGCTGAATGCCACAGGCAATCCCAGGGTGCATGATCGTGTCCCCGCCCTTCAGAAATGTTTAGCCCAGTAGAGGAGACAGTCCTTTTAGGTCACGATGAAGGCTGGAGTCCTTTTAGGTCACAATGAAGGACGGAGCGTTTGGCACCAGTGGTGGTATATGTCTTAGACGTTCATCCTCGCAGTTTGTTTTTTCATTTCCTTGGAGCTTGGGTGGTTCATCTTTGTTTTTTTGTGTAGGAAGCAAACCTGGAGACTAAATGCAACTGTCTGTTGATATTTTGTCCATTCTTAATGATTTGAGCCAAGAACATGTTTTTCCTCTGCCACAGAAAACAAATGAACCAGTGAAGTCCTGACTGGCCTCTTATAGGCCGTATTTGCTATTGTACGTAGTAATGCATTTATCACAGTGATGGTGCCTTCTGGTGTTTCAGGGTTTTCTCTAAATCATTTCTGTTTTTTCTCCGTTAGGAACAAAGTTGAGAGCATTTTCAAATTTACAAGCCTTCATCTAAGTTTGTTGCTTTGTAGGTGAAATGTGTTTTGACCATTCCGATCTTTTATTCTCTATTTTGATTAGAACCATATTGGTTCTGTTCACAATGTATTCCTATTAAAATAGAAGATACATTGTTCACAGCATACCCACTTTTGAATGTGCGTCGGTGTTGTTAAAAAGAGTGAATAATTTTTAAACTTTTCTTATAATATGGAAGTATATATTTTGTATGTGTACATATGTATTTTTTAAATCTCTTTTTGAGGAGAAGAACTATTTAATAAGGTCAATGCTATAAAACTTCTCTTCAAATGTCAAGTAATTTAAAGCAGACCAAACAGTAGTTGATATGTTACTATTTTAGGCTATTCCATGGTGTGATAATCACACAACTTACACACTAGAAAGAAAAAACTTTGATGTGGCATTCTGGGTTTGATTTCAACATACCTGTAATGAATTTAGATCAACTTTTGAAAAGTGATTAAGAAACAGCGAGAAGCAGTTTAGCTTTAACAAACCGCAGAGCTACTGGGTCTCATTGTGATAAAAGTACTTTATCATTATAAGGCTTTTTCATTATCATTGTGTCTCACACCGTAGCAATTACCAGTCTATTCAAATTAAGAGCCTCCTTGACTGAAGAAAAGTCGTCACCTAGGAATTCCTGATTAAGTTATTTGTTTCATCACATCAGACAAGACAATACTTTGGTCTCTGGTGAGGACCAGATGAAGCAAATAAATTCATCTCCAGCTGATGTGAAGCGTGATTTTGGTGACCGAAGACTTTTGTGAAGTACTTCCAAAATAACCCATTTTTTAAATAACACAAAATCACTCCTCCGAAGAGTTATTCACCAGTTTGCATTTGCAAATGAGCTCAAGGTGCTTTCTTTGAATGGATATACACCCAGAAATTGGAAAACAGCCTTATGATGCTAATGTGCTTTCCTCCCTTTTTTGCCCTTCAGCATCCATTCATCATTGTATGACTGGCTAACATCATTATTAATACCTTCTTATCATTTTACAACAAGCTTCTGGAAGAAAGTGCATGGTGTCGGCTTGCTTGAAAATAACATTGCTTTGCTTGTTCTACTACTCTGCATTAGGGGAGAATTTCGATCGCCAGGCCAGCCTTCGGCGGTCTCTAATTTACACAGACACTCTGGTAAGACGACCGAAGAAAGTCAAAAGGAGAAAGACTATTACAGGAGTCCCTGACAGCATACAGAAGGAGCTAGGTATGGCTCATCAGAACTGTATTCTGTTGCCCATCATTGCTACTCACCATTACTACCCTAACCTTATCAGTGGTCTTTGTGAAATCAATACATTCTGATAGCCTTTTGGTACCCCAAAGGGTCAGCTTCTTTCCTGAACGAGGCACTGGGTACAAATCTTAACATCCCATGCAGGTGATTTGTTGAATTTTGATGACAAGGTAAGAAGAGGAGCTATATGAAAACTATTGACTGGGATGATAGAAATTAAACAGTTATGTCATCATCTCTGTGTATCTTCAACAGTGGGCACGCCCACGGTAAAATTCACTTTCAATTTAGAGCTTAAGTTTTCATGAAACCAAAAACTTATTCTAGGACTTCAGATTGTGCGTATGGACTTCATTAGTTATACTGACAATATTGGTGGCATTTTTTCATCCAACATCATTAGTAAATACCAGTAAAATTGAAAATAGTCATTTGTGTTGGATAATGCCTTACTGGTAGTTCTGGTGAAACAAATTCGTAGCTTTTTGATTTGGTATTTCTCAACATGTGGTTGAAAAACAGAAACCAAAAGTTCCTTTTGACTGGTGCAGAAGATGGTTCACTTCATTATTCACTCACCCATCTTGTTCCTGCTTATCTTTATATATGCTTTGGATAACGTTTTCTTTTCTTTCTGTATACATTGCCTCACCTGTTTTTTCATGGTCCAACAGGAATGTCTGCTGAGGCAGCAGGGACTTCAGTACCAGGCTGCTTCAGTTTGAATCCTGTCTCTGCCACTTACTTGCTGGGCAGCCTCAAGCTGGTTATTTCACCTCTCTGAGTCTACTTTTTCACTCAAAAAAAGTGTGGTTGCTGATGTTAATAGAACCTAATTCTTAGGGCTGTTTGAGGAGTTAATGAATTTATACAGGCAGAGCACGTGGTACCTGGTATCTGCCTGCCAGTGTAGGAGATGAGCATTCAACCCCTGAGTCAGGAATATCCCCTGGAGCAGGAAATGGCAAACCATTCCTGTATTCTTGCCTGGAAAACTCCATGGACAGAGGAGCCTGGTGGGCTACAATGTAATGGGGTCGCAAAGAGTTGGACACAACTGAGTGTGCACACACACACACTACTATTAATATATACGTATTAGCTGCTATTGTACTTATTGTACCAACTTAACACTACCTATCTTGAATCTTGCCTTTTTCTCTTTGGTCAACCTGTGGACTTCTTTGCTTATAATTATTCAACATGCAGAAAACTAAGATCATAGAATCTAGTCCCATCACTTCATGGCAAATAGATGGGGAAACAGTGGAAACAGTGACAGACTTTATTTTGGGGGGCTCCAAAATCACTGCAGATGGTGGCTGCAGCCATGAAATTAAAAGACACTTCCTCCTTGGAAGAAAAGTTATGACCAACCTAGACAACATATTAAAAAGCAGAGATATTACTTTGCCGACAAAAGTCTGTCAAGTCAAAGCTATGGTTTTCCCATGTAGTCATGTATGCTGCTAAGTCACTTCAGTCGTGTCGGACTCTGTGCAACCCCATAGGCGGCAGCCCACCAGGCTCCCCTCTCCCTGGGATTCTCCAGGCAAGAACACTGGAGTGGGTTGCCACTTCCTTCTACAATGCATGAAAGTGAAAAGTGAAAGTGAAGTTGCTCAGTCGTGTCCGACTCTTCGCAACCCCATGGATTGCAGCCCACCAGGCTCCTCTGCCCATGGCATTTTCCAGGCAAGAGTACTGAAGTGGGTTTCCATTGCCTTCTCCAGTAGTCATGTATGGATGTGACAATTGGATCATAAAGAAAGCTGAGCACCCAAGAGTTGATGCTTTTAAACTGTACTGTTTGAGAAGATTCTTGAAAGTCTCTTGGACTGCAAGGAAATCCAACCAGTCCATACTAAAGAAGATCAGTCCTGAATATTCATTGGAAGGACTGATGCTAAAGCTGAAATTCCAATACTTTGTCACCTGATGCAAAGAACTGACTCATTGAAAAGACCCGGATGCTGGGAAAGATTGAAGACAGGAGGAGAAGGGGACAAGAGAGGATGAGATGGTTAGAATGGCATCACCCACTCAATGGACATGAGTTTGAGTAAACTCCGGGAGTTGATGATGGACAGGGATGCCTGACATGCTACATTCCATGGGGTTGCAAAGAGTCAGACACAATTGAGCAACTGAACTGAACTGATATTTTTACTTTTATTTTCTATTGAGGGCTATACTCTAAAAACTCCAAATCATTACTTCTGAACTTTCCTATCAATGTTTTAGGCAAAATGAGTTTATCCTAGCAATGGTAGTATATGTTATAGCACGTCGAGGTAGTTTCAGCTTCTGGGTGTCACAGACATCATTCCTTTGTGCTTTTTTCCTGACACCCTGGCCCACATACATGCCTTGTCTTAGGGAGGGAAGGCTTATTCTTGTTTACCTGGCATTTTCTCTCTTTACTGCCGTCCAGTTCTACAGTATGTGTTCTCTGCCTTCCAGGCTGCAACTACAGAGGGATGAACAGTGATGCTTTTCACCTGACTAGGTGGCTTCAGTGGCCCAGATGACAGTGGGTGCTCATCTTCCCTCATAACACGGGGGTTTTATCATGAACAGAGGCCAGATTGCACCCACAGGATTTACGAAGGCTGCCTCTGGTTCATGCCCTCACATCACCTCCTTTAGTGGCCCAGGCCTCCTGTATCCCATTCTTTTATACCGTTTTTCTTTCTCTTTTAGGTGACAGGCAACTAATTTGAGAAAAAATAATGTGTACTGGTATGTCTAGCAGATATTAATGGGCTAATTCTTACAGTACTCAGGTAACATTTATATTTGACTGCTCTTTTAGGAGATGCCTTAACCTAAAAAAGTAACTTTACAGACAGCTCTTTGTAAGATAACAAGGTTGATGTTTCTGGGTAGGCTACATTTTAAGTGACTTTCCAGTCAAAATGAGTAGGTTTTGGATGGCTTTGTGCCCAGAGTATAAGAATAGTTTGGCCCAGATAAAGATAGACATACACGTAAATATTCAATATGAATTGTCTATCTATCTATCTGTCTATCTGATTTCTAGAGCCTCAAAGTTATGAACTTTTAACACTTTTTTTTTTTTAACTCAGCCAATCAGTATGGAGCCAGTAACTCATTTGCCTCTTTGACCTTACTAGAAGTAGCTGATCAGCTAGGTAAATCACACCTTCTGTAATTTTAATATTTTTAAAACTGGTGATAGAGTCTCTGAGGCCCTCATTCATTTCTCTTTTGCCCATAACAGGAACACCACTAATACTGAAGCAAAAAAAGCTTCCCGCACATCACCTGTGTGGTGAGCGTTGTCACATGAGAAACTTTTGGTGTCATTGCACAGTTGATGACATGACCTGGATCAGGGCTGGAGGTCAGCTGAGACAGCTGTATCTAAGTTAGAGCTGGGTTTTTTTTTAAAACAATTAGACAACCCCTCTAGTTTTATAGATAGGCCAGTTGGAAGGACTCGTGGTAGAGGAAGGGAAAGGAATATTTGAATACAGTGAAGTGAAGTGAAGTGAAAGTTGCTCAGTTGTGTCCGACTCTCTGTGGCCCCCTGGACTATGCAGTCTATGGAGTTCTCTAGGCTAGAATACTGGAGTGAGTAGTCTTTCCCTTCTCCAGGGCATCTTCCCACATTTAGCAAAAAAAAATTGGATTGTACCTTTCCTTTGCTTCATTCATTTGGGCAAGGGTTGACTTTGCCCTTTCTCCTAGTATTTTGTACTTATAAGGCCTCTGATTTGAGAGCTTTGTGCTATCTTACTAATTATTATCAAAAGTAGACGCTTCTTAAGAATTAGTCTTCCTTAGATATAAAGCATGGGGAAGAATGACTGAGTCAAATTAGACTTTAAAAGGATATGATTATCTGAAAAAAAGATATTCACTGGAAAAGATACAGCCTGTCCACAAAACACTGCCTAAATTGCTGGGACTTTCACTTTTAAAATCTAACCAGAGGTGCTCCTAGTATTAGAATTAATAGTGCTTAACTGTATGCAGCTTCTACTTAAAAATCTGTGGTGGACTCTTGAGATTGGTCAGCATATAAAGTTTTAAAATCAAGGTATGATAGTTTCTCTTTAAAGCATGTTTATGGTATGTGATTTGTTGCCTTCCATTTAAACAAAAGGACAAAGTGTCTTTTTCTTTACTCTCATCTTAAACATATATGGAATTGTATTTGAGCAACCTGTTATGAGATTCCATCTTTTAGAAACAGATAAGAAATATCAATAACCTCAGATATGCAGATGACACCACCCTTATGGCAGAAAGTGAAGAGGAACTAAAAAGCCTGTTGATGAAAGTGAAAGTGGAGAGTGGGAAAGTTGGCTTAAAGCTCAACATTCAGAAAACGAAGTTCATGGCATCCGGTCCCACCACTTCATGGGAAATAAATGGGGAAACAGTGGAAACAGTGTCAGACTTTATTTTTTGGTGGTCCAAAATCACTGCAGATGGTGACTGCAGCCATGAAATTAAAAGACGCTTGCTCCTTGGAAGGAAAGTTATGACCAACCTAGATAGCATATTCAAAAGCAGAGACATTACTTTGCCAACAAAGGTCCATCTAGTCAAGGGTATCGTTTTTCCAGTGGTCATGTGTGGATGTGAGAGTTGAACTGTGAAGAAGGCTGAGCCCTGAAGAATTGATGCTTTTGAACTATGGTGTTGGAGAAGATTCTTGAGAGTCCCTTGGACTGCAAGGAGATCCAACCAGTCTATTCTATAAAGCAGATCAGTCCTTGGTGTTCTTTGGAAGGAATGATGCTAAAGCTGAAACTCCAATACTTTGGCCACCTCATGCAAAGAGTTGACTCATTGGAAAAGACTCTGATGCTTGGAGGGATTGGGGGCAGGAGGAGAAGGGGATGATAGAGGATGAGATGGCTGGATGGCATCACCGACTCAATGGATGTGAGTCTGAGTGAACTCTGGGAGTTGGTGATGGACAGGGAGGTCTGACGTGCTGCAATTCATGGAGTTGCAAAGAGTCGGACACAACTGAGCAACTGAACTGGACTGAACTGAACTGTAGATTATTTTGTTCATATATAATTATGTTTGGCTACTGAATAGTCTGTGTTTTCCTGGAACTTATCCCAGTATGTTACTCTCCAAGCAGAAAAGGACTTATTTAAAGGAATCTCCTTCTGAATAATTTTTGTTGGTTGATATCGAGAGCATTACTTTAGGCCTGTCAAGACTTTTTTAAAAATTCATACATTAAGCCTTGAATCTAGCTTGTAGATTTCTATCATTATTTTTATTACATGTGTCTTTTTAAAAGTTGGATAGATCTTATAGTATTATAAGTTAAAAAAATGTGTAATTATTTTAAATAATTTAAGCTTTCATATTTATTTAAATTAAAATCAGGTAAATCTCATCAAGATTTTTAGCAGCAGCTGAGTGGACTATATTTGTAGTTCTATTTTTGTAATTTTTGCTACTTAAGATAGCATTCATCTGTGTCCTGTAATAATGTCACACTTTTTGTACTGTGAAAATATTGAAGTATCTGTTTCAGGAATAGAATTTCAGTGGTCCCTATAATAAATAATATATGGGTTGTTTTGTATATATATTTTAGAGGTCTTTAGAAAAACATTTGATTTAAAAATTGTTTTGAACTGTAAGTGGTGAAGAAATGGCTATAGTCCCATTTTCAGAAGCATAGAATTCACATGCAACATTGTTACCTGAAAGAATCAGGATTTTGTTTATGACCTTTAAACACATTTAAAAATTGACCACTGACCTCATGTAAAAGCTAATACAAATTTGAAAGAAAAAGATCTGAAAATCCATATCAGAATGAAATAAGGTGTGCTGAATGTTTGGATTGAACTGGTGCAAACTGATCCAGTCCTCCAAGTCAACCCTCCAGCTTCTAAAAGGACTTCCCAGGTGGTGCTCGTGGGAAAGAAGCCCCTTGCCATTGCAGGAGATGTAAGAGAACTGGGTTCGATCCCTGGGTTGGGAAGATCCCCTGGAAGAGGGCATAGCAGCCCCCTCCAGTATTCTTGCCTGGAGAATCCCATGGAGAGAGGAGCCTGGCAGGCTACAGTCCATAGGGTCATGAAGAGTCGGACATGACTGAAGCGACTTAGCATTGCACACACTCTAAAATACTAGACTGCAAATATTTGCACCTTTTGTTTTTCTTTGCTTAAAGTGGATTTTTCTTCTGTTCCCACCCTTTTGCCCACTTCCCCTTTTCCTGAGGGAGAGCGTCACATGCACACGTGTAGTGCAAGTGTGCAGTATGTGTACTTGGCAGAGGGTGGGTGGGGGGAATAGATTTTCTTTGCCAAAGATACGAGCACAAAAATGATTCTCCATCATCACAGTGAAGGAAATAGCTTTACGCTTGGGAACCTTCATTGCCGGGTGGCTTCTCCTGTGCAGTTGATTCAAGACCACTGCCGCCATTTTAGCCTGGTGCTTTGCTGTTTGGATGGGCTATGCTGTCCAAATATGAAGGCTAGTATAAGTGGGGTAGGGAGGGAGATCTTGGGAATTCCATCATCACCAGTGTCCTTACGGTGAACAGTGATGCTTGTGGGCCCTTGTTGGATAATAACAACCTAGAAAGAATTATGGTTTCACTACTATTTTTCAAGATTTAATTGGTCCTAATGATTGCTATGCATGGATTTTTTTTTTTCCCTATACACTTTGAGTAAGTTCTTGGCTTCATGATTTTATTTTAAGCTTCTCTTCTTTCCTAGGTAGCTTGAGATCTTTACCTACGTGTAAGGATTTTTTTCATCCATTTCCCTCCCTCTCTTTACTGTAAACCCTGCCTCGTGCTGCTGTTGCTGCTGCTTCTTCCTCTTCTTCTTCTTTTAAACATACTATTCTTTCTGTTTGGTTGTAAAGCTCCAAGAAATGAATAATCCTAATTGGAGGAAATGTTCACTGGATCGGTTCCTGCTGCTTTTTCCCTCCCCAGAACACAACAGATTGCTACTGAATTTTGAATGTCACTAACAGACAGATGATAATGGCTTAAGATGGATAATGAAATGTTTGAAACACAGATGGGCCTGTAAATCATTTTTTTCTTTTTCTTAGGACTTCCTTCTGACATAAAAATTAATGTAATTAACGCTGTTTTATACCGATATCCCTCCTAAATGATACCTCTGTAGCCCTTTTGTTGAGCTGCCACATTCATCTGTCTTTGAGAAAGACTGTCACTGCTAGATGGATGCTCTGTACAGTCACTGGATGGGTGAGAGTCTTACCTTTACCAAAAAGAGATTATGTAAAAAGGAAACCTTCCAAGGAACCCTCAGCTTTGTTCTTGAAGGGAGTACCTGAGAATTCCATATGCAGCACTTAATTTATAGGAGGCTATGAGGTATATATGAAAAGAAGTATGTGAAATTTATAATACAGGTCTTCATCTGGGGGGGCCATCAGTAACTACTTAAACTGTCACCTAGGTGCTTATAGGGAAAAAAAAACTAGGCCAAATAGAAAATTTTTTTTTCTTTTAAGTACAACATCACAGAATCAGAAGAGGGTAAGAGATCAAGGTGATGCACTCAGATATTGATTTTTATTTTTAGGTAATGAGCTTCTTTATGCTTTCTCTCCAGCTTCGGGAGCCACTGGCCAAGATGATGTTGGTGGTCACTCAGCATACACCCCAGACCACTACTCTACACTCGGAAGGCTCGACAGCTATCGATCTATGGGACAGCGCTCAGAAACCAGGGATTCCAGCTGTCAGACTGAGGAAGTGAAGGTCGTACCACCTTCAATGAGAAGAATCAGAGCCCAGAAGGGGCAAGGCATTGCTGCTCAGATGAGTCACTTCTCAGGCTCCTCTGGGAACATGTCAGTGCTGAGTGACTCTGCCGGGGTCGTGTTCCCTTCCCGCCTCAACAGCGACGCTGGTTTTCACAGTCTTCCCCGGTCTGGAGCAAGGGCAAATGTTCAGGCCCTGGAGCCACGGCTGGGCGCCCTGGGCCCTGCGGAAGACCTGGGTGGCGCTTTCCCCTACCAGCAGGGTCACCCACAAGTAGATGAAGACTTTGGGCATCTAGGAGCTGCCCCGAGGATGGGAACACTGTTGAGGCCCAAATCTCAGGAGCTGAGGCACTTCGAGGGTGAAAATGTAACCAGCCCTGCGTGTGTGGTGTCTCCTCACACGAGCTACTCCACCAGCATCATCCCAAATGCCACGCTCTCCTCCTCTTCAGAGATCATTGTGATTCACACTGCTCAGAGCTCAGGGCAGCTGGACAGTAAAATTACCAGCTCATCTTCATACTCAAAGGTCAGATCCAGAGACCACCTCCTCTCCAGGCAGAAAGATGGTCATCATTCGTCCAGTGCAACCACACTGCTGTCCCTCTGTGACTCCGAAGTCTCTCTAAATACACCAGCAAATCGGGAGAATGGGTCCCAGGCCATGGCCTATAACTGTAGAAATAACCTTAGCATCCCAGGCCACCCCCAGGATGTGGACAACAAGAGTGAGTCCAGTTATTCAGGCAGCCGGGGCCAGGGTGGTAGCGTGGAGCCCTGGGAATATGGTGGCTCAGGTAGTGGGCGGGCATCCCCACTGAAGCCACATTTGGCAGCTCCTGGTTACTCCACTCCTGTAAGCAACACGAGCAGCTGCAGTTTGGACCAGACCTCTAACAAGGATGATACCAGGTCTGTGTATTCAGAGGACCACGATGGCTACTCCCCTACTCTGCACCCGGACTCTGGACACAGACCTGGGGATCTGTGCAATAGTAATGATGGCTTTGGGAACCCCAGGCACAGCGTGGTCAATGTTTTTGATGGAAGAGCTCAGAGACACCAAGGGGACCGGTCCAATTGCCAAGACAAATCCCTCGCGCGAAGCATTTCTCTGAAGAAAGCCAAGAAGCCTCCCCTGCCACCCTCTCGGACGGACTCTCTGCGCAGGGTTCCCAAGAAGAACGTCCAGTCGAACGGGCAGGTGCTGAACGAGAGCCTGATCGCCTCTCTCCAGCACTCGCTGCAGCTGAACCTCCCGGGCAAGGGCGGCAGCTCGCCCTCCCAGAGCCCCTGCAGTGATTTCGAAGAACCGTGGCTGCCCCGCTCCCGCAGCCAGAGCACTGTGAGCGCCGGCAGCAGCCTAACCTCCGCCACGGCCCCCAACGTCTACTCCGTGTGCGGGCTCACCCCGGCACAGAGCGACACGAGCAGCGTCAAGTCCGAGTACACAGACCCGTGGGGTTACTACATTGACTACACGGGAGTACAGGAAGATCAGGGGAACGCAGGCAGGGCCGGTCCGGCCGGCAGCGCAGCATCACCTGGAAGTGGGCCGGGCCGCCATCTCCTGGAGGGGTCCCGGGCTGCAGTACCCCCAGTGCCCGGTGGCGCCGTCAAACCAAAGATCACATCACCGGAGAAGTCGCACAGAGTCACTTCTCCATCCAGTGGGTATTCCAGTCAGTCGAACACGCCCACCGCTCTCACCCCTGTGCCTGTGTTCTTAAAATCAATGTCACCAGCCAATGGGAAGGGAAAGCTCAAACCCAAGGTGCCAGAAAGGAAGTCGTCTCTTGTATCTTCAGTATCCGTCTCCTCCTCCTCCACGTCTCTTTCCTCGAATACTTCCACTGAAGGAAGCGGGACGGTGAAGAAGCTGGATTCAGCGCTGGTGTCTCCGCTCGCGGCTGCTCCTCACACCTCTCCTCCAGCCCCTTGTCCCGCTGACAAGTCTCCTTTCCTCCCTCCCCCGCCACCTCTGGCAGATTTCTCCGAGGGCTCACCTCTGCCTCGCTCTCCCCTTTTCCCCCCTCCGCCACCAGAAGTGCTCACTCCCTTCTGTGCCCCCACCGACGCCTGCTTTCCTCCGCCCCCTACAGCACTGAGCGCCCCTTTTCTGGATTCATCTGACTCCCTGCCACCTCCGCCACCTGCCTTAACCCCCTCAGTGCCCCCGCCTGCCCCACCGCTTGACCCCAAATTGATGAAAGATGCCAGGCCTTCTTTCAAGAAACCTGGCCAGCCAGAGCCCTCCCGGGAGGCCTGCAGACAGCCTTCCATCAAGGAGGAGGGCAGCAGACTCCCCATGCCCCTGATCACCACCGAAGCGTTGCAAATGGTGCAGTTGAGGCCGGTGAAGAAGAACTCAGGAACCGAGGTAGCCCCCTTACAGGAACACGCATCTCAGGAAAAACGAACTCCGGTTGTTTCCCAGTATCATTTAAAGCCATCTGCTTTCCTGAAATCCCGAAATAGCATACATGAAATGGAGAGTGAAAGCCAGCCTGCCTCCGCGACGAGCTCGCTCCCGACTCCTGCCAAGAGCTCGACTCAGGGTCACCAGGACAGTGCAGCCGAGCATGGCCTCCGGAGCCACAGCCCGGCCGGGGAGGCGGAGGCCGGAGCGGGTGCCACCCCGCCCCTCGGCCCGTCGCCCAGCAGGAAGCCGCCCCCCATTTCCAAGAAGCCCAAACTGTTCCTCGTGGTGTCACCTCCGCAGAGGGATTTCACGGCGGAGCCCGCAGAGAACGTGAGCGTGGCGTCTCCCAGCCCCACGAGCGGAGAGGCACGAGAGAGGGGTGCAGCAGGGGCTGGTTCCGATGACACCGACTCTGGCAGCTCGGTGGTTCTTGTGGGAGGAGCTGCAGGATCCGAGTCCCCGGGCAGAGTGGAAGCCAATGTCCCCATGGTGCCAGCCCCTGCGGAGGAGCCGGGTGCCAGGAACGGTGTGGAGCGCTGCCTGCCTCCGCAGGACCCAGGGCGTGAGTCCGGTTTTCTCTTATTCCCCTGGACCGTTCGCAGCTGAGGCGAGTAGGGCTGGTGCATGCTCAGGTTCTAGCCGGCTGCATATGGGCTCCCTGTGCCGCCTCGCGCTTAGGTTACCAACTTGGCATTTCTATGATTTTTTTTTTAATATCCAGATCTAAGGGTAGAGCTCATAGAAGGGCAGAAAATAGAAGGGGTGGGGTGGTGGGCAGCAGATTGAGTATTAAATAACTGAGTAATCCGCCCCAGAGAGCGGCAAATAAATGTTACAGCAAAATTTAAGAGAGAAATTCCGTTTTATCTAGACTTTTAACAGAAAAGCCTGAGCTTTGACTGTCATGCTTGTGTCATTTCCCCATCTTTGTGATAAATCAGACAACAGACCCTGCTGCCTCTCCCTGGGATTCTCACGTTGTCAGGAATGGCAGAGAAGCATATTTGGGAGCTTGGCTAAAGACTGAAATTCAAGTCATTCATGCATCTTGTGTCTGCCTGCTTGCTTCTCCATAGCTGGGGTGCCGGAGGCTGAGACAGCCACTTCTTCTTCAGAGACCTGTGACTTCCCTAAGGACAACGGGGGTGATGAGGTGATGACCCCCAGTAGACCCAGGACCACAGAAGACCTTTTTGCAGCTATTCACAGGTATCCAAAACTCCTTCCTCTTTTTTGAATCTACTTTATAAGTCCCCTTTTCCAAATCGGTTCTCAGTGTGTTTTTCTTTCTTGAGGTTCTTACTCTCACCTAACTGGACTTCATTAACTTGACTGTTGATTTTTTAGTTTGTTTCTATATTTTTATTTCCCTTAACTCCAATTTCTGTTTTACTTTGTTCCACTGATTTTTATGAAGATGTGGGGGACAGAGTGTCAGTGTGATGATATTTGGTTGGCTTTCCTCTTGTCACTATATTTGACCGAATGTTTACAAGAGTTGGGTTAGAGTAGCCAGTGATCCGGTCTAGGACGAGGGATGCTGTGTTCTGTGGACTTAACATGCACAGACTAGCTCTACAGGACTTCTTTCCTAAGTGGTTTGTTTTATTGCTTTTATTATTTTCATTTTACAGAAAAACTAGATTTTTATAGTGTAACTTCTTTGGCTACTGAAATGTTTCAATAAAAGAATACATCTTTTTTAAGCAGGAGCAAAAGGAATTTAAATTTATTATTGTATACTGCTGGTGCCATCTGCTGGCATCAGAAATTATTGGGTTTTTTAAAAATGTGGAGTAAATTTTTCAGAGTAACTGCCTGAACTGTTGTGCTTTTTACATGCGATCACCTTAAAGAGTGGTTTAGCACTATAGTTTTATTTGTTGCCTAATTTTTCTGGCTGTAAGCAGTTGAATTCTCTCACAACAGTGTCATCGTAAAAATTAATAAGATTGTATTTGTGTAAGTACTTTAAACTGTATGCTGTATAAAACCTTTGCTTTCTCCTAGAATTCTTTACCACAGTATTTTCAGATAACACTTATGAATGCCCCTGTGCTGCCAAGGCCTTATATCTCTCTGAACCAAGGTCCCCTTTCTTCCTCCTGAAACTAAACATCTGTAAAATCATTTGATTCTCTGTGTGAGTAACCTGTGTCAGGAGTGTTTTCCCGGTTCGTGGACTCTAACTGAAGTGGCTGTGATCACACGAGGTGGAAAGCATAGGATGTGCCGTCCCTACCTGAGAGTCCTCGTGCACAGTGTGAACATCTAACTTGGCCCGGGGCATGGGGGTGGGGGGCCAAACAGCCAAGCTGATGAGTCAAGAATTGTGTTCTTTACTTTTGGTTCCAGTGTTGGTATAATGTCCTGATAGACCCTAAACACTGCCTCTGTCACATTGTCTGACTGGTCTCTTGTCATTAGAAATTTTAAAAAGTAGCTAGTTATCAAATTATCCCTGCAAACAGGGGAAATGAAAAATTCCACATCCTTTGAAACCAACTTCAATGACATTTGTAGAGATTTACACAGATGTTTCTAACCAGAAGCATGCTGGACATCTAATAAGCTCCCCATGAATGTTTTCTGAATTAAATGGAACCAATTGGAATTTAACTGTTAGGAAATTCTTCCAAGGCCTGACATCTTCCATTTGGTATGGGATGCACTGGGTTGCCAAATATGCAGACATATATATGTTTAAAATAGCATCCACTGAGAGGATGTGTTGCTGGTTGCTCTGTGTACTAAATACTTAGTCTCAGGAACAAACCCAACTGTTGTGGGACCAAATTACTACATACTTTTCCTAAAAATATGTGAAAAATATCTTCTACATTTTATTTTGGCAACCCTCTTAAGGCACTAAAAACAATTGTGGTTTCTCCTACTGGGGAGTTACATCCACTGCAGATGCAGAAGGTGGCCAGTCTGTGGTGTTCCGTGTACACATGATAGAAGGAAAGCCCGAACAGGGTGTGGTGTGCAGAGTGAAAGCAAGGGTACAGGCTAATCTTTAGTAGATAGATAGATAATATGTTAGCACACGTAATAGGAAGCCATCTAAAGTCTTTGAGTTTTAGGGCTTTATTTTATATCCTTCAGTAGCTAAGCTAATAATTTAAAATAAAGAATAAATTGAAACACAGCTTTCAAATTTTGTAATGCAAATTAATTCACTTCAGATTTAAAGCCAGATGGAAAATGTAGAACACCACCACTTGAAGTGTGAAGTTTTTATATTTATTGAAGTAATTAGTTTTTAAGCCAGTGTTAACTGTTTAAGCATGTTTTAAATAGCCATCTTCCTTAGAAATACACACACAGTGTGTGTGTGTGTGTGTGTGTATGTATATATATATACACACATACATACATAGCATACATAATATGCCAAGAATTCCTATATTTAGATTTAATTGTCATTTTCGGGGGCAGTTGCTCTTAAGAAACAATGATACTTTTATAAATTCCCATCTTCTCTTCATTCTGAATCTACAATTAAAAGGCCTTTAATTGTAGATTTAATCAAACATAGCTATGGCTTATTATATGGATCTCAGAACACCCTCTCCATTTAAAAGCCCGACAAAAAAATTATCCTAAAACCAATACCTGCAAGAATCAGATGAGCAGAGATGTCTTTGGGAAGAAACCAGAATAAATTGTGAGGTCACGTGCTCTTTGTGGAAAGATAGTCCATCAAATTCTACTTCTTGTATTAAGCTGTGTGACTTCACCCTCTGGACATTGATTACTTTTTCTGGCTGGACCAATCCATCTAATTGTTTTCGAGTTCTGAAATCCTGGGATGTTATTGTTTCCATGGGTTTTGTCAGTGGGTCAGTAACTTACTTTAAAGTACTGCTCTTGTTGACCGTGGAGAGGACCATGGAACCTAAGTTTCATAGGCCAGTTAGTGCCATCCCAAAGGAGCTGGCATGAAGTCACCTCTGGTCACCCCATTCAGCCTCTTAATTGGATTTTTACCACTTCTGATCTTTCATTATGGTAGCTTCTTGTTGGCCAGAAGCACAGAGAGGATCCTGGAAGCCCCTAGCCCAGGGCAGCCATCACAGGCCTATCCTCCCCTATGCCTGGCCATGCAGGACATGTGAAAACATCACTGAAGCCTGAGCTGATAGCAGGAAGGGAGAATTACATTTCCCTAAATGACACTGAAAGGTTTGTTAGGCACCTACTCTATGCCTGACACTTTAAGGCTGTAACTGCATTTATCGCGACTGATAAGCTATGAGCTATCTACTGTTACTCCCCCTTTTCCAGATAGGAAACAGGATCAGAAACTTGCCCCAGGTCACAAAGCAAGGAAGCTTTCACAGTGGGTAAAGCCAGGTCTATATGACTCCAGAGATCCTTTATCTCACTGAATCCTCACAAACCTGTGAGGCTGGTATCATCACCCGCATTTTACAAGTACGAAAAACTTATAAATAGATGAATTACTGGTCCAGGATTACATAGTTAAAAGTTACTCAGATTCAATTCTTAATCTCTCTATTTCAGATAGTATTCTTTCAACCTTTGTCCATTGCATGTTCTAGGATTTTATAGCAGAAGAGGTATAACCACATATTTTTAAAATACACTGTTTTCTTAAAGCAAGCTCAACCTGTACTTAGCTGAGTGATTCATCCCACACTGAGTGGTGGTTATGAAGACACCAGCAAGGGCCACTTGGATCATCTGCTTCATTTCCTGTAATTCACTCTCGGCAGAAAACACATTGAGCAGGGAGGGTCTTAGAGACAGGACAAGAACTATCCCCGGACAATTTTACTCTCCCTGAAGGCCCCTCCTCTTTCACTCTCTACCCCATTCTTCACATTCTCTGGATCAGTGAGAGGATGTCAGTCAGGAAATAGGATCTAGTGTGGAAGGTTCATTCCTGTTTTCTGGAAAGTTGGATTTCTAGGAGTTGACATATGGTCCAGTAAGAGCTAAGGAAAACTGGTTTTATGTCAAACTCTAGAATGACTGAGAATGTAAAGTTAGTGTTGTCCTAGAATCTGAGGTGGGGGGCCTGTCTCAGTGTGTGGGATATTCTAGGAGTTGGCTTATCTACTAGGCCATTCAGGTGCCAGCATCAAACAAGAAATGGAAGAGCAGAAAGAAAGGAAGGTCAACCCCAATATCAGTCTCATGTAAAAGAGTTAAATAAGAAATGGCAATTATGAAAAACTTTGGAAATGATCCTATCCAAAGTAAGATAATATGATGTTTGCGATTTATTTCAAAATAATCCAGTGAGTGTGGAAATGAAATCACAGTGACCATAAGTTAATAATTATCATAACTGGGTCATGGACACACATAGTAATACAATGAACTATTCTTTTTGCCTGGGTGTTTGGAACTTTCCATAGTGAAAATAATAGATGGTGGCCTGAGTATCAGTAAGAGAAGCTGGGTGGTGTGTGGCCCACATCCAGTGGCCCACCGGGAGTTAACCTTCATCTTAATGTTATTAAATCTCAGGTCTAAGAGGAAAGTCCTTGGCCGTAAAGATTCAGAGGATGATCACTCCCGAAACCATTCTCCCTCCCCACCAGTGACACCTACTGGTGCCGCCCCCAGCCTGGCCTCCCAGAAGCAAGTGGGGTCCATTCAGAGAAGCGTCCGGAAGAGCAGCACCAGCAGTGACAACTTCAAAGCTCTGCTGCTGAAAAAGGGGAGCCGCTCGGATACCAGCGCCCGCATGTCAGCAGCAGAGATGCTCAAAAACACAGACCCTAGATTCCAGAGGTCAAGGTCGGAGCCATCGCCAGACACGCCCGAGAGCCCGTCAAACTGCTCCCCGAGCAAGAACAGGAGGGCGCAGGAGGAGTGGGCCAAGACCGAAGGCTTGATGCCTCGGAGTCTGTCCTTCTCCGGCCCCAGGTACGGCCGCAGTCGAACGCCGCCTTCTGCCGCCAGCAGCAGGTACAGCGTGCGGAACCGGATCCAGAGCAGCCCCATGACCGTCATCTCGGAGGGCGAAGGGGAAGCCACGGAGCCCATAGACAGCACGGCTCTTCGGGCCCCGGGTGCTACAAGGGGATGTTCGCTGGATGGACTGGCAGGGGGTGGTGTGGATGAGGGCAGCCTGCTCTGTGCCAGGGGACCCGCTGCCCCGCTGGAGGCCCAGGCTCCTGGTCCGGCAGTGGGGCTGCCCAGCGCAGAGGGCAGGGGCCCTTCAGAACAGCGAGGCGGTCTCGCCGGGGATAAGAGTTAGGGGCGAGAAGCTCCCAGGTGATGTGGGGAGATGTGCAGCACATGGCTCTAGGAAGCCTGACAGGTCCCCTGCCCTGCCTTGTCCCGTGATCCCGCTCAGCATCTGTGCTGTGGGCCCGGGCACCGCCAGCCTCACCGCGGAGGGGAAGGGCTGTTGAGGACTCACGTGGCACTTGCCCTGTGGTTTAAACGCAAGTAGAAGCTTAACTTCTGAAAGTGCTTCCTGGGGAAGATTTTTTTTTTTTTTGCTAAATGCTGGGTGTGTGTGGAGGGATGTGCATGTGTGTGTGCATTCAGAACACTTTTTACATTAAACACACACACACACACCACCACCACCACCACCAGCATGTACAGAAATAGGAGAGAGCTGTTAAGCTAGGTAGAGTAATGGAGCCTTCTGGGCTAGGTGGTAATTGCTTTAAAAGTATCATGTTTATGGAAAGTAGTTCCAGGGAGAGGACCATTACTTCTAGGAAAGCGGGGGTAGGATTGCTGGTTCTGAGCACATGGGGGTATGGGCTTTCCAGGCGAGCGGGCTGTGGTTACCCCCGAAGGCTGGAAAAGGGCTAAGCGACTAATTGGTTCAGGTACTTCCTTTTTTGTAAAAACGACAGACGTGTGGACATGGCAATGCTGTAACTCAGGGTCTGCTGCTGTGCAGCGGAGACACCACTCCTAGCCTGGTTGGAAGAAATGTGGGTCATTTTCAAATGCCTTGCCTCCCTGAGTAGCAGCTGAGACCTCCTTGGAGAACAGGAATGACAGGGGCCCATGCAGAGAGGGTAATGGAGATGAGAGTAAGGGAGAGGAATAAGTGATACACTGCTGGAATTTGGTTCCTGCTTATTCAATAAAATTGTTTTTCAGAATTAAACTTTAAAACTTGCACTACAGAACTGTGGGTGGAGCCTTTCCTTTTACAACTGTTTTCTTTTTTTTTTTTACACCAGAGTTTAAACTTCCATTTGGTAATTTCTTATCACTTGAAATGTCAACATTTGCTAACTTTTGGTTACACCAAAGAAAAAGTTAATGCTATTTTTCCTTGAACTGCCTGCAGTATCATGTCCTCACTTAGAAAGGTTTATCAAAATCTATTATATACTATCTTACTTGGAAGAAAATGCTGACTAGCTCTTTTTGGTCAAATAAACTGATAAGCATTGGCAGGGCTTGGCTCTTAATTAGCCCTGAGCAATGAGTTTTTAGATTAAAAAGATTTTTTGCATCATTTGGTTTGTGTGTTTTTATATTTTTTATAAATAATTGAATTTGGCTAATTACCTTCTAATCTTCTCCGGTTAGAATTTTAACACTTTTAGACGTGGAAGAAAAGTGTGTAAAGTATTTATTTTTATGTGATATTCTTGTGACCACTTCCTCCCAACTGTCGTGTACATAGACTTCTTTATTTGTTGGTTCAATAAAATCAGAGTCTTGTGTTCTTCATCAGAAGGGCCGCAGATGAGCGTACTGAGGTCATTGGCCTAAAGACAGTGCGGTTGCCGATTATCATCTTTTTTGTGTGACAGTATCGTCTAAAAGCTGGACTGCACAGGCCCAGTCATCGCAAGGTTTACACTCTAAAGCGTGACAAACCCATTTCAGATGCATCTTTGAAACAAAAATAAATCTAAAGAATTAAGACTCCTATTCTCTGAAGAAAGCAAAACACGTCTTTTCACACAACCAGATATCAAAACCTGACACTTGGCCAAGAGCAAAAGGACTGTCTACCATTTGGAGCAAGTGTATTCTACATTGGGCACAAGAATCTTTTATCCTCAATTTCAGAAAAATGACATTGGCTCTCGGATATGAAATCGTCTCATAGCTACCTAAAAAAGATTAAAATGTACTTGGCTATCAGAAAACAAATTTAATATATAAATCATTTATGTTGAAGGTAAGATAAGTACCCTCAAAACTAATGATAAAACTTTTTTTTTAATCCCCATTTGTAAAGGAAAAATATACTAGGTTTTTTCATTCGCTTTGAATAAAACAATTGTAAAGTAAATATTTGAACCTTTTTTGTTCTTGTTGTTTGTACATGCATTTTTGAATGAGTTAGGTCTTCTTGTACCAAACTGCTGAGGCTTTGCTGGATACAGACAGAGCAGCAGTGAGGACCAGAAGGTGCCTGTGGGAGGTGAGGACCCAACAGAGAAGAGAGAGAACCTCACAGACACTGTGGATGGTGTCGTCTAAAAGGACAGTGGGAAAAGCAGCTCTTAAGTGATGTCTTGTGAACTTTTGAATAAAATCCCAATAATGTGTTGACTGAGAGTTCGGGTCATGTGACATGTGGAGAGATGCTAGAGCTTTGCACAGCATGGATGAAATATAGGGAGACGAGTCTAGACTCATCCCAGAACAGGCATCTTCAGGTTTGCTACTTGATTTCCTCTGTGGGACTGGCTACTGTTAATGAACACATTGTATTTAAAAACTCAGTGAAGGCAGACTTGTTGACTCTTCCTTAAACCCCAGACTTGAAAGCCTCCACCACCACCCTGGCTAAGCTATTTCCACCTTGTTTTTCTGAGAGTTGGGAGAGAAACAAATGACCATTTGGTCTGTCAGTTGGACGCAGCCTTAGCTTTCATCTGATCTCTGCCCTCCTGTTTCTAAAGAATGTTTATTGTAACCATTGCTTTTCCTGTGGTGAAGAGAGCATATTTGTTTGAGGAATCACAATGTTGAGGAAAGAAAAGGAGGCATTTCTTTATCTCGATCTTATTTCCCATCCACTAACACCACACCCAGCTCTGGGGTGAGCATCCCAGGAGGACAGGAGAAACACAAGATTGGCCTGTTGGTTCTGCATTAATGTGCTTAATTGAATGTGTGTAATTGTTTATATTGCTGGGATTTCATCATGAAATGAGCACAATAGGATAATTTACGTTCACAAATATTAGAATATTGTTGAGGTGGGGAAGAAGGGTCTTTTGAAGAAAACATGGACCTTGAGGTCTGATTTCCTTTTATAAACTATTCAGTTACTGTAACATAGTTTTTTGGTTTTTTTTTTCGCAGTGAGTTGCCCTAAACTACCTTGCACAGAGGCCTTTATTCACAGAACCAGAACTAGTGACCTAGAGTCATTTGTTTAGCAATGAAAAAAAGAAACCCTTTATCAAATTCTTAATCGTATGCTAGGTAAAGAGGGAGTTCTAAGAAAAATGTGGATTGGAGATAATTAAGGTACATCAAACGTGGTGAAAAAGACATACAATGAACTATCCTATAAAACATTAGTGTCAGAGTAGATAGAAAAGGAAGAACACTGGGAAAACCCTGCTGGGACCCCCTCCCCCACCACATGAGTTCTCCTTTACCAACAGAACACCTGAAATGGGTTCAGACCAACCAAAACACCTCCGCCCCTCCTCCCCCATTGTCAGAAAGGCCACGCACGTGGCACAGTTTTGGCCATTGAGACATAGGAAATAGTCTGTGAGTTTCCAGGAAAGCTGCTTTTCTTGTGTAGGTACCATCCCCTTCCTTCTTTTATCCCTCCAATGGATGGGAGGCTGGAGGAGAAACTACTACTGCAACATTTGAGGCAGCAACAAGGATGAAAGAAGCCACGTGGTGTGGAAAGCAGAGGGGAAAGGAGCCTGGTCCATTGATAACATCCAGAGTCACCGTACCAGCCTTGGGCTGTCTACCTCCAAGACCCACTGGGTAAGTCATTTGTCACCGGCTTTGCAGTTGACTGATACAGTTCTCAGAGGAAGATAAGAGGGGTTGGCTATGGTGAACATGAGCTAAGACTCAGTGAATCAGTACGGGGTTATCTTGCCTGTCAAGTATGTCAATCTTAATTATATATTTGAGGGTTGGAGAAACAACCAGTGAGGGTTTGCAGACCCAGGGAACCCACTATAAGCCAAACTTTGACTAGAACTCCATTTATTCTCCAAAGTCCATATGCTCCCATTTTAAAATGGAAGGGGAACTATGATGATATTTGGAGTTTCTAGGTATCAAATGTCAATTTGAACCCTGACATATCTGGGTATTTTTTTCTTTCTCCAATGTACAAGTCACCTGAGTAAATGATCATAGGACCTATTGGAAAAACACTAGCAGAATCTTTAGTGTACACACTTGATGAAATATTGCAGTGATCTTTCCCCTAAGGATCCAGTTATTCAGCCAGTGAGTTTTGTGTCTGGAAACTGGGCAAGGGATTACAGTTTTGTGGGGTTTGGGAGGAGTTGAGGGGGAAGATGATCTCAGCCCCCTGCTGATCCATCCTTGCTCTCTTTTGATTATATATAATTACTCTTATTGGTTATTCTATTTCATCCGTTGTTGTTCAGTCGTTAAATTGCAACCCCATGGACTGCAGCATGCCAGGCTTCCCTGTCCATCACAATTTCTCAGAGCTTGCTCAAACTCATGTCCATTGAGTCAGTGATGTCATCCAACCATCTTGTCCTCTGTCACCCCCTTCTCCTGCCTTCAATCTTTCCCAGCAGCAGGGTCTTTTCCAATGAGTCAGCTCTTCACATCAGGTGGCCAAAATATTTTGTCCTTAAGGATGTTATGTTCCATTAACTATCTTCTAAGACTTAATAAGACAGGCCCCCTTGGCTGCCATTTTGACCTTGGTGTTTAGTATAATTGATACATCCTGACTTTTGCGGTGAGCACTTCCACCTGGCCTCTGCAAGGTCGCATCATCATCCACATTGCTCTCAGCAAGCATAAGCCCTATCCCAGCCTCTCCAGCCCAGACTGCAGAGAGAGCCTCCACAGAGTCCTTGGTGATGTGCATGCCTCTTGCACCAGTGCATGCCCACTGGCCTTGGAAAATGGTGGCGCCTCCAAACCTTCCCATGGAACAGTTTCTGTGGACTGAATTGTCTCCCCCTCAAATTCAGATGTTGAAGCCCTGGCCCCCAAGGTGACCACTGGCCTTAGTAAATGGTGGGCCTTCTGAACCCTCCCATGGAACACAGTTTCTGTGGACTGAATTGTCTTCCCCCTCAAATTCAGATGTTGAAGCCCTGGCCCCCAAAGTGATGGTATTAATATTTGGAGATGGGCCTTTGGGAGATGATTAGGTTTAGGTGAGGTCATGAGAGTGGAATCCCCAGGTAGGACTAGCGTCCTTACAAGAAGAGAAAGGGACCAGGGATCCCCTCTCCCTCTCCACTGTGTGAGAAGGTGGGAGGAAGATGGCTATTACAAGCCTGGAAGTGGGCCTCACCAGGCACTTATTCAGCCAGAACCTTGATCTTGGAATCCTCAGCCTTCAGAATCATAAGAAATACTTTTCTCTTTGTTTAAGCCACTGAGTCTATGATGATCTGTTAGAACAGCCCAAATAGACTAAGACAAAAATCTGACAGGCCTCCTTGCCACATGTACTATACACATTCCAGCACGCCCCTTCCGTGAGACTTCCTTCCTCTGTTACCTCTCCCAGCAGTTCAGGCATTCCAACATTTCTATTACTTTTTCTGGCTACTAGGCATGGCCCTAAAGCAGTGAGTTTGCTCTGTCCCCTGGAGTTTTATTCATGGCCTTCAATGCTGTATTCTGAGCAATATTCCCAAGTCAAACTTTCCCTTTTTCAGTCTTGTGTCCTGGCATCTTTGACCAAGACTAAAGCCTGGTCCCAAGGGTATTCTCCCGGGCCCTGACAGGACATGCTGGCTAGCCATGTGGCAACCTTGGCACATTGTCCATCTCTTCATCAGGCCCAGCTTGGCTTCTGCCAGGTTATTCTGTGACTTAACCTTGGGTAAATGCCTGGTAGCTGGGAGATGGGTAGGGACAGCTCCTAGGGCTGCCTGCTGCCTTATGGGGGGGAAGACCTGTATCTTGTCTTTCCTTGTGTTAGCGTGAGAGGAGGGAGAGACAATAGTTCTAGCTCTTAATGGAGGGAGGGTGGGCCTCTTCTACAGGCTCAGAATGTTCAGAAACTTTAGGGAGTCAAAGCTGTGGGCCGCATGCACCAGATGTCCCCATTTCACATTCCAGGTTTGATTCTGACCTTGACATAGCACATCAGGCTTGGTTGAACATCTGTTGGCAGTTATTACTTTTACCATCCAATCCTGCACTTGCCTTCAGTATGAGATGAGGACTGTTTAACAAGCTACCAAAGAGGTTCTGGCCCTTACGCATAGCTTTAAATGTTAATTAACCTTAACTTTCATGATCCACCTGGGGCATTGGATCATTGTGGGACAACAATCCAACTCAGTCATGACCATTCAAGTCCACTGCCCTTACACTCATTATCCACCCCAACCCCAGTTTTTAAAACACCTGAATCCTTCACCAGTCACTGCATTCCTTCCCACCAGTATGCCATTGCATCTAAACTTAGTAACTAGACAGCCTCGTGCCAGGAGCTGTGTATGTATGGCCTGTCCACAGGGATGGGACCAGACCGGCAGTTTGTGACCCAGTCCCCAAAGTGCTGTCTTACTGACCATGATCTTGGGACCACTCTGATACCAGCTGTGCCAGTTCAATGCTGAGACAGGGTTGGGAATACAAAAGATGTATGGTGACGTTGTACCAATGAAAGGGAAAGGGAAGAAGAGATCTGGAGACTGCAACACAGATCTGACAGTCTCTGATCCCTGGGTCCGGATCCCCTGGAGAAGGGAACTGCCACCACTTCAGTATTCTTGCCTGGAGAATTCCATGGACAGAGGAGCCTGGTGGGCTACAGTCCTTGGGGTCGAAAGGAGTTGGACACAACTGAGCAACTAACAGTTTCACTTCACTTTTCACCAGCCCCCTAGGGAACTCTGGAGCAAAGACTTTATACAAAGGGTCCTGAGTCAGACAGAAATGCCTAGGTCCTTGTACCACAACCTTGTTCAGTCATTGGCTGAAAGATGCCATAAAAAAGTGTGCTATCAGCTTTCACTGCCTGGCTCCTTTGTAGGGAAGATACCTCCCTGAGAGTAGTGTGTCTTTATCTGCAGTGGATCCTGAAGAAAGTAACAGCTGGCGACATCAGCTAATCACACCCCTCACAGTTGGGCAACGGTCCTTCTGGGAAGGTAGATCCAAGTGGTCCACCTCCTTGTGCTTGCCTGCCAGGACTCCAAATCTCAGACAAGACAGGCCCGTGCTTTGGCCACAGTTGCAAATAAGTGCCAGAAGTGATGGATGACAACTTTGCATCAATAATCTCACCTCTGAACCGGGCTCCTAAAACATGCTTATCAGCAGTGGCCTCACTCTGGTAACCACACCTCGACAACTAAAGCTCAGTCAGTTCCTAAGTGATTCTGCAAGTCTGCTAATCCTAGAACTTTGCACTTATGGAAACCCTGTACAAATCAGCAGTTCCCTTTGTCTGGAGAGGCTGGGTCCTGCCAGTGCTCCCTGCTCAGCAAGCAGTATGTGCAGCTTTGTTCTGGATACCCAAGGTGGCCTCTTGGACGTATTACCTCTGCTCAAAAGGCTCTCCCTGCCCCCAGGCTGTCATCTGAATGGCACCTTCTCACCATTCAGGTCTCATATGTCTCTTCCTTGGGGAGGCCTGATCTGACCTCTCACATGACGGCCACTGCACCCTGCCCAGCCACACTCTATCCCACGGCCCCACTGGTATCTGCACTCTCTCACTCTCTGGATCGTACACTCCAAAAGGACAGGGCCCTGCCTGTCCTGCTCACTGCTGTATTCTCAACTGGAACCTGGACTGAGTAGAAGAGTGGAACACGTGGTTAAATTTGATGGGATCACCCCACTGATTGGGGGGGGGGGGAATTTCTGCCTGCCACTATAGCCAAACCCCTGGACAGTGTGCAGAGCCTGCGACACAGGAGGGACTCAGTAATGACTTACTGAAAGATGAAAAGAAATGACATATCTGTGAAATATTTATAAGGAAAAGAAAGATGTCTAGAGGGAAGGAAATGGCAACCCACTCCAGTGTTCTTGCCTGGAGAATCCCAGGGACGGGGGAGCCTGGTGGGCTGCCATCTATGGGGTCACACAGAGTCGGACACAACTGTAGCAACTTAGCAGCAGCAGCAAGGGATGACTAGAAAAGAATGAATGAATGAATTCAGTTTAAATGAATTTGCAGACTTGAAAGTGTATCTTAGGAAAAATTGACATACAAATGTGAATGGGTGGTGGGAAACACAGTGATGGGGGGTGTTGCCCATCTTAATTCCCTGTCGTGCTGCTGCTTGGTCACTAAGTCATTTCTGACTCTTTGTGACCCCATGGACTGTAGCCCACCAGCCTCCTCTTTCCATGGGATTTTCCAGGCAAGAATACTCGAGTGGGTTGTCATTCCTCCAGGGGATCTTCCCAACCCGGGGATCGAACCTGCATCTCTTACTTCTCCTGCATTGGCAGGGGAGTTCTTTAACACTAGCACCCTAATTCCCTGTCACGGTTCCTGAAATATGTCCTCCCAACCTAGAGCTCCAAGGAAGCCTCTGGACAACTCTTGCCAGAGAAACTAGATAATCAAGGCAAGGGAGAGATGGAAATTATTGTCCCAAGTAAGGGTCTAGGGGAACTAGGATTTTATTTTTTGGGGGGTGGGGAAGATCAGGCAGAATCAGAGCCTATTGGTGAGCAGAGTGTTTGGAGCATGAGGAAAGGGAGGGCCTGAAGATGGAGGAAGGTCTCATTGATGGAGCATGAATTAGACCAACAAGAAGAGTGGAAGGTTTAGCCTCAGAAAGGAATATAGACACGAATTTCCTATCCATGAGAGAAGAGAAAGCTCAGCTCCTATCCATAAGAGAAGAGAAAGCTCAACTGAGATACTGAGGGATATTTTGTAGTCAGTGCCAGCCACATAATTAAAATAACTGATTCACTGCTATGAGAAATCCTGTCTGGTCTGGATTAATTTAGAGTTGAAAAATGTTTTCATTTATGATTTACGGAGGAGGAGGAGGGGAAAATGGCATACCTTGGACTTAGAATACAAAATTGCTTTTTTATGGAACATGTTTCAGATTACAACTACATCTTGGCAATCGGAAATATGCTTTTCTCATCTAAAATGGAATTTACTACGTAAGAGATGCCTATTTTTTATAGGGTTATAGAGCAAATGTGTTGGAGAAGGCAATGGCACCCCACTCCAGTACTCTTGCCTGGCAAATCCCATAGACAGAGGAGCCTGGTAGGCTGCAGTCCATGGGGTCAAGAGTCAGACATGACTGAGCGACTTCACTTGCACTTTTCACTTTCATGCATTGGAGAAGGAAATGGCAACCCACTCCAGTGTTCTTGCCTGGAAAATCCCAGGGACGGGGGAGCCTGGTGGGCTGCCGTCTATGGGGTCACACACAGTCGGACACGACTGAAGTGACTTAGCATAGCAAATATGTAAATATTTACCTCATACCAGTAGAGGTATGTGGACATTTCATCAGTAGGAAGGCTAGAAGGGTTAGACCCACAGTTAATTCTGGTAAATGAGCTAAGAAAGAAATTTAACTTCTTCTCAGCAAAAACAAAAATACAAAGAATCCAAACCAATTAAGCAACAAAATACCTTTGGAAAATAATTGCCTAAGATTTTAAAAAGTATATCCATATAGTAATTTTGAAACTGGAAACCTAGCTTATTTTCTATCAAAAATTATAATCTAAAAGGCCTCTCTGAGGTCATGAGCATGTTGACTATACATGTCATCACATGCAGGAAGAACCCCTCCACACAGTCTGAGCTTGCTGATGGCCTGAGAAAACTGCACTCTTAAACATGGACTGCCAGTAGGCGCAGTGGTTAACAGCCTGGACCCAGGAGTCCCACTGCCTGGGCTGGAATCGGCCTCTGCCCTTATGACGCCGTCTGGGGCAAGTTACCTAACACCTCTGTGCCTTCATGTCCTCATCTGTGAGATGGAGATGACACAAGGTGACACCCAGGGTTGCTCTGAGGGTTGACTGGGAATTCAAGTGAAATGCTTAGCAGACTGTACCTAGAAGGTGATCCGTAAATAGCTATGGAAGCTATTCACTGTAGGTATGTTGGTCTAGTGTATCCAGGTTGCTGCTGCTGCTGCTGCTAAGTCGCTTCAGTCGTGTCCGACTCTGTGCGACCCCATAGACGGCAGCCCACCAGGCTCCCCCGTCCCTGGGATTCTCCAGGCAAGAACACTGGAGTGGGTTGCCATTTCCTTCTCCAATGCATGAAAGTGAAGTCGCTCAGCCGTGTCCGACTCTTCTCGACCCCATGGACTGCAGCCTACCAGGCTCCTCTGTCTATGGGATTTTCCAGGCAAGAGTACCGGAGTGGGTTAGGGAGGTTAATTCTAAGAGGTACTGTATAGTGTTGGGGCTGAAAGACCTTGAGCATCATCTAGCCCCAATCTTTCATCCACTGGATACCCAAATCTTTCATACAAGTGATCACATGATCCCTGCTTGAACACACACAAAGATGGGAACAGGAAGTAATGTCATTCAATGGATGTTCTCCAGTACTTTGGCCACCTCATGTGAAGAGTTGACTCATTGGAAAAGACTCTGATGCTGGGAGGGATTGGGGGCAGGAGGAGAAGGGGATGACAGAGGATGAGATGGCTGGATGGCATCACTGACTCAATGGACGTGAGTCTGAGTGAACTCCAGGAGTTGGTGATGGACAGGGAAGCCTGGCGTGCTGCGATTCTTGGGGTCGCAAAGAGTTGGACACGACTGAGCAACTGAACTGAACTGAGCTCCAACCTGCTTTTCTCCTTCACACCTACAACCATCATCCCCTAGGAGCCCACAATAAAGCTTCCCATGACAGGCTACCAGGTGTTTGAATGTGATGTCTTCTCCGGAACAAGCACATTCCAATACAATAGGTCCAATTTTAAAACTTCCTCATTTTGCAACAACCCACTCTTTGAATACTGAATCATTTTTATGTGATCTCCAGAAATACCACATAAAATACATTAAAAACTCAAGTGAATTTTAAAATTCTATGTTTGTATATATCTGTTTGGATAAAGCATGTCTTTCTTGAGTATCAAAATTAAGTCAGAAGTTCCTAACTTCACAAATATATTTTTATCATAAAATATTAGCAAGACTTCTGAGTCCTGTGAGTTTTTCTTGTGTGGTGGGGGCAGTGGGCAGATAGAAGAGCAGGCTCAACAGAGAAAGTAACAGTAGCAGCTGCAGAAGATGATTTGATTTTTGTTTCCAACTGAACTTCACTTCTCCAGGCTTGACAGCCTTGTAGTTCCACACAGGATAAATGTTACCATTTTTATTGATAATATCTGGAGTGGGTAATGACACAAATCCAAGTAGAAATAAGGCAACATGATTGTGATACAGCAATGAAGAGAGAACATTCCATTTCCCTGGAGCCTCAAAAAGCCAGATTTACATGTTTATAGAATCCTGTCCCCTATTATCTGTGTATCTAAGGCATCAAGCATTAAAAAGGCACAGTGGAAATAAGCTCAGTTCATAGTATTACTCTCAGGTAGAGATACTAGATACATTTTGCTTATAGGTAATGATGAGGTCTATGTTAAACAAAAGTTTTGCCCCAGACAGTAGACCTTTCTCTCCTTTTCTCATTCCCTTTCTTTGGAGGGTTCATTTTTCTGGATCAACCATACTTCATTATTTTTATCAAGCAATTTGAAAGGGCTATTGTAGCCTGCGGTGTAGTAAACCTTTTCGTCGAAAACTTTTCCTTCTTCCCTCAAAATGCTTGCTAATGTCAAGAGTTGTTCTTGATTCTTTTGGGCACTAGAGAATCCATCGAAAGACCTACAAAGGAGAAAGTAAATAACCATAAATGATTTTAATACCGATGCGAATGTTAGTTTAGGAAAAAAAGCAGAGGCTGATACAAGGAAATCTGGATGAAGTGCGGTTTCAGAGTTCCTCCCTCTAGGCACCTGAATTGACCTGTTCCCTTTCTCTGGTTCCCAGGCTCAGTGTGACCTCACACACCCTGAAGGGACCCAGGAGGAGGCACAGGGTCTCATCTATTGGGCAAATTTGGACTTTACACCATCTTGTGCTCTAATGCTGTGCTTCTCAAACTCTAATGTGCATGCAAGTCAGCTGGGAAAATGCTGGTTCAGGGTGTCTGGGGTGGGGCTTGAGTGCCTGCATTTCTCATAAACTCCTGATAATGCTGATGCACCAGGTCAGACCACAGTGAAACCCCCTCAGTGGCTCCCTTTCAGACTTGCTGCTGCTGCTGCTGCTAAGTCACTTCAGTCGTGTCCGACTCTGTGCAACCCCATAGACGGCAGCTCACCAGGCTCCCCCGTCCCTGGGATTCTCCAGGCAAGAACACTGGAGTGGGTTGCCATTTCCTTCTTCAATGTAGGAAAGTGAAAAGTGAAAGTGAAGTCGCTCAGTCGTGTCCAACTCTTCGCGACCCCATGGACTGCAGCCCACCAGGCTCCTCCATCCATGGGATTTTCCAGGCAAGAGTACTGGAGTGGGGTGCCACTGCCTTCTCTCTATTTTCTGTCAAACACTACCTCTTTTTCTTGGAAAAGGGTAGGTGCTGTATGACAGATGAACATAATATAGTTTTGATCCTATGAACTTTCAGTCTAATGGAAGAGATGGACATTTTGGCGACTCTCTCCATACAGTCTGAGTAGAGTTTTATCAGAGACAGAATCAAAGTGCTTGGGAACACTGAGGATATGATCAGATCAAGGGTAAAGGTGTATCTGAGTTGGGTCTAGAATGGAGGATGGTTTTCCTGGGCAGAGAAAGGGGAAGGATAAGAGAACAAAAGTCCAAAAAACACAAAGCATTTTCATAGGCATAAATTGAAGTCAGAAAGGTGAGTCAGACATGGAAGTAAGAACTTTGTGTATCATCCTAAAGCCTTTTTATATTATTCCAAAAGATATTGAGCAGCAAAGTAACTTGATCAGATCTGGGTAAGAATATAGGCAGAGAGATGGAAACTAGATTGCAGAGAAGGGACCAGTGAGGAGGCCGCTAAGAGGATGGGGATGAAAAGACAGTCAAAAGATTCTAATAAAAAGTGGGAAAGTAAAAGTTTAAGTATAGATTTTAAAGTATACAAATGAAAACACCCTGAGATGAAATCATGACAGCACACTGACTTAGCTGAGTTGCTGACATGTAAACACGATGAGTCTGAAGTTTGAGAATAGGAAAACAAACAAAAACATTTCTAATAGGATTTCTAATTCTTCTTTAGCACAAAGTTTATTATCAATATGCCAATGGAAAAGCATTCCTACCATTCATCAGATAAGATGTAAGTCTCAAGAGTACAAACCAGGCCTGTCTTATTCAACAATGTCTACCAGGCACCTAGTCATTCCTGGCATGCAGTACCTTTTAAATCCTAATTGAATAAGTATAGGAATCTATGCACATGTATATAAAATAAAATGTTGAAGACAATTGACAAAACTCTCATTAATCTTCATCATGTTGACTGATAATAATACTTCTGAATCATGTGTTAGGAAACATTCTGACTCCCAAATTTATTATTTATCTCCTTAAGGAATAGTCAATTCTTAGTATAATATGTTCTGCCTAAAGGGAATCTGTTTCAGATCTCACTTCTTTCTTGAAATCAACTCTTGAACCTCCTACTTAGAGATCATCTTTTGTCCTCTGAGTACATGTTGTTCTACAGTGGTTTATCCATGGCTTTATTCAGGACACAGACAAATACTGAGCCTCCCCCAAACACCTGCCTCATCAGGAGCGGTCGGATTCGGGCAGAGAAACATGTTGCTGTATTCTTGATGACGTTACAATCTATAAATAGATCATTAGATTTTACAATCATAGGACAGAGTGGCTGGCTGACTGCAGACACTGAGGAAGGTCTCATGGACAAGGTGCCCAATGATCTAGGTCCTAAAGGATGAAAGCAGAGAAGAGGGAGGGAGCTAGAGTTGGTAGTAAGATGCTGCTCGTGTTCTGAGTATTTTATGTGAATTAACTCATCTGATCTTCCATGGCAACTCTGTGAGGTAGGTAGGTACTCTGACTATACAAGTTTCATAGATGAGGAGATTTGGGCAAGGAAAATCTCAGCAACTTGTCCAAAATCAAAGGTAAAGAGATGTGGAGGAACTTGGCCTGCTCAGTGAAGGGCAGGAGGAGAGGGGAGCACAGATGTCAGGGAGACAGGTTGGGCCACATTATGAAGGCGAAGCGTACACTGTGAACTGTCTGAATGTCACGCTGAAGCAAGAGGAAACCAACAGATTTTTAAACGCTGTAACAGGTTAGGGTTTTGTTGCTGTTGTAAGATAGATCGGAGTTCCAGAGTGGAGGGCAGGAGAGAGGAGGAGACTGGTGGGCAGAGAATAGTTGGGAGGCTCTTGAAGGGAAACCTGAGATTGAAAAACGTCGGAGTATCTGGTGAGCGTCAGGCATGCGCTGGGCACGGGGGTAGCACAGGGTCTCAGCTGAGGTCCCTGTGAGGTGAGGGCCCGAGGAAGTGACTGAGGGGTGAAGGGAACGGAATCACGACCATTTCTGAGGCAAATGGGCTGGATTTGGGGACTGATTATCAGGGTGGAGCATGCTGATGACCACAATGGTCCTTGTTGGGGAGGCTGTCAGACCATTGAGACGCTTTACTGACACAGGCACTGTAAGGTCAGAGAAGGCTTGGGGGAAAGCTGGGTTTCAGAGCTGTTGAGCTTGATCTTCCACCCCCACACGGAGATGCCCAGCTAGTAGGAAAATCAGGGCTGGAGACACTGAATTTGAGTCACAGGCCACAGATAGTTGAAGCAGTGTGACCAGACCGCCCAGATCACGTCTGCTATGACATGAGGGTAAGTAAGGGCCATCAACAGTGACCCCTGGGTGGGGAGTGGATGAGGTGCCGCTGGAGGGAGAGAACCAGGAGGAGAGGAAAGACAAGAGGGTGACATTCCGAGGTACAGGATGGACAAGGATCATGGGGCCGGACAGGTCAGCACAAGGATGCTGCAGGAGGCACATGGGAAAGCACTGCCCTCGAGTGACAAGTTCAAGTGTGCTGCAGAGGGTGACGGGAGCCCAAGGAGCAGGTGAGGCTGTACCAGGCTGTGCTGGTCTGACGGGTACATGGGACTTGAGGAAACAGAGACAGAGAGACAGAGTCTTTTAACAAGGGAGGGTAAAAGTAAAAGTGTTAGTCGCCCAGCCCTTTTCTACTTTTTGACCCCATGGACGGTAGCCCACAGGCTCCTCTGTCCATGGAATTCTCCAGGCAAGAATACTAGAGTGGGTAGCCATGCCCTCCTCCAGGAGATCTTCCCAACCCAGGGATGGAACCCGGGTCTCCCGAATTGCGGGCAGATTCTTTACTGTCTGAGTCACCAGGGGATATAAGAGGGTGAGAAAGGGAATACCAAAGGGACTCTAATACAAGAGTATTATGTACTTCGTGGAGCTCTTTAAAAATACCAACAGAGAGAATTTAATACAAGGAATGAGTGGAAAGGTATTGAAGGTCTGAGAAATGCAGTAACTGTAGGAAGCAGCTACCATCCTTTAGGCTGGAGGAACAAGGAAGAGTTTGAGGTTATCAGAACCTAGATTTGGGAGGAGGGGTACCATGCACTGTTTTAAAGCGTTTTTCTCCAGATGTAACTCGATGGCAGGTAAAGGCAGTCTAATGCATTTGAGGGGTGGGGTGGGAGTGTAATTTGTGTTGCTTCTTATATGTGGGAGGGATGCATGAGACGTCTCTTCAAATGAATTCATTTTTTCATGTCACAGACCCTTAGTAACATATGAAACAAGTCACTAGAAAAACACCACGAAATGCATTAGGCCTGTTTTCATGGAAGCGTGAAAAGCACAGGAGCTAAACTATGAGTGCCCACAAGTAAAACCAGCAGTCAGCAGTGCTGTGAATGACATCTACCACTTACCATACAAACACCGTCATCTCGGCTCTGTCTTCAATGAAGACATCAGACTCTGCAGGCCTGGGCGGATCAGATTGCTGTTCAGAGGGGATATACAGGGAAATGGTAATGGTAGACTCGATAAAAGGACCTGAGCCGGGCTCCACGTAGCTCGTCACTGGAGCTGTCATCTTTATTTTCATCTCTGTGCCACGAAAATATATATTTAGATGCAAAGGAAAAGCAGATTTAGTGTATTTATGACTACATTTTAAAATGTAATTATTTTTTGACCTGAGTTTCTTGACATAAATATTTACCTTTAAGGTAATTTTCATCTGAATAAAAATAAGGGCAAAATTACAATTAGCGACTGTGCACATTAAACACTTTCTGTACTATTAACATTATAGTTATTTATGTACTATCAATATTTTTCATTAGTCCATAGTTTTAGAGATAGAAGGGAAAATCAGTAATCACATGGTCTAGGTCATTCTTTACTTATACAATTCAGACTGAGGTCTCGTTGGCTAAGACCTGCTAAAATCTAAACAGCATCAGTGCCAAACCAGAAGGCAGATCTTGAGACTCTGGACCTTGTGTGTGTTGACTCTTCCTGCCTCCTAATATCTTTTGTTTTACCAGTCACCAAATTATCTCAAAACATTAGCCATGAAAAGGCCTTAAGGCTAGGTACACAGAGGCCCAGTTCATTCAGAAGAGTCACAGAAAGGAGAACAGAAGCCCTAGAGTACCCTCCTCAAGACAGGAAGGATCCTGAGCATAAGGCCTCCCTCCTCTTCCGACAGTCTTTGATCATCTGGTTATTTTGCTATTCTAAAAATATATTTCTTTAATAAGTGAAAACCCAATAAGCCAGGCCACAATACGGTCATTAAAGGTAAACCGCCTTCACCTTTCTCGTTTTTGCCTTGAAGGTAGCTCTTCAGCCTTGTAAAGCCAGTCTGCATGGCTGAATCCCAGTCCATAGACTCAACCGCAGTGCTGACCCATTTGGCAGGCCCGTAGTGTCGGATCTCATAACTTCCGGGCTAAGATGGAAAGGGAAAACTTGGAGGAGACAATTCTAAGGCAGAACGTGAGATGCAGCAGTACAGATACCTTGATCTCTGGTCCACTAGGACGGCCTGTCCCGGGCAGGGGCGCTGCCCTTGGGTCCAGCCCGAGGTTCTGACTTCTCAGCGCCGACAGGGCCCCTCCCCCTCTGCTCCCATATTTAGATTAGAGACGCTGGCGGCCTCTCAGTTCAGGTTAAAAGCAAGCAACTGTTCCGCTCCTTTGCCCGGAGGGTCCCATCTAGAGTTTAGGGACATGATCAATTTTTTTTTTTTAGCCACAAAGAAACAAAATTGAGATGTGGCTTCTAGAGTTACGACGGCTCCCGACCCCCTTTTCCTGTTTGTGCAGGAATGGGGTTAGGACTCAGACCAATTTTTTTTAATGTATTTTTTAGTTAAACCTATGAGACCCTCCGGCCTCATTGCAGATCAGCTCGGGGACACCCCCGCGCTCACCACCCCCACGGCCCGCACCCTCCCAGCCTGCGGGCGGCGCCTACCTGGGGGCCAGCATCCTCCGGGACCTCCCAGCCCGGCGTCTCCACCACGGGGGCCTCCGAGCCCTCGGCTGCCCGGGGATCGGGCTCCAGCACCTCGGCCATGGGCGGCGCCGACGCTCCGGGGAAAGAGCCCGGCGAGCTGCGCCAAGAAGGGGGCCGCGCCGGGCCGCTCGGGACCGCCCCGCCTGCGTGTCCCCGAGTCCCCGCCCCGCAGACGCCTGGTCACCTCCGCGCAGCGCGGGAGCCCCGAGTCCGCGGAACACTGCGGGGCCCCGACCGGGAGGGGACGCAGCGACCCCGATCCCGACCGGGGCAGCTCCGGCCGGCCGCTTCTCCTGCGGGTCCCGTGGGCTTGGCCGGGCTTTCCTTGGGAGTCTCCTCCGCCCTCGCCCTTGTATTTTAGTTAACACGCAGGCACGCAGAGGCGTCCACCATGGGAGCCGGGGGCGGAGGAGGGCAGAGCAGCCGGCCCGTGGGGTTTCTCGTGTAACCGGCCCGGGAACCTCTCCCGCGGCCCCACCCGCGCGGCGAGCCGGTTCTGCTGACGGGTCTACGCCTGCGGAGGGAGGTGAGCACGGCTCGCCCTCCTGAGTGCCTCAGTGGAAGGCGGGGGGCGGGGTGAGGCGATGCTTCTCCCGACTCTGACCTTGGCCGCCCCTGTCCGCACCCTCGTGGGCCGAATGCTCCGTGCCCGGGTTGGATCCCGGGACACAGGCAAGCAGGCCGCCCCACTCACACCTTAGACGGGAGCTTAGGGTCCAAACAGCAGTGAGGGGCCCAGGGGAAGGAAGTGGGTGAGGCCACAGTCACACCCTGAGAAATTCTTGAACTGTCCTGGTTTCTTGTCCTCTCCCCACCAAAGAGCCCCCAAACCCTTAAGTCACCCCATCAGATGTAACAGGCTGGGAAAGTGTGATGGGAAAGAGAAAGAGGGGACAGTGGCCAGGCCCTAGTGATTTTAGAAGTTTTTGGTTAGATTTAGTCTTTTTTTTTTCTAAGAGAATTATTGAGAAAAAATTCACTTACCATACAGTTCACCCACCTAAGACATACCAGTCAATGGTATTTAGTGTGTATTCACAGTTGTGCAACCGTCACCACAGTGAATTTTAGAACATGGTCTTCATCTTCCACCCCCGAAAGAAACCCCACTGAAACCCCATTAGTCATTCTTAAATCTCCACCACCCAGTCCTAGGCAACCACTCATCTGCTCTTTGTTTCTGTTCTGGACTTTCCTATAAATGGGATCATACAATGTCTTAATACATCTGGCTGCTCTAACAAAATATCACAGACTGGGTAACTTCTAAACTGCAGAAATGTGTTTCTCACAGTTCTGGAGGCCGGAAGTCCAAGTCCAGCAAGGTCAGACGACAGTTCTCTTCCTCTGGCAGACTGCTTATTGTACCCTTACATGGCAGAAGGAGTTTTTTCTGGTCTCTTTTATAAGGGCACTAATCCCACTCATGTGGGGGTCTTTCTTCATGACCTCATCACTGCCCAAAGCCACCACCTCTTAACCCATCATATTGGGCATCAGGGTTTCAACATACAAATGTTTAGGAGGACACAAACATAGCATATAGAATGTGGACCTTTCTGACTAGCTGCTTTCACTTGACAAAATATTTTCAAGGTTCATCAACATTGTAGCATGTATCAGTACTTCAGTCCTTTTAATGGCTGAAAAATATTCAGTTCGATAAGCGTTTTGTTTATTCTTTCATCAGTTGATGATCATTTGAATTGCTTCAAACTTTTGGCTTGAGTAGTAATACTGCTGTGCACATGTGTATATATGTTTCTGTTGGGCATGTTTTCATTTCTCTTGGGTAAAAGCTAGGAATGGAATTGCTGGGTCAAATGGTAACTCTATATTTACTTTTTTGAGGAACTGGCAGACGGTGTTTTAAAGTGACTGTACCACAGAATTCCCTGGTGGTCCATTGGTTAGAACACACTTCCACACTGGTGTGGGGTGTGAGCTTTCTGTTTCTACATATCCTTACCCAACACTTGTTATTATCTGACTTTTTTATGATAGCCATTCTAGTACTCTTGCCTGGAGAATCCCATGGACGGAGGAGCCTGGTGGGCTGTAGTCCATGGGGTCACTGAGGGTCGGGCATGACTGAGCGGCTTCACTTTCACTTTTTACTTTCATGCACTGGAGAAGGAAATGGCAACCCACTCCAGTATTCTTGCCTGGAGAATCCCAGGGACAGAGGAGCCTAGTGGGCTGCCATCTATGGGGTCACATAGAGTTGGACACGACTGAAGTGACTTAGCAGCAGCAGCAGCAGCAGTGGGTCTACCTTAAAAATTTTTTGTTTTGATATATAGTTCACATAACATAAAAGTCACCATTTTATTTATTTATCTTTTTAATTTATTGATTTTAATTGGAGGCTAATTACTTTACAATATTGTAGTGGTTTTTGCCATACATTGACATGAATCAGCCATGGGTGTAAAAGTCACCATTTTAACAAATACAGTTCATTGTTTTTCAGTATGTTCATTGTATTATACAAGCATCAGCACTAATTCTAGAGCATTCCATCACTCCAGAAAAAAGCCCTATACAATTTAGCAGTTACTCCTAATCTCCACTGGTGGCTCAGATCATAAAGAATCCACCTGTCAATGCAGGAGACAAAAGAGACTTGGGTTTGATTCCTGAATTGGGAAGATCCCCTAGAGGAAGGCATGGTAACCCGCTCCAGTATTTTTGCCTGGAGAATCCCATGGACAGAGGAGCTTGGCGAGCTACAGTCCATGGGGTTGCTAAGAGTAGGACACGACTGAAGCAGCTGAGCACACAGCACACCCAGCCTCCGGGTCCCTGGCAATCAGTAATCTATCTTCTGTCTCAATAGTGTATAGAGTACATTGTTAGTCGCTCAGTCATGTCTGACTCTTTACTTTCTCTCTGTATGGATTTTCCAATTCTGGACATTTCATATAAATGGAATTATATATAACATGTGATCTTTGGTGACTGGCTTCTTTCACTTAGTGTTATGCTTCCAAGAGTCATCTATGTTGTAGCATCTATCAGTGCTCCATTCCTTTCTGTTCCTGGATAATATCATGTTCTGTGGGCCTAGCGCTTTTAAAGCAATTTATGTCTTTTTGTTTCCTTCCCGTTTCCTGCTCAAACAGGTATGCAGTGGTCTGAGGATATATGACACTTTCTAGGGTTTATAGCAAATCTATTACTATTACTGAGATATGTTTGAATTATTTAGTGAAGGCTAAATAATTAATTTTGACTTATTTTTATTATTTTTTATTTTTTATTTTTATTTTATTTTATTTACAATATTGTATTGGTTTTGCCATATATCAACATGAATTTTAACTCATGTAACAGATGTGATCCATTCCATAGGTAAATTTGCCAAGTTGAGAATACAATTTTACCTTACAGCAATATTTTTTTTTAAGAGGAAAAGAAAGTAATTTACAGTGTTGCTTAAGAAATTTGTTGTTCTTTTTCACCTGTAGCATACCTTACAGTTATCAATGCTTTTTGAGGGGAAGAGTATTTTATTTGTATAAAAACTGAGGCTACATTTGGAGACATTCATTTTATAGGGTTTGAAATATACAATTAATTAAGATAACAGGTGACTAAGTTGAATTATATATATTTACAAGTTGATAATTAGTCATGTAAAAGAACAGAAGGAAGGAAAGAAAGGGATTTATTTTAAATTAATTTCAGTTAGAATGAACAATGAAATTCAGAAGACTCAAGTTTTATACTAACATGTCAAATTATCTAGCTAGTTTTCTTATTGATTAATTAAAGTAAAATTTTTTCTTTTTATTAGCTCATGTCTAACCAGTATTTACATGACATTGTGAAGATGTTTTATTTAAGATTTATGGCATTTGTGATGGTGCACTGTGGCACCTTTATATCACCAGGGTCTCCAAGTTCATCCCAGCAGGGGAGCAAGCACAGGAGAATCCTGCAGCAGGAATTTGAGCCATCTCTCATTATTCATGGCAGCTATGTATGTTCTATACACTCACCATGGACATTGAGCTAGTGAATACTGAGCCATTGGTACTACAGGAAATACAGACTTAGGTTCCTCTGAACCTCTGGTTATATTTTCATCAATATGTAGCCTTTTTAAAATCCATTCTGACAAACTCTGCTTTTATTAATCTATTTTGCCACACTGTGCAGTGTGTGGGATCTTAGTTTCCCAACCAGGCATTGAGCCCGTGCCCCTGCATTGGGAGTATGGAGTCTTAACCACAGGACTGCCAGGGAAGTCCCTAATATATGCTGTTAATTTATTAACACTGAACTCACAAAAAACAGCACTGTAACTTATGCATTCTTGAAGTTTCTGTGTCTTCTCCAAAAGGCACATCCCATCCTTCTTTTCTCTTAGGAGCACTTATAGCACTTCAGCACTATGCCTGAGAGGCATTTAAAAGAGCAAAATCACCAACAAAAAGCACAAAAATGTGAAAAATGTGCCACTAAATAAACTATGAGAAGGACAATGTATGAGACCTGTAAGTAGAAAACAGAGCTTAGCCTTGTTCGACTTTATCTGGGAATGTGTCTTTGGTGGCTTGGTTTTTTCCACCACTCTACGCATATACACGTCCACCCATGAGCCAGAAAGTGATGTATTGATGCGAGGGTTACAAAGATATATCAGCAAGTAGGTGAATTTGCAAGTATGGAATCTAGGAATCATGAGGATTGACTGTAAGTGCTTCCTGCACTTCCATCCATATTTCATGGACCAAAGCACGTCATCAGGCCTTAACTGACTTTGGGAGGGTGTGAAAGGGCAATCCCACCGTGTTGTCAAAGGAGAATTCAAATATATGAGAGAAGTACTAATGCCAATTGCTGATGTCTTTTGGTCATGGATTATTCCATCCTTGAAGCAGACTTTATTTCCCAGAGACAGTTGCCACATTGTCTCTCATCCGACATGCTGTTCCTATAACGTGACTTTGTTGCACCTGCCATGAGAGAATGAGGCCTCTGCTCCTATTCTTTGAAACTGGGCAGACTGTGTGACTTCTGAGGCCTGGTTATTAAACACTTCCACCGAGTTCTAGGGCTACTGGCTCTTAGAAATCCAACAACCCTGCTGAAGGGGAGCCCAGGCAGTTCCAAGGAAAGCTACGTGTAGGTTCCTAGCTGAGGTCCTGACTAACAGCTGGCGACAATCACCACACGTGAGTGACCAGGGGTTCCGACAACGCCAGCTCCTTGTCCTCCAGACAGCCTCCCTTCTTCCATGCTGAGGCCCCAGAGGTCACAGAGCAGACACAGGCAGTACCTACAGAATCTGTGAGCATTAAAAAAATGGCTGCTTTTTAAAATGCCGTTCTGTTTGAGGTGGTTTATTTCAGGAATAATAGCTAAAAGAGTAATTTATATGTCGTCTACGAATGGTGCTGTAGTGGGTGTTGGTGGGGTTTAGAAACGTATAGAATTTTGCCCTTTGTTGCTGTTGTTGTTCAGTCACTAAGTTGAGTCCAGCTATTTGCGACCCCATGGACTGCAGCGCGCCAGGCTTCCCTGTCCTTCCCTGTCTCCTGGAGTTTGCTCAGATTCATGTCCATTGAGTCAGTGATGCTGTCCAACCGTATCATCTTCTGTTGCCCTCTTCTCCTGCCCTCGATCTTTCCCAGCATCAGGGTCTTTTTCAAAGAGTAGGCTCTTCACATCAGGTGGCCAAAGTATTGGAGCTTCAGCTTCAGCATCAGTCTTTCCAGTGAATACTCAGGGTTGATTTCTTTTCGGATTGACTGGTTTGATCTCCTTGCTGTCCAAGTGACTCTTAATAGTCTTATCCAGCACCACAATTTGAAAACATCAATTCTTCAGTGCTCAGCCTTTTTTATTTTACATTCAAGTCATTGTTTACTCAGAGGCCATTCTTGTACTCACAATGTAATTACATATTTGGTCTTTTTATAGTTACTACAATCTCAAATATAACTATAAAATGGATAGCAACTTGGTATTCTAATGGAAAATGTAATCTTTTCTTTTGCTTGGTTTCTCCTTTAGTTTGGGTAAGAATTTTAATAGTCATCCATTATTTAGACACAAAGCAACCCACGAAGCCCCGTTTACACTTGGTGCCTGACACATAATTGCTTGATAAATGTTGAATGAATGCCAATCTGAATTTATCAGACACTGATCGTGATTGAGTGTCTTTAGAAGCACCTGTGAACCACCTTTCTCATGGACCACAGAAAATGAAGAGACATTTATTGAATGTGGGGTTAAGGATAAGAAAGCTAAGGTCTAAAGCTGGGAATGTCTTTAAAAGTAAAACATCAATTCTAATCAGTATGAGGCTGATATAACTTCTGAGACTGCAGTGAGTGTTTTTAAAAAACATAGAGGGATATCCACACTGATGTTAACAGGTTCATGACGTGAAGTAAAAGTGGAAACCAAATATACCACAACTAGGTAACTCACGGGAGAAGGCAATGGTATTTCCTCTGAAAAAATTTCAGATTTCTCTGGTTTCCTTGCCTAAAGTTGGCTTCCTTTGATCTGGGACAGCCTTCCTCCCAGGGCTGCATTATAACTGTGATGGACCCAAAGCACTTTTGCTTTGGTGGGTCCCTTCCTCTGTAGAAAAATACAAACATTTGTATTTTACGTCTCTGTTGTTATAAAGATGAATATAATTTTTGATGCCCGCCCCAAATTAACTTCTTAAATTCTGGTTTTAAAAGAAATTAAAATATTTTCATGGGCCCCTAAAAATGATGTGAGCTCTGGGCATTTAGCCTGGTAAGGCTGATGGCTGAGTAGGTTCTGATATCTTAGTTTCCCTACAAGAGAGTGAGAATGTCTGATATCGTATATGGGAAGATAAATAGAGAAAGGTACTAATACTTACTCTGCCCTTATGGTGGATGTGTGTTTTAACATCAGATCTTTTTATTAACTCTCTGAGGCAGGGCTTATTAGTGTGATAAAGGAGTAAATAATGAATAATTTAGAACCAAGAAGATTCAATGCTTAAAGTGAGAATTTGTAACTTTTGCCTCACCTTGTTCAGAATCCAGATAGAGAGGATGAATGCTAATGCTGGCCTTTCAAAACATCCAACTATGTGTATTGTCTGAATATGGGGGGAGGAATTGGAGAAGGAGAAGCTTTATTTTAACTCTGTACGGCAAAGTCCTGCATTGCGCTGAGAACATGGTGGGACTTAGGATGCCTTATTCTAATATCAGATACAGTGATCTCAGTTCCTTCACCAAGGACTGATTTGGTCTTTGGGACCACATGGTTTCTGAGATGAAGTTGTTGGTCTCATCTTTCCTCTTCTATATGTAAAACTTTCCCTCTCACCCCGTCTGACTTCTTTCAAGATTTTTCCTTTATTTTTGGTTTTCTGTGGTTTGAATTCGAAATGCCCAGGTGTAGGGGTATTTTTTGTTTGTTTTCCTGTTTGATGCTCTCTGAGTTTCCTGGATCTGTGATTGACATTAATTTAGGGAAATTTGTTGTCATTGTTGCTTCTAGTATTTCTTTTCGCTTCCTGGTATTCCCATTATACCTATGTAACACCTTTTCAGTTCGGTTCAGTCACTCAGTCATGTCCGACTCCTTGCGACCCCATGAACTGCAGCACACCAGGCTTCCCTGTCCATCACCCACTCCTGGAGTTTACTCAAACTCATGTCCATCGAGTCGGTGATGCCATCCAACCATCTCATCCTCTGTCGTCCCCTTTTCCTCCCACCTTCAATCATTCCCAGCATCAGGGTCTTTTATGGAGTAGGAAATGGCAACCCACTCCAGCAAGAGCCTGGAAAACTCCATGAACAGAGGAGCCTGGTGGGCTACAGTCCATGGGGTTGCAAAGAGTCGGAGATGACTGAGCATGCACGCACCATCACCTTTTACAGTCGTCTCACGACTCTTGTATATTGTTTTTTTTTTTTTTTCCAGTTTTTTGTTTCTTTTTGCTTTTCCCTTTTGAAATTTGCTATTAATATTTCCTTAGATTCCTTCCTCAACTGTGTCCAGTCTACTGATAAGCTCATCAAAAGCATTCTTCATTTCTGTGACAGTGTTTTTGGTTTCTAGCACTTCTTTTTGGTTCCTTCATAGAATTTCAGTCTCTCTGCAGACATTGCCCTTCTGTTCTTGTTGTCTGTGTTTTCCATTAGAGCTCTTTGCATATTAATCATATTTATTTTACATTCCTGGCCTGATAATTCCAACAACATTCCTGCCATCTCTGGATCTGTTTCTGATGCTTACTCTGTTAATTCAAATTGTGTTTTGTGCCTTTTAGTATACAATTCTTTCTTGAAGGGTAAACTTGATGTCCTAGGCAAAGAGAACTGCAGTAAATAGGCCTTTAATTACGTGCTGGTTGGTGGTTAGATGTGGGGGAAGGGAAAATGTTTTATAGTTTTATGATTAGGTCCCAGTCTTTAAGTGAGCCTGTGCCACTGGGCTGTGAACTTCGTAAGTGCTTCTCTGTTGCTTTTTCCTTTTCTCCCCTTTATTAGAATAAGCTAGTTGGGTGTTTGCCCACTCTGCAGTGTGAGACTAGAATCAGCTGGGCCTGCAGATTCCCCACCCCCTCCCAGGTGAGTTAGGTTCTGATAAAACCCAAGCAGGTTAGGCCCTGGAGAAGTAGTTCTCCTGAGGGCAGGCTTTGTTACAAAGAACAGAACGTGGTGATGGATTTCGGGATGGTCCCTCTTCCTCTCTTTCTGCTGGAAGCACAATAAGGTTTTTTTCCTCAGAACTCCACTGTGAGAATCTGGTAGGGCTCCTAGAGGCAAAATTCACGGAGTGTGGGTCCCTCTGGAGTGTTTAGTTCTCAGGTTTGCCTACTCTGAGCCTCTGGCAGTCCTTCAGTTGCAGTTCGGTTTTCCCCAGCTCTGGCCCCATTTCCTGAGGAGGTTTATATGTGTGGGCTTCTGCTGAAGGTAAGTTGTGATTTTCTGTATCCATCTCTCTCGAGTGTGGGGCCAATGGTTTGCCCTATGACCACAGTTCGCTGAATTTAAGAGGAGCTGTTGATTTTTCAGTTTCTTGGGCTTTTTGTTGTTGTTATGATGGAGAAATGACTTTCAAGCTCCTTTCATGCCAGACCAGAAACTGGACTCCTTTTCTTTTGTAGAAAATGATGCCTTAGTGATATTTTCTGATCCAATGTAGAATTTAGTGAAAATGTCTACATTCTGGTCACTGTTACTATTATACTACCTCTTAAAAAAAACAAAAACAAAAAAACTACTTATTTGGCCATGCAGGGTCTTAGTGCAGCCTTGAGGGTTTTTAGTTGTGGTATGTGGGATCTAGTTCCCTGACCTGGGAGAGAACCCAGGCCTCCTGCATTGGAAACGTGGAATCTTAACCACTGGGCTGCCAGGGAAGTCGCCTCCCTCCCATTCTTAATCTTTTCTGGCTACAGTTATTGCTTCTCCAAATACTTTTTAGCTGTTAAAATCTAGTTCTTTCATCCCTGGTTTTTTATAAATTCCACTCTGTGGCTTGGAGTGCTAACAGCTAGTACTACCCGTGTATGCCAGTTGTGTCAACATTTAAAAAAGGATGCACTGTTTACATGATTGTTTCTAATATTCTGTTTGCAAATCCTGCTTTGTGAGTTGAATTGGTAGCAGATGCACATTATGCTGCGGAGAAGGCAATGGCACCCCACTCCAGTACTCTTGCCTGGAAAATCTCATGGATGGAGGAGTCTGGTGGGCTGCAGTCCATGGGGTCGCCAAAGTTGGACACGACTGAGCGACTTCACTTTGCCTTTTCACTTTCATGCATTGGAGAAGGAAATGGCAACCCACTCCAGTGTTCTTGCCTGGAGAATCCCAGGGACAGGGAAGCCTAGTGGGCTGCCATCTATGGGGTCGCACAGAGTCAGACACGACTGAAGTGCCTTAGCAACAGCACATTACGCTGATGGCTTCAGGGAAGTATTTACAGAGAATGTTGGGTTATAAATGATGGCTCAAAGCTAGATTTACACACTTATTTTCTCTAAACATGGTACCTTACACCTGGATAGAAGCTCACCTGTATTTTGTATCCACTCACATTACCTAGAAAATGACTTGTCTTTGTATTAGAATCTCTGGCTCTATTTCTGTTTAATTGGTCTATATGGGTCCTGATATCAGTATTTCTAAAAATTCCTTGAGTAATTCTACCATGCACTAGGGTTGAAGTCTACTGGTGTGTAGCAAGTGTCAGCAAACCTTTTCAGAACTGGGCAGTAAGTATTTGGGGCTTTGAAGATCAAATAGTCTCTGCTGTAACTACTTGACTCTTGATGTAGGAAGAGCCATAGACAAGTGGGAATGGCTGGGTTCCAATTTTATTTCCAGCCACTAAAATTCTAATTCATATAGCTTTCATGTGTCATGAAATATCCTTTTTTTTTTTTTTGAACTATTGAAAAATGTAAAAATCAGTCTGTCTCACAGGATGAACCATAACAGGTTGCTTAAATGGTGTGTGGTGGGAAAGGTATTCTCTGATGAAAATATAGTGGAATTCGGCCTGGGGGCTGTAGTTTATTTTCTTACAGCTTGATTTGGTTCCACAAAAGAAAATGTTTCCTTTATCACTGGTAAAGTCTTCAATGAGTCCTAGCATTGACTACTTATTTTAAGTAAGTCTACCAAAACACAAACACATTTATTGTTTGCTTATTTTGGGCTGTGCTGGGTCTTGGCTTTTCTCTACTTGCGGCGAGCGGGGGCTGCTCTCCAGTCGTGATGTGTGGGATTCTCACTGTGGCGGCGTCTCTTGTGGTGGCTCCATTGTGGCGGAGCACTGCCTCTGAGTTACTCGGGCTCCAGTAGTTGCAGCACATGGGCTCAGAAGTTGTGGCGCTCAGTCTCAGTTGTTCTGCAGCATGTGAGATCTTCCCAGACCAGGGATTGAATCTGTGTCTCCTGCATTAGCAGGCTGATTCTTTACCACTGAGCCACTAGGGAAACCCTATCAGAATATTTTAAAACATGACAATGCATTTCCATATTGGCCTTTGAAACTGTGGTATTTGGGATGCTTTTGTCTACAAATACCAAGCGTGGCTTAAATGGTTAGTGGTGGGAAAGGTATACTCTGATGAAAATATAGACATTTGCAGGGTTATTAGGCAGCATGACAATCATCAACCCAGGTATTGTCCATCTTTCTACTCTACTATCCTCAATACTAGTCCTGGCCAATGTCTTGCTTCTGGTTGCAAGGAACAGCCCTGCTGCTACTGCTAAGTCGCTTCAGTCATGTCCGACTCTGTGTGACCCCATAGATGGCAGCCCACCAGGCTCCTCCGTCCCTGGGATTCTCCAGGCAAGAACACTACAGTGGGTTGCCATTTCCTTCTCCAATGCAGGAAAGTGAAAAGTGAAAGTGAAGTTGCTCAGTCGTATCCGACTCATAGCCACCCCATGGACTACAGCCTACTAGGCTCCTCCGTCCATGGGATTTTCCAGGCAGGAGTACTGGAGTGGGGTGCCATTGCCTTCTCCAAGGAACAGCCCTAGGTACCACATACAGACATGTAACATCCAGCAGAGAGGAAGAGTGTTTCCTTCCATGCATTTATTTTTAATGTGAGGCAGTCTTTTTTTAGAGCAAGCCTCTCCTCCTGTGTACATTTCCCCCATCAGCCCCAAAGACCAAATCAGTCCCTGGCCAAGGAATTGAGATCACCATGATTAACTCTCATTGTGTATCCACTGGTGTGGGCAGGGGGAAGGGAAATCTGTCTGCCTCTCACAGGTGGTCCTAGGATTTCAGAACCAAATCAGGGTCTGTTAGCAAAGGAAAAGGAAGAAATGGCAGTTGGGAAATCAACAGAGTCTCACAGAGAACTAGATTCTTAGGATTAAAAAAAGAAGGCTGTCTGCTGAGCTTCTCATTGCCATTTGTTTATTTACTTCCCTTAAAGACCATTAGAGAATTGTTTAGTACAATTTTCCTGAAATAAATTTTATTGATTTTTCACTCAGATTATATTTTGCTTAAGTCTTGAAAGAAGTTGCTAGTATTTCTATCAGATTACATTTGAAAAGTAATGCAGTGTACTTTGTTATTTTTCTACAACTCTACCATGTTGTGTATCTAGTATAAAAATGTTCATGTCAAAAATTTTGAAGAGTCATCATTTTTTGTTCATTTTGAACCATCAGAAGGTTGTTTAGTTTATACTATGAAAACAAAAAAGTTTTACCCCTGAAATTACAGCACTGAATACAAATTTAAGGACCTTGTGTGCCACCTTGCCACCCCCATGGGTATCCGGATACAGCCCCCAAGTGTAAATGACTCACTTCTACCTCCCCATTTGAAAATCACAGAGGGAGATTTGTATCCATTCCAAATTCAGCTATGTCCATCTTATTTTGAGCCCTGACCCCCAGTCTGGAGTGGGCACTGAAATTCCACATTTGCAGTTTTCTTGGGAGACCAGCTGGCACTATGAAAGGTGCTCTGACCCAGGTCAGAGAGGCTTCTGGTCCCAGCTCTGCCTCTTAGGAGGTATTTAACCTCTCTCAGCTCTAGTTTTGACATCTGCAAAGCAATTGAACAATGTGATTTATAAGACCCCATTAGAGCTTATCTGTGTTTCTCTTTAAGATTTTGACCTTTCCTTGTACACATTGCTACATTTAAAATGGATAACCAACGAAGACCTACTGTATAGCAAAAATGAAAAATAAAACAATCCTTCAATCCTATATAAGGGAATAAAAAAGATTTGACTTTTCCTTTCCAATGTTAAACTGATTTCTACTCTTAATACTGCTTGATGAACATACATTGTTACCGGGTCCCCCCAAGATAATGTGTGGGAACAGCCATCTTTTGTCCTGCCACGGCACAGTTAGAGACAGCCCCTGATATTCTAGTGTGAGACATTCCCACATAACCAAGCCAAATCTAGGAAGCAAGTCAAAAGGTAAACAGAGCGATGCTACTCACAAGAGAATTTTGTAGCACTTTATTTTTTTTTTAGCTAAAATGCTTGCAAATGTCAGTTCTTTCCTCATTAATATTTAAATATATTTCACCATTATTTACAACAGCCTTGAAAATACACTGGGTCCACTGACCCCTGCAGCTCTAGAGCTGTTTTTTTCTCTCCTTCTAGAACTCTCCAAGCCTCTTCACACAGAAGTGAAACAATGAGGCCCTGGACAACTTGTGTAGAAAGAAAAGTTTTATTTGGTGGTCGAAGTAGTTATCTTTGGCTTATCAACATTTTTCTGTTTTCTTTCTCTATAGAGTTCTTATGTTCCCTAGTAATTCTTTTTTCCCCTCAACTCATATTAGAACTTTTTGTTTTTCTCAGGGGTATATGTTATAGAAGAGCCCAGTCATTGTTAGAACAACCTGGGGAAAGTTTCCCCTAAGGAACTTGAAAATAAGTTAACAAGATTGACATTTGTCGAGCTCCACCCCCATCCCCAACCCATTCATCCCGGTGTCCACCAGTGACTAACAGCTTCTTAGGTCCAGAGGCCCTTGTCCCCCTGCCCGAGTGGGCTGTTTGAAGGGTGGAGGGCCATGCTCTGTATGGTTTTCAGGAGCAGTTTATATTTGCTTATCCAGCCCAGGTGAACCCACTCCACACTGAATGCCCGCGTCCAGAGCCTGTTCCCCAGGAGCATCCTTGGTGGCCTCCTCATAGGAGGGCGGTGAACACACCTTGGAGAGAAGGGCAGCCTCTGGGGGCAGTGGGGAGTAAGGGGAGGTCTGCTCGCTGCTCCAGGGTAAGCCGGGCAGGAAGTCGGTCATCTCCCCCGCAGGCGGGTGCTCTGGGAGGTCCAGGACAGAAACCTGGCCCTGGGGCCGAGGGGTCTGACAGTGGCGATACAGGAAGAGCAGTAGAAAGGCCAGGAAGAGCAGGACGGTGGCTGGAAGAAGGATGAACAGGAAGGGCTCCACATCCTCCCGGGTGGAACTTCTCTTCTGGGTGCCCTGGCGTTGGGGAACGGAATAGAGTTAGAAGATGGGGAAAGAAGACCCCTGGAGTTCTAAGGTTGGCCTCTGTCTTCATTTCGTATTCTACCATTATTTGGGCTTCCCTCATAGCTCAGCTGGTAAAGAATCTGCCTGCAATGCTGGAGACCGGGGTTTGATTCCTGGGTTGGGAAGATCCCCTGGAGAGGGGAAAGGCTACCCACTCCAGTATTCTGGCCTGGAGAATTCCATGGACTGTATGGTCCATGGGGTGGCAAAGAGTTGGACACAACTGAGTGACTTTCACTTTCACCATCATTTATTCACTCTAAAAATCACTCTAATCATTCATTTATGCCAATGAATTAAAGTGTACTTATAAAGTATGAATTCAGAATGTCAAAAGTACATGAGGATACCCTACAATATATCCACTGAAGTAAAAATATTAGAATAAGGTTTAGTTGGTAGGTCCATCACACATTCATTGAATGAGAACTCTTACTATTTATGTACTTTATTTAGAATTAGACCAATAATGTTTTATGCTGCACAAGGGTCATTTGGAACTTCTTTGATTCTGGAGTAAAATCTGACATTGTTACATGCTCCTATGACATATAAATAACATTTGAAATCTGATTGGATAGCCAATGCTTATGATGATTGAGATTGTGAAATTCCTTCAGTTTGTTTTTGCAATATTTGTAGGATAAATATAGAAATTTGGAACTCAAGAAAAAGAATTACAGGTAAATTTTTGAATAACCTAAAAGGTATTGATTTGATAGTATCAGCTTATAAGAATAATGATGATTCTTGGTGGAGTAAACAATATAATAGGCACAGAATGATACTCCAACAGCAAGGTATGAAAAAAGAAGTCCTGTTCCAAATTGCATAGATATCTCTTTACATAAAGCTGCTAAGAAATAAGTATTAAAATGCTTCTGCATTCACAACGCATGTGAATGTTAGTATTTACTACTACAGAGGGAAAGAAAACAGTGTAAAACCTTATAATTGTGTTTAAAAAAACAACATACTAAGATCTACTGATTTAAAATAAAGCTTACACTAGTAGAATTATGAGAGCTGGGTTTTTTGCCTTGATTTTGGTGAAAAGAACAAATGTTTTGCTGGCCTTGATGTTTAAGAGACTGATTTATCTAGTGTTTGTTGTTGTTATCTTTAATTCCTAAAGAATTTACAACTATGGATGCTATTTTGACTTGAAATTAGATGGTCTATTTAATATTTACCCTGTTAGATATTTTGTTTTGGTAAGATATGAGTTATGATATTTTAGCTTAAAATCCTTACAATTTTTTAAGTTTTTTTTGAGCAGCAGAGCGTCATCTTTGGGCTTTGACAGCTGTGGTCTTGAATTCCGATATGACCTTCTGATACCTGTGTGACCATGGACTATTCACTTACCCGCTCTGATTCTAGTTTTTCTTCAGTATGAAATGAGAGTAAAATCATCTTTTTTTGGAAGGTTGGCTTGAGAATATAATGAATCAACGAACTATGAATTTGTTCAGTTTTCTCACACATAATCTAGTTTATCAGAACTCTTAAAATCTGTTAGGATAAAACAAGGACTTTGATTATATAAGTTTAAGAATAGATGAACTCAAAAATAAATTTACTACAACTATTAAAACAAGTTGGACTCAAAAAGCAATTTAAACTATGTTTATTTTCTCCCATTAGATAAATCATTTACAATGTTAAAGCTATTATCTCTTAATACTTAATCACTCTTCAACCTTGATAACCACGGACCATTTTATATAACTGATTTTTCTTCTTTCTCCTTCAATAAATGTGGATAAGTTTCTGAACCGTTGTGGGCATCAAATTTTAAACACTGTTATACCCTCTAAGTTCCATATGCATTGAATATGAAGATACTTAATATTCTATTTAAAAGTTTTTATGTAATCCTCTTACTTTATACCACTAATGGTATTAGTTGCAAAAAAATTGAGAAAGATGCTACTGTCTCCTTCTGGAATCAGTACTTCCATTGGGTGAGTTATCTTGTCCAGATATTGATACTTATACAGCAGATTAGGGCAATTTCTTGAGATAAAGAACTTTTTTTTCCCCCCCTAATTAAGAGACCATGGAGCTATAGAACAAATTTATGATGGTATCTTTGTTTTTTAAATGATTCATAGTATATTGGTTCAAATTGTTTTGTTTTGTTTTTTTTAATGCAGAAAGAATGTCTTTAGTCAAATATTCTAAATGGTTCATTACTCTCAAGGTGGCTTTTTAATATTTCTCAAGGACTTTGCAGTACAGGGATTACTTCAAAGAAAAAGGCAATAGAAAGTGTAACTGCTGAAGGATATATCATATATGTGTATAATTTATTTCTGTAAAAATTGGTTTTAGAGAACTTAAATACCAATCTCAACCCTCAACTTTCTAGAAAACAAGAAAATAGGTTTCTTTCCCTCTTTCTTGTGGGACAGTGGTATCACTCACTTTCCTGTTGACCATAAAATTAATTCTGAGTTTTTAGGTTTCTATAAATATTTTTCCTTAACGAACCCTCAGATTGGGACCCCCTTTGGGCACTTCCCAGATAAAGCAAAGCAGCTGCTGCATTTCTTGGAGGCAAAACCTCTTTAAGTCTTTGCTGCCCCTCCTGAAGTAAGATCCCTGGCTTCTTAGAAACAGTTGGAGGGCCAACCGGAATCTCTTTCTTTTTTTGTTATTGTTTTTTAAATGTAGACATTGCTTACTGAGCAAAAATGCAACCTTGTCATACCCAGACAAGAATTTGCTGACTTCTGCCTTCAGGTGTTCTTTTATATATTTGTTATCTCAGGTGTTTTCAGAATATTCTGTGACAAGTTTTACTTGAATTTATCATTGTCAAAAGAATCCAGCTTTCAAGTTACCTCCTTACACCAGGTCAAGTCAGTGGATTCATATTTTTGTCACACCTGTAATGTAAAATGTTGCCACTAAGTTTTCCTAACAATATAGGTGATGTTGGTTTTAAAGCTAACAAGGATATTTTGGGGGAAGAAAAGGCATAAGTTGTAGGTACAGACCTGCAGCTGAGTTTCCAGAAGAGGGAGGCTGGGTTCGCTGGTTAACCACTCGTATGTTCCCCGGCTGGCGTGGCCAAACTTCCCCCAGCTGCTGCCCAGCAGTGCCCGCATGCTTTTACCCGACTGGTGCCCTGGTTCCCCTTCCACCTCGCTGCCCAGATCTCAACAGTGCTGCTGCTTCTTGGCCCACATCCAGCTTGGGTGTGTTCAGCTGATGGCTCTTGGTAAATTTGTTCTCTGATGAGGATCAACAAGGGAAAAGAAACCAACCAGAGAGACCTCTGAGGACTATATTTAAATTCCGTGCCTCTGGGTTTGCTTCTGTGGCCTTCGTCATATAAGCATGGAATCAGATACCAGACACAGAATAGATTTCAGACAGATGTTCTTTGCATTCGTGTTATTACAGTGCTGCAAATGGTCTCAGTGAGTAAAGAGCTTTTATATTTGATGTAAATAAGACCCTCTCCCTTCCCTTACCACACCCTCTCCAGAGATATAGCTGAGCAAGAAAAACTACCCAACCTGAATTTCCTTTAATTATTTTTGGATTCTGTGGTACAGGGAGAAGCGGGTATTTGGTAGAGAAGCAAGACTCATTAATTACATTTTGGTGAATTATTTAGATGAAAGATGCTAAATGATAAAATTGTACAGAAGCCAGAGAGACAATGGCTCAGATTGTTTGGATGGAATGTTTGCTGTTTTCAGTTTTTTTAAAAAAGTCAAATTACCAGTACCTACATAGTCTTCCTTATGAATTACCTTATGAACTTTATAAAATTATATCAAGCAGTAAGAAACTTTCAATTTGCATATTCACTGAGGTAACTTGGGGATGTTTAATTCTACATATGTATTGAGAACTTAACATTTAAGACATGGCTGTTGGATTCTTCCTTGTAGTAAACTTTAGCTTCAAATATTTACTCAGTATGTTGCAAATCAATATTGCAACTACCAATATTCCTATCCAGGCGTCATTCAAGTGATTGTTATGATGCTGAAGTCATATTTTAAGTGGGATATATATTTTTTTCTTAATTAAGATTCTTAGCATTTGGCCCATGGTGGTCTACGGATAGGTTTAGGGGAGGGTGGTGAACTTTCTGAACTTTTAGATACATTTAATTTTTGTGGAAAGGTCCATAGTTTTCATTACATTTTCAAAGACAGCTGTCCTCCCCAATGCACTTTGGCACTTTGTCAAACTTATTTGTGAGAAGGGTTTTCACTGAGATCCCAGTACGTCAGTCAGTATCCTACTGTGGAACACCTTTGTCATTTCATGCTTTCCTTTCTTACTGTGGAATTAGTTGATTTTGTGCTTTTGGTTGACATGTTACCTTGTTCCATGAACGTGTTCTATTTTAAGTCAATCCTGTGTCCCCACATTGAAACATGAGGAGCACCTAGGAGCACCTAGGGACCACTGCACTATTTCACTTTTTTGCATGTCGATGGCCTTGCCAAGACTATGGTCTTGACCTTTTCTCCATCTTATCTACTTATTTAAATAGCTTCCTTTCTTGAGAAGCAGATTGGAAATCTGGACCAAATGCATTAAATGTAAATCTGTAACGCTGACCCTCCTCCAGCATTGAATGAACCAGACAAAACTTCCTGCTTTTATTACATTCTGAGGGGACCAAGAAGAACAAATATAATTACATAAATAACATGTACTACATCAAAAGGTGATAAATTCTATGGAGAAAACGCACAGGGAGCACAGTAAATGCTGAAAGTGGGGAGGCATTTTAAAAGTAGACAGTCAGTTAGGATCTCACAGCATAAGTGATGTTTGTATAAAAAGCTGAAGGGTTCAAGGGACTGAGTCGTGAAGATTTCAGAAGGAAGAGCGTTGCAGACAAAGGGAATAGCCATGCAAAGGCCCTGAGACAGGCACATGCATGGTGAGTTCTCAGAATGGCTGGTAGGTCAGAGTGGCTGGAGCAGTGGGCCAGGAAGAAAGTAGAAGATAGAATACAAGGGTGGGGAGGATACGTGGAAGGTACAGCACAGAGTGCAGGGTTTATAGATCATTTTAGGAATTTCAGCTTTTATTCTGAGTAAGAGGGAGAAGCCATGCAGTTTTGAGCAGAAGAGTGACAAGATCTGACTTCCATTTTATAAGAATCACTCAGGCCTCTGGGTGGGAAATTGATATAACAATTAAAGGCAAAAGCAGGGACTCTTGAGAAATAGCGGACCAGATTAGTATTATAGAAGTGAAGGTGGTGAGATTCTAGATATATTTTAGAGTCAGCAAGATTTGTTTGTTCTACCACTAAAGGTGGTAGAAGATTGAAAAATGATCGAGAAGAATTCTGGTTTAGACTTGAGTGATAGGAAGGATGACCACTGGAGGGGAAAGACTGGATAGGGCAGGTTGTTTTGTCTTTTAAACAAGACGAGTAAAGATCAGGAGTTGAGTTTTGGACATGGTAAGTTTGCAGTATATGTGAGTTTGAGTATTTGGAGTTTAGGAGTGAGAACTGGACCACAGATAATAGTTAGAACCCATTGTCAGGGTTGCTGTTACTCAGTTGCTAAGTCATGTCCAACTCTTTGCAATCCCATGGGTTGCATCCCTGTCCTCCACTATCTCCTGGAGTTTGCTCGAACTCATGTCCATTGAGTTGGTGAAGCTATCTAACCACCTCCTCCTCTGCTGTGCCCCTTCTCCTTTTGCCTTCAATCTTTCCCAGCATCAGGGTCTAGCATAAAATTTTGTGAGGTTTGAATAAAATCTGTACTTTAGTTAGTAATAGTATATCACATGTAATTTCCTGTTTTTTTATACCATCATATTTCTTTATATTCTCAGAATTGGATTAGAAGTTTAGTATTACTGCTAAAAGTCTAGAAAATTTATTATCTTAGTGATTTTAAAAAATTTGAATGAGGTTTGAAACTTCTAATGAAATAATGTTATCTCTGGTGTGACTTCCAATTTATTAATATATGCTTAGCCTACAGGGCCAATAGCCTGAATTTGCTGTAACTGCTTACAGAAATGCTGTAGTGTTTAACTCTAGAAAGTTATACCTGTGTGGATTTTAGCAATTAAAGTCTTTTTTATTTTTTAGGCCTCCAGAGTACATGATCTTTTTCATTTTCTCTACACTAAAAGACAGGACACTTCCTATTTCAGTGGGCTTTTCACCAAGACTTTTCTGCTTAGGACTTGTATAGCATGATGTTAATTATAAACACTGACTATAATAATTCTGAAAGTTTGATGAGCTACCTCTGAAACTTCTCCAAGTATTTTAGAACTGAGGAGAGAAGAGTTTTTCCATGCTGTACTTAATTGTTTTCCTTTTCTCCCTCTTTAACATTGGCTTGTTTTCGCCCATTTCATTTGATCTGTTTTTTCTTAATTTCCTTAAACTCAACATTGTCAATTTGCTATTTTTATTTTCAATAACTACCTAGATTTTTTGGTTTCCTTCTGGTTTGTGGAACTTATGGGAGTTTGACTTTGTGTTACACATTTCATCTTCTGGGCCAGTGATGGAGAAAAAGCCCTTGAAAACTCAAGGTGAGGGCAGATTGAAATAAATGAGATATGCCTGTAAAATGGTAGCTTTTTTTTTTTTTTTTACATTTAATTTCTAAGCTAGTAAATACATTTGAATTTTAGCAAACTTGTCAGTGCACTTTCTCAAGATACAATTATAGGAATTAAATAAACTTATATTTGATTAGGATGACTGAAAAACGAATCAGCAGATGGCAGGCAGCACTGTGACGAATCGCTGCCTGCATCAGAGTCCATGGAGGCCCAGGGGTTCAGCGAAGGGTCAGCAGATTTGGCCTTGGTTTCTGTTCAGCTTTGGCCCTGATAATCTGGAAAGAAAGACATACACAGTTTGACTAAGTCCTTAGCAATATGGATTGAAAAAAAAAAAACTACCTGAGAGTGATGTTTTAAAACCAACCAGGTATGACAATAAAAAAGAAATTATTGATACAAATTTACTTTGGAAGAATATGAACACTTATGGAAAGGGAGGTTTGAGCAAAAGGTTTTTAAAAAACTTTATGGGGGAATAATATCAAACAGAACAAAGATCTTGTGTGTTCAGTTTGAATTTTGACAGTTTTATTCACTCCTATAATCACCATGTGAAACAAGATATAAAACATTTCCATCATCCTAGAAATTTCCCTCCTCCTGTCAATTAAAGTTTTCTATCTACAAAGTATTTTTTTTTAACATTTCAATTCTCCAGAAAAATCAGGAAGCAGGATATATGAAATTTATAAGCTTACTGTGTTCTCTGGTTATGAATTTGAGTATTTTCAATCATTTGGCCTTTGGTTTTCTGAACCAGGAACCAAGGAAAACTTCAGCATATTTAAAATAGAATAATGATCACAAATGTGTAGAAATCAAATTGATGAATTTAAAACAGGAACTAGTGGGTGGATTTTAGATTAACATTTCTCATATAATTTGTCTATGCATGGTTTATTTTTAAAAAACTTTTTATTGGAATATAGCTGATGAACAGTGTTAACGATAGTTTCAATTCAGTCGCTCAGTCATGTCTGACTCTTTGTGACCCCATGCAGCATGCCAGGCCTCCCTGTCCATCACCAACTCCTGCCTGGAGCTTGCTCAAATTCATATCCATCAAGTCGGTGATGCAATCCAACCATCTTATCCTCTGTTGTCCCCTTCTCCTCCTGCCTTCAATCTTTCCCAGCATCAGGGTCTTTTCCAATGAGTCAGTTCTTCACATCAGGTGGCCAAAGTATTGGAGCTTCAGCATCAGTCCTTCCAATGAACATTCAGGACTGATTTCCTTTAGGATGGACTGGTTGGGTCTCCTTGTAGTCCAAGGAGTCGAGAGTCTTCTCCAACACCACAGTTCAAAAACATCAATTCTTCAGTGCTCGGCTTTATTTATAGTCCAACTCTCACATCCATACATGACTATTGGAAAAGCTTTGACTTTTCTAGCTTTGACTAGATGGACTTTTGGTGGCAAAGTAATGTCTCTGCTTTTTAATATGCTGTCTAGGTTGGTCATAGCTTTTCTTCTAAGGAGCAAGTGTCTTTTAATTTCATGGCTGCAGTTACTGTCTGCAGTGATTTTGGAGCCCAAGAAAATAAAGGCTGTCATTGTTTCCACTGTTTCCCCATCAATTTGTCCTGAAGTGATGGGACCAGATACCATGATCTTAGTTTTCTGAATGTTGAGTTTTAAGCCAGCTTTTTCACTCTCCTCTTTCACTTTCATCAAGAGGCTCTTTAATTCTTCTTCACTTTCTGCCATAAGGGTGGTGTCATCTGCATATCTGAGGTGATTGGTATGTCTCCCAGCAGTCTTGATTAGAGCTTGTGCTTCATCCAGCCTGGCATTTCACATGCTGAATATAGTTTCAGGTGAACGGCAGTGGGACTCAGCCACATAGGTACATGTATCCATTCTCCCCCAAACCCCCTCCCATCCAGGCTGCCACATAACACTGAACAGAATTCCATGTGCTATACAGTAGGTCCTTGTTGGTTATCCATTTTAATTATAGCAGTGTGGGCATGCTGATCCCAAACTCCCTCTCCCTTCCCCCACCCTTCACCCTGGTATCTGTAAATTCATTCTCCAAGTCTGTGAGTCTGTTTCTGTTTTGTAAATAAGTTCATTTGTATCATTTCTTTTTCAATCCCGCACATAAAATATGTCATATTTCTCCTTCTCTGTCCAACTTACTTTACTCAGTGTGACAATCTCTGCTGCTGCTCAAGTCGCTTCAGTCGTGTCTGACTCTGTGCGACCCCATAGATGGCATCCCACCAGGCTCCCCCATCCCTGGGATTCTCCAGGCAAGAACACTGGAATGTGTTGCCATTTCCTTCTCCAATGCATCAAAGTGAAAGGTGAAAGTGAAGCCGATCAGTCGTGTCTGACTCTTCGCAAACCCATGGACTGCAGCCTACCAGGCTCCTCCCATGGGATTTTCCAGGCAAGAGTACTGGAGTGGGTTGCCATTGCCTTCTCCTGTGACAATCTCTAGCTTCATCCATGTTGCTTATGCATAGCTCTTTATTCATATATATGACAGGGAGCGTGGGTTAGATGGGATGGAAGAACCTCATGACTTATTTGCGATACTTAAACTGTCATTACCATCATCTTTTTTTCTTATAGTAACTCTTATAAGAATTGTTACTAATTTTGTAGATTAGGAAGTTAAGACTTGAATTAAACAATCTTGGGGAAAGGTTGTCCAAGGTTTTCCAAGAGGATACAGTTCCAGGAGCCAGGTCTGAAAGTACCAAATGGCTCACTATTTGTGAAGCAAAGGAAGTTTAAATGACAGAAGACCGTCCCTCTTTTAACGGATGTAGCAGTCTTATGTTTGGTGCACAGTCCTAGAGATGGCAGATGTGTTCTGACCATAAATACAAAGCCTCATAGGAAAAATTAGAACTCGTATTATTTTTTTAGCATCACTTCTCTTTTGACACCTCCCTTGATTTGCCTCCATTGCTGGACACAGTCAACTACCACCTCCTCTGAACTGCTTCTGTACCACATGTTGGGTTGGCCACAACTTTTGTTTGGGTTTTCCTGTAACATTTTGTGGAAAAATAAAAAAGAACATTTTGGCTAACCCAATATATAGTTTTGTTAGCTCACATGCTATATTTTGTGTTGAAACTGTGTGAAGGTCTTTCTTTACTTCACTAATAGAAGACAAAGAATTATCTTCTAAGTTACATTCTCCTAAAGCTCAGTCAAGTACTGACATCTTATAGGCACTTGAATGCTTTGGGTAAAATAGGGTTCTGTTTTTTCATCTTATGGGGCTTCCCAGGTGGCTCAATGGTAAAGGATCTGCCTGCCAAGGAGGGAGACGTGTCTCCAATCCCTGGGTGGGCAAGATCCCCTGGAGGAGGGCATGGCAACCCACTCCAATATTCTTGCCTAGAGAACCCCATGGACGGAGGAGCCTGGCGGGCTACAGTCCATAGGTCACAAAGAGGGTTAGGGTTAGCTGTGCATGCACATGTACACACACACACACACACACGTTAGGGTTAGCTGTGCATGCACATGTACACACACACACACACACACACCCCTCAGTCTTTTAATTCCGTAGTGATAGAGGCAAGTCTACCTTGCTGTTCTTTTCTTTAGTTTTATTTTCACGCTACCCTGCCTGCCAGATTCTTGAGTATCCTGATGCATATTGCTACAGGATAGAGCATTTCTTTTTTTAAAACTCCTTTCTAAACTTTTAGATTGAAGTATAGTTGTTACAATGTTGTGTTAATTTCTGCTGTAACAAAGTAACAAAGTTAATTTTGTTGTAACAAAGTAACTCATTTTACACATATATGCATTCTTACCTAAATATTTTTTCTAGTGTGGTTTGTCACAGGATATTGAATGTAGTTCTGTGCTCTACAGTAGGACCTGTTGTTTATCCACTTCATATGTAATAGTTGGCATATGCTAACCGCACACTCCCAGTTCATCCCTCCTCCACCCCTTGTCCCCTTGGCAACCACAAGTCTGTTCTCCATATCTGAGTCTGTTTTTGTTTCATACATAGGCTCATTTGTGCCATGTTTTAGATTCCATGTGTAACTGATATGGTATTTCTGTTTATTTTTCTGGACTTCCTTCACTTAGTATGGTAAGCTCCAGATCCATTCATGTTGCTACAAATGGCATTATTTTGATTTTTTATACTTGAGTAGTAGTCCATTGTACATATGCACCGCATCTTCTTCATCCATTCATCTGTCGATGGACACTTAGCTTGTTTCCATGTCTTAGCTATTGTGAACAGTGCTGCTATGAACATAGGGGTGCATTTGTCTTTTTGAATTACAGTTTTTTTCTGGATATATGCACAGGAGTGGAATTGCTGGATCACACACTAGTAAAGTAATGCTCAAAATTCTCCAAGCCAGGCTTCAGCAATACGTGAACCGTGAACTTCCAGTTGTTCAAGCTGGTTTTAGAAAAGGCAGAAGAACCAGAGATCAAATTGCCAACATCCGCTGGATCATGGAAAAAGCAAGAGAGTTCCAGAAAAACATCTATTTCTGCTTTATTGACTATGCCAGAGCCTTTGACTGTGTGGATCACAATAAACTGTGGAAAATTCTGAAAGAGATGGGAATACCAGACCACCTGACCTGCCTCTTGAGAAATTTGTGTGCAGGTCAGGAAGCAACAGTTAGAACTGGACATGGAACAACAGACTGATTCCAAATAGGAAAAGGAGTACATCAAGGCTGTATATTGTCACCCTGCTTATTTAACTTCTATGCAGAGTACATCATGAGAAACGCTGGACTGGAGGAAACACAAGCTGGAATCAAGATTGCCGGGAGAAATATCAATAACCTCAGATATGCAGATGACACCACTCTTATGGCAGAAAGTGAAGAGGAACTCAAAAGTCTCTTGATGAAAGTGAAAGTGGAGAGTGAAAAAGTTGGCTTGAAACTCAACATTCAGAAAATGAAGATCATGGCATCTGGTCCCATCACTTGATGGGAGATAGATGGGGAAACAGTGGAAACAGTGTCACACTTTATTTGTTTAGGCTCCAAAATCACTGCAGATGGTGACTGCAGCCATGAAATTAAAAGACGCTTACTCCTTGGAAGGAAAGTTATGACCAACCTAGATAGCATATTCAAAAGCAGAGACATTACTTTGCCAAAAAAGGTCCGTCTAGTCAAGGCTATGGTTTTTCCAGTGGTCATGTATGGATGTGAGAGTTGGACTGTGAAGAAGGCTGAGTGCCGAAGAATTGATGCTTTTGAACTGTAGTGTTGGAGAAGACTCTTGAGAGTCCCTTGGACTGCAAGGAGATCCAACCGGTCCATTCTGAAGGAGATCAGTCCTGGGTGTTCTTTGGAAGGACTGATGCTAAAGCTGAAACTCCAATACTTTGGCCACCTCATGCGAAGAGTTGACCCATTGGAAAAGACTCTGATGCTGGCAGGGATTGGGGGCAGGAGGAGAAGGGGACAATAGAGGATGAGATGGCTGGATGGCATCACTGACTCGATGGACGTGAGTCTGGGTGAACTCCGGGAGTTGGTGATGGACAGGGAGGCCTGGCGTGCTGCGATTCATGGGGTCGCAAAGAGTCAGACACGACTGAGTGACTGAACTGAACTGACTGAACTGATAGTAATTCTATTTTAGTTTTCTGAGGAACCTCCATTCTGTTTTTTATAGCAGCTGCACCAACTTATATTCTCACCAACAGTGTAAGAGGCTTCCCTTTTGTCCACATCCGCTCCAGCGTTTGCTATTTGTAGACTTATTAAATGATGGCCATTCTAACTGGTGTGAGATGATACTTCACTATAGTTTGAGTTTGCGTTTCTCTAATAATAGTGAGATGTATTTAAGCCTAAGAATACTGGAGTGGGTAGCCTATCGCTTCTCCAGTCGATCTTCCTGACCCAGGAATCGAAGCAGAGTTTCCTGCATTGCAGGTGGATTCTTTACCAACTGAGCTATCAGGGAAGCACATAATAATTAGTGATGCTCAGTCCATGGGGTCTCGAAGAGTCTGACACGACTGAGCGACTTCACTTTCACTTTTCACTTTGATGCATTGGAGAAGGAAATGGCAACCCACTCTAGTGTTCTTGCCTGGAGAATCCCAGGGATGGGGGAGCTTGGTGGGCTGCCGTCTATGGGGTCACACAGAGTCGGACATGACTGAAGTGACTTAGCAGCAGCAGCAGTGTCTTCTTTGGAGAGACATCTCTTTAGGTCTTCACCCATTTTTCGATTGGGTTGTTTGTTTTTTTGTTGTTGAGGATAGAGCATTTCTTAATCTTATTTGATCATGGGGCTTTTATCAGGGGTAGAAGGGCTTATTCAGATCTAGTTTTCCAATGAACATTCCTTGAGAAATGCTGTTCAGCAGCTGCATTTTGTAGGTGAGGAGACTGAAGCTATGTGACTTGTCCAGTATTTCACAAAGAATTAGCATTAGAACTAGGGAAAAATCCTTTACAGCATAAATGCAGTGTTAAAAATTCAGTGTTAAAAACCTTTCTAACCCTGGAAAGTTCCATAAGGAGAATGTATGTGACATGTTTCACCATTGGACATATTTCCAAAAATGACTTGGGACAGATATTTATGAAAAATATTTAAAATTTTACTCATATATTTTTTGGAGAGATAATTTTTTTGGAGGGGCTTGATGTTATAATAGGTATTGTGCTTGATTGGAGTATATGCTGTGTAGTTTCCCAATAATTAGGCTAGGTGATTTAGAAAGGTATTTGTATACTCTAGGGTATTGCTGTTGAAATACAGAGGGGCAAGGCATTAATAAGTAAGTTCATGACCCATTTATCCAGATGAAAGCCTTTGAATTGAAATGTGCATTATTTAACAGTGCTATTTTTTGATATACAATTGGGATACTGGTCATTTAGTTTGGGGACATCGGATTTGAAATGCCAACTTTAATCTGTATTCTCATTTTAAGCCTCATGCCTTAAAAATAGCAATTGTAACTAAAAAGTTTGCTGAATGTTCTATTTCCATTTCTTACTTTTATATATTTTGCTTATACTTTGCACATATATTTAGTACCCCAGCTAGTAGTACTTCCTGCATATAGGTAATTTTTTTTTTTTTTTTTTACCATTTATAATAAGCAGTTAGGATTGAATTGAAATTTGAAGCTCTTTCTCCCCCACTCACTGAATTATAGGATACTGGAGTTTTAAGGGTTCTTAGTTCACTGCCTCAGATTCTGAAGTAACCACCAAGCACATGGTATAGATCTTTTACTACTTGGCAGTATTTTTGTCATTTATTGAGCAAGCAGTTCTATTGGGTATTTATCTGTTAAATTGTAGGTTTTATGATGTGTACATATAAAACAGTCTCTGTCCAAAGAAACTTGTGACTGTGTGTGAGACAGGAAAATGATGAGTTAGAGGTCATTGTGAAGCATTTGGGCATCTCTGTATCCAGAGATGCAACTGGAAGCCTGGAAGAGGGCACCTAGACCTAATGGAAATGTGAGGACCAGTCGTCTGGATTATATATGCAATTAGCTCTTTTATTGTTCCTTCCAAACATTCACTACTCTCTTTAAACCCCATGCCAATTCCTCTCCTTTTCTCCTGGGCTCATTTTTTCTCTCTGAAATAACTGCTAAGCAAGACTCTATCCATCTCACTTCTGTCAGTTTTCCCCCTCTTTTCTCATCCATCGTGGTGGGGATTTGCTGTGGAAGAGCTGTTCTTTTTGTCCAAAGCAGGTTCTGTCTGCCCAGGTCCACCTCCAATGTCTCATCCAACCCAGCGTCTTCCCTCCTGGGATCCTGTTCTCTTTCTCCATCTGTCTGTCTATCTTGTCCCCGTCTCTCATATCACAGGATACCACATCCACCCCACCCCTCATCCCTAGCACACAGTGACTAACCTCTCTTTCAAATGGTTTCCTCTCAGCCCATGAGCATTAGATTATCTTCCATCTTGAAATAAACAAAACAAAAACTTTGTTTTCCTTGATCATTGTCCTTTCTTGCTCTCCTTATCACCACAATTTAAAATGGTCATTGTTCGATCTTCCTTTCTCCAAATGCTCTTCTCTCTCCAGTGTGGCTTCTGCCCTCACCTTTGCCCTGAGGTTGGTCTAATGAAAGTTATCACAAGCTTCAAATCAACTATGGACTATTTCCAGCCTTCGTCTGACTGGATGTTCTTGCTGAAAACTGTTCTTGAAGCGCTCACTTACTCGACTTTGTAACACTAGTTGAGCTGGTAGGTCACCGTCTCCTCTGTGAGCCACTCTTCCACAGGCTTGTTTTTGCCCAATTGATTGACCCCAAGGGTAAGCCTTCTCCAAAAAATAAACTTCAAATATAAAGGTCCAAGTATATTTGGTGGAAAATAATAGAAAAGAATATATCATGTTATCATTAACTAAAGGATTAATATCAATATATTGATCAGATAAATTGTATCGACACACGGAATATTAACAGGAATCAATTTGTTAAGATGATATAACAATCTGAAATGTATGTACCTAATAACAGAGGTTTGCTATATGAAGCAAAACAGAAGAAATTAAAAGAAATAGACAAATGGACAATTATAGTTGGAGATTTTGACATTCCTTTTCAGTACAATTGACTTAGTTAATATTTAGAGAACATTCCACCCCAAAACAGTAGAATATGCATTCTTTAGGTATATATAGAACATATGACCATGATATGGTCAATAAGTCAAACTGTATTTTTGGCCATAAAGGTTTCAATAAACTGAAAAGAGCTGAAATCATGTTTTATGGGATTTAAATTGGAAATCAATGGAAAAATAACCAAATATTTAGAAATTAAACAGCTCACTTTTCAGTAAAACAAGACTAAATAAAAAAATCACAAGGCAAATTAAATATTTTGAACTGAATATCACCTTAAGAAACTTCAAAAGAAGTAGTAAATTAAACACAAAGTAAGCAATAGGGAGAAGAATAATAAATAGTAGAAAATTTTAAAATGGACAAAATTAGGGAAAATCAAATTAAAAAGTGATTATTTGAAAGTAATAAAACTAATTAACTTTTAAACAGACTGATCAAGAAACAAATAAAAGGCAAAAATGATTAATTTCAGGAGTGATTGGAGTGTTACAATAGGTATTAAGCAAATAAGGAAATATCGTGACCACGTTCAGGCCAGTAAATTTGACAACTTAAATGAAATTAATAAATTCCTACCAGAGCTCACTCAAGAAGAAATATATACCGTGTAATCTAGCCATTATATTCCTAGGTATCTATGCAAGAGAAAGATTTATATACAAATGTTTATAGCAGCAACATTATTCATGATAATCAAGAGGTAGAAACAACCCAAATGTCCATCAACATCCATCAACTGATGAACAATAAACAAAATGTGATATAACCATACGATGTATTGTTATTCAGTTATAAAAAAATAAAGCACTGATACATGCTGTAATACAGATAAATCTTGAAAACAATGATACATGAAAGAAATCTGTTATGAAAGATCACATGTAGCATGCATTCCATTATTTGAAATGTTCAGAACAGGCAATTCTAGAGAGACAGAAGATAGACTGCTTAGGGCAAGTGGAGGGCAGTGACAGCTAAAGATTATAGAGTGTCTTTTTGAAGTGATGTAATGCTTTGAAAGTTACCGTAGTGATAGTTATACTACTCTCTGAATCTAAAAAGTCCATTGAATTGTGACTTTAGATGGGTGGATGTTAGGGTATGTGAAGGTCAATAAAGCTATTATATAAAAGAAGAAAAAGATAACCTGAATAACCAATATATCTTAAATTCATAGTTTAAAAGTTAACCCAAAAGAAATCCCAGTTCCAGATGTATTCATTAGTGAATTCTACTAAGCATCTAAGGAAACGAAAACACCAATGCCAAATCTACAAAAACCCTTACAGAAAATAGAAGTGGAAGAAACACTTCATAATTCATTCTTTTTGGTATCACCCTGATACCAAAATCAAAGGCATTAAAAAAAACTGCATACTGATGTTGCTTATGAATATAGATGTAACGATCCTTTAAAAATTAGCAAATTATACAATAGTATATGACAGAGGTTATGACCAACCTAGATAGCATATTCAAAAGCAGGGACATTACTTTGCCAACAAAGGTTCGTCTAGTCAAGGCTATGGTTTTTCCTGTGGTCATGTATGGATGTGAGAGTTGGACTGTGAAGAAGGCTGAGCGCCAAAGAATTGATGCTTTTGAACTGTGGTGTTGGAGAAGACTCTTGAGAGGCCCTTGGACTGCAAGGAGATCCAACCAGTCCATTGTGAAGGAGATCAGCCCTGGGATTTCTTTGGAAGGAATGATGCTAAAGTTGAAACTCCAGTACTTTGGCCACCTCATGCGAAGAGTTGACTCATTGGAAAAGACTGTGATGCTGGGAGGGATTGGGGGCAGGAGGAGAAGGGGACGACAGAGGATGAGATGGCTGGATGGCATCACTGGCTGGATGGCATCACTGACTCGATGGATGTGGATCTCAGTGAACTCCGGGAGATGGTGATGGACAGGGAGGCCTGGCGTGCTGCGATGCATGGGGTTGCAAAGAGTCGGACACGACTGAGAGACTGATCTGATCTGATATGACAGAGGATGAGATGGTTGGATTGCATCACCGACACAATGGACATGAGTTTGGGTAAACTCTGGGAGTTGTTGATGGACAGGAAGGCCTGGCGTACTGCAGTCCTTGGGGTCACAAAGAGTCAGACACGATTGAGTGACTGAACTGAACTGAACTGAACTGATATGATAATAATACATTATGACTTACATGGATTGAATTTCCCCTCACCCCAGATTCACAGGTTGAAGCCCTAACCCCCTAATGTACCTAAAGTTGGAGATAAGGCTTTTAAAGAGATAACCAAGGTTAAATGAGGTCATAATGATGAGACCCTTATCCTATAGGACTGATATCCTATTAGTAGAGGGAGAGATTACCAGAGATCTCTCTTTCTGCATATGCACAGAGGAAAGACCATGTGAGGACTCAGCAAGAAGGGCCATCTGCAAACCAGGAAGAGACGTCTCACCAGAAACCCCACCACCACCTTGATCGTGAGTTACAGATTCCAAAATATGAGAAAATGAAATTCTGTTGTTCAACCATCCAGTTTGCGGTGTTCTGCTATGGCAGTCCTAGAAGACTAATACAATAACCAAATAGTTTCTCCCAGAAATGTAAGGTTGGATTAACATTAGAAAACTGACTAAAGAAAAATCATCTAACCTCAACAGATGCGGAAAAGCCATTTGACAATCTTCAAAAACAACTCATGAGAAAAAAAAAAAAAGTTTCAGCAATTGGAAGTAGAAGAGAACTTTCTCAACCTGATAAAGAACAGTTAACATTATACTTAGAAGGAAAGCAGTCAGTCTTTTACCATTAAGGAAAGAAATGAGGCAAAGATGTTCACTCTCATCACTCCCATTTAATGTCTTACTGGAAGCTAAATCCAGTACAGTAAGGCCAGTAAAGGAATAAAAGTTGTGTAGACTGGCAGAGAGGAATAAAATTATTTTAATTCTCAGATGACAAGATTGTCCACACAGAATAAGATACTATTCTTACTAGTAGAAATAGTGACTTTAGCAAGGTCACAGTATATAAAGTCAGTATAAAAAAATCAGTTGTATTACTAGCAAAAGCTGTTGAAGATTGGAAAAACAATACAGATAATATCATAAAAATAAAATACTTGTGGATACACTTACCAAAATATGTGCAAGAATTGTACACAAACTGCAAAATGTTGTGGAAAAGTAAAGATAATTCAGAGTGATGCTATATTTGTGTAAAAGAACAGTAAGTATTCATAAGGTGTCATTTATCCCCCAATTAATCTACAAATTCAATGCAATCTCAATTCATATTCCAGCAGATTTTTTGAAGAAATTGATAGGATTTTCTAAAATTTGTATGGAAATTGAAGTCTTCCAATAGTCAAAGCAATTTTGAGGGGAAAAATTTTGGATGATTTACTCACAGGTCTTGCTTACTCTATAGTCTCTTTAAGACTTACTCTAAAAGTAGAGTAACCGTGTTGACGGGGTACAGTGTAAGTGTATAGATCACTTGAAAGAAACTTGAAACAAGCCCACAGTATATGATTTAGTGATTTTTTTTGAAATGGCGCCAAGATGAAGTCATAGAAAAATGATAATCTTTTCAACAAATAGTGCTGGAATATTTTGATAGCCATATGCAATAAAAGTCAATGCTTACTTTATACTATAAAGAAGAACTTGGTAACTGAAAATGGATCACTGACTTAAACTAAATAAGAGTGACAACAGAAAAACCTACTAGATGAAAACACAGGACAAATTTTAAAATTTCTTTTTAATTGGAGGATAATTGCTTTACAAAGTTGTGTTGGTTTCTGCCATACAGCAACATGAAATCAATGAGAAGTATACATATGGCCCCTCCCTCTTCAGCCTCTCTCCCACCCGCCACCCCTCAGACGAATTTCTTTATAGACTTAAGTTAGGCAAAGATTTCTTTGAGATATAAAAATCATGACCTACCAAAAATTAAAATTAAAACTTTTATCAAAATTAAAACTTTTGCTTTTCAAAATTAACTGTTAAGAAAATGAAAAGACAAAACAGTGATTTACAAAACTTATGTCTGATAAAGGACTGTATCCATAATACAAAGAACACTTACAGTAAGATAAATAATTTTTAAGTGAGTAAAACAGATATGACTTCATCAAAATAGAGGTAAGAGTGGAAAATAGGCACATGAAAAGATCTTCCACATCATAGTCAATAGGGAAATGCAAAGTAAAACTACAATAAGCTGTCACTACATATCTCCCTAGAATGGATAAGATTAACAAGATTTTAATCTTCCTAACAATACAAATGTTGACACACACTCAGAGCAACTAGAGCTTTCATACTAGCTGCTAGGCATGCAGAATAGTATCACCACTTTGGGGAGAAAAAAAGCTTCACAGGTTTTTAAAAAAGTTAAACCTACATATACCCTAAGAGCCAGCAAAACTAGGCACTAAAACTAGGCATTTGTCCAAGCAATATGAAAACATATGTTCACACAAAGACATTTGAATGCTGGGATAGAAAATGGAACAAACACAGAAGGGAAAGATGACTGCAATGTGTGAAACAAAGTGGATCAACAGTTTAAAAGGACAGGATTGATAAGAAGCAGAACAGTGGTGTGGAAGCAGGTGGTGGGGAGTCTAGAGTTGTCCTGAACTTCTTCCAGCCTGACTTTTAGAAACATGGCATTATCAAAGAAAAACTGTAAGGGAGTTTGTCTAGAAAAGAACTGGCATGGAAAGGGAGTTTACTGATAAGACAGCAATTATAGATCAGTACCATAACTGGATCAAAGCAATATAAGTACAACTCTAGAAGATAACTCGGAGAAGGCAATGGCACCCCACTCCAGGACTCTTGCCTGGAAAATCTCATGGACGGAGGAGCCTGGTGGGTTGCAGTCCACGGGGTCGCTAAGAGTCGGACGCGACTGAGTGACTTCACTTTCACTTTTCACTTTCATGCATTGGAGAAGGAAATGGCAACCCACTCCAGTGTTCTTACCTGGAGAATCCCAGGGATGGGGGACCCTGGTGGGCTGCCATCTATGGGGTCACAGAGTCAGACACTACTGAAGTGACTTAGCAGCAGCGGCAGCCGAAGATAACTGGTTTAATTCATTCTAACAGCTATAACAAAATACCAGAGGCTGGATGGCCAACCCTAATTTTTTATGGCATGGAGTAAATGTCTAGTGAGGGCCATATCTTTGGGATAGAAATTAATTGGAAGAAAAATGTTTTTCTCTGCAGTTGTAAGTACCAAACAATTAATTCCTCTAAATTATACCATATTCTTATTGCTCACAGCTCCAAATAACAGATTTGAAAGGCAAGACCAGGATAACCTACACTGGCATTTGGGCCAGTACATGATGAGATCTGCCCATAGTAAATGACCCTTGTAGATCTCTGCTTGTGTGTGTGTGCTATAACAATTTATTTATTTACAATACAGTAGGTCCTTTTTAAAACTATTGTTAATTTTATATTGGGGTATGGTTGACTTACAATGTTAGTTTCAGATGTATAGCAAAATGATTCACTTATACGTAATACCTATTCTTTTTCATATTCTTCTCCCAAATAGGTTATTACAGAATATTGAGTAGATTTCCCTGTGCTCTACAATAGTTTGATGTTGATTTTCTATTCTATATATAGTAGTGTGTATATATTAATCCCAAACTCTTAATTTACCACCACCACCAACGCCCCCACACACCACCTTTCCACTTTGGTAACCAGAAGTTGCTTTCAAAGTCTGAGTCTGTTTGTATTTTGTAAATAAGGTCGTGTTCATTTTCAACATTTTTTAAGGACTCTGAATATAAGCAATGTCATTTGATATTTATCTTTGTCTGGTTTACTTCACTTAGTGTGATAATCTCCAGGTCCATCCACGTTGCTGCAAACAGCATTATTTCTTTTTTATGGCTCAGTAATATTCATTGCAGATTCCATTCCACATCTTCTTTATCCATTCATCTATGTCAGTGAACACTTAGGTTTTTTTCAAATATTGTTTATAGTGCATAGTGTCACTGCAAACACTGGGGTGCATGCATCATTTCAAATTAGAGTTTTCTCTGGATGTCTGCCCATGAGTGGGACTGCAGGATCATATGTAACTGTATTTTTAGTTTTTTAAGGAAACTCCATACTGTTCTCCGTAGTGGTTGTACCAACTTACATTCCCACCAACAGTGTAGGAGGGTTCCCTTTTCTCCACACCCTCTGCAGCACTTATTATTTGTAGACTTCTTGATGTTAGTCATTCTGACCACTGTGAGGTGATACCTTGTAGTTTTGATTTGCATTTCTCAAATAATTAGCAATGTTGAACACCTTTTCGTGGGCCTTTAGGCTATCTGTATATCTTTTCTGGAGAAATGTCTTTTTAGATCTTCCCATTTTTTTGATTTTTTTTTAAATTGAGCTGTATGTTGCTGCTGCTGCTGCTAAGTTGCTTCAGTCGTGTCTGACTGCGCAACCCCATAGACGGCAGCCCACCAGGCTCCCCCGTCCCTGGGATTTTCCAGGCAAGAACACTGGAGTGGGTTGCCATTTCCTTCTCCAGTGCATGAAAATGAAAAGTGAAAGTGAAGTCGCTCAGTCGTGTCCGACTCTTCGTGACCCCATGGATTGCAGCCTACCAGGCTCCTCCGTCCATGGGATTTTCCCAGGCAAGAGTACTGGAAAGGTTGCCATTGCCTTCTCCCGAGCTGTATGAGTTGCTTTTATATTTAGAAGATTAATTCCTTGTTAGTTGCATTGTTTGCGAACATTTTTTCCCATTCTGTGGGTTGTCTTTTCATTTTGTTTAAGGTTTTCTTTGCTGTGCAAAAGCTTTTAGGTGTAACTCAGCCCCATTTTTTAATTTATATTTTATTTTCATTACTCTAGGAGATGGATCCAAAAAGATATTTCTGCAGTTTGTGTCAGAGTGTTCTGCCTGTGTTTTCCTCTAGGAGTTTATGGGATCCAGTCTTATATTTTGGAGAAGGAAATGGCAACCCACTCCAGTATTCTTGCCTGAAAAATCCCACGCTCAGAGGAGCCTGGCAGTTGCAGTCCATAGGATCACACAGAGTTGGACATGACTGAAGTGACTAAGCAGTCTTATATTTAGGTTTTTAATCCATTTTGAGTTTATTTTTGTGTATGGTGTTAGAAAATATTATAATTTTATTCTTTTATATGTAGTTGTCCAGTTTGCCCAGCACCACTTATTGAAGAGACTTTTTTCTTCTTACCATCTTTTTTGTGGACTAATTGACCACAGATGTATGGGTTTATTTCTGGGCTTTCTATCCTCTTCCACTGATCTGTTTTTGCACCAGTACCAAAATGTTTTGGTGACTGTAGCTTTGCAGTATAGTCTGGAGTCAGACAGCCTGATTCCCCCAACTCCAGTTTTCTTTCTCAAGATTGCTTTGGCTATTCAGTATCTTTTGTGTTTCCATACAAATTTTAAATGTTTTTGTTCTAGTTCTGTGAAAAATGTCTTTGGTAATTTGATAGAATTGCATTGGATCTGTAGATTGCCTTGAGTAGCATAGTCATTTTGACAATATTGATTCTTCCAATCCAAGAACACAATATATGTTTCCATTTGTTTGTGTCATCTTCAATTTGTTTCATCAGCATCTTATACTTTTAGGAGTACAGGCTTTTTGCCTCCTTAAGTAGGTTTATTCCTGGGTATTTTATTCTTTTCAATGCAATGATAAATGGAGTTGTTTCTTTAATTTTTCTTTCTGACCTTTTGTTAGTGTATAGAAATGCAACAATGCATTAATACATAAAATATATTAATTTGTTCCTGCAACTTTATCTGATTCATTTGATGAGTTAGTAGTGTCTTTAAAATTTTATATGTGTAGTATCATGTCATCTGAAAACAGTGATACTTCTATTCCAATTTGGATTCATTTTATTTCTTTTTCTTCTCTAATTGCTATGGCTAGGACTTCCAAAACTATGTTGAATAAAAATGATGAGAATAAACATCCTTGTCTAATTCCTGATCTTAGAGGTAATGCTTTTAGCTTTTCATTGTTGAGAATGTTAGCTATGGCCTTTATTATGTTGGGGTAGCTTCCCTCTATGCCCAGAATTCCCAACCTCCAGGCCACAGACCAGTACCTCCTGTCAGATCAGTGGCTGTGTTAGGTTAGAAATAAAGTCCACAATAAATGTAATGCACTTAAATCATCCTGAAACCATCCTCCCTCCCTGGTCCATGGAAAACTTGTTTCCCACAAAACGAGTCCCTGGTGCTAAAAAGGTTGGGGACCACTGCTCTATACCCATTTTCTAGAAAGTTTTTTAAAATCATAAATAGATGTTGGATTTTATCAAAAGTTTTTCTGCATCTGTTGAGATGATCATACGGCTTTTCAATATGATCGAATTCAATTCAGTTGCTTGATGTGATGTATCACATTGATTGATTTGTGGATACTGAAAAATCTTTGGATCCCTGGAATAAATTCCACTTGATCATGGTGCATGATCTTTTTAACATATTGTTGGATTTAGTTTGCTAATATTTTGTTGAGGATTTTTGTGTCTATATTCATCAGTGATAGTGGGCCATACTTTTCTTTTTTTGTGGTCTTTTTGGTTATGGTATGTGCGTGATGGTGGCCTCATAGGATAAGTTTGAGAGTGTTCCACCCTCTGCATTTTTTGGACCAGTTTCAGAAGGATAGGTGTTAACTCTTCTCTAAATATTTGACAGAATTTGCCTCTGAAGGCATGGTTCTGGACTTTGATTGTTGGGAGTTTTTAAATCACATTTTCAACTTCAGTACTTATGATTGGTCTATTCATATTTTCTGTTTCTTCCTGGTTCAGTTTTGGGAGATTGTATCTTTCTAAGTTTTGTTCATTTCTTCTAGGTTGTCTATTTCATTGGCATATAATTGCTCATAGTAATCTATAATAGTCCTTTGTATTTTTGTGGTGTCAGTTGTAACTTTTTTACTTCAAATTTTATTGATTTGGGCCCTCTCCCTTTTTTTTCTTGATGACTCTTTCTAAAGGTTTATCAATTTTATTTTTTTTCAAAGAGCCAGCTTTTAGTGTCATTAATCTTTTCTATTGCTTTTTAAGTTTCTGTTTCACTTATTTTTTACTGATTTTTATTGTTTATTTCCTCCTACTAACTTTATGTTTTGTGTTTTCTTCTTTCTCTTGTTACTTTAGGTATAAGGTGAGGTTATTTGAGAGTTTTATTCTTTGCTGAGGTAAGGTTGTATTGCTATCAACTTCCCTTTTAGAACTGTTTTCTGTATCCCATAGGCTTTGGATCACTGTGTTCTGGTTTTCATTTGTCTCTAGGAATATCTTGATTTCCTCTTTGATTTCTTCAGTGATCTATTGCTTGTTTAGTACTTTATTGTTTAGCCTCCATGTGTTTGTATTTTTTGCAGTTTTTCCCTTGTGGTTGACTTCTAATCTTACAGCATTGTGACTAGAAAAAATGCTTGATGCAATTTCAATTTTCTTAAATTTACTGAGGCTTGCTCCAGCATGTGATCTATCCTGGAGAATGTTCCATATTGAGAAGAATATGTATTCTGCTGTTTTTGGATGGAATGATCTAGTTTTTCTGGTCCAATGTTTCATTTTAGGCCTGTGTTTCCTTACTGATTTTCTGTCTGGATCATCTGTCCGCTGATGTAAGTAGGGTGTTAAAAGTCTCCCACTATATTGCATTACTGTTGATTCCTCCTTTTATGGCTGTTAGTATTTGCCCTATATATTGAGGTGCTCCTATGTTGGGTGTCTATACATTTACATTGTTATATCTTCTTATTGAATTGATCCTTTGATTATTATGTAGTGTCCTTTGTCTCTTGTAACAGTCTTTATTTTAAAGTCTATTTTGTCTTATATGTCTTATTGCCGCTGCAGCTTTTGATTTTCATCTGCATGGAATACCTTTTTCTATTCCTTCACTTTCAGTCTGTATGTGTCTCTAGATTTGAAGTGGGTCTCTTGTAGACAGCATCTATATGGGTTTTGTTGTGGTATCCATTCAGCCAGTTTATCTTTTAGTTGGAGCATTTGTTTACACTTAAGGTAATTATAATATGTATGTTCTTATTGTCATTTTTTAAATTGTTTTACATTTCTTTTTGTAGATCTTTTATCTTCTTTTCCTCTTTTGTTCTCTTATCATTTGGTGACTTATTTTTAGTGTTGTCTCTGGATTCCTTTTTCTTTTTTTCTATTATAGATTTTTGGTTTGCAGTTCCTATGTGGTTTCGATATAGCAGTCTCTATGTATACACAATTATTTTAAGTTGCTGGTCTCTTGTTTTTAAACGCATTTCAAATGTCCTTCATTTGTACTCTCCTCCTCTCATGATTACTCATTTATACATCAGATTTGTGTGTTAATGATTTCCAACCTTTCCTGTATGTCTACCTTTATCAGTGAGCTTTCCTGTTTTGTAATTTTCTTGTTTCTAGTTGTGGCCTTTTCTTTTCCACCTAGAGAAGTTCCTTTAGCATTTGTTGTAAAGCTGGTTTGATGCTGCTGAATTTTCTTAGCTTTTGCTTGTCTGTAAAGCTGTTGATATCTCTGCTGAATCTGAATGAGAGCCTTGTTGGGTAGAGTAATTTTGGTTGTAAGTTCTTCCCTTTAATCACCTTAAATATATTATGCCACTCCCTTCTGACCTGCAGTTGGAGGGGTTTTTAACAAACTGCTCCATTACTGACTGTTCCGTGAGACAAGCTCAAGTATTTCAGTTACTCACCAGTTTCTGTTAAGCCTATGGGACACACTTTCATGGTGGGCTTTTTAGTTCTGTGGGGTATGGTTTCAGTTATTATAGAGTTAGCTAGATCACATATTTCTTGGGAAAATATTGGGTTGGCCAAAAAGTTTATTTGGGTTTTTCCATAAGATGTAATGGAAAAACCTGAATGAACTTTCTGGCCAACCCAATATTTTATTTGCATGTGATTTATATATCACTTGCTCACAAGAAGGCTTTAAGGTTGCTCATAAATAAAAACAATACAAAACTAGAGGGCAGGGTGGTGAGTGCTACCAGAGGATAAGAGTGAAACAATTCTTTCCACATGGCTGGAAGAGTTGAACTTTGAATCAGACCTGGGCTTCGATTCCATTTTCTTAGCTTGGCAGCCTTAGGAAAGTTACCTCAGTACACTTTTCTTGCCATAACATGACATGAATTGAAAGTACTTTGTTGAGTCATTGTAAAGAGTAAATAAATTGAGCTAAGATATTCAGTAAATAACATGGGGCCAGTGGGTTGTTATTCCTTTGCTCCTCAACACCATTCTCCATATAAGCCTGAATTTAGCTCTGAGTTTCCTGAAAGTTAAAGTAAAAACTAGAGCAAGCAATTGCCTACTTTTTGAAAAGTCAATAGTTAGTATAAGATCAAATAATTATTATCAAATATTCTGGTTTTCAATTCTGGAAAAACAGGCCTCGTGATTCCTTATATAAGAAAACAAATGAGTAATGGGCACCTGCTGTTAATATAGATTTATGAAAGACAAGCTTGGTGATTTCTCGTATCGACCCTCTTTAAAAGCTGTGGGTATAACATTAAATCTTAATTCAGTGAAGGCATTTTTAGAGGAAGCTGAGATAATTTGGTCTAAATACATTGCTTCTCAGCAGCATAGCCTAATGCAGGAATAAAATTAGAAATTCTAAAAGTTGTGGATATTTAAAATGACCTTTATGTTTGTCTGGAATATTACCTCTCTCAAGTTATCCTTTTGCCAGTGCTAGATTGTTGGGTTGAATACAACCATCAGTTGAATTTTGTGCTGCCTATTTTTATAGCAGATGGATTTATTTGGTATTTTTCATGGTCATAGGGGCTTCCTTGGTCATTCAGATAGTAAAGAATCTGCCTGCAATGCAAGAGACCCAGGTTCAATCCCTGGGGGAAGAGCCCCTGGAGTAGGAAATGGCAACCCACTCCAGTATTCTTACCTAGAGAATTCCATGGACAGAGGAGCCTGGTGGGCTACAGTCTATGAATCACAAAGGGTCAGACATGACAGAGCCACTAACACTTTCACTTTTCATGATCATGACACCAGGCTGTCTCTCATCCTGAGGACTACTGTAACACAATTATTTTGAGAATACAGATTTTTTAAAAAGGTCTGAAATTTAAGTTTGTGGGTGATTTCAACTGATTGAGATTGGAGATGCTACACTGGACAGGGTTTTATCCAGGTTGTTAATTTCATTTTCACCCCAGGGCATCATGTTGTGATGGAGAGAGCATGGTTTTGTGGTCAGACTGATTTGGGTTTGATTATGGCTCTGCCAATGCTAGTCATGTGACCTTCAGCAGCTATGCTCCCTTCCACTTTCTGGAGCCTTAACTTTCCACCTGTAGAATGTTATCTGAGACACTTACCTTGCAGTGTTTTGGTGAGAATAAGAGGAGATATTGCAAGCACATTGTCTAGTACAGTCTGAGTATTGAGATAGTGAGGATATGGTTTTGGGAGCTTGATTAGATTGGCTCAGACGATCAAGTGTCTGCCTGCAGTGCAGGAGACCCAGGTTTGATCCCTGGGTTGGAAAGATCCCCTGGAGAAGGAAATGGCAACCCACTCCAGTACTCTTGCCTGGAAAATTCCATGGACCAAAGAGCCTCGTAGGCTAAAGTCCATGGGGTCGCAAAGAGTTGGATACGACTGAGCGACTTCACTTTCACTTTCACCATCTCATGCTCCATTCAAGCAGGAAATATTCTTTCTATCAGAAGTTTAAACATGGAATAGCTGGCTCCTATTCCTCTGGAAAGTTCTGTCCTCTTAGTCTCACCTTTCTTAAGCAGCTTACTTCAGTGGTGTATAAATTCATTTTTAAAATGAAAATAAGGAAAATATATAATGAAGAAATGATTAGTCAACACTGGTTGCTTCAGTATTGATGTCATAGGTAAAAGTTCTCCTAGATTTATTTCATAGTCCATTGACTAATAGCATGAGATTATGATGATAAATGAGTTTGATCATTTATCTATCAGGTTTTCCTAGTAAAGTTATTGCCAGATAACTTTAGGTACTGAATATCTTACAATGACTATTAACCTAGTAATTAGTGGTCAAATTGTTTCCAAACCTGTAATGTTTGGTATATTCACTTATAGGGAGCTGAATCTGCATAAGAATTTAAAATTCAATCTTTTGGTTAACACTTTACCCATGTCATCTTTAAACATTGTTAGCTCTATTTTTCGGAGAAGGCAATGGCACCCCACTCCAGTACTCTTGCCTGGAAAATCCCATGGACGGAGGAGCCTGGTAGGCTGCAGTCCGTGGGGTCGCTAAGTCGGACAAGACTGAGTGACTTCACTTTCACTTTTCACTTTCATACATTAGAGAAGGAAATGGCAACCCACTCCAGTGTTCTTGCCTGGAGAATCCCAGGGACGGTGGAGTCTGATGGGCTGCAATCTATGGGGTCACACAGAGTCGGACACGACTGAAGTGACTTAGCAGCAGCAGCAGCTCTATTTTTATTTTTGAAATATTCCTAATTCAAAGAAGTTTTTAAAATTTACATCAGACTAGTATTCTTTTAGTTTAAAGGGTCAATCCTGACATTAAAACATTGAATTTTTCTATTGTTAAATTCTTTTTTCTTAACAGTGCTTTAAAACCCAGACCAAGTGAAATTTTTAAGAAAATGTATGAAATTCATGGCTATGTACAGAATTACATTTTTAGTAAACTTTAGAGCAGGGAGCTACTTTGGAGTAGGAACAAAATCTGTGTACTGTTCCTCATTTGAATATCTCCAAAGCAGGAGCCCTGTGAGACTTTACAGGAGCTGCCTTGCCATCAGAATTTTGGTTAGGAAACTGAGTTGTTCATATTTTAATGGATGTTGGCAATCACTTCAGGAGCTGTGTCACATGGAGATGAGAGAGTGAAACTCCGAGGTAATTTGCTTACAAACACCCTGTGTTGGTCTGGCACTGGGAGTTAGGACTTCTGATTTCCTGGTGATCATAATAGAATATATAAGAGGAAATGCACATGTCCCGAACATAGCTTGATGAGTTTACCCTAGATTTATAGCCATTCTTCCTTATGATCATCCTAGAACAGAATTTCTTTTACTGACTACTGTGCCACAGATTCCTTTGCAGTTTGAGAAGGTCTGTAAATCTCTTTGCAGAGTAATTTTTAATGTTTTAATCTTTAAATGCATAGAGTAGAATATATTTTATTACAAATGAAACCAATGTAGCTATCAAAATTCTGAACTTTTGAAACAGTACTGTGTATGAATTCTTTCCCATTAACACGTTAAATGACAAGATTTAGCAGTGGTTCTGATAGTAACTGAAGTGCTTCCCAAATATGAAAATTTTGAGGGATCTGCAATAGGAAAAGATCTGTGATTTTGTGGGTAACAAGTCACTTGGCCTGCCATCATCACAGGTTTGCTGCCTACATTTCAAAATAATGACATGTTAAATTTCAGAAGTCAGTAAAAATAAGGCTATATTTTTCTCTTTCTTGCTTGTGAATCACTTAGTTATATACATACCCAAGTTACAGATCTCTGCTCTAAAGTAGAGCTACCTGGGGGCTTAAATTCTTGAACAACTGCAACCCTTTTCTGGGCCTCTATCTACACAATTTATTTGAGGGACCAAGCTTACAGTCTTTTAATTTTGGACATATTATACATCAGATAAACAACTAGATTCTTAGAAGAAGACCAAACAGAATAATTTTTTAAGAGTGATCCCATAGGCTATCAATCTTTTTGAAAGCTTGTCAAAATGCAGATCCCTGAGCCCTGTGCCCTTCTTACTCTGAGACTTTCTGAGGGAAACCTGGACACCTGCAAGTTCAACAGTCAATCAATGATTCTTATTTACATTACAATTGGAGACTGTCCATGGCAGCTGAGCTAGTTCAGGGTGTACGTAGGAGGGGTTGTAGGTAAGGGAAGGCATGCTTTTGATGGAGACTGAGCCACTCAGTAAGCTTTTGTCCGGTTATGTTATTTATGAAGATTAACATAGAGGAATAATTTACAGTTCTAAAATTGAATTTGTCTGTAATCTACATGGTTTTGTTTGAGCCCTCCGAACATCTCTGGTGGGTATACAGTTTGATTCTAAATGTGATTTTGCCCCTCCTACCATCTTGATGGGGGTTTTCCTTTGCCTTTGGACATGGGGTATCTTTTTTTGGTTGGATCCAACATTCTCCTGTCGATGGTTGTTCAGCAGTGAGTTGTAATTTTGGAGTTCTCATAGGAGAAGATGAGTGTATGTCCTTCTACTCTGCCATCTTGAGGAAACACACACTAGCAAAGTAATGCTCAAAATTCTCCAAGCCAGAGTACATGTACCGTGTACTTTCAGATGTTCAAGCTGGATTTAGAAGAGGCAGAGGAACCTGAAACCAAATTGCCAAGATCTGCTGGATCATCAAAAAAGAAAGAGAGTTCTAGAAAAACATCTATTTCTGCTTTATTGACTACGCCAAAGCCTTTGACTGTGTGGATCACAACAAACTGTGGAAAATTCTTAAAGAGATGGGAATACTAGACAACCTTACCTGCCTCCTGAGAAATCTGTATGCAGGTCAAGAAGCAACAGTTAGAACTGGACATGGAATAACAGACTGGTTCCAAATCGGGAAAGGAGTACGTCAAGGCTATGTTGTCACCCTGCTCATTTAACTTACGTGCAGAGTACCTCATGAGAAATGCCGGGCTGGATGAAGCACAAGCTGGAATCAAGATTGCTGGGAGAAATAGCAATAACCTCATGTATGCAGATGATACCACACTTATGGCAGAAAGTGAAGAACTAAAGAGCCTCTTGATGAAAGTGAAAAAGTTGGCTTAAAACTCAAAACTATTAGCAAGGTGAAAAGACAGCCTTCAGAATGGGAGAAAATAATAGCAAATGAAGCAACCGACAAACAACTAATCTCAAAAATATACAAGCAACTCCTACAGCTCAACTCCAGAAAAATAAATGACCCAATCAAAAAATGGGCCAAAGATCTAGGTAGACATTTCTCCAAAGAAGACATACAGATGGCTAACAAACACATGAAAGGATGCTCAACATCACTCATTATCAGAGAAATGCAAATCAAAACCACTATGAGGTACCATTTCACACCAGTCAGAATGGCTGCGATCCAAAAGTCTACAAATAATAAATGCTGGAGAGGGTGTGGAGAAAAGGGAACCCTCTTGCACTGTTGGTGGGAATGCAAACTAGTACAGCCACTATGGAGAACAGTGTGGAGATTCCTTAAAAAACTGGAAATAGAACTGCCTTATGATCCAGCAGTCCCACTGCTGGGCATACACACTGAGGAAACCAGAAGGGAAGGAGACACGTGTACCCCAATGTTCATCGCAGCACTGTTTATAATAGCCAGGACATGGAAGCAACCTAGATGTCCATCAGCAGATGAATGGATGAGAAAGCTGTGGTACATATACACAATGGAGTATTACTCAGCCATTAAAAAGAATACATTTGAATCAGTTCTAATGAGGTGGATGAAACTGGAGCCTATTGTACAGAGTGAAGTAAGCCAGAAGGAAAAACATAAATACAGTATACTAACGCATATATATGGAATTTAGAAAGATGGTGGCGATAACCCTGTATACGAGACAGCAAAAGAGACACTGATGTATAGAACAATCTTATGGACTCTGTGGGAGAGGGAGAGGGTGGGAAGATTTGCGAGAATGGCATTGAAACATGTGAAATGTCATGTATGGGGCGAGATGCCAGTCCAGGTTCAGTGCACGATGCTGGATGCTTGGGGCTGGTACGCTGGGACGGCCCAGGGGGATGGTATGGGGAGGGGAGAGGGAGGAGGGTTCAGAAATTAATAATTTAAAAAAATAAAAAAAAAATAAATAAAAATTATACAGAGATTTTTTTAAAAGCAAAAAAAAAAAAAAAATTAAAAATTTTAAAACAGCTTTTATTATAGCATGCCCCATTTAGAAAAAAAAAAAAAAAACATTCAGAAAGCTAAGATCATGGCATCCAGTCCCATCACTTCATGGCAAATAGATGGGGAAACAAAGGAAACAGTGACAGACTTTATTTTTGGGGGCTCCAAAATCACTGCAGATGATGACTGCAGCCATGAAATTAAAAGATACTTGCTCCTTGGAAGAAAAGCTATGACCAACCTAGACAGCATATTAAAAAGCAGAGACATTACTTTGCCAGCAAAGGTCTGTCTAGTCAAAGCTATGGTTTTTCCAATAGTCATGTATGGATGTGAGAGTTGGACTATAAAGAAAGCTGAGTGCTGAAGAATTGATGCTTTTGAACTGTGGTGTTAGAGAAGACTCTTGAGAGTCCCTTGGACTGCAGGGAGATCCAACCAGTCCATCCTAAAGGAAATCAATTCTGAACATTCATTGGAAGGACTAATGCTGAAGTTGAAGTTCCAATCCTTTGGCCGCCTGATGCGAAGAACTGACTCACTGGAAAAGACCCTGATGCTGGGAAAGATTGAAGGCAAGAGGAGAAGGGGACGACTCAGGATGAGATGGTTGGATAGTATCACTGACTCAATCAATGGAGATGAATCTGAGCAAGCTCTGGGAGTTGGTGAAAGACAAGGAAGCCTGGCATGCTGCAGTCCATGGGGTCGCAAAGAGTCAGACACGACTGAGCAACTGAACTGAACTGAACTGATAGTCCTGGTGGGCTTCCCTGGCAGCTCAGTGATTAAGAATCTGCCTGCAATGCAGGAAAGCCAGGTTAGATCCCTGCATCAGGAAGATGCCCTGGAGAAGGGAATGGCCACTCACTCCAGTATTCTTGCTTCGAGAGTTCCATGGACAGAGGAACCCAGTGGACTTTGTAGAGTTGGACATGACTGAGTAACTATGAGTTATAATTCATATGAAGTGGGGGATGTCTTCCTGGTTAGCTAAAATATAAAGTGGGACTAAAGCAGCCACTGGCAAAAGGGAGGTGAGATGCCCAAATATATCCAGAAGCAACTAGAAGGGAGGCTATGGATTCAGGTGGAGGACACATTTGGTTTACATGCAGCATCTGAGGCCCCCAGATGGGAGGAACTGCTGGATTTGACAACCTTACCTGCCTCCTGAGAAATCTGTATGCAGGTCAAGAAGCAACAGTTAGAACTGGACATGGAACAACAGACTGGTTCCAAATCAGGAAAGGAGTACGTCAAGGCTATGTTGTCACCCTGCTCATTTAACTTACGTGCAGAGTACCTCATGAGAAATGCCAGGCTGGATGAAGCACAAGCTGGAATCAAGATTGCTGGGAGAAATAGCAATAACCTCATGTACGCAGATACCACACTTATGGCAGAAAGCAAAGAACTAAAGAGCCTCTTGATGAAAGTGAAAGAAGGGAGTGAAAAAGTTTATGATCACTCTGCTCTGTCATAAACAGCTCGTACATCCCAGGGGAGAGAATTTGGGACCTTAGAGGAAGAGGACCTGATGAGACAGCCCTTGCTCCCTAAGTGGGCAGCAACCTTTCTGATGCTGCCAAGGGCTAATGACATTGGACTTGGGAGAGCTTTTCAAGCACCAACTCTGTGGGCATTTCCTTGGAAATAAATTTGCATTAGTAGGAGTGGCTGTCTCTGCCTACCCCTACCCACTGCTGATTCCATTTGCCTTGTAAACCCACCGAGATCATGATTTTAGGTAATTCACTACAAAAGCTGATATAAATCTCAGCCCACAAGTTCATGTATCAAATTTCAATTTTATTTTCTTTTTATTTTTTTTCTAACTCAAAAAAGTGTACTGAGCCTCATTCTGCCAGGGTGGCTGATCAGTCTGCTACTTCTATGCCATCTTTCTGCTGCTCTGGGCCACACATGGGGTTTGGGACTTTTTCTCCATGCGATCAGCCAAGGAATACCATGAAGGACTGCCTTTTCTTATAGCTTTGCCAATGCAGAGGTTCTCCCTGACCTGCAGCCTTTCTGCTATTAAACGCCTTTCTTCCTCTTTCTTCCAGACCAGGGAATTCAGCTCTAGTCAAAGAGGAAGGAATTCTTTTCCCTCATGTTTTTCCCTTAGAGAATTTGTCTACCCTCTTCCTTTCCATGACACCCTTCCCTCACAACCCAAATGAAATATCCTCTCTCCATTCCTCTTTCTCTCTCCCTCCCTCCGTCTCTATCTTGGGAATATAAGAGCCAGAGAATCTCACAGGCAGTTTGATCATTCCGCCCCGTCATTTCCTAGCCCTCCCCTGAAACAGTGACCTCTGAACCAACTATCTACTTGAATAGATACTGAAGAGATACCAGCTATGCTCAGTTTTCCAAGAAATCTATTTCTAAATAATTTTGATGAGAGGTTTATAATGATATATTTCTACTTCAAAAATAAACCTATGTAGGGTTTGAGAAGAATGCTATTTTTAGAATTCATTGTTATATTAGAAAATTCATTAGTATTTACTGATTTGATAGCCATTTCAGGAGCTGATTAAACTAAACCTTAGACTATTAAACTGTTAACTCTAATATATCCAATAGTATCTATTCCTTTATAATTGGTAAATTAACTTCAATACCTACTTTTTCAAGTTGAGTCATACTGGAGGCTTCTGTATTACAATATTTAACATCTAATTTATTTTCTTTAAGATTATTCTCTGCTGGAGAGAATGGGAAAAGGATGTTGTTTTCCTTCTTTATATCATTTGCACTAGTTACAAGAATAGTCCAATATAGCAAATAATATATTGATAAAACCATATTAAAATCAATTAAAGTTCAATATTTGAATTCTCTATTCTAAACTGTTATAAATCTGATCCCTTCATGTTGAAATAGTACTTTTTTTGTGATTTAGAAAATACTATAAATTTCTCTGGAATTTAATTATGCCAGTACCATCTCTGAGTTTGGATGAGATCATTAAATTGGATAGTTTGTTTCTCTGACAACCAAACATTTTTGTGCAACCAGATTTAGTTAGCAGGGCAGACTCAGGGCACAAAGGATTGGATGTTGTAACCTGGAATCTTGAAATATGGTAAAAACAAAGTAGAGATAAAAGGCATGCTTAGAGCGCTCTTCCAAAGGCTTGAGATAATAGGAATGTTGGTCAGTGTTTAAAAGGCACAATATTGCATTATACTTCAATTTTATTTTCACTTCTGTACTGAATCTATCTTTAGGCTGGATGTAAAAGTGAATTTTCTAATGGGTGAAATGAAATATTTATCAAAGTTAAATCATAACAAAAGTTTTGGTCATTAGCCACATAGTTGAAGCATATCCAGTCTTTAAAGAAATACGTATAGATTTATGTACATATTGTATTTATTGCTGGATATTAATAATGGAAAAATTGGTTTTGACCTAGAATTTATTTCTAAAATGTTCGGTTAAAGGGATCTGCATATGAGCTGCTGACCTCATATAAGACTGGCCCAAGACGTTAAGCTTTATGTGTTGTAGTACACTCACGGATGCAAATGTCAAGAATATGTACACACTAGATCTCAAGTATAAAATCATCTTGCAAAATAGTGGGGCTAGTTATAAAATGGGTTATTCTCTAACACATAATAAAGTTAAAGTGAAGTCGCTTGGTCGTGTCTGACTCTTTGCGACCCCATGGACTGTAGCCTACCAGGCTCCTCCATCCATGGGATTTTCCAAGCAAGAATACTGGAGTGGGTTGCCATTCCCTTCTCCAGGAGATCTTCCCAACCCAGGGATTGAACCCGGGTCTCCCATACTGTAGGCAGATGCTTTACCATCGGAACCACCAGGGAAGTCTCAAGTTAGCATTTATTAGGCATTAGCATTGGAGAAGGCAATGGCAGCCCACTCCAGTACTCTTGCCTGGAAAATCCCATGGACGGAGGAGCCTGGTGGGCTGCAGTCCATGGGATCAGTAAGAGTCAGACACGACTGGGTGAATTTACTTTCACTTTTCACTTTCATGCATTGGAGAAGGAAATGGCAACCCACTCCAGTGTTCTTGCCTGGAGAATCCCAGGGACCGGGGAGCCTGGTAGGCTGCCGTCTATGGGGTCACACAGAGTTGGACACGACTGAAGTGACTTAGCAGCAGCAGCAGCAGCATTTATAAAGCACTGCAACACTGGAGTTTTTGTGTTATCTTGAAACAGTCTGTTGAGATTTATATTCCTTTTATGGAGTAGGAACCTTGAGCTCTGTACACAAGTGTTGTCTGGTCTTCCTACTCCCAGGAAGGGGCAGTGCTTAGCATGTGACCTCAGCTTTTCTGGCTGAGTCCCAAGAGCTTCTCTACGCGGCCGTAGCTCTCTATAAACATGGCTGGTCCCTTGTTGGTGGTGTCCTTATGTAAAGTATGTTGCTGTCTATTTTAGTTTTATTTTGTTAATACAATGGAAGGGACTGAGTACAACTGTGAGTTTACCAGAGTGTGTGACAGAATGATAGAATCATGATTTAATGTCATACGCACAGATTCCATCCATTTTGTATGGCTTTGATCCCTCTAGTGGCCAAATCGCTGTTTTCCACAATTTGGGTATGATGATTCCTAGACTTAGGCTCTCCATAGGCTTTTGAAAGAGTCATTTTAAAAACTGCAATCGAATAAGATAATGAAGTTTAAAGTGGCTATTAAAAGGTAAAAGTTTTTCTTTCTACTATTACATTTTAATAACGATATCCTATTAATTTAGGGATTTGGTTGTTTATGAACAAACAAGGTAACATTCATTTAGTTTTTTTAAATAAACTACATCAATATCTACTTATGTGAATTTGATATCCATTCTCAGGAAAATAAGCATCAAAATAACATTGCAAAATAAGCCCTCATTGTTATAAAGGAACCAATGATGTATATGAAGTAAATATATACATTATTATATATAATATAGATTATTATAGACAGTATTATATATAATATAGCTACATAGACAGTATTATATATTATATAGCTACATACTCTATTATATATAATATAGTATTGTATATAATATATAATGCTATGTTATATACATTTTTTTCTTCAGCTGTATTTTCTAGGTGTTCACCAAATTATCAACAGTGACCATCTCCAAATTATAGTTGGAAGGGAGAGTTTCTTCAGAGTAGTGAAACACCAAAGAAAGGAACCTAGTTCATTTAGCAGAATTCTGTAAACAGGATATTTACATAGATTATTTCAATATATTTATTCAGTGAAAAAAATGGTTTCACATACCAGATTTTTTAATGCATCTGAATCTTTATTCTACAACACAAGCAACATAAATACAATATCTTTTAAAATATTTTCTCTTTAGAATTTTCATTTTCACCTCAGATAAAATGTACACAAAATACACTTGCAAGCTTGCTTACAGGAACCTGTTTAACAACAGACAGATTATATCAAATCAAATAGTTATATCAACATATAAAGGACAGTAGTTTTCATTTTTTAAAAAATAAATGTGACCAACCGACTGAATAAGAAGGCAAAACAAAAGCTGTACTTCCTTGACAAGTCCTTTGGGGTAAACAAAATGCTTCAAGGCTCCTGGTGCAGGGGATTGCAAAGATGAGTTTTGCATTCTATGGATAAAATGGTATACTGACTCAAATCATTATGGCTATACCAAGCTTCAGTAATTTATAATTTTCAAAGAAAACAAGTCTAGTCTTTGGCATAATACAAGAAAGGATAAAAGGACCCTTACCACCCATTGGCTTTACACTTAAGACTGGGAAATGGTAGTAGGGGAACCGATTATAACATAATTTATCTAAGTCTATTCCTCTTAGAACAGCAGGAAAATCATCTCTTGGCACAATTAGGGCAAGAAACTTACTGTTGGCTCTCCCCTCCCACTAAAAACAAATCAAGAAACAAAACCAGACAAAGCAAGCCTTTCCCTCTGGGCACTTGCTCCTGCCCCGATCATGCCGTACCTTGGGATTCTACCACATGGTTTCAGTTCAAGTGAAACCCCAATACCAAAAGCATTAGCCTTTGTCCAATTTTACCTATTTTGTGGGAAACCAATTTTTATTAGAGCAAACTACTTCCAACAAAAATCAGATGAAAGACGTCAGAGGGAGGGACAGAGTTGCCTGCACTTAACCATGAGGCAGCCACGGTGGCCACTGGCGGCTGGTGGAGTCAGGGCCATGCACTTCCAATGTGAACAGACAATATACTTCACATGTTAGTTCAAAAGACCGGCATTTAGATTCCTCCCTCCCCTTTTTGGCACCAGTTGGTAAGACAAAAATTATTTCTAGAGATTAACTTTTAAAATTTAATTCAATATCAGTTATTATTAAAAGAACTAAATGCACACATAATTTCCAAAAATTATCATGGGAAATGCAACTGCCATAGGAAAGCTTCAATTATTTCCATCTGCCGAGGCAAAAACTTCAGTCCTCGATATCACTGACATTGATATGCTTTCTCATCTAATTCTAGTAAATATAGTCCTTATTTTCCACTTACATAACAGTTTAAATAATGTCAGGATACTTAGAGAAGTCTTTAAAGAAACTTACTGAACTAATAAAATTATGTGTAATTAATATGTTTATAAAAGGGAGATTATTTTAAGGTACTTAATTTTTTTCTCTTATATTTTTTTAATAGAAAAAGAATTTGCAAAGTGAATTAAGTGAATAAAGAGTTAGGAGATAAACTAAGGCCCCATTTATATGTAACATGATTAAGATTTCACTGTACTCCCAAAACATACCGATGCACTTTGATGTTTTTCTCATCATTTGGAAGATGAGATAATAGATATGGTCTCGATTGGGTAGATATGTGCACAAATATAACATATTTACCGTAAAGTCCTTAAAACAGGCACATATGCTGCTCAGAAAGGAGTTGGTTCAGTATGCAAGTTCCCATGAAGCCATTTGGTAGACTCTTTACAGATACACTGGAAATTAAAATATTAATTTACACCAGACAGTTAAGTGAAAAATGAAGGCACATCCAGTAGTATGATACCATCTTGATGTGCTGATATTCTGGTGACAGATGAGGGATATAAAACTACTGGCAAGGGAGCAACTACTCAAACATTTCTAGAGCCAGGAGCCAAGGTTATGATGCAATCAGCATGGAAACATCTCATCAAAACTGTGTGGACAGAAGAAATTAAAACACTACATACTTTAAAATCACCTTCAGTACAAGTCAAAAAGTCAACATGATACAAAAGGTTGTCCATAGAGTTAATGTTTCTAAATACAAAGACGAGAAACTCACACTGATCTCACTGTTCCATAGAACGTATACATTCATTGTCTTCTAGCTTGTAAAAATCAATTGTTGGCATGATAAACCTGGAAACTGGGAAGATCGAACAGGAATGCTGTAGAGAATCCAAGTTGTCTGCCCAAGGGGAAGTTCAGTTTTTCTCTAGTGCTTGATAAGTTAGGCTGATCTTAAAGGGAGTAGTTAGAAACTTTGTCCAGGCATTGGTTCTGAAAGTGTGGTCCCCAGATCAGCAGCACTGGCCTCAACTGGAAACTGTTAGAAAATCAATGCAAAATGCAAATCCGTAGGCCTACTGAATTGGATACTCTGGCATGGGCCCAGGAATGTGTGTCTTAACCCTCCAGGTGATTCTGACGTGTGCTGAAGTTTGACAACTACTGTTGTAAAGTCATAAGATACTAGACAACCACTGCTTGAACCTTTAGGATAGGAATTAACAGTACAAGTAACTCCTGGTGGTTGAAATGGCTGGAGGGACCAGAGGTGGATGGAGTTCAGCAGAAGCTGACTGCAGTTTTATCAGTGAGATGGCCAGCTAGTCTCTCCTTTCTGGACCCCGGCCCCACCCAACCCCCACTTCGCATTATTATACAAAGATGGAGGGGAAAGATTTTGTATGGTGCGAGTGGTGTGTTCTTCAGTTAATTAGTGCCCCTCTTTACAAGGAAATTAGGCCTTGTTCTCAAGCAAGTTTTCTCTTACATTATCCCAGGGGATGATTTTTTTTTTGGTCTATCTTCCCTGAAGTAATCATTGTATTTTGGAAATCTAAATGGTGTTTTAATCAAAAATCTTGATTAAGTTGTTACTTCCACATCAAACACATATATTACAATATAGCCAGAGGAAAGGGATCTCACAGAAAGACAGAGACGAAGTTTTCTAGATTGCTCTACTCGTGAACAAGGAGAACACATTTTTTTTTTGGATGAGGCATAATTATAAATGAGTTCTTTATCCAGTTTCATACATCTTACCATATAATAAGCTCATATATCCAATTAAAAAGTGCTTAAAAATAGTCGTTTGCTTTTTAAGGCCACACTAAATCTCCCTAAATGGTACCCAAGCAGATGTAAATTCTGTCATCCACTTAATGCAATATGTTGGATTTTCCTTTTGCCTGTTTCCTTATCTACAAAGCAAGTAGACTATTTAGGTGTTACAGTATATGTTACTATGGATAGTGGCCTGATGCCCGCAGTACTTGAATCTTTAAGCTATCCTGTCTGACTAGCTGTTTCCTCTTCAGAGAACGCGCATTTTGAAAAATGGTCATTTTTTTGTGCATATTCCCAAAGTTTGATGATGACCTACCATTTAGTCCCACTTACTTCCTAGGGAAGCAGAGAGGCACTGTTGGCTACAGGGCACTTTATTCTGAGTGATTAAATGGTAATTGAAAAAGGTCAACAGATCCTTTCATTCCAGACACCGACCGTCATGTTTTTCTGTATAACATCTGGCCACGGACAATATTATTTTCCAATATTTCCACCTAATTTGGTGAGTTTTTAAAATTTCCACTGAGGATCTACTTTAAATGTTTAGATTTGGTTTCTTTATATTATATATGACCGTATTATGCCTAAGCACTATCTTATTCTTTTTAAAATTCGATATGAAAAATCTCTATAACACTGTAGATAGGGACATCAATGAACTATCTTCAGCTTATTTTAACTGTTTAATTTCCTGAAACACTGAAGTGTCTGCACACTTAGACATGGTGTTACAGAGAGGCCTTGGCCTTTGAATTCAGAAATGTCTCTTTAGCAACCAACTTTACCCTTTGAGTTATCTTGGACAAGTTTTCTGAACCTCTCTGGGTCTGCATCCTCATCTGAAAAAAGGAGGACTACAATACTTGTTTCACAGTGTTCTTGTGGGAGTTAAATATGGTATCTAGGTTAAGGTCCACAGTCTCAGAAGCACTCAGTGATATCTCCCCACCCCCTGCTGTTTGTAACCTCTTGCTACTATTATCAACTCCAAACAAAGGTCTTCATTTGCTTAGTTTCATGGGACTGAAGACATGAACACATTTTTCTTTCTGAGAAAACTTTCCTACGTGAGCAATACTGTGATGTATTTGGAGAAGTCAAAAGTGTCTATTAACATAATTGCATTACCTTCTTATAGTTAAGGCTGTGTGACTTTCTCAGCTGACTTTGTATAAGCCCTCTCCTTAGAACAATAAGAACAGCAAAGCCTAGTGATCATTGTACCAAGAAGTTTCAATTTAAAGGTACTATGGAATTATGTTAACATTTTGGCATGTTGGATTTAGTCTGAGCTGATAGATGTTAGTATCTGCGCTGGTCAGTCAAATAGCCTCAAAGTGGTAAACAGGTGTCCTAGTTTTGTATTGATGGAGAAGGCAGAAAAATAATCATAAGGGGAGAGATGACAAGAGGGTGTAAAGAGGCAGCCTAAGCATCTGTAAAAGCTGATCAGAAGATGCACGAGGTAGGAGAGATGCCGTGAGCAATTTATTGGCCCTCCCTCAAATCTCCCGTGGCAAGGAGTAATCTGTTGTAGACTGTGGTGTAACTGGCTGGGCTGTTCAGTCAGGAATTCTTCTGCACTTGAGTTTTACAGGTGTTTCTTCAAGTTGGAAAAGATGAACACTTTATGAAAATATTAGAAAAAGAATAAATCTCAACCATAGGGTAACACATTTTTGGCAGTAAATACAGGCAATTAAAAGCAAGGTGCAAAATCTTATTCTGCTTAGATCTGAAAATATATGGTACTAGCTGTTGAAACTACAAAGACTTGTCTTGACCTTGGTCTCTCAGAGACCATGGGAGGGGATGAAAGAGATGTGAAAAGGCAGAAACACCAGGAAGAATGATGGACTGACGGGGCACTCTGGGAAGAGACCACTCAACTAAGGGGTTTTTAATTATCTCTTTTTCCCTGTGAAGATTTGACTGACTTCACCGTGACCTGAAGTACTATTCTTTGGAGATTATTTGCATCAAGCAATGTCCTTTTTGAAAACTGCTGATACCTCTGAAAAGTATTACTGTGGCTTAGCTAACTTTCCAGCTGAAATCTGACATGGATATGGTGCACAGTGCATGCTGGGAATGGAGATGGGCTGAAGACCACTGTAGGCCTAGGGGTGGTCTAGAGAAAAGACGATGCGAGGGGACTGAAACCCTCTGACAAAACTGTAGGTAGAGAACAGATGTACATTCTCTCATCTTTTATTCTTGGGACCTGTAATTAAGCTGGTACTAGAGCAGAGTTTGAATACAGTGTGGGGTAAACTTGTTTTCATAACTGCACCATGGATCCCGTCATAGAGAATAAATTCTGATTTCCAAGCAGTTAACAACTTCTAGAACATGACATTCATAAATGGAGACTGGCTTCCTTAGAACTTTTGTACTTTATAAAAAGTGCTAGGTATAAATGTTTTGTAATTAATTTGCTAATACTCTGCTTTGCTGAAGCTCCTCTCTCACTTCCGTAGCTTGTGGAATACTCACAGGTTCACGGGCAAATGAACCTTAGCTAAGCTACAAAAAGAAAGAAAACAACCATGTGTATGGCTTTCGTTAAAAAAAAAAAAAAGTACCCAACTTTGAATTCCACTTAAAAAATATACAAAGTCAAAAGTACAGCACACAACTCACTGCTATCCCAACAACTCATTGCCTGTTAAGATCAAATTGTTCATCTGTCTCTAAACCTGCACTATTGTCTAATGAGCAAAAGCTGAAGGCAAGGAGTGTTTTGTGGAACTGGAAACATGTCTTCTGAATTCTGTGGTGATCTCTAGATGGCATAGCGAATGATAAGGTTTTCTACGTTAGAATGCCTGAATAAATCAGGGAGCCCTGTCTTCCTCTTAACCTTGTATAGAGTTCTACATTCCCATGGAAGACAAAATTTAAAAATACTAACACTGAATAAAGCTGTCGGTTTTAAATCCTTACTTCCATACTGAAGAGTTGATGCTTTAGGGATAAGATGTTCAATTTTCAGTAATTATTAGGAGTTGGGAAAATTACGACATATATCTTAGCAACTAACTCTTTAGAATGTGTATGAGTGGGCTTGACTGAGGAATTGCAATCACTTTTATAATTTAATATTAAATACACTGTAAATAATAAGACAAAGATTCCAAACTGTTTAGTGTTAATGAGGAAAAAAAATATCTGCTTAAAACAATGGCCTGAATAAAAAGGCCTCAAACAGATGGCCAATCTATTTGCCAGAGAGGAGAAATATTTTAAATTGAAAAATGTTATTTCCTAAATTTCATTCTATGACCTTTTCTCCTGTAGTTTTATGTTATTTTGAGACTACAGCATATATGAACGACACTATTCATATGATTGTTGTCTAATACTTTCAGACTTAAATGGTTTCATCATCTTTTGTCCCACCCCTTCCAACTGTCTTCCTACCCCTATACTTCCTGCCCCCTTCCCTGAGAAGTCAGCTCACTGGACGGCAAATTCTCGAGTTCCTTTTTTCCAAACATGTTGATATAAACTGAGTTGTTTTGTTTTCTTAAAAACCAAATGTTATACCTTATATTTGGATTATTGTGGAGCATACAAATGTCTGTGCAACAAGGAGCTAAGGCACCATTTTTGCTTTCCCTTTTCATTTCTTGCCTTGGGAGCAAAAGCAAAGACTAGTGGGACTGTCAGGGTGGCCAGTCAAGACATTTGGCGCTGTATCAGCCAATACCACTGGGTACTGTGCATCAAAGGTTTCCATGCCACAGGCTTAAAACCCTGCCAGGAAAGAACTTTCCTCCTGTAGAAGCAGGGACATGAAGGCACAACAGTACCTTACATGAAGTTGGCGAATACCAACCAGAAAATCTTGACAACCTAGGAACAATTTTGAAATATTCTGGAATATTTTACAGAGGAAGTGAATCTTCCCTTTCTTCATTAGGACACCCAAGAATACATTTTTCTAACTGTTTCTTCCCTGCCGAACTCATAATCATAATATATATCTTTTTCCAATTAATCCTGTCTGTTATGAGATGTCTGCGTGTACATCAGCTTGACTTACCACCAGATATTTCTTTAGCTATTGCATTTTTTAAAATAACGAATCAGTGGATCAATGTAGTGTTTTCATAGGAGTGGTCCTTAAAAGTGACCCATTTGGGGATAACAGTACAGGCAAATGCATTGGGAAGTAAGATTTAGAAATGAGTCAAGGAATGTAGACTCTTCAGAAACGCGCTGCCAAATTAGAGTATCACTTGTGTCATCCACACATAACCGTAGTTTCCAGAATAGCCCCAGTGCTGATTAGTTAGGGACGGACGGGGTGTTCTCTGAGACACTGGGGCTGGTGGTGAGGAAAATGCTATCAGTTGGATTGGCAGACATACTTTAAACCCTCCTAGCATTTTTCCTCGGGCCTGGAAGGTGGGTCTTCTACATAATGATGTCATAGACACGGCCCACTCTGCCGAGCCATTCTCTCACAGCCTGGCGAACTCTGATGTCAGTCACGTGACAGGTGAGCTGGCTGATACACGGAAACACTGCTGGCTGGAGGGCTGTGAAGGTCTGGTCTGGGAGGATCTGAATCTGATTGAGGACTGTTAGCACCATGTTGGTCCATGCCTAAGAGAAATGAATTAAGAGAATGAGCAGTTTTCTCCAGTGGTTTCATTTGTACACTTGAGTCTGGCTAATCTGCAAATGAGTTTTCTCAGGCTTCCGGCTTCAGTAAGTTAGTCTTTACTTTAATTTAATGTGCTTATAATTAAATGTCAGCTTAAGTTCATATATATAAAGGGTAGCAGAGACTCCTCTAACATTAGGAATATCTTATTTTCAATTTTTACAAAGTACAAAATTCTTATTCTTCAGATGTTTAAAAAATCTCTTGGCTTCTCATAATGAGAGTTTCATAGGCCATAAAACACTTAATCAATAGCCTCTATAACACCTAGAAAACTTGGAAGAAGTCTTCCCTGGTAGCTCAGATGGTAAAGAGATGGCAATGCAGGAGACCCAGGTTTGACCCCTGCATCAGGAAGATTCCCTGGAGAAGGGAATGGCAACCCACTCCAGTACTCTGGCCAGGAGAATTCCATGGACAGAGGAGACTGGTGGGCTACAGTCCATGGGGTCGCAAAGAGTCAGACATGACTAAGTGACTAACACTTTCACTTTTTGCCTTAATTTAGGATAACTTCTAAAATTATGGGGCTTCCCCAATGGTTCAGCAGATAAAGAATCCTCCTACAATGCAGGAGACACAGGAGATGCGGGTTCAATTCCTGGGTTGGGAAGGTCCCTTGGAAAAAGAAATGGCACCCCACTCGAGCATTCTTGCCCATGGACAGAGAAGCCTGGCGGACTACAGTCCAAAAGGTCACCGAGTCAAACATGATTAAGCATGCGGGCATAGCATAGCATCTAAAGTTATAAGCAAATCTCCAACACATGAAAAAGCAACTATCATTTATTTGTCAAAAAGGTCATCTGTTAAAGAATAACCTTACATCTCAATCTGGATACTTTCTCAAATTTTGTCTAAGATAATTTTTGTGGATTCTGAATTAAGAAGTTTTAAGTTCTATGTCCAAGATACATCAGTGCAAAAAAGTAGCTTGCAAGATACATACTAATTTCAAATTTATGTTCATTATAAGAAAACACTCCTGTATAGGCTTACAGAGTCCTGCCCAATTGCTCCTAACTTACTGTGCCTGCAACAGAAATCTACAATTTAAGATAAACATCCAGATTATTTCTAAAGGGTCCTGGATGAATCTAGATTCCTCTATTTCTTTTCCCATCTCCTCTTTTCTTAAATTGAACAAAATGGTGCCATTATTCTTTACTTCTCAAGCTTATTTTTGGGATGTACCATAGAATTACAATTATTAAATATATAAAGGAATAGGAACACTCTGAAGAACGAGAATTTTGTGCTCAGAATGGGCTAGAACAACGATTCACTGGAATAACCACATAATGTGTACTTTCCCTTTTCCATTTACGTAAGTTTTCCCAACTAGAGAATTGCTTCAGTGCTAACTTCAAAGGGGAAACTCAGGACTGGATGCCAGTTAAAGTCCATTCATTTTCTAAGCTTTGGAGTCATCTTATTTACACAGCGGGGGGTGGGGGGGGGAGGAGGGGTCCTAATTCTGGATATTCTGGACAGTATCTGTTATAATCCATAAAAAGAATTTCTGAAATTATCTGAGAGTAAGATTTCAGTTTCACAAGGATATACTGATGGATCCTATATCTTGGAGGCTCGGGACGTGTCTGAGTGCTCCCAGAGGGGGGACAGGTGGATCCCTTGTACCTAGCCACCCTCCTGCATAGCCAGGCGCAGCCCTTTGCATCCTCTGGTGAGCGGGGACCCACCTGGATCTGGGCTTCTGCGTCCCTCGCGGAGACACTCCGGGAGCTGCCGGTGGAGCCGGAGCGGGGCCTCTTCTCCTGGCGCAGCAGCTCAGGGCCGGCGCTGAAAGAGTGCCGCATCTGCCCCTGGTCCATCAGGTGCTGGGGTCGCTGGAGCAGTGGGGAGCCTTGGCCCCTGGCGCCCAGCACCTCTCCCTTCTTCTCCACCTTGATCTCTTTGGGGAAGACAGGCAGGTTGTGCTGCTGTTTCCTCCTCTTGTACTCGGTCATCAGCTTTGAGATGGTCTTGTCGGCTGCCATGGTATAGATTTTGTTGCCCGCGTTCTCCCACCACTCCTTCTTGCGGCTGGGATCCTTCTTCTCCACCTTGGGGCTCGGGGGCAGCAGCAGCAGCTCCCCGCTGGTCCCCCTCAGGCTCAGAGGCTCGCCCGCATGATCCCGGGTCTGACTGCGGTCATCCTCGGAAGGCGTGTCTTTCCCTGAGAAGCCCCCGGTGGAAGGGGTGGAGGACTCCGACTGGAAGGAGGGAAGGATGAAGAAAGGGTCACTCTTGAAGATTGGGGCCTCCTCCATACTGTTTTCCAGGTCCAGGTGCATCTGGATGTAGTTGTTACACAGCTCCATGCACAGCTTGTGAAGCCTCTTGACCAGCCACACCCAGTCCGCGTTGCTGACGGGCTGGACGCTGAGCGAGGGCATCCGAGCCCTCCACTGCCTCTTTTCTTTGCCTCTTGGGGGGCTCACCTGGGCAGTCTCCTCAAAAATGTCTTCATCTTCTGATGAACACTGCTGGGACGAATCTGTGCTCCTCTCATCGTCCTCAAAAAGGACCTTCTTCACTTGGTCAGCAGTGATGGTTTCTTGGTTGCTAAGAACAGCACAGACCAGTGCGTGGAAATAAATGTTGAAACTCATGGCAGACTGGCGGTAGAGGTTGGCAGCGCCCCCTATGCCAGACACTTTCTTCAGCAGGCACTTCAGCCCTGGGCTGGTGTCAAACTCTCTGGCCGTCCTGTAGGAGTCCAGCAGAAGGTCAAAGATGACGGCCAGGTTCTGCATGGAGATGTATCTGAGGAAGCCAGCCAGCTTGGTTTCTGGCCCTTGGATCTTCTCCTCCCCAGGAGAGGGGCCTTTGACAAACTCTTCTAATAAGATATCATATAAGTTCTGGAGTAATACTTGATGGGATAGTAAACTCACCACAATTTCCCTGAAAGAAACACTTCAAATGAAAGAAAAAAAAAAAGTATTGGTTAAAAGCCTGCTGCCTTATATGAGTTACCTTAAAGCAAAACCAGAATGACTAGACAAAATGACAAACTACTTGTATTTTAATGTCTTTCTTCAAAAAGGACAAATTTTTTGGATGACATTACAGGATGACAAATCATAAATAATGGAATTCCTGACCAAAAAAATTCTAGGAGCTATAGAATTAATGTTATGATACTGAGTTAACAGTTGTCAACAAGCCTTGGGAAATAGAGCGATTTTATAAAAACTTTTTAACATAGGCACAATTACAGTATATAACCTGTTTTCTTTTGTAGTTATGAGTAGTAAACAAATCAAGAAAACAACAGTTTCTGTTGAGTTATATTAATTTTAGGCTTCCCAGGTGGCACCAGTGGTAAAGAATCTGCCTGCCAATTCAGGAGATGCAAGAGACGTGGGTTTGATCCCTGGGTCCAGAAGAACCCCTGAAGGAGAAAATGGTAACCCATTCCAGTATTCTTGGCTGGAGAATTCCATAGACAGGTGGGCTAGTCCATGGGGTGGCAGAGTTGGACATGACTGAGCAACTAAGGGCAACAAAACACTAATTGGCCTTTAGCCTACCCTTTGGCATTTTTCCTTAAACCCAAGGCTTTTATTATTTTTAAAGTATTGGCTGAGGAATTTTTAATAGAAAAATTATAATTAACATTATGCTTGGACCTTTGAGTTCATTTCTTTTCCTCAGTTTCACTTTTCCTTGCCTTTCTATGAATGAAGTCTTTATTTCACTAAGATAGGCTTAAGAGCTTACAACCTCTATTATGCTACTTATCTAGGGAATTCCAAGAAATAGCTAATTGCAAGATTCCACAGTATTTTTTTCTCCAAAAGCATGATTTTATTTTGTTCAGGGATAGCCTCTCAAAGTACAAAGTCAGGACATGATAGTGTGTTGTACAGCTCCTGTGTTGGGTGAATATATATTTACAGTTTTTAGATCTTCATCAATCTGCTGATCATTATGTAGCATCCTTATTTGTCTCTTGTCATAGTCCTTAAAGTATTTTGTTTGATATGAATATTGCTACTCCAGCTTTCTTTTGACTTCCATCTGCGTGGAATACCTTATTCTATTCTCTCTCTTTCAGTCTGTATGTGTCCCTAGATCTGAAATGGGTCTCTTGTAGACAGCATGTGTACAAGCCTTGTTTTTGTATCCATTCAACCAGACTATGTCTTTTGGTTGGAACATTTAACGTATATGTATGTTCTGAGGCTTCCCAGTGGCTCAGCGGTAAAGAATCCTCCTGTGATGCAGGAGACGTGGGTTTGGTCCCTGGGTTGGAGAGATCCTCTGGAGGAGGGCATGGCAACCCATTCCAGTATTCTTGCCTGGAGAATCCTATGGACAGAGGAGCCTGGCAGGCTACAGTCCATTGGGTCACACACAGTCGGACACGACTGAAGCAACTTAGCACTCACCATGTGTATGTTTTTAGTGCCATTTCATTAATTGTTTTGGATTTGTTTTTATAGATCTTTTTTCTTCCTTTCCTCTTTTGTCCTCTCGTGATTTGATCATTCAATTTAGTATTGTGTTTGGATTCCTTTTACTTTTTTGTGTGTGTATCCACTGTAGATTTTTGGTTTGCAGTTATCATGAGGTTTTGATACTGTAACAGTCTATACATAAATAGGATTGTTTTAAATTGCTGTTTTTTTAATGTTAATTTATTTACTTCCATACTGGGTCTTTCTTGCTTTGTGCAGGCCTTCTCTAGTTTCAGTGGTCTACGGCTACTCTCTAGTCTCAGTGCATGGGCTTCTCACTGAGGTGGCTTCTCTTGTTGCAGAGCACAGGATCTAGGTGCACAGGCTTAGTTGTGGAACATGAGTCCAGTATCTCCGAGGCATGTGGAATCTTCCCACACCAGGGATCGAACCTGTGCCCCCTACACTGGCAGGCAGATTCATCAGGGAAGTCCCTGCTGGTGTTTTAATTCTGAATGCATTTCCAGTTATCTTGCATTTGTGCTCTCCTGTTCTCATGACTGCTAACTTCGATACCATATTTGTGTGTGGATGATTTCCTACCTTTATTGCATGTTTGCCTTTACCATTGAGCTTTTCCTTTCATAATTTTCTTATTTCTAGTTGTGGCCTTTTCTGCCTACAGAAGTTCCTTCAGCATTTGTTGCTAAGCTGGAGTCTTCCTTGAGGGCTCACACCAACAAGTACTCCCGCAGAATGACTGCCATAAGTGTTCACATCGAGCCACACCTGCCCCTTGACTGCCTTCACAGGAGACGCTCCAATACTTGCAGGTAAGTGTGGCTTGATCTCATAAGAGAATGAGGTCATTGCTTTTTTCCTCTGGTTGCTATCCACTTGAGGCCCTGTGTGTACCCTCTGAGAGTGGAGTTTCTGTTTTCCTTAGTCTGTGGAACTCCTGCAATCAAATCCCACTTGTTTTCAAGGCCACAATCTCTGGGGCCTCATTAGCTCATCTTCCTGTTGCCAGACCCCCAAGCTGGGGGGCCTGATGTGGGGCTCAGAACTTTTACTCCTGTGGGAGAACTTCTGTGGTATAACTGTTTTCCATTCCAGTTTGTGGGTCGCCCACCTGGTGTATATGGGATTTGATTTTATCACGATTGTGCCCCTCCTACTGTCTTCCTGTGGCTTATTTGTCTTTGGACACAGGGTATCTTTCTTGGCAGGCTGTTTTTTTTGTCCATGGTTATTCAGCAGTTAGTTGTGATTTGGGTTTCTGGAAGAAGAGGTGAGCTCACGTCCTTCTGCTCTGCCATCTTCAAACTCAAAGTTCTAGAATCGTATTGAAGTTGGTTTGTAGGCACCAAACCAGTTTTCCAGGACCAAAAATGTTCATGCTTTAGATGCGTATGTATAAAAGTTTTATTTCTTCCAGTGTGTGATAGAAGAGATCCAAACATTGAAAAGGTTTAACTTTAGAGGTATTATAGGGCTAACATTTTCAAAGAAAGAAATTGATAATTTTCAGCATTCTAAAGCAAACCTAGAAGAGAAAGCATTCACTCAGAACAGGCTAATTCCTTCCTTGCATCCTTTTCTGTCAGCAATGACGTGGAACTCTGTGGGCCTTGGATGTGCACTTGGGGGAAGTGGGAGAAAGTGAATACTCTCTAGACATTGGACCAGATCTCCTGGTTGAAAAGCAGACGCAACTCACCAGTCATGAAAATTTCCTAATCAGTGTAAAGACCTGATAAAGCGACATTACAAGTGAATGCTCAAATACTTGGTGATTCAGCCCCTTTTGTTTGGTTGGATTCCTGTACTAAGAAAATATTTGAATTCATCAGTGTGGCTTTGGGTTTATGGTTTCTCATTCTTTTCATTGCTCTTAGAATTTCATGAAAATAGCTTAGATCATGTTGCAAACTAATTCTCATAACTGGATAAAGACAAAATTATAACTCATTCATACTATAAATCTGTTCATATTTTTTGCTTTATTCTTTTTACAGTTTTATTGGAGTACAATTGATTTACAGTGTTGTGTTGGTTTCAGGTGTATAGCCAAGTGCATCAGTTATACATATCTAAAAAAGCGGATTTAAGTATTCTTTTTCCACATAGGTAATTAGAGTATTGAGTAGACTTGTGCTATACAGGAGTGTGTACATGTTAATACCAATCTCCCCATGTATACCTCCCCCGTAACCATAAGTTTGCTTTCTACATCTGTGACTCTTCCTGTTTTGTAAATAAGTTCATTTGTGCCATTTTTTTAGACCATGAATTTACTTTTATAACTAGCAGGAAAAATATTTTAACTAGCAAAGAAGGAAAAAAAAAACCCTCCCATGCATTTTTGAAAGGCTGACTTTGCCCTTTGCATAGTGGTATCTCAGAGACAACACTGTACTTTCAGCAAAAATGGAATAAGTTCAAAGAACTCACATAACCCCTTGTAACAAATCACTTACTTAAGCAACTTTTTTTGTGGCAAAATGTATATAACCTAAAGTTACTATTTTAACTATTTTTAAAAGTTCAATTCATGGGCATTAAGTACAGACACAATGTTGGGTAATCATCACCACTATCTATTTCTACATCATTTTTCATCATCCCAAACAAACTCTGAACCAATTAAAAAATAATTCCCCAATCCCTCTCAATGTCCCTGCCACAGAAGTAACTTCTGGGGTGTTATCAGGAGACCTGAATACGTACTCTTCTGAAGCAGCAGCTGTGAAAGCCACCAGTTTGGTCTACTGCTTCAGGTCTGCAACTATAGGACCCTAAGAAGGGAAATCCTGTCACTTATCTGGCCTCCCCACTGCCCCATAAATCTTCAAGGGACAAGGCAGTGCCTTATTCATCTTCTTGTTTCAGGGCAAGTATATGGTGAGAGAGACACTCAAACAAAATAAGAAAAACCAGGTTAGTGCCGAGTGTAGGCACCCAGAGGAAATAGTCTCCAGGAGCAATGGCTCTCACACCTCAGCCTCTTTCCACTGGCAGCCTGGACTCCTGAAGTAAGACGCATACCCAGGGAGTGTGTGTGTGTGTGTGACTTCTGAAGGTATAAGCAGCCTAGCTTAGGAAATATTGCCTATTACCTGAGAAATGCAAAGCCCTTTACCAGCAAATGCCTAAAGAGAGAGTTGATCAAAGCCCTGTCAAAGCATCCTGTCAACCAAGGTATTTCCTTTGATGCTTTGAGAGATAAATTTCTAACTGAACATGTTAAAAAGGACAGAGAATCCCCCTTAGGTTTAAGCCACATAATGCAGCAATAAGAAAGCCATGGGGAAGAAGCAGTAATACTGAAGAGATCAAACTTTCAGAAAAGTATTGAAACAGTGAAATAACTCTTTATAGATCTGCAACTCTTCTTCATCATCTATGCTGACAGGAGACAAGACAGATCTGGAGCAAACAAAAATCAACAGGTAATTTTTATCCAGCACACCCTTTATGAGGGGAACCTTGAAGTGGAGAAACTTACACCTTCCCTTCCTGCTTCTGATGCAAGGTGTACAGGCAAGCCAGCCTCCAGACAGGGTAATTTGGAGTGAACTGCTTAACAAGTGGCTGACTTAAAACATGCTAATATCAGTAGCAGAGATAAACAGATTCACAGTTAAAAGTACATCATCAAGCTCAAATTAAGATTATGGGGCTTATTTAAATGTCATGGGGTTGTCAATGTCAAAATGACTTAAAAATGAAACCCAAATTTCTCTTAAATGCTACAATCTGGTTTTAGTTATCTATTTTTTTTCCTCCCATGGGTGATTTCGATTTGGACCTCTTAGGAGGCACCTAACCATCAGATACACAAACTTTTCTTACATCTAACTCATTGTTTTTTTCTTACATCTAACTCATTGTTTACTACCTTCTATGCTAAGAATTGCCCCTGTGAGTGAGTCCAGTCCAACAATGCAAAGCATTCAAAGAATTTTAGAGAATGTTTTTAGGCATAGTGGTCTCTACTAAAGAATTTAATACACTTTTCCTGTTTTGCTGAAACTTCATTGAGGGGGTAATTGTCTATTAAATCTTAACCTGTTAAAGCCTTTAAACCAATAACACAGCAATACTAGGTGATCCTGTTTTTTTCTATGTTTTATTTGTAATGTGAATTCAGCTTATTCCTTTTTCTCCTTTTACTTCAAAAATTATTTTAGCAGGAATAATTGGCTGAAGGGACTAGAAATATAAATAAAGAACTAAAATTTAAAAGTAGATCAAAGCCTAAAGATGTGGAAAGGAGTGTACAGCCATTGGTACGTAGAACAGTGACCTGCAGTGGAGGGAAGCAGGTAGGATCGGGAGGAGCACATGGGATATTGGTAAAGTTCAGTGGCAGGTTCATTAGTTATCTCATTTTTATTCATGGTCTATAACTTATGAACCTTCCACATAGTCTTTTGTATGTACCATATATGCTTGACTAAAAAATCAGTACCTAGAAATTTTACCCAAATTAGGTGTATTAATCAAACTGGTATATTAACTGCTGTAACTTTTGAAAAAATCACACTCTTTCCCTTAAATGGGAAAGGACACAGGTACTGCACTTGGCCAGACCTGGATTTGTCTGCTGCTCCGCAGTCTCCCTGAATGTTTCCTCATGCACAGGTGGATTAGTGTGTCAGAAGTTTAAAAATGGAAACTTTCAGTCATTGGCTTCATTCTAAACTCTAGGAACAATCATTTTTAGGCAATATGACGGTATTTAAAAAGGCAAGTTTCTTGTGGCACACACAAATCTTTCTCTATCCTAACAACTTTACTGCTCATGAGAAAATATCTCACTGAAATAGTATGGATCAGGCCTCAAATTACTTTTTAAAAAAGGATTATTAAAAAAAAAAGCCACAAAAAGCAGGAAGAAAAAAAGGATTATAATATGTACGATGCTATAGATACATTGAGTTGTATCCTCCCCAAATTCACAGAAGTCCTAACGTCACAGAATATGTACTCGGAAAAAGGATCTTTAAAGAAGCAATTAGGTTAAACTGAGGGCATTAGTATGGACCCTAATCAAATGACTGGTGTCCTTATAGGAAGAGGAAATCTGGACATAGACACAGAGGGGAGACCACGGGAAGGCACAGGGAACAGGCATTCATCTCGAAGTCAAGGAGGAAGGCCTCCAAAGAGACCAGAACTGTGAGAAATTAAATTTCTATTGTTTAAGCCACCCAGTACTTTGTTATGGCAGTCCTAGCAAGCTAAGACATGTGAAATGTGGGAAATTAACAGTTTTGTATGAAAACCTTTGCTAAGTGATTCCCCAGTTGTTTTCAGCATTCTCGGCTGAAGACTGAATTACAATGAACAAGAGCTGGGAATAAATGACCTTTCCTGTTGGTATGTGCTCTCCCTGTTGAAGTTTAGCTGCTTACCTTTTCTTGGTATGTCCATTTGGCTTCTCATCAGGAGGCAGTTCAATAATGAGCTGACAGGACTGAGCATGATCGAAGTTGTTTGGAGTCTTTGGTGAGCACTGGGTATCCAACATAAATACCTGCACAGGTAGAGAAAGGTACAGTTCAGAGTGCCACCATCCTTGACCTGCCTCTACCAGGGATCAGCTGGATGGATGTTCCTCGGCCAGAGGCGTCCTCATTTTCTCACCTCTAAAATGAGGTCAGTGATGGTTTCCTACTTGGTATGTTTGTTGAATTAAATGAATTAATAAGTGTATTAACACACGCAGAACACTAGAAAAGTAAATATTCCATAAATGTTAGCTGCTGGCACTAATAGTAATAACACTACTGCTTCTACCACATGACAAGTCATTACGTTCCAAACAGCAAGGACTGACATTTAATATTAAGAGTAAATAAAAAGGGGCTATGTTTGCAAGAGATCTTCTCTGGTTTAGAGGTCTGTTTGGTACATCTATCCTATGCAGGAATGGGAAATTAATTGGGACCTCTCCTTTCAGGACAGCGATGTGGCCATGTTACTCTATTAGATACTGGGAGAAGTGACTTAGAAAATAGTAACCACTGCTTGGATTCTGATCTAAATGATTTCATTTGATGTTATTTAATTCACTTTCACAACTTACCTTTGAAAATGAGTGTTTTTAAAGAACTTTCTCTTCAAATTTTGTTGGTGGTGGTTTAGTCGCTAAGTCATGTCCGACTCTTGCTAACCCATGGACTGTAGCCAGCCAGGCTCCTCTGTCCATGGGATATCCCAGGCAAGAATACTGGAGTGGGTTGCCGTTTCCTTCTCCAGGGGATCTTCTGGACCCAGGAATCAAACCCAGGTCTCCTGCATTGCAGGCAGATTCTTTACCAACTGAGATATGAGGGAAGCCCCAAATTTCGTTAAATTATCATAATTGAATATTGGGTACTCCTGCCTGGAAAATCCCATGGATGGAAGAGCCTGGAGGGCTGCAGTCCATGGGGTTGCTGAGGGTCAGACACGACTGAGCTTCTTCACTTTCACTTTTCACTTTCATGCATTGGAGAAGGAAATGGCAACCCACTCCAGTGTTCTTGCCTGGCGAATCCCAGGGATGGGGGAGCCTGGTGGGCTGCTGTCTATGGGGTCACACAGAGTCGGACATGACTGAAGTGACTTAGCAGCAGCAGAAGAAGAGTGAATATGGAAGGAAGGTTTATGCCAGAAGAAGAAAGACATATTAGGAAATGAAAGATTCATTAGCTGTTTTTCTCCATTAATAATCTATTTCAGAACAGGATTCCATTTTCTCGCTATGTGGTAGGATGTGGTTGAAAAGACCATTGGAGGCACATGGAAAAATTCTGCATATAGCCAGCCAGGATAGTTTCCTACTTGGAGAAACCACCCCTCTGGAGGCCCACACTCTTGCCTTCCCCTATGGTTCCTGGTCAGACTCACTGCTGAGCGGAGGGATGTGCTCAGCAGATGAAAGGGAAACTGAAGGCGGGAGGTTCTAGTCCCACGTGCTGAGCTGAGGAGCAGACAGACTTGACAAGAGACTTCTCCACTGACAATGTGAACATGACTGAGTTCTTTACATTGATTGATAGGGCATCCTGGGTTATCAGTGTGCTGAGGGGAGATTCTCTTAAGAAGTTAAATAGATTTTGTAGAGAAAGGGAACTTTTGAAGATAAACCCCAACGCACTTCATTTTCCTAGTGCATATGCATTTATAAAAACTGCTTAATATTTTAAACACTTGTATATGTAAATTATCTTCTGCATAGGAAAACACAATTCAAATATGTCTGTTGCTAATTCATGATAGAATTTAGCCCATTTTTGTTCTTCCTCTATTATGAATAGACCTGTTATGAATATACATGAATTAAGGTACACTATTGATGAAAGCCCCATGTGGGGTTTCTTAGAGGCAGATTGACAGGTCACTTAAGTTTTTGAGTGCATATCTGTGGCCCACGATAAAGCTAAGGCCTTCTGTGATTCATTGACCCAACAAACATTTAATAAGTGCCTTCTATCTGCCCTGTTCCAGGACTGCCAAGAAAAATATACAGAATATGTTCTCTGCTCCTGGCTTGGCTTACAACCAATATTTATGAATTCTGCCATGTGTTAGGAAGAAGAAGTCACTGGTACATGGTGATTCCTGCATGGACAAATACATTTTAATTTTACTGAGTTGTTAACATTCAACTCAAATTTATTAAGCTCTATGCTCCTTATGGGAGATACAGGAAAACACAAACAAGTTTGCCATCCTAACTTAAGCACTCATAGTCAAGGATTAACAACAATATTGCAGTAAATATTTATAAGCAGGGCAAGCAAATTATATATGGAGTGCAGAGTCCAGGTGGAAAAGGACCCCATGTGATCAGGACGCTGGAGGATGTAACAAGCTCGAGATGGTGAGAGGACCTTAATGCTGGTGATTGGGTTCAAGTTGTTTCTAGTAAAGATCAGCACTGGTCAGAGCCGGGACGTTTATGTCCCCAAGGGAAAGAAAGGCAGTTTGGTGATGCACAGCCTTTGAGAAGGACCTCCAACAGCATCTCAAGCTTCCTGAGCCCCTGAGATCAAAAGCCCCCGCCCTTACCTGCTGAGCCATGGCTCGGATGCGCCAGTACTCGGCCTCGGCACTCGGGGAGGAGGACGGGGCGGCTACCCTCACCTGGCAGCCTTCGCCGCTGAAGCTCTCGGTGCCACTGTGGAAGCAGCCCAGCAGGTCCTAGGGAGCAACACAGTGGTCGTTTGCTGGGTGCACACAGCTCCAGGCCCGGTCATGGATCTGACACTGCCACAGAGTCTGGGACAAAGAACTGACATGGCTACTTTGTTCTCACCGAGTGAGACCGCCTGCTAGGAGGCAGGCGCCCTGCTCTCGCCTCTGAGTGGCTCACCTTCACCGGCTTGAGTGTGGCCGAGAAGGCGTCCTGCAGGGCACAGCAGGCCAGCCTCCACATCTCCTCCGTGAACACGGGGCCCGCTGTCACGAGGACGTACCTGCCAGGAGGGACAAGTCTTGCATTCAGACGTTTTAATGTCACAAAAGGTAGGCCCTTCCCAGCGAGTGCCTAGATTTAGTCTGCAGTTTCCCTAAGACTTGCTATTTTTTATCTTTGGGTTTTGGGCTCCCACTATTTCCTAACCCACTGGATATAAAAATGGGCCCCCATTACAAACAGGCCAATGTTTAAACTTTAGGTTCTCATGCAAGACTATATATATATATTCTATACAAATTTTCCCATTCTAGCCCCGTTTTCCACTGCTCCTCTACACATAGTGAAACAAAACCCCCTTGTCACTTGTAATTCTTATCTCTATGTAATTGTTCATGCTATTCCTCTGCTTACAAAGTCACCACCTATCAGAAGCTTGCCCACCTTGGGAGCGCTGACCAAGTATCATTACCAAAGCTCCTGCCAACCGCCCTGCTCCCCATGCTTCTTGTCCTTCCATTGCCTTTCTAGTTCCCCCTCACCGTTATCACTCTCCCCATGACTCTGCCTGTTCTGTCCTTTAGAACACGTTATATGCTCCCGAAGGGTAGGTATCTTGGTCACGTCACTTTCTGGGCAGTAGAGCACCCTGTTTAATGACTTCCACAGTATATATTTGCCAATTGAATGAAATGAAGAATTAGTAGCATAGTCATTTTTATTTATAAAAAGTAGATTGCTACCACAAAAGAATTTAATTTTCCTGGACTTCATAATAAAAACTGTAGAGAGTCAGGAAACCTTTTTCTCACCTAATACAGGAGCAGCCTACTCGGGAGATGGTTTCTGTGGGCTTGGCTACACACGCTACCAGTAGCTCAAAGAGGTCCTTCAGCATGGTGTTGATCATGCTCTCATACCTGATGTCTACAGGGAAATCAAAGTGAGACTGCTTTCAATGGTACTGCAAAGGAATGGGCTGAATGGCGAAAGAGGGAAGGCTGAGTGTGAAAACATGCAGAAATATAAAGAAAATAGAACAATGAGAAAAATGGCCATTACAACACAAATTTTCTTGGATTTTTATCTAATCTTGGCTTGTTCCATCCATTTCTGGATATATCAAGATGAAATGCATGAGGCTGACTTTTCAAAGTATATAATTCATCTACTTAAGCAGAATAGAACATATACTATTATACAGATTGAATACTAACTAGTAAAATAGGTTAATTCTTAAAGGGAAAGATAAAATATTCCTTACTGCTGCTAGTTGAATTATTAATATATTTAATTAAATGCTCTTAGTAAACAAAACATCTTGTATTAACTACCACTTCTTGAACCTTTTCAGTTTGGCTTCAGTCTGCATACTGTCCCCAGACTAAAGAAGAATAAGACCTTCCAAAATCACATTCTGTTTTCCACAAAGTCTTTGCGATGCAATACAACCAATTCTCGGTAGAATCTGCAAGGATCCTGAGCTGGACAAAGACCTGACCTGGACAGAAACACTACCCCTAGGGATGTGGTTAGTGGCTACATGTGTTTCTCTTCTTTTTCAGTCGGTGTGTTTTGTGCTTAGTAGAGACCCCATTTCTTATCTTTGCTTTCTGACCCTCCTTTGGGGTCAAGTCCTCATGAGTTTCTCTAATCTCACCTCTTCCTTTATACTTCTGTACAACACCTTTCCCCTATAACCTCTAGGGTGAGCAGCAAGATTTCTCCTGTTTCCACAGCAAGAATCATGAACAAGAATCCATATTTCCCAAATATTACTCCATTGGTACAACAGCTGACAGATTTCTCCTGCCTCTAGCTCCCTCTCCATCTGCTGACGTTGACATATCATCCACCCCACACTTCCAAATCTTTTCCAAAGTGCCACAGACATTAAGACCTCTCTCTTCACCCCTTACCTGTTAAGTAACTTCCTGCCCATAATTTGAGCCTTTCCTAAAACCACTCCCCAGATGCAACAGGATAATGGGATATATCCTTCCCTTACCCCCAGGCTATACAGATATTTCAATTTCTTACATAGCAATACTTGAACTTGCCTTCCCTCTCCTAATGCATAGATATCCTAGACCTTATTAGGTGTTTTATCTTTTGCGTGCGTGCTAAGTTGTATCCAACGCTTTGTGACCCCACGGACTATAAACTGCTCAGCTCCTCTGACCGAGGAGGACAGGCAAGAATACTGGAGTGGATTGCCATGCCTTCCTCCAGGGGATCTTCCTGATCCAGGGTTTGAACCTGTGTTTCATGTTTCCTGCATAAGGCTGGCAATGACCATGTAATTCTATCTTAATAATTTCCAGGACTAAAATCACACACTGGTCTTTACTAGGCACTTTTAGACAACGATGCTGTCTACTAAACGACGACTCAGTATGAGCTGCTCTGGTACCACAGATACCTGAGTGGATAAAGCTCTGAATGTGCTCCACCACCAGCTCACAGGACAGACCAATGGCATGCTTGAAGTTAGCCGAGGCAATGTCCCAGTAAGAATGGTCTTTATGGCTACGGCGAAGCCAAAGAGACATCACAGGAAGGAGAAGGTGAACAACTGCATAGATGCCAAACCCTGGTCCTGAAAAAGCAAAGCCAGTGTCAGAATTGTGACCTTAGCACCTCTCCTGCAATAAAAGGGAAGCTCTCTGCCATCTCATGGCCCTGCCTATCTCTTTTGAAGGAGCTCTCCATTGTCTGAGAAGGATCAGGGAATTTACCACTGACTGGGGAATATATGGTCTTTGGTGACATTTTTCTTGTTTCTGCATGATTTTAATTACACAAGAAATACACAAATATACTCACTACAAATTCAAATAATGCTGATGAAGCTAAAGCATCACTTGATCAATTCCTTAGTCCCCAGACATAAACATATAATACACACATGCATAGGGTTTGTACCCTTTAAACTGTAAGTACATATATTTATATGAAAAGAGGAATATAGTTTTATTACTTTTTATAAATGGGATATTGTAAACCTTGGTCTGTATTATTATTTTGCCCTTAAAGTATGTGTTAGAGATCACTCTTTGTCAGCAAATTTAGATATTCCTCATTTTTATTACTACATTCTGTTCCAAATTACTCAAACTGTATGTACATTAGTTTACTTATCCATTCCCTTACTAATGGACATTTAAGAGGTTTCTGTATTTTGCTTTATGAACAATGCAGTAAGAATCTTTGTGGAAATGTTGATAGATTTTTAAAATTCTGATTACAAAAGCAAGGTATGCTTTTTATCATAAATACAGAAAACATGAGAATACAAAGGAAGAAAATATTTTGATGTGTTTCCTTCTAGTACTTTTCGAATGTACATATGTTTGGGTATCTGTATTTATAAATGCTTCACATAAAGTTGAGATTGTGCTACACACTATATATATATTTTAATATAGTGCCTTATAAATATTCATGTCATTAAATACTATTCACAAATATTCAATTTAATGCTTATAGAATATTACATGCTTTTACCATAATATACTTAACCCATTTATGTTGTTCATAATTATTTTGGTATTCAAGATGCTTGAGCTATTTTCATTATGTATAGATTTTTATCTTCATTACTATCAATTTCCTTTAATAGATTTCTAGAAGTAGAATTATTGGGCTACTTCACCCACACTTAGAAGAAAATGGCACTGACCAATAAAATAGATTTCAAATAATGGCATATAATTCATTCTATAAAATATCTGCTTATTCTTAGATAGAAAATCTTTAACTTTTTAATGCATAAGAGTAGTGATAACGGTTTTCCTAAAAATAATTCTGATATGAACTTTGTTATGGACCTTAAAATAGTATCAATTATCAAGTTATCATCAATTTATGTTGAATACAAAGCTCCTCTTATCACTATGGAATTAAACTGGTGGTTTCATTTATAGTTTTATCAGTGAAAACTAAAATTTCTATAAAAGATTTCTTTGATCTTGGGAAAATTTGGCTGATTCAATGTGCATGCTAAGCCCTAACTAACTCATTACAAGAAATAAATTCCCAAGGGCCACTTTCCCCCTGTATTATCAGGGTAATCACTAGATGTCTTTCCCTAAATCTAATCATCAATTCCCCTTATACAATTAAGATATTGCTCTCTATATTATATATACATTTGAGTGGCTGGTTCATATCAGTGGTAGACCTGGTGGGCCTACTGATGGCTCTGGGGCTAAGAGCATGTGTGACCCAGCCAAAGAGGAAGGCTGGAACCATGGAACAGAGAAAGCCAGCTGGCTTAAGGGGACACTGATACCAGAGCTTTGGCCTAAATACTGTGGGGTTCAACACATTCAACTAACTGGCCACCACCCATTATTTAGAAATGACCTGGTGGGAAACCCATAAATAGTACAAGGACATGTCTTAAGTCACTGAGTCGCAGCCATTAAAAATATATGTATTGAGCATCTGTTATGCTGCCTAGCGTTACAGCAGTGAAACAGACACAGAAATACCTTGCTGGAAAGAGCTGTAGGTATAAAAATGCCCTGAAAAGACAGACATAAAAATACTTACCAGGTGTTTTGGTAACCTCTCTCAACAGCTCAAAGAGCAAATCCAGAGTGGGGGGTTGGTGCTGACGTGGACAGTTGGACACAGCTGCTGTGAGCTGCTCCAAGAGGATGATCCAAACTTCGATCAGACCTGGAAGCCAAAAGCAGACCTCTGTGAAATTCAGCCGAGCAACACATAATCATCACAAGATCACGGTGAACACTATATGTAAAAGGCTTCTGTAAACTGCCTAGCTATAGGGATGTAAGCCGTCACCCTGTAAGGCAGCCTTCAGTGCCTATAAATATGGACAAATTGATTTCCTATTTCTGACAAAGTCAAAGGAAAAGAAATACTGTTCACAGGAGCTGATGATACAAATGATGCATCCTTTTAGTTCCATCACCTTAATCCTTTAAAAATTTATTATAGATATATGTATAAACAAAAAGTTGCCATTTTAATATGTGTGATTCAGTGGTATTACTGCAACCATCATTACCATTAATTTCCAAAACTTTTTCATTACTTCAGTAACTGGTAACAATAACTCTGCATTTTCCCCTTCACTCCAGCCCCTGGCAACCTGTGTCTGGCTTATTTTACTAAGGATAATGTATTCAAGGTACACCCATGTTGTAGCATGCATTATAATCTCATTAATGAATTGTATCCCATTGTATGTACACACCACATTTTGTTTGTCGAGGTACAGAAGTATCTAGAATAGAATATACAAAACAGCTCATTCTACATTTTGTTTTAATACTTCTAATTGTTCAGCAAAAGAAAACTATGAGAAGATCCAGTTTTTAAATATTCCCACTAAAAAAAATACTTCCCTAATTTTGAATATTCCTGTTAATAGGAGGCAAAACCAACGTCATGGACAATAAGTATAAAAAACTAGGTGATAAAAAATTCTCATGAGCCTCAAAATGTAAGCAGGGTGGACAGACTAATTAATAGGTTATGCAGAGGACAGAAAAACATGTCAAACATCACTATAAGCGGTGCAACCAATAAAATCCAAGAGGAAAACTCTACAGGACAAAAACCTCACTCCTTCAACAAATAAACTTGAAGAGGAAGATCTATAGATTGACAAGGATTTAAGAGATGGAGCAGACAAGCATGTAATGTAGAGCTCACGTGAATTATGAAAATTAACTGATATACTTTAGAAAACTGGCAAATTGGTTGGGTGATGGGTATATGAAGGTTCCTTCTACCATCCTGTCTAGTTTTACATGTGTTTGAAATTTCCATAGGAAAATGGAAAAGCAGTTATTTGCCTTCAGAAACAGGAATACTATCGAAACATATCAATGATAAGGAGTAATTTTTAACACCAACCTAAAGCTTTTATTCTTTTCTCTGATATTTTACATATATAACTTTAAAGCCCTTAATGAATTTATACTGTTGGAAATCTTAGATTGGTGCTTGGCTGAACTTGATCTGTTTTCTTGGGTGGGCGGCCTAGAATAAAAAAAAGATTAGCAATTTGCAAAAATGGGAAGGGAATGCTCACTGTTACTTGTACAAATGGTTTACAACTGTTTTAAAGACTGTATTATAGACAAGCAACTTAAGCTTTTAATTTTCTGGGTTGGAGTTTTAAGATGCTAAGTAAAAATTCTTACCTAATCATTTAAGTGAAAGCTCTATCAGGCAGCACCTAGCCACTTTCCAACATCTACTTGTTTTCTATATTAGATATTTAATCGTTCCTATAATTTTCCTAACAACTAGTCTGAAATTGTAAGGTTTCACTGTTAATGATCCCTATGCAAAACTGGAAAATTTCTAGACATCCCCATAAATGAATTTGCATCTGAAAAATAGAAGAATTAAAAACAGAAAGTAAATTAAAAAATCTTTTTCTCCCAAAAGTCCTTTTACAAGGGTTTGAAACACCTATGCCCAGATATTAGATCCCTAGAAGGATATCATTTCCATTTTTAGGTCTAGAAACAGGACGGAGTAATCTGTATTAGAAGATAGTAAAAGTGAACAAGAGTGAACCAATCGGAAAATTATCCAGTTACTAGTTTGAACTGGAATTCACAGGAAATTACACAGGAACTAATTTGAAACATTCTTTAAACTTATTATTTTAATGAGTCTTCAGCTTCACCCAGTCACAAACTGATTCTTTCTTCTGTAATGGCTTAATTTCCCCAGTCTCTAACCAAATAGTCCTATAGGAAGTAATTATATAATGACTGTGTTTCCTAGAAGGAATTAAAGACAATTATCAGTCATTTTAAGTATCAATGCACCAAATGCAACCATAACCCAATTTGCTAAATTCAAGAGAATTTGGAGTTAGAAATTTTATTTAGTGGAATCTGCAAATCTACACTGGTTTCAGATGGAGTTAGCCATCTAAAAGGGGGGCTTCCGTGATGGCTCAGACAGTAAAGAATCTGCCTGCAATGAAGGAGACCTGGGTTCAATCCCTGGCTCAGGAAGATCCCCTGGAGAAGGGAATGGCATCCCACTGCAGTATTCTTTCCTGGAGAATCCCATGGACAGAGGAGCCTGGTGGGCTACAGTCCATGGGATCACAGAGTCAGACACGACTGAGCAACTAACATACACACACACACACACACACATCCATCTAAAAAGGATAGGTTAGCTGCTGCGTCACTTCAGTCGTGTCAGACTCTGTGCAACCCCATAGACGGCAGCCCACCAGGTTCCCCCGTCCCTGGGACTCTCCAGGCAAGAGTACTGGAGTGAGGTGCCTGGAGACCCTGATTGTAAAATGTTTTTGAAGAGTCCATGGAAACTTTAGGTAGGCTTGTTCTGTTAGAATTATAAATAATAACAATGTAAGTGGATGGTCATTTATGATCTATGAGCTACTGAATTCTTGACTTCAGCTTTTGGGAATACAAACATAGCAAAGAACCCAGTTTAGCTCAATTAACTTACCAGTGTCGTCATCAAAGTCAGACAAGACTGACTCAATTCCATCCTCACTGCTCGCTGACTGCTCCTGAAGTCTTCGGGGCAAGCTAGCAAGTCGCCCACTAAGGAATATTGGCTTCAAGGGCATTTTGTAGATTTTGGCCAACAACTAAATAAAAAAAAAACACCAAACTGCAATTAAATACTGGAAAAAGCTGTACTCTATTAAATCAAAACAAAACTATGCACAGGTAAGAAAAGGTGGAGAGAAAACCAGAAAAGTTCCCAGTCTAGGAAAGTTTTAAACTTGGCTGTGATTTGAAAGCATAAGGCAGCTCACAAGAGGCATTGATCCTGTGAAGCAGATAAAATAAGAGTCAATGGTAACACAAAGCTAGAAGAAGATTCTGTGGATACCTTTTCAGTATCTCAGTGGCATAGGAGTTTTATAGACTCCTATAAACCTGTGAAGGGAACCATGAAACATGTTAAAAATTTTTGCCTGTGGGTGAGTTGTTCTATGGGGAGCACTGAGAAGAGAGTCTGTAGGCAAATAAGCTATCAGACTCTTATCCCCCTTCCCCCGACTCAACATCAAGGAAATATGGGGCACCCGAGGATGGAGGAATCTGAGGGGAGGGTGGGCAAGATGAAGGCATGAGAAGCAGAGCTCATGGCTGCCCTGGGCTCTTCATTCCTGTCACTGCTACCATCCTGACTCCCCGGCTGTCACTGGGATAAACTCACAAGAAACTCTGTACTTCACAAATTAGAATTGTGCCTGTACTATTTTAGAAATTAGGGAAACAGCTGTGAGCGAGACAGAAATCTAGCCGTTTGTGTCTTACAGACATACTCCTTTCACAAATAATATTTCTGACAGGTTATAGGAAAAATTAGACAGGGGGCTCCTAGAAAGGGTGACCAGACGGGTGGGGGATGTAGGCAGAATGTAGGTAGATACTTAAGCCCTGGTCTCTCTCAGGAGGTGATGTCTCAGATCAGATTGGACGATTAGGAGCGTCATCCACACAGAGATCCGAGGAGAGAAAATTCCAGGCAGAGGGAACAGCAATGGCCCCGAGCACTAACAAGTCAGGAATGTCTAAGGGCTAGAAAGGGAGCGTGGCTGAGCACAGTGAGAGAGAAAGAAAGAGCTGAGGGGGTAGGGGGGCCAGGTCAGGTCACATGGGCCTTATGGAAGCATATGGAGGAGGAAGTCAGGGTGGCGCATTCTTTCTGAAGCACTGGGGCTTAATGCCGTCAACCCCATCGCCAAGGGAGGGGTTACAGACAGACAGGAGGCGGCCAGGGGACACACCTGAGTAGGCAGGAGAAGAGCTATGGCCAGAGGGTGTCACCGAAGCCTCGAGGAGGAAGGGCTTTGGGGGAGGAGCATCAGATTGTTCCACTGGCGTGTGACACGGATAAGAACTGGACTCTGCACAAGGAAGGTCACTGCTCACATTGGCGAGTGATGTTTCACTGGGTTTCTTCACTAGATCCTGACTGCAAACCCCTCTCTTACTTTCTTTATGTCTCTCTTCACTGTGTGCAGCCTACTGTCCAGGTTTTGGTCTCCTCAGGAAGATTTCCCATGGCCTCTTAGCCTGACACAGAGAGATGATGGTAGTTCTTTCATGAGGTATAAATGAGAAGTTTCAGAGACCTCAAAACCCAGTTGTGTGTTCTAGTATATTCTCATGACTTTCTTTCTCTGCTTTGTAGAAGGGGTGGGGACCAAAATTTATACTCCAAATCTAAGCCCCACTCTCCTCAGAGACAGCAGAAAGTATTGTTCCTGGGCTTCACAAAGACACCTGTGCATATTTCGTGAGCAACTTCAGAGGCAGGTTTGGGGGTCCGGGTACCTGAGAACAGCGCCGGAGGTAGTCCAGGGCGGGGAGGCACAGGTCTGGGGACGCGGCTCCGGGTCCTGGGACACAGTCTCCAATCTCCTTACAGTCCACCTCCCCTGGGGGCAGCAGGGCGAGACAGAAACAAATATTGTTCATCCCCTTCTAACAGAAGACCTACTTAGTCATACAGCATTCATTCACCAAATGCCTACTAAGACAGAAAAGAAGAAGTACTCTACATTGTACAACCCCGAGAAAGCCCTTTCGGTCAAATTTCCCCCTACATGTGTACACGTTAAATACGGTTGGGGGTCATACGGTACACATCATACCTTGTTGAAATTATTCTCTTCTGTAATTCCTCTTTTCACTAGTCAGTTCGGTTCAGTCACTCAGTTGTGTCCGACTCTTTGCGACCCCATGGACTGCAGCACCCCAGGCCTCCCTGTCCATCACCAACTCCCAGAGTTTACTCAGACTCATCTCCATTGAGTCGGTGATGCCATCCAACCATCTCATCCTCTGTCGTCCCTTCTCCTCCCACCTTCCATCTTTCCCAGCATCAGGGTCTTTTCAAATTCCATATCCTGCCACAGTACTTTCAGGCTGGAGGGCATGTGTTTTGTACCTGGGCACACTGTAACTGTAATTCACTTTCCTGGGCCTGCTGCTGATGCTCTGACTTGTGAAGCTTTGATGATACAGGATGATCTTGGAGACCAGCCATGTGCTGGGCTGGGACGAAGCACTAGGCCCTTCTCCCTTTAGAGAAGGACTTTGTCTGTTGCCAGTGCTCAGCACTAAACAGTGATCATAAATGAAGATTCTGGGAGGATTCGAAACATCTGCAGTTTAGGGGTGGTGACTACACAATTGAACTGAAATGATCTATTTTTGTGTATCTATCTAGAAATGTAACAGATCTGTAGAGGACACCTCCATAGTCTATAGGTAAATAAGTAATTCAGAATTACCATTTTTCTTCTTGCATGATGAATCTATTCCTATACTTTTTAATAAAATCACAGTACCGTAACTATTTCTAATTGTCTACAGTGGTAGTACTAGCAGCCTCCCTGCAGGTAAACAGACATAATTAGTAGGCATTACTGAAGTTTACAAGATAAAGAGTCATGTTTCTCAAAAAAGAAGAGAAAACCACTTCTTATGTTTTAGATCAGTTCAGTTCAGTCGCTCAGTCGTGTCTGACTCTTTGCGACCCCATGGATCGCAGCACGCCAGGCCTCCCTGTCCATCGCCAACTCCCAGAGTTCACTCAGACTCACGTCCATCGAGTCAGTGATGCCATCCAGCCATCTCATCCTCTGTCATCCCCTTCTCCTCCTGCCCCCAATCCCTCCCAGCATCAGAGTCTTTTCCAATGAGGCAAGTCTTCGCATGAGGTGGCCAAAGTACTGGAGTTTCAGCTTTAGCATCATTCCTTCCAAAGAAATCCCAGGGCTGATCTCCTTCAGAATGGACTGGTTGGATCAGGGATTGGCAAACTTCTTTTCCATGTAAATGTTTTAAGCTTTGCAGATCACACTGTCTTTGTTGCAACTTCTCAACTCTGTCACTGTAGCACAAAACAGCCATAGACAAATGACCATGGCTGTGTTTCAATAAAATTTTATTTATAAAAACTCTGAGTGGATGGGATTGGCCCGTGGGCCATAGTTTGCCAACTCCTAGTTAGATTAATATACCTTACAGTATAAAAACACAGAGCAGTTCAAATTCATGTTGAAATAACCACGTGGGAATTAAAAATAAATTCATTTCTTGACATGTACACACTGCTACCCTTTGAATGGATAACCAACAAGGACCTACTGTATAGCATATGGAACTCTGTTCAATGTTATGTGGCAGCCTGGATGCGAGGGGAGTGTGGGGGAGAATGGATACATGTATGTATATGGCTGAGTCCCTTTGCTGTTCACATCAAACTATCAGAACATTGTTTATTAATTGGCTAGGGTTCCCAAGTGGCTCAGTGGGTAAAGAATCTGCCTGCAGTGCAGGAGATGCGGGCTCGATCCCAGGGGCAGGAAGATCCCCTGGAAGAGGGCATGGCAACCTGCTCCAGTATTCTTGCCTGGAGAATCCCATGGACAGAGTTGGACATGACTGAAGCGACAGAGCATGCATACCCCAATGTAAAATAAAAAGTACCCCCCCCCCAAAAAAAAACCCAAACAAATAAATCTATTTCCTATCTTCTTAAGGAATGTTCTAAAGTTTTTTTTATCCAGACTTCTGTGTTACATATCAAAGTCTGTGCCCCCTGGAGACGGGCAGGACACAGCCTGTGTGGCTATATCGGGGCCTCGGAAGGCAATAGCTTCATCAACTCAATGGATATGAATTTGAGGAGATGGTGAACGACAGGGAAGCCTGGAGTGCTGCATTCCATGGGGCCACAAAGAATTAGACACAACTGAGTGAACAACAACAGATGTCCCACTGACCCTAAGCCACACACAAATAACTCTGCCTCATAATTCACAGAAAAATTAGAACCTTTTGGTTTTAAATATCCTCAGCTGCACACTGCCAATTCTTCAGCTCTATTTTCAGACCCCAACCCCCTCCTCAAGATAAAATCTCAAAATTCTGACATCTCCACTTGAATATTTCATAGAAACTTGTACAAATGTCCAAAGACAGTATTCATGACTTTTCCCTCTCCTCCACTCCTTTTGGATATACTGATTCTGAGTAACATCAGTTCTGACAGAGAATTTGAGGAGGGGGAGTCAGCCTCAGTTCCTCTTCTTTTCAGGCCCCACATCATAGCAGTACAAGCCCTACTGATCCCACCTCTACAATGTCCTGAATTCCATGCACTCTGCTCGCTCCCAAACTACTGCACACTGGTCTCTGCCTGTAGCCTCTTATCCTTGCCCACAGGAACACGTGCTGCCAGAGTTTCGTTTCGAAACCTTCCCTGCGCATTCTCAGTCCCCTGATGTGGCATGCAGGGCCCATTCCAACTCATCGCCTAGGATCCCTCCTCTGTGGGTACCCAACTTTCAGAAAAGTAAACCTACAGCTCACTCCACCAAGTTCAAAGGTCACTTCTCCTGTGAAGTCTGCATGGGGTCTACTACCCAGCACCCTGTCTCAGCAGCTTGCTTATCTCAGCTTAAATGACTTTTTTTTTAAACTAGCATCTATGAAAGTATTCTTACTACTGAACTGTGATTATTGATTTATGTGTCTGTTTCCCAGAAGAGGCAGCAAACCTCTCACAGGCAGGAAGCATGTTTTATTCACTGTGCCAATGTACCAGGCACTTGATTGTTCACGGAACAACAGAATACCAATAATCTGTTTTGTAGTGTTGCACGCATGCATGTGTTCGTGCATGTGTGTGCTCAGTTGTGTCTGACTCTTGGCAACCCCAGGGATGGCAGCCCACCAGGCTCCTCTGTTCATGGGATTTCCCAGGCAAGCATACTGAAGGGGGTTGCCATTTCCTCCTCCAGGGGATCTTTCTGACCCAGGGATGGAACCCACATCTCCTGCATTACCACTGATAATGATTCTTAAATGAAATGTAAGACTGTGGAGCACTAGAAAATATTTTAGTCTGCCCCCAGTTCCTGGCACAGAGCTCCTAAAACCCTAATTTCCCAAATGATAAGGATACTAAGAACATCTTTTGTTCTGATACTTGATCTTTGACTCCAGCTCCTGAAGATGAACTCCCAAACCCCTTGGAATTTCCTGGGTGACAGGATTTTTGTTCTTGTGAAGCAAAGCTTGGTGAGCTCCTGGATGGTGGCTGGTTACCAGAAAGACCATGGTGCAAGAGAGGGGGTGGAAATTGAGTTAATGATTGATCATCCCCACATGATGATGCCTCCATAAAAAAATCCCCAAAGAATGGGGTTCAGAGAGCCTCTGCATTGGTCAACACATCAATATGCTGGGAGGAGCCTCTACCCCACCTCCATGGGGGCAGAAGCTCCTGAGCTTGGGACTCTTCTGGACCTCACCTTGTATTCTCTCTTTATCTGACTGTTCACCTATATCATTTATCATATGCATTATTATATAATAAACTGATGAATGTATTTTCCTCTCTTCTGTGAGCTGCTCTAACAAATCCTCAAATCCAAGGGGTGGGGGAATCATGGGAACTACTGATTTATAGCCAAGTTGGACAGAGTTGTGAGTAACTTGGAGATCCACTACTTGCAACTGTCATTTTAAATGGGGGGGCAGTCACATAGGACTGAACCCTTAACCTGTGCTAACTCTAATAAGTATCAGAATTGAATTGACCAGTAGGGTACCTGGCTGGTGTCACAGAGAACTGCTTGGTGTGGGAACAAACCCCAGACACATCTGGTATCAGGACTCTAGTGAGTGAGATAGTACTTGACAGAGTAAAGGAGAAGCACAGGAGGAAGTGTTTTTTTTCTAAATAAGCACCGGATTTTTTTTTTTTTTTTTTTTTACTATCTAATGCAGGGATTACCTCATGCTTTAAGGTATTCTTATGATTAAGATACTAAACTATTTGGTTTCTATTTAATGTAGGACAGAGCTTGAAAGGAGCATGTGATGGTTGGATGGCATTACCAATTCAATGGACACGAACTTGGGCAAACTCCGGCAGATGGTGAGGGACAGGGAGGGCTGGCGTGCTGCAGTCCATGGGGTTGCAAAGAGTTGGACACGACTGAGTGAACAACAATGAAAGAGTTTAAAAAGAGTAAAATCTTACTTTGTTCAAAGAAATCTTCCTCTGAAGCTCAGCATGTATAGTGGATAAGTGAGGGGCATTCATGTTCCCTCAGTTCAGCCCTCTACTTCCCAGAGTACAGAGAAAAACAGAGTGTGTATATAAGAACATAATGTAACAAGGATGGTCTACGGATCAGACCTGTGGCCTCCAGCCTCTTTATTGAAACTTGCATTTTATTCCTGCTCCAAAATAAGGGGAACATGGATGAAATCACCTAGCTTCTCCATGTCCTATTTTCTTTTGCAAAGAAATTGTCAGTTACCTTGCAAGAATACAAAATCATTTTTTTGGTGTTGTTCAGTCACTAAGTAGTGTCCAACTCTTTGCAACCCCATGGACTGTAGCACGCCAGGCTTCCCTGTCCTTCACTATCTCCTGAGCTTGCTCAAGCTCATGTCCATTGAATTGGTGATACTGCTCAATCTTTCTCAGTCAGTTCTTTGCATCAGGTGGCCAAAATACTGGAGCTTCAGCTTCAGCATTAGTACTGCAATGGATATTCAGGGTTGATATCCTTTATATTTTTATAAAGATTGACCTTATATTTTCTTTATTTAAAAGGTTCTCAAGGCCCTGTATCTAAGAGCTCTCCAGGGTGAAAGTCTCAAAACTTGAAGTTTCTTCTAAACTTTGCATTTAACTAACCACCACTCCCTTTCACTTTCACTGTGGATAAAACTGAGCCATACCAACAGTAGGTCATGCTATATCAGTTCAGTCGTTCAGTGGTATACGACTCTTTGCAACCCCATGGACTGCAGCATGCCAGGCTTCCCTGTCCATCACCAACTCCCAGAACTTGCTCGAACTCATGTCCATGGAGTTGGTGATGCCATCCAACCATCTCATCCTCTGTCGTCCCCTTCACCTCCTGCCTTCAGTCTTTCCCAGCACTGGAGTCCTTTCCAATGAGCACTCTACTGTGTTAAAGTATTTCTAAATTAAGCCTAAAAATCAGGTAGGTATTTCCTAAAACACACGAAATCTCAAGGAAGGGTGACTCCTACACTTTCAAACTACATTTTATAATCAATAGAGTCTGGGGGAAGGCATCGTAACTTTTGCTTAAGAGCTGGGAACTCAAACTCTAATTAGGCTTATTAATTATGTGACACTGAGAACAGCAGTTTCCTGCATAAAAGCAATTACTAAATATAATAGTGAATGTTTTAGGATTCAAAAAGAAGTTGGAGTAAAATAATATATGAAGACACACTTCATTATAAAATTATTCCATGAACACCATGAAAAATATCAACCCTGGACAGAATCCAAGCTGTGTTTACAGAAAGCTTTGTGCTCTATGCTCCTGAGCACACAGCATAGCACCGTCTGCTTCTCTCCCAGGACGCCTGCAGCCAACTCACACAAAGCCATACGGATAAGGGTCTCCAGCTGTCAGGAGGCAGGAAGGGGGGGCTCCACTTACCCAGTCCTTTGACAAACTTCATAAGGCACATGATGTAACTAGTGGCTGCATTAGCAAAGACCTGGATGTTGTCGGTATTGAGAAAAGCTTCAAATACATCAAACACTGGAGCCTGGCCTTTTCCTGAAGGAGGAAGGTTACAGAGTTTTAAGAAAGTTAGGTGTCTACCCTTCAGGTTGCCCATACTCCCAGCACCTTCCAAAGAGCATTAAAAAAAAAAAATATATATATATATAGATATATATATATATCTACTGGAGCAAAGCCCAGGTCTTTTGACTGGATAACCGGCTTGGCTCCCGTGTTGTCCTTCTCAGCTTTGCCTGCAGGGGGAGCTGTAGGATGGCTAAGAGGAGAGCTTAGCAGACAGATGAGGGCAAAGCTGGCTGAATGCAGGGCTGAGCAATGTGTAGGTCTACACAGGGCCATTAAACATGTGGTCCTTTGGAATTCTCCTGCACACAATCATTATAGGTATGGGAAGGTTTCGATAACCCCCTGATGGCACATACTAACTTACTCATACCTGTGCTGAAAAGAGCTAACATAGAAGGCTCAGAGGCTGCTATCCTCAGAAAGGCCTGCCTCAAGGGTTGGCCCTTGGCTGGTCTGGGAACCTGGCTCACCGAATAGTCCTTTAATTGGATGGTTTACTCTGCGCCTGGATGGTTGGGGCAAAGAACACAGTTTGATCTGAACACCTCCCCCCAACACCCCCGCAAGGAAGTATGGATTTTGGGATGTGTTGGGCAGAGGGTACCTAAGTGACCAGCCCTTAGCTGGATCTCTAATGGGCTTCCCTGTGTAGAAAGGCTCACACACTGCCCCTGGTCATATATACTGCTTCATTTTCCCACTGGAGGTGAAGTGCTCCGTGGGACCCTCAAGGGAGGGGGAGAGCTCAGGGAGGCCCGAATACGGATTCTGTGTTTTCCCCTTAGGATCTGGCTTGTCCTTACCATATCACTGTAATAAACCTTGGCCATGAGCCATTAATAAGTCTGAGCTATGTAAGAAATCTTGGCATAACTACATGCTGAGTCCCATGAGTCCTTCTGCTGGGTCTCTAAATGCAAGGTTAGTCTTGGAGGCCCCTGACCCAACCCCTGGTCACTGGGCCTACTGTATGGCTGCCCATCTATTTCCAGCCACACCCCATCTCCCTAATTCGAATTCCCTGTTATTTGGATATTTTCTGCTGCTTCTTAGATAGTGGATAACATTTTTCCCTTTTGGTTTTATGAATGAACTCAACACAGATATGTGTAAGTGAAATGACCTACGTCTCTCAGCCTTCTGTCTCCTCTGTCACTGAGAGCAGGGCCTGGTAACGCTCAAGGTTCTCGACCTGCTGGCAGAACTCAGAGCTTGTGTTCCTGCTACACCATTTCCTGCTGATAAAACAACGGAATGCCAGTCTTCCCTGTTTTCCAACTTCTTTCGATAGCATGAAGCTTGACATAAAGAGCTATTGCCCCATAGCCAAAATCAGCACTCCCATTCAACACAGAACCGGAAGCCCCAGCCGGAGCCATCAGCCAAGAGTGGAAATAGAATGCATCCAAATCAGCAAGGAACGTGGCCTCTTTTTGATGATGATATGATCTTATACAGACAAAGTTTTTTAAGATTCCACCAAAAAACATAGAACTACAGTCATTAGAATGTAGAACTAATAAACAAGTTTCAGGATGCAAAATCCACACACAGCCTCACCCATGGAATAGTCGCCCACCAGGTACTCCTTCACCTCGGACTTGTTCCCGCTGTGCACCGTTTCCAGGGCGCTGAACAGGGGCCTCCAGCCTGACTGGATCTGGGCAGAGCACACTTCAACCAGCTCCCCGATGGACGTGACAACCTGCAGAGGCAAAGGGGGCAGCAGTTGGCGCCTTTTCCTTCTAAGAAGCAGGCGAGTTTCTGGGAAGATAGATGTGCTTCCCGGCTCCCTATTTCTGGGTTAATTTTAGTGCAAGAGAAAAATCAAAACCTAGACAAACTCACTCAAAAGTCTTCTAAATAAGCACCCATACTGCATTAATTTGCATTTTACTAAGTGTCACTAAGCAACTTTTCACATGCTATTTGTAAATATTTTGCTGTTTTTGAAGTTAGGTTTTTGTCTTCTCATTACTGTCTTTTTATCATTGAGTTCTTCATGCATTCTAAATGTAAGCCCTTTCCAAGACACATGGTTTGTAAATTCTTTTTCACAGCTTTGGGCTTGTCTTTTTATTTTTAAATAGTCTCTTTAAAAAAAAATCATTTATTTTTTGGCTGTGCTGGTCTTTATTGTGCATGGACTTTCTCTAGTTGTGGTGTGTGGGCTTCTCATTGCAGTGGCTTCCCTTTTTGCAGAAGGTGGGCTCAGCAGTCGTGGTTTTTGGGCTCTAGAGGACAGGCTCAATAGTTGTGGCATATGGGCCTAGCCGTTTCACGTAGCATGTGGGATCCTCCAGGGCCAGAGATCGAACCCATGTCCCCCAAATTGACAGACAGACTCCTCACTACTGAGCTACCAGGGAAGCCCCAAAATGGTGTCTTTTGAAGAACAAAAGTTTTACATTTTGATGAAGTCCAAATCATCAATTTTTCTTTTTACAGATCCTGTTGGTGTCATTTCTAAGGAATCTCTGCCTAACCCAAGGTGGTCTCCCATGCTTTCTGTGGAAGCTTTTATAGGCTTTGCACTTATTTCAGCCTATGACCCATTTTGAGTTATTTTTTCTGTATGGTAAATGAAAGGGTGTAAATTCATTTTTACTTCATATGTTCAAGCACCATTTGCTAAAGGAATATCCTGTCCCTCTATTGAACTGCAATGACATCTTTGTCAAAAATCTACCATAAATGTGAGAATTTATTTCTATACTTTCTATTCAGTTCCCCTGATCAATAAGTCTATCCTTACACCAATATTCCGTGGTGTAGATTCCTTAAGTTTTGAAATTGGGTAGTGTAAATTCTCCAGATTCACTGTTCTTTTTCAAATGTGTTTTCTGTATTCTAGATCCTTTGAACTTGCATATAAACTTCCCAATTTCTTCAAAAAAGTCTGCTGAGATTTTGATAGGAATTGTACTGAATCTATATATCAACTTGGGGAAATCTGCTATTTAAAAATACTGTCTTTCAAAAATAAAAAATAAATAAAAATACTGTCTTTCAATCCATGAATGTAGCATCTCTCATAACTTGTTTGAATATTCTTTTTTTTTTTCTTAGCAATATTTTGTAGTTTTCAGCATACAGGTATTTAACATCTTTTGCTAAATTCCTAAATATTTTATTTGTGATGCTCTTGTAAAGGGAATTGTTCTCAATTTCAATTTTTGATAACTTACATCTTGGATATGGGAATGCAAGTGACTTTAATGTGTTGTTTTTATATCCAGTAACCTAAACTCACTATTAATTCTAGTAATTTAAAAAATAAATTCCTTAGGATTTTCTATTTATAAGACTATGTTGTCTATGAACTAAGACAATTTTGTTTTTCAAAAACTGGATGGCATTAATTTTTCGGTACAGTGAGTAAAATTTATAATGTTGAACAGAATTGGTAAAGGTGGAAATCTTTGCTTTGTTCCCAGTTATTGGGAAAAAGCATTCAGTTGACCATTGTGTGAAGTTTGGTATTCGATTCTCAAATACTCCTTTCATCCAAGTAGTGAACTCCTTTCTATTCCTCATTTCTTGAAAGTTTTTCATTTAAAATGAGTGACGGATTTTGTAAAATGTTTTCTCTGTGTCTATTAAGATGACCATAGGGTTTTAATCTTTTATTCTACTAAAAAGATACACGACTGATTTTTGAGCTGTTACACCAATCTTGCTGATTCTGATTCTTTCTTCTACCATTTCACATCTTGCTGATAAGCCTATTTAGTGGATTTTTCATGTGTTGTTGTCAACTCTAGAATTTGTATTCGTTCTGTTTCCATTTCTCTATGTAGATTCTCTATTTTTCAGAAAGTGTCATCTTTGAACATAATGCCTTGAACATACTTATAGTAGCTGCTCCAAAGTCTCTGCCCCCTAATTCAACATTCCAAGCCACAGCCAGGACACACTGAGCCCTCTTCCCATCACATGTGCTGAACTTCTTTGGCTAAATATTCTATAATTTCTACCATGAACGTATCATTGGTAAGGGTCACCACCTCTTCTAGATCCTGTGTCTGTCTCTCTTCCCACTCCAAATCAGAATTTTGGATCTAAATAATCCTGGTTTTAGCTTAATACAACATCTGGTCTCACTCTAAGGCAGTTTCTATTGTCCACCCTTGCCCCCAACCCCCGAGTTTTGTTTTTTTTTTTTTTAATACTAAACTGCTCAGACTTATACTATAGACCCTATCTCTGCTCTTCCCATGGTGTGAGGCACTGGTATCTCTACTAAATTTCTTTATTTTTATTTTTCAGCCTGACTTTCTAGTGCTGTCTTCATGTCTGCATAGGTTAGTCATAAGCTGATGAAGTAGGCAGAGACTTCGCTCAAATACTTTGAGCCTTTAAGGAGACTGCCCTCTGCCAATCAGCTGGGGAGAATATTCAAAGTTCAGCCAGTTCATAACTCTCTCTGGTGTTTTGCTTTCTGATGGGATTTAGATGGTCTATCCTATATATGTCCATATTTCAGTCAGCTAGAGATGCATAAGGACTTTACCTTGTCCTTCTATGAAATCTCTGGTTTCCGGAATCTCATGTTACGTTTGTTACTGGTTCACCATTGCAACCTTAGGCCAGCAACACTGTAGTATTCTATTGCTCATTTCCTACCAAATCTATATTTTCTAGTGGACAAACCAGTAGTCTTCTTCAAATTGAGTCTGTCTCTTAAGCAGAAAGGCTGATTTTCCCAGTCAGCCTACACTGGTCAAATTACTATTATCATCAATAGCTTGTAAGTGATGACTTCCACCTTCACTAAGAAGGTCGCAGGCTCCCACTGTCCTTAACCAAAGTTCTGGCAAGAACTATTTTTCAGCATAAATGCTACTCAATTTATCATCTGCCTGTGGTCAATTTCAAGAGCCCTGCAATGGATGCCTTTGACAATTTTTTATTTTTGTAGACTAAATTTTTATGGAGAGGATCTGCTAACTTCTTTATGCCACCATAGCCAAAATCTCTCCTGTTCTAAATGATTGTTTAGAATTTTAATAAACACAGTTATTTTAAAGTCAGTCTCTGATAACAGCAATATCTGGATCCCTGGTGGGGAGCTGGAGAGGGTGTATATGTCTATTTTTATTGTTTGCTTTTCTTTCTGTATTCATGACATGTTATTTCCTAATGAGTCAATTATTTTTGACTGAAGGCAGACATTTAGCTTTACCTGATGGTCAGTTTGCTCATGGCCAATCCAGTCTCAGAGCTCTGCTTCTCTGGCTTCCCACTGTTACTTAGTTTTGGGCATCTTAATATTCCTTACTTTCTTGCCTGTGTGTCAGTATATTTAAAATAAAAAGCTTAGCCCTTATTTAACATTTTTAGTAGATTTCAGAGACAGAGGATCTGTATTCTTAGATCATCATCATAAGAAAAATATGAAGTCTCTAGTTTCTTCACCATTTGTCTTTCCGTAGAGGGCAGGACCGTGGTTAAGAGTACAGTGTGGGTATGAGAGCACAGACTCGTATAGCCAGGGTGCCTTGTTCAAATCCAAGCTCCACCAATCACTAATCATATATCCTTAGCTAAACTACTTAACCTCTTCTGGTCCCTGATTTCACACAGGCTTACAGTGCTGGAAAGAGGAAATCTGCAGCGCTCACACAGCAGTCCTGCCGGTTTGCTCAGTGAGGGCCGGCAGGCTATGGCAAAGATGGCAGGGCCGCGACGGCGACACGCTGACCTGGTCTTGGACGTCCTCGTCACACAACTCCAGCTGCATGATACGCTCGAACGGTCGGAAGAGAGCTTCGTTAAAGTGGAAATGAGGTGGCTCATTCCAGTCCGTGAGAACCTCCGTCAGTATGTCATGGATGAAGGAAACCGCCTTCTGAGACACGTGTCTTTCCTTATGGCAGGCAGCCTGCAAAATTCACAAGAGAGTCGAACACCCTCAGGACTTCGGGCAACTAAGAACCTGGTTCCTGAAGGTTTTCCTAACCCACCTTCCTGGAGGGAAGTGGAAGCAGCAACTCTGCTAAAGTAAAAGATTTCAAGGGTAAATATCAGTGAACAGCACATTAAACTGCACTTTAAATAATTTAACCAACTGATCAGACACATCTTCAGTTTCACTTTGAAGTTTCTAGAAAATTAAGATTTTCTAATAACCAGGCTTCCCTGGTGGCTCAGACCATCAAGAGTCTGCCTGCAATGCAGGAGACCGGGGTTCAATTCCTGGGAAGATCCCCGGGAGGAGAACACGGCAACCCACTCCAGTATTCTTGCCTGGAGAATCCCAGGAGAGAGGAGTGTGGCAGGCTACAGTCCATAGGGTTGCAAAGAGGCATGACTGAGCGACTAACACACACACAGTACAATAATTTCTTCTTCTTTTTCTTTTTCCCAGTAATGTGACATTTTTTGGGGGGCAGTATAGAACACGCTGACTAAATACACTGGAACCTTGTCTGGAAACTGCCCATGGTATCCTTGCTAGCTGTGCTTCAAACATATGAAGATCAGATGAGTCATTTGTCCCTCGGGATGTGGGGTGACTGCACCAATAGTGAATTAATTGACTCACATCATTGTATCTGTGTCCTTTAGTAGTCCTCTCCCACACTGACCCTGGGCTTGGATGTGTGACTTGCTTTGTTTATATAATATTTGATATTATATAATAACAAGCATTATATAAGTAAAGGACTGAATAAATAATTCTGATTTGGAATTGCCCTCTTGCTTTCCTTTGGAATCCTAAGAATTCCACAAGAACAAGCCAGGGCTAGTTGGCTAGAGGAGAGACCAGATGAGCTATGGCATAGCTCTACTAGATTAAGTGCTAAAGGGCTATACAGACTAGTTACCACTGTCAAACAGGGCAACAATTTCCCCATCAACTTAGAAGTAGCCAGTCACCATGTATTGAGATATTTAGATGGATATTTAGATTACCATATAATTTATCATATAAACCGCTTTCCTTTGGAAAGTCAAAGAGGTCCTAGGAGTGTTAATTCAGTTGAGAAAACCAGGATGTATGGTTCCTCTATGTAGAGGGAATATATTTAGCTATTAGAAAGGGGAGCCCAGCAGGAACAAAAGACATTGTTATGTTCGCGTACAAAAAAGAATTGCCAGACTAAGGCTGGTAGCAGACCATAAAGAATAAGAAACTGGCTGTATGAGGTGCCCAGCTAAGTCACATAAGTATAAAGAAGGGTCAGAGTGAGACCAGGGCAGTGCCACCATTGGGTTGATAGGAGCCATGGGGTGTAATCAGAGAATGATGATGCTTGTGACCAGGCAATGTGGCCACACTGCCTTTGTCCCCACCCTGCCTGGAGTCCCTGGGCCTCCCACTTTCAGGGCGCTCACCTCTACCAGGTGTGGGGCCACGAGGCTCCAGCAGCGCATCACGTGGAGCAGGGGCCTCGATTTGCTCCGCACGATCCTTAGCATGGCGTCCCCGAGGCGGAACAGGTGGAGGGCACTTTTGCGGTCTTGGGTAGACTTCACTTCTCCTACAAGAAGGCAAGACCATAAAAGCCATCAATCCCAAACTCAGAAATAGTTTGACCTGTCTAAGCATGGCTAGAGGATGAAAATCAAAGAGTCACAGTTGATAAGTAGGATTATTTGGTGTGAATTTGCCAAGATAGGAAAGGAGCCCGGATTCAAGCATGAACAGGAGTTCGGTCGACAAGGTTACAGCATCCCTAGTGCCTGCTGTGACAAGTGTGAACAATACTTGTGATAAGGAGGAATGATGTGGTTAAGTATCAATAGAAAGGTTAGGGTATTGGCTGCCCAGGCCCAAATCTTGGCTCCATCATTTAACACTTGGGTTACCATAGACTGGAAGTTTACCTAATTCACGGTTTCTCATTGTAAAAGTGGGATAACAGTGCCTTCTCCTTAAAGTTACTTCAAGGATGAAATATGACCAATACTCAAAAGTACTCAGCACTGAGAAGGTAACAGGCAGGAAGGCCAGGGGTCTCCAAATGGAGGAAATAGCCTGCAAGTGTCAGACATTTTTCTCTCTCTTAAGCGGCAGGAGGAAACAAACTAGCAATATTTTTTCCTTCTCTATACAAATTTAAAGGGAGGTTTCTCTCAAAATACTGTGTTGCCATAATGACACCTGGTTTCGCCTAGAGATACCCAATGCCTTTTTCTTATGGAAATGTTCGTCTTAAGCTATGCTAATGTACTATGCCTTTACCCCAAACTCTGTCTCCAAGTCGGTTCTGCCTCTTGGCCCAGAACCTACATGACAAACCAGTATGGATATTGTTCCCCTAATCTATGTAAATGAAACTATTTGTATGGTGGTCTGCCCTTCTTCAAGATTCAAGTTAATCATTTTATGGCCCAGGATAAACCATTTGGCGCCCAAAATGCATCTTATGGGTGAGGGGCCTGGTGCCATTCTGAATTTTAAGACATTCCTTTCTTTCATTAACAGACTGCTAATGACTATATAACATCCAGCTGAAGACTAGCAGGGGGGTACTCTTTCTGCCCTCTTCTGATGCCTATGTCAGAAGCTTTCTCTATCTCCTTTATACTTTAATAAAACTTTATTACACAAAAGCTCTGAGCGATCAAACCTCGTCTCTGGCCCTGGATTGAATTCTTCTCCTCCGGGGTCCAAGAATCCCGGTGTATTCGCGTGATTCAACAACAACCTTTCAGCACAGGCCTGGCACAGACTACCTGCCCTCCACTCTTAGTAACAGTGGCTGCAGTTATCGTCCCATCGTTCACAGCCGCTGTCCACTTTGTCAGCCCTTAACAGCACCTCTGAAGCCCCTGCCAAGCAGGTCAGGCCCCTTTGCTACCCAGTAACACGCGATCTAACCTGCTTTGTCTTGCTTCTGTACAATTCTTGCTTGCTCTGATTTCTTGCTACTACTTTGCCACCTTAGTCTTCTTCACTCTTCTTGCTCATGTCCTCCTGCTCTTCCCGCAATGCCCACAAAATGCTGATCACAATCAGCCTCTACCAACCAGAATATGCCTTTCTAATTAGCCTGGCCATATCAAACAAACTTCAAAATGACAGTAACAAAAATCACTGACATTTACTGAATGTTTACCCTGTATGAGACATTGTGTTGGTTCTTTGTGTCTTTAATCACTTTTATTTTATTGAAGTATAGTTAATTTACAATGCATCAATTTCTACTGTCAGTTCAGTTCAGTTCAGTCACTGCTCAGTCATGTCCGACTCTTTGCGATCCAATGAATTGCAGCACTCCAGGCCTCCCTGTCCATCACCAACTCCCGGAGTTCACTCAAACTCACGTCCATCGAGTCGGTAATGCCATCCAACCATCTCATCCTCTGTCGTCCCCTTTTCCTCCTGCCCCCAATCCCTCCCAGCATCAGAGTCTTTTCCAATGAATCAACTCTTCGCATGAGGTGGCCAAAGTACTGGAGTTTCAGCTTCAGCATCATTCCTTCCAAAGAACACCCAAGACCGATCTCCTTGCAGTCCAAGGGACTCTCAAGAGTCTTCTCCAACACCACAGTTCAAAAGCATCGATTCTTTGGTGCTCAGCTTTCTTTACAGTCCAACTCTCACATCCATACATGACCACTGGAAAAACCATAGCCTTGACTAGATGGACCTTTGTTGGCAAAGTGATGTCTCTGCTTTTGAATATGCTATCTAGATTGGTCATAACTTTCGTTCCAAGGAGTAAGCGTCTTAATTTCATGGCTGTAATCACCATCTGCAGTGATTTTTACAGCAAGGTAATTCAGGTATACATATATATACACATATGTATATGTTTAAAATATTATTTTCCAATAGTTTATTACAGGATATTGAATATAGTTCCCTATGCTATAGGACTTTGTTGCTTATCTTATATATAATAATTTGCATCTGCTAACCCCAAACTCCCCATCCATCTCTCCTGCACCTCTCTTCCCCATTGGCAACCACAAGTCTGTTCTGTCTGTGATCACTTTAATTTTAAAAGCAAACCTTAAGAAGTAAATGGAACTATTGCTACGTAGAGATTAGAAAACTGAGGATCAGAAAGGTGAACTGACTTGCCTAAATTGACAGCTGATAAGCGGTGAAGGCAGCATTTTAACTTGGATCTGATTGATTTGATCCTCCTCCCAGGTCTGCTGCTGCTTCTTGCCCCTCACAGCTTTTTTTTTTTTTGTAAGTTCAGAGTCTACTGATTTCTCCATGCAAAATACTTTGAAGGTTGCCCCTGGGCTCAGAGATTCTCTGGCAGTTGGCTGGGTCTGGAAAGTTGGCTTTATATAGCTAAGGTTTTAAAGTCTATTAAAAACTCACAGGAAAGCACTGTGGTTCTCAAATTAGAATCTGCAGTAAGAGTCAACATTCCTAATGGTTGGAAGGACCTCAGAGGCTGTGCCCTTCAACCTGCCACCACAGTGTGATCCTGGCACATGGCTCTGTGCCTCTGCCTGAATTTCTGGGAACAAGGTACTCACTGTTAACAGCACAACAACCTGGCTGTAGATGGACAGTGCATTTGTGAGCAAAACCCGCCACTCACCTGGGACCTACTCATGGGCGATTCAATACAACTCTACCCACTCTCCCACATGTTGGCTTTCCAGAGGGTGTTCACCTGGTAACATCCATGAAGACTGTGATTCTGTTGTTATTTAGTCGCTAAGTTGTGTCCTGACTCTCTGAGACCCAATGGACTGTAGCCCGCCAGGTTCCCCTGTCCATGGGATTTCCCAGACGAGAATACTGGGGTGGGTTGCCATTCTTCTCCAAGGGATCTTCCCGACTCAGAGATCAAAACTGCATCTCCTGCTTGGCACGTGGAGTCTTTCCCACTGAGCCACCTGGGAAGCCCAGTGATTCTGACCCACCATTAAAGCCACATGCCCCCGGGGCAGGTTTTCTAAGAGCGGCCTTGAGGCTTCTGTTGAGTGTTCCATTTTTCTCTCCCAGGCCTTTCTGGAATTAGAAGCTGCTTCTGCTTCTGCTAAGGCAGGTGTGTGCTTTGTGATACGGAGAAAAGTTCCTACGTGCATGTGAAGCTATCTACAGCGAGTTGCCACACCATTTCTACATCACAAGCAAAACTTAGCAGAACAACAGTGATAATACCTGCAACTGTGGCGGCTGCAACATTTCCATTCACAACGGATAATAACCAACCCCCTACCAGCACCACCCACACAGATCATGTCTCAACTCTACACGACAAATCTGCTCTTGAACTTAGCCAGGGTGACCGTGTATGAAAGGAATGGGGGTTCAAGTCTTCAGGCAGGCTGTTGGCATCAGAGATCTGGGTTGTTTGCTGCTAGCTTCATGGCACAGTTTCTGCAGGGAAAGAATTACCTGGCATTGCCAGCGAGTAATCAACTGTTTCTGTAACAGAATGGAAAAGCTGGGACTGCGATGCTTTCTTTAGCTGGTAAAGAAAACCTCCCAGAGCCATGAGGTTCAGTTTATCTGTAGCATCTTCAAAGAGCCTGCATGAAAGAAAAAGACTTGTTACTTAGAAACAATTCAGCAAAGTCTTTATGCAAAATGATTATGGTAATTTTCTTAAATGTGATTAATAAAAATGTTGTGTAAACACTATAAAGAAATGTATGGTATTTTTGTATCTATTATTACTGAGTACAAGTCTGCTCTAATTACAAGATTTTAATCTGAGGGGCACAGACTATCCTAAAGAAAAAAAAAAATCTTTGTAGCCCCATGGCATAGCTGAGATGAGCACTCATTAAATGTTTGGCAAGAAGTTGAAAGATGGCAAAGCATCACTCACAGAGGCTTAACAACTGGGAATGGAATCCTCACAATTAACTTCGATTTCATAAACTATAGTAAAGAAAATCCCAGTAAATTAATCAAGGCTTTTGTTGGGCTTCAACTGATGAGTATAATGTTGGACTTGGCCCAGAGGAGGATTCAGAAGCAGGGTCAACTTGATCTGTACGTCCCCTGGGGCAGGAAATGACCTTCTTACTCCTCTGACTCATATACCCAGAGCCTTGGGACATGATAACGCTCAAGCATTTACTGCAATAATGAATATTCCCTAACATGATGGACCTTGCAGTTTCTTGTTTTCCACTCTGTTGGGCACAGACATTTCTAGAAGGAGTTAGGGAGAAGGAAGGGAATGCAGGCAGCAGGGCTCACAGGAGGATCAGAGGCTCACCGGACCTCGGAATGATGGACCAAACACCAGTCTATGTGGCACTTGAGGAATGAGGCGAGTCAGCCTCCCTCTGCTCTGGGGTCAACCCAATGCCCAATCTCCAAATCCATGATGACACCAGATGGGCAAGCAGCCCTCAGGCTGCCATGTGCTGTGAAAGGGAGAGTGTCTCCAACAGAAGTTGAATAACAAGGCCCTGAAGAGGTGACATGAGGCACATGGTTTTAAGATGGGTAAATTATTGAAGCAAATACATCTTTCTTGTGGTTTGCAATTTCAATACCATTTGGTTTCTAGATCTCATTAGTCATTTCCTTTTCTTCTTTGCTAGTGGGAAGAATATTACATCCCACCTGACACCTGTATACCACTTTCCAGATTCCAAAACACTTTCAAAGCCACCTTAATGGTTAAACAGGAAAAAGGGATTATTGTCCTGAGTTAGTGGATGAAGAAACTGAGTCTCAGTGCAACTATTTACACAGACACGACTATCCAGTTGGATGATATCAAAGCCAGGAACGAATTCGGGTTTCTGAGCCCAGCCAGCAACGCTCTTCCTACATCTCTCTGCACTCCCGTGTGAACCTCACTGCACCCGTACTGGGTGGTCTGGGGCACAACTACCAAGCATGGGGAGTGGAGAGGGGTGGGCCCCAGGTGAAGGTGACCAAAGCGCTCTCCACATCAAGAAGGGCCACTAAACAGCTGGGATGCCTGCTGATTTCTCCCTCTTCACCTTAACATGGTTGCTGGGCGTCAATTTAGAATAGATCATACTCTTGGGTATACGATTTTAAAATATTACCATCAAAAATAGTGAACATTTACTATTTGCCAAGCTCTGTTCTAACTGCTTCAAACTTATTAATTGAACCTTATGGCTACCCTATGTTACTTTATGACTGTATTTTGCTATGAGAAATCAGGGCCCAGGGAGAGGAAGCTGCCTGTGGACACAGAGTAGGTGCAGAACCTTTGCCCTGGGTAGCCTGCTCTCCGCTCAAAAGCCTCCAGCCATCGTCACTAAACAAGAGTTCATACTGAGTGTGAGACAGAAGTGGGCTTGAAAAAAATTACAAGAGGCTTCCATGACTGGCTAACAAATCAAGTTGTCCTGGGAATGATTTTGGAGCAGAAGAGAAGGATGCAGTGTGGTCAGCAGGGGAAGGGTGCTCTGGGGGGCAGGGGGAGAGAAGGGGAAGGGGAGGGGGAGGGGAGCAGGGAAAGTGGAGCAGAGGAGCCTTCCATTCCCCGCTCCGCCCCGGGTGTGTTGGGAATGGCACGCACCTGTCAGCCTGTGTGGAGAGCGTGAGCACCACCTTGGCGGCACTGCTGCCTGTCATGAGGCTGCCCCCACGGAAGTCAGAGGCCCGGCCTCGGCTGCCTTCTCGGACGAGCTCCTGGATGGAGAGCGGTTGGATGACGGGGGCCGCGCTCAGGGAGCTCTCCTGCTCCAGGCTCTGCTCCTGGGGTGAGCCCTCACTCTCCAGGTCCCCAAGGAGTCCGCCTCTGGGGGCCTTCTGGGGCTGGCTGATGGTCAGCGGGGGCTGAGAGGTGCCATCGCTGAAGTGGGTGTGTTCCAAGGTGCCCACGTACTCGCACACCCTGCAGAGAGTCATACATAAGCAGCTGCTGAGTCGCAGCCAGCCAGGCCAGCATGGTCAACCCCACAGGGAGATACGGAGGAGCTGGGCCAGCCTCACGGCCCTCCTGAATCACTGCCCTCCTCCAGCGAAGGCCGCGTTCCACCCCCCTCCCCGCTCCCTCTCTCCTCACTATATACATTTATTTTGAGTTGGACCACACAGCCTGGAGGTGGAGGTGGGAGTTGGGGGGATTCCTCTGGGAAAGTATGGGAACAAAACTCTGTTCATCTCAGTCTGTCCTGTCCAGATACTGGCTTATCAGGACTTTGGCTGTTTGAATGCATTTTCCCAAAAGGCCCTCTTCCCTCTCTGTCTTGTGCTCTAGGATTTGGGAAACATCTCCTTTCTCTGAGATCCCAGAATGAATATGCATATGGTGGACTGGCTCTCTGGCCACAGTGGGCCCTCATTTCAGGGATTCCGCCCAGCTTTGTCCCACTCGGTCCTGACAACTCCACGTAACCCCTACTGGAGCGGAGTAGTCACCTGATCACAGTCAACTCAGAGAAAAGACACAACGTAGTACAATCTTCAGCTTCCAAACAAACTGTTCCCTGACAGGACCTGGGACTGGAGACCCTTCATCCCAGGATAAGTCCAGCTACTAGGAAAGACTACTTTGGATAATCTACTCTGATGTTCCATAATTGGGCCAGTTTTTTGATCCAAATAAATCGCTTAGGTACAAGTTAAATCTTTTCCCTGTTTGCTTGTGAAAGCAATGGAGAACATCTGGTCACCAGCCCCCACAGTAGAACCCACTGTGCTCCACACCAATTCATCCTGGCCCTTTCACACGCTCCTCTCCACAAAAGCCTCTTGTGGGCTTTTCAACCCTAGAAGGATCTTTGAAAGTCAACCAAACTCACTCAAGGCTGGATTTTCTTTGATGATGATAAACAGAACCTAGGTTAGGCCACTGCCCTAGGCAAGATCAGGACACCTGAGCCTGGCCGTGGGGCTGTCATCCTGCTACCGAGCGCCCCTCCGCTGCTTGGCCAGAACTGAGTTTGGAGACGGCGGGTATATGCCGAGGAGAAGGGTAAGAAGGCGGGCAGCCGCCCTGTGCCTGCTGCTGGGGGATGGTGGTCCTTACTTTGTCTCAGGTCTGGTTGATTGCCAGTGCTGGAGGAGGAAGGGTTTTCTTCTTGGTTGTGGGAGGACTGTAGTGCTCTTCCTTTGCTTTTATTTTACAGGTGTCACGGGAGGTTCTTTTATTTTGATACTGTAAAGCTAAGAGCCAAACTTTTGGCCAATTTTGGCACAAAAGGCTACTCCATTTTTTTCTTTGTCTAGCTAAATTAAAAGTTGTATTTATTACGTATCCATGTAATTTATCAAAAGTCCTTTCAGTAAAGACATTACTAAACATACAGGAATGTTATGTTACTGACACATGACCAGCTTTTAAATATGCCTTATTCACCTAACTTATGTGGTCTTTTACCAGACTCTGTTTAAGAATCAGTTTTTCTTCCCTGAGACAACATATCTGCCTCTCAGACAATGTCAAGTGATAATTCACTGTTTTCTAAATTTAGTTCTGTCACTGTGTTCTTCAACATATATATTCAGTTAGGCCCTTATTCCCTCTTCTCTTTTTAATCTCTCATTTAGCGTTTATCCAAACTCTGTGACTTACTGTAATCTACAGGGCCTTCCCTGGTGGCTCAGTGGTAAAGAGTCTGCCTGCCAATGCATGAGACATGCGTTTGATCCTTGGGCCAGGAAGATCCCCTGGAGGAAGGCATGGCAACCACTATTGCATTCTTGCTTGGGAAATCCCATGGACAGAGTAGCCTGGAGGGCTACAGTCCATGGGGTTGCAAAGAGCCGAACATGACTTAGTGACTGAGCACCACTGAAGTGCTGGCAGGCATGGAAGTCTACTTCTTCCGCACAGCACCCCCTTCCCCACCCCCGTGGCAGGCAGGTGGCAGGCCTGCAGGGCGGGGACCCCATTGCGCACCTGAACACGTGTGGCCAGCAGTCGGGGTTGTGGCTGCCCATCTCCAGGCCGACACTGAGGATGGCGTCCATGCACAGGACGTGGGCTGTGTGCAGCCACACCCCCTGCAGCTTCCCGATCTGCTCCAGCTTCTGCTCCACTTTTAGTTTCACTGCACCAGAAAGACATTCATTACAGTACCGTCCAAGTAAGGGAGACAGAAGGGGAGTGAGAATGGAGGGAAAGGAGAGAACATGTGCTTGTGCAAGGGCAACAGGAAACTGGAGATGTCGCTAGAGGTCACTGGCAGTGAAATCTTCAGTGACACGTCCCCGAGGCTCATCATGCAAACTACCCAGCCCACAGACACTGGTGACACCAGCTCTGTGGTTTCAGAAGTGGACGGATTCAAGCTGGGATCTGGGTCAGTCACAGCAGCGAGGATGGGCTTTGAGTGCCAATCCCAGCTAAAGCCGTCTGTGCCCAGACCCATCCTCTGGCCCTGTATACTCATACTGAAAATAAGAAAGAATTCCTGGCAGTCAGCAAGTCCTCTCTGAGGTTTATTTATTGTTAGGTGTTCACAATGATGACCATCTAAAACAACATGCTTGTACACTCTGAGTACCATGATGACTGCTTTATAACTGAAAATGCCCATATTTTACTCCCAGAGTTTACATTTATTCTTGTGATCTTCAAATAATACTTTTAAAATTGTAGATAATGCGTGAGAAAGATGTAGAAGGTGACTGAAAATGTCAATTATGCAAAATGCCAAGGCAGGGACAAATGAGAGCATCCTCCATGAACCAAGCTGTCCAGTCATTGGAAGATGGGTCTAGTGGGATAATCAAGTCCAGAACCCAGAAACACAGCATGCTCACTTCAGAGGAAGCCAAACCATGCTCCTACTGTAAGGGGCAAACTGATTTTTAGTAAAGCATCATTTGTCTCCTGGATGTGATACTGATTTAATTTTTTGTCTATAATTCAAATATTAGCTGTGGTTTAATAGGTTTTGGAGATCTTTAAGTGCTTTTATGTAACTTATAGTTGTACATTTTTAGTGCAAGTGTGATACCCTTTTGCTATTAACAGTGGGGATGTGTGAGAGTTGGTCTGCTTTCACATGGGTCTCTATTACTCAAGTTCGAGGAACACCAACCTAACCTGTATTTTCTCAGCTAAAAAGATGCCAACTCTTTCTGTGACTACTTATTTTTTGCACCTGATACAATGTTAGCACAAGTCGGCCCAAGCTCCCAATTTTTCCTCGTTTGCTGCCTGCCATTCATCTTCCATTCCTATGAGACAGGCTATTCTCTTATCTAGATAACCATCTGCTTCATCGATGAACTGATTTTATCAAGTTAAAAATCAACTCTTTCCTCAGTTCACAAAGCTTGGGTTTTCTCCAACAAGAAAACCCTGAGCCTCCTCTCGGGATTCCTCCATCAGTGTGATCCCTGCTTCAGAACACAGGCCCTTCTGCCCTCCCCCTGTAGCCTGAGGGGTCCTCAAATGTGCACCCCTAGGAAGTTCCAAAGCCAGTGGTCAGAGAACACCAGAGGTGTGAAGAGCTGAGTTGAGGGGCCTCTGGCTAGCAGCCACATGCACTTTCTTAGTCACCGGGGGCCAGTATATCTCTTATCTTCACAGGGATCTACTGAGCATCTGGAGGATCAGCCCATAAAACAGACTTAAGTCTGTGGTCGGGCAGGGTCTCGTCATCAGTGGTGTATACAATGTGCCGTGTATCACATATGCAACAGGGAGGAATGTGTCTGCTTGTGTGCGCAGACCTCACATGAGGTTCCAGGTGGATTCTGGCCTTTCTGTCGCTACCTTGTGCTATGGCATCACTGGGTTCCTGGGTTTCCTTTTCCTCTTTCTCCTCCTGGACACAGGAGGCAGCTGCCATCTGGGCGAGGGCCGAAGCACAGTTGGCTGCAACTCCTTTAGAGAAAACAAACAAATCACCCTTTAACTGAGTTTATTCTCTAGCCGTTCATCTGGCAAAACTACTTCTAAAAGACTTGTCCACCAGGGCCACTCATAACGCATTCCTCAGGGACACCCCTTGGGCCACGGGTCAGGAATACCCTACCTTGCCTTACCTAGAGCGCAGCTCAGACGCGCGGCTTTCCGTAGCCCGTCGAGGCTCATGCAGATAGCATCGCGTTCTTTTTGGTTCTGTTCTTTGATGCCTTCAGCTCCCAAGATGAAGGCCAGCCCTTTGGAGCTGCCGGCCATTCGGCCCGTCAGGGGGGTTGATAAAGTGTCGATCAAGTTCTTCCAGCAGCCAATCAGAATATAGCGAGCAAATGCCACACCTAGAATGTGAAGGGGCGTGGGTTACCTTCCAGAGGCAAAAATGACCTGGTGATGAATGCCATGGGATTCTCTGGCCATCCCATTAGCATTACTGAGGTGTATGCAATTTTACTACAGGAAATACAATGGAATGGATATCAGACTGTTTCAGTTAATGCTTATAAATAATGAATGTGGCATCAGCAGCTGGGTGATGCCAGTAACTTCTATCAGGTATTTTCCTGCCAAGGCAAAAATCTTAATTCATTTATGTCAGCACAAAAAGCTGCCGCATAATAACTTAATAGATGATAACACACACAATGGATGCATATTCATAAACCCAAGACCCAAGTCACTACCTGCCACCGTGGAGTCATCAATTCTCCTGCCCTGGGTGAAAGGAGACTCCATCGAAGCTGAGGCCATCAGCTGCCCTCCAATTGCACTGCTCTCTAAGCCATCGATATCTGTCAAGGAAAAAGGGCAAGGTGTTTCCCCTCCTTTTTAAAGAACACTGTAGTCAAAAACAGCTACCACAATATTCATTTTTTCCCCCAATGAATAGCCATGGGATTCATTATGTACCAAGTATATAATAACCTGTTATCAGAATGTTAAAAATTTTTGTTTTATCCATTCAGTACAGTTTTCTTTCATTGCTAGAGCTTTCTTCTGTTAGACTGATGCATATTTTTTCTTTGAAAAAATAAAGATAAATTCTGCTATCTCTGTTAGAAAATCTATTGATTTAGAATATTTTGACCTTTGAATACTCCCTTTTATTCCAAACCAAGGCATTATTCCCACATTTTATATGTACCAGGTTACTCCAACATGGATCTTTCAGTACTTCCTCATAAGAATTAAGAGGAGAATAAGTCTTTTTGGTAAGATTATCATATAACCTGATTGGAAAGCACCCACCACAAGGGAAGCCCAAGAATACTGGAGGGGATAGCCTATCCCTTGTCCAGAGGATCTTCCCAACCCAGGAATCGAACCGGGGTCTCCTGCATTGCAGGTGGATTCTTTACCAACTGAGCTATTAGAGAAGCCCTTGGAAAGCACAGTACCTTACTAATAACACTGTACCATTTTCAAAGTGTTTTCACTTAACATTTTTTTTTATTAGACCTACAACTCTGTGTAGGCAGGCAGGGTAGGTATTATTTTTCCTATTGATATTTCATGAAGGAGGAAATAAGTTTTCAAAATAAGAAAATTGCCCAAGGTCATGAGGCTGGCAAAGGAAGAAATCGGACTTAGTATTCATATTCTTCATACAGTGTTATGGGTCAGTTATATCTCAGTAAAACTGGGTGGGGGGAAGGCAGTGAGAAATATCTGATGACTCAGTAGGAACAGACTAGTTTCACTGAATTAATTTATGGTCAAATGGTCTAATGACATCCTAGAAACTGCCATGTAACAGTTTTGTTTCCTCCGTGCTAGCTAATGAACTGATGAATTCAGGTAACACAAAGCTTATCCAAGTGCTAAAACCCCCAGTTGTACAGAACACTCTGACACGACATGACATAAGGGATGGCCACAGGTAGTACAGCGTTGATCACCAGATTGCTGCTATTGCTTTTCCTTGCACAAAATGAAGACCAGATGGACGTTTCTAAGCTCTAGGTTAATTGCTGCTCAAATTCACTTGTCACTTCATACTTGAAATCTGTTACAAAGAATCACAGAATCTAAATCTGTAGAATTCTTATGAAAAGCTTCTGATTTTCTATCACTAATCTAAAGCTAGATAACTTTTCTATGGATGAAGCAATTGAACTTATTGTTCCATTATAAAAGACACAGCTGATTAACAGTGATGACCAATGAAAATGGCTCCTGTGAATAGCTTGGTATGTGATCATTTTTACATCTACTAAATGACTCCTTGTACTAAGGTTCAGGGAAGAAATTCAGAGATTAATTTTGGCAGAAAGGATGGCATTTGAAAATTAAGACTGGCAGGTTTAGGATCCTCATCTAAATTCCAAGGCACTTAGAAGCTCTGGGCAGGACTGTAATCTCGGTCTGAAGGTAGTTTGTGGAGTCTGATGGAAAACAAGCATTCCTTACAAGCAGACTGACTAAATGTCTCATAAATGTCTTCATAAATATGAATTCCTATTTTTCAAACTGATGTAAATATTATAATTAATAAAATAAATGGTGTCTGTGTAGGGCCATGCTCTACTTATACCATCAGCGGAAGCCATGAGACGATCACTCAGATCAGGAACCAGTCTAGGAACTCAGATCAAATATAGGACAAGCCTGAAGATCTAATTTATGAAGGTTCCTGATAACCAGTCCAAACTTTTGAGCAACCCCTGATCTTGACTTGACATTGTGGTTATGCCATGTAAAGCCATGAATGGCTGCTTTTGCCAAAATGTTGCCTTATGACTGCATCCCATACTGCTTCCAAAAATCTCTAATAGAAATGAAAACTCTGGATGCTAAAGACATAGATTCTGGGCAACTATCTTGCATTCTTTTTTTATATAATATTTTTGTAACTTTTAATTTCAAATTTCAGAAGTTACAAGAATAGTACAAGGAACTCTCCTTGAGTGTATGTATTAAGTATGAGACATATTATTGATATATGTATTATTGATGTGACATCACACACACATATCACAGATTCACCAGTTACTTTCACCTTGCCCCATTTATTCCACAATTCTCTGTGTATGTATCTATATTGCTTCTTAACCAATTTAGAATAAGTGGAAACATCCAGTCCTTTTACCCATAAATACAGTATCATTTAAGTTAAGAAATCTAACACTAATAAAATTTTATTATGTAGTTCAAATCCATATTCAACTTTAATCAACTGCCCCTTCATGGTTTTTAAGAAAAATTTATTGGAGTATAGTTGATTCATAATGCTGTGTTAGTTTCTGCTGTACAGCAAAGTCAATCAGTTATACATATAGCCACTCTTTTTTAGATTCATTTCCCACATATGCCACTACAGAGTACTGAGTAGAGTTCCCTGTGCTATACACAGGTCCTTATTAGTTACCTATTTTATATATAGTAGTGTGTACACATCAATCCAATCTTCCAGTTTATCTCTTCCTACATAATTTTTAACTCTGGTACAGCTGGGAAGGTAAGGGAGGATCTCTGATATGGACAAGAAATGGGGAAGAAGCCAAGTTTAAAATCAATGATTTTACATTGCTGGCAAATTCCCAGGAGCACTGAATCATACAGGGTATCTTTTATGAGAGCTTCCAGGAATAACTCTGGGCTTTGTGCCCAGACAGTACTTCATATCCCCAGAAAAAGTCTACAGTTTTATCCCAATGGACACAGATGCTAAGTAATTCGTAATCTAGGCTTCCCTGGTGGTTCAGATGGTAAAGGATCTGCCTGCAATGCGGGAGACCTGGGTTCGATCCCTGGGTTGGGAAGATCCCCTAGAGAAGGGAATGGTGACCCACTCCAGTATTCTGGCCTGGAGAATTCCATGGACAGAGAAGTCTGGCAGGCTACAGACCATGGGGTTGCAAAGAGTTGGACACAACTGAAGGGACTTTCACTTTTAATTCCTAATATAATGGGGCACAGTGAGCCTGCAGAGTCCCACATGGAAGAAGGACAGAAAGCTGTTGTGAGGTGAATTCATGACACTTCCTGGGAACTGTCACCAATGGCCAGGGAGGCTTTATGGGTGCTGTTTCAAAGCCTGAGCCCACCCCTGAGCGCCATGGAGCCCTGCAAGGAGCCACTGACCCGTCAGCATGGTGATGAGGGGGAGGCTGTTGTCTTCAGGGCTGCCCCAGTAGCCGGCTTCTCCGAGCATGTTTCTGTCAAGAACCTGGTGGTAAAGTTCCTCAATCCAGGCCTGGGAGAAGACCATCAGCACCCCGCTGGTCTGGACCTGCTTCATGAACTCTTTCTGCAGAGAAGATCACAGGAGAAAACGACCAGATATGACCCCCTGCAAACAACAGGCTCCCACGTCCCTGGAGTCACTGAGTCACTGCTTACAGGAAAAACACGACTCTGCTGATTGGGCTCAGGAGGTCGGAAGGGAAGCGGAAACTGCGGTGGAAAGGTCACAGACTTCATGAAGGTCCTTTCACTTGCGTGATCCTTTTAAGAAACCTACAGAAGGAGTGGGCTTCCCTGGCGGCTCAGTGGTGAAGAATCCTCCTGCCAATGCAGGAGATGTGGGTTCAATCCCTGAGTGGGGAAGATCCCCTGGAGAAGGAAATGGCAACCTGCTTCCAGTATTCTTGACTGGGGAAATCCCATGGACAGAGGAGCCTGGTGGGCTACAGTCCCTGGGATTGCAAAGAGTAGGACATGACTGACCGACTAAACAACAATAGAAGTAGAGATACCGCACTGGATATTTTTACTCTCTGGCGTGTGGGAGGATTAGAAGCTGCACAGAGACGTTTCAAAGCACCTCCTTCTCACCACCCCGTCAGCACCAGAGGTGACCTGTGCTCCCTGAAGGACATACGTGTCTCAAGAGATACCTGATTGACACTCATATAGCCACCACTCACCTTCAGAAGTGTACAATCTGTTCATCGTTTATCAGACAAATGATCCCTTCAGGCAGCTTCAAGGCTGTAGGCTCTTGAACTGGTGCTGGGGTCCACTATGGAGGGGCCTGCTCATGCCAGGGAGCCAACCATGAAAGAGGCCCTCCCATCACTCTCACCGCCTTACAGAGGGGCTTTGTTATCAGTGTTAGGCAGCTTGGCTCTGGGTATGCATATGTCTCGGTACATTTCAGAGCCCAGCACTTACTTACTAAGCTGATCACGTTTTTGAATGTGTGTTTAATGCCACCCAATGGAGTTACTGGGCCACTGGCAGGCAGCCAATGCGGGTACATTGGTGCTCTTTGCTCCTGGAACCAAGTGGGTAGCCCTGTGGTTCACCGTTCTGTGCAACCTGCACAAAGGTTCCTGTGGATGGGGAGTGCCCGCCCTCCACAGCCCTGTGGGCACAGCCAAGTCATCCCTCTCTGGCCAACGATGCTTGGGTGCCAGCCCAGAGGCCGCTGTTGGTCCTTGGCAGGCCTGGTCGGGAAAGACGCACACTCACCATGGTGCTGGGTGCCAGTGTGGGCCGCTTGCGGTAGTAGTCACCGTGGGAGAGCTTCAGGTTGAGCAGCAGCGCGCAGTGCGCCGCCGAGTACAGGCTGTCCGCGTTCATCAGCATCTGCAGGCCCAGGCTGCTGTTCCCGTCAAACCCTGGTGAATGCATCATACCTATGGGAGAAAACCCAGAGACCTCAAACAGCATGCTGGGCAGACACTGCTGACCACTTAGTGGAGCCACCAACCAGTCCCAGGGACAGAGACATCTCGTAGAACAGCCAGCGAGGAACAGTGTCATGGCAGATGTGTGCCCTAGCCTGGTGGGAAAGAGCAAGCACTCCATAGCAAACCTATTTGAGAAAACCTTGTTGGTTACTCCCCAGGAGCTTTGGTAAAATCACTTAAACCCTTCTTTACCTAGAGATAGGCAAAATAACTGATTACCTCTATCTACTGCTCAAACTCTCCAAATCACAATATAAAAAAACCCCGACACTCCCCCTGCCTCCTCTTACTCCCCTCAGTCATCCCAAACTGTCTGCTGTTCTTTGACCTCACCAAGCCTGGACACGCCTCAGGGCATTCACATTTCTGTCCCCTCCACACCTACCCCACAGAGGTCTCCCAAGATCTTTGGATGACTTGCTGCCTCCTTGATTCTTTCAGGGCTCTGCTCAAGTGCTAGCTTGTCACAGACATTCCCCTTTAATTCCATCCAAAATAGCATCTGGCCCACTACCCTCATCCTCTGCAATATTCTGCCTCACCAGGCATTTTTATTCATTGCCTTAATGGCATTTATTAATAGATTTTCGCTTACTGTTTGCCATTACTACTATTACATAAGACCTATGAGAGGGAGGGATTTTGTCAGTTCTTTTCACTAGATAACACCAGTGCCTAGAACAGAGTCTAATACATAGTAGATTCTTTAAAATTATTTGCTGAATGAATGAAAATGAACAAACAAGTTCACTATGGCAACTAGATGCAAACATTTAAGATGCTTAGTGCAATAACTCATAAGCACAAACTTTGCTAAAAGTGGGCTTCCCTGGTGGCTCAGATGGTAAAGAATCCGCCTGCAATGTGGATGGCTACCCAGTCCAGTACTCTTGCCTGGAGAATTCCATGGACAGGAGAAGCTGGCAGGCTACAGTCCGTGTCCAAATAAAAGTCCATTATTACTTTTATTACTTCTAAAAGTAATAATGTTCCTCAAAAGCTAAACAGAATTACCGTATGACCCAGCAATTCAGCACTCTTAGGAGTTTACCCGGAGAAGGCGATGGCAGCCCACTCCAGTACTCTTGCCTGGAAAATCCCATGGACGGAGGAGCCTGGTAGGCCGCAGTCCATGGGGTTGCTAAGAGTCGGACACGACTGAGCGACTCAACTAAACTGATCCTCCAATTAAAAGTAAATTTTAAAAACCTGCTACATTTAGAAACAACCAAAAGATTTTGAAGTCTTATTTCAAAGTACTCATTTCTACATGTAAAAGTTAATGTCACAACATATTGGATCTGATGGGACATTTTATAGACCTAAAAGCTGAGCAGTTTGCAATGTTGATGGAGCTGCATTCTGGTCAAATAAAATTCATACAAGTGCTGTTCTGCACAAGCTACAAATAAGTACTGATTTGAAAAACAGGTGTGAAGGTTTACTTCAAATTTTGTAAAAGACTTTGCTAGGATTATATTTCCCAATTCTCCTAGGAAAGGAGGTAGGGCCTTTGGAAGTCATTCTTTACCACTGTGACAACTCATTTAATCTGGAATTACTTTGTTGTTGTTTTTCAGTTGCTCAGTTGTGTCCAACTCTTTGTGACCCCATGGACTATAGCACACAAGGCTTCCCTGTCCTTCACCATCTCCCAGAGTTTGCTCAAACTCATGTCCATGAATCGGTGATGCCATCCAACTATCTTATCCTTTGTCATCTCCTTCTCTTCGTGTCCTCAATCTTTCTCAGCATCAGGGTCTTTTTCAATGAGTCAGCTCTTTGCATCAGGTAGACAAAGTATTGGAGCTTCAGCATCAGTTCTTCCAATGAATATTCAGGATTGATTTCCTTTAGAATTGACTGGTTTGATCTCCCTGCTGTCCAAGGGGCTCTCAAGAGTCTTCTCCAGCACCACAGTTTGAAAGCATCAATTCTTCGGCGCTCAGCCTTCATTATGGCCCAACTCTTGCGATGGTACATGACTACTGGAAAAACCACAGCTTTGATTATATAGACCTTTGTTGGCAAAGTGAAGTCTCTGCTTTTTATTACGCTGTCTAGGTTTGTCATAGCTTTTCTTCTAAGGAGCAGCGTCTTTTAATTACTAAGGGATGTTGTTTGTAAACATGAATTTATCTGAGAGCTAAATCTTACATTCTTAAATGCTAAAAGTTCTGCAGCTGTTATTTTGTATGGATAATTTTAATTTTACATAGAAGGGCCTAAATGTAATTTTACCATTTCTTGATCACTTAAGGCCATCATCACTGCAACGAGGGGCCGTGCTGTGATCTGATACACAGCTCTTTTGGGGCATCACTGATAGGTGCCAGACTCTGCCTTATCACCAGGGACACCAAGCTGGTTGGAGAAGTTGCTAAGCTCCTCTTCCCAAGAATGCTTTCAGTTGAGAAGATGCACAGGTTCAGAGACCCTACCAAACCCCTTCCAACTCAGGCTGTACTCCTTCAGCACATAACTATTCACATCTTTAGGGATCAAAGAGCAAGTTCTTCAATTTACAGTCAATAAATATTTATTGAGGATAAATCACACATATCTTGCACCCTTCGGACACAGCACAATGAAGTTTCTCTATAAACGTTGACTGAAGAAGCATTTGTGTGTGTGGGTGCACATGTGTGTGTATGAGATAAACAGAGATAAAGAGACAGAAGAGAGAGAGATACACACAACACAAATACACAGGAATGTTCAATAAAAGAATGTAAAATTTAATAATGGTGCACATAAGGTACTAGGGAGAAATATAATTTTTAAGAACCATATTTATATATTTTTCTTGTATTTCAATGACTAGAAATGAAACATAATTTTTGAAATGAAATGAAACATGATTTTGTGTGTATGTGTGTATTCCTTCACACAAATTAAATATCCCAACTATTTTTATATCTAATTCTTAAAAGAAAAATATTGAGAAAAATGTTGGGTAGTCTTAGAAACTGATATTTTACTGCCTTAACAAGAATGCAATGCAGTTAGGAAAGTTGAGAAATTATATGCATCTCTTTCTAATCACTAGGTACATTAGACAGTTACTGAGTAGTCCAGGATTAGAAGTGCTATATCTCTGCTGGTGCTTTATGCTATAACTGTGGATCACTCTCATATTAAAAAATGTTCTTCCTTAAATATACCTGGATTGATTTGACAAAGGACAATCTGCTCAGCTTCTTAAGATACTTAAGCTCCTTCTTAATAATACAGCAGTCACTTCTACCAAGTTCCAATAACTGGGCTACAATTTTTTTGTATTTGTGTGTGATATAGATGGGGTTGTAGCTTCCAAGGAGCTAAGAGTCTAGAAAGGGACAGGTGGATGCATGAACTCATATAACTATGACAAATATAGTAAGTGTCATGACAGACACATGTTCAGGGCTCAGTGGTGGAAGAACAAGCAATGGTCTTAGCTTTTGACAGTTCTGTGTGGTCAAAAGACCCTTGGATTTCAGGGGAAGGCACAGTTGAGCACCCTGAGGTCAGGCAATCATTTATTCCTGCTATAAATTTTTTTGCACTCATTAACTGCTTTCTCTCTGTAGCACTATGAGAGAATAGAAAATACATATATTGGTCTCTGCTCCCAGTTCCTGGCACAAAGCTCCTAAAACCCTAATGACTTCCTAAGTGATAAGAACACTAGGAATACCTCTTATTCTAATAAGTGTCTTTGATCTCATCCATGACCCAGGGCTCCTGAAACTCTCATAAATTCCCAAGTAATAAGAACACTAAGACGATCTCTTTTTCTAAAGAGGTGACTCTGGGTGGGCTCCTGGATAACTCCTTGATAGGAGCAAAGAATTTTTGGCTCCACCCCCACCATGCCATCCTCAAGAGAGAGGAGAGGAGCTGGAAATGGAGTTAATAATTGATCACACCTACATGAGGAAGCCTCCATAAATCCCAGCAGTAGAGGTTTGGGGAGATTACAAGTTGGCAGACACATCCACACCAGGAGGGTGACCCACACCAACTCCATGGGGACAGAAGCTCCTGTACTCAGGACCCTCCAAGACCTCACTCTGTGTATCTCTTCATCTGGCCATTCATCTATATCCTTTATCAGATCCTTTAGTAAATTGGTAAGCAAAAGTGAGTGTTTCCCTGAGGTCTGTGAGCTATTCTAACAAATTAAGTGAACCTAAGGAAGCGGTCATGAGAAGCTCTGATTTATAGCCAGTCGTTTAGAAGAACAGGTGACAGCCTGGGCTTGCAGCTGGCATCTGTAGTGGGGGTTAGGTAGCATCAGAACTGAGTTATATTGTAAGACACTCAGCTGCTATCTGAGGTTTGCTTGTTGTTTGAGGGGAAAACTTTCACACATTTGGTGACCGACTGTCAGAAGTACAGTGCTCTGTGTGACTCATAAAAGAGGGAAGAGGCACCGTAAGGAAGAACTGGGGTTTTCTCTACATATGAAGGAAAAAGCTGCATGCTCCCTCTACAAATACCTTACAAGAAAATGATCTAAATTCACTATTAATAAATTCATTATTCCCTGTGTTAAATGCTGCTTCCCTATATTGTTTACCTCCTTTCTTCACCAAAATCCTGGGTGATCATTTTCAGCCCTTCAGCAAAACTAGTATAATTCTCTGGTATGCCCTGGCCAAGATAGCCCACGGCACACCAGTTTAAATGCCGTTTGGGTCACAAGGTTGACATTCGGCAGACAGAAGGGTCTGAGATTGGAGAATGCTATGCTGACATAGAACACTGGAGCATCGCACACTGTGGGAAGTTCAGGGGAATTCAGAATATAGTGGTAGGACAGCCTGCATCTGCTCCAAGACCTCATCTGAAATAATTAACATGTCAACAAACCAGAAGTGCAACACACTATGATTTTAAGATATCAAAGTGTAGAAGCATAGGAAGAATTCAGTGTTCTGAGAATCCCAGACTGTCATTTTGTTTCAGTCAGCATCAGCTTTCTAGAAGGCACTTACCTCTTACCCTCTGCACATTTATCCACCTCTCGGTGTATTCTAGCCATCAACTGCTGCACAATTTGAACAAACCACCTCCAGTCAGTTACAGTCCTTGGCTCTCTTTAAGAAACCCAAGATTCATCAAGATGCTCTGAGCACTTCAAACTCCATGCATGCTAGTAACTGCCCATTAAACAAAATGCTCTGAATATTCTAGTGGACTATGTAGCAAAAAAATGAATTACAAACCTGAGCAGAAGGTAGAGACAAAGTTCTGGAGGGCTGAGTCCACCTCTTCCACACTGGGCAGGGCCAGGAGGCGCGGCAGGAGACCCTCCAGCGACTGCACGAACAGCCGGGCGCTGTGCTGGTCAGCCTCCTGGTTCTTCAGCAGCTTGAGAGACAGAGCTGCAGTCCGCAGGGACCTGTGGCCCAGGCAGTCCCGGGGGGTCTGCTCCTCATCAGCTAAAGAACAGTTGTCGGATCCAATGTCCGACACGTCCGATCTCCCGGAGTCCTTTTCAGCTGCCATGGAGTACTGGTCACAGGAGTCGAATTCTGTCCGAGAGAGGTCTTGGTCGTCCACGCTGAAGTTGCTCTCACTGTATCTGGATCCGTAGGACCTCATCCTGCAGTCGACGGACAGGAAGTTGGTTATATCGGGGTAGGCAACCGTGTGGCTCCTTTGAACCACGTCTGGCTGGTCCACAGCTTCTGGTTCTGACACTTTACTCAGAGTCTCCTTGCCCTCCTGGACGGCTGGTGACTTGAGGCCATTCTTGGGGTTTTCCGAGTGGTCCTCGGGTGTGGTCTGACCCAACTCTCCCTCCAAGGTGGTCTGGCCCGTGTCCGTGGTAACGCTGATGCTGATGTCAAGGCTCCGCTCATTCCCCAACTCCCAGGGTGTGTGTTCCGAGGACAGGACTCGCCGCTGCCAGCGGAAGTCGGCCTCATTGATCTCCATGGAGTCGCGGCTGGACTCGGCCCCGTCCTTCAGCTCCTCCAGGCGCAGCAGCAGCAGCTGGACTTGACTTTCGCTCAAGCCCCTGCCCTGGCTGAGCTCCTCCAAGGCTCCCAGCAAGGTGCAGACGCAGGACACGGCGGCGTAGCAGGCCTCGATGCCGCCCTTGATGCACGCCTCGGTCATGCCGTCCATGATGCTGAAAGTGTTCAAAGGAGCAGACGGCATCAGTACAGGAAACATGGAAAAGTGCTACCAAATGAACAAGAATTAGACTGGTGAACAGTTAGGTATTCAAAAGGGATACTCTTGATTCACATAAAATCAAATGATCTGGGCAAAAAGAATAAAATGAACAATAAAGGAAACAAATGTGCTCGGGCTGGAAAATGGCCCACTTTGAATCACAGTCTTTAGGTTGCCTGGTTTATGTAGGTACAAATAAAGATTCTGATGCAAATTTATGATCTTCACAAGGACAGGCATAGAATAATCTCACTTTTGTAACATGTTCAGTTTTCCAAACAGAAAACATTTATAATGCCTCTAGGATAGTATGGACCTTCCTTTATTCAAGAAATGTATTTCTGAAGAGATCCATGTGACTACAACTATTACAAATCAGATAATATTCCATTTCCGAGAGGGACTCTATGGAAAGGAATCATATAGCTGTAACATATTAAGTCAAAAAGTTTTTCCCCAAAATAAGCCCAATGAAGAATTTCTGTACAATTTGTACACTGGCTTTTCTCTAAGTCAATATGAAAATATGGAAAGTTATATGATTACAATAAACTGAGATAAGACTTCTCCTCTGGCTTTCAGGTACATTACTACATAGTCATATCTCATATAACAGATTCATATAATTTCAGGAACTTAGAAACAACGTTAAGAATATTCAGAGAAGCAGTCTTCACCAAGCAATAAAGATCCAAAAGGAGAACATATCATACAGTTTGAGAAGATCCAGATGAGACTTTCTTTTTGAAATTGATCTTTTTCTTGAGTCAGGTTCAGTGGAGCTGGGTCCTGCCAAATCACAGAGACGCTTTGGGCTCCCAAGTAGCTTTAAGCATATGGGGAAAAAATAACAGAAAAGTGAATATCATAAAAAAGCACAAGAACTGTGAGATCAAATAAACATATATGTTCTCTCTTGAGTGATATGGTCTAAGGAGAAAACACAATTTGGAATTCAAATCTTAATAAATCTGACTTTAGTGTTCTCCTTGACTTGGAATACCCATTGGGTCCCCAGCTCCCCAGTTTAGGACCAGCTTAGACAAAGAATATCCCTTGAGGGAGTGCTTCAAAGTTTTTTATATCACAGAACTAGAAAGCACCTACGCCTATGTTCTTTAGTAAGACTGGCCTATAATTTAACTTTTCTATCCTCTCCCTGCCTTATTTTGCTATGAAACTGACTAGCTTCAAAAACTGAATTAAGAAGTATACCTTTCTATTACCTGGGAAAGTTCATGTATTATTAGAACTACCTGTTCTTTGAATGTTGGTATAACTTGTTTCTCAAGCTGTATGGGGCCACTAATTTCTTCTGAATGGAAAGGTATTAACTACTGATTCAATTTTTTTAAAGATGATAATACTACTTAGGTCCTCAATTTCTCTTTGAATCAATTTTGTTTTAAGTTGCATTATTTCCTAGGGACTTATCTATTTTATCTAAGTTTTCAAATTTAATGGTCTAAAGTTGCCTTAATACCTTTGTTCATTTCTTTAACATTTGTAACATCTATGGTCATATGCCCTTTTTAAAAATTCTTATTTTTGTTTATTTTTACCTATTTTAGAATTTTGAATTCTTCTGTTAGTATTTTCAGAGTCCTGGCATGTTTTACTTTATTGATTCACTATATTGTGTTTGCTTTTAATCACATTACTTAATACAAAAGGGCAAAGTGACTATCTGAGGAGGCCTTACAAATAGCTGAGAAAAGAAGAAAAGCAAAAAGTAAAGGAGAAAGGGAAAGATATACCCAACCAAAGGCAGAATTCCAGAGAATAGCAAGGAGATATAAGAAAGGCTTCTTAAGTGAACAATGCAAAGAAACAGAGGAAAACAATAGAATGGGGAAGACTAGCGATCTCTTCAAGAAAATTGGAGATACCAAGGAAATATTTCATGCAAGATGGGCACAATAAAGGACAGAAATGGCAAAGACCTAACAGAAGCAGAAAAGATTAGGAAGAGGTGGCAAGAATACACAGAAGAACTATACAAAAATGTCTTAATGACCTGAATAACCACAATGGTGTGGTCACTCACCTGGAGCCAGACATCCTGGAACGTGAAGTCAAGTGGGCCTTAGGAAGCATTACTATGAACAGAGCTAGGGGAGGTGATGGAATTCCAGCTGAGCTATTTTAAATCCTAAAAGATAACGCTATGAAAGTGCTGCACTCAATATGCCAAAATTTGGAAAACTCAGCAGTGGCCACAGGACTGGAAAAGGTCAGTTTTCATTACAATCCCAAAGAAAGGCAACACAAAAGAATGTTCATACTACCATACAATTGCACTCATTTCACATGCTAGCAATGTCATGCTCGAAATCCTTCAAGCTACGCTTCAACAGTATGTGAATTGAGAAATTCCAGATGTACAAGCTGGATTTAGAAAAGGCAGAGGAACCAGAGATCAAATAGCCAACATCCCTTGGATCACAGAAAAAACAAGGGAATTCCAGAAAAACATCTACTTTTGTTTCATTGACCACGCTAAAGCCTTTGACTGTGTGGATCACAACAAACTGTTGAAAATTCTTAAAGAGATGGGAATAACAAACCAGCTTACCTGTCTCCTGAGAAACCTGTATGCAGGTCAAGAAGCAATAGTTAGAACCAGACATGGAACAACAGACTGGTTCAAAATTGGGAAAGGAGTATGTCAACACTGTATATTATCATCCTGCTTATTTAACTTATATGCAGAGTACATAATGCAAAATGCTGGGCTGGATGAATCACAAGCTAGAATCAAGACTGCCAGGAGAAATATCAACAACCTCAGATATGCAGATAAAACCACTCTAATGGCAGAAAGTGAAGAGGACTTAAAGAACCTCTTGATCAAGATGAAAGAGGAAACTGAAAAAGCTGGCTTAAAACTCAGCACTCAAAAAACTAAGATCATGGCATCTAGTCCCATCACTTCATGGCAAATAGGGAAAAAGTGGAAACAGTGACAGATTTTATTTTCTTGGGCTCCAAAATCACTGCGGACAGTGACTGTAGCCATGAAATTAAAGGATGTTTGCTCCTTGGAAGAAAAGCCATGTCAAACTTAGCATATTAAAAAACAGAGACATCACTTTGCTGGCAAAGGTCCATACAGTCAAAGCTATACTTTTCCCAGTGGTCATATACGGATGTGAGAATTGGACCATAAAGAAGGCTGAGTGCTGAAGAATTGATGCTTTCGAACTGTGGTGCTGGAGAAGACTCTTGGGAGTCCCGCGGACAGCAAGGAGGTCAAATTAGTCAATCCTAAAGGAAATCAGTCCTGAATATTCATTGGAAGGACTGATGCTGATGCTCCAATACTTTGTCCACCTGATGCAAAGAGCCAACTCATTGGAAAAGACTCTGATGCCGGGAAAGATTTAGGGCAAGAGAAGGGGACAACAGAAAGGTGAGATGATTGTATGGGATCATCAACTCAATGGACATGCGTTTGAGCAAACTCTGTAAGATAGTGAAGAATGTATGTACTGCAGTTCTTGGGGTGGCAAAGAGTTGAAAAGGACTTAACAACAGTTCTAGTCTTTCTTTTGAGTTTTTAAAAAATTTAAGCTCTTCCTTTCCAAACTACCTAAGTTGGAGAATTAGAACATTAATTTTAGACTTTCTATTTTTTGAGGTAAGTCATTGAAGCCATAGATATCCTTTTATGCACTGTTTTGGCTATATCTTACAAGTTCTCATACAGGATTTTCATAATTTTTTCGTTCAAATGTATTTTTGTTTCTATATGGTAGACATCTGTACAGAAAATTTCAATTTGAGGCTAAGTTAAAGAAAGATTGATTAATCAAGTACATTGAAGCAGACATCCTACTATTACGTTATTTTCAAAATGACTTATATTTGCAAGATAAAGTATATTAAGTAGAAAAAATTACATGTTTTGCTTCTTCAAAATTCCTTTCTTCTGCCAGAAATTGGGAACGTCTCTCTTGGAGGCACAAACATGAAGCTTCCACTTTTTTTTGTCATCAAGAAAGAAGCAATATTACAGAGATCAAGGCAGTTTCTCTCTCTCTCCCTCCATCTGTCTGCCTGCCAGACCTGCAGCCAAGTGAAGTGGCTATGCCTCTGAGCCTCTAGCTGTCCCATCTCTTGTTAGAAGGATAAGTGCCTTTCAGGGGCACAAGAGTGGGAAATCTGACTCTCTCTTGGGATCCCATTACATTCCCTAATCCAACTTTACCAGGAATAAATCAGATGACATATTTGAATTCTCACATTAATCTTGTGTTTATTTCTCAGGTGCTTCAGAGTCTGGAGGGAAAGGAAATAGAGTTTTGGAGAACTCGCAACAAATACTTAAAGAAAAGCAAGACTTGTTTAATTTCAGCTTCTTCTGGTGGGAATGAGGAATTGGTGTCAGTGGCTAGGGTGTCACAAGTCTGATAAAGACTAGGGCTTCCTTCTAAAGCTGAAACGTGGGGGAGAGAAAAGGAAGCAAGGTGTTCTTTTCGGTTATGAAATGTTTTGGGTGGGGGGAATAGAAGCAAAAAAAGAAAATGTATTTTGAAAAACAAAATGTCCTGTATGCCTTTGATTAATAAGCACACAGCACACATGGCAGAGAGACGAATTAGAGAGAGAACGGCAAATAATGTACCAGGCGTTCAAACTCCACAAGAGCAAACAAACATCCTGGGTGCCCAGGGGTTTCCTTTGTATGCCTGAGCCCTGCACATTTTGGTATCTAGGTTACCAGCCTTCCCAAATTACTGGTTTTGCCACAGTAAGTGGAGGCGATGCTCGTGAGAACAACCTGGCCCACGTGAGTATGTTGTGCTCCGCGGGGCAGCACAGCCTGGACACACTACCCTGGTGTCAATTACAGCCTCGCTTAGCAAATTGACCGTGGGGAGCCAGCAAATCCATGAAGAGGGGAACACGGAACTGATTTCCTTTGCAGTACTAAGGAAGCTATTATAGAAAGTGCATTGAGAACTATACACCTCGTAGGCAAAGTATTTACTTAGAATTCAGCTGTCGAGTGGCTCTACCCTGGGCAACGATAACTCCAGTGCCTGTCATCTCTGTATACTTGCTTTTTGTATGCTCACTTAGTCATGTCTGACTCTTTGCCACCCCATGGACTGTAGCCCACCAGGCTTCTCTGTCCATGGGATTTTACAGGCGAGAATACTGGTGTGGGTTGGCATTTTCTTCTCCAGGGGATCTTCCCGACCCAAGGGATCTAACCCTGGTCTCTTGCATCTCCTGCATTGGCAGGCAGATTGTTTACTGCTCGCATCACCTGGGAAGTTCTGAGGGGGAAAGAAAGGATGCTGTTGCTTCAAAACACCCTCTGCAGATATTCTGTCTTCAGGTCAGAATATTGAACACTTGAATATCAAAATGTATTGAACACTTATTCTTATTCAAGGACTGTAGTGTTAGATATCAAAGGAAACACAGAAAACAATGTATACAAAACCATGTTTAGGGAGACAAGAGGCTTGTTCCACATGGTATTGTGGAGCAGTCAGAGTGATGAGGCATTATAATCAATTGCTAAATGGTGGAACAAGATTTAGAGAAGAGTGAAATCACTGGTCTGAGGAAGCAGAGTCATAAAAGAGAAAGATTTTGACAGAAAGGCAGTTGTAATTAGAATATCTGGGTTTATATTTTAGTCATATTGCTCACAAGGACTTTGGGGGAGTAAACCTCTCTTCAAGAAGCCTCAGTATCCCAATCTGGAAAATGGGAGCAATATTATCTCCCTAAAGAAGTCTGTAAATAAGCTAATGTGAAGTGCCAGCAAAGTCTGTCTAGCTTACTGTGATCCACCATTTCACTATGTTAAGTGGAAGTGGCCAATGGGCACAGAGCAGGGGGAGCTGGAATAGAAGCAGCAAAGTAGAAACTGAACAAAGCAGGATGGAATGAGGGTGCATCCTGAGAAATGATGGGAAATGAGGATGATGATGGAAGGGTCTGGAAACTGGGCAGAGTATTTTAGACTTGATGGGAGAGGCAACATGCGCCACTGGAGAGTGGAAAAATTAACAGTGGCCATTTACGAATATAGTGAGAAGTGCTAGTTGCTCAGTCACGTCTAACTCTTTGTGACTCCACGGACGGTAGGCTGCCAGGCTCCTTTGTCCATGGAATTCCCTAGGCAAGAATACTGGAATGGACAGTCATTCCCTTCTCCAGGGGATCTTCCTGACCCAGGGATCAAACCAGAGTCTCCTGCATTGCAGGTAGATTCTTTACCATCTGAGCCACCTGGGAAGCCCATCCAGGAAAATAAAAGGGAGAAAACACACAGGCAGGAGGCAAGGAGACCAACGTGAATGATTCACTGCTTCAGGCAGGAGGTGATGAGAACCTGCTATCTTTAGCTCTCTGTAGGTTTTTCTCTTCCTTTATGTTCTTGTTCAGTCACTAAGTTGTGTCTGATTCACTGCAACCCCCCGGACTGAAGCCCTCCCAGGCTCCCCTGTCCATGGAATTCTCCAAGCAAGAATACTAGAGTTGGCTGCCATGCCTTTCTCCAGGGGATCTTCCTGACCTAGGGATTGAACTCGGGTCTCCTGCAGTGCAGGTAGGTTCTTTACCATCTGAGCCATGAGGGAAGCTCATAAGCGCACCACATATTTGTTTATCACTTTAAATACTCACAAAGTACTTATACAAACTTTATGGCATTTTGAATTGGCAGCCTTTGGCATACTGTCACTACGTAGCGAAAATAAACTGCTAAGTTCAGAGTTAAACGCTTTAGCTATGGTATCTAGCTGATGAGTGGCAGAGAGGGGATTCAAACCTTGACTCAGACCCAACTTCATGGAAAGGGTAGCTGAACCAGTGCCAGGAAAAGAGCTGCTGGAATCATCCGCATTGTAATATGAAAGTCCAGCCCAGTGATAAGTGTGTGTAGGGAAAGACCAGGGGCTTGGGTTCAGATGGAGATTTGTACCCTTTCTCTTTTTTAAGAAAGTTAATTTTATTTTTATTTATTTATTTGGTTGCATAGGGTCTTAGTTGCAGCATGTGGGCTCATCATTGCCCCTTGGGATGTGGGATCTTAGTTCCCCAACCAGGGATGGAACCCACATCCCCTTATTGGAAGGCAGAGTCTTAACCACTGGACCACCAGGGAAGTGCCCACCTTTTCTCTTCCTTTTGACCCTGGGCAAGTCATTTGACCCCTTGAAGTAGTTTCTTTGTGGGAGGGAAAATTCCTTTTTCCTGGCTTTATGTTTCTACAGGCAGGAACACCCAGTGGAATAGCATTCTGGGTCCTTCTCCTTTTCTCACTTCTTCCCAGTGGAGGGGGAGTGGCTGGTCTGACTGGTTAATTCTGGAGAAAGAGATGAGCATGCATGGTGGCCCCTTCTACTGTCCTCTTCCTGGAGATTGGCTAATTCAAAGAAAGTCCACCCTGTTCCTCCAGACGACAAGCTTCACAGGGGTGGGGGCAGGTTCCTAGGGGACGGTTGTTTGGGTGGTGGCCCCTGGTAGCTCAGTCCGTAAAGAATACGCCTGCAATGCAGGAGACCTAGGTTCAATCCCTGGGTTGGGACGATCCCTTGGAGAAGGAAATGGCTACCCACTCCAATATTCTTGCCTGGGGAATCCCATGGACAGCTACAGCCCAAGGGGTCACAAGAGTTGGACACAACTTAGTGACTAAACCACAAATGCTTCTGGTCTCATTGGCCTCCAAAGCTGCATTGTGTTCATCAACCGAGTGGTGACCAGATATCAAAGCTGCCCATTTGATCCCCTTGTCTGAAGCTCTGTTAGGGAAGACATTCTTCACTGGTATATAACCTCACAAAGTTATTATGAATATTAAAGATAATATATGTTAAATACTGGCATAAAGAAAAATGGTCATTACTTCTGTGGGTCCATAAATTTTCTTCATCAGCAATTAAACTTGGATTGTTCCTTCATTTCTGGAAACACTGGGTGAGAATTTTCATTTTTAATTACAGTCAAATCTCATGAAAACAACATCAGCAAGTCATTCAAATTAAGCTTTTTAAAAACTGGTGAGTAGCCAATACTGCTCAAGGTAATTTTGTTACACTGATTTTTTTGGTATCAGGTACCAAAACCCAGTGTGATTAAACCTTCATGGACAAGTTTACAGGTACAAAAAAGTTGATCACTTTTCTTTTTGGTTGAGAAGCAGAGGAATTCTTAAAGTATCCTCAAAATAGCTCCAATTCCTCCTCGAAATCATGAAGTGGCTCACTGGGACATATATCCTAAGCTGGACATCCTTTGTCTCATGACATGTGGGAGAAATAGGGCATAAGAAGGACTGGAGAACAGGGTCCCTTTTAGAAATCAGAGATCAGTAAAGCTCATTTTTGGATAATGTATAACCTGAGTATAAAATCATTTTGAAATCCAATTTTGGCAAAAGTGAATAAACACACACATCTGCACAGACAGTACCTTAGGGAGCAAACTGAAAGTTCAGCCTGGGTTCCAGTCAGATGCATGTGGCTCAAATTATCAAACGGCTTTGCTGCAGTGAGCATTTATCAACACCCCCTTAGCCCAACTCCCAACACATGCCCACACAGCCTCCAGGGCTAAAGATACTATTATTGGATACTGCAGAGAAGCAATTAAGCTCCAGCAGATGATTGGCAAACGCTTTCTAAGTACTTCCTGTGCACAAGGTGCTCAGCCCCCACAACAAAGCTGGGGGTGTCCTTCACGGCCTCCCTACCTCTTTCATGATCTTGATGGCTTCCACACGGTGCTGGGGTGGGGGGTAGAGCAGCACACGGTGGTAGAGGGACTGCAACACGGGCTTCATGGAGTCCACCGACCCCACCAGCCGCACCAGCTCAGCCGCGATGTAGTAGATGGTCCGGGCCACTGGCCCACTCAGGGCTGGCGCTGTGGAGGAGCAGCCCGAACCCCGGCCGTGGTCGGAAACCCCAGGAGACACAGAGTCTGACTCGATGCTGGTACTCGTGCTGCTGCTGTGTGCAGAGGTGATGGTTTTATCATGAATCGGATTCCCCAGGATCACGATGAGAGCGGGGCAAAGGTTCTTCCTGAGAGGGGAGGAGAGGAAAGATCAGTTTCCCTTCAAGCCAGATGATGAAACATGAATACTATCCTGAGGGTAAACACCAGGTGCCCCAAAAATGACACGTAAGAGCTGGGCTCTTTACTGCCCCTTTTTCTGGCTACCTCCTGCTCCAGCATGTCCTGTCTCTCCATCACTCCTGGGGATAGCAACAGAATACTTTTCTTCATAATTCAAGCTGGGGTTAACTATATAAACTATCAAGAGAAGTATCAGAAAGCATCTTCTATGAAGAAAATGGACTCAAAGTGCTAAATGGCTTAGTGATAAAGTTTCATTTTATTATAAATAATGAAATTACTTATATTTCTCATTTGAGAAGTTAATTTAAAATTCTGACACATATCACACTGATACACAGCACTCAACTTTCTCCCTGTCAGATTAGCCCAGGAACCCAGAGCAACTTGCTGGCTGCCTGAGGGCCCTGTCATTTGTGTGAATCTCTGACTGTGATTAAGAGACTAGTTTGCAGGTTGAGATGGAGAGAGTACCACGGTGAGGTTGCGAAGAAGGTTCAGTTATGGTAAAGAGGAACTATCTCTCCTGTGCAATTCACTGGTGACTTTATATGATTTAGAACATAGGCTTTCATGATCTTGTGATGTAAATAAAATGCAGGTGGGCCTTGGGAGGCATAGTTGGTTAAAATAACTATCCTTTACTCTCCGTAGCTTGGTCTGGTACATATAAGCAAAGCACTCTTTCCCTCTAATACATTTACACAGAAATGGAACAAGAGAGGCACAGATGCCACAGGAAGGGACCCACAGACCCAGCCGGATGGAGCGAGCCCCCGGGCCTAGCGCAGAGCCAGCGTGGGCATCAAGATGAGTCCTCACCAGATGAGGTCTGTGAAGCCTCGGTGCAGCTGCATGGAGGAGGAGGAGCTGCTGAGCACGGACAGGATGCACTCCAGGTACAGGAGCTGCAGCTGCTGGCTGTCACTGCGGGGAACAGAACCAACACACAAACACATCCAAAGTAAAGGGAAGATTAAAGAGGTGATGTGTGGGAAACACTTGAGAAAATGTTAGGCATCACAGAGTGTTAATTTGGGGGGAGGTTGGTAATGTCATGGGTTGCCTTCTGTTCCCCCCACCTCCATTTCACACTTTGAGGTCCTAATCCCTGGTACCTCAAAGATGGTCTTATTTGGAGGTGGGGTCTTTACACAGGCAACCAAGTTAAAGCAAAGCCATTAGGGTAGATCCTCATTCAACAGGATTGGTATCCTATGGTTTTTCCAGTAGTCATGTATGGATGTGAGAGTTGGACTATAAAGAAGGCTGAAAGTGTTAGTCACTCAGTCATGTTTGACTCTCTGTAACCCACCAGGTTCTTCTGTCCATGGAATTCTCCAAGCAGGAATACTGGAGTGGGTGGCCATTTCCTTCTCCAGGGGATCCTCCCCATCCAGGTACCGAACCTGGGTATCCTTCATTGCAGGCAGACTCTTTACCAACTGAGCCACCAGGGAAGTGCAAAGAAGGCTGAGTGCCAAAGAACTGATGCTTTCAAACTGTGGTGCTGGAGAAGACTCTTCAGAATCCCTTGAACAGCAAGATCAAACTGGTCAATCCTGAAGGAAATCAATCCTGAATATTCACTGGAAGAACTGATGCTGAAGCTCTAATTCTTTGGCCACCTGATGCAAACAGCCAATTCATTGGGAAAGACCCTGATGCTGGGAAAGACTGAAGGCAGGACGAGAAGGGGATGACAGAGGATGAGATGGTTGGATGGCATCATTGACTCAATGGACACAAGTTTGAACAAACTGTGGGAGATGGTGAGGGACAGGGAAGCCTGGCATGCTGCATTCGTGGGGTCTTGAAGAGTTGGACATGACTGAGGAACTAAACAATCATCTTCATAAAACAGGGAAATTTGGACACAGAAATACATATGGAGGGAAGACAATGTGAAGAGACAAGGGGAGTAGATGAGGAGTGAAGCCTCCCAGCTCTGAGAAGAAACCAACCCTGCTGACATTCTGATCTCCAGCCTCCAGAACTATGAGACAATGGATTTCTGTTATTAAAGCCACTTTTTTGTGATACACAGTTTGTGATACTTTGTTTTGGCAGCCCCAGCAAACCAATTAGGATGATTTTTCTGTAATAAACTTGATTTTTTAGAAGTTTTGATTTATAGAAAAATGTAGCATGGTACAGAATGTGGCCATATTTTACCCAGCCCTGTACGTGGTTTATCCTATTAGTAACGTCTTACCATTAAAGAACAAATTAACAGTTACCATTAAGGAACAAATATTGATATATTGACTTAAGTCTACAGTTTACTCCAGAAATACTAAATTTTAATATATTTGTCTAAATTTTTCAAGACACTATGTACTATGATATCTTTTAGATGGTTAATACTTTACTAACTTGCATTTGGCTTTTCTTCTTTATTTTTTTTTTAAATCACCAGTGTTTTTCAATGGACAAATTATTTTTCTCATAGTTATTACTATACAGTTCTTCATTAGAACCAGATATTTTTAAAAAACATATAACTTTATGAGATGCACACTTTTATACCTGGACTAAATTTTCTGCCTAATCCACCAGAAAGTACTAAAATCCAAGTGGGTTGTCTTTCTGACCAATCATTTGACTCATTATTAAGAAAAATAATTAAATGCCCTATTAAAAAATGTTTTATCTTTCAAACTATCAGTTGATCATCACAAAACTAAAATAACCATAGACAATAAAAAGTCTCAACTTCTGAAATCACTGGAAATAAACCCAGAGAAAAGTTACAAGCAGTCAAGTTTCCCACGAGTACCTATCAGCAAAGCGTGCTGTAGCAATACGGCAACCCCAAGGCATAGGACTCAATGACAGAGACAGCTCATTGCCAAGGAAACTGGCCCGGAATCTCCTTGGAGACCGAATGCAGCTGCTTTTCTGTGGGCTGCTGCAGTCTGGCAAAATAAGTACTTGTGGCCTGGCATGAGTCACGTCATTAGAGGCACACCTTCACGCAGGCCCTTCACTAGATATACGGATGTGTGTGCACAGGGTGTACATTTCATATTTGCCTGACAACAGGTGAATCTGTGGAATGCACAGGGCAGAAAGGAGCCTAGAAACCAGCCAAGACTTTCAACACACAATAGGGAATATGCGCCCACTTAGGAGGCCTGTGAGTCACTCTGCCTGGCCTTTTGTTGGAGCAGGTTGAGTGTCTGCTGGTCTCACTCTTTGCTCGTCTCTGGATTTCCTCCAGGCTCAAGATACACAGAGAACAGCTCCTGTAGGTGACAGGGGTCCATGAAGAAGAAGCAGGGCAGACCCGGCACCACACCCTCAGTCTCTGGAGTTCTTAAAATTGGTTTTGTTTTGAGCTGTTTTGACTTTACCTCCCTTAGAAACAGATTCAAATTTAGTTAGAAAAAGGAGAGAGAGTTAATTGCATAGGAGTGGAATGGAATTAGAATGTGCAATACGAAGGTCACCCTTGCCTCACTGATTCCTCTCTGACATTCTGTTCTGGGAAGAGAGGGAAGTGGGAGAGGGTGTGGGAGACCAACAAGCAGAGAATGAAGAAATATATTCCTAAGCCCAGTGATTCTCCCCCAAATTCTTAGATTTAAACAGCATTGTCTAACTCAATCTGCCTAATAGAGTGTTCTATTAATACCACATCTCCAAGGCATGTGAGTTAACCTGTATGCCTGAAAGCATTTTCTGAATACTCCTAGGAGACCGAACATATCATGAGTATATACCCCTATAAAGCTAAAGCCCCAGGAGGTATACAAGTACTAATTTTGGAAATGGATATTGAGAGAGGAAGTAATGACCTGCCTCTTGAGAAACCTGTATGCAGGTCAAGAAGCAACAGTTAGAACTGGACATGGAACAACAGACTGGTTCCAAATAGGAAAAGGAGTACGTCAAGGCTGTATACTGTCACCCTGCTTATTTAATTTATATGCAGAGTACATCATGAGAAACGCTGGGCTGGAGGAAGCACAAGCTGGAATCAAGATTGCTGGGAGAAATATCAATAACCTCAGATATGCAGATGACACCACCCTTATGGCAGAAAGTGATGAAGAACTAAGGAGCCTCTTGATGAAAGTGAAAGAGGAGAGTGAAAAAGTTGGCTTAAAGCTCAACATTCAGAAAACTAAGATCATGGCATCTGGTCCCATCACTTCATGGCAAATAGATGGGAAAATAGTGAAACAGTGGCTGACTATTTTTCTGGGCTCCAGAATCACTGAAGATGGTGACTGCAGACATGAAATTAAAAGATGCTTACTCCTTGGAAGGAAAGTTATGACCAACCTAGACAGCATATTCAAAAGCAGAGACATTACTTTGTCAACAAAGGTCCATCTAGTCAAGGCTATGGTTTTTCCAGTAGTCATGTATGGATGTGAGAGTTGGACTATAAAGAAGGCTGAGCACTGAAGAATTGATGCTTTTGAACTGTGGTTTTGGAGAAGACTCTTGAGAGTCCCTTGGACTGCAAGGAGATCCAACCAGTCCATCCTAAAGGAGATCAGTCCTGGGTGTTCATTGGAAGGACTGATGTTGAAGCTGAAACTCCAATACTTTGGCCACCTGATGTGAAGAGCTGACTCATTGGAAAAGACCCTGATGCTGAAAGATTTAGGGCAGGAGGAGAAGGAGACGACAGAGGATGAGATGGTTGGATGGCATCACCGACTCAATGGACATGGGTTTGGGTAGACTCTGGCAGTTGGTGATAGACAGGGAGGCCTGGCGTGCTGTGGTTCATGGGATCATAAAGAGTCAGACACGACTGAGTGACTGAACTGAATGAACTGAATGACCATAGAAGCTGAAGCTGAAACTCCAATACTTTGGCCACCTGATGCGAAGAACTGACTCATTGGAAAAGACCCTGATGCTGGGAAGGATTGAAGGCAGGAGGAGAAGGGAACGACAGAAGATGAGATGGTTGGATGGCATCACTGACTTGATGGACATGAGTTTGAGTAAGATCCAGGAGTTGGTGATGGATGGAAGCCTGGTGTGCTGCAATCCATGGGGTTGCAAAGAGTTGGACACGACTGAGTGACTGAACTGAACTGAATGACCATAGTGTGATTTCAGACAAAGAACCTATTTAGAAGTTAGAAGAGGTGTCAAGATTAGCCAACAGAAAATAAAAGGACTTAAAGCAATAAAATCAGAAGAAACTATACAGATATGAAAATCCAACAAAGAAAACTAAACCACCAGAGTGAGGGCAGCCAAGGGCATGGTATCATCTGATTAGGTGGTCTAAAGGTCTCCCAGTGAAGCTGCACTAAACCTGCTATAGCTCAGCTTCTACAGCAACAGAACCCCTGTCGTAGGGCACTGCAGTCATGATGGGAAAGACCGCAACCAAACAAGTCTCTAGAGGCAGAATTATGGTAAGGAAATTGCTTTGAAAAACCAAGCAAGACTATGAGAATCCTATAAAAAAAAATCATTAAGCTCTCTAACAATATGCCTAAAGGCACCTTTGATCCAATATTCAATGAGAAATCCTAGAAAACACATGTGTGTCACATGAGTTATTTTTTTCCATTTAAAGCCTATCATTTAGTTACATGATTGAGACATGTTTCCATTTTTCAGTGACTGATAGAAATGTATGACCTTTAGTTTCTAATACACGTATGTGAACATTTGTGATGTTTATGCAATGTATTTTTCTAACAATCTACAGTCCAAATTTCTAATGTAAGAAACTCCTAAATCCACTGTAAACTAGCATTAGCACTGATAATTCTGAAAGCAAACAAGCTTTTTAGAGCTAATAGTTATCAAATATTTATTATGTGCTTTGCAGCAAAAAAAGATTCCACTTATACAAGTACTTCCTCGAAGATATTGATCTGAATGTCTTTAATAATAATTACACAATAAGCATTACTTAGGACTGTTTAAGGTAAACTAGGTCATATGGTTGCCCTACAGTAGAGGTCCCTGTAGGGGACATTAGAGGCATTCAGGTTTTAAAGACCATGAACCGAACCCCAGATGCCAGGCAGGGCCTTACTGGACTTTGCTAAAAGCTCATTCTGGACCAACAAACAATGGTATCATTTACAGACCCATAGATTCATTCTCACTTATCTTGATGACTATTTTTAAATTTATTAATGGCATAATTACCTTGAGCTATTATTAGCACTTTTGTAGCACTTAAAATTCTTAGATTTTTCCCTAAACAAACTACTCAGGAAAAAAAAGGTTCACTTCTTTGTTTTCCCTTGGCAGCTCAGTAATGAACATAGCTTTTATATTTTCAAAGTTTTGGTGGTCTTTGGTTTATTTTCTGACAATGCTAAGACCTGAGATGGGGGGGTGGGCCGAGAAGAATTCTTGACAGCTGGCAATAGCCAGCTGTGTGTTCCCCTGGGAAACATCAACAATTGCACAGAATGTTAATATCAGATGAGGACTCTTTAAGACGATGATGGAACAAGATGAAAGCAATCTATAATCACATCTGAACAGAAATTTAAAAAAAATCTGTACAATTACAAAAATGACCAAATATCACCCTCCCCTGTAAGCGACCCTTGCTGATTCTCCAGTGACAACTCTGGCTCCCATCTAGCCCTCTTGTCTAGATGACGACAGCTGGGTTGGCCAAAAAGTTCATATGGGTTTTCCTGTAAGATTTTATGGAAAAACCCAAGGGAGCTTTTTGGCCAACTCAATAGGATGTTCAATGCTAGAATTGCCCCTCACTTTCTGACAGTGCCCAATTCTTGAACAGAACATCCAAGTCCTTTAATCCACCTGATATTACCCAACTCAGGTACAAATCCTGTAACAATTCCTAACACCCACCCTTTTACTGGATGCCCCATCATTCCTCATAGTGTACAGGCTCCCTTGCTATAGCAAGTTAATAAACCTAATTCTGTTTATTCTGATCTTGGTGGGCACTGACAATCTTTTAGGTTAATTTTCTAGCTTAATCCATACAAAAGCCCTAGAATATTTTATATTACTAATATTACATATTACTATTATGATTATAATGCAAATTAACAATATATTGAACTGTGTTATAATCAAGTATATTAATATTAAAATATTACTAGTATACTATTACAATATTATGGTATACTTCGATATTATTATTCAGTTCAGTTCAGTCACTAAGTCGTGTCTGACTCTTTGCAACCCCATGAATCGCAGCACACCAGGCCTCCCTGTCCATCACCAACTCCCAGAGTTCATTCAAACTCATGTCCATCGAGTGAGTCAGTGATGCCATCCAGCCATCTCATCCTCTGTCGTCCCCTTCTCCTCCTGCCCCCAATCCTCCCAGCATCAGAGTCTTCCAATGAGTCAACTCTTCACATGAGGTGGCCAAAGTACTGGAGTTTCAGCTTTAGCATCATTCCTTCCAAGTAACACCCAGGGCTGATCTCCTTTAGAATGGACTGGTTGGATCTCCTTGCAGTCCAAGGGACTCTCAAGAGTCTTCTCCAACATATTATTAATATAAAATAACATGATAATAACAACTAATTAGAGGATATATAAACTTAGAGTGGTTGAGATCTCTGATCAAAGTCAAGGCTAGTGAGGAGTAAAACACGGGTTTTTTAACTCCGGTAATCCAACAAAACTGGAGAAGGAAATAGCAATCCACTCCAGTACGCTTGCCTGGAAAATTCCATGGACTGGACACAGAGAGTCAGACACAACTGAGTGACTAACACGATCCAACAAAAATAATGCAGTTGAACCAACAGTAAACAAACTGTGATTTATCACAGCATTAGTCACTCAGTTGTGTCAGACTCTTTGCAACCCCATGGACTGCAGCACACCTGACTTCCCTGTCCTTCACTATCTCCTGGAGTTTGCTCAAACTTCTGTTCATTGAGTAGGTGATGCTATCCAACCATCTCATCCTCTGTTACCCCTTTCTCCTGCCTTCAATCTTTCCCAGCATCAGGGTCTTTTCCAATGAGTCAGTTCCTCGCATCAGGTGGCCAAAGTGTTGGAGCTTCAGCTTCAGTCCTTCCAATGAATATTTGGGTTGATTTCCTTTAGAACTGACTGGTGGTTGGATCTCCTTGTAGTCCAGGGGACTCTCAAGAGTCTCTATAATGGGATTGTTTCTCCCAGCTCATGACAATACATAAAATTCTACAGCAAAACCTTCTGAATTATCCAATGTCTAGTTTTCATTAAACAGTAATATGTCTTTTCCATTTCAAAGGGCACTTCAGAATCCTACTGTGTTGCAGTTAATTATATGTGTATCTGGTAGAGGTTTTCATCTCAACTTGGCAAATCTGGCCTTTTTATGATTTGTCTTTACTACAAATGCATAAGTTATCAACTTACTGCCTGGAGAGCTGGGGCAATGAACATCACAGATAACCTAATACCACTGATTAAACTGGCATGCAAATAAATGACAAGTATATAAAAGTCAGAATAACACAGTCTTTTAAAAGATAAGTGAGTGAGCTCACAGGCTCAGGAGATGTCAGAAAAAAATAAAAAATGACCACCCAGGCCTATCCTGCCATTTAGTAAAGGAGGAGAAAGGTCCAATAGTTTGATAAGAAGGCTCATTTAGAGTCATACACCTGGGATGAGCCAGGTTAGGACTAGCCCTCACATAGCTCTTAGCCAACATTCTTTCCACTAACCTCCATTAGAAATTTGCATCCTTCAGTAATCATGTTTGACCAAGTGGGCTTGCCCAAGATCACTGAATACACTTCTCAGGAATGACGGTGAATTTACGAATGGCAGGAGGCGGGGAAACCACTGTCCCTGTACTCTGCAACTCTAAGTGATGCTATGGGCAAAAGTTCGTTCAGAAGTAGGCCCTGAGCAGACCAGAGCACCAGTGTTGAAGGCACTTACTTGATGGCAGCTTGGAGCTTCTCACACAGAACAGTGAGCACGGAGACAAGGTCATCACAGAGGGACTCTACTGTTGACCCTTCAAAGAGAGGAGGCGACAGGCATTAGACATCGGCAGCAGAGCACTACAGGCTTACTCAACACTCCTTCCCATCCTCTGCTTTAGATACTTTCAACTGAAAAGATGATTTTCAGATGCTGAGCCTTCCTCAGGCCACCGAAAGCATCAGAGAGAATTAAATATCATCATTCCTTTCCAAGGTAAGACACTCAAAAGATAATCCAGGAAGGAAATACGAAACTATTAACTATAAGTAAAGTTCATTCACACTTAACGAAAGAAGATTTGGTTAATTTAAGAAACAACACAATTGATAACAATTTTCTCAATATTTAGGCCAGCAGACTATACATGTATCCCTTATTCTGATATCTTGAATTTCTGGGTCTTTTGAGCAGACTTGAGTTGTATCCTAGAGAGATAATCTACAGTGGCATGAAAGAAAGGTGGACTTTTCAAACTAGGAAACTAGGGAAAGGGGCAAAATAAGTTAGTCACCATCTCTACCTATTTCAGCTATTTGTCCCAGCGTCCTCAGGGTACACGACCTTTGTTGTTAAAGGAGCAACAGTCAGTGTCAGAAAAAATAATTTTCCCTCCAAACACGTTCATGTCCAGAATCTAGCAACAAAACTCCCACAGAATTGTACTGGAAAAAGACTGAACTTCAGAATCTGTTCAAGTCCTGGTCTACAGCTTGTTGACTGCATGAGCTTGGGTAAGCTTCAGTTTTGCTTCAATTAAGCTTAAGTTTTGCCTTTGGCAAGTGGGGTTCAATAATGTCTCAGCACTGCTAGGCCAAGGAAAGTAACAAGTGGAAGCATCTGCTTTTTTCAAATAAAAACCTGTGGAGATCTATACAAATGTGGCCAAGTATTTGAGGAATGTATAAATGCATGAATGGATGACCATGAGGTCAAAGAAGAGGGAGAAAAAAAATGCCAGGAGTGTTAAGAAGAAAAATAAAATTGAAAGATGGCAGGGAAATGAGAAATGGCTGATCCTCAGAATTTAAGATCTTAAATGCAAAAAAAAAAGAAAAAAGTTGAGAAATGATAAAGTGCAATGATAAAAGACAGTTTAAAATAAATGAAACCCATAAGGAATCCTGAAATTTAATTTTAGGTAAATTTCAAATTGAGTCCATCAATTTTTTACTGATACAATATTTAAATATGCATGCTTAACCAAGAGAACTTTGGTCTCTTTTTTAGTTTATAAAATCATCCTACATTAAAGTGAAAACATTGTGGGAACTGCAATAATCAAAAGAGATGAAAAATCTTGGCTCATACCACTAAGAGCTTTAAAAGGTGAAAAGACGCTGCAATACTTGTAGCCCAAGAATACAGGGAAGTGTGACAAAAACACACTCAAGCAATGCTTTAAAAGAAAATGATCTAAAACAGTAATTTCCTTTCATTTATTCTTTTTCTCCTAATTGTGGTTGTTTAGCTACTTCTTTTTCTTCCTTATATTTCCTTTTTCCTTTTCTCTCTACCCTACCCCTTTCTTCCATTAACTGGCAAAAATATCAAAGTAAAAATTTTTTTTTAACACTTAAAAAAATATTTATTTGACTGCACCAGGTCTTAGATGTGGCGCTTGGGATCTTCAGTCAGGGATTGAACCCGGGCCCCCTGTATTGGGAGTGTAGGCTCTTAGCCACTGGACCACTATGCAAGTACCCTCAACATTTTAAAAATTACTGAATAAAATCCTAGATAAAACTGATATTTTAGTTTTTCAATCAGATGATTTGAATTTTTCATCTCTTTTACGGAAAACAATACCATCAAACATTTTTAAGAAAGCAAAGTGCTTGTCTATTATAGTGGATATTTTTTCCTTTCCTATGAATCAGAATGAAAGTTCCTTACCTTGATTTTATTTGCTACTTAAACCTGGCTGTCTGTCCTTCCCTGTGAGATGACTTATTTTTCATAACAAAACTTCATAAACATCCAGGTGTAATAGCATTTGGTGCCAGTCAGATTTCTACCATTTTGTATTCCAGTTCTCATTTTAACAGTTAATGAACCTGACTTCATGAAGAGTAAAGTAACTACAAAACCAGCCTCCAACAGGAAGATGTGTGAAGTTAATTTCCCTGGCACAGTTGGAACAGGAACAGGTATGGCTGGGCACAGGATGTAGGAACAGAAGGAAACAATGGCTGATTAAAGCTAAGCAGAGCCAAGGAGAATGGGAAGCTAACCCAAGAGCTTTTACTCAGCCTTATATCTGCACACTGAGCACACAGTAGGTGTTCTTATACCCACTTTTTCAACTGAATGTGCAAAAATAAAATCCAATACCTTGACTCCTGAATTCCTGGGGGACATCCGGGTTTTCAATTATCTAGTAAGGGAGACACACACAGGACAGTTAGGAGATTCAGGCAAGAAAAATCTTGACTGTTCAACAATGGAAAGGTCTAGGAAACAAAATGTCATCTGAATGTTCTGGGCTCTGCTAACTTACCTAGGTGCACCTTCCAGCTCTTGATAGCATTTCAGTACTCATGGCACTTATGAAAAGGCTATTATGTCTGGAACCGAGTTATTATCAGTTTCAAAAATAACTCAGCCAAGAGTCCACAACTCCCTGGAAGTTTAAGCCCTATGGTGCACTAGATCATTCTAGGGTGTTGCAGAGCTATGACTGGGGGCAGTACCTGCCTAAACATGTGAGTTCTCTTTGCATAAAGAACAATTTGTCCCAAAGTCACAAATAGCACTCTGAGTGGCACCTAGTGAATACAGATTCTTAGTCATAAGCAGGATCAGTTTCCTGGACTTTGACGTACAGGTCCACAAGAGCTGCTGGTCAGAAGCACCAGCTTCCTATTTGAGGGGGGAGGGTATTAACTTTCAATTGTCTGACCAGACAGACCACTCCAGGTCACCACTAGGTAGACCTGGGACTATTAGGGTAGAGGCAGAACCTTGAGGGAAGGGAGAAGAGGAAGGAAGAGATATTTACTAGTAGTAAGACTTACTTCCCATTGTAGGGATAATTCAGTGACTACTGAGTTGAGAGCAGGAAGGCAGCCTTACCCCTTAGCACTGGGAGATAATAAGAAGGCATTTTTATGCCAATTAACTACCAGATATAAATTATTGCCACAGGGCTGATCTTTTTAAAGCTTGTTACAGGCACATATTTCTACTATTCTCTGTTCATAAATTTGTAAGCTCAGCAGCTTCCACAGAATTTTGGGGAAGTGTGATGTTAATGCCAACAGCTCAGTACATGGCTAAATATTAAGGTCAGAACAATGTTTTTTGGAAGAAATCAATCTGAATCATTTTTATGGAGAGGAGAACTACTATCTCCTACCCCCCAGATATTTACATATGGCATTTTTTCTTTTTAAAATGCTTAACAATAATTTAACAATGGCTTTTGTCAACGAAATAATTCAATAATAACACTTGATAGTAAATTCAGGGTTTCTGAGGATACAAAACAAAATCAAACTGAGTAATCTGCCCTGGGCATAGGGATGGGGAGGGGCTAGACATTAAGTTGATGATACATTTCATGCTAAGCTTTTGGCATTCTAGATTTATTTTCTTTCCACTGTCTTTAAGTCTTTCTAATTCTGAGATGGCCTGTGATGTGTTTCCAGTGACGGGTCATGCTAAGCACTATACACATCTCCTCCAAGTAATGCTAGTGTCCCGTGGGAGGACGTGCAGCCTCACCATTCCTGGGAACCACTCCCCTGTAATAGCTTTTTAAAATTAACCATTCTTAGGTAGTAAAACTTATGTCTCCCTCTACTAGACTTCAAATGTACTTCAAATATTAGCATCCTGAGAATCATGTTTTTCTGGGACACAAAAACATCTCCAGGGACCTACTGAGTAATAGAAAGGAAATTAACAGGAAACACTAATTTTCTATCTAATTTGGGATCTTGCCCCCGGATGGGGTGAGTCCAGATGGTCAGTGACAAGCAGGACCAGAAGGCTGATTAGCCACATTACACAGGATACAGGCACACAACCTTCCAGTTTCATCCAGACCTCTGCAACTATACCGGTCACCTTACCTGTCACTCTAACAGAAGAGCAAGATGAGCTAGAAATCAGTCTTTTTACTTAAAACCTAAAATTCTCCTACTTAAAAATTTCAAAGTATAATTAAACTAATATAAATGAAATCACTTTGAGAATACAAAGTTTCATTTTAATGCTTCATCTTAAAACATTACTGTTATAGTATTTCCCATCACATTGCCACCTAGCAAGGATGGAATGTGACTGTATACTAATATAAGGACTCTCAACATTTTAGGTTTATTTCCATTAAAAATACATTTTTCTCTTAATGCTTTCTACTTACAGACTTGAATTTCTTTTAAACTAATATTTCTACAGCATCCTGTTCAAAACCCTAGTATAAACAAAATAGTTTTTAACAAAGAGAAAGCTAATGTAATAAAAATATCTCAAGTTTAAACAATTTTTTAAGAGAAATTTAGGCTTTAGATATAGCAAACAAAAAATCAGTTTCCGCTCCCCCCCTCCAGATTAGTGTTTTATTTTTTTAAACACTGGCTGCCAGATCACATGTTAATAACTTGGACTGGACTCAGTAAGGAGACCAAGGCATTTGTTCTGGCTCTTTCATTGATAAGCTCATTAACTTTAGATTTCAATTTCACCTCTCTGGGCTTCATCTTCCCCACTTGTTTTTCTAAGGAATAAAAGAATTTGACCAGATAATCTCTAATGTTTCACTCAACTCCATAATTTTCTAAAAATTAGAAAATAATTGAAGTTAAAAATCAGAAATAGTTGAAGTTAAATATGAACTCTTCATTTCTATAATTTCTGAGATATTCTGAATTGCTGCTGGAGATATTCTATTCTAAAATAATAACAAGTGTTCATTCAGAATACTTTTTGCAAATTTTAAAAAATTTTAATCTCAGTTATTAGAGACAGACTTAAAAAAAAAAAACAACACCAGTTTTGAAGAGGAATCATCTCATTAACATTCCCAGAAGATAATATATACAAAAAGCTGATTACATTTACATTTTTTCCCAGGAATGCTCATTTTAAACAATCTGCTCAAGTTAAGAGCAAAAAGCTCAAGTGGGCTCTGATGACAGAGAGAAGATAAATTCAGATTCTTCACTGCCACACTCTTTTATTTCACAAAGAGAAACATATACCCCAAGTTTCAAGTTGCATACTTAACTGCCAGTAATTTTTCTTAATTTTGAATTTACTTGAGTGTTTAATACATCACAATATTTTTATATAAAATTGTTCAATCTGTGATATTTAGAACACGATTTTAAAAGAAAAGTGAGTTTTAAAATAATGACTAAAACAATAACCAAAACCACAAGGAAAAATCTCTCTTTAAACTTTGGAGGGAAACAGGCAAAAACATATTTAAAGAGTTTAATTTATATAAATAAAAGTTCAAATGAACCAAGCCAGCCCTTCCTAATGTTTCAGTAGGAAGCAGCCCTGGCGGGGGAGGGGAGAGCACAGAAGATGTGGGACACTCATCATGCGATTACACAGAGTCACTGGCAAGACCGGGATGAACGTGTGGGTACCGAGAGGCTCACCGTGTTCTCCTGCCTTTGTCGTAACTGTAAAGTCAAGTCACTCAGCATTTGACTGAGAGTTGCCCGCACAGCAGTGTTTATACTACGCTGGTGACAGCTACATATGTATGTTTCAATGCACACCTGGTAAAGAAATAAGATAGCAACATACACACTCTGTAGATATCAGTTCATTACCAACATGCTTTGGAAGTAATTGGAGGGGATGTTAAATCCCTCTTAAATAGAAAGTCAGCCTGATTGAGGACTAGTTATCAATGAGTGCTATTAAATATTTTAAGTCCCTGGGAATTTGTTTTTAATCATAGAGGAAAAGTAATCTTTCTCTAAAGACAATCACTCTTCAAAGCTTACTATTCTGAGCATCACAGAAGAATGCAAATAAGTGATTTTTAGATTAAAAAAACAGTTCTATCCAAAACAAACTCAGGTGGCTGGAAATTAATCAGGAAAAATTCTCTCCATGGCAAAATAGGAACAGAATTTATTAACTCCTGAGTTGGGGAAAAGGGTTAATGAATCCCTTTCTCCTCTATAAACAAGTTTAACCTTGGATTAACTCTCTGTGTTCTTTTGGAAACCTGATAAAGGTGGGACACATCAGCTGTGTTACTAGGCAGTATGACTTAGGGTAAAAATGTCCCCCCGATTACTAAGCTGCATCTGAATTTAGAAAACTGTGAACAAATTATAAAAACCTGGTGAGAAGTTTCCTTGGGTAGCTCTTGTCACTGAGGGAACTCTGCCAGCTCAACTCATGGAGTTGTTACAGAATATTGGTTCCTACACAGTTGAAACCTGGGGCTCCAAATCCAAGGTGACTCTGCACCCACAGAGATGGCTCTTATCTTTTTGCTCCTAAGCTGGCATTTGAGAGCCAGAGACTGGCCTCTGGACTGTAGCAAGGACTCCTGTGAAAGATAAATGCCTGCCCGTGTCCTGTTTCTATTCCCTGTCCTAGATTCTGCTAAGCAAACATAAAGCCAGTTGTGATCTACTGCTGCTGCTGCTGCTAAGTCGCTTCAGTCGTGTCCAACTCTGTGCAACCCCATAGACGGCAGCCCACCAGGCTCCTCCGTCCCTGGGATTCTCCAGGCAAGAACATTGGAGTGGGTTGCCATTTCCTCCTCCAATGCATGAAAGTGAAAAGTGAAAGTGAAGTCGCTCAGTCGTGTCCGACTCCTAGCGACCCCATGGACTGCAGCCCACCAGGCCCCTCCATCCATGGGATTTTCCAGGCAAGAGTACTGGAGTGGATTGGGTCTTGCAAATCTGAATGTCTAGTTGAACATTAGACAACTCCCTGAAGGCTGCAGCATGGAGAAGTCCCAATTTGAGGGGGAAAATCCCTCATTTGATGGTAACGATGTTAAATGGCATGGCTTTTCAGATTTTATTGCCTCTAATTCTTTTAGAAGCTATAGGAATGGACAATAAATGCATGCTTTAAAATTTTTCCCACTTTTTCCTCTCCATAAAGTATGTCATCCTTTTCATTTCCCAAGCATATTTAGTCCCACAAAAAGGAATAAAGGGGGGCTTCCCTGGTGGCTCAGTGGTAAAGAATCCGCCTGCCAATGCAGGAGACACGGGTTCAATTCCTGATGTGGGAAGATCCCACACGCTGTGGAGCAGCTAAGCCTGTGTACCCAAACTATTAAGCCTGTGCTCTAGAGCCTGGGAACTGCAGCTAGTGAAGCCGGAGCACCCGAGAGCCCAGGCTCCACAACAAGAGAAACCACTGCAATGAGAAGCCTGTGCACCATGACTAGAGAAAAGCCTGAGCAGCAACAGAAACTCAGCACAGCCAAAAATAAAGCTGAAAAAAAGGGGGGGGGATTTAATATACCTTGATTACTTTTCTAGGAGTAACTTCAAGACTGCAATGACAATAATAGGGTTCTCACCCAAAGTGAAAGTGAAGTTGCTCAGTTCTGTCTGACTCTTGGCGACCCCATGGACTGTAGCCTACCAGGTTCCTCTGTCCATGGGATTCTCCAGGCAAGAGTACTGGAGTGGGTTGTCATTTCCTTCTCCAGGGAAGGCAAGTTTAATTTGATAACTGATAACTGAGATGGGGGAGAAACTCAATGTGAACCTTTGCTGCTGCTACTGCTTAAGCTAGACCTTTCTGTTAGGCCTCATTATTAAAAATCTTTTTGTAAAATTAACTAGGTAAAAGCAAATATTTCCTAGCAGTTTAATTTACCTCCTATTGAATGCTTGATATTCCAAATGAGCTGTGAAAACTCAAAAATGTATTTGGAAGTTGGCTTAGATTAATTTAAGTTAAAAAATAAGGGCAAATTCCAAAATATATTTGTCAAATTACCATTTTAGGGTATATCAGTTTTAAACTCATTTTTTCAAACAATCATGGATTATAATGTACCTGAAAGTAGAATTTATATGTACTTAGAAAAAAAGTGTTTTAATCTTGAAAGACTTTTACTTTTGCATGTGATGAAATAGTTTAAAAATTGTGAAAATACATCTGAGTGTGATATTTCACTATGATGAAACCAAATTCTCCACAGTGTAATTAGGCACACTCACGAAGGCAATGGCACCCCACTCCAGTACTCTTGCCTGGAAAATCCCATGGACGGAAGAGCCTGGTAGGCTGCAGACCATGGGGTCTCGAAGAGTCAGACACTACTGAGTGACTTCACTATCACTTTTCACTTTCCTGCATTAGAGAAGGAAATGGCAACCCACCCCAGTGTTCTTGCCTGGAGAATCCCAGGGACGGGGGAGCCCGGTGGGCCGCTGTCTATGGGGTCGCACAGAGTCGGACATGACTGAAGTGACTTAGCAGCAGCAGCATATTATTTATACCTTAAGATCTAACAGTTTTCTTTAAATCTTATACTCTCCCAAGAAATCTTTATAACTGTTGATCTTTAAGCTCTCTAAGCGCTGACATTATAAATTTAAGGGGGAATTTTAGCTTAGAAGCATTAAGAGATTAACTATCTGGAGAGCTGAACTACACACTTCATATAAACATGATTTTCCTGAATATGGAGAGCCATTTATAGCTTTCTTTAAAAAACTCTATCAGGACCTTTAGACCCAAGAAAGAACGCACGCATGAAGAACGGGATCTGAAGAAACACAAACAGTGCTGTCAACAGATGAGCTTCATAAATAATCAATATATTTCTATGAGTTTTTAGTGTTACCATCATTTTTAATGTTTAGCTGTTATTATTACACATACAAAATGGGACATGACTTACTCCAAGAGGCATTTTATAAAGGGAAAGGTAGGCATGTTTAGTTTGCTTTGAAAAAAGATTAATCTAAGGAGCTCATTCTACTAAAGCTGTGAACATAAATACTGTTTATGACAAAGGGTATCCCTTTAAACATAAAAATGATCATGTAACTGATATCATTTTCTTCAGGTACTCAGAAAGAGATGCTTTAACAGCTATCCTGACATCCTCTAAAGTTTCTTAAACTTGTTGTATTAATAATTAATTGGTAAATCAGTAAGGTCTGCAGAACTAGGGTTTCCATAATAAACCTGACCACTGTAATTCAAGGCCAGTGATTTTTCACTTTGTGCATGTCTTTCTTCCTCTCCCTCAGGACAGTGCTAAGATGAGCACACTGAATCAGAGAAGCTCAGAGAATACTATGTCCAAAATCAGGCCGAGTTTCTGGGACGGGACTCATCAATCTCTTTTCATATCTCCAATATCAGTTCTATCTCCCCACGCCCTTTGCTTTTGAGGTGCAGAACTGACACTTCAGAAGCTTCAGTTCTGCACCTTGACCAGAGGCCTAAAGGGCAAGTCAAATACCTCGTGAAAAGCCACAGGCCGTGGATCACCAGGGGAGGCACAAAGACACAGGGCAGTGAGGAGTGTCGTAAGGGACATTTTGATCATTTCATGCATTTGTGGACATCCAGCTTTATGGCATGCGAAACACAACTGAGGGCAAAAACATACGTCATTAACGATGCAAAACAGACCCCAAAACAGAAGGAAAAAGAACAAGAAAACACAAGTCTGCAAGCCATACATAAGCAATGCAAATTTCAGATTATCAAGTCAGTAGACTGATAAATAACAGTACTAGGTTACAACCATGGTGGAATAACTATTAAATATGAAGCAGCATAGTGGAATGTAGCAGATAGTCAATACACATTAACCAAAGGGATAAGACATTTTTAAGAAGCTGCCACAGTAGAAGTTTGCTTAGCTTTACAAAGTGCATATGCCCTTCACGTTATTGAACTGTGCTTTTACCTTCTCTTTCCTATCTGAATGGGGTTAGCAGCATAGCTTTGTTAAAACAGTGCATGGTACTGACTGTTAGTCAAGAGCAGAGCTAGTATGTTTCTGATTGGAAAATTTTATGGAGATGACAATTTATGTAATTAAGAAATAGAAAGGATCAGAGATTAAGTAAGCTACAAAAAAGCACAAATGTCTCTTATGTGAATGTTTGTTGATCACAGTAGGATCAATAGAAATTTTGATTATTACTATAAGTCTAAACTCTACATTGCATCATGGTAACAGCTCAGTAGCTCTGCCGTTTCCAGGTAAACAGCAGTAACGGGTGGATATGTGACAGGAGGCACCTCATCAAATGCAAGCACACAGGCATACACACATAAATACACACAGACAGAGCAAACTGAAGTTGCTTTATTATTATTAAGAAATAGCTATGTAAGTAAATCTAGTCTCATGCTTGGGTAGGGAAATTTGCTGGTCTTCCTTTTGTATCTCAACTTACAAGGAAATTCTTAAAGTGCCCAGGGATATACAAAAAACTGACTATGACTTTGTTCTTCCTCCTTCATGTTCTTCTTGGCTTCAGCTGGCATATTAAAATAGCTTAGGACACCTAAACCCATCAATTCCTGTACCTTTTCAGGCAGAGCCTTCTGCTTCGTCTACAGAAAGTCTACTAAACTCTATCCTCTGTCCAATGAACCAACCCGAAAGGAAGCAGAGGGGACCCCTGCATTGCTCCACGCGTCTTTTAACTCCAGATAAGTTGTTCAAGAGCCACACAAATCAGAGGTTAAAGGAAAGTGCTGAATTTCTTGCAAAGGACTAGTTTGTGCAAAGCCCATCTCTGGCAGGAAGTAACCAAAGAACAGACACCCCACAGGAGTCAAACCAGAGTCAAACCAGCAAAGAGACTGGCCCATGAAGAAGGAAGGAGTTTCTGGAAGGAAAAGTGGAGAAGCTCCTTAGAATGGGGTTTCCTCACTCCAGTAGCCTCAGCTGGTTTAAAGCAATGGGCCAGCTCCCTTGGCTGAATTTTGCCAGGAGGTGGGGCTACCCCTCCCAAGTCCTAAAGGGAACATGACAAATAAGATGCTTCCAAGATAAAAAGTACACAGGTGACCTGGTCCATTTCCCTGGATTGTATCTGGAGACCTTCAGCTCCTTAATTGTAAAATATCTTATTCAAGGTATGGCTCAGAAATAATGCTATCACTGTGTAGAGTTAAAAAAAAAAAAAGAATCACTAGAATCATTGAATATTTATGAGAAGTCAGCCCAATTAAAAAAATTCTTTAGTGATACCTAGAACCATTACATCAGAACCTTTGGCAGCAGGTCTTGATTTTCAGTGTTTTTTAAGTTCCCTGGGGGTAACAAGTGAACTGTGTTAAACGTCTATCCTCTGATGGTAATCAAATGCTCAGAAAAGATAAACTGAGTATGAGTGTGTAAAGATACCCAAACAAGTGGCATATGCCTAATGATCACTTTAACCTACAGTCACAAAAATAGTAAAATGTATCAGTACTTCTGCTTCACATGTAAAACCACCATACAGCCATTCTCTAAATGCCTTGGTAAAGTGGATAAGAATCCCAAGAATTTCAGTTGGTTGCTACATTAATATAGCAAGATTTCACTAACATTTTCTAAGACTGAGGGTATCTAGGAGGCAATATAGCATAGTGATTAATGGCACATATTCAAAGCCTAGATTTGAATATCTAAAATTTTTTCAACATTGGTTTTTATTTATGAACAAATCAACATAAAATAAGTCCAGATGGCAGTGCGAGGAGCTGTGCTGCTGACCTGCTTACAAAGGAAACATGTGGACAGTGGAGTGGGTGCAGTCAGACTTCAGCCTGGAGACCCCTTCCTCCCATCCACCTTAGGGTCTTCCTGACCTAAAGTCACTGGGCAAGCAAATTAACCTCCCTTTCTTTGGGATTCTTTATATAGTTGGGTTATGGTAAAGATCAAAAGAGGATGTGTGGGAAATACTACTTATTGGCATGCCCTAGGAATGCAACCATCAGTAGTTACCATTATTAACCACTGTTTTGGAATTAAGGGATGGAGGCTGGATGGAATGAAAACACGGGAGATTCCTGAAAGTAAAATCTTAAAGAGGAAAAAAAAAAGTCCTTGAGAGAGACTCTGCTTGAGCTTGATAACATGCTATAGGATCAAAGACTAGAAGTTTTCCATGACTAAGATCAAACCAGCAAATAAATATTAACAAATGAGGCTTTCTCGTGTAGAAAAATCCCACAGAGCTGCCTTTACCAGGCATGAAAACATGCTCCAAATCTTACCAATGAAACAATAGTATCATTAACCATCTTCAATTCAGCTTCACAGAGCTTCAGGCTATAGCACCACCTCTTCCTTTAACCCTAAGGCCTTGGCAATTTTTACTCTGATAGTTTTTCCTATATTAAAGTAACTACCCTCAGAACACTCAACACGTCTGCTAACTTGAACAGAACAGTAAGAGAAATACTAAGGGTCTCGCTTTCAAACAATAAAAGAATTTTTATCCATATGGAGTTTCAGTAATGATCATTCATGAAATTAAACAGAAAACATGTTGGCTGTTTCATAGCTGTCCAATTCTAAATTCATTTCATATTTCTTATTCCTCCTGCATCACAGAAGACCCTATTCTGAAAAACTGTCATCACTGCCATTTAATTAAGCAAGTTAAAGTTAGACACACAAATGAAGGCTGCCTTCTTATTTACATTTTCAGCGCTTAATGATCCTTTTATAGTTTCAGCAGTACCTTAGGAAAACAACATCATTTTTCATACTTAAGTACACATTTCATTTCCTGATCAACAGGTTCCAGGGTAAGCACTGTTCTGCAGTAAATAGTCAATGCAGACCAGATTAAGAAAGAAGAATGTGTGAATTCTTCCCCTAACATTTTCACAGGTGATTTAAATGATTTATTTTAAGGTGTTTTTATAAATTGTTTCCCTAGCTATATCTAAAGTGACAATAGGAGAAAAGATTTTTTAAGTGAAAGACTTATTTTTTATGAGAAATTAAACTACAATCAAGAAAGCTTCCAAGAGCTAAGTGGTAGTTTTAGGCTGAAATGTCCTGCTTTAAAAATAGTTGCAGATTTTTCAAGGGCTAAATTAGCAGGTGGAAAGCATGTGAGAATCTGCAAAATCACTGGGTCTCACTATGTCTACAGAACACCATTATTTTTGTGGCAGTCTCCTTTGTAGTTCATTCTTCTTGTTGATGAAAAATTATTTCTTAAGCAGTTTCCATGGTGAAAAACCAAACGGCTGTAAGCTATTTTGCCAATTTCAGGAAATATACAATGAAGGCAAATTAAGAAAAATGCTTATTCCTATCAGGCGTATCTGAAGTAAACAATGATTTCAAATAATTCTACTACTATCCTTTCTTAAATTACACAAGCATCATTCATTTAATAATCTACCATCTGTAATGACTGATCCATAAACTTGAGAAATGGAATACTTCCTGCCACATCAGTAAACAAGGATGTCTCAGTGACTGGCAACTGCAGCCACCATGGATGATGACCTGGTGAACCCCGGGGTGTTCTCTCGAATACCTGCCATTTGGCAGCCATCAAACTGCAGTCACTCCTAACAGTGAGCCCTAAGGAAACTCAGGATGTGGAAACACAGGATACTGGCTCCAGATAGGTAAGGCACTTATCACACGAATGAATTCAGTGAGCCCAGACTCTAGCACCTTCCCATATCTAGAAAAGCACTAAATTCCTTAACTTGACATATCTGGTTTCTTTAAATTAACAGTAATCTTTTGATGTTCCCAACTACCTGCCCTTTGTTGCAAAACTCCTCTATATCTTAGCCTCTCCCCTCACCTCCTCAGAACAATTTCCCAGAGATATCTGAGACTTTGTGTCCCAGGCTACAGTCCTCATTTTGCCCCAAATAATACTTAACTCCCAACTCTCACATTGTGCAATTTTTTTTCAACAAGCTTATATTTATAAGTTGTTCTTAGGCTTTTCATATAAACAGATCTACTCCATACTTGTCTTATGCCAGATTATATAAATATGGATTGGGGTAGGAGGCATATTTTTACAAGTTAACAGTGGGCCTTATTGGCGAAAACATACCCTCAGAAGGAACAATGGCAGATTAAATCATTAAAAGCATTTAAAAAATATGCTTGATATATATCAAGCAATGACAAACGGGAAGGAGAAAATGTGGACAGGGTTTAGCAGAACATGAAGAAAGACAAGGGAAATTAGAAGAATCAAAATCCTGCACTTACAAGGTGGCCACCATTAAGAGGATGTTATTGCTGGTGGGAGTCCCTACTTCATGGGGGTGGCTCGATTCGCCATGGCAAAAAGGCATGACAGCTCTCACCTAGGTCTTAGCAGAATGCTATCTTTAGATCTCATTTTAATGAGATTATACCATTATTCACTTATGGCAGTGCTTCTCAAAGTTTAATACCCTTATGAATCACATGGGATATCTTATTACAAGGCAGATTCTTATTCAGAGGTCTGGGTTGAGGTTCAAGGATCTGCATTTCTAATAAGCTCCCAGGCATCTGCCAAGTGGATCACACTTGAGGTTGTAGAGCCTCTCAACTCCTTTCAATATGGTTTTACACCACAGCTTGTTGGACAGAACAGTAACTATCAGGGCAATGATTCTCAACTTGACTTCTACAGTAGACTCAGCCAGTAAAAGTGAAAAAAGTGCAAGTGTTAGTCACTCAGTCGTTTCCAACTCTTTGCAACCCCATGGACTGCAGCCTGCCAGGCTCCTCTGTCCATGGGATTCTCCATGCAAGAACAGTGGAGTGGGTTGCCATTCCCTTCCCAGGGATCAACCAGGGGCTTCACAAAATTTGTACACCCAGGTCCCTTCAAGATCAAAACACTCAGAATTCCTAAGGTGACCCTAGGCGCCTTATTTTCACTAATACTTCCCAGGTGATTCAAATATGTAGGCTTTGAGGAAAACCACCAACATAAAAGTAGGGCCTCCAATGTTATGTAACTGTAAGTAGCCCATACATAAGAGAATTCATTTTGGGAGGGTAAAGAGAAGTCAAAATTTAATCAAGTAACTACTGAAAATAGCCAGCCTTGTTCAGGAACCTGTGCAACCTTGCGGAAGCCTGTCTTTTGTTCTGATCTTCAGTTTTCGTTTGTAGTGAACTGAGGCACAGTATTCCCTTCATAAAAAGATCTATTTTAAAGATAAAAGGCAAGATCAATGCTGTGTCTGCAGAGTGCTCACCCCGGGAGTGGTCTGGATGAAGGGAGGGGCAGCCCCTTGGAGGATTACCACCAACTTCCTTGAGGCAAACGTTAAGGGTCCCTGTAAGTAGCTCTTCCATGACCAGACTATGAAACACGTTCTATAGGATGTAGAGACTGAAAGCTCAGTCATGCCAACCAGTCTTGCTTCCCGGGTCTATCACTTCCTAGGTGTGTAGCTTGGAAAGTTAGTGGATCTCTCTCTGTGCCAGCTGCCTTATCTGTAAAACACAGATAATCAATAGCTCCTGCTTCACAGTACTGTTGTGCAGTTAATATGATTTAATACAGGGAAAATTCTTAGAATGGTGCCTTGCAGAGAGTAAGCACTGATGCTGCTAAGTCACTTCAGTCGTGTCCGACTCTGTGCAACCCCATAGACGGCAGCCCACCAGGCTCCCCCGTTCCTGGGATTCTCTAGGCAAGAACACTGGAGTGGGTTGCCATTTCCTTCTCCAATGCATGAAAGTGAAAAGTGAAAGTGAAGTCGCTCAGTCGTGTCCGACTCTTTGTGACCCAGTGGGCTGCAGCCTACCAGGCTCCTCCGCCCATGGGATTTTCCAGGCGAGAGTACTGGAGTTGGGTGCCATCGCCTTCTCTGAGAGTAAGCACTAAATATGTGTTAAAAGCAGCCATGTAACACTTTGAGTATAAGCACTTGTTTCTTTTTTACATTATTTATTTATTTATTTCTGGCTGTGCTGGGTCTTCACTGCTGTGTGGGCTTTCTCTAGTTATGACAAGCGGGGGTTACTCCATAGTTGCAGTGCATGGGGTTTCCCTTGCAGTGGCTTCTTCTCTTGTTGCAGAGCATGGGCTCTAGGGCTCAGGTTCAGTAGTTGTGGCATGTGGGCTCAGCAGTTGCAGCTCTCAGGCTCTAGAGCAAAGGCTCAACAGTTGTGGGCTTAACTGCTCTGTAGCACACGAGATCTTCCTACACCTGGGATCAAACCCGTGTCTCCTGCATTAGCAGGCGGATTCTTTACCACTGAGCCACCAGGGAGGCCCCCTGTAGTTATCTCTTGTCACTACAAGCGATGTTATGCTTTCAAGCCTCCTCAGAATGATCAGTTCTGAGAGGGAATGGCCACAGCAAGCAGTGAACCCAGATACTCTTAGCTAATACCTGATCAAGTACACTGAGTTGCAGCCAAGCCTGGTGGATAAAAGATCCACTGTTCTCAGCAGGAGAATAGTTTCCAGGGGGTTTCCATTACTGGCTTTTGATCAGGGCTGCTGGATTAAGTGAGGCCCTGGCACTGGCACCTGCCTGCTCGTGGTGCTCCTGGATGACAGCCTCTCTTGGCAGACTGGCATGTAGATGTCCTCCCCCAGGGACCGGCCAGCTGCAAGAGCTGGATTCTTACTCCCCTGAACTTGGTGTCCATGCCAGGTCCAGGCTAGCAAGGAGGAGCTATTCTGCACACTGCCATTTATCAAAAGCACTTTGAAGTGGTGATGATTATGGTCCTTACAAAGCAGTCTCCATCCCCCTGCTGATGCTGGACAATCTGCCCCTCTGTCCAGTCACCAGAGAGGAGCTGGGCATTGAAGCTAGGCCTGGGGGAACCTGCAGTCTCAGCTGTTAAGGTCTACGTGGGCAGGGAGGTGGTAGGACCTTCTGGTGGGTCTGTACGAGAGGCACAGCCTAAAAACATCCTCTGGAACACTAGTACTTAGTGAAGTTGCTCAGTTGTGTCTGACTCTGCAATCCCATGGACTGTAGTCTACCAGGCTTCTCTGTCCATGGGATTTTCCAGGCAAGAGTACTGGAGTGGGTTGCCATTTCCTTCTCCAAGGGATCTTCCTGACCCAGGGATCGAACCCAGGTCTCCTGCATTGCAGGCAGACGCTTTACCCTCTGAGCCACCTGTCAAATACCAGATGAAAAGTTTCCTTTTACGATCCTTACCAAGTCCTTCCTTCAGAGGAATACAGTCCCAAGCCCCCATCCTGAACTAGAAATCAGAGCTAGCACTGGAAGTAAGGCATTTTTCTTTGAAGGTCTGACCCCTGCTTTGGGACCTTCAAGCTGATGTTCTGCTGGAAAGTCTTCCAACTGGGGGATCTCAGTGGGCTGCAGGTAGGACAAGAAGGTGAGGGGAGTCAGCTTGCTACTGTAGTCTCAAGAAGCTAGCCCCATCTATGACCCATCCCTTTAGGGTCCTGGCCGGATCACCATTATTTAGTGGAAGACTGGATGTCATCAATCTGCTGTTCCAGAAAAGCAGGAGCTAACCTTGACCCAGCGTTTACTACATGGCCGCCTGCACTGAAAGCTTTATACATGGGTTCTATTTTTCTTGGCTAACTGGCACAACCACACAATGCGAGATAGCGAGACAGGTGCTGTTAGCGTTGCTTTTACACACAGAACAAACACAAACCCAGGGAGGTATCCAAGGCAACCCTGCTGGGAGGCAGGAGAGCCAGGATTTATATGCAAACACAGTGAGTCTCTGGAGCCCACACTCTCACCACCACGCTCAATGCCTTTACCTGTATATTGCTCTTGGGTTGAGTTTTTTTTTTTAATTGTTTTTTCTTTACAGGTTCTTATAGAGACCACTGTGTGTGTGTGTGTGTGTGTGTGTGTGTGTGACCACTGTGTTTTGTGTTTCATTCAATCTAGAAAGGCCTGCTAAGTCTCTACTCTGGCTTCCAGATCCCCACTGAGATCAGTGTGTGTGTGTGTGTGTGTGTGTGTGTGTGTGACCACTGTGTTTTGTGTTTCATTCAATCTAGAAAGGCCTGCTAAGTCTCTACTCTGGCTTCCAGATCCCCACTGAGATCAGTGTGTGTGTGTGTGTGTGTGTGTGTGTGTGTGTGTGTGTGTGTGTGTGTGTGTGTGTGTGTGTGTGTGTGTGTGTGAGATCAGTGTGTGTGTGTGTGTGAGATCAGTGTGTGTGTGTGTGTGTGTGTGTGTGTGTGTGTGTGTGTGTGTGTGTGTGTGTCCCCCACTGCTGTTCAGGAATTGTTGGGCTGCCCAAAACGTTAATTTCGTCAGTGAATCCGTTGTTCAATAAAGTTCTTGCTGAAAATGAAAACTGTGTCCTTTATTTTTACGTAAACCCCAATGAACTATTTGGCCACGATGAGATACATAACAAATCTTTTCAGATTCTCATTCAAAAACCCTGTGAGGATGAAAAAGGCACCTGCCTTCTCAAAGGGAGCTTGGGAACCCCTGGTGGCCTGCCCAGTCCTGAGGGTCCTACAACAGCCTGTCTTCCTTCCCTACCTCCCTCCTCGGCAAGGGATGGGCTGGGCAGTGAGTGACACACTGCATCTCCTGTCTTGTCCTTCATACAGCAAAGAACCAACAAGCATCCTACATGCCAATCCTGTTTCTTGCTCTGATCAAACACTACATTTGTCATTTTAAAAGCAAACCAGTGTGGTATATCTAAAATAGGTACACTCCTAGCATCAGAGAATAGAATGGTGATTGCTGGGGGGCCAGGGGGAAGGGGAGATGGAGAGTTACTGTTCAATGTGTATAAAGTTTCAGCTATGCAAGACGAGCAAGTTCTAGAGTTCTGCTGTACAACATTGCACTATGTTTAATGTTACTGAGTTGTACACTTCAAAGTGTGTTAAGATCTCATGTTAAAGGTTCTTACCACAGCTATTTTTTTAAAAAACCCAAACCTACAAATGATAAGACCACTCACTGGTATCTCTTAAAATTCAACTGAAAATACTGACAGCTCTTCTATTTATTTAGTTATACAGAGTGAAACATACCAATATGGTAATGAAAAATATTCTTTCCATCTACCTAAATACACATTTGAGAACTGATTTATATTGTAGTGAGGGGTCAGCTGTCTATTTCTTTTGACTGACATATAAAATGATCTACCTGCTCAAAAATAATTTTCTCAATTTTCAGTTAATGCCACACAATACCACAAAAGATCAGGTATCAGTCATAAATCCTACTCATGATAATGTTCATTATGTATGATGGGGGATATATTAATTAGCTTGACTGTGGCAATTATTTCACAATGTATATGTATATTGAAACACTGAACATTTTGCAGATTATACCTCAATGATAAGAAAAAGAGGAAAAAAAGAAAACATGCCCAAAGTGCTAAGCGTCTACCTGGTATAATCAGTAAATGGTAATCATTACAGTTTAAAAAATACCCATGACTGCTGAGAGCTAGGTTTTCTTTTTCTGCATAATTTCAGAGTTCAGAATATCATTGGCTCATTGAGGTCTGCATGTGTACTCTTGTCAAAACACACAAATCCTGAAGATATCCTTTTCAAGAGGTGGAAGGAAATTTATTTTAAGCATATTAAAGTATGGCTTTGGAATGATGCCGTGTCCAAAAGCCAAAGTCATATGCCAGACATTCAGGAAGCCAAGCTTTCTGTTGGACATACTCTTGGGAGTGCTGAAGGTACACATTACTCTAGGCTGCAATACAGATGGAAAAGAGAAGGTTTTCCAACGATTGTTACAAAATGCGTTCATCAGAGTTTAGGAGACAAGGATGCAACTGAATCAATAAGCATCGTCCCTAAATCTCATGCTTGGTTTAAAGATCAAATCCTCCTCAATTAATCTTAGGAAAAATAGTGAGTGTAATACCTAGGTATAGCAGTGTTAGGAGAACCAGTACTGTTATTTCCATGGTTAAAGCCTCAAGTCAAGCAAACCAGAGCATGCAGAGCACTGACAGAGTGGCCCACAGAGCCTGCTTCCCACAGATCAACTCCTTAGTGAAAATTCCCCACAGTAATGATCAGAGAAGGGCTCACCCCTCTGCTGCAGCTCAGCTCCACCCCAGCATTTCTCCCAGGTTGGGGTAAAGCAGCTGTGAGCAGACAGCACAAACAAGCAACGCTTGAGGGTCGAGGGGAGCGAGTACTTACCTCCGCGATCTTCAGCACTGCACTCCCATTCAGGTCAAAGGTTGGAGTGTAGGTTATGCAGAGTAAAACCTTTAACAGCCACGAAGTAGGGGAGGAAGAAAAAGATAAGGGATTAGAATTCTAGAAATAAATTTCCATTTCGCATGCCACTTACGCAGTCTTGTTTTATGACTTTTTTGCTCTTTGCTTTATTTCATATGTTTGTTTCTATTCCACTCACTGCTCTCTAATTAGTGGTCACACATTGCCCAATAAAATAGAGACTAATAAAGTAAAGGCTGAAAACTTCTCCCCAAGGAAACAACCATTCTAAGACTGGCCAGAGATGGCTTTCCTCAACAACTCCAGGAGGTCTGTCTAGTAATAAAGAAAATCAGGCTCAGTGCTAGGTCCTGAACATGAATTACCTAAACTGATTTTTTAGTGTCATTATTATTGCCCTCATTTTACTGGTAAGGAAAGTGAAGCTCAGAACCATTAAATAAGCTGCCCAAAGTCACACAGGTACCAGCTGCAGAGCTGAATCTGAACCCAAGTAATCTGACTCCATGCTCTGCCCGACCATGTAACACTGTCTCTGTATCTTTCTAGACTCAAGTATCACTATATTTTTCTGTTCCTGTCACTTCTCAGATCCACATGGGATTAGACAGTCTTTTATGGGCACTTTCTTCTTTCTTGCTTTACCTCCCTCAGAACACTGCCCGGGGCTTATTTATTAGTCCCAAGTTCCCCTTATTCTCCAAGTTACATAGACAATGAGTTGATGACATTTACAAGATCTTTAAGGACCATTAAAAATTCCACTTTCTACTTGTAGAGCTATTAGGGAATAGATCAATAGAAGCTCAGGGCATTTTAAGAATTGCTTCTAATTTTGTAGATAAGAGGCTAGCCTCTCCCCTGTCCATTTGGCTTCCAATGGTGCACATTATCTCGCTGGTGGTCCCAGACGAGAAACTGCTGGTGTTTGCTCCTCTATCTCCAAACCCTACAGCCATGTCTGGTGTGCAGCTCGGCTCGTCAGTGGCAGCCTCAGAGGACGTTTCTCATCTGGTTCTCCCTAACTCATGAAAGAGCAACAAAGCCTGGCATATTTGCCTAAATCAGGACATACTGCTCATCAGCACATCTAAAAGCACGACTGTCCATGGAACAGAACCTCTCCTAATCTCTCAGTCTTAGTTACTAGCCAGGCCGGCCCTAGGAAGAGTCACACCTTCAGAGAAAGCAAATAGATATATAATTAAAGAAGGAAAAAGGGAATTCTTGCCAATTTTAGTCACAAGGTTAGATAACTTCACTGTGGGTCTGCTCCTCCATCTTTTGCTCCTTAAGGCACCTGATAGCCAAGAGTCAACTCCAGATAAAAAGCATCTGAAAGCCACTCTGGCTGAGAAAGAGGCATTGTGGGAAATAATACCCCGTGGCTTCATGGGAAAAGGCTTTCTTTTGTGTGATGATGGGGTCAGGGTCTGGTATGCGAGAAGGGATGAAAGCTGAGGACAGCAATGCCACCAGGTCCTAATTTGGCCTTGGGAGAGGCCATCTCTTCTAGTGTCTCTGTACTTGACGGTGCCTCTGCCTGACACCCTCCTGTCCTCCACTCTTCCCATGCTTGTTCCTCACGTGGGTCATCTGTTGGCTTCTTTGCAGTCTCAGCTCAGATGTCACCCCCTCAGGCATGTGGCCCTCCCTGAACACACTCTCTGAAATGGCCTCTCACACAGCTTCTTGTTTCACTTGCTTCAGAGCAAACACCAGTTTCATAAATTACTGGCTATAATCTTTCCATCAGACTATAACATCCACTGGGCATCCTCAAGGCTTTCCCATATGAGGCTTTCTTACTATGATTTCTTATTGCCTCAAATGGCTTCTCTTTCTTGAGATATTTCTTTTTTCTATGCCATGTTTCATGGCGGGTAAGTAGGGGGTATGAGAGAGTGCCTGGTGGAAGTGGTGGTCTGGGGAGGTAAACTGGCCCATCTGGGCTCTTGGCTTTTTAACTATTTACAATGGAATATTACTTAGACATAAAAAGAATGAAATAATGACATTTGCAACATGGAAGGACCTACAGCCTGTCATATTGAGTGAAGTGAGTCAGAGAAAGATAAATATTATATGATATCACTTACATGTAGAATCTAAAGAAATGGTACAAATGAATCTATCTACGAAACAGAAGCTGAGTCACAGATGTTGAAAATAAACTTGCGGTCACTGAGGGGAGAGAGGGGGAAGGGATATATTGGGAGACTGGGACTGACATATACACACTACTACAGAGTAGATAATTAACAAGGACCAACCAAATAGCACAAGGAACTCTATTCAATATTCTGTAATGACTTATATGGGAACAGAATCTAAAAAATAGTGGATGTGGATGTATAACTGACTCACTGTGCTGTACAACAGACACTAACAACACTATAAATCACTATACTCCAATAAAAATTAATTAAGAAACAAAAATAATGTTACTTATAGGACCAACAATCAGCTTCCTGCCTTCCATTGTTCTGTGCATTCAGACAAGGTGCACAAAGGTAGATCTGGAAAGTTTTCAAAAATCAACCTAGTTTTCTGTGAGCAAGGAGCTGCTTTTTACAACAGTGGCTGGAGGAAGTGGGAGCAGAGTCTATGGTAAGGTCTTCAGGAAGTTCACTGAGTTGGTATATTTGCTAATCAAGCTTATCAGGTGAACAAGGAGACTGGACTCTCTCTGCCACAGGGAAGCCAGCAAGTGTACAGGGAGGCCCTTTGCAACAGTCTGAAGGAAGCTGAGACTCCTGCACCCAGCCAAGGCTGATCCTGTTCAAAAGATCTTTGAAAAAAGGCTTTTCACACCTAATGTCTGGCCACTAAAAACCAAAGACTCACTGAATTCTATGCAAAAACTAAAAACAAGAAAAATAATGAAAGTGAAGCACATTAATGAAGCTGGCTCCTTAAGCTCATGCAGCCTGCTTTGCTGGAAGCAGAGGAGGTTTTAACTCCAGGGCTGATGGTGCCCCTGGCCCCCCATGACATATAAAGACAAGACATGTAAAGAGCTCCAGTGTCTAGCAAGGATGATGCAGCAGACAGAAGTGACTTGTTGAAAATGATACGTGGAGAAACCCAATGCCTGCAAGCACTAATTCACTGGATTCAAACACAGACTGGGTGTAGGAAATTTAGGTCAACAGCAAATTAATTTAAACTGTCTGCCTTCCACTGCATAATGAAAGGGTAAGTAGTTTAGATTCATATTCTGAGCACGTTGGCCTCAAGGCAAACAGGAGCACCTAAATACTGAGGGCAATTCCGTTAAAAATACATCCCTCACAGGGTCATTAAAGCATATTGACTACATTATCACGAACAGCAGCAATTTGAGTGATAGGCGGTGTCTTGCAATCTAGCTTGCTAGTACTGCCTCCATAAAGAAGCCAAGGGGATGCAGAAAGCAGGCGGCAGGGGGGGGGAAACCTTCCACAAAAAGGGAAAGATCCTTACAAAGGCTAATAAAAATCCCAATAATTAAAAAACAATAATTGAATGGCTACTATGTACAAGAAACAATTCTTCAAATAAAAACGTGCATAGAAACCCCGGAGAAAAAAGACGAGACTGGAAAGGAGAATGAGAAGCTGATTTATTGCAAGCCCTGGGGACCAATGATAAGAATCTGGAAATGTAGCCATATGAGGAACAGAGAGAGAAGTGGATTGATAATGATGACAAGTACAAGATCACAAGTATGAGCCTCTGATCAGGAAAACCCTGGATTAATTCTCTCCCAAGGGCACCTAATCATCAAGATTAAAGTTTTTCCATCAGGCTTATACTGCTTTGTGATTGTAATCATGACAGAGCAGGGGCTGTGATGTCAGAGTTAAAACATAACTGTTTTAGTAACGTGACTGTGGCATGTAATTTAATATTTAATTGCTGTGACTTTGCCTACATCCTCGACCTCTTTATCTTTAAAATTCCCATCCTACTTCATAACAATATGTAGAGGAAAAATTAAATAACTTTTTTTTTAAAGAGTACATTCAATATATGTATCTCCAGGATGTTTTCTCATAGAGATTAATAAACAAGTCTCCATTTGATGGGACTCATGGCAGCCATTTCAATGTAAATTACATACATTTTAAGTAAAAAAAAAAAAAAAAAATCAGATCATCCACATTCAAAATCATAAATCTTTCCTACTGTATATCACTGCCCCTATTCCTATGGTCCAAAGCCCTCATCGTCTGATCCAGCTCCACTTCCTCTCTCCTCAATGTTTTCTCTTTCAGGTCCCAAATCAATTCAAGGAATATTAGCCAAGGTTCTAATTGCTGTGGGGTCACAAATACAAAGCAAGCACCATTTTTACCATAAAAAAAAAAAAAACTTCACAACCTACTGGGCAAATGAATGCTTGTACAACTATACTTCATGGCTGATTTAGTAAGTGCTACTGCAACCATGAGGTATGTAATAGTTTTGAAGGTTAGAAGACATCTCAGCTTTGAAGAACAGAATCACAGATGAGATAATGTGAGCTAATCACTGATGCAGGAGAGAAAAGGGAGGGACAGATGTACCAAGCAAAGGAAACAGTGAGAATAAAGGAATGAGGTGTGAAGACAGAGGCTGGAGATGATGCTAAAAAGGTTAGCAGGAACCTTATTACACATCAACTTAAATGCCCCTTTTAAGTGTTTTGCACATATTATTTTATGGCTGGTCAGGGCAACAAATCACAACTAAAACTAGATGTACTGAGAGAAACTGGAAATCAGGTGATAAAGCAGATAATATGACATAGATGAATTAAAGACAGATCCTAGTCATTCCAATGGCAATGAATTAACTGGAGTGCATTTGATGAAGGAATGCAGGGAATTCACAAAAAGAAAGCAATGGTCACTCATACATGAAATCTGGGTGCCATCCAACCATGGTTCTGCCCGCCGACTCTCTTCTAATTCTAGTCAATCTGGTTGAAATCTCTCATATTCACCTATATTTCATAAAGCTTTATATTAGATACTAATAAAGTAACATGCTTTAGAGAAGATAAACCTTGTTCAAAAATCCATCACATAAAACATTACAGATGTGGTCATCCCAGAATGGGTAGATCTGGAGAAGTTTAGATACACCACTTAAAATCTGCATGCCCTCTGCATCTCCCACTAATACAAGCTCCTTAGCAGTGAGCTCTAACTTTCTGATGCCCACCATGTTTACAGCGCCATGTAGGGCTCTGGGAGGTGTGGTGAGTTCCAGTCTAAGCTCAATCCCTCCTGTGCATTGTCCACAGGAGTAATCAACCTCACAGAGTTTCAGCGGGACTTGTGTGCACATTACTGTAAAATGTGTCGAGAGTATGATAAGACAGCTTGGCAGCACAGAAGGAAATTGTTCTGAGAATCCAAACGTCAGATCCAGGTGGTGTGACTGGCAAAATCCAGATGGTGTGACTGTGCCAGCTTGTGCAACCACATAGGTAATAATACTAGAGCTTCAGATGACCTGGTTAGGGCAATGAGAATTTAGGGAGCCCCCATTCAGGATGTCCAGCTATTTGGCAGGACCTCCAGGCAGGACAGGGAGAAAATCACCTCTACAAACTAGAGGGCATCTCTGATGAGACTTACAGAACATCTGTCACTCTCTGCTCTGAGAAATGATTTTTTTTTTTTTGCATTCAACATAGTAACTGGTAACATGTACCATTTCTGGCTCCAGAGCTCATTTCTGTTAAAGTTGTATATAAGTCCTCTACAGGACCATTTCCAGGGGATGCAGGAGTAAAGAAATGATTCTTAAAGTTACTGGATAGCAACTGCATGCCACTTCACCTCTACCTTGGGCTGCATTACTTGGGCTGCCATTCTTTTATTGCATAAACACTCACTGAGGTGTGATGCATTAATGGTCAGATACAGTATTAGGTGTTGAGTGCACATGAGTAAATTTTAAAAAGATATCTTGATGATCCCTGAGCTCCATAATGCTAACATCTGGTTTTGAAGACAGTAACAAAATAAGGGATTACAATAAATGGTGAGGAGTTGTTACGACTGGAAAAATACACTGTATTGTGAAGAGTTATCAGGGTCTAACAATATAGTACACTCGTAATGCTATACTCATCTTTAATGGAACTCTAAATTTAATATGTTGTAATCAACAACCTCAGATATGCAGAAGATACCACCCTATGGCAGAAAGAGAAGAGAAACTAAAAAGCCTCTTAATGAAGAAGAAAGAGGATAGTGAAAAAACTGGCTTAAAACTCAACACTCAAAAACTAAGATCATGGCCTCCAGTCCCATTACTTCATGGCAAACAGATGGGAAGCAAATGGAAATAGTGGCAGATTTTATTTTCTTGGGCTCCAAAATCACTGCTGACAGTGACTGCAGCCATGAAATTAAAAGACACTTGCTCCTTGGAAGAAAAGCTATGACAAATCTAGACAATGTATTAAAAAGCAGAGACATCGCTTTGCTGACAAAGGTCAGAATAGTCAAAGCTATAGTTTTCCAGTAGTCATGTATGGTTGTGAGAGCTGGACCATAAAGAAAGCTGAGCACTGAAGAACTGATGCTTTTGAACTGTGGTGTTGGAGAAGACTCTTGAGAGTCCCTTGGACAGCAAGGAGATCCAACCAATCAATCCTAAAGGAAATCAGTCCTGAATATTCATTGGAAGGACTGATGCTGAAGCTCTGGTACTTTGGCCACCTGATGTGAAGAGCTGACTCATTGGAAAGGACTCTGATGCTGGGAAAGATTGGGGGCAAGAGGAGAAGGAAGCAACAGAGGATAAGATGGTTGGTTGGATAGCATCATCGACTCAATGGACATGAGTTTGAACAAACTCCAGGAGATAGTAAAGGACAGGGAAGCCTGGCCATCCTGCAGTCCATGAGGTTGCAAAGAATTGGACATGACTTAGCAACTGAACAACAACAACACATATAATTAAGGAATGAAAAACACAGGGAGGAAGACAAGGAGACCATCAAGAAGTGAGTTTATTTGGGAGAGTCAGCTTACTAAGGCACACCAGGAACAGGGAGGCATGCTGAATGAGCAAGGAATCTTCTTTCCCTCTTTCTCAAGCCATTAATATATACATAAGTGCTTAATTTATACATATATACTTTGAGATGGTAGTTTCACTTTTCCAAATATCAGATGTTATTTGTAAGTCAAACCAAGTAACCTACTATAGCTCAAAAAAGTAACTCAGAATTTGAGTGCAGCCCACAGAGGCCTTATCCTTCCCTTGCTTGGAGAGAACTCTGGAAACCCTTGATGCCAGGCACATTTTAAACCCCAGCTCTGGTTCTGGCTGAAAATTTAGCTGTGTTAATGTACATTGCCTTCTGGACTCTCATGTATATTGGCTTGAAAATTCATACACTTAAACATATTTGCATAATTCCTTTTCTTGAGAAACAGCCCAGTTCTTTTTTTTTCCTCTGTCAAATTCAGCAAAAACAAAGGTGGAAAATTTAGTGACAAGGACAGAACACTGACATCAAATGCCTTTCTCTTGGATGTAGGGCTTGTCCACCTCCTAGGAATGTAGCCTGATGAGTATGAACTGCTGGAAGTGTACCCCAGCCATGAATAGAAACAGATTTTTTTCCCTCATGGTCCACCTATAAACAACAAAGCAGGCTCAGTCTTCTGCAGACAGAAGAACGCAGAATACACATCTTTAGAGTGAGCGGGGTCAGGTACCACAAAAGTCAACAGAGAATTTTAGAGGACATCTTCTTATCATCTGAATTTAAAATGTGGATGTCAAAGATATGCATTTTTTTTCTTATCTTGATCAAATTTGCTCAGCCGCAGCACTATTGACACTTGGGGACTGTCCTGTGTACTGGTGGAGGTTTAGCAGCATCACTGGCCCTCTCTAGATGGCAGTGACTCTCTCTTCCCTAATTGTGACAACCAAAAATGTCTCCAGACATGGTCAAATATGCCCTAGGAGACAAAATGCTCCCCTGTTGGGAACCAGTCTTAGGTCACTGATACCCATGCCTTGTGGATACAACTGAGAATTCTGACATCACTCTGCTCCAAAAGCCTCAGATCTAGAATGCAGAACTTTCAGAGAGGACCTAGGGTGAGCCACTAAGCCTTCAGTGGGCTTCAGAGATCCTGGATTGACAGGAACAATGGAGGAGTTGAGCCACGACCCCAATCTTTTTTTTTTTTTTTCACTTTTCTAAGGGTTTTATCTATATCCATATCTATACTTTTTTTAAAATTTAAGTGTAGTTGACTTACAATGTTTCAGGTGCACAGCAACCCCAGTCTTTATTTTGATCCAAAGACAATGAATGAAATTATTTTAGTGTGTGGAAATTCTACCACTTACAACTTAAATTGATTTTTTGGGTTGGCCAAAAAGTTCATTTGGGTTTTTCTGCACCATCTTATGGAAAATCCTGAATGAACATTTTAGCCAATCACTTTCTGGCTCAATTTACCCCAGTTCTGGCAAACAGCTATTCTGAGAGTTTTTGTCTTTTTTTAGTCAACAGATTTTTCTAGAGCTCATGACTTCCCAGTTTGGAAAACACTGCAAATTACTAATTGGTTTATGATCAGTCTTGGGTTCTTTTTGGTCTTTATTTGTTGCCACAAGTTTAATATTCATTATACACATCAGATGGGCCCTTTGCACCTAATTCTAGGACATACTACACTAGTGACATCCACATGTAAATATTAAATTATGATGAACTTAGCTAATTTGCTTGAATAAATAATCAAACCATTCTTATTCTTATCTTCTCTTCTAAACTCTCTTCCTTGGCAAACACATAACTCTTAGCTTGCTCCTTGGAAGGAAAGCTATGACAAACCTAGACAGTGTATTAAAAAGCAGAGACATCACTTTGATGTCAAAGATCCATATAGTCAAAGTTATGGTTTTTCCAGTAGTCATGTATGGATGTGAGAGTTGGACCATAAAGAAAGCTGAGCACGAAAGAATTGATGCTTTCAAACTGTGTTGCTGGAGAAGACTCTTGAGAGTCCTTTGGTCAGCAAGGAAAGATCAAAGCAGCCAATCCTAAAGGAAATCAACCCTGAATATTCACTGGAAGGACTGCTGCTGAATCTTCAATACTTTGGCCATCTGATGCAAAGAGCTGACTCATTCATTGGAAAAGACCCTGAGGCTGGGAAAGATTGAAGAAAAAAGAAGTAGAGGGCAACAGAGGATGAGATAGGTAGACAGTATCACTGACTCAAAGGACATGAATTTGAGCAAACTCTGGGAGATAACTTAAGGACAGGGAAGCCTGAAGGGCCCTGGGTTGCAGAGTCAGACATGACTTAGCAACTGAACAACAACAGAAGTCTCACAAATGTATTTTTAGAGCCAAGATTTCTCCCAAGTTTCAAACCTTAACTTCAGCTTGTAAACATCAGCAATGAATATATGCAATTTCATGAAAATCACATCAAGCACACTAAGCTTCTAATATGGTAAACAGCTAACACTTCTTCCTGCTCTGAAATTCTTAATTATGCAACCATTAAAATTATCTGTGAGGGGATAAATATAGCCATGTGGGAAATGCTTATAATCTAAAGTGAAAAGCAAGAAATAAAATCCTACATACACAATGACTATAACTGTAAACACATAAATAGATATGATGAAAAGTGAATATACAAAAGTCAGTCACAGTGATGAGCTCTACATTGAATCTTTTCTATTTGGGAACACCTGTAAGGTGAAACTCCTTGTATTTATTCTTTTAAAATATTACAATTCTTTGATATCTGACAATATGAACTCACCATCTCCTTCCTAAGTTAGCTCGGCCAGAAGCTCAGGCTCCCAGTCTTGTAATCATCTTGGATTCTCCCCTTTTCACCAACTCACCAGCTACACCACGGATAGCCACTAGGCACTGCACCACCTCACGAGCGCCTCTGACTTGGCTCTGCCTGTTCTCCGAGCATCCTGCAAAGCCCCTTCCCCTTACCCTCACCTTCAATATCTAACACCTCTGAACATGTCAATCTCCAGCTTACTCTGAATACTCTCCAATCTCTATGGACTACCAGCTGCTTACTCTAACCAGGCCTTCTTGAATCTGCTTCAACCTCCTTTTCAAACTCATCCACCACTCATTCCTCACTAATCCCAGTTTCCACCCTGTGTTTTTCCATTTCCAAGACTTTTCTTTTCAAAAATGCCTACTCTCCCAGTATAACTGATAGGAACTCCAAGCACCTTTCAAAGTCCAAATCAAATAGTATCCCTTCCTTGAAATGCTGATCTGTTCAGCTGAATATGGGTTCTCATTCTGAATTTTCCCATTGAACTTTTCTTCTGCTATAACACACACATGGAATTCTCCAGGCAAGAATACTGGAGTGGGTTGCCATTTCCTACTCCAGGGGCTCTTCGTGACCCAGGGATCAAACCTGGGTCTCCCACACGGCAGGCAGATTCTTCACTGTCTGAGCCAAAAGGGAAGCCCACGTAACACACACAACTATTTTGAATTATGGCAACGGTGTACATCTTTATCTTTTTTCTATTAGATTTATAAATCCTTGTCTTGGTTTTGCTTTTAATTCTATAAGGTTTTATAATGAAAATATATTCACAGTGAAATAAATTTAAAAATCCAATGAACTATTTTTTCTAGTTTAACTGTAACAAATTTATTTTGGCCTAATTCCAAAGCTAGACTTTTAAGAAGTGAATTTCATGAGTGTGTTCCAGATAACACATTTATACCTCCTTTTCTCTTTTCCTCTAAGAGTCTCCACAGAAAGGGCGCCTCATCTCAGATCGTCTGCTCATATACATATGAGGCTTTTGGTAATTTTATACTCAAGGCTTACAGACAAAACCAATCAAGCCCTGAGACAGAGTTTATAAAGGGCTAAAGACAACTTGATTCTCTACATGTTAAAGGTTTAATAATTTATAAAATTCTTCTAGAATATCCAAATCACATGAACTCTGCCTACTAAGATGAAACAAGCATATGAACTCTGCCTGGTAGCACAAAGCAAGAACTCATTGGCACAGATAAATGGTGGGGTGTTTTCTGTAGACTGTGGGGTCAGGGTTACTGGTTAGGACCCTAAATATATCTAGGTAGATAACTGATGTATAGTAATTTACAAAATTATTTTAAGCAAGAAGGTCCAGTTCAACAGTAGTAAATATAATGAAGTCCTCTTTTAGGAATCAAAAATATATATGGTTTCTTTCCTTTATTCTCTTTTTTTACTTTACTATAGAAGAAAATTACTCTATTACACGCTATATAGGAGGGGGCTAAGAGGAAGAAAAGAGATAAGAATAAATGTGTAAAGCAATGATGTTTCTAAAGTTCTGACTCAGAATTTGAGTGAGTTCAGAGGTGTTCATCTTATCCTGCTACACATATTCTTTTCCAGTAATTGTAACAACAACGAAAGCTAATACTGACCCTATTCCATACACTGGGTGTTCCAGGAACTTCTTTTATAATAACTCATGTAAGACTCACTATAACATCATCATCATCATATTCAATACATTGCTTTATGTGCATTTTGTAGATAAGAAAATAGAGGCGCAGATAAATTACTTGCCCAAGGTCACCAGGCATTCAAGCTCAAGAAGATATGCTCTTACCACTCTGCGAAAAAGGGTAACAAGAAGTTTAAAAAAACAGCTTCCAGTGATTGTGTCATAGGACAGTTACACCAAGCCATGCTGTCACTCTCTCAGACACACTTGGCCAATTACAGATTCCTCAATGAATTCCTATCTACTCTAATAAGAGATTTCTAATCTCATTATATTTCACTCTTTTTCAGAAGTCATATTACTCACACGGGCCTTGCAGTTAAACACAAGGTTGCAAGGTTTTCTTCTCCACCTATTCAGAACTAGACATCCAAAAGCTAGATCAACTCCCAGCCTTGTTACAAAGCCTTTCCAGAAAAACACAAATGGTTGAAAAAACAATCCTGCTACCAACAACTGCTTAAGCCCAGACAAGTAACTGAACACTACAGCTTCAATTTACCTATAAAAAGAAGGATCTGATGATATATGAGTTTGAAAGTGAAAGTCGCTCAGTCGTGTCTGACTCTTTGCGACCCCATGGATTATACAGTCCATGGAATTTTCCAGGCCAGAATACTGGAGTGGGTAGCCTTTCCCTTCTCCAGGGGATCTTCCCAACCCAGGGATTGAACCCAGGTCTCCCACACTGCAGGTGCAATCTTTACCAGCGGAGCCATAAGAGAAGCTTTGATTCTAAAGTGTCAATCCATGTTGATCTTTCTCATCTTTGAACTCAGGTTATTATTTATAATCACAGCTTTAGCTTCTTTTGTTTGTCATTTATCCCAGTGGGCCACTGAAACTACCACATGTGTTTCCCTCCCTCCATTAGTCAATAACTAAATTAGCAAGCAATTAGTAAGCTGTGTGCCAGATGCTCTGTTAGGCACCAGAGTGATAAAAACAATACTAACAGTATGTAATTAGTTTTTACTTACTAACTAGTGAAAGTTTCCACTATGCCCGAGTCAAGAGTTTAGGACTAACTAGTTGGAGAAATTACAACACAGTTTCCCTGAATACGCCATGACAGGTAGTCCTCAGCCTTAGCTAACCTCACACCTCTCTGAATGCATCATCACCCCCTCCCTCTGAGGAAAGCATGATGAAGAAAGCAGGAGGTGGTGGACGGGAGGATGCACCAGCTGCTTCTAACTGGGGGAGAGAAGCCAGACTATGAGTCTCATGTGATAAGTGATGGTGGCCGACTGCCAGTTCTCTCTCAACACTATCCCCATGTTTTTCAAGAATAGCATTCTGGGCACATGGCTGCCCAAAATAAAGACTACACTTTCCAGGCTTCTTACAACTACTGCCATAGGACCAAGTCCTGGCCAATGGGACAGAAGCAGAAGTGACCTGCATCACCTTCCTCTGCCAGTTGTCTGGAGTGTGGACATTCTGGCCGGAAATGGGGAGCCCTTGTGGACCACAGGCTGGAGAAACATAATCCAAGATACAGGAATCTCTGATAATGGGGTTCAGCCAATACTGACCTAAGCTAATGCAAAAGAAAAATAAATCCCTGCCTTATTTCAGCTGAAATGAATCCTAGCAAATACAGTGTTCCTTTCTTCCTTCCCTTTTTCCAACCCTATCTTTCTCACCTACCCTAATCTTATGCTTTAGATCTTACCTGTTTTAAATGTCATTTTAAAAAAAAGTATTTACTTATTTGGTTGCGTCAGGTCTTAGCTGTGGCATGTGGGATCTTCACTGTGTCATCTTTTGCTTCCAGAGCTTAGATGCTCCAAGGCATGTAGAATCTTAAGTTCTCTGACAAGGGATCGAATCTGCATCCCCTGAATTGCGAGGCATATTCTTAACCAGTGGACTGCCAGGGAAGTCCCTTAAATGTCATTTCTTAATGATCACCTTCTCTGTCCTCTGCACTTGCATTCCAGCATGCCTTAAGATAAATACACTTTTCTAAATTGTCTTTCCTTATATATATCACAATTTATGTGTATTTATCTATTTCTTTGGTTTCTGTCTCCATCACTAGCATTCACACAAAGATTCTTTTTTTGTTTCTTTACCATGGGATCTTCCATGCCTGGCAATCACCTGACAGTGAAGTGAAAGTCGCTCAGTTGTGTCCGACTTTTTGTGACCCCATGGACTATACAGTCCAAGGAATTCTCCAGGCCAGAATACTAGAGTGGGTAGCCGTTCCCTTCTCCAAGTGATCTTCCCAACCCAGGGATTGAACTCAGGTCTCCCACATTGCAGGCAGATTCTTTACCAGCTGAGCCACCAGAGAAGCCCAAAAATACTGGCGTGGGTAGCCTATCCCTTCTCCAGGGGATCTTCCTGACCCAGGAACCAACCGGAGTCTCCTGCATAGCAGGCAGATTCTTTACGAACTGAGCTATCAGGGAAGCCAAGTGCCTGACAGGAGGCAATCAAATATCTGCAGAAAAAATGCTGAAAATAGTGGCGGAGGTCCCCACTGCCTATTTTTGAATATCCACAGTAAATACTGCAAGTCTCTGCATTTACACCTGCTTTAATCAAAAATCACAGGGAAAACTTTATAAATACTTAGCAGAGCTGCTCTCAAATTAAAGGGCATGGTATTTGAAAATGGTGGTGCCTGCTTTTTAAAAAAAAGAGAAATTCATGAAGTGAAAATATCTTCATCTAAACAAATAATGCATAAAGTATTTAATGGAAAATCACACATATTGTCAACATTTGCTTCTGACTTTTTCACGTATTTTTATTGCCTTTTTAATGCAGTCATGCCAAAGGGTAAAGAAGCATGGGAGGAAAACAAGAGTTTTCTCTATACATGTACAAAGGCAAAAGAGTATCAACATTTGATTTTAGCAGCAGGAAGAGAGAAGGCTACTTGAGAACACTTAGTTAACAGAATCCCATGTTTTAAACACTTTCTTGCATTAAGTGCAGAAACACTATGTAAGTCTATAGCTAACCTCCAATAACGGTACATTCTAAACGTACCAAATGGGATTTTTTTATTCATCCTAGAGACTGATGCAGATCTTCTAAAGTGTCTTGGTAATTTTAGATTAAGGAGGAATTTCTCCTCACTTATGAGAAGTCAGGACAATTCAACCATTTCACTCTCAAACTTTACTAATGATCTTTCCTTCCATAAAATACTCTAGAAGACCAAATGCCCAGAATCAGGGCTATCAAAACTAACCATATGGGTAAACAGCCCAAATATAAGACTCTGCTATTAAAATATTATTGAGAGGAGATTTAGAAATGGTCCTTCCATTTGGCCTCTTTCTTACTCTCAAACCAAGGTGCTGACTGCCATGGTGGTACCCAGTAAGACCAGAGTTCTAAATGGAAATCCTGAAGCGTATCCACTAGCCCTACAGAAAGTGAGGGCCTCCTCCACAAGTCTCTCACCTTTACATTTTCTGTAGAGGTCTGTTTGGATTTTGTTATAAAATATAACACCTCAATGATAAATGACTCTCTCTCTCCAGTCCCCTAACTCTATGACCACACATACTGAGTCATAAGCTAATTTGACGGGAAAGAGACTTTGATTCTTCCTTTGTATTTGAATCTAACTCACAGAACTAGTGAGGGAATACATGGTCATGGAAGGATACAGAAAACACAGGACTTTGAGCCATTCTGAGCTTTGCCCCTTATTAGCCTGTAATTTACCTTTTCTGTTCAATCATCTATAAAATGGAAACAGTACTGGGAATCATTACGTGTCTTTCAGGATAAACTCAGTAGACAAGGTCTTGAAGACTGTTCAAGAGCTCACGTTTGGCCCCAGGCTGAATTACAATTTGAATATCGGTCCTGCCATTTCACTAGCTGTGTGATCCTAGTGTGAATATATTCATCAGAGTGTCTAATGCATAATAAATGTTAAGAAATTGGCCCCTGTCATTTCTCCTTTGAAAACGTAAAGCATTTCAGCAACATTCAATTATATTATCTAAAGACACACATAAGACATCTAAAGACAGAACATTCATCCAATGCTTGCTCAGTATCCAGCATCACATCCTTTCTTACTGACAAAGCCGGCCTGCCCTCCCCAGATAGGCAGCTCGCATCTCTGACACGCTGAGAGACACAGAAGGCGGGCCACAGTTCCTCCAGTCGCTGAAGACTCAGCCAGCTGTGCAGTTAATAACCTCACTAAAGATTATCCATCAGAAAGTAGGGGGGAAAGTCCTAATTGCTCTAGTCAGAGAAGTCATTAGTTATATACTTGGCTCCTATGAAGTCTGCATGGCATTTATGGAAATGGCACACACCACAGGAAAAATGTTACCAAAGCAAATAAGTATTAAACCTAAATGTTAACTGGCTCCCTGCCATCTACTAATCCATTTCAAAGGTAATGTATCTTCAGAGAAACCCTCTTCCTGATTATCTGCAGGTCTGACACTCTATGTGCTCAGTGATAAAATTTTTATTTGGATTCCACGGCCATTTCAATAAATAAAAGTTGTCTTTTCTCCCCCTCCTATAGTATAACCATGTATTCAATAGAACGGTTCCTAGACTAAGTGATCTAACGTCATCCCTATTAAATTTGTCAGAAGCAAGCATCACTGACATTTCTGAACCCTCCAACTGAAAGTCTAGAGCCTTCTTTCTTAATGAGAACATTACCATCATAATCCTGGGTGAATTATTAGCTGCTTCCTGTTTTATCTCAGGGAAGTTTCTAAAAGAGGGAACCATATTATTTTCTCCCCAGGAATTTAATACAATTGCTGCACACTTCTAAGAATGTGACATGATTCAATTTCTTATGTTTATAAACACTAGCAGATAGCATTATGTGAGTAAAATGTACAATACAGTTTCCTGAAAAACAGGACTTATGATTTGTCATAAAAATGTACTGTGCCATGTTTGGAAAGAAAGAAAAACTGCATGGTGTGGCTTTACCTGTCCTGAATAGTATACTCAGACCGTCATTTGAAAAGGTCTACCATATCACATTTTAAAAGATTTTCCTAAAATATATTGCTATAATATGACTAGACAATTTTTATAAGAAATATCTAGTTTAGATCATTGACTGTCAGAATGAGTTATGCAGAAACACCAAGAATAAGTTAATACATCCTCCATATGTAATGGAATTCAGTCATTTCCTCTGAGGACTCATCCAATTCATATTTCTCTCTATTTCTCTCTGTCTCTACTTTGGGGAGAAAACGTGGTAAAAGCATTTTCATGTGGTAATGATATTAGCAAAACAAGTTGTTGTGTTAAAGTTTTTTACTTTGGTCATGACAAGCATTACAGAATTACAAGATAAAAGGGTGCTCACATCTAAGGATGACTGAAGTTGGTATAGAAATTCCTGATGCATGGAGAAAGCGTATAAAACTTATTTCTAAGCCCCAAATGCTATCATTTGTATATGTCTTTATACCCAAATAAGTAATTTAAATCTCAGAAATCAGAAATGATCACAGAACTTTCACCTGTGGGTTCTCACAGTCAGACCACCTTCTCCAAAGTTTCATTTGATGCTAAAAAACTAGCTTGATCTATTTTTCCCAATTCTAATGTTTAAGTTTTTAAAACATTAGCTCAGCTGGTAAAGAATCCAACTGCAATGTAGGAGACTCCAGTTCGATCCCTAGGTCAGGAAGATCCCCTGGAGAAGGGATAGGCTACCCACTCCAGTATTTTTGGGGTTCTCTGGTGGCTCGTTGACGGAGAAGGAAATGGCAACCCATTCCAGCGTTCTTGCCTGGAGAATCCCAGGGACCGGGGAGCCTGGTGGGCTGGCGTCTATGGGGTCGCACAGAGTCAGCCACAACTGAAGCGACTTAGCAGCTGGTGGCTCAGCTGGTAAAGAATCCGCCTGCAATGTGGGAGACGGGAGTTCAATTCCTGGGTTGGGAAGATCCCCTGAAGAAAGGAACGGCTACTCACTCCAGGATTCTGGCCTGGAGAATTCCATGGACAGAGGAACCTGGCAGGCTGCAGTTCAGGGGATCGCAAAGAGTTGAACACAACTGAGCGACTTTCACTTTCACAAAGTTTCTAAAAACAAAAGCATGTACCAAAGGCGCTCTTCTTTTTAAAAGTTTCAGAAACTTAATTGTGAAGAATAGCAACCCAGACGATTGTTTTCCTCTTTTCTGACAATGTTTGATCTATTTCCAGACATTAACTATAAGTACCACTGTCTAGTATGGTGTCATTAGAAAGTCCATAAAGACTGGCTTTCCAGGGTTTCCAGCAGAGCTAACATGTGTCAACTCCTGTCTTCAGCAAGGCTGGCAGAAGGTACCACTGGGCTGGAATTAGAAAGCAAGTATGTTTTCAAAACAGGTGTTTCTGTTGACATAACCATTAAACATCCTGTTCCTCCATAGTTCCTAGAAGGATAGGTACTTTAGCATTTTAATTTTTAATGCAAATTCCTATATTCTATGAAAAGCTATACTCCTGGGAGAATTTTCAGAATAATATGAAATCTGTGAGGTGTGTCTCTTAGTGTGACATCAACGCTCAACCTTCGGTATTTGGAGATCTTTTAGTGGAAGAAGGATAAACAGACTTAACCTGAAAGTCATAAAAGTGATAGACATGGCTGCTGACCTTGCCTCTCTCAATGGTTGCACAGAGGTAGCGGAGAAGTCAAACAAATCTAGAGATGGTTACTCTTGGGTTCCTAGGAAGGCACAGCAGCCCAACATGTGTCAAAGGATAAGGCAAAACCACACATTCCAGAATTAAAGACAGTTAAGGCAATGGCACCCCACTCCAGTACTTTTGCCTGGAAAATCCCATGGACGGAGGAGCCTGGTAGGCTGCAGTCCATGGGGTTGCTAAGAGTCGGACACGACTGAGTGACTTCACTTTTACTTTTCACTTTCATGCATTGGAGAAGGAAATGGCTACCCACTCCAGTACTCTTGCCTTGAGAATCCCAGGGATGGGGGAGCCTGGTGGGCTGCCGTCTATGGGGTCGCACAGAGTCGGACATGACTGAAGCGACTTAGCAGTAGCAGCAGCAGCAAAGACAATGAGATCTTAAAGGTTAGGTAGCTCAGACATTCTCAGTGTTCACTGAGTATAAGAATACTCCTAGACCCACCCACTGAGATGATGGCTCAGCAGCACAAGTTAGTTATGGCAGAAGTAATAGGACTAGAAGAAGTAACAAACAGCACTTCTAAAGAACTTGCTTTGGGCCAGATACTGTGCCAAATTCCTTACAACTATCACTTACTTAATCCTCACAACGCTCCTATTAGGTAGGGACTACTATTCCCCCCCGCCACCCCCCACCGATGAAGGTGAGGTGGAGGTGACAGAATTCCAGCTGAGCTATTTCAAATTCTAAAAGATGATGCTGTGAAAGTGCTGCACTCAATATGCCAGCAAATTTGGAAAACTCAGCAGTGACCACAGGACTGGAAAAGGTCAATTTTCATTCCAATCCCAAAAAAGGGCAAATCTAAAGAATGTTTCAAGTACAACACAATTACACTTATCTCACGCGCTAGCAAAGTAATGCTCAAAATTCTCCAAGCCATGCTTGAACAGTATGTGAACCATGAACTTCCAGATGTTCAAGCTGGATTTAGGAAAGGCAGAGGAACCAGAGATCAAATTGCCAACATCCACTGGATCATCAAAAAAGCAAGAGGGTTCCATAAAAACATCTACTTCTGCTTTATTGATTACACCAAAGCCTTTGACTGTGTGGATCACAACAAACTGTGGAAAATTCTTAAAACAGATGGGAATACCTGACCACCTAACCTGCCTCCTGAGAAATCTGTACGCAGGTCAAGAAGCAATGGTTAGAACCAGACATGAAAAAACAGACTGGTTCCAAATTGGGAAAGGAGTATATCAAGGCTGTATATTGTCACCCTGCTTATTTTGGGTTGGATGAAACACAAGCTGGAATCAAGATTGCTGGGTGAAATATCAATAACCTCAGATACAGAGATGACACCACCCTTATGGAAGAAAGTGAAGAGGAACTAAAGAGCCTCTTGATGAAAGTGAAAGAAGAGACTGAAAAAGATGGCTTAAAACTCAACATTCATAAAATGAAGATAATGGCATCCAGTTTCAATCACTGCATGGCAAATAGATGGGGAAACAATGGAAACAGAGAGAGACTTTATTTTCTTGGGCTCCAAAATCACTGCAGATGGTGACTGCAGCCATGGAATTAAAAGAAGAAAGCTTTTTCTAAGCTTTTCCTTTGAAGAAAAGCTATGACCAATGACAGCACGTTAAAAAGCAGAGACATTACTTTGCCGACAAAGGTCCATCTAGTCAAAGCTATGGTTTTTCCAGTAGCCAGGTATGGATGTGAGAATTGGACTATAAAGAAAGCTCAGTGCCAAAGAATTGATGCTTTTGAACTGTGGTGTTGGGGAAGATTCTTGATAGTCCCTTGGACTGCAAGGCGATCCAACCAGTCAATCCTCAAGGAAATCATTCCTGAACATTCATTGGAAGGACTGATGCTGAAGCTTAAACTCCAATACTTTGGCCACATGATGTGAAGAACTGACTCATTGGAAAAAGACCCTGATGCTGGGAAAAATTGAAGGCAGGAGGAGAAGGGGATGACAGAGGACGAGATGGATAGATGGCATCACCAACTCGATGGACATGAGTTTGAGCAAGCTCCAGGAGTTGGTGATGGACAGGGAAGCCTGGTGTGCTGCAGTCCTTGGGGTCGCAGAGTCAGACACGACTGAATGATTGAATTGAACTATTTCCCCCATTCTCCAGATGAGGAGACCAAAGCACAGAGTGGTTCAGGAATCTGTTCAAGGAAGTCCAACTAGAAATTAAGTATTCAAACCCAGACAGCCTGGCTTCAAAGTCTGAATCACTATACTAAATTACCCACCAATAGGGCTAAGGTGAGACCCAGGACATTAAGACAATGCCATGATTGAAGTTGATCTTTTCTCAATAGAGAAACTGAGAGGTAAAAGACTGATATCTCTTATCAAAGATGAAAATCCACCAGTGCCTTTCTAGGAAGAAATCAACCACTATATGACACCAACTATGCTTACACACTTCTCTGTACATACTCCTCTAGGGAGGAAATGGACAGATGTTGTGTCCAGCTCATGGGCTCCAGCTGTGCTACTCTGACCAAGGTGTTATTCTAGGCTAGAGATTTCCATCCTTTTGTGCCCAACTCACTGTTCACTTACGGGATACAACACACTCCTGAGTCTGTATAAGAGGCTCCCAATGGAAGGGAAAAAGGGAAAAGGGGAGAGAGAGATGCCACCCCACAAAGGGAGATGGTAATTAGAATGAGGGAGATAAAGTTCACAGAATGTGAGGATGGAAATAAAGATGAGATTCTGATATGGCTTCAAAGGATGATCTTCCTTTCCTTAAATTGACTATTCTACATAGCATTAATATATATTGTTAGGTTTTTGCTTTGTTTTAACATATACAGGCAGGCAGAATGCCCAGAATGATCAGGTCTACCCCAAGCTGGAACTACTTCTGTACATTTTCTCAAAAGGTCATGAATCTATTTCCTATACCTTCTCTCAAAGGGCATAAATATATTTAACAACATTTGATACGCAGGATCAGGCCAAAAATCTTACAGACTTGTTGAAATCTGTAAACCAAGTAAACCTTTTTACTTAGTTGTCATTTCTGTTCAACAATCAAGGTTATTCTGGGGGACCACAAGCAAGGATGATAATCATATAGTCCAAATGACCACCACACAGAGGCATCTTTAAGATAACAGTGAGGGTCAGCAATTTGTCTCCATCACAGTGACGCAAACTGGGAGTGCGTCAAACCCACCTTCATCACTTCCACCTGCAGGTCTTCGTGGAGGGAAGGCGTCACTTTCACAGCGTTCAGGATCTGATTGAGCAGCTGCTTCTCATCAGAGTCCGTTTCCATGGATACAAACCTCTCTTCCGCCAGGAGCTTCTGTAAAGAGGCACAAGACAGTGATCACAGACAGGCTTTCCCCTGCTGCCTTATTCTGCTGTAGCCCAGTATGTAGGACGGATAACGTTTCTTACTCGGGAGGCACGTAGCTGGAGGCCATTAGGAAGGAGTTTCCGCTCTGTGCCATTAAAAAGAAAAATGCATCATGCCTTTGGTAAATGGTTTTTGGCAAAGAGTTTTTCCTGCTATTAGATAATTTACTGTACATTTTATGAAGTGAAATTCTAATGTGGTAGCCAAATAAGTCGTTTGGTGGGTAGGGATGGAGGATGAATGTGCCAATGGGAATCCAGCTTCTCACGACAGGCATGTTCGCACACACCCTGTCTGAATGAAGCTTTGTCACAGGAAAGGAGGTTTTATACACAGGTTGATTGTTCATATTTGTACTTCCTAATGTGAGCTATCATTTACCCAGGAATTATTCACAAAGGTACAAATCTTAATATATTTTCATCAGAAAATCAATCCCACAAAAACCTAAACAAGAAGACGGTCATTTTCATGAGGTTTCCCAGAAGGCATTACATCTCCCAGGACAGCTCTCCTCTACTTGAAAACAACTCATTTTTCATAAAATTCTTTATGAATTGAACCAAACCCTCCTTGCCTAAAACTTGTATGCCCTAGTTGTACCTGGAGCCACACAGATTAAGTTTCTAACATACCTGATCAGCGATGAACTCCACCTAAATCTCTTCTTCACACTAAACCTCCATGGATGTCATCAAACGTTCTCCACATAACATGGTTTCACAGACACTTTCCTCCTCAACTGGCCTCCAGTGAATTTAACACTTTAAGGGTCTGACAGCAGTGAGCAGGAGCACCCAAAGGTGCATGCTAAGGTGAACATATGGACTCTGGGTGATTAGGACGTGTCAATGTAGCCTCATCGTTGGTTTTATTTTTTTAAAAAAGTATCGTTCCGGGAGTGATGATGGGTGAGGTTATGCATGTGTAGGGAGAAGGAGTATGTGGGAAATCTCTGCACCCTCCTTTCAATTTTACTGTCAAGCTAACACTGCTCTAAAATAGTCTTTTAAAAATAATAACAATAAAAAGATGGCAAGAGTGAAAGAAATGCAGTCTTTGGTGGCCATTGCCCTATTTCAAACCTGGAATTGTTTACCTCTAGAATTCTAGTTGTGTGAGACAATTAAGTGTGTTTACTGCTTAAAATCAAACCAAAAAACAAATAAAAAACAGTAATACGGAAGTTTAATCACACTCTCAGATCAAATTAGCTTAGTTGTAAGTCACAGCACATTTTACGCTGATTCACGCAGAAACCTCATTCTCAAGGGCTGCAATTAAGCTGTTCTTCCCCAATCTGTCCTGAGGCAATTGATTTTTGAGACCCCAGAGTAGGATGGATTTTATATTTATCCCTATTAAATCTGTCCTTGTCCAATGCAGCATGGGGTTGCAACCATGAAGAATTTTTGGAATTCTGATTCATCCAGGGTAATGACTCCCTCTTTTAGCTGAATGTCACTGCAGATCCAGAAAACACATATTTCAAACCTTCTTCTTAGGACTCCCTGAATTCATCTATACAGCTATACCTCATTTTACTGCACTTAGCTTTATTGCCCTTCACAAGTATCATGTTTCTTTATAAATTGAAGGGTTGTGGCAACTGTGTGTCAGTTAAGTCTACTGGCACCATTCTTCCAATAGGATTTACTCACATAGTGTCTCTGTTGTCACATTTTGGTAATTCTTGCAATATTTCAAACTTTTTTATTTTTACTCTATTTGTTATAATGATCTGCAATCAGTGCTCTTTGATGTTACTACTATAGCTGGCTTAAGGCTCAGATGATGTTAGCATTTTCTTTTACAAGAAAGTATTTTTTAGTTAAGGTATGTACATTTTTTTAGACATAATGCTACTGCACACTTAAGAGACTACGGTATGGTATAAACATAACTTTTATATGCACTGGGAAAATGTAAAATCCATGTGGCTCACTCTACGGTAATAACTGCGTTATTGCAGTGATTGGGGACTGAACCCACAATATCTCAGAAGTGTCCACTCAAAAGAAATTTTTGACTATGCAGGGCAGCCCAGAGTTAGTTCATATACAAAACCCTGTTTTTTTTTTTTTTAAGTAATAAAGACTAGAAAACTCTAAAAAAAAAAAAAAAAAGCCTTAAAAGTTTATGGTGGGGGGCTTCCCTGTTAACTCAGTTGGTAAAAAATCTGCCTGCAATGGAGGAGACCCCAGGTCAATTCCTGGGTCAGAAAGATCCGCTGGAGAAGTGATAGGGTACCCACTTCTGTATTCTTGGGCTTCCCTTGTAGCTCAGCTGGTAAAAAAATCTGTCTGCAATGCAGGAGACCTGGGTTCAATCCCTGGGTTGGGAAGATCCCCTGGAGAAGGGAAAGGCTATCCACTCCAGTATTCTGGCCTGGAGAATTCAATGGACTGTATCGTCCATAGGGTGGCAAAGAGTCGGACAAGACTGAGCGAACTTCACTCGTTAATGAGAGGTCACAAGGGACGCTGAGAGGAAGATGCCCAGCCCCCCATGTCAGTGAAGTTCCCATGAAAACATGAGGTTGTAACTTACAGAGTTTGAGGGTTAAAAAAAAAAACAAACACTAAATGGAAAATCTCTGTAATACTAGAGAAAAGAGAACATAAGTGGCAGGTTCAAACAAACTTCTATTCATTTTCACAGTTACTTTGGAGAAAAGCAAAGAGTTTTTAATAACTGTTTAACTTTTTTAATGTTTAAAAATTTCTAATGTTACTGCATATTGAAATATACATTCTCTAATTAGAATCTGCTAAGGGAAATACAGTCATAATTTTCTTACTCTTTCATATTTATTGACACTGAAAACATATTGGAGACCTCTCTAAACTTAAAGAGCAAACTATGAAACAGTAATGTGAAAAGATATCCACCAATGCTACCAATCCATGGCCATGCTGGAAGAATCCCCTGCAGGGTTGAACTCCACAGCACTTGTCACTCAGCCACCAAACCCCTTAAGAAGTCAGTGTTTATCTGTACCATTTTTCTAGATTCTACATATATGCATTGATATATGCCATTTGCTTTTCTCTTTCTGGCTGACTTCACTCTGTATGACAGACTCTAGGTTCATTCACATCTCTATGAATGACCCCATTTTGTTCCTTTTAGTAGCTGAATAATATTCTGTTGTGTGTGCACCACACCTTTATCCATGTGTAAAATAGCTAGTGGGAAGCTGCTATGAAGCACAGGAAGCTCAGCTCAGCGCTCTGCGATGACCCAGAGGGGTGGAATGAGGGGTTGGGGTAGAGGCTGGTCCAAGAGGGAGGGGATATATGTATACATATGACTGATTTACTTCACTGTATGCAGAAACTAACACAACATATAAAGCAATTTATTCCAATTTTAAAAATCCTTTTTAAAAAGTCAATGTATTTATACAGCCAACAACTCTGCACCTTTGGAATTAGACTTACTACATATGGTGCAAAACAGGATGAACAAATGCTCAGAGAAGGAAGTGTATTTGTGCAATCTGACTTTTCTGATTAGACAAAATTTCTTTTTTCTTCCCAATCTCGTTCTGGAAACAAAACATTCACCAACTTAACTGTAGACTAGAAGACAAACCAAAATCATTCCAGCTTACCACTATTGCTCATGACACAGAACCACAGATGCTGGATGCATTTAAGATCTGACTGGTACAGAACTTGAGGTGTCTTTCTTGGAGTCCCTTACTCTCCTAAAAGTTAGATGTCATAAAAAATATTTCATTGCTATGTGGGCTTAGCATAGTCTCCAAGAGTCAGTGTCTGACCATATATACTCAGCAAGATAAGCTGTACACAGAGAAATGCTGGTCAAGAAAAGAAAATTGTTATCCTCTCTGGTTATTACACAGTTCAGTCAATTTCTGTTGGGGTCTTTAAACAGCTACAATTTAGAATGGTAACTATTTGCTCTTTCAATGCCAAGGTGGTCTGTCAATTTCTCTCATCCTGTTGGGGTACGCACAGGATGTATTGTATACTGTACCTGTATCCCTGCCAAGGCATGTTGAGCCAGCTTCACATTCTTGGATTCCAAAGCCAACTGGAGGGGCAGCAGGCATTTCTCCCTGGCAACACATAAATAAGGACCATATGTGAGCTCAGCAAGGCTGACAGCCAAAGGATGCAAGCCTACACACCCACCCTCAAATGCCACCACACATGTACACTGAACTATGACCAGTAATGAAACTGTACCTGGAGTGAAAAAAAAAAGAAAAAAACAGCAAAAATGCCGTGCAGAAATCATAGCGTACCAGCAGCTCGCCTTCTTGAGATAGCTATAGAGAAAACACACACAAGGACTCAAACAATTGTTTTGGTGAACTAGTCATCACATGGTAAGTCCCTTACCAGTCCATGAACATGCCTTGCTCTTTCCCAAAGTAATATAATTAACTGTATTCAGTACACCTGGGGTGTGTAACCCTAGAAAGCACTGTTTATATAGATTTCTATGCCTTTGCTCAGGCCTCTCCCCGACCTAGCAAGTGAGGGCATCATCACCTGGACTACTCTGCCTCATCAATATAAATTGAAATTTGATACACTTGTCAATTTCTCCCCAATTCAAAGTGTTTCTTAATCAGCTGTACCTTTTTAAAAATTTTACATATTTATTTTTGTCTGTGCTAGGTCTTCATTTGGAGAAGGCAATGGCACCCCACTCCAGTACTCTTGCCTGGAAAATCCCATGGACAGAGGAGCCTGGTAGGCTGCAGTCCATGGGGTCGCTAAGAGTCGGACACGACTGAGTGACTTCACTTTGACTTTTCACTTTCATGCATTGGAGGAGGAAATGGCAACCCACTCCAGTGTTCTTGCCTGGAGAATCCCAGGGACAGAGGAGCCTGGTGGGCTGCCGTCTACGGGGTTGCAAAGAGTTGGACACGACTGAAGCAACTTAGCAGCAGCAGCAGCAGCAGGTCTTCATTGCTGCATGGGCTTTTCTCTTGTTGAAGCAAGTGGAGGCTACTCTCTAGTTGTGGTGTGCAGGCTTCACATTGCTGTGGCTTCTCTTGCTGCAAAAGACTGGCGCTAGGCGAGTGGGCTTCAGTAGCTGTGGCGCGTGGGCTCTGTAGTTGCAGCTCCCAGGCTCGAGAGCATGGCTCAACAGCTGTGGAGCACAGGCTTTGTTGCCCCACGGCATGTGGGATCCTCCTGGACCGAGGGTCAAACCCACATCTACGTTGGCAGGGGGATTCTTTACCACTGAGCCATTAGGGAAGCTCCACCTATAATTTTTGAATTAGCTCTTTAGTCACCATGAGGGTGACCTAAATTTTGTGATGGGGCTTAATAAACGTGTTTTCAAAGCAGAAATACAATCAAACCACCAACAGCTTGGACCCATGAGAAGTACCTGACATCAACTGAAAGACAAAAACAAAAAAAGCTTGAAAGCTACTTGCATATTTTGAAGCTTAAGAAAAAAATAACTGGGCACTAAAATATATCAGGAATAAACCAAGAGGACTACAAAGAAAAACCTGTTTTTCTGTAAGAAGCATTCACTCTAAATAATTAAACAACAGACCAAGAATTTTAATCAACCCATTATTTCCCCACAGACTTACACTGGCACAACAAATGAAATGTTACTTAATTTTACCAGGCTTCTCCACCCTCACTTAAATCAGAGCAGCCTCATTTTATCTCTTTTATATTTTCAGCATAAACCGAAAGAGTCATTGACTTTAGAGACTGTGAAAGCCACAGGGTAAGATTACACGATTTCGTCTTTAGGGGAAAAGCATCACTGATGTAGAACACAAGGAAACAGAAAGTTAATTATAGCTCCGATTCCTTCCTGTCCACCCTGCAGTTTTTTTCGTGGAATCCTCCATCAGCAGCTCCATGACAGATCGAGACAGACCCAGACACTCCCCCTAATGCCGGCCACAAAGAAAAAACCAGACTATCAGAACGAACATTTTGCCTTCCTGATCTTTGTCAGTGTCCCCTTACTAACCCAAAGTTACAGTACCCCCATTTTATATGACAATTGTTTCACAGTATAACAATTTTTCATTAGTACAACCTTTGATAGGTGGATAAATTACCCAACGGGGTCACTTCCAGTTGGGTGGCTATAATTTTCTCGCTATTACCGTTTGTCTCGGTTATAAGGCAAGCATTGCTATGCAGTCAAGCAAAAGCAGGAATAGCTAACTTTCCCAATTTTATTTCTGTTGCTTAATCATAACCAGTTTATAAGCTTGGAAAAATTAATTGGAAGTGTCAAAGTCAAGTGAGAATCACTAATAATGGGCCTGTTGTGTTCGTGCCCAATCATGTCCGACTCTTTGCAACCCCATGGATTATAGCATTCCAGGCTTCTCTGTACGTGGAATTTTCCAGGCAAGAATATTGGAGTGGGTTGCCATTTCCTACTGGAGGGGATCTTCATGCTGCAGGGATCGAACCCATGTCTCGTGTTCCCTGCACTGGCAGGCAAATTCTTCACCACTGTGCTACCTGGGAAGCCCCTAATAATGGGCTGATTGAGTACTAACAGAACTATAGAGGCTCATCTGTAAATCCTTGAAACAATCAAATTTCCACCAGGATTAATTGACTGTGAAAGAACTTTATCTCAAATTTTTGCAGTCAGATCTGCCAATGAGGGCATGGTAGCTGTGGGCAGACAAGGAGGTCCAAAACTCCTATAGTCTCATAGCCTGGAGCAGGGACAGTCTCTATTGAGTGGCTGTGTGCTGAAAATGCACAAATATTACATATTTCTCACCAAGGCATCAAACAAGAGTGGATGCCACATTCAGCAGTAACAAGATCTTCCTAGAATGCTGAAACCCCTGAGCTCTGGGGAGTAGTAGTATGTTTGCAGATAAACTGCAGCATGCCCATACTGCTCTGCCATTGACTGTATTAGTCCTTGAAATCCTCATCACCCTCCCTTACCTACTTCTAAACTCACACCATTTGTACTGCAAATTGGAACTAGACTACTGATAAATGCCAGCACTACCAGGTCCCACCATGATTCCAGGGAACACCACTGAACTGCTCCCCAAGCCAGTCATGGTCATCAAGAAGAACTGGAAGATGTAATTGGTTCGGCTAGGATTTGGTCTTACTGCAAGGTATCATCATTTAGTGGAAAAACTATGGGCTGTGGAATCACACAGATCTGGATTGAAACCTTAACAATTCTAAAGTTGTGCAATCTTAGTCAAGACACTTAACTATTAAATTTTAGCTTCACAATCCATAGAAGAAGCACTTAAGACCAATCCTGCAGTACACAAAATGTGTATCAAGGATTGGAGAACTTTTTATGGAAAAAGAGGCTGATAAAAATTACATCAAGCATTGAAGACCATATGATCTCTGTGCTCATTACTCAACTCTGCCATAGCCCAAACCTGTCATAGACAATATGTTGATAAATGAGCATGGCTACGTTCCAAAAACAGGCAACAGGCCAGATTTGGTCTGCCGGCTAGTTTGCCCAGCCCTGATATAGACAAAGGCCCAGCAGAGACCATGATTTAAAGCACAGGATAACAAGATCCAATCTTGTTGTAGTATCCAGAAAGATTTTTGCATAGGACATGGAGCATGGGTCTTGCAGGGGTCTAAGCAAGGCCAATTGTAGCACCAAGTTTTCTCTTAGAAAATCAGTGCTTTAAGGAAGCAGACAGAGGGAGTTCATCCAGGTACCAAACCAAAGCACTCCATCCATCCAGTTATCCATCCAAGTAACAATTGAGAGTCTGCTATGTGCAAAGCACTGTCATGAAAAGACCCAACAAGGAACAAGATAGAACAGATATTTTCTTTCATTTTATGCATAGAAGGAAAAGGAATAAAAATTACTTATTGTTTTGTGATTAAATCTACCAGTCACTTCAATCTTAAAATGGGCATTCTTACCCTTGTTTCATATTTGAGAAAATAGAGTTTCAGAGAGATTTGATAGCCTGCCCAAGGTTACACAGCTAAAATCTACTGGAAACAATCCGAACAGAAATCCATCTCACTCCCAAGACCAAGTTTCTTCCAATACCCTTTGGTGTCAAAAGATGAGAGCAAAGCTAGAATAGTTCCATTTCTTAATCTTTTCTCAATCATGAACACAAAAAGATCCTCTTCCTAGGTAAGTATACGAATCATTTCAGGGGATTCATAGTTCTCCCCCTTCCCCTGGGCTTTCCTGGTGGCTCAGTGGTAAAGAATCCACCTGCAGTGCAGGAGATAAGAGTTAGATCCCTGGTCGGGAAGATCCCCTGGAGAAGGACACGGCAACCCACTCTAGTATTCTTGCCTGGGGAATACCATGGACAGAGGATCCTGGTGGGCTACAGTCCATACATAGGGTCGCAAAGAGTCAGACATGACTGAAGTGACTGAGCACATACATAGGTTCCCCCAAACTCTAACTCCACATCGATCCCAAGTTAAGAGCTTCTGCTTTCAGGAGAAAGGACCTGCCCAACAAGACAGAAACTTCTGTGTGTCAGAGAAGAGGCCGGGTTCCCTGGGCTCAGTCCTAGTAGGATGAAAAGCTTTGAAGTACTGTTACACTGAGCCCTGAAACAAGGGAGAGAGAGAGAGGGGTGTATATGGGGTGGGGGGTGTGGTGGTATGTGTGGGGGTGGGTGTGTGTGTTGGTGTGGGTGGGTGTGTTGATGTGTGCTGAGGGGGTTGACAAATGTCAGGATTCATGGCCTCTCAGCCCCAGCAACCCCCTAAATTAGTATCATGAGCCTCAAATCAGGACTGTAACAGGAAACGAACACATGTGGGGCCCAGCTGATTACACGGCTTGCTCTCTGGTATCATAAAAATCCTTCTGCCTTAATTTTTTAAGTGATTTTAATAAAAGAATAACAGGCTTGTTAATTGGGTCTCAGGATGAAATGTATAATGAAGATGCAACGTGGCACACACTCGGGCCCCTTTGCACAGACTGTTTTGGAATAAATCGCCTTTTGATCCTTCTAGATGCTGCCTCATTGGGGAACAGGCACACCAAAACCAACATTCAGTTACACGAAGGGATTATTCTTTATGCATGGGCATGTGCAAGTTCATGCTGGCCTAATTGAATAAAGATGGTGGCCCCAGGTTTCATGCCCTGGCATGTCATTATTTCTTAAAGAAGAATGATTAGCAGCTCTGCACACGCACAAGGCAGACATCATCCCGTGACAGTGTCTGGTCATGGCGAGGACACTAAGCCTATCTCTTTAACTGTGTTGTCACAGTTCACAGACCAGCTTTATTGGGCCAAGATAACAATGGACAGAGGGAAATTCAAATAGGTGAATGGGGGAAAGTTAGATTTATCAAATATTACCTTTAAATATAAGCACAAAAATGAGCTTCATGTAACACCAAATACATTTGCAAGTTTTAGGTTGACTCTTTTTTGATGCACTGCCTGGGATGGAGCAAAAAGATACCTTAGATTTCTGAGGTCTGCTGAGGCTCTATAATTCTAGGATTCTATGATCAAAGCCATTTGATCATTGAATAACTGTCTGGATTCCTTCACATATAACCACAGCTCTGATGGAACATCAGTGACCTGTAAATCCCAAGTACCTGTTCATATTATCATACTGACTATCTTATTATGAAGAGATTTAATTATCAACAAAACTAAGGGAGGTTAGATTTCCTGTCCAAGGTCACATGTTTGTAAATGACAGGGCTGTAATTTACATATTTTTTAAACAGGTTTTTCTTCAACTTTTTATTCTGTATCAGGGTATAACTAATTAAGAGTGTTGTGGTAGTTTCAGGTGAACAGCAAAAGGACTCAGCTGCCATGTATCCATTCTCCCCCAAACTCCCCTCCCATCCAGGCTGCCACATAACATTGAACAGAATTCCCTGTGCTACACAGTAGGTTCTTTTTGGTTATCCATTTTAAGTCCATCCAACTCCCCAACTCCTCATCCCTTCCTCTCATCCCTTCTCACCAGCAACCATAAGTTTGTTCTCTAAGTCTGTGAGTCTCTTTCTGTTTTATAAGTTCATTTGAATCCTTCCTTATTAGATTCCACATATAAGGGATGTCTTCTTCTCTGTCTGACTTATTAGAGCTGTGATTTAAATTTAGACCATCTGTCCTCAAAACCCCTGTTCTTTGGCCTCTGCCAGCAGACAACTCCCCATTGCCTGTGGTGTATGCCACACTACTCTACAAAGAACAATCCCGGTGCCCACCAGAATGGGATGGGTATTGAATAAATAAATAACCTTACTGTGCAGGTCGTTCATGGAACAGTGTGTCACATTTGATGGTTGGAATGCAGTTATGAAAAGGTACACACAGTTTGGATGAATGGGATACATCCGGTTTGGGATCTAGCTGCTGGGTTCAATGACAGCCATCACTTTTCCTAGTTTGAGTACAGAAGGTTTTCAGCCCCCTGTTGTGACATTCGAGATGTTATTATTTGTGTTTATGAATACTGATGCTTTCAACAGTTTGCATCAACGCTGATGAATTTTCATTGACTAAGCTTTTGCCAGAGCCAATTCATGGAGCCAATTGGAACTGAACTAGTTCTTTGATTTTTTTCTGCAGTGCAGTTAAATTGTTTCTCTTTTATTTCTATTTTCACTCCTCAGATCAGATCAGTCGCTCAGTTGTGTCCGATTCTTTGCGACCCCATGAATCGCAGCACGCCAGGCCTCCCTGTCCATCACCAACCCCTGGAGTTCACTCAGACTCACGTCCATCAAGTCAGTGATGCCATCCAGCCATCTCATCCTCTGTCGTCCCCTTCTCCTCCTGCCCCCAATCCCTCCCAGCATCAGAGTCTTTTCCAAGGAGTCAACTCTTCGCATCAGGTGGCCAAAGTACTGGAGTTTCAGCTTTAGCATCATTCCTTCCAAAGAAATCCTAGGGCTGATCTCCTTCAGAATGGACTGGTTGGACCTCCTTGCAGTCCAAGGGACTCTCAAGAGTCTTCTCCAACACCACAGTTCAAAAGCATCAATTCTTCAGCGCTCAGCCTTCTTCACAGTCCAACTCTCACATCCATACATGACCACAGGAAAAACCATAGCCTTGACTAGACGGACCTTTGTTGGCAAAGTAATGTCTCTGCTTTTGAATATGCTATCTAGGTTGGTCATAACTTTCCTTCCAAGGAGTAAGCGTCTTTTAATTTCATGGCTGCAGTCACCATTTGTAGTGATTCTGGAGCCCAGAAAAATAAAGTCTGACACTGTTTCCCCATCTATTTCCCATGAAGTGGTGGGACCGGATGCCATGATCTTCGTTTTCTGAATGTTGAGCTTTAAGCCAACTTTTTCACTCTCTGCTTTCACTTTCATCAAGAGGCTTTTGAGTTCCTCTTCACTTTCTGCCATAAGGGTAGTGTCATCTGCATATCATCTTCATCAGTAACCTCTATATTGAACAACAAAGATTAGATTCCTCCTTCAGGAACTGTTCTAGGTCTGAGGGATACAACTGTGAACAACATAAAATCCCACTTCTGCAGGATTTTGAGATGCCTTGGCAAGCCTATTGCAATTATTAAGTAGAACATATGAAACTGCTATTTTCTGTATATTGGGAAGGCTTGAATGTGCATAATTTTACAGGATACACTGTTAAAAAGAATCTTAAATAGATAATCCGCAAGGTTCTGTTGTATAGCACGGGGAACTATACTATCTTGTAATAACCCATAAGGGAAAAGCATCTGAAAAAGAATATACAGATGTATGCCTGAATCATTTTGCTGTTCACTTGAAACTAACACAACATTATAAATCAACTATATTTCAATACAACTTTTAAGAAAATCCTAAATCATACAGTTATGTTCATGTCTGTGTGCTCAGTTGTCTCTGACTCTTCATGATCCTGTGGACTGTAGCCCGCCAGGCTCCTCCATCCACAGAGTTTTCCAGGAATGAATGCTGGAGTGGGTTGCCATTCCCTACTCCAGGTATTGAATCCCTGTCTCGTGTGTCTCCTGCATTGGCAGGCAGATTCTTTACCACTCTGCCACCTGGGAAGCCCACGGTTGTGCTCCTACTTTCTCCCAAAATATACCTTTTTTATATTTCATTATAAATGGCCTACATGTACATTACAAAATCCAAACAATCCAGAGAGACGCAGCTATGAAAATCAATTAGGGCACTACCTAAGAAAGAGCTGGGCTGAATGCTGATGATGGGTGTGTCCAGACAGTGGCATAGAGGAGCTTTCATTTTCTTTGAATTAATATTTTATATTTGTATTAATTTTAATAACTCTAGAGTAGATGGATATAATCTGAAGAAAATATTTTTAAAAATTTTATTGAAGTATAGTTGCTTTACAATGTTATTTCTGCTATACTGCAAAGTGAATCAGATATATGCATACACATATCCCCCTTTTTTGGACTTCCTTCCCATTTAGGTCACTTCAGAGCATAGCGTTCCCTGTGCTATACACTAGGTTCTCCTTATTTATCTGTTTTATACACAGTAGTGTGTATATGTCAGTCCCAGTCTCCCAATTCATCCTGCTGCTTCTCAGTAGTGTCAGTCGTGTCCATAAAATTCTCCAGACATGAATACTGGAGTGGGTTGCCATGCCCTCCTCCAGGGGATCCTCCCAACCCTGGGATCAAACCCGGGCCTACGGCATTGCAGGCAGATTCTTTATCATCAGAGCCTTCAGGGAAGCCCCCAATTCACTCTACCCTTACTTAAAAGCTTTTGCACAGCAAAGGAAATCATAAACGAAACGAAAAGACAACCCTCAGAACTGGAGAAAATATTTGCAAAAGCAGCAGCTGACAGGGGCTTAATCTCCAAAATATACAAATAGTCTCATGCAGCTCAACATCAAAAAAACAATCCAATCAAAAATTGGATGGAAGACCTAAATAGAAGATGGAAGACCTAAATAGGAAGACCTAAATTTCTCTAAAGAAGACATACAGATGGCTAAGAGGCACATGAAAAGATACTCAACATCACTAACTATTGGAGAAATTCAAAACTACAATGAGGTTGTTACCTTACACTAGTCAGAACAGTCATTAATAAATCTGAAGAAAATATTTACAAAGCCACAAAGTCACTAAGCTCCTCACACAAATGGACATCATAGTATTTCCTTCTCCGGTTCATCTCAAAATGGTGAGTGAATTTGTACATACACAGAGAAAATATTAAATACGGAACTCGTTTCCTTCCTGGCACTTATATCTACAGTCCAAATGTTCTTTTAGGCAGTTACACCTACTGCTCTTGTTCATGAAGCAAACCCCCATTTACGTGATGGGCGTCACTATGCTAATAGGTTTGCTTTTGTAATGAGAGGACAACTGCAGGTGGCAAAGTAGGTTATCAATCACCTGAACATTTAAAAATGCCATCTAGATTTTTATCCTTGCTATTTGATATGTCTAATTTTAAAAATAAGCTGTAAAGGACTAGAAAGCAACATAAAGACAAAAACATTTTGTAATAGTATTCTGATAGGGAAATGGGTTTACCTTTTTCATTTTAAAGTTTTCATCTAATATTCTTGCAATATTTTAAAAATATAAAACACAATAGGTCAAGAAGATGTAAATTTTTCATTTAAAAAAATTTCCATATGACTTAAAGACATGTGTCATATATAACATTGTGTCAGTTTAATGCCTACAACAAAATGATTTGATACATGTATATGTTATAAAATAGCTACCACAATAAGTTTAGTTAACAAGACTCACCTCACATAGATAAAATTCTTCCTTCCTTTAAGATCTATTCTCTTAGTAACCTTCAAATACATTATGCATATTGTTACAGTCAGCATGCTGTACATTATATCCCCACAGCTTATTTATTTTTGAAAAAAATTAAACATGCCTAGGTATTTTCACCTGCAATCTAGGATTATCAATACTACTACTACCAAAAGATACAAATTCTGTGTAATCAAGAGGAGAAACACTAAAGCGTATGCTATGTCCAGCACAAAGTCTTGTATCCAATGGAATGGGAATACCACTTGATTTGGTCTTTTTTTTTTTTAACTGGACTTGTTTATCTTTATAAGCTCAACCAATCTTTAAATGGACTTATTGTTAATGTTTCTTAGGCATTTCCCATTTATTTATTCATTCATCCAGTAAAAAAAATAAAATAAAAATAAAAATAAGTCAGGTGGTATTCCCATTCTATTGGATACAAGACTTTGTGCTGGACATAGCACACTGGCTTTTTTCCCTTTGGATTGCATGTTGTGTCACTTTCAACTATAGGATTCCTAACTAATATAAGGGAGGGCGGCAGTGGACGTCAGAACTGTGCCACACACCAGGCTCAGGGCTTAGGCACACAATCTCTTTTAAGCCACTCACCAACCCAATGAGGAGAAAATGAACATTATCGATATTTACTGATGAGGGAGGTGGAGGGGAGAGAGGAACTCTCACTCTTCAACGAGGACTACAGCAGCAAAGGACCCCTGAACTCAAACTCTTTGGCAGGATGTGAGGTGCATGGTTACCATTTAACTCTCAAACCTTGTGCATTTCACACACGGCAAGACTGTGAAGCCCCCTTCATAAGGACACTCCCTTCCTTCTGACCATGGTCAATCCATCCTTATACTTCCTCACATTCACTCCCACATCCATCATTCACACGTGAAATTTTAGATCTTTCCACTTATAAATCCTTCCTCACCTCCATCAATATACTTCTCAGTTCCTCATATAATCACTGTCTGTGGCATCATGGAAAGATTTTACTCTTTAATTCTGACATCTAAAACAATCTGGAAAAGTATCTCAAGAACTTAAAAATACTAGTATGCTTTAGGGGAATGAGAGGGTGGGATGAATTGAGACAGGAGCACTGACATATACACACTACCACGTGTAAGTGAAGCGAGTGAAAATCGCTCAGTTGTGTCCGACGCTTTGTGATCCCATAGACTGCAGCCTGCCAGGCTCCTCTGTCCATGGAATTCTCCAGGCAGGAATACTGGAGTGGGTTGCCATTTCCTTCTCCAACCATATGTAAAATAGATAGTTAATGGGAAGCTGCTGAATGGCACAGGGAGCTCAGCTCAGAGCTCTGTGATGACCTCCAGAGCTAGGATAAGGGGGTGGTGGGAGGGAGGCTAGAAAAGGAAGAGATATGGCTGACTTACATATGACTTACATATGGCTGACTTACGATGTTGTTCAGCAGAAACTAATACTATGTTGTAAAGCAATTAAACTCCAATTAAAAAAACACATTAAGAAAAATATTAGCATGCTCTGACCTAGGATTTTCTTTTTCTATTAACTTTTTGTAAAGAAATCAGAGATCTAGCAAAATCTCAAGTGCAAAGATTTATCTGTAGTTTTATTAATAAAGTAAATAAGCCTAAATAAATTCTAGCATATCTCTGAAATGGAATAACTTAAAATATCTTGAAAAGTTTTTATTAACACAGGAAAATGCTTTGAAATGTCAAAGAAATTAAAAATGAGAATACAATGGAGAAAATATATCATACCATGGTCCTACACTTGAATTAAAGCATATACACATACATGTGAGTGGAGGAGAGAGGCTGGAAAGAAATTGCTCAAAACTCCTCTAGAATTTGTCTCTGTCTTTTGGGAACATGGATGGTTTTGGCTTTATCATTTATATGTTTCAACATTTAAAAATCTTTTAATAATAAAATAGACTACCTTTAGAAATAGAGAGGAAGTGAAGCTAGCCTTCTCCTACCTGTGCATAAACGCCCACTCCCTTCTCTTCAAAGCTTTGGCCTAGAATCCTGGAAGGCCATGTTTCCAGAAACAGCTTCAATCTAATCTTTCCTGACCTTCCTCTGGGCTGTCTTCATCTCTTCTATTAAGTCACCACTCTTCCCACTTTATCAAAAGCAGACAATATTCCTAGAATAGTTTCCCTTCCCTGAAGACATTTCCTTAGCATCTTTCAAACACTTACTGAGTTCCTTCTTTTCCCCAAATCTTTTGGACTGACAATAGGCTTGCTTACGACCCTATAGTTACTGTAGTCACATGTATCTAAACTCAGTCTGCCTAAATTAATCTTGCTTCTTTCTATGGCATGTTTTCTTATAATCAAGCTTACAGTGTAAATATGCTAACAGAATGAAACATACCCTAGGGGAATTGCTCTGCACTGCCTTGTTACATGCGACCACATATATTTTGTTAAATATCATATTTTTTTCATGATGAAAATGCTCCGACAGGCAATCCAGAGGCAAGACTCTGCCCAGAATCTCTGTCATGGAGGGGCAAGTAGGGAGAAACCACCATAACAAGCAAGATTTCTAACCTGAATACTCAAATCTTAGGGAAGAAGAGAAAATGAGCTAGACAACATATACCATATCATCACTATGAGCTGATAGTTTATGCAAATATGTAATTACCTCTTGAAAAACAGTAAGTTTGTGGTATAAACATCATTCAGAAACATATATATATTTTTAGAAAGGTAACTTAAAAAACAAATCACTTTGAGACAGAATTGTGATCTCCCTAGATTCTATTCAGAACTTACTAGCCTATTAAAGCTCATAAATAATACATGTATACATTTATTATAATAGCCTCTCAACATGTAAGCGTTGTGATAGCAAAATGGTGGGATTAAATGTAAAGTTACATTTTTCTGTGAGATAGAAATTTCCAGTTTTGACATCAAAATGCCTGTAAAACCAGTCTATCAGCAAATCAACACAACTGTCAGAACTAAAATTTGTATTCCTCACTGGCTAATAATTTTTGAGAAGATTTTTAGTAACAAAAAGATTTTAATATTTATGTAGCCTATAGGCATCCAGGTTCTGTATGAAGTGTTAGGTGTGTAATGACGAATGAGAGTTCCTGCCAAGGAACTCTTGGAACTCTCACTGAACCAAGAACTCTCACTGAGAGCTAACACAGGTACAGGCAACACGCACTTTATTAAGGTGTACACAATTATAGAAGTACCATAGGGCGGGAGAGATCCTACCTAGAAAAATTCAAGTGTCTTCATGGACAAGGTGATACTCATCTGGTCCTGAAATGGAGGGGACAGTATGAGACTTTGTCAGTCAAGTGAGGAAAAGGACATATCCAGCTGAGATTGTGAGTACAAAGCAGAGTGGATTTATGGAACAGCCCAAGTACAATTATGACCCAAGGAGTCATGGCAGGAAGACTGGTGAGAAATGAGTTTGACAAAGTAGATTTGAGCCAGGTTTTAAAGGATCTTGCATGCAACACCAGAGAGACTGGTCTTGGCCAACTGAAAAGGAGAGCTAATAAAAGATTTTTAATCAAGGGAATAATGTGATATTAGACATTTTCCATAGAAATGGAACTGGCTACAATGTAGAAAATGGGTAAAAAGTATAAATATCATAGAATAAAAATTTTGGAGGCAAACTAATCTAGGTCAGATGAAGGCTCTGTCAACTACAACCTGTGCACTAAGTATTTAACCTCTTCAATTTTCATCTTATTCGTCTAGAAATACAGAAGTAATATAACGTACATTGAGAATTATGATGATTAGTGAAGACGCTATTAATACATTAGAAACATTCCTGATTGCCCCGGGCCAGCCTAACCTTCTCAGCACTTCTCAAGGCCCCTGGCCCAAGCCCCTTCTCTTCCACCCCTGGCTCTGTCCTGCCCCAAGAGAGGTCTCATGGACACAGGTATGGACATCCTAGGCTGCAGGCAAATCTCAGACCACAAACCACACAAACAGCTGCCCTGTGGCCAGGCCTCCAGCCCAGAGATGTGCATTCTTGTGGGTGCCTTGCCAAAGACAGAGCTGGCCAAAGGGCCCACGTGCCGTTTTTGGAAGGAAGCTCAGCATAATCTAAATAGGGGACTCTGAAGTCTCAAGTACCCAGAACAGGAGCTGAGGTTGCAGGGTGGGCTCTGGGTGGGAATGCTCCCTTAGCCCTGAGGAGGAGGAGAACGGGGCCTCTAAAACATGAGCTCAGAGCAGGGTCCCACCTCACCCAGGGCTTAGGGTGGTATGATACTGCTTAGCTTGTTGTACACTCAACAGATGGTTGTTGTCATGATACTTTTATTACTGTCATCATAGTTTTGTTGTCATTATTTACTGGCAGCAGGAAGGCCTGGGAGAAGGAACTATACTCTACTGTGGCCCTAGGGCTGAAAACACGATGCCGTTCAGCCTGTGTTCAAAAATGGACAGGAGGAAACAGAACCTAGAGGTGGCACAGGAGCAGAGAGGACCTACTAGAAGAATGGCTTTGAGGAAGGAAGTGGGTAGGATAATAACTACAGTTTTATATATATGTTCTGAGTTCAAGATTCCTTTGGGCATCCAGGTACTAACACATAGAAAACTGGATGTACTCGTCTAGAGCTCAGGAAAAATTTAGACATTAGCCATCTAAAAGTGGTTGAAACCCTGGAAATGGGTGAAATGTCCAAGGAAAAGTTAATGATATAAAACAGAAGGACAGAGCTTAGAAAAATCCTTCCAGTCAGTTTGTGGAGAGAAAAAAATGATGCTAGCAAAGGAAAAGTCAAAGGAAGCTGTCCAAGTCAAGATGATGACAGGAAGAAGACTATCCTTCAAGAAATGTCCATCCTATAGTGATATCCACCAGTCACTGAGTGTCCACTCTGTGCCAGGTATTAAGACTTGGCATATATGCATGATCTCATTTAATTCAGTACTTACAACTGAATGTGTAAGCACTGTGATAGATAATTATTTCCATATCATCAATGAGCTAACAGGCTCAGAGATAGTAAAGTAAATTGTCCCATGTCACGTAACTATTATAAACTATTAGGTGCTGTTAGAAGCTTAACTCTACTGTTAAAACTTAGGAAAAAACTAGAACACTTTGTTCACTGCTGTAGAGAAGAAGGTATGGAAGAAAAGTGATGAGCCCATCCATTGGAAGAGGCTGTGAACTAGAACTTTCTCATTATGTTACCTTGTTTAACCCTCATGAGAACTGGGGCAGTGGACATTATCAAGTCCGTTTTATAGTTCAAGACTTGGAGGCTCCCAGAGTCAAAGTATCCATGAACAGAGCTGGTAAATGAATGAGTCCAGACTCAAATGTAGGGATTACATGACACAAAAACCTACACTCCTTCCATAGCAACATGTTGCTTCTCCATCATTAGGGAACAGGAACTAAAAAGAGAAAGGCATCTACAATATGGAAACACAGACATTCCTGGAAATTAACCAAAGTAATAAAAAATATTAATCACCTAGCTTTCTTGTATTCTCCCCTAAAACAACCTGGCACATGAAAGCCAGGGCAATAAAAATCACTTCTCTCAGGACAAGTACAGTTAAGAATTGTTTGTCTGAACAGAGTTTTGGCAAGGATGTGGAGAAAAGGGAACCCTCTGCACTGTTGGTGGTAATAAATAATTGGTGTGTCCATGATGGAAAACAGTAGGGAGTTTCCTCAAAAAAACTAAATATAGAATTACCATATGGCCCAGAAATTCTATGTCTGGGTACATATTCAAATGAAATCAGTATCTAAAAGAAATATCCACATTCCCATGTGCACTGCTGCATTACTTACAATAGCAAAGTTATGGAAACAACCCAAGTATTCATCAACAAATGAACAGATAATAAAAAGGTGATAAATACCTACCTACCTACAGATAGAACCTCACATGATGAAATATTATTCAGCCATAAAAAGGAAGAAATCCTGCCATTTACCACAACATGGACGAACCTACAGAACACTGTGCTAAATGAAATAAGCCAAAGGTGAAAGGATAAATACTGCATCACCTCACTTATATGTGTAATTTTAAAAAGTCAAAGAGAGTTAAAAAGGTAGTTGCCAGAGGCTGGAGAGTAGGGAAATAAAGAAATGTTGGTTAAAGAGTACAAACTTTCAATTATGAGATGGATTAGTTCTCGGGAGCCAATGAACAGCTTGGTGACTACAGTCAGAAATACTGTACTGTGTACCTGAAATCTGTATACATGAATTTTGCTTAGAAAGAAGAACTTAAGAGTAATTTTCACCACACACACACACACAGACTATGTGAGGTGTTAGATGTGTTAATTAACTTGATTTTGGTAATCATTTCACAATGTATACATATATCAAATCAATACACCTTAAATATATACAATCTTACTTGTCAATTACACCACAACAAAGCTGAGAGGGAAGTGACATCTTTTTATAGTTTGACGTTACCGTCTCTGTGCCCTGTTAAAAACTCTGCAGTTTTCTCCACAGGCATTGAAAGTCACTTTCAGCCATCCACGTACAGAGATAACTCCCTTTAAACAATTCAGTCAGACAAGAACAATGATGTTAAATTTTATTTTCCCATAAACAGCAACTTCTTCCAGGAGTAATATATTTGTGGTATTTTGAAGACTGAATATCCCAATAGACTCTGCACTGCAAGCACTTTCTAAAAATAGCTCTTGGGTGAAAGCCAAAAAGGTTAGTTTGGTTCCTTACTAGCTGCCTGCTTTAAACACATTATGCACTCTATCCTTCCCCTTTCCGAGCCTGTACAGTAGGCTGAATAAGACCTACATTAATCTGCCCCACCTGATGCGAAGACCAGATTGTGCCTCGCGATTAAATTTATTTTTAAAGGCTGGACTTGTGATGGGCATTACAATGCCAATTTGAAAGTTTCAGTTTTCAAACTTTAGGAAGTTACCTTTCAGCCTGTTTCACACTGCCTTAATCACGATTACCCTGTAGGCAGCTGTATTTACCTCAGCCATGGGCTGCTTTATTCTACTTAAAGTAATATCAAATCTTTTCTGTAACTGCATGACCTTCCTAAATGCAACATGCACTGGAAGAAAAAGAAATGCCCAGTATTTGTTTACACACTGAAGGGAAGAAACAGTAGCAGACTGTCTTCATAGTGTTTTAAAAACCAAAAGACAGTAAACCAGTCAGTAAGGGCTGCCTGACAACAATCCCAGTCCTGGGCCTAGAGATGGGACTGCAGAGAACTGAGCCATGACCAAACCAAGAGGGCTGTCCAGATCCTGCTCGTGGGCGTTAACACAAGTCTTCCGGGTGTTGTTATTCTTGGCAGGCATATCCAACAGAGGTCACAAAGAACAAACGCAACACAGCCATTCCCAACAGGCTTGGCTGTAAATGCCCTAAATTCAACTACAGACTTAGTGAGTTTGCAAAAATACGCATGCCACAAAACCAGCTTGAAGACAAGCTGAGGTCCTCAAGGCTGATAAAGATGTTCATATGATAGAAAATGAAATTTGTCAATGAATTTATCAAGTATTCACATATTTTAAACACTGTAAATACGATTCTGCTATAATTACTATTTTTACCCATAAAATCACACTCTATAGACTCTTCTAGCCAAAGAAAAGAATCTTTCTTTTTCCAACGTAACAAAAGGAACCCCACTCAGAAAACTGAGAGTAACTGACTTGACCACGTAAACCCTCTTCCGGCTGTACAAGATGCCCTGTTACTAAAGGGTGATTTTGGCCCACTGTCCACATCATGGTGTTTATCCCAGTGTATTGGAAGACATCATGGCACTCTCAGTCCCTGCCTGAGGAGGCAGGAACATGCTGAACAGAATCAAAATGACCAGCGACCATGATGCTGAAAGACAGGGTCAAGTCAACTCAGGAAATAAATTTTCAGGCTCAAGTTTATGGGCCCTTATTCACTGTCACACTCACAGTGGGTAGCTGTCCTCTCTCCCTGGAGACAAAGAAGAACCGAATGTCCCTATGTAGGCTGAGCTCCACTCAGTCATCCTCAGAACCATCTCTTGTTCAAGTGTCCAGGCAGCCAGATCTGCCCAACTGAAAGTTCAGGATTCTGGGCAGAGAGCCCCCTTGCTCTGGTAGAAGAGGGAAGGCCATAGATCACAGAACTGTGGGAGACAACGGAGTCTGGTAAAAGAATTCTGGCGCAACCTGGAGGTTTAGGATTTCATTTTGGCCAACAAACATAGGGTATAATCCTGACCATGTTGCTGAGCTCTCTGGGGAACGTCGCTTCTACTTCCAAGACACCAGGGAGGTTCTGCACTTCCCAGCCTTCTTGATTAGACAGATAAACTGAGGAGGAGATATGAAAAGGCTTTTCTTTGCCCCTGCCTCCCTGCACATTGAGGGATCTTAATTCCCCAACCAGGGATTAAACCTGTGCCCCCTGTAGTGGAAGCAAAGCACAGAGTCCTAACCACTGGACCACCAGGGAAGTCCCTGAAAGGGTTTTAAATCTAACACTTTATAGAAGTATCAGGGAGGCGTAGTGTTAAGAGCAGTACACTTGAAGAAAACTTCTTTAGTCCTGACTCAGGCACCTGTGTTCTTTTTAAGTCTCAACTGTTTTATCCACACGATAGGGATATATCTCTATCACCTCTCCAAATTCTAACAGCCTCTGCTTTGAAGTGTGTGGTTAGCAGTGTTAGCAGCCTTTTCCTTAGCAACTAGATTCCAACTTTGTTTTGGCTGATAGTGTCAGTCAGTTAAATCACTAAGTCGTGTCCGACTGTGCAACCCCATGGACTGCAGTATGCCAGGCTTCCCTGTCCATCATCAACTCCTAGAGCTTGCTCAAACTCATGGCCATCGAGTTGGTGATGTGATCCAACCATCTCATCCTCTGTCATCCCCTTCTCCTCTGGCCTTCAATCTTTCCCAGCATCAGGGTCTTTTCCAATCAGTCAGTTCTTTGCATCGGGTGGCCAAAGTATTGGAGCTTCAGCATCAGTCCTTCCAATCAATATTCAGGATTGATTTTCTTTAGGATTGACTGGTTTGATCTCCATGCAGTCCACAGGACTCTCAAGAGTCTTCTCCAACACAGTTCAAAAGCATCGATTCTACCCCTGATAGTGGCTGATAGTGTGATCAGCCCCAAATGGTAGATTAAGATTAGTCTAAGCCTTTCCCAAGAATCCTGTTTCCTACTTTTTCAGCTTCTCCTCTGGCTCTGAAAAACCTTTTGCTTTCCTGATATAAAGGACTAGACCTGTTTAGCTGGCATTGCCCTTCTGCTTTCAGTCTTTTTGCCTTCTATTTTGGATGAACATGTGATGACTGGAACTGCAACAGCTTTTTTGTGATGTGAAGAGCCAACTATGATGAAAGGCCAACAGAATCCTGGATATACCAGTGTGAAAGGCCTACCTCCAAACTGGGTATTATAAGAGGAAAATAAGCCCCATCTCATTTAAATCACTGTTAGGCTTTCTATTATTTACCACTGAATGCACTTATAACCCATACACCACTCTGATAAAACTTATCCCTAGAGAAGAGCCAATATTTAAGTAACCTCATATGTGCCTCTGCTTCGACATGTTGACCAAAGGTGAAAGGGGAAATGAAGGAATAGATAGGGGCATTCATTCCTATCCTAACACATCTAAATGACAGGTATTCAGCAAATATGCAAAGACATAGAATATACTAGGTAAAAGAACAATTTTCAGTCAGATCTGTATTTGAACCACTATTGTATATTAGCTATGTGTGTGTGTAAGTTGCACAGGTGTATCCAACTCTTTGTGACCCTATGAACTGTAGCCCACCAGGCTCCTCTGTCCATGTGATTCTCCAGGGAAGAATACTGAAGCGAGTTGCCATTCCCTTCTCCAGGGGATCTTCCCAACCCAGGGATCAAACCCAGGTCTCCTGCACTGCAGGTATGTTCTCTACCAACTGAGCCACTGGGGAAGCCTATATTACCTATGTAACTTCAAGCAAATGGTTTTTACCACTCCAATCTGTTTTATCATTAAAACATAGGTTATATTAGAATCTATTATATTTATTATAAAATTTAATAAAGACAATACATAAAGTCACTAGTACAATTCTCAGTGTAGATTAAGGCTCCAAAATTGGTAGCCTTCAGTACTGTGGGGGCAGCAACATTATATATATATACCAGGGCCCCTGAGTATAAAGACAATGGCATTTAGGGTCTAGCTTGTGGAACACACAAGTAAATCAGTTATTTCTGCTGGTGTGACAAGGCTATGATATCTACCTGTGTACCCACACTGTAGGAGAGAAACTTGGCCCCATCTCCCAGCGCCCACATCTTTAGATGCCACAGTTGTTTCAGCTCTCCTATTCCACCAGTTACCAAACACTCAATTTAGATTTCAACTTGACCTGCAGAAGAAATAAAAAGGACAACAAAATGGCCAAACGACAGCCAGAAAAGAGGGAAAAGATCCCACTAATAGATCTTCAGGTTTGTTCACAACTGCCGTGTTCACTGGGCAATCCTCCTACCCTCGGGTCCCTAAGGGTCAGGGGGATTCCTTTAGGAGAGTATACCAGGGAGGGTGCTTTCAGGTGGAAGTGACAGGAGATCCAACTTCCCTGAGAGGCTTAAACAAGGAGGCAGGCTGGCTCCAGGATGGGATAAGTCCACGCTCTTATGGCACAACCAAGAACTCAGGTTCTTTCCATCTTCCTGCTAATCCACCCTCGATGTGTCAGCCTTATCCCCTGGCTGGCTCCCCTCATAGAGGCAAAGCAGCTACAGTTGCTACAAGCAACACACAAATGTGACAAGTTTCAGAGGAAGACAACTTCGACCTTCATAGGACTGAGAGAGCATCTCTCATACTCCATTGTGATACATGGGGTACAGGGCAAGCCCATAGCCAGACAAGCTGGTCCAGGCTGCAAGGGGGCAGCCTCCTCTGAAGCACAGGGCTTGGGGCTACTTATTATCAACCTGCTCTTGATGATAAGGGCAAGTTCCTGGGATTTCTCTGGTGGTATAGTGGATCAGGGGACTTCCCCAGTGTTTCAGTGGTAAAGAATCTGCCTACAATGCAGGAGATGCAGGAGACATGGGTTCCATCCTTGAGTTGGGAAGATTCCCTGGAGGAGGGCATGGCAACCCATTCCTGTATTCTTGCCTGGACAATTTCATGGACAGAGGGGCCTGGCAGGCTACAGTCCATGGGTCGCAAAGAGTCGGACACGACTGAAGTGACTGAGCACAGTACAACACAGCATAGTTGATGAGAGTCCGCCTCCCGATGCAGGGGACACGGGTTCAATCCCTGGTCCGGGAAGACCCCACAAGCAGTGAAGTGGCTGACCCTGTGCACCAAAACAACTGAGCCCGCATGCCCAGAGAAGCCATGGCAATGAGAAGCCCGAGCACCATAAGCAAAGAGTAGCCCTGGCTCCCCGCAACTAGAGAAAGCCCACACACAAAAATGAAGATCCAGCACAGCCAAAAAGAAATCTTTTTAAAAAAAGTTTAAAAAGGCAGTTCCTGATACCCAATCAGACCTGTTGGGGGTAGGGGATGGTTAGGCAAACAAAGGTTTCTGTTCCACAGAAAAATAATGGTTCTGGTTCCCTATTCCAAATGCCAGAATTTCTTTTAAAGAATATTTGTAAGGGCCACAGTGAAATTTTCCAGATCTTGCCAATTCAGGCTTTGTTTATAATTCCCAAAGATCAATTAGGCCTCTTTGTATTCTTGGAAATTGGAAATAACACTTACTTAAATCCAGATTCTTATCTGCTTCTTTGTTCCCAGAGCTTTGTTCTCCAATCTAACAATCACACTTTGAAACTCAGCACCGGAAATAAAACCACCCTCAATCATGCTACCAAAACACCGTCAGCCTATTTTATCAAAGGGAAGTTTCACTTATGATTTGTTGTCCATTCTGCAAAATACTGTCTCATTTGATATCTTATGGAAACTTTAGAAGATGCCAGAAAGGAGGACATTGTTCACAGGATTATGATGGGGCAATTTCCATGGCTAGTGGTTCTAAAAACTCCCAGTCACAATTTCACAGGTCTGTGAGGCAGGAGAACAGACAGCCACCTCCTGCCAAAGCTTAGCCGCATGTTGCTGCACAGGCCTAAAGCTTTGCGGGCCAAAACAAGGCCCTGAGAAGGCAGGGTTGAGGGCAACTCCTGTTCTCAGAAAAGAGGAAGAATTGGTTGATTCCAGAGAATCAATGATTTAAGATTCTGGCTTCTGACATGCAGAGAAATAGTTCTCAAAATATAGCCTAGACTCCTGAGACCTTGTCAAAGGTCCATAAGGTCAAAACTTTCACTCTCAATCTCTTAGGAGTATAGAGTAGAGTTTATCAAAAAAGAATAATGCACAATTATTCAAAAAAGTGATTAAAATCCCCTTCCTGTTTTAAACCACTTATCTGTATAGGCTGGATTTGCTTTATCTACTTCAACCAAAGCAACAGACTGTAACAGATTGAATGGAGAAGCAGAGCTGAGAATCCAGCTGTTTTCTATTAAACCAGACAGTAAAGAGATGGGCAAAAATGCAAAGCTCTCCTACATTTGTTTTCAAAGCAGTTATTTTTCATGAAGGCCTTCCCTGGTGGCTCAGGGGTAAATGCAGGAGACACAGGACTCGGGTTTGATCCCTGGGTTGGGAAGATCCTCTGGAGTAGGAAATGGCAACCCACTCCAGTATTCTTGCCTGGGAAATCCCATGAACAGAAGAGCCTGGTGGGCTACAGTCCATGGGGTCACAAAAGAGTCGGACATGACTTAGCGACTAAACAACAACTACTTTTCATTAAGGAAAAAAAGTCTTCACAGGAGACATGCGATGGGCTTATTTTTAATGAACTAAATATTTTTAAATTTCTATTTTAATGCCTAACATGGTAAATACATGACTGAGTAACACTTCACATTTAATGTGGTAAATACAATCCAAAAGATCTTAAGCTCTCTGGGAGCCTCAGTTTTTAAAAGTGTCAAAGGCCTTGAGACCAAAATGTCTGAGAACTGCTGCATTGAAGTAATGAACCAACTGAAACCAAGTAGGGCCCTGTGGGGCTCCTAAGCACAGAAGCCTCCCTGTCCCTCATTTCTTGTTTGTAGGGAGAAGACTCCAGCCTCTGCAACCTTCCAGGAGTTCCAAAGGGCAGACTCAAACAGTTGCTGATCTGGGAAGGGAAGGGAGGCAGAGACAGGGGAGCTATAGCCAAGATACAATAATGTAGCCTTGGGGCAGGGTCCTGGTTCCCCTCAAGGGATACCCCTAACATTATGTTTGCACTCTCCACAGAACTAAAAGAGTCAACAAATGAAAGGGGTTAGTGTTCTTGCCAGAGAAGACCACCTGAAGCCAGAGTAAAGGAACCAGAGAAGCTTATTGAGAGACCACCAAAGGCCAGATCAGAGGAATCAGAGAAGCTGATTAGGAGGAGACCATTTGCGACCTGCTTAAAGGAGTGCAGACCCTGCAGATACACTGGTATTATCAGCAACCCCACCCTCAAACCATTGCTACAAAACTCCTCACCAAATCCTCCCAGGTTGGGATGTACAGTTTTTGAGGGGCACGTGCCCATTGTCTCTCCCTTTGCCTGGCAAAGCCATACAACTATTCTTTTCTATCAACACTTCACCCAAAACTCTGTCTCCCCAGATTTGATTCAGCACCAGTGCACAGAGGCAGAGTTTTCAGCAGAATAAAGAAAATGTGATTAGCGGGGCTCTGCACCCAATTCCTATGGGAGAGTCCCCACCACCACCGAGCAACTCTCTGACATCAGCGAGGTGTCCTACAATTCAACTCCAAACACTGTCTACCCAGAGACAGCATCAAATCTCACAGCCACGTGCCACGAGGCTCACTCCTCTACACCAGCTTCAGACGCCAATCACCCGTCTAGGTTGTCGCTGTGCTTCTGTTGGACCTGGCACAAACTGGACATTCCAAGCACACCCTCTTTAGGTTGGATTCATTTGCTAGGGCAACTCTGAGAACTCAGAGAAACATCTTACTCACCAGATTACCGGTTTATTATATAAGGAGATAACTCAGGAACAGCCAGATGGAAGAGACGCAGAGGACAAGGTGTGTGGGAAGGAGCTTCCCGGCTCTCTCCAACGTGCTCCGCTCTCTGCGAGACCTCCAGGAGGAGGCTCTCTGCGTTCTGGAAGCTTCCTGAGGCAGGCATGAGCGATTAAATCACTGGCTCTAGGCTACTGAATGATCACTGGCCCTAGGCTACTGAACGGAATCTCCAACCTCTCTCCCCTCTGCAGAAGTTGGAAGTGGGGGCTCCAACACTCGCTTCGCAGGCACCCAGCCCTCCCTGGAGTGCTTTCCAAAAGGCACTCATTAACCTCATTAACAGAACAAAATCACCTGTACGGCTTTTGTCAGGAAATTTCAAGAGTTTTAGGCGTTCTGATGCCAGAATGGGATGAAGACCAAATACCATTGACCCTTGAACACTTTAGGGGTTAGGGATGGCAACCACTTGTACAGCAGAAAATCCAAGCATAACTTTACAGGCGGTTTCTGCAGTCTTGGTTATGTCCGTGGATTCAACCAACCTCACATGCTACTGTAGTGTGCATGAAGTGAAAAAAGTCTGTGTATAGAGCTTCCCTGGTGGTCTAGTGGTTGAGAGTCCGCCTGCCAATGCAGGAAACAAGGATCCTATCCCTGGTCCGGGAAGATCCCACACGCTGAGAAGCAACCAAGTCCGTCACAACTACTGAGCCAGCACACCCTGAGCCTGTGCTCCGCTAGAGAGGCCACCACAATGAGAAGTCTGCGAGCAGAACGAAGAGGAGCCCCTGACTGCTGCAACTAGAGAAAGCCCATGCGCAGCTACGCAGACCCAGTGCATCCAAAAATAAATATTTAAAAAATAGAGGAGCCTCACAGTTCAAACTCGTGTTGTTCAAGGGCCAGCTATGTGTGTGTGTATAAATATATTATAAATCACAATATCACAGTGATTTACATATACAAACACAATGAAAAATTAGTCAGCTACAAAAAAAAAAAGGAAATCCTGCCATTTACAACAGTATGAATGAGCCTTGAGGACAGTATGCTAAGTGAAAGAAGTCAGGAAAAGATGCATGACCTTACTTACAAATTGAATGTAAAACAATTGAACACATAAAAACAAAGTGGTGGGCGGTGGTTACCACAGCCACCGGGTGTGGGGATGGGTGAAAGAGGTCAAAGGGTACAAAATTCCAGTTAGAAGATGAGTAAGTTCTGGTCATCTAATGTACAAAATGGTGACTCTGTTTAATAATAATGTATTATATATCTGAAAATTGCTAGGAGAGTTCTCACCACGCACACACAAACGATGTGAGCTGATGAATATGTTAACTAACCTTATTGTGGTAATCATTTCACAATATGTGCTTAAATAATCACATTGCAGACCTTAAATTCCCACATTTTATCTCAATAAAGTATATATGTGTGTGTGTGTGTATGTGTGCGAGTGCCACAGAGGGTCCTGAGACAAGCCCCATGGGCGCAGCTGCTCTCCTGCTAGGATGCTGAGGAGATACGAAAGATGGAGGAGGTAAAACAGAGGCTCTTCCCTGCAAGGAGGTGGGAAGCAGGCATGCTGAGCCCTTGCTGGGGAAACCCAGTCCGCACCTGTGGCCTGCGATGGGGTCTCTCCAGATCTCTCTCCTCCACATCTACAGCTCAGTCCACGATCATAGCAGGGAAACAGACACCTACTTTCATCAGTGTCCATCCTTCCATGTCCTCCTCCATTCACACAAGCTGACAGGCACAGTGACTAGCTGAGGGGCCCAGTGGTCCTACATGGGAGAAGCAGGACCTAAGGTATCATGATGCTTCCTTCCCCTTCAGCAAGCGGTGGGCTCTTACAGGAGAGTTTCTGCTTTGTTTCCCACTGTGTTCCCAGCACATAGAATGTTGCTTGCTTGGCCCTGGCTCCAAACCCAGGGTACCCGTCCCCCCTAACCCACAGCTTCCTCCCCAGAGCCGAGATCTCCCTTGAAATCTCTTCCTACTACCAATCAGGGTTCCTGGTGCTGCCAATAGAGATGTGGATGTTCAAGACCCGGAGATGCAAGGCAATCGGCAGGAACAAATATTTATAAATGCATCCATTGTACTGACCGCTCCAGCACACACACCTTAAACTAACAATCGCTTTCTTTCTTAATCAAATATCCTATTGACTTTAATTACAGCTGTATTTTTACTACCTCTGAAACACATGAATGCTCTCCTCCTCCTTTTAAGCAAATGCCATGTTACACAACCACCTTTATTTCAGAGATGAGATGGAGTGAAAGTCCAGTAGGGTCAGCCGCCCTCCACGGTCCAACTTAGGCGGCCTCTGTGCTCAGGCCCCTCCCTCTGCCTGCTCTCCCATGACCCTTGGGCCCAGTTTCTCAGCTTCTCTATCAACCTTTCTGAAATGAGCACACAAAACCCCTTTTGTTTTCGAAGGACTTTCCTCCCAGCTGGTAAATATAGAAAAAGAAAATGGGGCTTACATAGCAAAGGAAGCAATGGGCAGAATTTTAAAAATCTTTTAAATACAACAGTTCTCTGGATATCATTAACTTAAAAATGAGCCTGTATTTAGAGCCACTCTAAATACAACCTGTTCTAGAAATATTCCTTTAGTTTAGGCCATACAATGAACCCTACCATAAGTCTTCCCTTGGTGATTCTGCAGGCTTGCTCATCTTGTGTGCACGTGCTCAGTCGCTTCAGTCATGTCTGACTCTTTGCGACCCTATGGACTGTAGCCCACCAGTCTCCTCTGTCTATGGGATTCTCCAGGCAAGAATACCGGAGTGGGATGCCACGCCCTCCTCCAGGGGATCTTTCCAACCCAGGGATCGAACCCTCATCTCCTGCATTGGCAGGCAGATTCTTAATTGCTGAGCCACTAGAGAAGCCCTTGCTCATCTTAACCATCCCTAAAGCAAGCATCTGAGTTGCTAGACTCTTTCCTCTGTCACGGGAGCCAAAACTTGGAGACATGAGGGTTCATTTTTTAATCACATAATTACCCAGGCTTCCCAGTGGGTATTCACATCAATCCCAGACTAGTGTCTCTTTCATCTTAACTCTCTTTTTGCCTTACAGAGAGGAAAAGTCAATTTTGATCATTTCCTGGCAAAGTCACATCTACACATTTATCTCAAAAGCTCTAATAAGTTATGGCTCGCCCCTCAGTCTCTATACAAGATACTCCCTCTTTAAAAGCTCCAGCTCCTTGGAAATTGCACTTGAAATTGTTTTCAATACAAAGTGACCTCATTGATATTCCTACATTAGTAAGTTGTATTCATGGATGTGTGTGCATGCTTCAGTTGTGTCCTACTCTTTGTGACCCCATGGACTGTAGCCCACCAGGCTCCTCTCTCCATGGGATTCTCCAGGCGGGAATACTGGAGTGGATTGCCATGCCTGCCTCCAGGGGACTGTCTCGACCCAGGGATCGAACTGTCTCCTGCATTGGTAGGCAGGTTCTTTACCACTAGCGCCACCTGGGAAGTCCTATTTATGGGATGAGCAGTAGCTAAATATAGCCCATTTTCCAAGAGTACTTTTCAATCATGGTGCTTCATCAAATAACTTATTGCATGAAATTTAGTTTTATATATCTCAGCATTTCACATAAATTACAAAGCAGAAAACATGAACTTCTGTGATGTCCATAATGGGAGAGATAATACTCTATAATGTGTTAAGAATGGCCACTTTGACTCTAACAACTCTGACTCTGTCCCAGCCTGGTTCAAGGAATCTTTCCAAGTTTCAGGACTTCCCCTGTCTCACAAGAGAAAAGACAGGATGGAGACCAGCATGCTTAATACCTAAGAGTCCTTGGCACAAAATAAAGGTTGAAAAATGTCAACATAGGTTCTAGCATCCTAAATTTAGTTGAGAACGTGTGAATCACAAGCAATTAAGCATGCCAAGAGGCATCATATTAACAGAGTATTGAGTTATAAAATCAGTAATAGGAGATCTCCTGTGTGAAGACTGGAAAAACATACATCAGAGCACTGTGTAATTACATAACCCTACTGAGTTAAGTCCAAGTACACATAAATAGGCACTACAATACAAATAGGAAATATTTAATAAAGATATCCAAAGAAACTAAACAGGATTCTAGTCTTTGCACCACTCCCAGTAGAAAGGTTTTGAAGAGTGAGAGATACAAACACCTCACCGAGTCATTTACATCACTGAATCAACAAGCTCCAGTCCCTACCAATCTCTCGGAATCCATTTTTTTAAATTCAATACAAACAATTTCTCAAAGGCATACTCTGAAGTTAAAGCAGGAAATTTGGACCTAAATTGCCTGTAAGACACAACTATAAAAAGCAAGCACAGAACCACCCATACAGCAAAAATCCTACCTTCATTCCACTCAAAACGAATGAAAACTGAAGAAAGAAAATTTACGGTTGGACTGTTACACGTTTTCTGTTTCCTTCTAACACTTCCCTTTAGAACCAAGTGCCATAAAATAAAGGCATCAACCACCTGTTATAATGGAAGGATGAGTGGCCATGGCTGGTTTTGCTCACATCCCAAAATATCACTCAAGCCCAACAACCCCTACCATCCCAGCTTGGGTAGGTTATGCACTTCTCTAACTGACCACATCATTTAAAGTGCTTTAAGGTCCAGGGCTATTAAGAAGAGGAAGCTTTGTAATTGAAAGTTAATTGTAGGTCTTCTTTATCAAAGAGGTTAGAAAATGAAAATCATTAGAATTGGCTTTATAAGCTGGCATATACACAGAAGGAGTTGCTTGTAAGTTAGGAATAGTATTGTCATTTATACGATGCTAAAAAGTGATAGGAATACTCTTTGTTTCCATAGAGGTAGGGAAAGGAATAAAAGGAGAAAAAAAAAAGACTAGATCTTTGGGGCACCTTGATTTCTAATATGGATTTCAGCATCCCCACCACTCACAAGCACTGACTTACAGGCTACTTATTGGCTATTACACATGCCACTTTCTCCCTGCCAACTGGTTTTTGTGGCCAGAAATGTCATTCTGCTCACCTGTTTAGAGGAAGCTGGATCCCAGGAAGCTGGCACAGTTCAGGCTGACTCCGTGGCAAGTTCTTTTTCACTTAAATGATTCCCACTGACCCAAGGCAAGATTGATGGCTCCCTCCATATTTCCTTTCATGACTGGGAACGATAAAGACTTTGCTAAGACTGAAAATGAGCCAGACTTAGACTAACTAAAGTATCGTAAGCATCCTATTCCTTTTTTTTTCTGGTGCTGAACCAGCAAAAGATCAGGAGTCAAAACTTAGATCTGTGTGCCTCTGCAAAGAGAAGTCAGCCATAGAGTGGAGGAAAACCAGAAATCACCAAGAGAAGACCTCAAGATGAGTTCAAATCCAGAAGAAGCACAGGTACTTGCAATTTACCTGGACTAACATAGAGGCCTCATCAGAAGCACCTGTCCTGCATTTATGCTAACATCCTCCGTTCAGTTAGCACGAGCTGAAGACAGGACCTGGAAATCCTACACTGGCAGCCTCTGATTCCGCCTCTTGACAGTGGGAGGTAGCAAGGGGAGCCCAACATTTCTCCATGTCCTCAGAAAGGCAGAAACAACAACGATGAGATTGAAACTGCCTACAAAAACCCACTGATCCATTTGAAATCACACACAGTCCTTCCCAGTTGATACGGAGACAATTATTTCTTCAATTAAAAAACAAACAAAAAACTTGCACAACCTGTAGAAGTTGCTGCAGGGTTCAAAGCACAGAACTAAAGCCCTAAAACAGATAAAAGCAAGAGAAAAATAATTAAAGCCTTACAAAGAATAGGAAGCTATTACAGATGGTTCTTTCCAAACATGAATGCTAATGAGCATCTTCCCACCCTCCATGAAAAATCAGTAGGTCCCTAAATCAAAACAAGGAGGAACCTGTCAGCATTTGGGCTGAAAGAAGTGTCTGGACTAGGCAGGCAAAATGAAGCCTCTAGACCAGGGGTCCACAACCTCTGGGATCTAATGCCTGATGATTTGAGGTGCAGCTGATGCAATAATAATAGAATAAAGTGCACAATAAATGTAATGCACTTGAATCATCCCGAAACCATCCCCCCTCCCCCATCCATGGAAAAAATGTCTTTCATGAAACTGGCCCCAGGTGCCAAAAAGGCTCGGGGCCACTGCTCTACAGGGCTGGGCAGAGGCTTAGCCAGCGTGGGGATGGGAGGGAGTGGGGGACACATATAAGGACAAATGGGAAGTAGGACTGTTAAATATTCTTTCTGGGAATTGCAACTGGCAGGAAAAAAGCAATTAGGCTGAGGTTGGCTCTGAAGAATCATGGAGAAGGTAAGCAAAATGGCAGCTGGGTCATGGCTGCAGTGATGTCTGGGATTGTCCCCAAAGGCACTGAGAAATGCCAATAGGAGGTTTGCTGCCAATGGCTGCCTTTGAACGAGATTGAGCGAGGATTCCCTTGATGGTTTTATCTCATCTGGACCAGTCCTGTCGTAAGTTACCTGGGCTCAGAGAAAGGGAAAATCCTGGACTGGAGAGGGATGGAGGTGGAGACTCTTTATTTCTTTAGAACAGAAATTTGACTCCAAGTCAAATTCACACTGGGGGCTGTTGTAGGCAGGCAGAGTGCCTCATCCAGGTGGGCCAAGGACTCTTCATGGGAACCTACTGAGAGCTGAGCCCCTTGTATATTCAGTGTCCTTTGACACAGACTGTAAATCAGGTCATGATATTAATAACTACCACAAACCCTCAACCTCAATCAAACGAGACATTAGACTAGCCAGGGCTTTGATTGAGAAGAGAGTAAGGGGTTTAAGACTGTACTGGCTGAGGTCAATGGATAGGGTGTTGGATTTCTGGTCTACTCTTTGGGACCCATCCTTTCAGCCAATGAGATATTTGAGATTCTACTGCTAAAGTACAGATTCTTCCAAATACTATGACACAGATTCTTCCAAATGCTGTTTTCCAAGAACCTAGGAGATGAGGACACAGGTTCACTGAGATGCACAATGCAGGGTCTGGAGAGGCATTTCATCCTCTGAACATTTAGAGGGCACTGAACTAGGAGGTAAAAAGATGAAAAATTTATGTATATGAACTCCTTGAAAAAAGGGTCTCAAACAGATCCCCTAAACAATTCCCAGCCTGACTGGTAAATGCCATGACAAATTCATGACAGAAACAGTGAAGGCACAAAGGAAAGAAGGATCCCTTTCACTAACCATAGGTCAGTCTTCAAGGATAAGTAGTAACAGGAAGTGAGGAATACTGCATAAGACACACAGCGAACAATTGTGATGAAAAAAAGGAGCTCAGAAAACACGTCCCTAGTGTTTCAGTGTCCCATATAAAGGGGAGCATTGGATTGCTAACCACAGACCTCGAGACCTGCTGTCTTGGTCCTGGCATGCAAAAGGAAGAGGACTCATAACAAGTATGCTCTATTTCAGTTTATGAGATAACTCCCACAGGAGGAGGGGCAGAGACTGGGAAACGCCCTCAGTAAAACTCTAGTTTTATACCCTCTTGCATGTGCACATGACTAAGACCATGTTTAGGGTTCTTACTAAACATGGTCTTGGTCATGGGAAGAGCTTGTTTCTCTGATGGTCAGATGCCAGCAGAGGGACTGAGCATTTCCAGCCAAGACTCAGAAGCAGAAGGACACTATAGGAGTCCATTGGAAAGGGAGGGACGTTCCTCAGGAACTTGCCAGCAGGTCAAGAAGGATCTAGAAGAGCCAGTGACTGCAAATAACAATGATACCGAATGATCCACAGAAATGACATAAGCCCTTTTCCTTTTAATACATAGGGTTAGAAAAAATATAAGTTCTTCAATATTTCAGAGAGAAAAACATCAGACAGATCTAGGTATCATCATAACCAAGCCATCACAAAGACAGTGGGCAAGAAAGGGAAAGACCAATGTATCAACTTGCAACAAGTTAAACATTACAGAAGTTGTGGCCCCTCCAGGTGGCTGGTGATAGCCTCACGAAACACAGACACTAGCCCTGAATATTCATAACAAAACCCAGAGCAGCCCCGAAAATTCCGTAACTGATCAGGTTACTTTGGTTACATTACTTGATTCCCAAACCACGGCGGGAAAAGCAAGAGGTGTACGGTGAGAGAAAGTAGAAAAAGGAAAGAGAAAACATTTAATATTGTTAACTATTAATAGTTCTTGATCAATAGCTTCCAAGTCTCATTCCTTACTTGGCTGAAAAACCAGCAACTAACAATGATGGAGTCAGTAACTGTTGGACGGAACTTGACTTGGGCAGAGATATTTTATCAAGTCTGTCAACTTGGAGGGAACATCCTAAGCTGCCTTCTGCCAGTCAAACAAGAAGGCTGAGGAAAAGATAACCGCAGCCTCAGGAAGGCCTCTTCCTTGAGCTTGGGCACACCACCACTGCCCACTGATTCACAGGTTTTATTCAACCCTGCAAAGACATGTAAGACCTGAGTTTAAGCAGAGAGAAAAGAGGGACTTCATGGTGGTTAAGAATCCAATTTCCAATGCAGGGGATGTGGGTTGAATCCCTGGTTGGGCAACTAAGCTCACACATGACTACTGAGCCCACTTTCTCTACAGCCCACTCACCATAACTATTCAACCTCAAGCCACAGCAAAAAGCATGGGCAGCCAAAAAAAAAAAAAAATCTTAAAAAGGAGTGAGGGTTCAGGCTCCTCAAGGAGGAAGATAAGGATGCTTAAATCTCACCCCCAAGATCAAAAAGCAAGACTATGGGCAGGAAGGCGGAAAGATGTTCAAGTGACTGTCTACTGACAAATTCAGGAAATACTCTACAGGGTGAATTCCCCGGCCCTTCCCCCATCCCTGACGCTGAACCTCACTGCGTACTCTACGTGAATCCCCATCCTGGTTGCTAAGGCTGCTCACTGTATCAACAATAAGACTGGGCATTTGTTCAGTGAACGAGCCTGGGGCAGAAATAAGCAATGCCTCTGACCACTCCATTCCATCTAAAACCTTTTTTCATAGGTTTCTCTCATACAGTGCCCTAGGCATGACCAAATCCAGTCACCAGAGTCACTAAAATCATTCACGTGACTTGTGGACTTCCACTTGCACAAGAAGTCCTCAGAGCAGTCAATGGTAAAAGAAAAAAAATTAAAAAAGAAAGATAATACAACCTTAGTTCTTTCAAGGTATCAATTTTCTTCTGGTTTGAACTACCATTACTAATGTACACAATTGATCAGAACAGTATTAGTAATTATCTATCAGAATGCTAACATATTTAACTTGAAAGACAATCAATGGCAAAAGAAAAAATGAGAAAAAAAGCACGGCAAAAGTATTTGATGTTTAATTTAGTCCTGATGGCTCGTTTCAAAACCTGAAACAACAAAACATTTTTGCAAATAATCATTTCTAGGTGATTACATAACAAAAATGGAAACTGAATCTGAATACAAAATCAGAAGAATGCCAAGAAATAGTTTATGAATCTGGTTTCTTTCTCATATACTAAATATAACTGAAGAAAAAAATCATTAAAATAGAAGTATAACTGAAGAAAAATAACAAATCCAAAATTTTACTTATAAGCAGACAATTACAGCACCTAAATTAAATTTTTTTTTTTTAGTTTATTGTGCTCAAACAAGTTAAACACAGTACTGGACAGAGTAAGTGCACTGTGGGTTTAAAAATGCCTGGAAGAAGAATCAAAGGATTAAAGGAAAACTGATTTACCATAGAGGGGGAAAGTCAATTATGGTGTTTGTTTCCCTGATATCAAATAGTCAAGCAGATTCATTAATTCAATAGCTCATTTTTGTTTAATTATGGCTTATTTACATAGGCTAAAACAGGCTTTGAGAGGCTCCCAACTATTACAAGTCATAGTCAAACTGAAACGTTCTGATAGGCATAAAATTCCATAATCAATTTATACTTGCTGCCTCATAAGTGTTTTTTTCCCAGCTACATTTGTTTTCAGTCTCCTCTTGGAGAATATAAAACCTCTGAGAGCAATGCTTACATCTGCTGTGTCTCATTCATACAGCTCAGTTCTCTGTACAAGGATGCTTGATAGACTTTGCTGCACATCTGGAATGCAAAAACACACATTCCTCCACATAGAGGATGATATCAACAGCTCTCTATCATTCAGACAAACACTCTGAGTTATATTCTAATATTGGTGAAGACAGGTAAACACATACACACACATATATGTATTCATCTATGGTTCCTCATCTGGCATCCTTCCCATCAATTTTGTGACTACCTTTTACGGTCGTATCCTCATTCATCAGAGGGCAGACAGAAGAAGCATGAACCACAATCCCACTGACTCCAGAAAGAAAACAACAATCACAGAAAGCTAACCAAAATGATCATATGGATCACAGCCTTGTGAGGCTATAAGTTATGCTGTGCAGGGCTACACAAAGCAGACAGGTCACAGTGGAGGGTTCTGACAAAACATGGTCCACTGGAGAAGTGAATGGCTAACCACCCCAGTGGTTATTCTTGCTTCAAGAACCCCATGAACAGTATGAAAAGGCAAAAAATATGACACTGGAAGATGAGTCCCCCAGGTCAATAAGTGTTCAATATGCTACTTGGGAGAAACAGTTCCAGAAAGAATAAAGAAGCTGGGCCAAAGCTGGAAACACTCAGTTGTGGATGTGCCTGCTGATGATTTTTGTTTCTTTCTTTTTGGAAGTCAACCCTGAATATTCATTGGAAGGACTGATGCTGAAACTGAAGCTCCAATACTTTGGCTACTTGATGTGAAGAAGCACCTCACTGGAAAAGACCCTGATGCTGGGAAAGATTGAGGGCAGGAGGAGAAGGGGATGGCAGAGGATGAGATGGTTGGATGGCACCACTGACTCAATGGACATGAATCTGAGCAAACCCTGGGGGATAGTGAAGGACAGGGAAGCCCGGTGTGCTGCCGTCCATGGGGTTGCAAAGTCAGAATGACTTAGTGACTGAGCAACAACCTGTGATCATACAAGATGGCCAGCTGGCCCTGGGCTCAATGTCACGGACAAGTGTAATACTCAGTGACTAAGCAGGGGACCAAACACAGCCCATTAATAATGTATTTTCTCCAGCTCTTTTGGTTCCACACCCACCAAGAGGTAGAAAATGCCAGTTGTCTTTTGATGCCCACTGTCCCAGGAGCCTCTTCTGGTATCATTGTCACTTTCTTCCTTCTAACACCGAAAGCAAACCTTTTATCACAGATCCACAACCATAGAAAGTTGCACCGTAGCTTCAACAAACCCTTGCATAGAGAAACAACCTTTACAGCAGTGTCATCAAACATGTTTGCAAATTTTAAATACTATTTTTCACACATTTTAAGTTGACATTTAAATTTCTCAACCATAATTTTAATTCATTGCAAAGGCTGTAATTCTGGCATATTGGAATTAGTACAATTTTAATTAAAACATATCACTCACTTAAAGGTATCCAATAAAATCCAAATACCACACCAATTTGCAAATCAATTTGCAAACCCATCAAAAAATACATGAACAAACTCCTCTTTGCAAAAAGGCTGCACTGTTATCTCCTTGAACTTGTATTTCCATTTTACTCCCCACACAAAATTATCTCTCAATCGAATACGTTTAACACTTGATTTTAAGAATTTTCTCATTATATTTCCCTGCAACAAAAATGTATATAAAGTGATTCTTAAAAATTTCCTCTGGCTGTAAGGCTTAAAATTGTTCCATTTTCTTCTTTGAGCTATCATTACTAATGCACACAACTGATCCAAACAACATTAATAATTACTTATAAGAATGTTAATATAGTTAACATAGAAATTAAAAATTTATGGAAATGTATCTCTAAAGAAATGTACAGGATTTGTCTCTTTCTTCTCAACTAGTTAATATACTGATGAGTGAACACTCTCTACTGTTATGATGACTGAATTATTATATTATAATAATAATATAAATTCCATACATTTTTTTCCCACTTTTAAAGATGCAAGCACTAAGAAACCTTGTTTATATAAGTAAGAAAGGAATGAAGGAGATTCATCATCAACAAAATCTTTTTTCTTTGTTATAACCAGATTAGGTCCTCTTCCAATTTCACTGAAAGCCAAGAAATGAAAACTAACCTGCAAAAAGATGTGTGCCTTGGTCATTATATTCATCCCCTTTACCAACACAGACATTAATATTTTCATAGTTCTCTGTAGGTGGGAAGAGGGTTTTGCATCCCAGGACAACACACAAGGGGCAGAGTCAGGATGGGGTGGGAGACAGCTCTGCTGTCCTTTGTCAAGAGGGAGAAGGGTGACTGTAAGAGGTGAGATGGAAAAAGAGACACAGCAAAATCAGTTCTGAAGCAAATAATTTTAAGACAGGTTAACTATAGAAACTGGGAACCAGGAAATCATCCCCCTTCAACCATCTATGCCTTTATATCTCCTGGAGATTTTTTACATTCCTTTGTGTGCATGCATACCCCTGGAATACCCCTCCTCTGGGTTAAGAACGTTGCTGCCAGACATTCTATCTGTTCAGAAGAAAAGTACACTTGGTTTGATTAAAGCATGGATTCCGTTATACATGAATTGACTAACACACGAATGTATCAGCCTGTAGCAGGCACTACAGTAGAAGTAATACATTTTCTAAATAGACAGAAGCATAATTCTTTTTTCAATCTACTTGAAGAGAGAGAAAATATGTAATAAATCATAAGTGTCCTGACAATATAGAAACTATACTCAAAAAACTTAGTTTTTAATAATTGCAAAGAAAAATCTAAAAACAATCCAAATGTTTAATAAGAAAATTACCAAATAATTTATGTTGCAACAGCCATATAGTAAAAGAATATGCAATATTTCAAGAACAATGTTCTTCTATAGTGCTGACCAAAAAAACCAAGCAGGAAACAAACCTGTAAATAAAGCCTCATATTAATTTGTAAAAATATGTATGTGTGTTGGGGGGGAAGTCTGTTAAAGAGAAAGTCTGTTAAGAGAATCTGTTAAATTGTTTTCAGTGGTTATTCTAGGTTGGTGTAATTATGGGCAACTTTCGTATGCTCTTTCCAAATTTCCACAAAAGGCATGTATTTCTCTCACAATGATGGAGGTAGCGGGAGTGGGGAGAGTTGAGGAACTGGGGAAATAGATTCGCTGTCTCAGGACTACTGCAGGTGGCCACAGAGTTTGTGAGATGGTATCCACCCAAGGGGCCAAAGAGAGCTTAAATCCATGCCACGCGGGGCAGGACTGCTTCCCCTCAAAGTGAAAGTATCTCCATCGTGTCTGATTCTTTGTGACCCCGTGGACTATACAGTCCACAAAATTCTCCAGGCCAGAATACTGGAGTTAGTAGCCATTCCCTTCTCCAGTGGATCTTCCCAACCCAGGGATCAAACCCAGGCCTCCCGTAAGGCAGGTGGATTCTTTACCAGTTGAGCCACTAGAGAAACCCAAAGTGGGCGCCGTTTCCTAACTCATGGTGGGAGACTAATCCACAGTCTCCACATCCACAGTCCACGTCCTCACTTAGGTTTTGGTCATTTCTCTCCTTGACCAATTTTATCCTTTCATCCAAGACTTCCACAGCTGGTTCCTTTGGAATACAGATCTCACTGACACTAAGACACTAGTGAAATACCCCGGTTCACAGACGCAGAAAGGTCAACAGTCAGCAACTGCAGTGCTATAAGCCAAAGAGGTTATCTGGGCCGTTCAAGAAAACATGGTGGGCCATTTTTACTTCTACTATATTCTACAACTCCAGTCTCCTTACCTCAGCAAGTGTGGGGGGATCTTGACAATGGTATCCACACCATCGAGGGTTTCTGCAAAAGGAAAATTACGAAGTTAAAAATAAATATGTGAGGACTAGGAATCTAAACTATACATAAATCTCACTATTAGTTTCTCCATCCACCCCCCCCAACAAAATTCCTATAATTATAGTCAATTCTCAACTATCTGCATGCAAATCATCCACACTTAAAAATTCTCTGCCTCTTCTAGCTCACAAGACTTCCTCTCAGAGGTTAAAAATTAGGACGCATTTCCCTTAGAGACAGAGTCAGTTCCTAACCTGAAACACAATGCCAATGTAATCTATTTACAACTGACTAAAAATGCTATATTCTTGCAATAACAATAGAGAAAGGAGAGCTATTTCCTCGAAAATACTGTTTTAATATCTTTAAATAATAACTTATACTTGAGAGACTTTCATGTTCACAAAGCACTTTATGTAACAGCTCATCTCACATTTATGACACAGCAGGTGAAACTTTTCAAAAATCACACAGTATTGAAGAAATCTGATTGGAAGGCTGACACCCAAATCTCATTAACCTCACCTGGATGCTCAACACTACCATTGCTATGGATATTCACACTCTTACAGCCTCCAATTATAGTGATAATGAAACATTCACTATTCTCTTTCAAAATAAAAGCTTTTCTATTTCAATAGATTTAACAATCCTGCACCCAAGTCCAATGTGTGTTTGTGGGACTGGGAGGTGGTAGGGGAGATGGTTCCCTCAACAAGCAATTCTCTGACACCAGCTGAGTGCCATACAATTTACCTTAACTCTGACACTATCTATCTACCTGGAAAGAACGTAAGACCCCACAGGCTGGGCTCAGTCCTACAAGCCTGTAGCACCCACTCCCCCTGCAACCTTCCCACCCCGCCACCTCCACACTTTCAGATGCCAATCTCAAGTCCTGGTTGTCACCTGTGCTTCTGACTGACTGGCTATAAATTAAAATTTCCAAAAACCCCCTCCTTAGGTTTAATTAATTAATTAATTAATTAGGAGCAGCTCAAAGGCCAGGCAGGTGAGTCTGGCCCAGCAGTCAGCAGGGCACAGCCAATATCCAGGATAACTTGATGCTGCTTCCCAAGAAGAGGGTCTGACAGCGAACAACCAAACCGCTGCAGTTTTACTCATCAGACAGGGAAGTTTATATTTAACTCAAGCTGTGCAACAGTGCCGAACCTTGCAAGTGCTAACCAAGAGTGAGAGGAAAGGGCAAAGAGAAAGTCACAGAGCAGCCATAATGAGCCCTCCCTATTCCAGAAGAGAAGTGGGTAGGAAGTTGCATTGGAGGAAGAAGTGGGCTGGTGTCAGAGGAAGGGGAAGCCCAGGGATCTAAACGTGGGTATCGCATTCTCAGAAACTGAACTGAAGTTGCGGCTCTGAAAGTGTTCAACTCCAGGTGGGCTGGGAGTCAGAGAAGAGGGTTCATAGCTAATTCTTGTGAAACACAAACTTTTAGGCTGGGGAAGAGCTGAAGCTTCCCAGGTGGCTCAGTGATAAAGAATCTGCCTGCCAATGCAGAAGCCACAGGAGACGTGGGTTCAATCCCTGGGTTGGGAAGATCCTCTGGAGAAGGAAACGGCAACTCACTCCAGTATTCTTGCCTGGGAAGTTCCATGGATAGAGGAGCCTGGCAGGCTACAGTCCATGGGGTCACAAAGAGTTGGACACGACTAAGCACACACCCACTATGGGAGCTGAAACTTCAAAGGAGACAGAAAAACTCAAGAGTCAGGCTCAAAACCGGCAGGGTGAGGGCACAAGGCCAAGGTCAGGTAGATGCCCAGAGTGGCCAAGAGAACCTATAAGAGGGATGTGAGAGCGGTCTGTTACACTCTGAGGTCTGAGTACCTTATTCTTCAATAGGTGGAAGGACAGAGGAGAAGACTGGAGTGAGCTGAAGAGTGAGCAGGAAAGGAGGATGTGGACACAAACACTACATCCACTTTTTAAGCAGTTTGGCTGTGAAGGTAGCAGACACTGAGGTTGGAAGGAAGAGCAGGTGGAAAGACGAGAGGATGAGGTTACATAGACCAGCCTTCTTCCTTAACTTGGTGTTCCAACTTCTAATTTTCTTTCTCTTCTCCATTTTCTAAATCAATTCAACAGGAGCGCCTGGTGTATGCAAAACACTCAAAGTTTCTAAAAGACGCGTAATCCAGTTCTAATGATCTGCCCTTCTATTCCATCCTGCCATTTCCAGCTCCCACACCTCCAGGACTGCCAGTCCTTGAAGGAGAATCTTCTCTCAGGCCCTCCACACAGTGGCCCAGTCCCTTTTTCTTTTTCTATTCCTTAGACCATTTCCTCACTGACAAGAAAAGTATATAACCTAGATAGCTCAAAATAGAGAAAAAATACACACATACTCCTTGCCAGTTAGTATGCAGCCATTAAGAAAACCGATTTTCAGAAAATGCTGAAGTTAAAATAAAAAATAACTAACAATCCACTATATGTGGTAAAAAACCTTTTGCAGAAGGGAAATACTCCAAAATATGATTAGTGTTTTCTATGGGTGATGAGATTATTTTCTTTATAGTGTTTGACTATTTTTCAATATTCTAAAATGAACATATATAACTTTTGTAACTAGAAAAAAAAGATTACTATCACTTAAAACCCAAATAAGTCATTAACATGTTGATTTATTTATGTATTGAACATGTGGCTCTCATATTCTAGGTGCACAAACAAGCCTAAGTGACAGTCCCTATGCTAGGGAAGCTCATGTCTACACTGCGGACATGTGTTGCTTTGGCTGACCACCATCCACTCACCTGCCTCTCAAGTTGCAAACCCTAATTTTGTTCTAAGGAAGCCATCTTTGGCTGACTCTGGGATTTCAGTGGGCCTTGTAGGCAGCTAGCCTGTTTCACTCCTTAGGTAGAGGACTGGTTCAGGGATACACACTCAACTCATCAACACCAAGGACTGGGCAGGAGTGACTGCAAGAGCTCCACTCCCTTCGGATGATCCGATGATTGGCCAAGTGGGAAGTGACCCCCTTCTGTAATGGCCTAAATGTGGAGATGTGCGCTCTCTCTCCTACGAGAGTTTTAGTGGTAGATGACTCCTCTCCCCTGTTATGATCTAAATGTCTTTCTCCTATAACAGTCCAAGTGGGAGATGACCTCTTTCTTCTGATACGGACTAAGCGTGAAGATGACCCCTCTCTCCCATGGTAGCTTTTATAAGAATGACTCTCTCCTGGGGTGGTCTAAATGTCATGGTGATCCCTCTCGCTTATAATGGCCCAAGTATAAGATGACTACTTTCTCTTGAGATGCTCTAAGTATGGAAACAACCCCTTTTTCCCATGAGGGTCTAAGTGGGGGACGAGCCCTCTTTCCTGAGATGGTCTAAGTGTGCTGATTGATGAACTCAAAGCTTTGGAGACTCATGTTGAGTGTGTTTGTCATCCCAAAAGAGCAGAGTAAGATCCCTGTAACAGTATCTAATCCCTGAACCAAACTCAACCCACAGCTAGCCTTCCAAGGGCTGTTTAGTTCATAGACTGAAAACATTCTATTTTGCTTTAAGTCTGCTTGAATTGTTTCTTTTTGTCTCCTAAATCCAATATATTTTCTCAATCATCCTGCCCCTAAAAGAGTAGCTGTGGGCATAACCAACATTAATCCCCAAAAGCAGGTGCTCTAAGAGGATCCTGAGGGCAGAGCTAAGAGCCCAGAGAAGCACCGATTCACTTGCAGAGCTCAGGGGAGCCTTCATATGTGAGCTGAGCCTTGGGAGTCTGGAAAGGTAAGCCGTGGCAGAAGGACTAGCATGAGCCCAGGCAGAGGAAAATGCAGCACACAGCATGTACAAGAAAGTATATGGCTTACTGGGGACCGATGAACCCCTGCTGTGAGGGCGCCAGGAAAGAAGGCTGGGGCTAGATTCCAAAGAGCATTCTAAGGAATTCACACTTTAAAAAAACAGTATGGGGATTGAGGAGTGAAAAGTATTTTATAGCAAAAAAAAAAAAAAGATGGAACAGTGGAAAATGGACTGGAGTGGGAAAGAGAACAGGAAGCCATACCTTGATGTCTTTGTTTCTGCAGCTTTCTCCCTCCAACATACCCTCCTAACAAGCTAATTACAGGGAGGAAGCATTTTATTCATTTTTCTCTCCCCACCGCTCAGTACAGAGGAGGTCTTAATAAATCTTTGCTACACAAGCAAAGAAAAGCAGAAACCTACAGCTTACCCATTCTTCAAGTCCAATTGACTTCAAAAGCCCACCAACTCATACCAGTCCCCCCAACCCCCACCCCTGACCCCACATTCACTCCCTCTTCTTTGATCTGTTTTCCTGGTTTACTCCTTCCAACCTGCACAATGAATGCTCCGCAGCACTGTTGTTTAACTGTTTCATGCACTCCCATCTCTTGCTGAGAACGGCCCCCGGGAAAAGAATCCCATTTACTCTTCCCATCAGGCTGAACTCCAGGCTCTGCTCACATTATCTAGCTGCCTCAGCTCCAGGCTTTTTCTTCAAGGACCTAAACTAGGTAACATTGAACTTTAACTTAAAAAGACGTAGAGTATCAAAATCCAAACATTAAAAATGCTAGATTCCTCTCCTCCCCCATGCTATCTAAATCTGCTTAACTTACAGCAAAATAATAACAAGTACACGTAAGAGCCTGTCTAGAGTGCAGTCAGGAGCTGCTAGATTATGTTACCCGGACATCTGTGACCTTTCATTTGAAGCCTTTGAGAATCTACCCCATCACTCGACTGATGACAATGGCAATGCAAAAACAGTACTGTGGCTTTAAGTGCCTTGCTGCTCACTTGTGTATCTGGTCCTTTTTTTTCCCCCCTCTAACAGTAAACAAATGGTCAAGTTCTGATTCTGCCTACAAGATAAACTTCCTAGATAACATTCTAGAAAATTTTGTGATGACAGAGGTTAAAAAAAAAAAAGTGATGGTCTGTGAACACACATTCAAACATATGTGAATTCAGATCTTCTAAATACTAACCAAGATGCGTAGAGTACCAACAGAATTCTCCATTTAGTAGAAAACCTGCTAACGGCCCTTCCCAGGCTGAGTGTCACAACAAACACTGATGGCTTTTTGGTTGAGAGAGAAAGGGATTCAATTTTCTGTTTTGACTGGGTAGCAACTGAGGAATCACACGCAGGCTTGGGGAAGGCCAGGGGCCCACAGAGCTGCCCTGGTTTCTTATTGGCCCTTCCTTTTCTCCCTCCTCAAGCATCACTATTACCCCCAAGTACGCTCCTGACCCCCCTAAATTCCCATCCAGACAATTTTGATTGCCCACATTCTTGCCTAATTGAATGTTTTGCCGTTTTCTCCGAGGTTGAGTTCTACAATCCGAGTCTGACAATAAACACAAATTTGCTACCTGGAACTTATTTCAGTGCTTGCAGAGTTCACAAATCTTAAAATCAAATCTGTCTGAAGGGCAGACAACAATGGAACTGCAGAGGTAACGCCATCCCACCTGTATGTTATTTTTCATTTACAATAACCACGAAAGCTAATACTTAACAAGCTGGCCTCTATCAGGAAAAAGCAAATAAGCTGTTCCTTCCTGGTTACACTCGCCAAGGTACTGGAGACCGCGGCTGACGGTTCAACTTCCCTCTAAACCACAGGCGCTTTGGAATCAGGCCGGTGTTTTCCCACCGGCTTGTGATCCGAACTCGGAGATGGGTGACAGTCGTCCGTCGCGCAGGGGACGTGAAGAAAGGGGCCGCCAGGAGGGGAGCACGGCGGTTCCCCATTAAGGTTTGGGAGAAGATCAAGAGACCAGAAGGTAGGCGGATAGATGTACACGCCCGAATCCAAATTCGCACATCACCCATCAATTCTCCGAGGCAACTCTCGCAATTGCGCGAAAAAGCATCGGTCACAGCTGCTCAGCGAAAGCCCCCCACAGAGTGGCCATCACAGCCCTCCCCGGCGCGGCCCTTCGGGACCGCCGGCAGGTGCCCGGCGCCCCGCTCGGCGCGCTTACCCAGGGCCCAGGTGCAGCTCTCTTTGATGGCTTTGTACTTGCTCCCGGACGCCTCCTTCTGCAGCTTCCTTAGGATCTCTTCCATCTTGACCTCTGCCGCGGGCCAGCCGCCGACAGCTAGGGGAGCGCGAGCGAGGCCCGGCGGGGACGCCGCCGCCACCGCAGCCCGGCCCTGGTCGCCTGGGCGGCCGCTGCGCTCGCCCCGCTCCGGCCCGGCGCGGCGGCTGATGAATCACGCCCGCTCCATGCCGCCGCCGCGTCAGGCCCGGAGCCCCGCCCGCCGCTCCGCCCGCAGGGTCAGGTGCGCCCCGCGCGCCGCGATGGAGACGGCGGGCTGGGGAGCGGAGGCCGAGACCCGGGGCGACCCCCGGGGCACAGGGGCTCGCGGAAAGCTGGTGGCGGATGTCCTGGGCTGTCTCGCCGGCCGGGCGTTGGCCGGGCTCGGCCCGAGGGAGCGTCTGGTGGCGGCGGGCAGCGAGCGGGGAGGAGCCTCGTCGTTGCCCCCGCCTCCCCGCCCCATCCCGGGCGGGCGGAGTTGGGGCTGTTCGGCTTCGACTAGAGGAGCCCCCCCACCTCCGGCGCCTGGTGTTGTCGCGCCGCCCGCGGCATCCCGCGGTCCAGGCTCATTAGTTCTGGGCCGCCCTTGGTGCCAGGCTCGGGCGCTACCTGTGAACACACTGATTCTGCCCAACCATGTACTCCACACCATCTCACGTGTGCGTGTGTGTGTGTCATGGTAGGATTAACATCCCCATTATACACAGGAGGAAACCAGGTGTGAACCAAGGCTGTGTGTGTGTGTGTGTGTGTGTGTGTGATGGTAGGATTAACATCCCCGTTATACACCCGTTATACAAGAGGAAATCAGGCCCAGAGAGGTTAAGGTACTTCCCAAACCAACAAAATTTGGACTCTTGAATCCAAAACCCTTTTAAAAATTTCTCCTCCTTTCCTTCCAATCCTCTGTTGACCTGAGTTGTTACCCTCTGAAGAAAAAAAAAAGGGGGGGGGGTAGCGGCGCACAGGGGACCCTGAAGCAGAGAGCTGTCCAACTTAGGTATGGGGGTGGGAGAGGGTGGACAGAGAAAGCTTTGGCAATGAAGAACCTTCAGGCAGAACTTGGGAGCGGACAAGGGTGGCCGGATCGGAACAGGCAGCCTGAGGCAGAGTCTCAGATCTTAGGAGAGTGCTTCAGTCATTTCAAGTCCTTCACTGATGGAGGCCCTAGGATGGATGTTGGAAGAAAAAGGGAGCGGAAAGCAGGAGTCTTATTTGGAGTCTCTCCCCCCGACCCTCTTGTGAAAGCTGTGATTGGGAACTCAGAAAGGATTCTGGGCGTTTTTGTTTTTCTTTAGAAATTTAGCTGTAGTGGTACTGAGGAAGTAAAATTGCAGAGGAGTAGACTGTCAGCTGGAAAAAAGTCAGAAGATTCTTCAGTGATCTAGAAATACATTAAGCCAAGGGTAGATGGAAAGGAATAGAGGAAAATACAGCAAGAGATCTTTGAATTGAAGCCATAGGATTTACTGACTGATTGGGATGGTAATATATGGGATGACTTCCAGGTTTATTATTTGGAAAATGGGAGGGTAATGGTTCCATCCTGTAAGTTAAAGAAGAAAGGAAGAGAAGGGTTTGGACTCCAGGGAGTATATGAGTTCAGTTGTGAACAAGTTCAGTTTGAAATGGCAATTAGGATATCCATAGGGTGTTTGGTGCCTCCCTTGTGTCTCAGCTGATAAAAGAATCCACCTGCAGTGTGGGAGACCTGGGTTCCAGCCCTGGGTTGGGAAATTCCCCTGGAGAAGGGAAAGGCTACCCACTCCAGTATTCTAGCCTGGAGAATTCCATGGACTGTATAGTCCATGGAATCACAATGAGTCAGATAGGACTGAATGACTTTCATTCGCTCATAGGGTGTTTTATTTATGGGTAGGAACTAAGGATAGGACTCTGTGATAGAAAAGAGGATTTGAAGCCACTAGATAGGGAGAATTGCTGATGTCTAGAGTTGGACACGACTGAGCGACTTCACTTTCACTTTTCACTTTCATGCATTGGAGAAGGAAATGGCCACCCACTCCAGTGTTCTTGCCTGGAGAATCCCAGGGACAGGGGAGCCTGGTGGGCTGCCCTCTATGGGGTTGCACAGAGTCGGACACAACTGATGCGACTTAGCAGCAGCAGCAGCAGCAGGATTTGACAAAGGTTACTGGGAGGGAGTAGATAAAATGGAAAGAGCACAATGCCAGAAGGACGCTGGGGGACCTCTTACCCTCAGATGATGGACAGAGGAGCATGTGCCCACAGAGGAGACTGAAAAGGAATAGTTAGAAACCTGTGGTTCAGAAGGGCAGTGAGGAAAGGGAGTGTCATGGGACGGTGTCCAACAGATGGGAGGGAGGTGTTCAGACTGCTCCCTAAGTCCACTTGGTAGTGAGGAGGCAAAACTTGCAAGGTCCTAGACCCCTAGGGACCCGCCACTCATCCACACACCTCATAATGCCATCATTTGAAGAAAGGTTTCCAGTGCTAAGAAAAAAATTTAAAAACATTGTAGTCAATATAATTATGTAAGACTACATTTTTAACTGTTTGGAAATAGTATATATATACTATACACACACATATGTGCATACATCACAGCTTTATACCGTATAGAAAAGTAGATTACAAATGTGTTAAGGAGTTAAATTTAAGAACGGATCCATAAAAGGTTTAGAAGAAAATGTAAGTGAATATACTTATCTTAATGCTTTCAAATTATTTTCAATAGAGCAGCTAAGGAAGAAACTGGCAAAAGGGAAAGGTAAACAGATTTGAGTATTTTATTCAATATATAGAAGCTTTATATTAAAAGTTCCACACAAAGAATAAAAAGCAAATGACACTCTGAGGAGCAGACTAAAGAGAAAAGAGAGTAACATCTTTTAATTTTATGTGGTTGTTTTTTACTTTTTTAAAGATTATTCATTATTTTTATAATTAAAAACAAACTCAATTATACACTAGGAAAATAATATTTTAGAGATAAAATGATTTAAAATACCTTTGTATAAAAGCTTTTGGGGCTTCCCAGGTGACCTCAATGGTAAAGAATCTGCCTGCCAATGCAGGAGACACATGAGATGCAGGTTCAGTGCCTGGGTGGGGAAAATCCTCTGCGAAAGGAAATGGCAACCCACTCTAGTACTCTTGCCTGGGAAATGCCATGGACAGAGGAACCTGGCAGGCTACAATCCATGGAGTTGCAAAAGAGTCAGACACGATGCAACAATAATAAAAGCTTTTACAAAGTATTAAAAAAAAAGATGCACACTTTAAAACAATAGGTGATAATATGAAGTCAGTTCACAGAGGAATGAATACAAATGACTTACAATTCAAGCAAGCACTTTAAAAGTAAGCACTTTTAAATAAAAGGTAATTTTTGTTTTAATAAAATTAGCTGAGAGATTTTACATACAATTGCCTACTGTTAGCAAGGAGCTGGCCAATTAGGTCCTCTCATGTTATGGGTGCTGGTGGAGGGGGCCTTGGTACCCAGTCCTGGAGGGGTTCTGGATATAGCAGAGATACGGCTCCAGGCCAGAAATCCAACTTTTAGGAATTCATCCTAAGCAAGTGATTATGGAAGTGAATAAAGGTTTTTGTTTGTTTGTTTGTTTTAAAGGATTTTCGTGTGTTGTTCAGTTACTTTTAAAAACTGAAAACTATCTAAACAGAAAAATGGATAATTTATGATGTATACATTCATAAAGCAGCAAAAAGTAGCCTTTAAGAATAATATGGAAGAAAAAAAAAGAATAATTCAGGAGAGGAATATTGAATGACTTTAAAAGCAGTTCTTACTGTATAGAAATAGAAGGTTGTAAAATGCTAGGTACTTCTTTGCACTAAGTGGGCCCAGTTGTATTATTTAAATATTTGATGCATGTAGTTTTAAAATACAGACATACATATATAAATGCAAAATAAACATAAACTATTAACAGTGTTTATCTCTGATGTGGTTATAGGTGAGTTTATTTTTTCCTTGAACACTTTTATTTTTATGATTACAAATTATTTTTTAAGTGGTGGGAAAATGAAATAAAAGTATCCAGGCAACAAGATAAACACAGCCAAGGATTCGATGGATGGGAGTTTAGTCAGGAGACTTGCCCCAGAAGAATCACAGGGGAGGCCTGGTTGTAGTGGATTAAGAGCAAGTAGAAACATGTCTAAACAATCCACTCAAAATGTTGTCTGTGAAGGAAGAGTATGAGAGTTAAAAGACCCTTTTTAACATGTATACCTGTGGCAGATTCATTTTGATATTTGGCAAAACTAATACAATTATGTAAAGTTTAAAAATAAAATAAAATTTTTTTAAAAATTAAAAAAAATAAAATAAAAATAAAAAGATGAGAAATTTGGGGGAGGGGAGATAAATTATGAGTTTGGGACTAATATATACACACTGCTATCTATAAAATAGATAAACAAAAAGGACATACTGTATAGCACAGGAAACTATACTCAATATCCTGTAATGCCCTTTAATGGAAAAGAATCTAAAAAGAACACATGAATCACTGAATCACTTTGCTGTACACCTGAAACTAACACGATCTTGTAAATTACATGTACTTCAATAAAACACCTTAAACAAAACAAAACAAAAAAATGTCAGCTTACACTAGAAAACGTCCTTTGCATCCACCCAGTATACATATAGGTATGTGAATAGCTAGATTAAAAAACTCAAACAACAGTGTTACTTCTAAAACAATAGCTATTGTTAAATAAAGTAGAAATATTAGTGCTCTCATTAAGCAGAATCACATAACCTGTGTCTGCTCACATCTGCCTAATAAGTATTCTGTGTGTTCTATAGCCAGCATTCTTGCCTGGAGAATCCCATGGGCAGAGGAGCCTGGTGGGCTGCTGTCCTTGGGGTCACAAAGAGTTGGACACGACTGAGTGACTCCTAGAACCACAAGTGTGTTTAAGAGAATGTGTTATCACGGAGAAGTATATTTTTAATTTCTTAGCTGATTTATCAAGAATCTATTCTACTTTTATTTCATTTTCTCACCACTTAAAAAATAATTTGTAATCATAAAAATAAAAGTGTTCAAGGAAAAAAAAACTCACTTAAAACCCCATCAGAGAAAAAGACTGTTAATAGTTTATGTTCATTTTCCATTTATATATGTATGTATGTATTTTAAAACTTATACATGCATCTATATCAAATGTTTAAGGAGTACAACTGTGCTCATTTATTGCAAAGAAGTACATAACATTTTACAACCTTCTATTTCTATACAGTAGAAACTGCTTTTCATGTCATTCAATATTCCTCTCCTGAATTACTCTTTTTTTTTCTTCCACATTATTCTTAAAGGCTATATACCTTGCTGCTTTATGAATACATACATCAAATTATTTATCCATTTCTCTAAAGAGTCATAACCTACTTATGCCAGGAATAGATTTTTCAGAAACTTTGTAATTTTCTCTCTTGCCACGTATGTGTAACTAAATATGATACTAACACTTTTTCATTAACTGACCTGAACTAAAGCTGGTGAATTTATGTCTTTTATTCTTTCTTTGAAAATATTTGAGGATCTTACAAACAAGTTTACATTTATAAGTTTGTGTGTGTGTATAATTTTTAGCTTTCATTTGCAAAAATATTGCAAATAATAAATTTTCAATGGTTTTGAGTATTTGACAAACTATACTTAATCTTTATTTAAAAGGCTTGAGTTTTTTTAGACTAGCTTAAATTTTAAAATTTAATGATTAAAAGAAATATTTTTCTCACTGTTGTCACTATTTATAGGGCTAGATCTGGCAGTTCAGTCAGAACATGCTTCTGTGCTTTTTACATTGTTGTTCTCATTTCTTCTAATAAAAAACTATTTGAAGATAACTTATACAAATTTGTGGAGAAGGAAATGGCAACCCACTCCAGTATTCTTGCCTAGAAAGTCCCATGGACCGAGGAGCCTGATGGGCTACAGACCATGGGGTTGCAAAGAGTCAGACATCACTAAGCACAGTCATACAAGTTTGATTAAAATGTACAGTTATTGCAAAGCCAAAAAATGCCTAACAATTACACCTAATTCAAAAAACACATAACCTAAACTTGATGGAAAGTCTTATTGTCCTGACCAATAGCGGATAAATTCTTCTAAACTTCACTTCATGATTAACTGTAAGTTCCACTGACACACATTAAACTAAAAAACATTGACTTCCAGATACAATTATGGTCAAATCCAGAAAATCAAACCAGATACCAATGAACAGAAGAGTGAATGGCCAGTTGGCTCCCAGCCAGTGCATATAGTCATTACATCTCCTCTACCAGCTGTCACTCAGCTCAGTATTTGCTGCGATGTGGACAGCAACACTTAAAATATATATACACATGGCATTCTGATAGTGAAGTTTAAACATTACTTCATTTCTGAAAAGAATATGATCTGATGAAACGGTAATTGATTTCACAATCCACTAATGAGTAGAGGGTTTCCCAGGTGGCACCGCGGTAAAGAATCTGCCTGCTAATGCAGGATATGCAGGTTCAATTCCTGGGTTGGGAAGATCCTTTGGAGGAGGAAATGGCAACCATTCTAATACTCCTGCCTGAAAAATTCCACAGAGAGGGGACCCTGGCAGTCTACAGCCCATGGGTTCCCAAAGAGTTGGACACAACTGAGTGACTGAGCATGCAAAATTACACATAACATTATAAACAATAAAGTAAATAAACCCCAAAAGCTTGATACCAGCTCATTAATAAAATTTTAATGAACATTCTTTTCATAGTTGTGATAAATCTGTGTGTTTAGATGTGTATGCTGCTGCTGCTGCTGCTAAGTCGCTTCAGTCGTGTCCAACTCTGTGCGACCGCATAGAAAGCAGCCCACCAGGCTCCCCCGTCCCTGGGATTCTCCAGGCAAGAACACTGGAGTGGGTTGCCATTTCCTTCTCCAATGCATGAAAGTGAAAAGTGAAAGTGAAGTCACTCAGTTGTGTCCGACTTCCAGCTACCCCATGGACTGCAGCCTACCAGGCTCCTCCTTCCATGGGATTTTCTAGGCAAGAGTACTGGAGTGGGGTGCCATTGCCTTCTCCTTAGATGTGTACATGTAGGTGCAAATATTGATGTGAGTGCATGTGTTATAAGTCACTTCAGTTGTGTCTGACTCTTTGTGACCTTATGACTGTAGCCTGCCAGGTTCCTCTGTCCATGGGATTCTCCAGGCAAGAATACTGGAGTGGGTTGCCATGCCCTCCTCCAGGGGATCTTCCCAATTCAGGGATCAAACCTGCATCTTCTGCATTGGCAGATGGATTCTTTACCATTGAGCCACCTGGGAATTCCAAATATTGATGTAGCTTTATGCAAATGAGGTAACATTATACATGTTCTTAAACATTCTGTTTCTTTTTACCCAATGTTTTGTCACAGACACGTCTTCCTTTTTAATGGCTGTTTATCATTTGGTGGCTCAGATGATAAAGCGTCTGCCCGCAATGCAGGAGACCCGGGTTCAATCCCTGGGTTGGGAATATCCTGGAGAAGGAAATAGCAACCCACTCCAGTATTCTTGCCTGGAAAATTCCATGGATAGAGGACCCTGGTAGGCTACAGTCCATGGGGTTGGAAAGGGTGGGACACAACTGAGCGACTTCACTTTCACTTTTATTATTTCTGTTATATGACCCATCTATATTGTTGGTTCCAATTTTTACTATTGTAAAGAAGACTTCAATGAACACTTAGTTATTACATTACCTCCCTACTTCCCCACATACTTTCCTAAAGTAAAATCCGAAATGTGGAAGTGCTGAGTCAAAAAGCATACACAGTTAAAGGGCCTGCCAACTTATTGCCAGAATATGTTCAAGGAATATAGATGTTTGCTTCCACCAACAGTACAGGAGAGAATCTATATTGTTATTCTTCAGCATCATGGTGTATTGAAAATTACTCAGAAGTTTAGAGAAAGAAACCTACCTCATATTATGGAAGCATTTATTATTCCTCATCAATGTGTCCATTTGAGATTCTGATTCTGAAGCAAGCACCAAGAAGAAGGAAGGGACATAGTCTGGAGACAAGAATGCTCCATTTACAACTTCAACTGTACACTGACTAAAGATCTCAGACAGCACAATGAAAAACATGTAAGAATTAGAAAAGGAATAAATGAAATAGCCATTATGTATAGATGATACAATTACATACAAGGAAACTTTAAAAGATCTTACAGATAAATGTTCAAAATTAATAAGGGTTTAGCAAGGTTTCTAGATGTAGTATTAATAATTAATAATGTAGTATTAATAATTAATTAACAAGACAATTTGGATTTCTATTTTCCAGCAAAAAAAAAAAAAACAAAATTAGTAGCATAAATTAATATAAAGCAACTAGGAATAAATAGAAGGAAATGTGTGCAAGCCCTTTGTTCAGAATACTCAAAGTCTTTATTAAAGAATTTTAAGGGGATCCAAGAAAATGAAGAGACATACCTCATTTCCTGTAAAGAAGATAAAATGTTGAATAATAAGCAATTCTAGTGAAATTTCCAACAGATGTTTTCTTGGAGCAGAAATGGATGAATTTAAAATTCATTTGGCCCTTTTGTCATAAGTTAATTTAACATATGGGTGGGCTTATTTCTGGGCTCTTTCCTGGATTCCACTGATCTATGTGTCTATTTTTATGCCAATACCATACTGTTTTAATTGCTATAACTTTGAATATAGTTAATGTAATATGGTGAAGAATATACAATGGGGAAAGAATTGTCTCTTCAGTATATGGTTTTGAAAAAAACTGAACAGTGACATACAAAAGAATGAAACTTGACCACTATCTTATATCATACACAAAAATTAACTAGAAATGAATGAAAGATTTGAACATGAGACCTGAAGCCATAAAACCCCTAGAAGAAAATATAGGCCATACACTCCTTAATGTAGATCTTGACAATGATTTTTTGAATCTGACACCAAAAGCAAAAGCATTTTCAAAAGCAAAAATCAACAACTAGGACTATACCAAACTAAAAGGCTTCTACCCAGCGAAGGAAACTATCAACAAAATGAAAGGGCAGCCTACTGAATGGAAGAAAATATTTGCAAATTATGTATCTGTTAAGGGGTTTCTATTGAAAATGTATAAAAGCTCATATTACTCAACTGCAAAAAAAAAATTCATTTAGAAAATTGGCAGAGGACCTGAATAAACATTTTTCCAAAGAAGACATACAGATGGCCAATAGATACATGAAAAGATGCTCAACATCACTGCTTATCAGGAAAATGCAAATCAAAACCACAAAGAGATATAACCTTACACCTGTTAGAATGACTATTATTAAAAAGATAAGAACTAACAAGTACTGATGAGGATGTGAACAAAGGGTACACTTGTGCATTGTTGGTGGAACGTAAATTGGTGCAGCCACTGTGGGGAACAGTACAGAAGTTCCACAAAAATTTAAAAATAGAACTACCGTACACTCTAGCAATTCCACTTCTTGGTAGTTATCTGAAGAAAACGAAAACACTAACTCAAAAAGATATATGAACCCCCATGTTCATTGCAGCATTATTTAAAATAGGCAAGATATGGAACAACCTGAGTATCCACTAATGGGTGAATGGATAAAGAAGATGTGGTGTATATACATAATAGAATTTTATTCAGTCATAAAAAAGAATGAGACTTGCCATCTGTGACATTATGGATGGACCTCAAGGGCATTACACTAAGTAAAGTAAGTCATACAGAAAAAGACAAATGCAATATGATCTCACTCACTTGTATGTGCAATCTAAAAAATCCCCCAAAACAAAAGCCACCAAGCTCATGGATACAGAGAACAGATGGTGGTGACCAGGGGCAGAGGATGGGGGTGGGGTGGGAGAAACGAGTGAAAATTAAAAAAAGAAAAAGTTTAAAAAAGAAGTAAAGGGAATTTGTGAGGGTTGCAAAGAGTTGGACACGACTGGGTGACTATAAAAAACTAGTTATAGATAAAAAATAATAAAGTAAAATAAAATTCATTTGACAAAGCAAAGGTAGCAAAGAGCTAAACCACTGTTGAGGAAGAAGAAATAAGCAGGTGACATGCCTTCCCAGAAATCAAGACTTCTCCAACTCTAGGAAGTGATGGTTAAAGTATCAGAAGAGTACTCAAGAGGCTTCAAAATCATGACTCAGCAATAGCTACACAAGTAGTTCACTCTATTATTCTTTGAACCAGACATGCTATATTCCTTCTTTTATATGTAAGTTTCCCCTCCCCCACAACGTAATAAAGTGGAGTGACCGGGCATAGTTCGCAATGCATTCCTGCAGTGATGTGATGGCAGTGGCTCCCAGCATCTGGTGGCAATAGCAGTGATGGAACCAGGTAGGGGTGACTGGCTAACCTACCCCATGCCTGTAAACTTGACCTTGACACTATCCCACATTGCTGGGTGTCCTTTGGATTTTTCCCTGTTTTCCTAAGCTTCGTTCTGTGCCTTTCCATGAAAATTCTGTGAACTACTAAATATCCTTTCAAAAAACTGTCTTTCTGCTCAAGTTTATCAGAGTTGTTTCTGTTAACAGTTGAAGAAATGTGGTCATTGCCATGAGAGAAAGTAACGAGTGCGTATAGAAGCATGTAGATGGGGGACTTCCCTGCTGGTCCAGTGGCTAAGACTCCATGGACCCAGTGAGCATGGCGGGGGCGGGGGGGGGGCAGGTTTGATTCCTGGTCAGGGAACTAGATCCTGCATGCCACAGTGAAGATCCAAGATCCTGTTGTACCACAACTGAGACTTGGCACAGCCAAATGAATAAATAATAAATTAAAAAAAATGAATTTAAAAAAAGGATAGGAGCGACACCTAACCAAGGCTTGGGGTTGGGATCCTTTCTGCAAGCAGCACCATCTAAGCTTTGACTTGAATGTAAGTAGAAGAGAACCAGGTGACCATAGAGAAGAGTGAGGATTCCAGGTTCCTTGTGTTCTGCTTCTTCCAAGGACTCCTTTGCTAAGTGGTTGGTTTCAGGGCTGGTTTCCACCCTGCTCTTCCTGCCAAGTCTCTTCTTTAAATTCTTTAGGCAAGCCCTCCATTTTATTTCATCTCTTTATTTGATATCATTTGATATGATTGACTACTTTTTCCTTCAATCACACTGTTTTGTTGGATTCTGTGAAACCCCCTTTCCCTTGTCTTTCTATTATTCTAATTGTACTTTCTCACTGTACTTCCATTTTGCTTACTGGTCCTCATTAGAGGAACTTCGCACCTCAGTCCTAGCTTTCTCTCTCTCACAGTTATCTCTTTCTGTCTGTATGTCCCTCCCTCCCTCCCTCTCCTATTTCTCCTCACCTTTCACAGGCTCTCACACCCACTCTGAGCTTTTGACACTATTGCCGTGCTTATCATGCTCCAGCTCAGCCATCTCTTCCAAGTGCAAGTAGTTTAAGAGCCAAGAAGGAAGTAACCATGCCTGTTTTGCTCACTGCTGAATGCCACTGCCTAACTTGATGCCTGGCACATAGTTATTATTCAATAAAAATACATGAATGTTTGAGTGAAAGATTATACTTACATTACTCCCGGTGTCTGGAAACATCTAACTTTATGTTTCTATTCAGTGCTCTGGCTTATATTTAAACTTTGTCCATTTACTAGGGAAAAAATGAACTATTTCAAATCTTTTATGGAAGTAGGTATACTTTTAGATAAAAGATTGCATGTTGTTACAAGTTCTGAGAGACTTGCCAAGTCAATAATTTAGTGGTTGGAAGAGAAATAATTTTCTTTTGGGATTTAGGAGTGGATTTAAGAACCAAGGTGTCCCTGGTGGCTCAGATGGTAAAGAATCTGCCTGCAATGCAGGAGACCTGGGTTCGATCCCTGAGTTGGGAAGAACCCCTGGAAAAGTGAATGCTACACACTCCAGCATCCTGGCCGGGAGAATTCCATGGACTGTATAGTTAGTCCATGGGGTCTCAAAGAGTCGGACATGACTGAGCAACTTTAACTGAAACTTAAGAACCAAAGAAAAAGGACTTCACCTCTCTAATCTCAAATGGTCTCATCTATGGCTGGATATAGAAGTCAGGGGAACTTGGAAAGAGAATTAGAATTAACCAGACACACCTGACCTGCGGGACCTTGGAGAGAAATGTGCTATTCCTTGACTACAACTCTGCAGGGTATGGCTCAGAGTCTAGGAGTCCAGGACACACGGAGATGGTAACTGGTGGAGCTGTCTGGCTGGAAGGGTATGATAGACGCTGAAAGTAAAGAACCCTTATCCTGGGCCTGCTGTTTAAGAGAAGAAACTTTTGGTCCTATAAGTAGAAAGACATGAAATTGCCTTTTGGGTTGTAAAACTCTGCAGAGATCTTCTCTAGAGCTCTACTATGATCTCCTTGTCACATTTGGATATTTATACTGCAGAAATGTTTGTTTGTTTTTCTCTTTCTTTTTTTGTGGCCATGGCTCAAGGCTTGTGGGATCTTAGTTCCCCTACCATGTATTGAACCCAGGCCATGGCAGTGACAGTGCTGAGTTCTAACATTGCGTGCCCAGGGTATTCCCCAAATTGTTCTGAATGTTTTAGCAAACTCTGAAGATATTTTTGAAGAAATTCAAAAGTGGAGAAGGCTGAATGTTTCTTCTCTGCAATTCAGTTATTTTTTTGACTTGGGGAACAATATGTATATTGTTTCACAAGCACAGATCATGCCCCCCTAAGAAATTTAGGGTTTTGACAAACAAGCAAATGTAGAAGGGAATTGACAAGCCGTGTGCTTGAGGGGAAAGAAATTCTGCTTGCCTTTATGGCTGGCAGATTCCTTGAGTTAGCTGCAGGCATGCCCAGAAAGGAACACTTCACTTTTTATCTTTACAGTTGGACTGGGCTTTAATAGTAAAGATAAAATGTGCATTTGATTTAATGTTTTATCAAGTGAAAAGAGAAAATCAAATTACTATAACTTTTAATGTTCATCCTACAGGTAACCCCAACTTATGAGAGGTATATAACCCCCAAAATATTTATTAAGCCTAAGATTATAAATGGTGGCTACATTCTTAGCCAAACTCACCAAATCTTATTTAATCCATCACAGGGATAAAATATTCCTGGGTGCAGTTCTTAGTATTCCCAGAAAGAGAGATCTGACCACCACCTCACACTCTCAGTTCTAAGCCCTGAGAGTCTTGAGACACTGAATCCCTGGTGATTTTGTCTATGGGAAGAATGAATGGAGGTGCCACTGGATGGAGAGGTCCCAAACAGAGGCTCCTAACTGGTCTCCACAACAGCAGATAGAAAGGGCTTCATGAATTAGGTACCAGCAGCAAGGGAAGGTTCTTGGAGAAGAGGATATCGGTGATGGCAGAGGACTTCTGGGGGTGGTCATTCAGTGTACTACTGAGTCAAGTGTTTATAAGTCAGGGGATGTTTGTACCTATAATAGTTTCTAGACATTTCATTCCAGTTATTCTAATTGAAATGTTAATTCATTCAACAAGAACAATATTAAGTCGACAGATGAAAAGATAAAAAGGTGTGGGTGATCTTCAGAACCACCTGAAGTGGATATATACCACTTCTCTCAAACAGCACCTTTTGGCAGGTGTTTTAGAGCAGTTAATTTGACTCTAATGACTTTGGAAATACTCGATCTGGAAAAATGGGTTAAATTTGTTATTGGAAAGTGATTCATGTGTATTAAGTGTTCATGAAAAAAATGACAAAATTGACATTTATCATGAAAATTCAATATCTTGACCTTCTTATACAAGGTTATCTGTATCTTCACTGGAGCAAACTCTTTTCCCCCCCATCTTTACAGAGAATATTTAAAAAATAAAGATTCCTGGAATGAAGATCTGATTGACTGGTGTGAATATGTGCGTGCACTCAATCAGTCAGTCATGTCCAACTTTTTGAGATCCCATGGACTGTAGGTTACCAGGCTCCTCTGTCTGTGGACTGATAACTACAATGAAATCTTCAGTGATGTCCATAGCTTAATTTCAAAAATTAAAAGGCAATAAACAGACTGATAATATTTAGACTTCAGAAAAATGTTAATTTCTATAGAAAATAAAAAACAAAATTAAAATGCAAGTGACTGAAAATAGTATGATGAATTAAGAAAAATATTTGCAATATACATTAGAATGGTTTAATATACCTAATAAGGAGGTGTTATTTAGTAAGAGTAACATCAGAGAAAATTGGGCAATAAGAAGAAATACAAATGACCAATACACCTGTGAAGAGATATTCAAGCTACATCAGTTCAGTTCACTCAGCCATATCCAACTCTTTGCAACCCCATGGACTGCAGAACACCAAGCCTCCCTGTCCATCACCAACTCCCAGAGTTTACTTAAACTCACGTCCATTGAGTTGGTGATGCCATCCAACCATCTCATCCTCTGTCATCCCCTTCTCCCTCCTGCCTTCAAACTTTCCCAGCATCAGGGTCTTTTCAAATGAGTCAGCTCTTCACATCAGGTGGCCAAAGTATTGGAGTTTCAGCTTCATCATCAGTCCTTCCAATGAATATTCAGGACTGATTTTCTTTAGGATTGACTGGTTGGATCTCCCTACTGTCCAAGGGACTCTCAAAAGTCTTCTCCAACATCAGTTCAAAAGCATCAATTCTTCAGCACTCAGCTTTCTTTATAGTCCATCTCTCACATCCATACATGACTACTGGAAAAACTATAGCTTTGACTAGACAGACCTTTGTTGGCAAAGTAATGTCTCTGCTTTTAAATATCCTGTCTAGGTTGGTCACAATTTTTCTTCCAAGGAGCAAGCATATTTTAATTTCATGGCTGCAGTCACCATCTGCAGTGATTTTGGAGCCCCCCAAAATAAAGTTTGTCACTGTTTCCCCATCTATATGCCATAAAGTGATAGGACCAGATGCCATATCTTAGTTTTCTGAATGTTGAGTTTTAAGCCAACTTTTCACTCTCCTCTTTCACTTTCATTAAGAGCCTCATCAAGAGGCTCTTCTTCACTTTCTGTCATAAGTGTGGTGTCATCTGCATATCTGAGGTTACTGATATTTCTCCTGGCAATCTTGATTCCACCTTGTACTTCATCTAGTCCAGCATTTCTCATGATGTACTCTGCATATAAGTTAAATAAGTAGGGTGACCATATACAGCCTTGATGTAGTCCTTTCCCGATTTGGAACCTGTCTGTTGTTCCATGTCCAGTTCTAACTGTTGCTACCTGACCTGCATACAGATTTCTCAAGAGGCAGGTCAGGTGGTCTGGTATCCCTATCTCTTTAAGAACGTTCCACAGTTTGTTGTGATCCACACAGTCAAAGGCTTTGGCAATAGTCAATAAAACAGAAGTAGATGTTTTTCTGGAACTCTCTTGCTTTTTCGATGATCCAGAGGATGTTGGCAATTTGATCTCTCGTTCCTCTGCCTTTTCTAAATCCAGCTTGAACATCTGGAAGTTCACAGTTCATGTACTGTTGAAGTCTCACTTGGAGAATTTTGAGCATTACTTTGCTAGCGTGTGAGATGAGTGCAATTGTGCGGTAGTTTGAGCATTCTTTGGCATTGTCTTTCTTTGGGACTGGAATGAAAACTGACCTTTTCCAGTCCTGTGGCCACTGCTGAGTTTTCCAAATTTGCTGGCATACTGAGTACAGCACTTTCACAGCATCATTTTTTAGGATTTGAAATAGCTGAACTGAATTTCCATCACCTCCACTAGCTTTGTTCGTAGTGATGCTTTCTAAGGCCCACTTGACTTCACATTCCAGGATGTCTGGCTCTAGGTGAGTGATCACACCATCGTGATTATCTGGGTCATGAAGATCTTTTTTGTATAGTTTTTCGGTGTATCCTTGCCACCTCTTCTTAATATCTTCTGCTTCTATTAGGTCCATACAATTTCTGTCCTTTATTGTGCCCATCTTTGCAGGAAATGTTCCTTTGGTATCTCTAATTTTCTTGAAGAGATCTCTAGTCTTTCTCATTCTATTGATTTCCTCTATTTCTTTGCGTTGATCACTGAGGAAGGCTTTCTTATATTTCCTTGCTATTCTTTGGAACTCTGCATTCAAATGGGTATATCTTTCATTTTCTCCTTTGCCTTTTGCTTCTCTTCTTCTCACAGCTATTTTTAAGGCCTCCTCAGACAACTATTTTGCCTTTTTGCATTTCTTTTTCTTGGGGATGGTCTTGATCACTGCCTTCTGTACAATGTCATGAACCTCTGTCCATAGTTGTTCAGGCACTCTGTCTATCAGATCTAATCCCTTGAATCTATTTGTCACTTCCACTGTGTAATTGTAAGGGATTTGATTTAGGTCATACCCAAATGTGGTTTTCCCTACTTTCTTAAATTTAAGTCTGAATTTGGCAATAAGGAGTTCATGATTTGAGCCACAGTCAGCTCCCCGTCTTGTTTTTGCTGACTGTGTAGAGCTCCTCCATCTTTGGTTGCAAAGAATCAAGCTACATACATATTCATAAATGAATGTATAAAATGGTAAGACCTAACATCCTTGCCTTTTTCTTCATCTTAGGAGTAATACATTCAGTCTTTCACCATTGTTTATGATGTTAGGTGAAGGGTTTTTGCAGATGTCCTTTGTTGGGTTGAGGAAGTTCTGTTCCCAATATTCTTTTTTTTTTTAATTTTATTTTATTTTTAAACTTTACAATATTGTATTAGTTTTGCCAAACATCGAAATGAATCCGCCACAGGTATACCCAATATTCTTAAAATTTTTTATCGTAAATGAAAATTCCATTTTTTCCTATTCTTTTTTTCATTTAATGAAATAATCATGTGTGTGTATATATGTATATAGCTTTTAATATGGGAAATTACACTGATTGATCATCAGTGTTAATTCAAGCTTGCATTCTTGGCATAAACCTGATGTGATCATGATGTATTATCTTTTTTTATGTACTGTTCCATTTGTTGATATTTTGTTTAGAGTTTTTGTGTTTCTATACATAAAAGATATTGGTCTATAGTTTTCTCTTCTTATAATGTCTTCTCTGGCTTTGGTATCAGGTAATGCTGGGTGGCCTCATAAAATGAGTTGGAAAGTATTCCTTCTTCTTTCTTGAAACATTTGTATAAAATTGCTATTATTTCTTTGGTAGAATTCACCATTAAATTTTTCTGGGCCTGGTCTTCTTTTTGTGGGGGAATTTATAACTATAAATAAAATTTCTTCAATAAATATAGGGGTTATTCAGACGATTTCTTCTTGAATGAATGTTAGTAAAATGGTTTTCCATGAATTCCACTTAAACCAATTCATATACATGATTATATCCTTTCAGTTCAGTTCAGTCGCTCAGTCATATCTGACTTTGTGCAACCCCATGGACTGCAGCACACCAGGCTTCCCTGTCCATCACCAACTCCCAGAGCTTGCTCAAACTCATGTCCTTTGAGTCGGTGATGCCATACAGCCATCTCATCCTCTGTCATCCCCTTCTCCTTCTGCCTTCAGTCTTTCCCAGCATCAGGGTCTTTTCCAATGTGTCAGTTCTTCCAATCAGGTGGCCAAAGTATTGGAGCTTCAGCTTTAGCATCAGTCCTTCCAATGAATATTCAGGACTGATTTTCTTTAGGATTGACTAGTTGGATCTCCTTGCAGTTGGATCTCCATATATCCTTTATGTCACTGATTTTTTGTAACAGCTTTATGAAGATTCGATTCATGTACCATGCAATTTATGCATTTGATGTGTAAAATTTATTGCTTTCTAATGTATTCAGGGAGTTATGTGATTATCAACTACAATTTTTAAATGCTTATTCAACTTTGTAGGAGACAGAAATATGGGTGGAATCTGCTTGGCTCCTCTCTGTTTTCTCCCTCCTCCCCATGGCAAGAGGATGACCTAAGTGGTTGGTACATTTTTAAAAAGGGACTGAATGTTCTGACTCAGCTCCTTTTGGGCTTCAGTTCCTATTAGACCCTGTACCTCTGCAGGACAAATATATACTCTCTGTCCATCAGTATGGCAAGGATTGAGGTGGCCCAATGATTCAAATGGTAGACATACAAGGAGGCCCCTTGTTACAGCACTTGCAAGTTACCTTCACTAGCTCACCTTCAATCAGTAATCTAACCTGTATTTTGCTCTTCATCTGATTCCAGCTTTGATCATTCACTTATTTCCAAACTCATAAAGGGATGCAATAGGTTTGGGTATTAGTCTTTTGCAATTTTCAGCTAGAATGAGTGAGAAAAGTCAAAAGGAAAGTTCAGCTGGGGTTTGAGGGCAAGGAGGCATACTTTAAAAATGGCTAATTCTTTGAATGTATCATGTTTATTTTGTAGGAAAGACTTCTAAGTTACATAGATATTAAAGAAGCTCTAGTTGACATAGTTACTGGAGAGTCTGAGTGAGAACACAGGAATTTTTGAACCAATGTTTTTACCCTGGGAAGCTCTATTATTGTCATCTCTCGGATATTAATACTCTTGGGACCCAAAGTTTACATAAATTTACCTGTGTGCAGCTGTCTTTTCTTCAGAAAAATTAGAGAAGAGATTACTGCTACATAATAAGATAGAAAAAGCCTTATGAAATGACATAGTATCTTTGAAACTGTCTTAATATAATCCTCTACAAATTTAGTTCTGAAAACCATGATGTAGTCTATACATAGAAAAAAATGATTAGAAGTTCCTCAAACTTGATCTATTTTTCCTGTGAGTCACATAAATATATGCTAGAATGAGCTATTATCATGTCCTTACAAGAAGTTAAATCAACTGTGATTTCGTGAACTTTTCTATTCCACACATTAAAGGAAATATCTTTTGCAATCTGGGATAAAATAGAAAGCCCGTTTGAAAGGTTAAAAGTATCCTCTACTTCATTCAGTAAGCCTTGCAAAGTGCAATGTTCTGTAAAGACACACGCTATTGAAATAATTGTACTATTTCAGATGGTGACTGCTACTATTCTTGCCCCTTGAGAGGCAGGCAAGGGTGAAAATCTGTTTCCTCAGTCTGTAGAGGCTGAGAGCTGCCACCTCAGCGTGGAGTAAAGCAGCTTTTACAGGAGCCGATGGGCCCCTTGCTCCCCAGTTGTGCTTTTGACAGCCCTTTTCTCAGCTGCATGCTCACGGTCCAGCCCCCCTCCCCCACCCCGCCCTTTAATCTGCGCTTTGTTGTTTGTCACTGAGTCACATCTGACTCTCTTGCGACCCCATGGACTATAGCCCTCCAGGCTCCTTCGGCCCGTGGGATTTCCCAGGCAAGCATACTGGAGTGGGTTGCCCTTTCTTTCTCCAGGGGCTCTTCCTGACCCAGGGATCGAACCAAAGTCTCCTGCATCAGCAGGAGATGTTACCACTGGGCCGCCAGGGAAGCCCTAACTTGCACTACTGAAGCCCCGAAGGGCTTCCTGGGTGTCGCAGTGGTAAAAAAAATCTGCCTGACAAGGCAGGAGATGCTGGAGACATGGGTTTGATCCCTGGGTGGAGAAGATCCCCTGGAGAAGGAATGGCAGCCTACTCCAGTATTCTTGCCTAGAAAATCCCATGGACAGAGGAGCCTGGTGGGCTACAGTCCGTGGGGTCACAGAGTCCGACACAACTGAGCACCCGTGCTCTGAAGTCGTGCATCTCCCTCTCAATTCTTTCTCCAGTGACCTCTCCCCTCCTTAGCCCTGACGGCCCCATCTTTGCTCGTCTCTCTGACTTCTCTCTGAATCCCGATTGATGGTCTGGGTAGGTATGTTTCCAGCAAGTCCCTGGACCCTTGACTTCCAGGGGCCCCTATTAGAGGCAATTTTCCCTGCCTCCCTCAGTAAGGACTCCCAGTCATATGTAGTCCCTCCAACCTCAGGCTGTCTTTCTCTTCGGCTTTGTATTAGGCCATGAGGGCTTTGGAATCAAGCTGTGCAGGGCAGGTCTTAGAACTACATATGCTCACTCCTTGGGGAGGTGAAGAGAGGGGAGGTTATCAGCTGGAAATGGGGGTGGTGTGGGAGAGAAGGGGACTTGTACACAGACTCCAGGAACTAACAGACTCACTGAGGCTGGCACTAAGAGTGCAGTGTTTTGATAATGAATAGATACAAGTCCATCAAATATCTTAATTTCCTATGTTTAAAAAAATTTTTAAATATTTTAAAATAAATTTATTCATTTTAATTGGAGGCTAATTGCTTTATGATATTGTGGTGGTTTTGCCATACATTGCCATGAATCAGCCATGGGTGTACATGTGTTCCCCATCCTGAACCCCTCCTCCCACCTCCCTCCTCATCCCATCCCTCTGGGTCATCCCAGTGCACCAGCCCCGAGCTCCTTCTAAGTGAGATATAGTACCCAAAGTGTCTGCTGACCTCTGAGGAAGTCTTGGGACTAAAAGAATTCATAAGAACTGAGGCCTCTCTTCTATTAAAGCAATTTTGAGGGACTTCTCTCTGGTGGTCCAGTGGTTTCTGTGTTCCCAATGCAGGTGGCCTGGATTCAATCCTTGTCAGGAAGCCAGATCCCATATACGGCAACTAAGATTGAAGATCCCTCTTGCCGCAACTGAGATCCGGCACAGCCAAATAAATAGATATTTAAAATAAACAAACAGTTTTGAATAGTAGAGACCAGCAGGAGGCTGGACCCAATATGTCACACACTTTTCCTTCTATCGATGTCTCCTGTCCTGCAGTCTCTGGAGAGGCTGCTTTGCCTGGTTTTCCATGATAGGGTGATAAGGTCTCCATTTGTCCAGGACTTGGCTTTAACACTGAGAGTTCCCTTTCCCAGGGGATCATGGAAGCCAGATTTTTGCTCACTCTCTGGGTAAGGCCTTTCCCTGTGACAGAGCAGATGGTTCCCTCCAGGTATAAATTCTTCCTATTAATAGACGTGCTCTAGGTCCCAAGGGACAGAGGGAGAGGATTGATTCCTTCAAGAGCATTTCCATTCTCTCTCCACAAGAATCACATGAAATTCTTGGTAAATAAACACCCAGACCTATTGTCAGTGACCATATGGTCTGGCTTATCAAGGCCATTTCCTGTTGGCCCAGCATAATATTTGGAAGACAAATTTGACACACCTTTTCCTTCCTATAGAAACACATTCTGTAGGCATGAAGCCTAGAAAGTTGTGATTTTAATAAGCACCCAAGTGATTCTTATTATTACCAAAGTCTATAGTTGGAGAAGGAAATGGCAACCCACTCCAGTATTCTTGCCTGGAAAATCCCATGGACAGAGGAGCCTGGTGGACTCCAGTCCATGAGGTCACAAAATGTTGGATATGACTGAGTTCAGCACACAGCACAGCATGGGCTCATATGGAATCTACTATATCAGTATTTGGCTTACAAGGGCAGAGCAATATTTTTTTGAAGAGCAAAGGACCTACACTTGCCTAAACAGGAGTAATGTGCTTATCATGAGACTGTGGCTTTAATTAGAGTTTAAATGTATTGTTCACAGTAGGTTTTATTCTACTACAGCAGGACATTATTATTCTGATTATGAGAATCTACAGAGCATACAGATATATACTCATATCTTGTTTTCTTTCTACTCCAGTGTTCTTGCCTGGAGAATACCAGGGACAGGGGAGCCTGGTGGGGTCGCACAGAGTCAGACACGACTAAAGTGACTTAGCAGCAGCAGCAATATCATTCATCTCAAAACAGAGACCCACAAAGTGAATACAGCTGAAACTACTTACCTCTGTCATCAACCCTACCCTAAGCATCTTCCCTTAATGCTGAAGAAGCTATGAACTTTTTAATATAGTCCTACTCCAGCATATATTAGCTTTAGAAAATCGTTAGTCCAGGAAACAAATTGGTCTGTCACATATGACCAGTTCATTCCATGGTTCATGCCTGAATCATGAATAATCATAAATGTCTTCTTAGCAGCATTTTTCAATGAAAGAAACAGATATAGGGATTTTAAATCACTTTTATCTGTTACATGTTTGTGAGTTCTCCTGTCATTTATAATGAGCAGGAAGAGCAGATGGCAAAAACTAAGCATCAAGGAATGTAATCATAAAACACCCCTCCCCCTAAAGCAGAAATGTTCTAAATTGGAAACTTATTTCATTTATTGAAGGACTTTTTTTTTTTTACTCTGATGGAATACATTGCAAGAAATTATGACAGTAGATAAAAAGATATTTCTGCATCAAGAAGTTGAAAAGATTAAGATGCTACTGAAATAAAAGTTAAAGCAATTCATAAATGTTTCAGAAAACATTAAAGCAGAATTATTAGTATAATTTGAGAAAGGCAGGCACTGCAATAAAGTGAGATTCATTAGAAAGCCAAAATTATTTTTCAAACCTCTGACATATTTAGATAGAATTTTCATGCCAAGTCAAATAATTATGAAATTAAAACACTGCTTGAAGGAAATGCTTGGAATTTTATGCTAATGAGGACTTAACTTAGAGGCTTGTTTTTCTTTGTGAAAGTGTTATGTTTCACGACTTTATTCCAAGCTCTGAATGTGTGTGAGTGTGACAAAACGCCTATAAGAAGTAGAGGTAAGAGGAACTTGTAAATACTTATTCAAATTTTTATTTAGTCATTCATATATTCACTCAGCAAGTATCTATCGAATGCCTTCCTGGGCCAGGTGCTGGGCTGTGTAGCGTGGGAGGACATAGACAAGGTCTTTCTGCCTTCATGGAACCGTCTTCTGATGGGGAAGATAGTCAAGAAGCAAGGAATAAATGAACGAGGACATTTCAGATTATACAGCAAGGGGTTAGCTTAACAGGCCCAGGTTGTTCAAACCCTGCATGTTCCCCAGAAATTCCTGTTTTCAGGGGCACTGGCCCTTGGGCCAGTCTGATAAGGGTGCCTGATAAGGCTGTTTTGAGATGCTTGAGACCTTGGGCCACGCTGTGTCAGTTTGACCTCTGTGGCAAGGAGAGCTGGAAACTGAGTAGTAAGCAGTCATAGGCACTGCAAGGCTATGTGACTGATGCTCAATAAAAGCCCCGGACGCGAAGGCTCAGGACCACTTCCCTAGTCGGCAGTAGCTTACCAGTGTTGTCACGCACTGTTACTGGGAGAATGAATGGCATCTCCACGTGACTCTGCTGGGAGAGGAGCTAGAAGCATGCATCCAGTTTCTCCTGGGCTTCACCCAAACACCATTTTCCTTCGCTGATTCTGTTCTGTTTCTTTTCACTTTAATAAACCACAACCTTGAGTATAATAACTATTCTGAGCCCTGTTATTCCTTCTAGTGAGTCACTGAGTCTGAGCATCGTCTCAGAGACCCTCTAGACACAAACCATATTAAATGAAATAAACAGGGTAATGTGTTAGAGTAATTGATGAGGTGGGGATAGGGTGCCTGGTTAAGAGGGGGAATGAATTAAAGCCTGAGGGATGAGAGTCTGGTGAGCATGTGAAGAGCTTAAGGAGGCATCTTCCAGGCAGAGGGATGAGAGACTGCCAAGCTTAGGGACAGTGAAGTGCCTGGTTTGTCAGAGGGACAGTGAAGAGGCCCAAGAGGCTGGGGACAGAGGTGTTGCAGCAGTAGATGGGGTTGGTAAGAGCAGCAAGAGCCAGGTCCTGCAAGGCGTTTAGGTCTCAGAAAGGAGTTCGGGTTTTATTGCAAGTAAATGAGTCTTAACTGGGTGAGGTTCATTTTATGAAGGGGCTCAGTTGGGTTGCAGCCTCACTGACAGCTGCCCTTGCGTATCCCTGGGTTCTACATCGGCAGATATGAAGGCTGTGTGCACTACACCACTTTACGTAAGGGACTTGAACATCCACAGATTTTGGCATCCACGGGACTCCTAGAACCAGTGCTCCACAGAAATTGAGTGACGGCTATCAATCTTACAAGAAACAGCTCTGGTAGGGGGTCTTTGGGCTCTGAATATGAATTCAGATAAATGAGAGATTCCTCCTTCCTCATACTTCCTGCTCTGAGTAGTAGCCACCCTAATTTTGGTGTGCAGAAGCACTTCACATGTGTATAGCACACTTCAGTGCTGTACATAAATCACTAAGAAATACAAATGTCCAATATACATGTCTCAACACACTTAAAATAAGCTGAAAATCAAATCAAGGACATGCCTAATTTTTCCCTTATCAGACTGGCAAAAATGACATCATTTATAAAACATGATGTTGGCAAGCATTTTCCTCTTGGTGGAAATAAAAACAGGTGCCAGCTTTTGGGAGGGCAATTTGTAAATATCAAAAGATGATGTTTGCATATCATCTTTGATCTATTATTTCCACTGATATTTATCCCAAGGAAATATTTGCAGAAATATGCAAGAGGATGTTTGTTGTGGCAAAAAGCGGATAACAACCTAAATACCCATCAATAGGAGAATGCTTGACTTAACTGTGGTTGCTTTATAACCACAGAATTATGATGCATAATGAAAAATGAATAAGGTAAATAGATTCATTGTAGAAAATATTAATGTATTAAAAAGTGAAAATAAAAATGACTTGCAACTTACCATTCATAAATACAAAATGTTAACATATATTCTGTACCTTTTCAGGCATTTAAAGATATTGCTTTGAATTTTTAACAAAATTCAGAAAACATTTCCAGCCCCAATTAAAAGATAATCAAATAACGGTGGCAGAATGGACTTCCTGAAACAAGGAAAGGGGTAGGTAGAGGTGCTAAATGTTACATAACATATATATATGTAAGCATATTTTTATTTTTATCTCAATCCATTTGGCAAAACAGTTTGTTATTTGGTAGTTTTATTTCCTGAAATCCAGAGAGATACAGCCAGGCAGATTAAGTGCAAATTGTAGGAATACAGAGAAGTATAAACCTTTTATTGTCATAGGTTTGTCATAGATTGACATACTTAGTGTGCTGAAAAGCAAAATCATTACTTTGCCAACAAAGGTCCGGATAGTCAAGGCTATGGTCTTTCCAGTGTCATGTATAGTTGTGAGAGCTGGACTGTAAAGAAGACAGAGGGCCAAAGAATTGATGCCTTCGAATTGTGGTGCTAGAGAAGACTCTTGCAACTTCTTTGGACAGCAAGGAGATCAAACCAGTCAATCTTAAAGGAAATCAACCCTGAATATTCATTGGAAGGACTGATGCTGAAGTTGACGCTCCAATATTTTGGTCACCTGATGCAAACAGCTGACTCACTGGAAAAGCCCCTGATGCTGGGAAAGATTGAGGGCAGGAGGAGAAAAGGGTGTCAGGATGAGATGGCTGGATGGCATCACTGATGCAATGGACATGAACTTGGACAACCTTTGGCAGATGGTGAGGGACAGGGAGGCCTGGTGTGCTGCCGTCCATGGGATCATGAAGAGTTGGACATGATTGGGTGACTGAACACAAACCTTCTCTTGGAGGTTTTAAGGTCAGTTTGGGAGATGATATGGATGTATGAAGAGGCAGCAGTTAAAACCAAATGGGCTCTGAAAGGTCATTATGGGATGGACAGAAGTGACCTCACAAAATGGGTCAAATGTAAGCTGGGAAAAATTCCCAGAAAATGCCAAATAAAACAAAATGTCCATTTCAGAGACAGTGAAAATCTTAAATACAAAAATTCTTCCAAACATTGATGTTCCCTTCCGTTGTTAATATAAAGTAATTTTTAGTACAACTCTGATATGCCTTCAATTTTCTAAAGAAGCAAGTCTGTGTAATCTTTAACACAATTCTGCTCAGCCTGGGTCTGTGCTTTCTCATCCTCATCTCTATCTTGCAAGGCTATTTTTTAAAGGAGTATTTTAAGGGCATGTGCTACTCATTTAGGTCTTAGCTGAATATTTATTGGAAATTTTCCAGGCTGAAAGAAACCTAGACTATATAACCTGCATTTTAGGATGATCACTAAAATTATTATTCCAGGCGTGCAACAATCACCTTTGTACTAGAGGTGGAGAGAGAAAGGGAGAGGGAGGAAGGGAGAGCATACTTTGGAATTGGTTTGGAGAGATAACTAGAGTCTTAGAATATATATTGACAGCTGGCTATGCTCTACAAATTTCAAATGTGCTCCAATAAATTTAAGAATATGCACAATAAATTGAGTTTCAGGAGTTAGTTGTGCAAACTCTGGAGCCAAATGTCTGGGCTTGAAGCCCAGCTCTGCCACTTACCAGCTGTGTTATCTGGGGAAAATCATTTAACTTCTTTGTGCCTCAGTTTCTTTATCTGTAACGTAGAAGCAACGGTTGTATGTTGCTCATGATATTGTGAGGATCAAAGAAATGAATGTGTTCTCAAAACATGGACCAGTACATAGTAAGTGCTAGAGAAGCATTAGTTGCTATTTTGGTTATTTCCACAGTGATGCTGAGTTCTTGGATCAAGAAGGTTGGTCTGGGCTTTTCCTAGCTTTAACACTAAGCTACTGAATGATCTTAAACATGTAATTTAAACTATCTATGTTTCAGCATCTCTATCTGCAAAGTAGACATAATAATTGCTCCTACTTCATAGAGTTGTTCTGAGACTAGAGAAATTAATATACATCATACACAAAGAATAGTGCCACGTACCTTGAAATACTCAAAAAATGTTAGCATTTTATTATTTCTAATTAAACTTTTGGGCTTCCCTAGTGGCTCAGTGGTAAAGAATCTGCTTCCAATGTAGAAGATGTGGGTTCGATCCCTGGGTCAGGAAGATCCCCTGGAGAAGAAAATGGCAACAACTCCAACATTCTTGCCTGGGAAACCCCAGAGATAGAGGAGCTTGGTGAGCTACAGTCCAGTGGGTTGCAAGAGTTGGACACAACTGAGCAACTAAACCACAATTAAACTTTTGGGTTCTAGATGACAATTTGGGGGCTTAGTATTTCTGTCTCATGTTTCTCGTTTGCTTCATGGCTTTCAAAGCTTGGAACTGATGTTGAGATTTAACCACTACATATACATAGTATTATATGCCTACACTAAACCTTCCCTAACTCTGGAATCAAGATTGCTGGGAGAAATATCAATAACCTCAGATATGCAGATGACACCACCCTTATGGCAGAAAGTGAAGAGGAATTAAAAAGCCTCTTGATGAAAGTGAAAGTGGAGAGTGAAAAAGTTGGCTTAAAGCTCAACATTCAGAAAACGAAGATCATGGCATCCGGTCCCATCACTTCATGGGAAATAGATGGGGGAAACAGTGGAAATAGTGTCAGACTTTATTTTTTTGGGCTCCAAAATCACTGCAGATGGTGACTGCAGCCATGAAATTAAAAGACGCTTACTCCTTGGAAGGAAAGTTATGACCAACCTAGATAGCATATTCGAAAGCAGTCAAGGCTATGGTTTTTCCAGTGGTCATGTATGGATGTGAGAGTTGGACTGTGTAGAAAGCTGAGCACTGAAGAATTGATGCTTTTGAACTGTGGTGCTGGAGAAGACTCTTGAGAGTCCCTTGGACTGCAAGGAGATCCAACCAGTCCATTCTGAAGGAGATCAGCCCTGGGATTTCTTTGGAAGAAATGGTGCTAAAGCTGAAACTCCAGTATTTTGGCCACCTCATGTGAAGACTTGACTCATTGAAAAAGACTCTGATGCTGGGAGGGATTAGGGGCAAGAGGAGAAGGGGACGACAGAGGATGAGATGGCTGGATGGCATCACTGACTCGATGGATGTGAGTCTGAGTGAACTCTGGGAGTTGGTGATGGACAGGGAGGCCTGGTGTGCTGCGATTCATGGGGTTGCAAAGAGTTGGACATGACTGAGCAACTGAACTGAACTGAACTCTGCTTCCTTGTTGGTTCTAAACATTGTGTTTGCCTAAGACATCATCTTTAGCTCAACTCAGAGATCATGACATCAGTGTGATGGAGATATGGCATGGACATTGCACACGTAAACCAGAGTGTCAATACCATCATTTACTAAAATAGTTTATTTAATAGCTCAGTTTTAGTTTTCTTCATCTGCAGAATGGGTATAACAGCTTTAATTCACAGACAGTTGTGAGAATTTAAAAAGACACTAATTGTAGGATAACTTAATAGACTCCTTGAAACATAGAGATTTTAAGCAAATGTTAGTTGACCCCTCCTCAGTAGAAGGCTGCCAACAAGTCCCTCTGAATATGTTGGTACATTAGTCCCAGGGAGGGGTTTAGAATTGGAATTGTGTTATAATTAGACCCCGAGAACAAATGGCCCTGAAATAAGCCTTGTGTCCCACTCTTGATAGCTGTGCTGATTCCTCCAGGGCTACTGGGGACGCACCCTTCTCTCTGCTGCCCCAGCCCACAGCCCTGCACTAGGACAGCACACAGCTCTGGCTGGCATCAGCAGCGTCACTTGGTGGCAGTATCTTTCCCAAGCCCCGAGTCCTGAGTAGATGGCCACAGGGCCTTATCCTTTCCAGCTTCCTAGACTATTTCCTGGCACAGTGCTGAGTATACGAGAGGAACTCAATAAATGTTTCCCGGGGGAATAAATATGCAGTATTATACAGAAATGTAAAGATCCAGACAGGGAAATTAATCATAGGTAGCAAAGATAGGACAAATCCAGTATTAAATTCTGTTGTGGCAAGTGTAAACAGAAGAGCCACTTGCAAGGTGTATCAGGAACTTAAAAATATTCAGATTTTTACATATGAAATAAAAAACAGGATACCTAGTTATATGTAGAGTTTAATCCTAATTTTGTTAAAATCAAAAGATATATATAATCCATACAATACATATGTATGATATATGTGTGTTGAGAAATGGAATATTTCCTGCCATATCAATAAACAAGAATGTCATAATCATCAGAGATTCTGGCCCTTCAAATGTGAATTCCCGAGCCCTAAGGGCACTCGGGAAGAAGAATACCTGCCTAATTTGGTAGCCATCAGGCTGCAGCCACTCCCTGCAGTGAGCACTGAAGAACTCAGGATGTGAAAAACACAGGATACAGGCCCCAGAGAATGGAGATGCATATGAAAAGAATGATTTCAGTGAGCCCAGACTCGCGTTTTCCCATAAGTAGAAAAGCGCTAAATTCCTTAACTTGGGATATCTAGTTTTTTCTTTAATTAACAATAATCTTCTGTGTTCAGACTACCTGTCTTTTGTTGCAAAACTTCTATATAACCTGGCTGCTCCCCTTGCCTCCTCAGAGCAGTTCTCTCAGAGTTACTTGGGACACTGCTTTCCAGGCTTAAGTCCTAAAAATTTCCACTGAATAAAACATAACTCTCAACTTTTAGGTTGTGACTATTTTTTTAAGTTGACAGTGTCCATACAGAAAAAAAAGAGAAATAGAAAGAAGAGATAAATCAAAATATCTTGAGGTAGGAGGAGCTACGATATATGTTTTTGCAAGCAAGCAAACAAACGAAAAACCAAACAAGCATACAGCCAAACATGAAAGATTACTGCTAATTAAAGAAAAACCAGACATCTCAAGTTAATGAATTCAGCGCTTTTCTGTGTACAGGAAAAGTCTGAGCTTAAAGAAATCATTCCTTTGATATGCACCTTAACTCTCCAGAGCCGGTATCCTGCTTTTCTCCATCCTGAAGATTAAGGGTAGGAGGAGAAGGGGATGACAGAGGATGAGATGACTGGATGGCATCACCGACTTGATGGACATGGGTTTGGGTAAACTCCGGGAGTTGGTGATGGACAGGGAGGCCTGGAGTGCTGCGGTTCATGGGGTTGCAAAGAGTCGGACACGAATGAGTGACTGAGCTGAACTGAACTGAATTCTCTCAAGGTGCACCTTGGGTGGACATGGCTTCACTGGCCAATGCCATGATGTCAGCAATGTCCTTTGTTCATGGTTATGGCTCCTTCCTTACCTCTTTGGAACATTTCCTCAGAGCTATCTTAGAGACTGTACCCCAGGCTTAAGTCCTCAGTAATGTCTCCAGTAAAACATAATTCTCAACACTTGGTTGCCATTTTTTTTCTGGTTGACACTGGATATCTAAAAACTTTTTTAAAAATTTGAAGATTAATTATTGATTTGGGGGTTTCATATTTAATTTTATATGAGGAAAATAATTGATACTGGAATATTCATTTTTGTATGAGGAAAATTATTTACCAAGTAATATAGAGGCATTTAAAACTACAAAATATTTTTAAACAGTTTCAGATTTACAGAAATCTTGCAACAGGACAGAGTTCCCATAAACAACCACTAATTTCCTATTATTAACATTTTACATCAGTATAGTACACCTGTTGCATTTAATGAATCATATGGATACAGTGGTATTAACTGAGGTTATAGAGTCATCTTAAAAATCCTACTTTGTGACTATAGTTTTTTTGTGGTTATTTGATGGATTTTAAGTTGTGCAAGGCAATGGCACCCAACTCCAGTACTCTTGCCTGGAAAATCCCATGGACGGAGGAACCTTGTGGGCTGCAGTCCATGGGGTCGCTATGAGTCAGACATGACTGAGCGACTTCACTTTCACTTTTCACTTTCATGCATTGGAGAAGGAAATGGCAACCCACTGCAGTGTTCTTGCCTGGAGAATCCCAGGGATGAAGGAGCCTGCTGGGCTGCCGTCCATGGGGTCACACAGAGTCGGACACGACTGAAGTGACTTAGCAGTAGTAGCAAGTTGTGCAAATGCTCTGTTGAATAACAATGTTCTACCGCCATCTACTGTTCTGAATAAAAATTTTTTCAATTTGATTAGAATTTTTTTAGAGCTATGGTGGCTCAGACAGTAAAGAATCCACCTGAATGCAGGAGACCTGGGTTCAATTGATCCCTGGGTTGCAAAGATCTCTTGGAGAAGGGAATGGCTACCCACTCCAGTATTCTTGCCTGGAGAATCCCATGGATAGAGGAGCCTGGTGGGCTATAGTACATGGGGATCACAAAGAGGTGGACACAGCTGAGCAACTAACACTGTCACTTTTTTTTTTTTTTTTTAGAACTATCTGAGAGACTAACATCGTTACTTTTTTAGGGCTACTTTAACTACCTCAACAAATACGTGAGTATATTGAGGATCAGAAAGACCAAGGCAGCTATTGACATAGCCGTTCATGCATTTATATATTCATCAAGCAATTTTTAAACACCTGTATTAGAAAAGGTGCTGGGGGTACAAAGACAATTAGGACAATGATCACTTTCCTCAAGAATCTCACCATGTAATGGGGGCAAGAAAAAGATGATTATAAAACAATGGGATTAATAAGTATGCTTCAAGTCTTCTGGGAGCACAGAGAAAGAGTACATAGTTACCTTAGATTGGGGGTGGGAATATGACAAGATTCAGGGCCATTTTCTTGGAAGACATGAGATCTGAAGCAGATCTTTAGCAAGAACTAAATGGGTGAATAAGGTGGGAACTAGGAAGAGACATATTCCCGAAATAACATCAGAAAGTAGACGGTATGTGAGGGGAAAAAAAAAAAGACAATAAAGTGTAAAGTAAGCAGAGGTAACTGATGAAGCTGGAGAGGCTCACAGGGGCCGGACCATGGAGGAATTTGTGTGTCACTTCTGGAAATCTCATTCCTGACCACAGAAGTGAGGGAGCATCAGTGAGGGGTCCTGGAAGAGCGTGTCAGGCTCACACTCAGCTGTTTCGTGTTAAGGCTCTTGTGGAAGAGGAATTAGGGACGGGGGAGTGTTCAGAACTGGAAACAGGCAGAGCAGTGAGAATGCAGCTGGGGCAGTAAAGACAAATGAGCCAGAGTAGGAGCAGCAGGGAGTCCGCACTGTAGAAATATTTGGGAAGTAAAGTGGGTGGCAGATCTTTAAGTGTCACATATGTACTGGATATAAAAGAAAGAGTCAAGGATGATCTGGGAGTTTTAGTTTTGGTGACCAAGGTGATGGAGGTGCTACAGAAAGAAACGAATGCTTTAGGGAAGAGAGGGCCATTTGAACTCTGTACTGGTTGAGCTTTAAGTGTTCGAGGGAGAATCCAGGTCATACCATCTTGCTGGAAGTCGGTATAAAAGTTCGGAGCATACAGAAAAAGTATGGACTGGAGATTACATATTTTTTCAAGTCATCAGTATGTAGGTAGGGGTTGAAATCATGAAAGTGTGTGATGTGACTCAAAGTGAATGTATAGAAAGGACAGAAAAATGGTGCAAGGAAAGAAGCCCAGAGAATCCAACCCTGGATGAAGGCAGGAAGCAGAGGAAGGCTAGCACATTAAGGAGACAGGGAAGGGATGCATGGAAAGATGTGACGGAGAACCAGTGCGAAAGTAAAAACATCTCTCACACATCTGGTAGTTGGCCTGGCAACCAATACCAAGACTATCGAGGAAATCAACCCCGAATATTCACTAGAAGGACTGAAGCTGAAGCTCCAATACTTTGACCACCTGACATGAAGAGCCAGCTCACTGGAAAAGACCCTGATGCTAGGAAAGACTGAGGGCAGGAGGAGAAGGGGATGACAGAGGATGAGATGGTTGGATGGTGTCACTGACTCAATGAACGTGAGTTTGAACAAACTCCAGGAGATAGTGAAAGAAGACTGGCGTGCTGCAGTCCATGGGGTCGCAGAGTCGGACACAACTGAGCGACTGAACAACAGAGATATAATGCTGAGCATAGCTAATTTCATATTTAAAACCAGAAAAGTTTACTCTGTGTGGCAAGAATACTGGAGTGGGTTGCCATTTTCTTCTCCAATGCATGAAAGTGAAAAGTGAAAGTGAAGTCGCTCAGTCGTGCCCGACTCTTAGCGACCCCATGGACTGGAGGCTACCAGGCTCGTTCTTTCATGGGATTTTCCAGGCAAGAGTACTGGAGTGGGGTGCCATTGCCTTCTCTGACTCTGTGTGGACAAAAACAAGACCATTCTATCATCAGATTTGAATGCTGAAAAAATAAAAACACCATGCAATTCTTTCTGACATAATGTAACTCAGAACACAACAGCCACTCCCATGAATACTCTTCAAAATCACCCAGGATAAGCCTAAATCTTATTACTAGCCATCCCCCCACCTTCTCATTGAGACATCTTAATGGTATACAGCCTCCCTTGCTGCAGTACATCAGTAAATCTAACTTTATTTGTCTATATATATATTCTTCCTAACTCGTGTTCAGTGACATCAAATTCGCAGTTGAAAATCAGCCATGGGGAGTATCTACGCCACAGAAAAGGGCAAATACTATATATCAAGGATTTTTTTTCTTCAGAAAGTTGGTTGTTTAACTTTGGCCATCACATCACTAGGTATAAGGGAGATACAGTTGACTGAGGAAGGAAAAGAAGAGAGAGAGTAGAGATAATTAAAAATTGCATAAGCCAGGGAGAAAAGCCTGGACAAGGATTAGAGGGGAAACATGGGGTCAGCAGGAACTAGAACTCTGACCGACTGATCTTCTGTTCAGTGCTTATTTTATGATTGTCTCTTTTACTGCACCGATGTCAATTTGGTTTACTAGTGAGAACATGGTAACTTACATGGGGGTCATTTCACTACTCAGATGGTAGAGAATTCTCCTGCAATGTAGGAGAGCACATTTGATCCCTGGGTTGGAAGACCTCTGGAAAGGGAATAGCAACCCACTCCAGCATTCTTGCCTGGAGAATTCCATGAACAGAGGAACTTGGTGGGCTACAGTCTACGGAGTCGCAAAGAGTCAGACATGACTGAGTAACTAACACTTTCACTTGGGAGAGAATTTGCAGTGTCTTGGATGTTTGGAGAGGGCAAGGAGAGAAGAGAAAGAAGGAAACTTCTGTATGAATATCTCCCAGACTCTCATGAGTGGCTGTCATAAACAACACTGTCCCTGGTGTCGAACTGCTTAGGGTGACATGCGGCTTTGCCACTCAAGCCACTTAGCTTCTCTGTGCCCCAGTCTTCTCAGTATGAAGGCGATAGGGGTACATACCTCATAGGGTGGGTGTGAAACACTTACTGGCACACAGCAAACTCCCAGCAAATTTGAGTTAGCTGTTACTATTATGATTACTATTACTTTTTCTGGATGGGAGATTAAACCAACTAAGAATTTTCATTTTCAAGTGATATATTTATATATTTTTGTTTGTAACATTCATTACTTATATAACCATATACCTGTCAGATTTATAAAAACTTTTTAAAGGAACAATCTAAGTCGCTGAATATTCTGCAATCCATCTGTTATCCAGTAGGGGGAGGAATTTAACCGTTTACTCTCCATTGCCAGCATGGATGCTCTGTTGCTTAATTGTGTCTGATTCTTTGCCACCCCATGGACTGTAGCTCGCCAGGCTCTTTTGCCCATGGGATTCTCCAGGCAAGAATACTAGAGTGGGTTGCCATTTCCTTCTTCTCCCCACCCAGGGATCAAATCCATGTCTCCTACATCTCCTGCATTGGCAGGCAGATTCTTCACCACTGAGCCACCTGGGAAACTATAAGCTAGCATTTCAGGAATATGTCTGGATGGATGATTGCATTGTCTATGATAATGAAATTTGGTTAATATTTGTACATAGAATTTGCATCTTATGAACATGAAAAGTCCCATTTCCAATCTAATTAAAGTGGAAAACCTATATGAAAATTATTATCATCATCATCCCCAGCAACTCTTTTGTCATGACTTACTATATGCAGGCATTATTCTGAGCATTTTATATATACCACCTCTTTTGATTTTTATTACAATGAGATCCTGATGCTGGGAAAGATTGCAGGTAGGGGGAGAAGGGGACGACAGAGGATGAGATGGTTAGATGGCATCACCAACTCGATGGACATGAGTTTGAGCAAGCTCTGGGAGATTGTGAAGGACAGGGAAGCCTGGTGTGCTGTAGTCCATGGGGTCACAAAGAGTTGAACACGACTGAGCAACTGAACAACAGCAACAACAATGATGTAGGGTGAAGGAAACTGAAGCACGTTTTATGGATGAGGAAACTGAAGCTGAAGACGTGGCCCAGTGTCACACAGCAAGTGTGAGAAAGGATCTGCACTTGAGCTACCTGGTTCCACAGTCTGGGAATCATGTGTGAGGTACGTTATTGTTGGAAAACAACCAGCGTCAATTTGGGTCTCTTCCGTAAATTCTGAGGAGCTACTTTACTTGCTTTCACTTCAGCATTAATGGCTCTTTTCCTCAAATCTAATGAAACAAGAGAAAGAAGTTACATCTAGTCCAAAATTATTCGAAGAGGTTAAAACACCAAAGAAACACTCAATTTGCCTGAAATCTGCTCATAATCAGTATTTTGATTGGTAAGAAAATGATTATTCCTCATAAATTTATTATACAGCTAATAAAACAAATATTTTCACTACTTTTGAAAAATGAGAACATTTTCCTTACAGTCTACAGGGTATGCAGTTAACTCTCAGCAGAATACCCCCTTGAAAGTGAAAATATTTGCCTTTAATGAAAATATGTGAATCTGGTTTATGTAAAATGAAAGCTGTGGAAATTATTTCAGGTGGCTTCAGATATTTGTTCAGTAATTTTATTTTATTCATTCTCAAAAATTGCCACAGAGAACTGCATAATGCAAAACAGTATTTTGTTTCTATTGAGGATACCAAACTGAAATACAGGAGACTAAATTTAAACACTGATATGTATTTTCCACTTCTTTAATTTTAAATGGAAAAAGTATGGAATTCACATGTGAGAAATGCAAATCAAACCCACAATGAGATATTTCCTTACCCCTGTCAGAAAAGAATGTCTTCATCAAAAAAAAAAAAAAAAAAAAACCCACAGACAACAAAGGTTTGTGAGGATGTGTAGAAGAGAACCCTAGTACACTGTTGGTGGAAATGTAAATTGCTGTAGCCACTATGGAAAACAGTACATAGAGGTTCCTTAAAAAACTAAAAATAGAACTATCATATGATCCAGCAATTCCACTCCCGGGAATATATCTGAAGAAAAGGAACACACTAATTCAAACAGATACATGCACCCTAATGTTCACAGCAGCATTACTTACAATAACCAAAATATGAAAGCAACATCACTATCCATCAGCAGGTGAATAAAGATGTGATATATATATGCTAATATATATATGCACACATATGTCTCTCTCTATATATACAATGGGATATTGTTTAAAAATGAAATTTTGCCAATTGTAACAACATGGATGAACTTAGAGGGTATTATGCTTAGTGAAATAAGTCAGAGAAAGACAAATACTGTATATTATAACCTATGTGTGGAATCTAAAAAAAAAAAAAAGGAATGAATGAATGAATAAAGTAAAACAGAAACACTCAGAAATGCAGAGAAGAAATAAGTGGTTACCAGTGGGAAGGGAGAGGGGCAAAATAGGGACAGGGAATTAAGAGGCACAAACTTCTATGTATAAAATAAATACAATATAAGGATATATTGTACAGCACAGGGAATATAGGCAATATTTTATAATATTTTTAAATGGAGTACTGTTGTTCAGTCACTCAGTTGTGCCTGACTCTGCGACTCCATGGACTGCCACATGCCAGGCTTCCCTGTCCTTCAGTATCTCTTGGAGTTTGCTCAAACTCATGTCCATTGAGTCAATGATGCTGTCCTACCATCTTATCCTCTGTCATCCCCTTCTCCTGCCCTCAATCTTTCCCAGCATCAGGGTCTTTTCCGATGGGTCAGCTATTTGCATCAGATAGCCCAAGTATTGGAGCTTCAGCTTCAGCATCAGTCCTTCTAGGGAATAGTCAGGACAACTGATTTCCTATAGGATTGACTGGTTTGATCTCCTTGCTGTCCAAGGGACTCTCAAGAGTCTTCTCCAGCACCACTGTTCAAAAGCATCAATTCTTTGGTGCTCAGCCTTCTTTATGGTCCAACTTTCACATTTGTAACATGATTACTGGAAAAACCATAGCTTTGACTAGATGGACCTTTGTTGGCAAAGTAATGTCTCTGCTTTTTAACATGCTGTCTAGGTTGGTCATAGCTTTTCTTCCAAGGAACAAGTGTCTTTTAATTTCATGGCTGCAGTCACCATATGCAGTGATTTTGGAACCCAAGAAAATAAAGTCTGTCACAGTTTTCATTGTTTCCCCATCTATCTGCCATGAAGTGATGGGACTGGATGCCATGATTTTCGTTTTTTGAATGTTGAGTTTTAAGCCAACTTTTTCACTCTGCTCTTTCACTTTCATCAATAGGCTCTTTAGTTCCTCTTCACTTTCTGCCATTAGGGTGGTGAGATCTGCATATCTGAGGTTATTAATATTTCTCCTGGCAATCTTGATTTCAGCTCATGGTTCATCCAGCCTGGCATTTTGCATGATGTACTTTGCATATAAGTTAAATAAGCAGGTTGACCATATACAGCCTTGATGTACTCCTTTCCCAATTTGGAACCAGTCTATTGTTCCATGTCAGGTTCTAACTGTTGCTTCTTGACCTGCATATAGGTTTCTCAGGAGGCAAGTAAAGTAGTCTGGTATTCCCATCTCTTTAAGAATTTTCCACAGTGTGCTGTGATCCACACAAAGATTTTAACATAGTCAATGAAGCAGAAATAGGCATTTTTATGGAACTTTCTTGCTTTTTCTATGATCCAACAGATGTTGGCAATTTTATCTTTGGTTCCTCTGCCTTTTCTAAAACCAGCTTGAACATCTGGAAGTTCACGGTTCACGTATTGCTGATCCAACCAATCCATTCTAAAGGAGATCAGTCCTGGGTGTTCATTGGAAGGAATGATGCTAAAGCTGAAACTCCAGTACTTTGGCCACCTCATGCGAAGAGTTGACTCATTGGAAAAGACTCTGATGCTGGGAGGGATTGGGGGCAAGAGGAGAAGGGGATGACAGAGGATGAGATGGCTGGATGGCATCACCAACTCAATGGACGTGAGTCTGAGTGAACTCCGGGAGTTGGTGATGGACAGGGAGGCCTGGCGTGCTGGGATTCATGGGGCCGCAAATAGTCGGACATGACTGAGCGACTGAACTGACTGACTGATGCTGTACACCTGAAACTAATATTGTAAATATTCAATAAAAAGAAAAGAGATTCGAAATATATATTTGGAGGTACAAGGTGAGACCCTCATTGGCTATTCTTCATGATTTGCCCAAGGAGGGGTTGTGCAGATACTGAGAACTTATTTCTCCTCAGTACCACTCCCAGCTGCCACCTCACCCTGCTAGCCACACCTGAGGAGCTATAGTGGTGATGGAAGCAGAGTCAGGACACCGGAGTTGGGACTTTAGTGGTTTAGCATGCAGTGGTTGCACGCTGACATGCAGTTTTTGTTTGGAGAAACCTCAAAATAGTAAATGAAAAGGGTAGATGTAAAGGGGTCTAAGTAGAGATCTGGGCTAAGGCATGGATGGCAGCCAAGATGACCTGAATTTATCTGGAGAAGCAGTTGAAGCGCTTCCAAGACTGAAACTCTCTCTTGCTCAGTCACTTCAGTCGTGTCCGACTCTCTGCGACCCCATGGACCACGGCCCGCCAGGCTCCCAGGTCCATGGGATTCTCCAAGCAAGAATACTGGAGTGGGTTGCCATTTCCTTCTCCAGTGATAAAGTATGAAGTGAGTGAAGTGAAGTCGCTCAGTCGTGTCGGACTCTTTGCGACCCCATGGACTGTATGTAGCCTACCAGGCTTCGTCCGTGGGATTTTCCAGGCAAGAGTACTGGAGTGGGTTGCCATTTCCTTCTCCACCACGTGAAACTAGCATTTGTTAATTTCAGTGTGTTTGGGAATAAAATGTTTACCGTGCTCCCTTTAAGACCAGGTACAGGGCCGGCACCAGGGATACACAGATCATTAAAACAAGGTCTCTCTGTCAAAGAGTTGGCACCCGAGTGGAGAAGGCGGGGATGTAAACAGTTATGAGTCTGAAGCAGCTGAGGTACAAGGTACAAAGGTGGAGCTCAACAGGAAATGCCCACCTCTGCGGGGGAGGGTCAGGGACAGGGTCCTCGGTTGGGTACACGCACTCAAAGAAAGTGCGGCTGTGTGTGTGTGTGTGTGCGCGCGCGCGTGAGTCGCTCAGTCGTATTCGACTCTAGAATACTGGAGTGGGTTGCCATTTCCTTCTCCAGGGGATCTTCCCCATCCAGGGATCAAACCCCGGTCTCCTGCATTGCAGGCAGATTCTTTGCCATCTGAGCTACGAGGGAAGCCCTTAGGATTACCAGGGAAACTCTTGGGGAGGGTAAGGGACCGAGTGCTCGGTTCGGTACACGTGCTCAAACACGCGCTCAAACGGAGTGCGACAATGACCCATGTACAGTTTGAACGCTCATCTCAAATGGCTGGAAACTTAAATACAGTACTACTGAAAATCAGACCACGATCCGACTTCAGGGGTTGAATACATAACTGGTGATGCGCAGATTAAAATGTGTACACCTTGAAGCACTGAGAAGAAAAGCGTTGGATGTGAGGGGACCAAGTGAGAGGAGGAGACGAGACTGTGGCTCCCCGAGGCTCCAGGCCGCTTGCAGGCAGGGTTAGGCTCACCCACACCCGCCGTAACCTGAGCCCGGCCCCGCCTCCCCAGCGCGCGCCCTGGCCGGCCGGCCGGCCGAACAGGTCCGGGCGGCGCGCTCTGAGTCACCGGAATCTAGGTGGGGCGGGCGCCGCGCCCCGGCTGCCAGCCCCGAGCCGCGTCCTCCAAGAGCCGCCTCCTCGCGGCCTCTTCCCTTTTGTCGCGCTGCCCGCGCTCGAGGGCCACTCTCCGCCGGTGTCCGAGCCTCGCGCGCTGCTCTCCTCCCCGCCGCCGCCGTCGAGATGCTGCGCTGCGGCCTGGCCTGCGAGCGCTGCAGGTGGATCCTGCCGCTGCTACTGCTTAGCGCCATCGTCTTTGACATCATCGCGCTGGCCGGCCGCGGCTGGCTGCAGTCGAGCGATGACAGCCAGACGTCCTCGCTGTGGTGGCATTGTTTACTAGAAGTCTGCGACAGCCTCATGACGTATGGTGAGTGCCGCCACCTCCGTGAAGTCCACCGGGCGGCGGCTGGGGCAAGCGCCGGCGCCCAGGGAGTGTGGAAGTCGCTCTAGGGGACTAAACAGGGTCGGGGGGCTAATGGGTGATTCAACAAAAATCTCTTCAGGGCCTGGGTCCATACATCGAACCCGTACAAAATCAAGCAGTAGCAGCCTTGGGTGGCCAAAACCCAGGCTCGACACTGGACGACAGTGACCCTAATTCAAACTACATTTATTCGTACAGCAAAAGGTGATCTCCGCCATTTGAAAAGGGTTTGATGAGTAAATACAACGAACAAAGTATATTTTCTTGGATACCTACTGAAATTTATTCCCATTTCGTGGCCTCCTCCTCTGCTTCTTCTTATGCTTAAAATACAAGTATTAAAAGTGCGCACCTTTATTCGCTATATTACTAAACTTGAACTAAGAGAAAGCTCTTCTTCCTTTAAAAAATAAAACAAAACAAAAACCTTTTCTGTCAAAGTTTTAGCAGTGATAATTTCAGTAGATATTGCAGTGTTTAACGCTGCAGGGTAAGTTAGAGGGAGAGTGTGGCTCAGGTCCGGCATTGTTGTTTAGAAAACTTTATTTCAGTTCGATTTGATATCTAAAAAGGAAACACATCTTCTACACTAGTGAAATGAAACGGAGTTGACAAATTTAAAATACTGTAGATAGAGGTTTGTCTTTTTCCAATGTGGAGGGATTTCCTGCCTACTAGTTAGCTGACGGGACCGGAGCGGAATTTGCCCTGGGCTGGTACCGCCCCCAGCTTACTGGTAGGTGGGAAGAACTGCTGGGGTCTATTGTAATTAGCGACGCGTGTGGGGTCTGAGAAAAGAGGGTTTAAGTAGGAGCGTAATCAGAAGCTTAAAGCCAGGTACTACTGAATGGGGCCTTACCAACTGAGTTTAATAGTTTTAAACAGAAAGAAAGCTATCCTGCTTTTCCCCCCATTCTCTGGTAGGGCCTTTGACTTGCCCTCTACCCCTAAACTGGCCCAGGGCTTCAAACCAAATTCTGTTTATCTTGAGGCCCTGTATCAGGGGCTTGGTGCTTTATCTTATCCACTGTGGAATTACTTGGAAGTTCCCACATGGAATCCACCCCATCCCCCATCCCCCACCCACAAAGGAGGCATGGCCCTTGTCAGGAGGTAAATGTAAAGACTAAATGAAATTCCTACTTTCCTTAAAGTCTGTGTTTTTCCTCTCTTAAAGCACAAACAGCCCACCTGGCATGGTTTGTATTACCCACAAGTCTCTTAGGTTTTCGAAGTGAGTTAATTTCTTTGAAATAACATGTCTGTATATTTGGTTAAAATGCAGTCAGGTTCAGTATCTTATAGGGGATTTAGCAGGCCTGCTTAAAACAGGTGTGTTTTTAAACAGACTTTGGTCTTCATGTCTCACTTCAAAGACTAATACAGACCCAACGAATGAATAATCAGCGATGCTGGGCATGTGAATTAAGATTAGTGCGCCAGTCAGGAGAAGGGTGCAGGCCGAGCCTAGATCAGCACTATTGCTGGGACATGATCTGGCCTGCAAGGCTCTGGCTGTGACCACAGCCCTCTTGTGAAACAGGCACAATGCAGTTTTTAATTCTTCTAGACTTGCAAGATGAACTCACCTTCTTAGGGTGTGGCACTTTTAACCTCAGGCTGATTGAGTGCTTTTTATAAAGAAGGGAATAGGCAGGTTCTATTTCTGTTTTCTAATTTTTTAATTAGACAGGAGTCTCAAGCATTAACTTTTTTTAATTGTAAAGAAAGTACAGATCCAGTGAATAGTTGATGTTTCAATTTGATACAGAAATTGGTCTTTGGAAAAGTGCGCTTTTCCAAGTGAATCTTGAGGAATCTAGTACTGTCTGTGATTTTCACAAGTGGGTGGTGGTAGCCTTCACATTCCATTTTAATTATTCCTGACCTTTGCAAAGATAACCAAGTGCCAAGAATGTGATAAACGCAGCTTTTGCTCAAGCCCTAGAATCAAGTGATGCACCCAGCATCCTCTGTCAACAGGTGACCGTGGGAAGAAGAAAATAGCTATGAATTCACCACAAGAGGTCCATCCCAGGCTACTGATGTCAAAGATGGTTAGAATGATTATTATACTTCCACTCCATTTCCTGCCAGGGACTGTTGTCTAGTTTTGCCTCACAGGTATAGAAATTGTGTATTTCTACACTTTAGGTCAATTATCTAGGAGTCTGAACTCTTGAGATTTTCAGATAGCTTCAGTAAGTCCTTGCCGAAAAAAATGCATTCACATGAGGTCATACTTTATCTAAAATACAGTGAGCAGTTTACACATACTCCCACGTATGTACAAACATGACAAAGAGTAAGGTTGATGGCTCTAATTAAAATATCTCAGTATAAAGAATTAAGTAAGTACCTCCACTTTTTAAAAATTTCTTGCCATGTACTAAAAAATCTTGTGGTTTACCATTGTAACACTTAAGAAAATATACCTTTGTATTTACAAAGTGCTTCACTATCACTTTTATTTGCTGATATTTATAACATTGATTTATTTTGGTGTTAAAGACCTAGGTTGTTACTGGTAGGTATCGGCAATAATACTAAATAATATAGGCTTTTTTTCATAAAGGTAAATAGTTCCTCAGAATTATGTAAAAAGCAGAATGTTATATTCTTCACTGTCATTAACAGTTTTAAAAAAAATGATGTATCCACTTCATTTTTCCTAATCAGTAAACGGAATTAAACACTGAACATTTTCTTTTTCACAATAGTTACAACTAAATGGGGCTTCCCTGGTGGCTCAGTGATAAAAAATCTGCCTGCAATGCAGAAGAGGAGGGTTCAGCCCAGAAGATCTCCTGGAGAAGGAAATGGCAACACACTCCAGTATTCTTTTTTTTCACTCCAGTATTCTTGCCTGGGAAATCCCTTGGACAGAGCAGCCTGGGAGGCTACAGTCCATGGGTTTGCAAAAGAGACAGATACAATTTAGCAGCTAAACAACAACAACTAAACAAATACACATACTTGTTTGAATTTTTTTTTTTAAATCAAGGTTTCTAATCCTCAAAACAGGAAAAGAAAAATCTAGATTTAAATGCTGAAACAGTCATTCAAATTTCATGTATAAAGAAAATGCAAAATTAAATTTGAATCCATGTTCACAGATGGTATTTTTGCATTGCTGGCACCTTCTTTTCCAGTTCTAAGAAAGAGTAGATCAGGAGGATATTTTCAACTTCAGAGATGTAGATTTCAAGTCCTAAGCAAGCTCTGACTCATTCAGGGTGGAGAGTTATGGAGTTAAGTTTATGGATCAGTTACTGGGATAAGAAAGATGAATTTATGCTCCAAGAACGACAGTGGCAAAGTCTGAGTGGCAGCAAGGGAGAGCCTTTGTCTTTGATCTGAACTCCGAAGGGCAGAGCCTCATTTTTACCAATGATACCACATTGAAAGTTTTTTTTTTTTAAACATGAAATCAGCCTTAAGACAAAGAATCAGATTATTATAGGAAATAGTTTTAGGTAATTTAGCCCTATGGCTTTTCAAAGTATGGAAAATGAGAAAAATAAGTACAAAGTTAACATGTTCACTGGGTTAAATTCAACTTAAAGGATTTCATTTTGAGATTATATTCTTGTGGCTTATGAAATTAAGTATTAGTAGATAGATTAATCTTTTATGGGCATGTGTTCATATTCTTATATAGTAAAATAAAAAGTTGGACACTCAGGTGATTTTCATGATTTTATATATGTGTTGATTTATAAAATCTAGACATCTAGGAACCAGTGATCTTGCCCAGTTTACTCCACATTTGCTGTGCTTAGCAATAACTACCAGAGAGCCTCAATTCCTTTTTAGTGACCTAATTTGTCTTTTCTCCCTGTAAATGGGCACAGACTCCTAGACTGTCAGAATTGGGAGGGACAAAGAGCGCGCCTACTCGAGATTTCTCCAAAGCCTGCCCCAAAGCCTGCCCGTCAGCATCCCCTGTGATTGATCTGAGCTTTCACCCTTTGTTCAGCAACTTAACTCTCTCCACCATGCTTGTTTGTTTAAAACTACCTCTCTTAGTGGCAGTGCTATATAACACAGGGAGCCCAGCCTGGTACTCTGATGACCTAGAAGGGTGGGATGGGAGGGGCGAGGGAGGCTGAAGAGGTACGGAATGTATATATATAATTATGGCTTATTTGCATTGTTGTATGGCAGAAACCAATACAACATTGTAAAGCAATTATCCTTCAATTAAAAAAAAAAGTACCTCTCTTAACGCTGACAAGACCTGATGTGCTTTTCTATAAATTCTCCTTTTTAGCCTTCTAACAGCAGACAGATTTTCAAACATTTAAGGGTAGACCCCAGATTTGCTGCTAGTTACCTTTTCTGAGTTCATACACAATTTCCTGTATTTTCCCATCTTCCTGTGTAGGATAGTTTCCCCACTCAGACTTTAAAAGAAGATGGTAAAGGAGTTCTGCAAAGACCAATAGGCAAGAGTTATCATCTGGCTCAGTTTAGGGGGGTGGGAATGTGGAGCATGTAAAGAATCTCACACCTACCGTGGAATCCCCCCCTCCCCCAGTAACTCCCGCCCCCACCATTCTTCCTTTAAGCCATTCCTTTCCTGCCTCCAAACCTTGCAGGATTGCTCTTCCTATGCCGATTTATTTGGAGGTCTGTTCTGAGTTATCCTCTAGATTTTTACTACTAATGTGTCGTAGACCATCAGCATCTGCATTATTGGGGAGGTTATTGGACACTCAGTATCTTAGGCCCATCTACTGAATTGGAATCTGTATTTTAACTCGGTCCCCAGGTGACTGATTCATCAGCACTTTTAAGTTTCAGAAGCACTGGTCTGTATTACTGCGAGTCTCCTCAATGAATAGGCAACAGTCTTTTTGAAATTATCATCCACCCAGCTTATGTTTATTTCTAGGTAGCATCTTTGTGTATTTTTAATTTTGGTCTTATCCAGTTTCCAGTTCTGCTTGTGTATGACATTAAGAACTTTATAGAAGCAATAGGAAGAAATCGGACAAAATCTCAGATTCACTAGGTAGGGTTTTCTGTCTTGTTCATAGATGAATCTTTTGTTCTGGAAAGGAGCCGTCCTCCAGTTGGGTGACAATTTGAGTAAGGGGCTAGGCCACAGTAGGTTCCGGTCAACATTTGTTGCTGTGTGCTCTGCTCAGTCGCTTCAGTCATGTCCAGCTCTTTGCCATCCTATGGGCTCTAGCCTGCCAGGCTCCTCAGTCCATGGGATTCGCCAGGCGAGAATACTGGAGTCGATTGCTATGCCCTCCTCCAGGGGATCTTCCTGACCCAGAGATAGAACCCATGCTTCCTGCATTGCAGGCCGATTTTTTATTACTGAGCCACTAAGGAAACCTCAATATTTGGTGCCCACATGTAAAACTCCTGAAGAATGCAGCAAATCCATTAAAAGAAATACTAATTTGGGATGAAAAAGTCATGACAGTCTCCAAAATATCACCCACAATAGTAGTAGTGCTCTCCTTGTCTTAAAATAAAAATTTTTTTTTTCTTTTCCACAAACTTAAGTTTGATTTATGATTTCTAGCTTGATGTTCGAGGTATTTACTTATTTTACTTTTATTGCTCTTTTTTTTTTTTTTTATTGCTCTTTTCTTATCAGTTGATCTTATTGGTCTTTTCCCGGCTGTATTTGCCTTGTAATGTCGTATTTTAGTATATAATCTCTGGAAAAAGATACAGCATTCTTCCTCATACAAAAAATTTAAAAAGATTTCCTAGAAAAAACTCAGAATTTCATTAGTGATCAGCGAATGGTTTCCATTGTTGATTTAATGTTGAATCTTTGCAAGAAATAGCAAAATTTGATAAGCCATTCTTCACCTAAATGGATCTTTAATGAATCTTATTTAAAAGTGGATTTATAATATTGTTGGTTTCTTTGATAACATGAATTTCTCCAAGTGGTATTTAGAAAATAAACTTATGACAGAATAAATTATGAATACGTATGAAACACCAAATTTGTCTTCCTCTAAGAAAACAAACAAACAAAATTCCTGCATAGAAACTCTGTTTACCTGAAATACAGCATGCTATTGTGGTCTCAATTCAGAGAAAGGTAATTGACAACTTCCCCAACCCCTGCACACACACACACACACACACACACACACACACACACACACAGAGATTCTGCTTATTTGAATTTAATGATTGTATTTAATTGAATTTAATGATTGACAGTAACCATGAAAAAAATAAACTATAGAAATGAGACTACAGTTGATAGTAGTCTCATTTCTCATGAAACTTACATGCTTCTTTTTGGCAGTGCTGCAATCTATAAGGAGATCAATCATCTAAGTTGTTCTCAAATTTTAGTATGGATGTAACAAATGCCAATAAAATACAGATTAGGAAAGGCAATAAAATTTACTATATAAAATATTAATGAAGGACAGAGTTATATTCAGAATAGATGAAGATGGATTGTCTTTGAAGAACTGAGGAACATCTGTTGAATCATGAAAGAAGTAGCTTTAGGACAAGTTTTAAAAAGTGATGTTTTTTTCATTGGGGCTGGTAAATAGGTATAATTTAGATCAAGGTATAATATAAAATATAAATAGTTCTCAAAAGGGTTTGGTAAATTTGGGAATATTAGGCTCATTCTGGGTAATTAAGGGAGACCAAAGGTACTTAGCCTATAGACTTAACTTTTTAAAGTGTATGTCTTGGAAAATTGCCATGTTGTAAGTCTACATGGCAGTTGGGTTCCTTCTCAGGCAGAATGTTGGGCTGGGAGGACCCTGCTCAGATCTGATAGGATCCATCTCACCATCTTACAACAAAATAGTCATTAACATGAGAGCAGATTGCCTTCCTTGTTATCCATCCGTCAGGACCTTCAAAACCGTGTTAAGATTTATATCTCAAATTATAGTTAAGTGATTCACTGTGGGTGTTTCCACGCTACAAGGAGCAAGTTTTACATGTTCTACTTCCAAGGCAGCCTTTCTCCAGACAAAATGTTACTGAAGTGTCCATTTTGATTTCTCTCAGACTCAGCATTTTAAATAAGCAAGACGCTAATTGAGTTGATTTAACATAGCATAGAAAGAGTTATTAAAATGATCTGTTTATCTTTACATTCACCTGTTGGTTTTAGGTGAATTGGCTTACTATTTCTTTAATTTCTTTCAAGTACCTGAAACTAAATGTAAATTACAGCTATAGTGTCAGAGGAAGTAGTAATAGCAATAATTTAACTTTGTATTAATTTTCCTCAAACAGGTAAAATGATTGATATTACTCTTTAGGCAATATCATACATTATTTAGCTATAGTTTAAAAACCTTAATCTGTAATTGTCAAAGTTTGATTATTAAATATGTTCCCTGTTAGGATTTTTTTTCTGTTTTTATTGAACACTCACATTCTACTGTACAGTTGATCTTCATAATGCTTGTATTCCTCTGTGTGCATATACAGATGTACTGCCTTTTCACTGAACAGTTACAAACCTGTGAATTCAACTTAAAAGGAAAAATCAGTGTCTGCTTATTTGAATTTAATGATTGTATTTAATTGAATTTAATGATTGGCAGTAGCCATGAAAAAAATCTATAGAAATGAGACTGTAATTGGCAGTGGGTCACATACTGAAAGTTGCATGCTCCTTTCTGGCAATGCAACAGCTGTTCTTATAAGAAGATTAATCATCTATCTTAGTTGTTCTCAAACTTTAGTATATTAGTAAAGAAATACTAGTAAGATGCAGATTCCTGGGCACTATCTTTTCAACTGTGATTCAGTGTGTCTGGAGGGACACACAGGAAGCCATCTTTTCTATCAGCACCACTGATGGTTTTGTGTCAGTGGTCTATGGTGTAGACTTAGAGATGGTCTTAGCTGTTCTTTCCAAAGATGGCTTCTCTTCTCTGGAAAGTTACCTTACCCAAAGGACAAGGCAAAAGTGAAAAAAGAGAATTAATTACTCAATTTCACATTCTGGCTTTATCTATGTTGCTTTTAAAATAAAACATTTCTTTTTACCTTGGTCCTAAAATCTCCTATTGATCTCACAGAAAGAGCAGGACTTAGAAGAAAGTAGTAAAAATTATAAACAAAACTGGACCCACTCATGGACTGTCATGCCCCTGACAGTGCCACTAAAGGGTCATTTGTGTGAAAACATAATATTTGAGCATGTAAAAAAAAAAAAAAATGAGCATGTGTCTTCTACTTGAAAGAAAGTGAAAGTTAGTCACTCATTTGTGTCTGACTTTTTGTGATCCCATGGCCTGTAGTCCACCAGCTTCTTCTGTCCATGAGGATTTCCAGGCAAAAATACTGGAGTGGGTTGCTGTACCCTCCTGCAGGGGATCTTCCTGACCCAGAGATCAAATCTATGTCTCTTACGTCACCTGCATTGACAGGCAGGTTCTTTACCACTAGCACCACCTGGGAAGCCCTAATGGTAGTAGAGGCGGGGTATAAACAGGGTTCCCAAGCCTTTGTTCTTTCTGCTAGTCGTTTGGTTTGTCTACCGTTGACCAGTCTAGTGACCAAAATCAAGGGAGGGTATGTTTGCCAGACAAGCTGTATTCAAGTTGGAGTAGGACCAGCACTGAGGTGCATGCAACTCTCCTTTTCAAATTCAATAAAGAAAAACAGGTTCAGGTGCCTGTTCATTCACTAATGAATGAGTGGACAGACATAATGTGGGCTCTCCATACAGTAGAATAATTATTGGTCATAAAAACAAATGAAGTCCTGATCCATGCTGCTACAATACGGATGAACCTTGAAAACATGCTAAGTGAAAGCACAGGACAGTCCCAAAGGCCACATAGTATTAAACTATACCTCCGTTTATAAGCACTGTACAGGGTATACAAATTTATAGAGACAGAAAGTAGATTAGCGGTTGTTGGAAGCTGAAGGAAGAAGGGAGGGGGAGGTGACTGCTAATGGTCATGGGGTTTCTTTTTGGAGTGATGAAAAGTTTTGGAATTGTAAATGGTGATGGCTGCATAACCCTGTAAATATAGTAAAAACCACTGAATTGTATACTTTAAATGGATGAATTTTCTAGCATGTAAATCGTATCCCCAAAGAAAAAAAGAGTCATATTCTGGCTTCAGACAGGCTAGAAATCAGACTTGGCTGCCAGCTCTGTGACTGTAGGCAGGTTATCTGGACTCTCCAAGCCTCAGTGTAATCTCACTTCTAAAATAGAAATAATAACAGAATGTGAACCTTGAAGAGTTATCCTGAGAATTCAGAGAGTTAAACCATGGCAGGTCCTTAGCTCCATGCCTGGCACAGAGTGATTACTTCATACATGTCAGTTATTACCTCTGGAGAGAAAGTTGTGTGGGAAAGAGATTTTACAAATTGGTGCAGGTTGAACAGGAAGAGTGATTGGCTGGAATCCTTAGCTGGGAAGTCATGGCTTTTCTCTTCCTGTAGGCCCAGAGCAGAATGAGCCAGGGCTGGAGCTGCCCACATCCATCTTTGAAACCAGAACTCAATTTCCATCTCACCCCGATTGTTTTTAGGGTACATGTCAATAACTGAGAATTATTGTGCAACAAATTCTGAATACTTCAGAAAAAATTTATGCAAAAATTTAGAAAGGTTGTTTGTACCTAAACTTGTATAACAATCATACCTACTTTACAATTAAGTTGTTTTATTTCACATCTCTGCCTCAGCATAGGTACTCTGTTTTCAAAAATTATTTTTTCATGGAACCAAATCTTAATACAAAACAACGATCCTTTTAAAGGTAATTGAAACAGTTCCTGAAGAGATTATAACTTGGATTGTTCAATACCAAAAATGTTGTTTATTGGGTTGTACTGGATTAGAACTTGAGTTAATCTTTTAAATATACCTGTTTATATGGCCAATTTATTCACTTATTAAATGAGATACAGTTTAATGATGTCTACCTTTCATTTTGGAGGTATAAACATTTGCCCCCAAACAGAGGGGTAAGGCATTACTGTATATCACTATATTAATGTCCTACCTACGAATCGCCTATTCTTCCCTTAAAATATGGAGACGTTTAAGTATTATTGAAAGAAAAACTGTTCTTCCACCCAAATATAATTATTAAAAAGAAAAAAAAAAACTGTTGATGCTTTGTTAAGTAATTTTTAAATTTGGCAATGTATGTCGTATTAATGACCGCTTGTTTTTCCTTGTAGCTTGGGGAAGGGCAGCCGCCGCCATGCTGCTCTGCGGTTTCATCATCCTGGTGATCTGCTTCATCCTCTCCTTCTTTGCCCTCTGTGGACCCCAAATGCTTGTCTTCCTGAGAGTGATCGGAGGCCTCCTGGCCCTGGCTGGTAAGACTGTGCGCCAGCAATTCTTCATTCCTATCTGCAGTGAACATCGATATAGTAATGTCCAAGCCACAGTGAAGATCCCTGACAGCACAGTTCCTGATCTGCTCTCAGACAATGCGTCCCCAAAGGCAGAAGTAACAGAGGATGTGCTTTAAGATCGTGATCCCTTTCCTCTTCTGCCTGAGATAGCGTTCCAGTTCCAGGTCCCTCACCCAAGTGAGGAAGGTTGTCACTCTATCTGCGGTTGTCTCTCATAGATGACCTCGAGTCCCTGCTCCCCGAGGGGCCAGGGCTGTGTCCCAGACTGGCCTGCCATGAGCTGCATGCTTAGGGGACTGAAATGTCCCTGAACCATTGCACTTGGTGAAGAAGTTTTGCAGTCTTAGGATGTGGTGTATCATGGAAGGGTCCTCTGCAATTTAGATTTTGTAGAAATTGATCTAAACCATGTGATGAAACAAAATGGGTAAATAACTATATTTTACATGTATTATGGCACATATTAGAGAAAAATGCAGAAAAGTGTTCCTTTAGTGTAGGACACAACGATTTGCACTAAATGACAGGCTTAACCAGTGAAAGTTTGCTATTTTAAGTAGACGAGAAGCAGAGAAATGGTGATCCGCACCAAGGTTGCCCTTCAGGAGTTGCCAAAGGAGAACATTTTAAGTTGGGAAACAGAAGCAACAAGTCAAGATATGGAAACATCTATAGCCTTTCTAGTGATTGAAAAAAAGAAATGGAAAAACTAGCTTTTCTTAAAAAAAAAAAAAAGAAACAGAAAACTAGTTAAGAATAAATCTGTGGAGTTAGTAGAAAAAAATTAAGGTGAAAGGAAAGTGGTGGTGAGAACTATCCACTCCCGGACATACTCCTGGAAGCACAGCCAACTTACTGGTCCCTCTGTGAAGAGCAGCGTCTGAGTGTCACAGAGCTAAAATTTGCTCATACCTTAAGTCATGGCAATGCACACATGAAATACTAAGTTAAAAAGTACATGGCATAGCATTGTGTTCAGTTGCTCAGTCATGTCGGACTCTTTGCAACCCCATGAACTGCAGCATGCTAAGCTTCCCTGTCCTTCGCTATCTCCCAGAGTTTGCTCAAACTCATGTCCATTGAGTCAAAGGTGCCATCCAACCGTCTCAACCTCTGTCATCCCCTTCTCCTCCTGCCTCAGTCTTTCCCCGCATCAGGGTCTTTTGGCACAGCTTATGGCACAGCATAGCATGTGTATACTCATTAGTGCTTTATAGAATTATGCATGTTCATTGAAAAAGACTACAAAGTAATCTAATAAAGCTCCTTTTATTTTTAAGCAATTTAAAATGTTAATGCATGATTAATAATAATTGTAACAATGTGACTCTTATATTAAGAGTTTAGAAATCTTTTTGACATGTTTCCCTGCCTGTATCTTCCCTTTCACTTTTTCAAAGCACTGTGATTATTCTCTTCTTGTACTTCTATTCTCCTAGCCTGGAATGGTCTTCTTCCTGCCCTCCATCTCTTCATTTCTATTTATTCTTCAAATTTCCCTTCCTCTGCAGGCTTTTCTACTGATTCTCCCATTGATCATTCATAGCATTGGTTCATTGTTTCATTTAGTCATTCATTTATTGAATGAATATTCCAAAAGTATGTTATCAAATGTCAGTATTGAGTTCTAACTCTGTATGTGTTTGCACACACATGTGTATATATATATTATTTTTGCTACCACTGAAATATTAAATATTTGGCACAGGAAATGCTAAGATGAAAAAAAATGGGCTCTTCTCTACCCTCTTCTTTCTATTGCACACCACAGTTCAGCAATTTTTACTTTAGTATATATAATGCTTACACAGGTACTATGGAATGATTCTCTAATATTCTGTCTGTATTTCATATATTCAGTATTCTGCTCAGTGCCAGGTATCTCTGACACAAAGTATTCAACTATCTTTTTTGGCTCATGATTAACTAGATTCTCCCAGCCCCTTTTATCAGCATTATTTAGGTGGATTTAACACTTAATTTTAAGGCAAAAATGTTGAGGAAGAGGAATTAATCTGTAATTACCATGCATTCATACTTGGGATTTTTTTTTCCTTCCTTTTAGCTGTGTTCCAGATCATCTCCCTGGTAATTTACCCTGTGAAGTACACTCAGACCTTTAACCTTCACCTCAACCCTGCTGTCACTTACATCTATAACTGGGCCTATGGCTTCGGGTGGGCAGCCACTATTATCCTGATCGGCTGTGCCTTCTTCTTCTGTTGCCTCCCCAACTATGAAGATGACCTGCTGGGCAATGCCAAGCCCAGGTACTTCTACACATCTGCCTAAGGTGGGGAATGAGCAGAAGAACATCACTGCTGCTGAGATAGATTCCAGAGAAAGAAACTGTTTTCCCCCGGAATACTTTGAACCTGTTTTGGGGACAATGGTCATATCATTAAACTATGGTCAAAATGCTAAAATAATCTTGGGAAAGTGTTTCTTAAATGGTGTTATAGTTTCATATTCATCTTTTTTATATATGTTTTGTAGTGTTAAGTAAGACTTACTTCTTTTAATTAATTACCTGATTATTAAGTTGGCTAGAAGGTTCATTCAGGCTTGCCCATAAGACTGATGGGAAAACCTGAACTCACTTTTTGGCCAACTCAATACTAATATGCCAATGTTTCCTTATATCTAGCAATACCATTGATATTGCATTTGTAAAAGAATATGAGTATGAAAGTAACCACATAATTTATAAGATAAAAATGAGAAGGCTTCAAAGATTTGAGTAAATCTGGTTAGGTTTCTGTTTTTCCCAGATGGAATGGATTGGGTCTATTAAGGACTTAGGAGAAGAAGAAGAAACTGGTAAAAATCGTCAGTGACTAAATATTCTAAAAGAAACGCAAAAAAATTTTTTTTCAAGCCTTTGGCTATTCAGAGAAGCAAAATTGGCTCCTAAATGCATGTCATTTGTGAGAATTTCCAATGAATATCATGAATAATTGATTTGGGGCTAAGCTTTCCATTAACTTAATATGACATCTAGGAAAGTATTCTTTCATGGCCAAAACCTGCAGTAGTATGGCCTCCTTAAGCAGTGAAATCTTAAGATGAAATTTTCTCTTTTAAAGTGGTTCATAGGGTGGGGGTGTGGTAGAAAGCTACTAGTAATTCTGTGCTCTTTGGTGTCTATATGCTCTAGACCAGAGTAGACTGGATGAAAAAATGGACTGGTCTAATTCATTATGACCTTTAAGTAGTAGGTTGTTCAGTAAAGCATTAGGAGGGCCATTCCCATCACAAAAGTAACATTAAATAGCCTAAAGAGAAGACATGGCTTGAATTTTTCATCTTTGGCTTGATCGGGCTCTAATCATGTAGACACAGCTTCTGATAGATTGCAACTGTAAGCAAAAACTTAAATATGGTTAAAAACCTGGTTTCCCTTGGTAAACAGATTAAAAATATCTGATGTAAAACATTTAACAGGATAATTCAGGAATGTGGGATTTCTCTGACTTGCAAATATGATATATCACATGGAATATTATTATTTTTTTACTATTAGTACTTACATAATGAAAACCAATTCATTTTATATATCAAATTATTTTGTAAGTTGTAAAAATAGCAGTTGCAGTTTTATTATGAACTTTTCTCAATAAACCAGGTGATCTTATCTTGTTTCTAGTTTGCAGTTTTTTTGGTTTTGCTTCTCCCCTCATTCCCCCAAATCGGGGGGAAGGGAATTTGTAAAAGATGTTTTGAGTGGGGTAGTAAGGACATTGGATAAAGTGAAAAGTTGCTTTTATCATTTTCAAGTTTTAAAATGAACATTAAAAAACCCCACAATTTTGGATGAATTTTAATGGATTCTAGTAGTTTACTCTCTAAACTACTTCCTCAATGACCAATACCTAGGACACCAATATCAAACAGTATTTATCCAGCGCTGCCATCAGAGGGAATGGACCAAGAGCCTCCGGGTAGGTCCAGATACACCGAACATTAGTGTGGTTTCGCTGATGGTTCTCCTGTCTTCTGTGGCACAGCTTCCTGCTTGAGATGGAATCTTCTTCTATTCAGGTCATGGGACCACAAGCAGTCTCTTTACTTCTTTTCTCTTGTCCATCTTCCATTTTCTGGTTGTTTTTTTTTTTCCCCATGATGGCTCACAGGTGAATTCTACTCTATTATATATAAATGTGAAGAAGGGTTTCCAAGTAGCAGGGTGGGAGGAGGATATTTTTTCTTAGTGCTTCTGTCAGCCACTGGCAGTGACTTTTTCTTCTATGGTTTTCAAAGTTTAAGGTGATCGTTTCATAAATTTGACCACAAGACTACAAGAATTTGGTCTGGGTGATTCTTTACACCAAAAGTTAAAAAAAATCTATGACAAGGTTTGAAGTGATCAAATTAACTATTTGATCCATTTACGAAGATAATGGATATCTAGAGATTCAGAAACCGGATCTCTCATTAGACATGAAAATGACTCAGGTACAGGCCCTCTCTAAAGCAAGCACTCTTATCTTTGGGTTTTGTTCCCAACCAGCTTCCTTCTTTCTCTCCTAAATAAGTAACACACTAGATCCTAGTGATGCACATTTAGGAAAAATTACAGCTTCCTGGAATCCATGGTCTGTATTAACAGACATTTCAACGGAAAAGAAATGTCTGTGACAGAAGAAACATGATTACTTTACTTAAAATGTGCCACTTCTTTCAGCCTTGTTCCAGTGTAGAGACCCTCCATTCCTTCTTAGTTCACATTCATTAGGACAGAAACCTTTATGTTATAAACAGAGCAGGAGAATTCTAGGGAATTCCAGAGAGGAATAGAGAATTTGAGAAGCCATCTCAAGACTAGAAATGTACTGAATGAGATTTCCCATGATCAAGCTGAACTGGTTTCTGGCTCTGTAATTATTATACTGAGTCCCCACCCATTAAACAAGCAGTTCTAGGTTCCCAAACAATTATCTCATGCTCACACTAGAAGTAATCAGATACGCCAAGTGCCTTTTACCATTGACTGTAACAAAAGGGTAATGTGTCAGGGACTTTTCAGTTGTCACACAGGGTAACTATGGAGTGTAATTACTTTTAGCTTCAAAATCATACACTGCAGGACTCACATTAAGATTTGATAGGTTTTCTTTTCTTAAGGGAATGAAAAGAATGGAAAAATATAGTCATAATAACTTAGGTTGATTTTTTGCTACAAGCTCCTGCTGACAGTCCTGTTAATATAATAAACACAGATGCTGACGACTTGTTTTCCTAAGAATACCTGAAAAGGGCATATTTTAGTTTCATCCCACTGCTGGCTTTTGTTAGCTATGCTGGAATTCATAGCTTGAGTAGTTTACCACCCCTCATGCCTCAACCTCGTCTGTAAGATTATTGCTATGATCCTTTTTCTTTCAAAATTCTCTGATTTGGTGTGTTTGTTTGTGTTGCTCCTCATTTGTTGATTTACTCACATATTCTTGGGAAAAGGAAAAAGGATTAAGTGATGCTATTTTTTGGTGTGTTTTTTCAAGTTGATTTCCGTAACTAGAGACAAATGATTAACATTTTCTTAATATTGTGATGGATTTTTTTTTCTTTAATTGAAAATCAAAGGATATTCCTTTCATTGGAAGATCTACTAAATAAGTGCCTCTAGATTCTTATTATGAGCATAAGTAATCCTGAAGCCTAGAAGCAAATATTTATTTGTATTTTAGGGAGCTTCTGATTCAAGATGGTAGAATGAACTGTCTATTAAATAATCACTTCTGACCAGGATAGAAAAAAAAAATGTAGAATAGTAAACAGGTGCCAGAGGGAATAAATCCATAATTAAAGAGGGATATATACCTGACTAGAGATTCTGTCAAATTTCTGGAAGATGGAAAATGAGTGACATTGTCAACATATCAGTGGAGCTGCCAGTCAGAACCAACTCAAGCTGGCTGTCAGGGAAGTAACAGCTGTGCTGCTGATAAGTGCCAAAGAAGTGCCAAGCTTGGTGTTGGCAAGGAAAAGTAGGACCAGGAGAGGAGGAGGGTGTAAATCAGGGGGATTAGTTAGAAGTCAGCCCCATGAGGAATTTGCCAGTTGGCTTGCCCCCTCTCCCCCCACACCAGGCTGCCACCTGAAACTTTCAGAGTGGAAGAACCCGAGGATATCTTTACACTTCCTAACCAGCTTCCTCTAAGTGCTTCCCATGTACTAACCCATATAAACCTGGCCTAGACCCTCTGATATGAACTTAATGATCTGAGTTGTTCAGAGAAGAAATAAAAGCACAGGAATGTGAAATAATGTTCACAGGGTCAGACATCTAGTAAATAACAACAGCAATAACAGATGCAGAACACACCATGTTGTGGTATTGTTTGATGCATTAGAACACAGTCCAGTAGATATTTGGGCTTCTCTGTGGCTCAGCTTGTAAAGAATCCGCCTGCAATGCGGGAGACCTGGGTTTGATCCCTAGGTTGGGAAGATCCCCTGGAGAAGGGAAAGGCTACCCACTCCAGTATTCTGGCCCGGAGAATTCTATAGACTGTATAGTCCATGGGGTCACAAAGAGTCGGACATGACTGAGTGACTTTCACTTTCCCAGTAGGTATTGATACTATTATGAGGATTTCAGGCTTCCCCCTCCTCCCATTGTGTTGGTCTGGGTCTCTCAGCCCCTTTCATTCTCCATACTCCAGGAGGGTTCTGCTTTTCTATGTGTTTTGGGGGACATTTTATAATGGAGAAGTATGGAGAGTGTAAAGGTCCCAGTGAGGGCTGGTTCTTCATAGAGAATTGGGCATGAGTGAGGCAGATGAGGGAAATTCATGGCAAAGAGAAGAAAGGAATTGAAAACATCTCCGTGGGTCTCTGTATCTCATGGTACCATGTTTGAGAAGCAGAGTTCACACTGTGTTGTTTTCATGGTTGGATTGTACTTCTCTGTGCTTGGACCCTTACCTCATAAGTCATGATTTCATGAACTTCACAGGTATGAGCCATTTTCCAAATCATTCCAGGCATGTGGCTGACATTAGAGGGGCCAGTCTTGATGGAGAGGGCATCGTAAAGAAAAACTGTCTATTTTAGACAGTTTTAATCTTCTTTCTGAAGCACTAGTTTTTAGACTTTCTAAAATGTACTGCTTTTGAGATTACAGATTACTGGTCCTGAGGTACAATTTTTAAAAAGATAATAAGGAAACCAGAATTGAAAGATACACGTGTACCCCAATGTTCATTGCAGCACTGTTTATAATAGCCAGGACATGGAAGCAACCTAGATGTCCATCAGCAGATAAATGGATAAGAAAGCTGTGGTACATATACACAATGGAGTATTACTCAGCCATTAAAAAGAATACATTTGAATCAGTTCTAATGAGGTGGATGAAACTGGAGCCTATTATACAGAGTGAAGTAAGCCAGAAAGAAAAACACCAATACAATATACTAACGCATATATATGGAATTTAGAAAGATGGTAACAATAACCCTGTATATGAGACAGCAAAAGAGACACTGATGTATAGAACAGTCTTTTGGACTCTGGGAGCGGGAGAGGGTGGGATGATTTGGGAGAATGGCATTGAAATACGTATAATATCATATATGAAACGAGTCGCCAGTCCAGGTTTGATGCACAATACTGGATGCTTGGGACTGGTGCACTGGGACGACCCAGAGGGTATGGGGATGGAGGAGGGAGGAGGGTTCAGGATGGGGAACACATGTATACCTGTGGCGGATTCATTTCAATATTTGGCAAAACCAATACAATATTGTAAAGTTAAAAAAAAAAAGATAATAGACTCATCCATACACTGCATAGAATGTTGTGCACCTTCATTGTGTACCAGATACTTTGAAATATGTATTACCGAAAACATGGTGAACAAATGATATTCACATAGAACAGAGTACATCAATAGTTTCTGTTATACTGTGGAATATTCTTCATCAGAAAAATAATTTTGACATCTAAATTCATTTGAAAAGGGGATGACTTTGAGTAAGAATATTCCTATGATTGTGCAGTAAGGATATAATTAGAACCGCAGCAGTGGCTCTGAAGTCTCCTGCCAGGGGCAGGAGAAGGCTGTTTAGGAAGCTGGGATAAAGAGATTCAGTGCCAGCTCTTGCTTTTGAAATCCCTCCTCTTTTCCTTGCTCTTTCTGTAACAGTTATTTTTGCAGCAGTTTTTAAACCGCTCTCTCCGTAGAGTGGTTTCAGGTTTTAAAATTCCTGAAGACAGACCAAGCTTGGGACTCACTGGTGGATGATCAGAGAGCCCTTTGCTTTTGGAGACCATTCTTCAGTGAGCTTGACTTGTCTGGTCACCCTTCCAGTGCATTGTTCTTGGATTTCTCAAGTATCTGGGTGTGTCTTCAGGGTGTGGCAGAAATAACACACCTCAAGTGTGGGAAGAGAAAAAGCCAAAAAGGGAGATTAAAAGAGGTTTAGATTCTGTGCCATTAACGATGTTCCACTTATACTATTCTGTGTTTCATTGTTAATTTTACAACCTGCTCTCTCCAACTGCAGAAATAAAGGAGAACTCAGAAGTGTGTGTGTGTGTGTGTGTGTTTAAAGATAGTTCTCTGCTAAAGAAATGGAATCCTGTTGATTTAAATGGCTTAAGATTGTCTTAGTGATAATGAGTCATCAGATAATCCTAAGAGATGGTTGTATAATGGTTTGCTTAGCCAGTTTTTCCAGCACAAAGATTCAAGGGAACTAACTTGCTAGTATCAACTATTTATGAATAAGTTAAGAGGGAACTCAAATGGAAACTCTGAATGTAATCATTAAAAGTAAATTGCCAAGTGAGGCTTTGAAAGTAAATTTCATGTGCGAATCCTGTTTCCCTGTTCTATGCTTTCTGTTGAGTGGATATTTTTAACTTGATATGCTTCCATGAAAATTCAGATTTTCAAATTACACCTCACTCAATTCCTGGTCCGGCAGCACCTCAATGTGTGTGTGTGTTAGTCACTGAGTCATGTTCGACTTTGTGACTGCATGGACTGTAGCCCACCAGAATCCTTGGAATTCTCCAGGTAAGAATACTGGAGTCGGTTGCCAGGGGATCTTCCTGACTGAGGGATCGAACCCAGGTCTCCCACATTGCAGGCAGATTCTTTACCATCTGAGCCACCAGGGAAGCCCAGCACCTCGATGAAAGTGAAAGTGAAGTTGCTCAGTTGTATCTGACTCTTAGGGACCCCATGGCCTGTAACCTGCACCAGGCTCCTCTGTCCATGGGATTCTCCAGGCAAGAATGCTGGAGTGGGTTGCCATTTCCTTCTCCAGGGGATCTTCCTGACTCAGGGATCGAACCCAGGTCTCCCACATTGCAGGCAGACACTTTACCCTCTGAGCCACCAGGGAAGTCCTTTTTCAACAACAACCAAAACTGGTTTCAGTGCAGATGTAGAACATTGATAAACTGAAGTATGTATAAGAAGCTGGCATTTGCCATGATTAATTTCATGTTGACAAAATTTACTATTGGAATAATCTCCTCTTCTGAAGGTGTCTAGGGGGTCAGAAATTGGATCTCAAGACTAGAGACATAAACATGATAAAAATGAATTCCTGACTGACCCCAAACACACAGAAACCACTTTTGTAAATTAGCCTTCTGGTCCTCCTTCTGGAGGGATTGTCCCAGTAGGGCTCTTAGTGCTCAGGGAAAGAATAGATGCAGCCTTCCACCAGAAGCACCCTGAGCCAGGGGCCCCTGTGCAGGACGCAGCTGCACAGCGCCATCAGGCGGCCCTGGCTATGCAGACATCCCAACACCACAGTAGAACAGTCCCCACTCCAAAGAGGAGCCCTGGTGTAGATGAACATTACTTAACAGAATTGAGAAGTCAGCCAAACCTTCCTCATCCCCTCTGCACACATCCCTCTCCAGATGTTCTTCTATAAGACATCAGGGATTTCAGTCAGTTCAGTTCAGTCACTCAGTCATGTCTGACTCTTTGCCACCCCATGGACTGCAGCATGCCAGGCCTCCCTGTCCATTGCCAACTCCTAGAGTTTACTCAAACTCATGTCCATTGAGTCAGTGATGCCATCCAATCATCTTGTCCTCTGTCATCCCCTTCTCCTCCTGCCTTCAATCTTTCCCAGCATCAGGGTCTTTTCAAATGAGTCAGTTCTTCGCATTAGGTGGCCAAAGTATTGGCATTTCAGCTTTGGCATCAGTCCTTCCAAAGAATACTCAGGACTGATTTCCTTTAGGATGGACTGGTTGGATCTCCTTGCAGTCCAAGGGACTCTCAAGAGTTCTCTAAAACCACAGGGATTTAGGGCCAGTGAAAGTGAAAGTTGCTCTGTCGTGTCAGATTCTTTGTGACCCCGTGGACTATACAGTCCATGGAATTCTCTAGGCCAGAATACTGGAGTGGGTAGCCTTTCCCTTCTCCAGGGGATCTTTCCAATCCAGGGATTGAACCTGTAAGGTATAGTTTGGGCAGAGGCAGAAAGAGGAAAGACGACCTCAATAGAAGTAGGTTACCTTTATTCAGGCAAGGAGGGGCGACAGTCAGCCTAATGACCAGGCTGAGCGTGGAGAGGGATCAGGGAGGCTCTATATTTATAGGGAGGTTTATGGAAGCGATAAGGGAAACATTAATCAGGAGGGATGTTTTGGATATTCTTTAGTTGAGATGGCATTTGTAGTTGGGCAGGGGGTGATAAGTCTTCTGGGCAGGTGTAGGGAGTGGAAGGTTTCTGGACAGGGGGTGATAAGTCCCAGATAGATGCCACCGGCCTGGAGCATCAGGGCGGGATCTAAAGTTTTGTTTTGTTTTCTCCAAAGTTAGATGATTCAGCAAGGGCCTTTGAAACTGTTGTTTTCTTTTCTAGGCCCAAAAGACTCCTTAGAACCCAGGTCTCCTACACTGCAGGCAGATTCTTTACCAGCTGAGCCATAAGGGAAGCCCAAGAATACTGGTGTGGGTAGCCTATCCCCTCTCCAATGGATCTTCCTGTCCCAGGAATCAAACCGGGGTCTCCTGCATTGCAGATGGATTCTTCACAAACAGCTCTCAGGGAAGCCATAGGTATACACAATAAGGGCTTCCCTGGGGGTTCAGACAGAAAAGAATTTGCCTGCAGTGCCTACCCAGGAGACCTGGGTTTGATCCCTGGGTCAGGAAGATTCCATGGAGAAGAGAGTAGCAACTCACTCCAGTATTCTTGCCTGCTGCTGCTGCTGCTAAGTCGCTTCAGTTGTGTCCGACTCTGTGCGACCCCATAGACTGCAGCCCAAGAGGCTCTGCCATCCCTGGGATTCTCCAGGCAAGAACACTGGAGTGGGTTGCCATTTCCTTCTCCAATGCATGAAAGTGAAAAGTGAAAGTGAAGTCGCTCAGTCGTGTCCAACTCTTCGAGACCCCATGGACTGCAGCCTCCCAGGCTCCCGTCCATGGGATTTTCCAGGCAAAAGTACTGGAGTGGGGTGCCATTGCCTTCTCCATATTCTTGCCTGGAATACACTAAATAGTAAATTCAACATTCAGACACATCACCAGTTAAGTTGAAACTGACTTAAGTAATGTTTGTCTTTTTTCTATTCACATGTGCTACAGATACAAGAATCTCAAAGGAACTATGTCATATTAAAAAAAAAAAAAAAGAGAGAGAAAGAAAGGCTGCATTGAAGTTACTCAGCTCAGAATGCTACTTCTCCACCTCCTGACTGAGCTGATTAACAATAAGCTCCCAGCTCTAACTGGCTAATTCTTGGCCTAATTGCCCTGGTGGGGCTCTCTGAGCATCTCTGGAAGAGCCATAGATAGGCACTATCCTCAGCCCACGGCAAAGCTGAGTCATTACAGGAAAGCCATTAGGAAGCAGACAGCCTGCCCCCAGCCCTTCACCAGAGTTTTCTCAATTCAGCTTGTTTAGGATTTAGGGATTTATGTATAAAACATGCCTGTTTGTTCATTGTTTTTACATCACAGTTTTTTGTTCTAAGAAGCTAGAAAAGTTTTCAGAATTTATAGCTGTGTAATCTCATGGCTGCTTTTGGAAATAAATGGAAAATGGAAGGATGTTACGCACAGGCAGGCTTTTTGTGTAGCTTTTCGCAGGTCGTCTGGGGAAAGTGCTCTTTGGGGCCCTATGTTTTGGTAACAGAGCAGCCCAATCTTGTCCTCAATCTGAGGGTAGGTGAGTAATCACAGCATGTGTTAGGACTGGGAGGTAAAGTGTAGAAATTTCCACGTGTTACAACACAGAACTTTCCAATTAGGAGTTCAGGGTTAACATACACACACTACTATATATAAAATAATCGACTACGTATAACACAGGGGACTCTACTTAATACTCTGTTATAACCTACCTGGAAAAAGAATCTGAAAAAGAATATATATATATATATATATGTATATATATGTATGTATAACTGAACCACTGTGCTGTACACCTAAAACTAACACAACATTGTAAATAAACTACACTCCAATATAAAATAAAAATTAAAAAAAAACTACATATCTTTCTGCAGAGACACCATTTTCATTGAACAAAAGTTTGGTAACATGGACCAAATGAGATTTGTTAGAGAAGCTTCATAAGGCTCACATTGTCGATAGAGCTGACATGTTAAACATAGGCTTCTCCTTTGTAGGAATTCATTGATAGGAATGCTTTCTTTGAGTTCTACAAATTCCTTTAAAACTGTTATAGAAGAAATGTCATCATTTAGAATTATGATTTAGTATTTTCAGCACAAGAGGAGAGGTCAGATTTTCACTAGAGAAATGCATACAGAAAGTTCTAAAAAAACAGTCATGTTCCAGACTGCTAATAAATCTTACTGAAAAAGATTTTCCAGTCAGGTAATTATAATAATATCTATGTTTTATCAGTTTCTTACCATAAGCCAGGCTTTTATTCTACCCTAACAACAATCCCTTTAGGTAGATATACTGTTACCACAGTAGTTTGAGATCCTAAGGCTTATGAGAGGCGACGGACTCCAAAATAAATAATGGAACCATCATTCAAACCAGTCAATTTGACTCCAAAGTCCATTCTTTCAGCTACACATAGATACACTGAGGAAATACAGTGGTAAATAGAGTATAAAGAATATTTTTATTATTATTATATTGTTTTCTTTTTTCTTAATTACAATACAAATTTCAGAACTACTAAGATGCTAAAGTGAACTATAAGTCATCAGGAGTTTTGACAGCAGAAAGCCTTTCTTTTGTTCACGGTACACTGCCTTAATCTGGATTCCTGAGACAAGAACTCGGGGGTAGGTAGTTTATTTGGGAAGTGATCCCAGAAAGCACAAATGAAGGAGTAAGTCGAGTAGAAGAGCTTAGGATAAACGACAGTCAAGTGCATGTTTATAGTCAGAGCACTGGCTTGGGGCTCGAGACTGCTGAGGAGCTGTGAGGAATGTGCCTCGGAACAGCTCTACTGCAGACCAGGAGGCTGGGCTCTTTATCCAGTGGCTGCTGTCCTTCACTGTTGATCTTTGCTCTGGGGTTTAAATCCCAGCATATCTAAGCTGCCCTGCGTGCAAGCTGAGCAGATTCTCACAGCACCAGGCAAAGCTCTCAGGCCAAGGGTTAGAGAGACAGACACTTGGGCTGGGAAGCCGTCAGAGGGTGAGGCAGCTGTCCTGTAGCTGCAGGGCCACACGTGTGCCAAGGAGACATGGGGAGACATCGCCTGCTACAGCCCCCAGGGCACCCCTGCCCCACGCTGAGCAGGCTCTGCAATTGATGCCTCAAGGTAGCTGAAGGCCATAGTCTCTAAGCCAACTCATAAATGGGAAGACAGGTGAAATGAATTATAGTCCTCATAGTGGCAGCCTGAAGCTTTAATCAGTACTTTGTAACAGCAACTATTTGCCCTTGTGATGACCAAGGTCAGTTAACACTAATATAATAACTGATTATTGGCTTGTTGGTCCATCTGCATGAGGAACCTAAAAGCTTCAGTGGAACCCTTATTATGTTCCCTGGTTGAAGTGTACCCCCTCAAAGACCTAGACCTTGAATTCTGCAGAGCCTAAAATTTCTATTATAGGGAGCATAAACTCCCCCAAATAAGACACTGGAGGTGGAGCCACAAGGGCATGAGGCCAGCTCTGAAAGGTCTGCGAGCTGGTACCTTAGCTGAGACTATAAAAGTGAAAAGTGAAAAATGCAAGTGTTAGTCGCTCAGTCAGGTCCAATTCTTTGTGATCCCATGGACTGTAGCCCACCAGGCTCTTCTGTCCATGGAATTTTCCAGGCAAGAATACTGGAGTGGGTAGCCATTTCCTTCTCCAGGGCATCTTCCTGACCCAGGGATCAAACCAGGATTTCCTGCCTTATAGGCAGATTCTTTACCTTCTAAGCCACCAGGGAAGCCAAAAGACTTCTTGTAAAGAGGCTATAAAAGGCTGTTTTAATATCTCCTTAGTCTGGCAGTTTCTGGGAGATTCAGCCAACGGAAAGATCAGTGGATCTTATGGTCATGTGTCCACTGTCACACCTCGGCTCTCTTAGTTTAAGGAAACGTTTTACAGGATTTCACCTCTTACAACTCCATAAATCCCTGGATACTGGGCTTGCAGGTTTTGAGGAAGGTGGTTCATCCCACCACCCATCTCTCAATCCTACATCCCCTACATCCCCATTTTCGTGTGTGACCTCTCAGTGCTAACTGGACATATCAGCCAGGTCCTGCAGCTCTTTTGGTGATAGCCATTTCTTCCAGTAGTTTTACTTTCCTTTTCAGGATAGTCTAAGATCTCAACCTAGTCACAGGTGTAGAAGCAATGAGGGAAGGAACATTGAGGAGGACTCTAACATCTTATGAGGCATCTGCCTCAGGTGAGGTCTTTGTTTGGTTCCAGGCAGTGGGAGGTGACTTGCCTCCGCCACAGGAGAAGGCACCATTCGGTGAGTCTGGAGCTTTCTACCCAAAGTCTGAATCCCAGGTCTTGGAATCCAGCTCTTTTCCTATCAGAGCCTGATTTTTAACATGGGAAACTTCCTAGAACTGTGCATGCAGCCCCGACTGTACGTCTGTCATGCTTGTATCAAACCCTAGACCTGATTTTCAACAGTTTGACATACAGATGCAGGAGATAAAGATCTCTTTAGATGCTTCCATGGAGGACCTCTGGCTTTCACAACGTGCCATCAAGTTGATGGTTGGTTGACATAAGCCTTTTATTCACTTTCTTCGGTTAACAATTCCATGATCCTTATCATTACCATTGCCCCCACAGATTATCTTTCAAGTGCTACAGAGATCTTATAAGCCTCTTCCATTCCACCCCCTCACAGGTAAGCATTTCAGTAACTGTGATGCTCAGGCTGACAGGAGTCCTCACGGCTGCATGTACCATCAACAATGCCATTGTTGCTGCCTTCTGACTGGAGGGAGCCAATTGTAGGCTCCGTCCTGAGACCACTTCCCCAACCACTTATCTAAGTTTGGTTTTCCCTTGAAGGTGATCAATATGCTGGATCTCTTAGTTATGTCTTCCAATTTTCTGTTCTTTTCTCTCAGTGTTTGAATCTCTTTTCTTTCTGTCCTTTTCCGGTTTCCATATCTTTGTCTTTTTATGCTTCCTTTGCAGTGATTTTCCCAATATTCGCCTATCAGTCTTTTTGTTGAATCTAAAAACTTTTCTTCTATATTTAATTTCCAAGAGCTTTTTCTTATCCCCCAATCATTCCTCTTTTTTTTTTTTTTTTAAGAGTATCATCCTGTCTGATTCTGTGGAAGCAAATTCTCCTCTCATTTTTCCATAAGATATTAATAATAAGTTTTTGAAGTTTACTTCTGGTCCTATTCATATCTCTTTCTTCCTTGAAATCCATTTTTTGGTAGCTTATGTGTGTGTTTTGGTTCTTATTTTTCAATTTTGAGGCTTTTCTTGGATGTTTGATGATCCCTGGTTGATAATTTGTATTTTAGAATGAAACACAAAATTCTAGTTTTCAAGCTCCACATATGTTGATTAGGTTCAACTAGTGGTCCTCACCATAGGTTAAGAAAGTGAATCTGATTGTTGCCTTGTGGGGCTCCAAATTACTGACAGACGTGAGTCTTACCTCTTGGGCTGATCAGTTTTCCTGGAGCAGAATTTTCCTATCTCTGGCCTAAAAAGCATAACCTGGTTCCTATTATTCTAGGAGCCACTGGGGGACTGGACTGGGACTTTCACCGTTGAATATACTGCCTTTAACATAATCTACATGTTTTCAACATGTGCCTTACTTTCCCTTAGCCATGATTTATCCTCAATACTCTGGGCACATTTCTAGTTTTGTGCCAAAGTTGAGGAGAAGTCACTTAATTCTAGTAGAGAAGCAAAACTGGGCTTCTATATGCTTCTTGTAAAGACTTTGAAGCTATCCTCCTGTATTCAACTTCACCTGAGTCTTGCCTTCAGAGATTGTTTGTTTTTAAATTCTGAATCTTGCTGAAGCAGGAATCAGCTTGCTTTTTGTTGGCTTACTTCTCCTCCTACCCTGAAGGCATCTTAAGATTTAAAAGCCCTTACAATTTTCCACATGTTCTGACATGGGAAGGTATCAATATATTCTGAAATTTAAAAAGACAAGTTTAAATTTCTGTGACCTTATTTCCCTATATTTATGTATATATACATGTATAGTAACACATACATATATACATATATATATATATCTTGTATAACATCATGTATGTGTGTGTGTATTTATATAGACAAAAGAAGAACCATGGAATAATACATATCAATCTTAACAGTAGTTACTTCTGGGAATGGGACTGAGTGGGGTATGGCCTTTATTCTTTACTTTTTACTCTTCTATTTTTTTAAACAAGCATATTTATACTTCATAATAATTACTACTGATAGAGGTGTATGTTCAATACTTATTGCCAGGAGTTTTATCTTCCCTGATAGCTCAAGTGGTAAAGAATCTGCCTGCAATATAGCAGGCACAGGAGACTTAAATTTGATCCCTGGGTTGGGAAGATCCATTGGAGGAGGACAACCCACTCCAGTATTCTTGCCAGGAAAATCCCATGGACAGAGGAGCCTGGTGGGCTACAGTCCATGAGGTTGCAAAGAGTCAGACACAACTAAAGTGACTGAGCACACAAACACACAATAGCAGGCTATAAAGTAGAGTATACATTAAATATATTTTATTATACACATACAACTAGAGAGAGAGAGAGAGAGGAAGGAGAAGTTTAAAGAACAAATCTGAAAATGTATAAAGAATGGATGCCTATGGATGACAAGGTTAAACATGAATTTTAATGACCTTCCATGATTTACAAATTTTCTGCATTTGCTCATTTTGCCATTCATTCTCTAAGCACAGATTTATTGCATACTTCCTTTGCAACAGTTACTGGAGATACAGAGGTGAACCAGACAGACAAGGTTCTTACTTTCATGAAACTGACATTCTGATGGGTGGAGACAGTAAAACAATTTTGGACAACATGCTTCCTAGTCATTCATGAATCAAGTGGTAGTCATTGTTTGAGCCTATTTACATCCTTGGCTATAAAATGGTAATGCCTTAGAGGTGTCCAAGATGGTGAAGTAGGAAGACCTTGAACTCACCTCTTCCCATGGATACACCAAAATTACAAGTACTTATAGATCAAGTATCTCTCTATCTATGAGAATGACCTGAAGACCAGCAGAAAAGATTTTTCACAACTAAAGACATAAAGAAGAAACCACAATGAGAAGGATAGGAGGGGCAGAGATGTGGTTTAGTCAGAATCCACACCACTGGCTCAGCGATCTGCAAATGGGAAGAATGTCACAATTGACCTATTTCTTTTTTGTGCAATATCATACAGTTTTAGTTACTGTTGCTTTGTAGTGTAGTTTAAAATCAGAGTGTGTGAAATATCTCGGTTTGATCTTCTTTCTCAAGATTAGCTATTTACTTCAGCTATTTGAGGTCTTTTGTGCTTCCATACTATTTTTAGAATTACTTGTCTTAGTTCTGTGAAAAACTTTTACCTTTTTGGTTAGATTTATTGCTAGCTATTTTATTCTTTTTGATGCCTTTATAAATGGGATTATTAATTTATCTTTCTGATAGTTTATTATTAGTGTATAGAAGTGAAAGATTTCTGTATACTAATTTTGTATCCTGTGACTTTACTGAATTCATTTTTTAATTCTAATAGTTCTTTTTGGTAGCATCTGTAGGATTTTCTATATATAGTATTATGCTATCTGTAAACAGTGACAATTTGGGTTCCTTTAATTTCTTTTACTTGTCTGATTTCTATGGCTAGGACTTTTAATACTGTATTGAATAAAAGTGGGAGGAGTGGACATCCTTGTCTTGTTTGTGATCTTAGAAGAAATGATTTCAGCTTTTTGCCACTGAATATGATGGTGGATGTGGGCTTGTCAAACATGGACTTTATTATACATATTTTGGTAGTGTCTGTAGGATTTTCTACATATCACCTCATAATAAAACCAGACACAGACACTAAAGAAAAGGGAAATTACACACCAATATCACTGATTAATATAGGTGTAAAAATTCTCAATAAAATATTAGCAAGCCAAATTCAACAATACATTAAAAAGATCATACATCATGATCAAATGGGATTTATTATAGGGATGGAAGGTTGTTTCACTATCTGCAAATCAATCATTATGTACATCACATTAACAAACTGAAGAATAAAAATCATATGATCATCTCAATATATGTGAAAATGCTTTTAGCAAAGTTTAACATTCATTTACGGTAAAACTCTCAAGAAAGTTGGCATCAGTTCAGTTCAGTTCAGTTCAGTCACTCAGTCGTGTCTGACTCTTTGCGACCCCATGAATCGCAGCATGCCAGGCCTCCCTGTCCATCACCAACTCCCAGAGTTCACTCAGACTCACGTCCATCAAGTCAGTGATGCCATCCAACCATCTCATCCTCTGTCGTCCCCTTCTCCTCTTGCCCCAAATCCCTCCCAGCATCAGAATCTTTTCCAATGAGTCAACTCTTCGCATGAGGTGGCCAAAGTACTGGAGTTTCAGCTTTAGCATCATTCCTTCCAAAGAACACCCAGGGCTGATCTCCTTTAGGATGGATTGGCTGGATCTCCTTGTAGTCGAAGGGACTCTCAAGAGTCTTCTCCAACACCACAGTTCAAAAGCATCAATTCTTCAGCGCTCATCTTTCTTCACAGTTCAACTCTCACATCCATACGTGACCACAGGAAAAACCATAGCCTTGACTAGACGAACCTTTGTTGGCAAAGTAATGTCTCTGCTTTTGAATATGCTATCTAGGTTGGTCATAACTTTCCTTCCAAGGAGTAAGCGTCTTTTAATTTCATGGCTGCAGTCACCATCTGCAGTGATTTTGGAGCCCAGAAAAATAAAGTTTGACACTGTTTTCACTGTTTCCCCATCTATTTCCCATGAAGTGATGGGACCAGATGCCATGGTCTTCATTTTCTGAATGTTGAGCTTTAAGCCAACTTTTTCACTCTCCACTTTCACTTTCATCAAGAGGCTTTTTAGTTCCTCTTCACTTTCTGCCATAAGGGTAGTGTCATCTGCATATCTGAGGTTATTGATATTTCTCCTGGCAATCTTGATTCCAGCTTGTGCTTCTTCCAGCCCAGCGTTTCTCATGATGTACTCTGCATAGAAGTTATATAAGCAGGGTGACAGTATACAGCCTTGACGTACTCCTTTTTCTATTTGGAACCAGTCTGTTGTTCCATGTCCATTTCTAACTGTTGCTTCCTGACCTGCATATAAGTTTCTCAAAAGGCAGGTCAGGTGGTCTGGTATTCCCATCTCTTTCAGAATTTTCCACAGTTTATTGTGATCCACACAGTCAAAGGCTTTGGCATAGTCAATAAAGCAGAAATAGATGTTTTCCTGGAACTCTCTTGCTTTTTCAATGATCCAGCAGATGTTGGCAATTTGATCTCTGGTTCCTCTGCCTTGTCTAAAACCAGCTTGAACATCTGGAAGTTCACAGTTCATGTATTGCTGAAACCTGGCTTGGAGAATTTTGAGCATTACTTTCCTAGCATGTGAGATGAGTGCAATTGTGCAGTAGTTTGAGCATTCTTTGGCATTGCCTTTCTTTGGGATTGGAATGAAAACTGACCTTTTCCAGTCCTGTGGCCACTGCTGACTTTTCCAAATTTGCTGGCATATTGAGTGCAGCACTTTCACAGAATCATCCTTCAGGATTTGAAATAGCTCAACTGGAATGCCATCACCTCCACTAGCTTTGTTCGTAGTGATGCTTTCTAAGGCCCACTTGACTTTACATTCCAGGATGTCTGGCTCTAGGTGAGTGATCACACCATTGTGATTATCTGGGTCGTGAAGATCTTTTTTGTACAGTTCTTCTGTGTATTCTTGCCACCTCTTCTTAGTATCTTCTGCTTCTGTTAGGTCCATACTGTTTCTGTCCTTTATCGAGCCCATCTTTGCATGAAATGTTCCTTTGGTATCTCTAATTTTCTTGAAGAGATCTCTAGTCTTTCCCATTCTGTTGTTTTCCTCTATTTCTTTGCATTGATCACTGAGGAAGGCTTTCTTATCTCTTCTTGCTATTCTTTGGAACTCTGCATTCCAAAGTTGGCATAGAGGGAACATACAACACAAAAATCAATGAAACAGACTACAGAGTCCAGACATGAACCCAAGCTCATATGGTAATTAATCTATGACAAAGGAGGCAAAAATATATGATGAGGAAAAGACAGCGTCTTCAATAAGTGGTGCTGGGAAAGATGGAAAGCTACATGCAAAGGGATCAAGCTGGACTACTGTCTCACAGTGCATACAGAAATAAACTCAAAATGGGCTAAATACTTGAACGTAAAACCTGAAACCATAAAACTCCTAGAAGAAAACACTGACAGCACACTCTTTGACACTGGTCCTCAGGCAAGGGAAACAAAAGCAAAAATAGGCAATCGGACTACATCAAACTAAAATACTTCTGCACAGTGAAAAAACTGTCAACAAAGGAAGAGGTGGCCTACTGAATGGGAGAAAGTATTTGAAAATGATATGTTTATTTAGAGATTAATATCCAAAATATATAAACAGCTCATACAACTCAATATTAAAGAAAAAAGAAGCCAGTGAGTAAAGTCCTGAAGAGAAATATTTCCAAAGACAATATAATAGATGGCCAAGACGTACATGAAAAGCTATTCAACATAACTAATCATCAAGGCAAAACAAGTCAAAACCACAATGAGATACCACCTCACATCTACCAGAATGGTTCTCATTAAAAGGACAGTGAATAACAAGTGTTAATGAGAATGTGGGGAAAAGGGAACTCTAGTGCTTTGCTGGTGGGATTGTAAATTGGTAGAGCCACTATGGAAAACTGTAAGGAGGTTCCACAAAAAATTAAAAATAGAACTATCATATGGTCCAGCAATTTCAGTTCTGCATATTTACCTGAAGGAAACAACACACTAATTCAAAGACATATGCATACCAGTGTTCACCACAGCATTATTTACAATAGTTATGATATGGAAGCAATGTAAGTGTCCATCAACAGACAAATGAATAAAGAAGGTGTGGTATATATACACAGTGGAATACTATTCAACCATAAAAATACATCTTACCAATTGTAACAACATGGGTGGATCTAGAGAGTATAATGCTAAGTGAAATAAGTCAGATAGAGAAAGATAAACACTGTATGCTCTCACTATGTGTGGAATCCTAAAAAACAAAACAAAATAAATAAAACAAAACCAGACTCAGGTACAGCGCATAAACAGGTGGTTGTAGGGAGGGGAAGGGTTGAAATAGGTGAAGGGGATTAATGTTTACAAACTTCCATTTGCAAAATAAATAAGCCACAGGCATGTAATATACATACAGCACAGGGAATATGGTCACTAATATAGTGATAATGTTGAATGCAGACAGATGATTACAAGACATCATGGGGGTCATTTCAAAATGAAAGCAAATGTCAAATCACTATCTAGTACCCCTGAACCTAACCTAATATTTCATGTCAACTGTAATTTTAAAAAGACATAAATAATATGTTTATGCTTTGCACAGTAGTCAGGAAACTTAATCTGATTAAATTCATGTAATTATTCATCCTTAGTAAGGATGGAAAAAAATATGCCTAGGATTCCAAGAAATACCTTCTCTGACAGACTGCACTCTAGCATTGTGGGGCCCAACTGGTATGCTGAGGCACACTGATATACCACAATTCTGTCACTGGCTTGCAACGTAATTTTGATCAATTTGTAAGTTGTTGTTTTTTACTATATTAATGACATTGGACATTACTGAAGAGGTAAAGGATTGACAACAAACTTTACAACAGAGAAAGATCTTATTTCCTAAAACATGCATGTGCTTTAAAACAATATTGATTTGTCTGAGCTGGGTCATAGTTGCAGCACATGGGACTTTTTTTTCAGTTGCAGCATGCAGGATCTTTTAGCTGTGGCAGGTGAGCTTTTAGCTGTGGCATGTGGTATCTAGTTCCCCAACCAGGGATCTAACACAGGGCCCCTGCGTTGGGAGTGTGGAGTCTTAGCCACTGGACCATCAGGGAAATCCTTATGCTTTAATCATTTTTAAGGGAACCTAGCTGGGGTACTTTCAAAAAGGGTGCAAAGACTACTCAATGGGGGAAGGAAAGTCTCTTCAACAAATGGCATTGAGAAAATACCTAAATGAAAGACCTAAAACTATATAACTCCTAGAAGAAAACATAGGGGCAAAAATCTTCAGTGACGTTGGATTTGGCAGTGATTTCTGGATATGACACCAAAGCAAAGGCAACAAAAGCGAATATAGACGAGATCCATCAAACTTCAGAACTTCTTTGCATCAAAAGCCACAAACAAAAGAGTGAAAAGGCACCCCACAGAATGGTAGAAAATATTTGCAAATCATATATTTGATAAGCAATTAATATTCAGAATAAAGAACTACAAATCAATAAAACCCAAATATATCAATTACAAAAATGATAAAGGACTTGATAGACATTTCTCTTAGATGATATGTAAATGACCAACAAGCTTATTAAAAGATGCTCGGATCACTTATGATTAGGGAAATGCTAGTCAAACCACAATGAAATGTCACCTCACTCTCATTAGGATGGCAACTATATAAAAAAAAGGAAAATAAATATTGACGGGGATGTGGAGAAATTGAGACTCTTGTGCACTGTTGGTGGGAATTTAAAATAGTGCAGAAAATAGTTCCTCTGAAAATTCAAAATAGAATTATGATATGGTTTAGCAACTCCACTTATGGGTATACACCTGAGAGAATTAAAAGCAGGAATTTGGAGAGATATTTGCCCTCTCACATTAACTGCAGCATTATTCACAACAGCCAAGAGGTGGAAGCAATTCTAGTGTCCATCGACAGATAGCTGGATAAACAAAATATAGTATATACATACAGTAGAATATTACTCAGCTTTTAAAAGGAAGGAAACTCTGTCATCTGCTACAATATGGAAGAACCTAAAAACGTCAAGCTAAGTGAGACAAGCCATTTAAATAAAGACAAACATTGTATAATTCCACTCACATGAGGTATCTAATGTAGTCAGATTCATAGGAACAGAATATAATGGGGGTTACCAGGGGATGGGAGGGTGGGAAAATGGGGAGTTATTTAATGGATAGAAAGTTATAATTTCAGAAGATGAAAAATTTCTGGGCATCTGTTGCACAGCAGTGTGACTATATGAACACTACTGTACCGTACACTAAAAAATGGGTAAGACACAATTTTATGTTATGTATTTTATGACAATTGAGAAAGATTTTTTAAAGTGTGCTACAATTCCCCAGTTTGGAAATCAGTAAAGTGGAACACTAAGTGGTGTGCTTCTCACCTCTTACAGCGTCATTTTCAGCTCTATTGTTTTGGGCAAAGAAACTCAACTTACCTTGGCCTCAGTCATTTCTTCTGTGAGATGGGCGTGTTATCTCTGTAGGCTGTGCAACTTTACTTAATAAAGGGAAAAAGTGTCAAACCTCTAAATAGGCTGGTTTCCTTGAAAGAAGCATTTCCTGATGGGGAGGTGGAACTGGGCCACTACTGTTGTCCTGTATCCTGAGGTTTGTTCTCTCCTCAAGCTTCAATTTACCGCAGCCCCAGCCTCTAAAGGACGCCTTCCTTTCTGACCCTCCAGGTTAACGTGTACAAATTCTCTTCCCTCCGAAGCAATGCTGAGACTGGCAGAAATAACAAATAAGGCTTTCCCCACTCTAGAGGATAGCATGTAGGAAATAAACACAGATGGACCTATTGACCAAGATGACCTGCTGTATAAAACAAACCTATCTCTGCTTTGAAAACACGCCCTTTCTTGTGGACTGAGGAGGAAAGAGTATTCCTTTGCTTTCAAGCTCCCAGTCAGAACATATGGCAGATACCATTTTATTATCCAATCTCTCAGGGATTCAGTCCTTGATTTTTGATCTAATTAGGAAATGGGAGGGTTAACATCATGAGGCAGATTGGAGGGATGATGTAGAAACACTATTGTAGAAATCTCTTTTTTGGAATTAAACTAATCAGAACCAAATATCTTCACAGATATCAGCAACTGGATTAACGAAACACATACTACCACTAAAATTCAATCATCAAATCAACTAATAAAATGCATTTTAAAATTTAGTATCTCCCCATGGAGTAAGGGAAATCACACTTTGTTGAATGTTTTTTGAAGGTACTGGGTACCACCCATGTCTCCCAGGTCTGATGTGAGACCAGCACCACCGCTGGGGAAACAGGAAAGAAAGGAGGAGAAATTCAGCTCCTGACAGTCACTTGCCTGTGATGTACTTACTCTTCCTTGCCATTCCCCCAACACTGCTGGCTTCTGAAGGAAAGCAGTGAATGGGGGGGCAATGTATGATGATGCCTCTGAGAGCATGTCAAGTACTTTCATCTTTCTTTTTTATTTATGGCACATGACGAACATATCAGTCTTTTACCTGTTGGGATAAGCAGGAAGGCCACGGGGCTTTCGGGTCAGGTCTATGTTTCTTCTAGGTGGTACTCTTCTGTTTCATTTTGAGGGAAAATATAGATAGGAAGTAAAAAAAACCGAAGTCAATTTCACAATCTGAAACTCTCATTAAAAGATGCTCAATAATAATTGTTCATCTTTTATAAACATGAAGCCTTGGAAAAATTACCTTCTGGTAGTAGGTCTAGAACTAATGCAAGGAACTTCAGCACAGAGGGCTTTCTGGAATGTATTATTTTTTTTATAATAGAGGTCTAGTCTATGCTGTAATGAAAATTACCTAGAAAACGTAAAAAAAGTCAATTCCCAAGTACCCTACCTCCTTGACCTGGGGTGGAGGGGGTATTTTTTTTTTTCATCTTATACATTTATTTGGGAAACTGTTTTATAGAAATAGACCCTAAAATCAAAATCTGGGTGGGGCTTAGGAATTATGATTAATTTCTTTAGTTCTTCAGGTAATTCTGAACTATGGTAATTAACTACTGGTCTAAACTAAAAGGGAGACTGCCGCTTCCCCCTCAATTCCTGAACACATCATTCTTAGTTTCAGCTTCCCATGTGGGCCTTCTTCTCCTCATGAAAATGGACACCAAATGAGCTTCTTAGAGCAAAAATAGAATGAGCTGCACTATTTATGAGAAGCTTCTAAAACCAGCCGCAAAGATAATGACTAATATTGTGCTCAGAAAGATGCCCCAACGTGCTTTTGGCAAAATACCCTTGTCAAATGACATGAGGAACATTGCACAATGGAAATGGCTTTCAACTTGGAAGAGCACTTAGTACTGGGCATTTGCAGGCAGATGTTTGGCTGTGGGTTTAGGGAAAATACTAACAGACTCTGTATGAAGAAGTTCTTATTAATATGTGATTTATGTATGATGGAGAACGGCTTCATGGTGTTTTGGTCAGTGTCTGACTACAAGTCTGTGCTGTTTTAATTTACTTGTTCTTAGTCTGTGGGGGCTTCCCGGGTGTCTCAGCAATAAAGAATCCGCCTGCCACGCAAGAGACACAGGTTCCATCCTTGGGTCGAGAAGATCCCCTGGGAAAGGAACTGGCAACCTACTGTAGTATATTTGCCTGGTAAATCCCATGGACAGAGGAGCCTGATGGGCTACAGTTCATTCTGTGAGTTCATTCATTCATTCCAGTGACCCCAGTGGGCTCAGGGTTCTGGCCTCCACAGCAGAAAGAAGGAACAGTTCTGAATGCCAGCCCAACGCATGGCTGGTGCTTCTCAGAATGCCTCTTGATGGTGATTCAGCGATGGAAAAAGGCTACAAGATTTTTCCCAACTCAGTCACCGCAACTGACTGGAGTCATATTTTGTTGGGGGGGTTCGGGTCTAAACTCAACATGTGAATAAAAAGACTGGATAATCAAATTACCCTCAAAAATTCTTTACATGATTCTCATGTAAAGAAACCCCAAAGCAAATTATTTTGGTTTCCCCTTGTGTTTTAACTGTGGCCTCCATCTCCCCATGGGAGTAAAGCCAATATTAGATTTAAATGAAGAGGACTACAAAGTTGATGAAAGGATGGTTTTTCCCCTCTGATTTATGTTGTGTTCCCCCAGTTCAGATCATTTAAATCATGCTGATTTTATATTCCATCCACCTATCATTCTTCCCTTTCGCTCAGTTTTATTGTTCTTTGATTTTGGAGTAACATAGCACTTGGCTACACAGGTCTTGGAGTCAGGCTTCTGGGGTTGAAATCTAGGTTCTACAATTTATGAACCATACCCTTGGGCAAATTAGTCTGGGAGAATAAGTGTGCATGAATTTGAACAAACTCCAGGAGACGGTGGACAGAGGAGACTGGAGTGCTACAGTCCATGGAGTTGCAAAGAGTTGGATATAACTTAGCCACTGAATAACAAGTGTGCATATATCATAAAATTGTGAGGATTAAACCAGTCAACATGTGGGAGCCCTAAAAGCAGTCCCTGCTCAGAATAAGTGCACAAAGATCAAAGTTATTAATATTTAGTTGTGATTGAGGGGGGAATGGGTGGCAAGACAGTGTTCAATCTTGAGAGACCCACAGAAGAGCTGTGAGGATCCCAGGTGCTTTAGAAACATAGGTGTTCTCTTCAGGCTAGAGACTGCACATATCCTTACATGACTCCAGTGATAATTGTTTGAATATTACCTCACTGCAGCCTGATGCATGGCATCACCCTCCGGCTAAAGGAAAACCCAAAGCGAGCAATTGTTTATTCTTTCTTTGAACTCAGTTGATAAAAAACAATGTGGTCAGAGTCCTCGAGTTTCCTTTGGGGCATCCCAAGACCTCTTGTCATTCCTCCTCCTGGGTGACAGGCTGGCACATTCTCATTAAAGGGAGTAAGGAGCATTTATTATCATTGTTCCTAGGAAAATAATGCATAAGTTTTGCTTGAGCTTCTTACATGAGGGTGACATGGCCTAGAAAGTACATACTCATTTGTGGAAACTGCACACAGAAATCAGCTGATGAGAAATCAGATCAACTGGCTTTTTAAATCCAGGCTACCTCATCTTTGGTTAGAACACAGAGAAAGTGACTAACAACTCTGGCAACAAATGGGTGATTCATTCAATTATAAGACCAGAGCTTTGTCTCTCAGAGTCCGTGCTCATGTGATTTCAGTGGAAATTGTATTACTTGGGACCAGTCTACTTGGCCTCCAGTTAGTGTGTGAGGCCACCCTCTGAAGGTTTCCCTTTGGTATTGGGAGTCAGTTCGCTAGGTAAGTTGGGCCAGACTAAGGAGACCCTCAAACGCCGGGCAAAGGAATGCGATGCATCAGAGCAGGGCTGAGTGTAAGTCTGGTGTCTTGTCGGTGATTCTGCGGCTCTTGTACCTTAAATGTCTCACCTGGAGCCCCTCCCTTTCTCAGGAAGTGGATGGCTCTCACGCTTGGCCGCTAGTCTAAGGGAGTAATTGTGAGAACTAAACCAGCATGCACACACAGAAGCTGAAACGGCTCCTCCTCTCCCTACCTCACCCTTCTTCGCCCAGGTTTTGACAGCGTTCCCACCTCCACCTGGGGCCATCTCCCTGAGCCCCACCCCTGAGCTGACTCAGGAAGGCAGGCCTCAGCATTCCCCAGAGTCCCCAGGGGATGGTGGCCCTGCTGTCCAGGGTTTGGTGCCCAAATAAGCAAGGCAGCAACACACAAGTCGCTGGCCTGGGAACTCTCCTGAGATGATGTCTCACAAGGTGTGAAGAGGGTTATTCAGGTGCTGGTTTCCAATTATTGTTTAGTCACTAAGTCATGTCCGGCTCTTTTTTGACCCTCGTGGACTGTAGCCCACCAGGCTCCTCTGTCCATGGGCTTTCCTAGGCAAGAATACTGGAGTGGGTAGCTCTTCGCTTCTCCAGGGGATCTTCCTGACCCAGAGATCAAACCCATGTCTCCTGCATTGGGAGGCGGATTCTTTATTACTGAGCCACCAGGGAAGCCAAGTATTGAAGCTTCAATACTTTGGCCATCTAAAGCGAAGAGCCAACTCATTGGAAAAGATCCTGATGCTGGGAAAGATTGAAGGCAAAAAAGAGAAGGGAGCGGCAGCAGATAAGATGGCTAGATGGCATCACCGACTTGATGAATAGGAATTTGAGCGAACTCTGGGAGATCGTGGGGGACAGAGAAGCCTGGTGTGCTGTAGTCCATGGGATCTCAAAGAGTTGGCATGACTTAGTGACTGAACAAGTTTCCAATTTCTTAGGGAGATGGGTTTATACAAGGAAACACAAGCTGGAATCAAGATTGCCGGGAGAAATATCAATAACCTCAGATATGCAGATGACACCACCCTTATGGCAGAAAGTGAAGAGGAATTAAAAAGCCTCTTGATGAAAGTGAAAGTGGAGAGTGAAAAAGTTGGCTTAAAGCTCAACATTCAGAAAACGAAGATCATGGCATCCGGTCCCATCACTTCATGGGAAATAGATGGGGAAACAGTGGAAATAGTGTCAGACTTTATTTTTTTGGGCTCCAAAATCACTGCAGATGGTGACTGCTGCCATGAAATTAAAAGACGCTTCCTCCTTGGAAGGAAAGTTATGACCAACCTACATAGCATATTCAAAAGCAGAGACATTACTTTGCCAACAAAAGTCTGTCTAGTCAAGGCTATGGTTTTTCCCGTGGTCATGTATGGATGTGAGAGTTGGACTGTGAAGAAGGCTGAGCGCTGAAGAATTGATGCTTTTGAACTGTGGTGTTGGAGAAGACTCTTGAGAGTCCCTTGGACTGCAAGGAGATCCAACCAGTCCGTTCTGAAGGAGATCAGCCCTGGGATTTCTTTGGAAGGAATGATGCTAAAGCTGAAACTCCAGTACTTTGGCCACCTCATGCGAAGAGTTGACTCACTGGAAAAGACTCTGATGCTGGGAGGGATTGGGGGCCGGAGGAGAAGGGGACGACAGAGGATGAGATGGCTGGATGGTATCACTGACTCGTTGGACATGAGTTTGAGTGAACTCCGGGAGTTGGTGATGGACAGGGAGGCCTGGCATGCTGCGATTCATGGGGTCACAAATAGTCGGACACGACTGAGCGACTGAACTGAACTGAATTGAACTGATCCTGCATAAACCAAGTAAGGCAGAGCTGTGCTCAGAATAGCTGCAGTCATTCACCAATTCATCATGTATTTGCTGAGCACTGTCTTTGTGCCAGGCAGGCAGTGAGTCAAAGAATGGCTGAACAAAGACAAATAAGATGCACTCTCTGTTGTCAAGGAGTCTTATGCTTCACAGAGGAGGCTGTTTAGATGTCAGCTGTCCATCCTCTTACTCTCTACACATCTCTGACATCTAGGTGGGCATGCCTGGACCTCCACTTCATGGCTGGGAAGTTCTAAGCCTCCCCAAGAGATAAACTATATCTGCCTATTTGTCTATCTATCCATTATCTATTGACATACATTGACATCAAAGTAAAAGTATTAGTCATTCAGTTGTGTAGCCCCATGGACTGTGGCCCAGTGGGTTCCTCTGTCCATGGAATTTTCCAGGCAAGAATACTGGAGTGGGTAACCATTCTTTTCTCCAGGGGATCTTCCTGACCCAGGGATCAAACCCGAGTCTCCCACATTGCAGGCAGATTCTTTACCATCTGAGCCACCAGGAAAACCCATACATAGATATAAAAAGATATATCTATATATACAATTAATTCCAAAGGGTTTGGAAGCCCACAATTCTGTCTCTGGGTCTGTGTCCACACACGTTGTTTCTGATTCCTTTCAAATATACCTGGATGCCAAATCCCAACTCATTGCTGCTTTCTAACAACAATTTATTTGTTGTAAGACTGGTTGGCTTTCCTGGGGGATGGGTCCAGAGTGCGAGGCTTTTTTGTCTTCATGGCTCCACTTCTCCTCTCCCTGCTCTGAGGATGAAACAAATCTGTCTCCTTGTATGATGTAAGCTTGACCCTCTCTCTGAGGCCTTAGCATCAGATGATATTTCTTGTAGGAACTCATTAAAACCAAGCTATCTCAAAATTTTCCCCCCAAAAAATGGTTCCTGTGCTAAATCTTTCATGCCTGCTACTAAGGGAGAGAATGTTCTGTACCTTGTTAGACATATTACAAATTAGATATCATTATAGTGACAGGTGTCTTCCTAGAGACCTATCCGGGCAACTCCAGGTTCACCAAGGAAGATGGCCAACTTGTCCTGGGGAATTTAGGAAAGCGTGCACAGAGGTGGTGACACAGCCCTGTGTGGGGCGGAGGACAGAGGTGTTGTTCTGCTGATCTCAGCATGGGTCAAGCTTTCATTCTAAGCAGCACCAGAGACGAGGTGTCAGTTCTCAGGAGGTGGTTGCCCCAGACAAACCAGAAGAGACAGTCTGGAGACTGGGCACACCCATCCCTGGGGGAAGGGCAGAGGCTGAGGGCAAACACAGCTGTAAGCGGTGGTGAATCTAGGCAGAAGGAACACTATGTGAAAAGGATGGAGCTAAGCAGATGGCAGTCCAGGCAGGTGACGGCATCAGGGAGGTCTAGTCAGGCAGGTCAGAGAGCTGGGAGGTGGGTAGGGCGTGGGCATATAGTGGCTGAGTAAAGACAATCTGCGCAGATGTGGTTGGGTAGATGGTCCGATAGAAGTCAACAGCATATAATTGAAGAAGGAGCTTCAAGATCAAAGCCATCATCCTGGGAGGGAGAGAAGGGACAGGCAGAAGCTAAGACGGTTGTTAGCTTTTTAGCATCATTCCTTCCAAAGAACACCCAGGACTGATCTCCTTTAGAATGGACTGGATGGATCTCCTTGCAGTCCAAGGGACTCTCAAGAGTCTTCTCCAACACCACAGTTCAAAAGCATCATTTCTTCGGCGCTCAGCTTCCTTTATAGTCCAACTCTAACATCCATACATGACCACTGGAAAAACCATAGCCTCCAGCTGACAGGAATTGGGAGGCAGTTGGGGGTTGTTTGGAGCACAGAGTCAGGAGAGACCTGACATTAAAGTTGACACCCATGTGGCTGAATGTCTTGAAGCAGGGCCCCTCCAGTTCTGTCTGATGAGGTTCGGAGGCACAGCTGAGTACATGGAGTGGGCACTCAGTGAGAGGAGACTCTGCTGACAGTAAAGGATGAAGGTACAGGAAGCTGGCTAGGGAGCCAGGCAAAGCACTGCTGTCTGATCCTAACACACTCATCCGTCACCTCACAGTATCAAAGCCTCCTCTAGGTCTTCCAGAACTTGAGGCTGTCTCAACTCTTTCATTTTCTAAACTTGTATCTTTATCATAATTTCAGGGCTTAATTCTAGGCCAGGAGATACTATCTTTTTTTTTTTTTTTTAAGCTTTATTTCTCACTGATGCTGAGACACAGCAGCATTCAATCTGTGCATAGGGTCTTCTCTGGGGAAAAAGGTCCAACCCACACGGAAACATCCCAGCTCTGAGTCCAGATGGCCTGGGTTTGAATCTCAGCTTTATTACTGACCAGCTGTGTGACCCTGGACAAGTTACTTAACTTTTCTTTGCCTCATTGTCCTCATCTGTAAATCGGGGATAATAATAATGCCTACTTCAATAAGTGGTGGAGGATTAATTCAATTAATGTGGATATTATAAGCATTTAGAACAGCTCTTGGCACTCAATAAACAACTAATAAATGTCAAATATTATTTTTCCAATGAGAAGGGAGCCTGAGAAGGAGCCTAGATTGATTGGAGGCTGTCATTCACTCAATAAGTATATTCTGAGTGCCTCCCGTGTGCCAAATACAGCTCCAAGATCTTGTGGTATATCAGTCAATAAACAGACAAAAGTCTCTGACCCAATGTAGGAGACTTGGTTTTGATCCCTGAGTCAGGAAACTCCCCTGGAGAAGGAAATGACTACCCAGTGTTCTTGCCTGGAGAATACAGTCCATGGGGTTGCAAAAAGTTGGCCATGACTGAGCAACTAATACTTTCACACAGGATGTCATCTTTTTCTGTTGACTCTGAAATAAAAGTTGGATTTTCAGAACAATTCCCTAGAGGAGCTGTAAGAATTCCTTTCACACTTCTTTTTTTCTGTATAATTGTTTATAAGGATTGCAGTAGCAAACACAAGCCCAGTCCATGGGCCTCAGCCAGGACAGACCTTACCCACCAGCACTGCCTCTCTCCTACCTGGAAGTACTGTTAACACCTTACAAACATCCTTAGAGCAAACTCAGGACAACACTCTGCTTCCTTAAGAGCCGGTGATCACTTTGTGGATCTTCTCTCCCTGCTCTTCCTCCTTATAGAGCTGGGGACACGCTGTAGATCAGGGCTTCTCAACCTTGGTCCTACTGACATCTTGTGCCAGATAGCTCTTTGTAGAGGGCAGCTGTCCTGTGTGTCTCAAGATGTTTAACAGCATCCTTGGCCTCTGCTTGCTTGATTCCAAGAGCATCCTCCCAGCCGTGACAAGCAAAAATGTCCCCAGACTTTGCCATGTGTCCCCTGGGGGTAGATTCATCCCTGGCTGAGACCCACTGCTGACAATTCCCCGGTGGACAAGGCTGCCTGACACAGCCTCAGGGCCCACGTGGTTCTAGTCTCTGTTGTCAGTGAAGCTTCTCTGGTACCCGGAATCTGAGCACCTCTCCTGGCTCAGGATATTCTGTGCTGAGTGCTCATGGCCTCTACATCCTTATCATACAAATGGCCAAACCTAGGAGCTCTCTGACTCTGGTTCATTCAGGATACCAGCATGGTTCATGGACGGAGGGATAGAAAGAGGAAGAGGCAGCCATTCATTCCTTTCCTTTTTCATGGGCTCAGACCATACTTACAGGCCACACTAAGTGTAGCATCCAGCTCTTTCCCAATTAGATACTGGGTTTACCACATGTGGGCAGTCAGGCGTGATCAATGGCACACTTGGCCCTTTCTTTTCTTTCTTCTCCTTGTTACAATACGGCTGAAGCTGGATTCAACTTGCCTGCATGTGTTCTGAACTGGTTTGATCTCGGGGGATCTAATAGCCAGTTTTGAAGTCCCTAAAAATACTGGCAGAGAGGGGTCATTCCCGGAAGCTGTGGCTCAGGCAGGGCTTACAGGTGAGTGCTGGCTCTAAGAGGAAGGGGAGGGCCCAGAGTGCCCCGCACCTCCCAGCACCTCTGCAAGGATATTCACCAGCCCTTCTGTGTAAGTGCCCGTGCAGTGTGCATCTCTGGCAGGTGTCTGTTCTTCCAAGGTGACTGAATTATGTCAGAGTCAGAATTAAGTCCAGTATTTACGTTGGGATATTGATTTTGAGGGCATACCTTGTCCTTTAAAAATTTTTTTAAATCCAATCTGGTTTCTTTTTAAATTGCCCTTTGAAAGACGTAGGCCTGCAAGGCTTGAGGGACTCACCTCTGGCAAGTTTGTACAATAATTTTCCAATGCAGTTGGACTTTGCTCTAGTGCGGTCCTTGACGTCACAGTTCTTTACCCTGTTCCTGATGCTTCTGGTTCTTTCAAAAGTGTAGTCTCTTTAAAGGGGTCCATCATGAACCATGATCAGAGGGTATTTAAAAAAAAAAAAAAAAATATATATATATATGGTTCTGACATTTTGGGCCAGGAAAGAACAAGTGAAACAAAACCGCACTGAAAAGGTGCAGTGAGGAAGAGAGGCAGTGGTAAGTTTTGAAATGATGTGTGTCTCAGAGGCAGGGCCTGCTCGGAAGCTGGGTGCGGGGGGCTGCCTGGCCAAGGCCCCCTTCCCACCCTCCGCCTGACAGAGTCACAACTATAGATGCCCTAGAGGAACAACTTCATACTGAAACTTCTTTCCTCTTGAAAACTTCATTCATCTATCTTTCAGTTTAGTTCACTCTGAGCCACACGGCTCAGGGAGCAGAAAAGTGAAGAAACCCTGAGGATGTGGTTTGCTCCAGGTGATTCAAATCAGTGTCTCAGAATACACGAGAAGTTTCTATCCTGGAAATTGTTCTTCAAGTCACCTGAAATCGTGGCTTCAAGTCCTGTCACAGTTTTGCAAAGTCCTTTCTAAAACCCTCACTACACTTGACAGAGAAACAGATTTTTGCTTTCTTTCTCTTTCTCATAGAATGTGCTGGTTTAGTTTCTCTGTTCTCTGGTATTAGCACAACCCCAAACCTAGACAATTTAGGGGATGCAACATTTTAGATCATTGTTCAGAGAATCTTTTCTCTCCTCCTTTCTCAAAATAGCACTGCTCTGAGCTATCTTTCTCAAGAACATCTACCTTCTCCTGGGAACTCTCTGTTCCTCATGGTAAATGGTCTGTAGGAACCTGCCCAATCTTGCTTCATAATATGTCTACATCACTCAGGAATTCAAAACTAGTGCACCCTAAGCAAGGTTCACATTCTAATTGTTTCACAAACAGCACACCAAGCACAGAGTTGGGTTCTTGGAGGTATTTTCCAGCTTGGTTTTTCCTCCTTCAATATGAAATTTACAAGAAGAGCTACTTTCAAAATGCATTTTTTTCAGACTTCTGGATTGTGTATCGGTGAATGAATAGACTTTAGAACAACCAGGTGCTAAAAAATAGCCAATAAATTCAGAAGGAAATGAATGGTTCAGCCGAGAAAATTATCACCTGGTGATAATATACAAAGAATAGTAAAATGGGCTCAATACTGTCCTCTAGAATAAGAATACTAGTGTTTAATGATTGCAGAAATTTTACAAAGTGCAAGGTTTCCAGGTAACTATGACTGAGGGCAAGATCAGTCAGTCATTCAGCTGATTGATCTCATATCACAGTGACCAGAGCCTTGCAGCCCAGCTCTGCCCCCCTTCCCCAGACTCCTTCCTGTCACATCCCCTTCCCCTCACAGATCATCTCCCATAATCCCAGCCAGGCTGGCCTCAGGCTTCCAAACACCCAGCCAAAACTGGATTTGGCTCTTCATTGCTTTTCTCCTTCTCTTTTGTACTTTTGAAATTAATTTTCCCAAGGAGGCAGCTCCTGGAGATTTTCATGGAAAGAAAATATTAATCTATAAGATCCCATATGCAACAGGGGAATTTGGTGGCTGAGCAGAGGCCCTTCATCTGTCTCCACTTCTCCTTATCCTTTATCTGTTATCAGCCAGGTACACATGTGAGGTTTCATTTTGTAATTCGAGTTGGAGGAAAATGATTTTGGGGGATAAGATCTGGTTGGAGGGGATAAGATCTGGGACTTCTGGCAAGGGGCAATGGCTAGCATTGAAGATTTGGGAGAGCTGGGCAAAAGCAGAGAGCAGCTCTGGGGGCCAGGTAAGCCGTGTGGCATGGAGTGAGGGCTGCAGTGTGGGGCAAGGGTTCCTGAACCATGGAGAGCGGCACCCAATGACTATTAGGGGCTCTTCCAATTCCAAGAGTTTCTTTTGATATTGAAGTTTCTTAGTAATTTGATAGTTTATGCTATTAAAAACACGTTGCCATAAGGTAATACTTCATTACATTTTTCTTCTTGCAACAGTGTCTTACAGATTTTAAATAGGGATTACTTAAGAAGTAATAAAAAAGAATCCATTTTACTTGGACTAGCAACTGAAAATGCTCTGTATCCCAAGTTGCTGGTATCCTTTGCACAGCGCAGCTGTGTTTAGATTCTATGTGGTTGCATTCCCCATCTTAATTGAAAGCTTCTCATTGATCCCGGTCAGAGGGTGGAGCAGGTCTCCAGAATGGGCCGTGGAAAGCTAGTAACATCCTGGTACCCATCGTGGGGTTCCCATCACTGCACAGGAAACTGTGCAAATTCTTGGTTGAGTTACGCTACAGAAGAATGGTTCCCACGGCCAGACTGTGGACAAGCAGGTCTGGTTGGACCAACTGACATTTATCATGAGTGAAATGAAGAAAAGAACAAGGCAGTGATTTTTTTTCTTGATGTTAATTTAGTCAAAAGCTCTCCTTTATTTGAATCACACTCTTCCCAGTTTCAGATGTTAAAAATGTCATTTCATTTCAGATACAATGGTGAGACTAAATTGGCAGGGTCTTTTGTTTGTCTGTAATTTCCAAACATGACAAAATAAAACTCTGCCATTCTCTAAAGCTTTGTTTTTGAAATTTCACAAGCCTGGAAATCCCTGTTCTAGAAACAGTTGCCAAGTAGACTTTCGAGGAGCGAGTCTTAAAGTTCACATTTCTGTTGAACCCTGGGCTGTGAGCTGGTCACTGAGAACCTTGAGAAGTCTTTCTGATGCCTTTAGTACTTTGTTAAAAATGAAAATGTTAAGCTGTGATATCCCTCGTCCCTCCAAAACATTATTTTCACTTAACTGTGTTTTTCAGTGTTTTTCATTCTGGAGGAAAAAAAAAGGGTGGGGCAAGGGGGCTCCTCTAGGGCTCATGTAGGAAGTTAAGCTGATGAGAACAGTCGAGTCCACAGCTGCACTCACACAGTCCACGTGAAATAAATCACGAGGAAGAGAAGCCCCTGGCACGCAACCAGATGAAACAAGGAGTGGCCCTTAGGGAGTGGGACCCTCGGCGTCATTGGATAGGCGGGACCTGCTGCAGGGGATTGGGTCACTCGCCCAGCACTGGGAAGCACCTCTCTCCAAGCTACAGGCTTTACCTGTCTGGTGGCTCAGGGAGCCTGGGGCGCTGGCTGAGGATCCTGGTCTAACCATCAGCACCCAGTCTACCAAGAGAAAACCTGAACTTAGATCAAGTAAAGCCAGAGCAAGAAGAACCCAAATACTGGTTGCTATCCAGAGCATGGGAGACCTGGGGGAGATTTACACTGCCTTTCTGGGGGAGAGTCTACTGGACACTCTGCACCTGGAAAGGACTTGAACACTATTGCTTTGCTTGAGCGCTCTTTGCCTGGGAGGCTTTGGTACGAGGGGAATATTGGAGTCTGTTAAATACCATTGTGTTCTCATGTAAATTACCAAAATCATCTGGGGCTCATGCTGCTGCTGCTGCTAAGTCACTTCAGTCGTGCCCAACTCTGTGCGACTCCATGGACTGCAGCCCACCAGGCTCCTCTGTCCGTGGGATTTTCCAGGCAAGAGTACTGGAGTGGGGTGCCATCGCCTTTCCAATCTGGGGCTCATAGACAGAGATAAACTACTGAGGTTGTGTTGGGTGGTGACAGTGTTGAGGGGGAGGTGATCTGGGATTTTCCCTTGAGTGAGTGGCATTGTCAGTCTGGATTGTTGGGAGTGGGAGTAATGGAAGAGGGATGGAGAAACATTTGCTCAGCTCCCTTCCCCATTGGTTACAGACTGGTCCCTTGGGACATGCACTCTGAGTTTCTGGGTGGTGATTGCAGGACCCTCAAGAAGTTCTCTTGGTGCTTGACTCCTCAGCATCAACAGGAAAGCCAGGGAGGAGGCAAGGAGTACGTGGTGCCCGCATGAGACAAGTGCTATGTGCAGTTTGGCTGCTTGAAGTTCAGGCTGTGTGTGGAGACGTGGAAACCACGCCCAAAGACCTCAGAAACAAGGGAGGTGGATGTGGCCCCTAAGTGTGTGATACAGCGCACACCTTGCACCATTCAGATTCAACTGTGCTCTCTGTGTGTCCAACACCCATAACTGAAATGTAGAGCCTCCATTTTTGTGAGAATAAGATTTTCTCACTTATTTATTCAAGAGAGAAACTGTAAGTTCAGTCAGTCATAGAGTCTGTTTCAAGGCAGTAGCCAGTTATGTCTTTGAAAAAACCAAAGCGAGAGGATTAATAAAACAAACTATTGTTCCCACTGTAGCTAATCCAATAGGCATAACTGATTTTCATTATCTTCTTGCCTCACCATCCATTCTAGAATTCTCTTTTACTCAACCATCACTGAGCTGGCCTCAATGATTTGCCTGATGGCTGACTCAGGTTTTCACTGTCTAGTGATGTTACCTTGCTTTTTTGCGGGGATAATAGCTGCAATTGCCCATTTATCATTCTCACTGGGCAAGGAGTCACCATGAGGTGCCCCAGTATAACTCCTAGATTCTAAATGTACTCTTCTTTGACCCATTGTATAGGAAAAAACCGCAGAACTTCATGTGAATCATTGGCACTTACTTCCGAGGTAGTATAAACACACGGCTGCTGGTCCACTGGTGGATGGCGATCTGGTGGTGGTTACAAGTTCAATGGAGCCTTTATCGTGTCCTCTGGCTGATGATTTCTCCCAAAGAACTAAGATTTTTAACCAGCAGAGTCAAAGGCTTCAAGGGCAGCATAGATTCTGCTAGTGGGATACTGGCAGAGATGGCAAGAAGGCCCAGTTGTATTTTTGCTATTGGGTTTCAGGACCCAAGTAGTCTAGCTATTAGAGATGTACTCTGTCCACCCATGTGGTCAAAAATGGGTTATTTCCTTTTTTCTAACGGAGTAATATTCCATTGTGCATATGCACCACATCTTCTTTATCCAGTCACCTGCTGTTGGACATTTAGGGTGTTTCCATGTCTTGGCTATTGTAAATAGTACTACTATGAACACTGAGGTGCAGATATCTTTTCAAATGATAGTTTTTGCCTGATATATGCCCAGGAGTGGGATTTCTGGATCATATGGCAACTCTATTTTTAGCTTTTTAAGGAAACTCATACTGTTTTCCATAGTGGTTGCACCAATTTACATTCCTACCAACAGTGTAGGAGGGTTCCCATTAAGAGAACATTCTTTACATTTTTATATATATTTTACAATTTTGTATTGATATTTAAAACATGGTTGATATGGTCACATCTTTTATAAGGATTCACATTCATATAACATTTGTGAGCTTAACTATTTTTTACAATTTCGTATTGATATTTTTTAAATGATTGATATATGCAGACTCTTCATATGATTCCTATTGATATAATACTTGTGGACTTAAAATTATAATGAGGACTACCAGGCAGTGTGAGAGAGGAGAGGAGTGACTGCTCATCTGTTCCTTGGTAACCCTTCTATGTCCTGATTCTCCTGTTGTCAGGTCAGCCTGGAAGGAAGGCTTTGGGGTCAGCTGAACTGGCTGTGTCACACTGGTTCTCTTGAGTGCTAGCCTCACATGGCACTGTCCCCAAGAGCTTCAGCTGAGTGGCAGGAAGCCAGCTTGGTCCCACTCCATACTTGTCAGCAAAGACTAACTTTTGTGGTGAAAATAAACACGGTGTAGAGTACATCCAGCGCACATTCTGGTTTTATCTTGTCAAATCTCTGGGCATCTGATGCAAGCCTTGAAACATCAGTCCTCCCAACAGAACTGGCTCCTGTACTGAACAATGCCAAGTGTCAGCCACTCTCCTTCAGCCCTCTTGTTTGGAGCAGCTTTACCTGTCTGTCTCCTGCATCTTGAGCCTCATGGTTGCATAAGAACAGAGACACATGACTGGGATTAATTGGAACAGGGCTCTCAGCCAAATTTTCTTCAATTTAACTGCAGACTCACCCTCAAAAATGATAGTAATGGGCCGCCTTGTAAATGGCTGGTTCAAAACTCTACCTTTTATGGCATAGTTTTGATAATATAGAAACATGTCAAACTATTCCAGGGACTATATATCCCATCGATTTTCTTCACAGGGTTAATCTTATAAAAATCAAATTAATCCTTGAATAATGATGCTTTGCCACTTTCAGTGCAAGCAAGATCAGGTCCCCAAAGTTTTCTAATCAGTTCTTTTTTGTGTGTGGATGATGCCCAAGTGCATTATTGTTAAATGAACTCCTCTCTATGTAGTTCTCAAAACAATATAATGGCTGCCTTCTCCAATGATTCATTTTTCCTATAAAAGGCATCTTTTACAAATGTGTAATTCATTTTAATGGTTTATTAATGACTTGGATTCCTCAGGCAGTTTCCCTAATCATTATTTGAGCACTTAGGCACTGGTCAGTCTGGTACCATATACAATTAAAGATGTTTAAAACATCTAAAGGAAGTTAGGCAATGAATTCTAGGTTATAATATAACCGATGGCTTCGAACATCAGCATCCAACATTATTCTTCCAAGATCGTAGTCTACTCTGTACTGAGCAAAAAGAATCTCACTCCTTGTGTGATAGTTGAGTCAGTCAGAGGGTTTCAAATCAATGGGATGCTACTTGCTACTCCATTAGCCGGCATCCACCAGTCATTGCTGGTTGATCCGATGCTATTTCCAGACAAACCCAGATATGCCTTCAGAATCCTTCCCAAAAGATGCTCTGAGGCAGCCACCAAGCAGCAGAGTTGGCACGAAAGATTCATTTTGTAATAGGTTTACCCTATTATGTAATGGGAGAAGGAAATGGCAACCCACTCCAGTATTCTTGCCTGGAGAATCCCATGGACAGAGGAGCCTGGCAGGCTATGGTCCACAGGATTGCCAAGAGTCAGACACGACTGAAGTGACTTAGCACAGCACATTATGTTATGGCCTGAATTGTCTCCCTGAAAAATTCATATGTTTAAGTCCTAACTGCCAGGCCCTCAGAATGACACTGATTTGGAGACAGGGTCTTTGATGAGGCAAGTAAGCTAGAATGAGGTCGTCGGCGATGCCCTTAATCCAGTGATTGTTGTCCTTCTAAGAAGAAATTTGGACACAGATATGTACCAAGGGAAGATGACGGGAAGACAGAGGCATGATGAGAGATAAGAGAGACATTTACCAGCCAAGGAGAGAGGCCTGGGACACAGCCTTCCCTATGAACCCCAGAAGAACCCAATCATTGTTGACACCTTGGTCTCAGACTTCTAGACTCCAGAACTGTGAGAAAATAAATTTCTGTTGTTTAAGCCACCACCCAATGTGTGGTTCTTTGTTACTTCCGCCCTAGCAAATGATTACAAGTCTCACGAAATGAAAAAAATAAAAGTAAAATGGTGAAAGTAATTAAGAAACTTTTTGACTTCTATAATAACAGAATAGAATCCTTTGCAATTTTTTAATCTTCACACTCAAGTTAATATTATTCCTCTAGGTTGAACTATACCCCAATATTTTCTGGCTTGTGGGAGTTAGTTCCAATACCATAGAGTAAGGCCTCTGTAAAAAGGAACAAAGTTTTATGTGCATTATAAAATACTAAGACAGACCTGGAAGTCGGAGTTGAATTTATAACATGAGCCTAAAAACATGAAACAGCTCTGTGGTAAATGGAATAATGATCTCCAAAGATGTCCATGTCCTAATTGCCAGACCCTGTTACTACATTATATCACATGGAAAATGAGAATGAAGATTTTAGTTGGAATTATGGTTGCTAATTGACTGACCTTAAAATGGGGGAGTTTATCATGGATTATTTGGGTGGGTCCAATATAATCACAAGGGTCCTTAGAAGTGGAAGAGGGAGGCAGAAGAGGACGTCAGAGTGATTCAATATGAAAAAGCTAGACTCACCATCTCTGGCCTTGAAAATGGAGGGAGTGGGGCCCATGAGCCAAGGTTTGCAGGCAGACTCTAGAAGCAGGAAAAGGCAAGGAAATGGATTCTTTCTCAGACTTTCCAGACAAGAGTGTAGCCCTGCCAATACCTTATTTTTAACCCACGGAGACCCATTTCAGACATCTAACCCACAGAGCTGTAAGATAATATAGCTGCATTGCTTTTAAGCCACTAAGTCTGAGGTAATTTGTTATGGCAGCAATGGGAAACCAGTAAAAGCTCCAGTAACTGTTTAAATATACTTACAATGCTAATTTTAGAAAGATGGTTTTGAAAAGGGTTTGCTCATTGAATAGTGGCAGCTCTTGTTTTATTTTTGAAGTAGGAGCATCATGGATTATCTGCTCCTTATCTTTATCTTCCAACTTTGCTCTCTGACCTTTCCCTTATATCCTCCACTTTTCATTCTTCCATACTAAGATCACCAGCACCAGTGTCTGATTTGCTTATTTGTTTTAATGCATTACCTTTATCCGGTCACCCACACATAAATGTCTGAGGACCACTTGGACTCCTGCCTCTTTTTCCCCTCTTTCCATCTCATTAGATTCCACGTCCTACCTGTTATCATGTTTCTCTCACTTACTCCTTCCTTTTCATTCCTACTTTCCCAATTCTGCAGTTGACTCTTGATTCCTTTTGCCTTTCCAAGTTTCCTAACTGACCTCATGACCTTCAGTGCCTATGCATGCCAATCTTCTTTCCCCACTTTTGCTGGAATAATCTTACCATTTAGGTGTAATAACCTCTTCCCCTCAAGGTTGTTTTCAAGGCCTTCTACAGGGAGGCCTCAGCCTCTCACTGCAGTATTACCTGTTCAGCTCAGTTCAGTTCAGTTCAGTTGCTCAGTTGTGTCTGACTCTTTGCAACCCCATGAATCACAGCACACCAGGCCTCCCTGTCCATCACCAACTCCCGGAGTTCACCCAAGCTCATGTCGATTGAGTTGGTGATGCCATCCAGCCATCTCATGCTCTGTCGTCCCCTTCTCCTCCTGCCCCCAATCCCTCCCAGCATCAGGGTCTTTTCCAGTGAGCCAACTCTTTGCATGAGGTGGCCAAAGTATTAGAGTTTCAGCCTCAGCATCAGTCCTTCAAATGAACACCCAGGACTGGTCTCCTTTAGAATGGACTGGTTGGATCTCCTTGCAGTCCAAGGGACTCTCAAGAGTCTTCTCCAATACCACAGTTCAAAAGCATCAATTCTTTGGCACTCAGCTTTCTTCACAGTACAACTCTCATATCCATACATGACTACTGGAAAAACCATAGCTTTGACTAGACGAAACTTTGTTGGCAAAGTAATATCTCTGCTTTTGAATATGCTATCTAGGTTGGTCGTAACTTTCCTTCCAAGGAGTAAGCGTTTTTGAATTTCATGGCTGCAATCACCATCTGCAGTGATTTTGCAGCCCAGAAAAATAAAATCTGACACTGTTTCCACTGTTTCCCCATCTGTTTCCCATCTGTACCATCACTCATTAATCCACCTACACCTGCCTTAGGAGCCAGAGCAGGGGTTCTCAACCGTGATGCACAGGAGAGCCACAGAGGAGCATTCAGAAAACACTGATTCCCTGGCCCAATTAATCAGAATCTCTAGGCCGGGGGCTGTGTCTGCCATAAAGTCTACAAAATCATTATTGATGTCTGTATTTTTCTTCCTCTGACTGACTGTAAACTTCTTATGGGCATTGAGTGTATTTGCATCATTTTGGTATGAAAACCCTGAAGCCCAGCATAATGCTCATGTGTTGCTGTTCAGTTGAACAGAATCCCAGGTCTTTTGATACAGCAGTCTAAAGATAGGACCCTAAAATCTGTGACTTTACCTTTCTCCATTTATCAAACATCTGATATCTGATAAATTCCAATAATTCAGTACTCCTGAAGTTCTTTGACAAGTTTCTCTCCAACTGGTCTCATGATTAGGAACCAGAAGATCAAACTATAAAGATCCTTACAAGTTATATCATTTAAAAATCATTTTTACAGTGCCTTCTTGGACATTAATATAATTGTAATTCTAGAAGCCAGGGTCTCCATGGAATAATAGGAAATGACCAGGGAAGCAAAATTTGCTTATGGATGGATTACTTCAAATGTAGAGTAGCATGTCTATTTGAGGCTTCCCAGATGGCAGAGGGGTAAATAATCCGCTTGCCAATGCAGGAGACGTAGGTTTGGTTTCTGGGTCAGGAGGATCCCCTGGAGAAGGAAATGGCAATCCACTCCAATATTCTTGCCTGCAAAATCCCACGGACAGAGGAGCCTGGCAGTAGAGTCCATGGGCCTGCAAAGTGTTGGATGTGACTAAGCACACACATGTCTATTTGTACAGCTTTTCATGTAACTTTCATAGATATTCAGTGGAATATTGCAATTAGCATTTCCTGGTTTTTTTTTTTTTCAGCAGTGTTGGAATACTGAAGAAGCCCTGTGTTAACAAACTTGTATTTAAGGGTTAATTGCACTTCAGAAGGCTGTGATGGGGGCTCAATAAGATAGTGCATATAAAGGAGCTGGTCCCCCTTCATTATCCAATACCCAGATCTGCTATTACTAGTAGCAGTAATTCTTATCTCCTGAACGCTTAGTGCCAGCAGCTTTTGTTTATAATTTACTGTGAAAACAGAATCATAAGAACTCTGTCTTGTCCTGTCCCACATCTATAAATGTGTCTGCACCTGCTCCAAAACTTTCCTCTTTCAGCAGGTAAGCTGTGCCCTCCTGTGCCCCAGAGCCCCACCCCTTCTCCTTACTCAGGAACTAGACTCCATTTATCACCCATTTATAGGTGGGTCAGTGGTAAAGAATCCTCTTGCCAATGCAGGAGACTCGAGTTCAATCCCTGGGTTGGAAACAGCCCCTGGAGTAGGAAATAGCAACCCACTCCAGTATTTTTGCCTGGAAAATCCCATGGAAAGAGGAGCCTGGTAGGCTATAGTCCATGGGGTTGCAAAAGAGTTGGACATGACCTAGAGACTAAATGACAACAATCTGTCCTTCCCAGCAGGGGGACCAAGCTCAGCATGAAGGATTCCTTTCCCTTCCCCCATACAGAACCTAAGGAGAATCTCCTTCAAGTTTATTTGAATTCAAGTTATCTCATCTCAAAATTCCTCTAGTGTAACTAAGGGATTATAACATCAAGTCTTATTGAATGAACAGCAGAGAGGATTCCTGAAATTTATCAGAGTTAACAATGTACTTTATCCCCCTTTATAAATCTATCCTTAGAGAATGAATATTTGTTTAGGGAGGCATGTGAATAGGCGCCAACAGATGTGGGGGACCCTGGAGGGGATGGGACTTGGAGGGCCCACACCCAATCCTGGCCACACCTGCTTTCTTTCTTCCTAAAACATACTTTGGAGCACAGCTCCTAGTTTCCTCCTACACACTGTAATCCCCGCTTTGTCTCTCCGGTTCTTTAGAAGAGCATGGGATACACATCCCTATAGGCAGACGTATATATAGCTGTTCCCTATAGGAACAGCTAGGAAGACCTCAGAGCCAGGGTTTAAGTTGGAAGAGGGGGCGATCCTCTTCCAGTCTTGCAGGAAGAGAAGCCCGGACAGAGGCAGAAGAGACTGCATGCTGGAGCTCCTGCAGGGGCACCCCATGGACTTGGGGGGAGTGGGGAGGAGCCCAGAACACAGAGGAGCCGATCTGTGTGGACACTCAGCTATGCTCAGCCGGAATCCAAGAGAGTTAAACTTTTCCACCTTGTGGGAAAGGGTGAAGACCAATGGATGGGCTCCATTAATTCCTGACTCTGCATGCCCTCACATCTCCTTCCTGGGGTGTTTCTCTGTCTCTCCCCCGTTTGAGTCTAACTTACTGAATGAATAATTTATGCTTACTGTTTGATCCTCAGCTCATTCTTCTCTTGGTGGTTTTCTCACTCAGCCCTCTCATCTAGGTCACCAGGAACTTCCATATTAGAAATATAATGGGCACCTTTCAGGCCATACCTTACCTTTCTCAATATCTCTGTGGCACTCGCACTGTTATGTCCTCCTGCTTGAAACAATCTACCACTCTCTAGCATCTGTGACATACTCATCTCTTGGTTCTCCTACTAATGGATCACGCCTATGTGGCCCCTTTCTAGAAACTTAATTCTCTGCCTCCCGTTAAATGGTGCCCAGAATTTAGTTCTCAGCCTTCTTCTCATTGTGAAAGTCATAGGTCCAAATATTATTGGTAATATTTATTGTTCCTAAATCTATGTTTTAAGTTATGATCTCTTTCCACAGCTGCATTTTGGATACCAAGACCTAGATGTCCTTAAATTCAATGCTCATCATCCTTGAATTCTTTATTTTGGAGAACAGCACTGTCATTCTGTCAGTGACCCAAAGTTCTGAAACATAATTTAAAAATTCTCTCATGTCTTTTCCTTATACTTTCTCTCACCCATCCCCAGTATTCAATCATATCCATTCTATCCTTTATACCTCTCATATTTATGTTTTATCATCACTGTGAAGGCCCATACAGATAATCAGTAAGAACAAGTATCAAATCACATATTTTCATGTCCCTAGGGAATAGAATATTTGCACAATTTTAATATATTATTTAATAAGTGGATACACAATTCAGTAAATAAGTAAATGGATCAACCAAAATTCAAATTTAGTGCTTCTGATTTCAAGAAAAACAGAGACTTCTGTAACATAATATTAACACAAAGGGAGGCAGGATGGTAGGGTGGGTTTGTTATTATAAGGAAACACATGGAACCTAGGGAGAAGAACCAAAGTAAAAAAATAGGAAACAGCATGCCAGCCAGCATGCGGTAAGGCAGCAACCTCTAAGAGCCTCAATAGCTGGAGTGTCTGAAACTTCACTCTGATTCTCCCCCATGCTATTTTGTGGGTTTGCTTCTTGCTACAGCTCACCTTTCCCCTCTACTCTGCATGCCTTTTCCCTAAATCATTGACTCTGCCTGCTCATAGTTTCTGCTTTCTCATGACTGGATGGCCATGACTTATCATGAACACAGCCTTCCCTGCTGACTTCATCTGTGTATCCCTTCAACTTTAGCTTCTGCCAGCTGCTTGTTCCTCTCTGTCCTTCCCAATTCAAGTCTCCAAGGGAAGAGCCTGATGGGCCTGGCTCAGTTTCAAAATGCCAGCCCATTGATGAAATTCCCTGGAGTACCCAAGCTAGTCCACCATAGTCCAATTATTACCATGCATTGCTAATTAAGAGTCTCCTGGTATGGACCATGGCTATCTCGGGTTGCACTGGGCAAAAGCAGTGGTCAGAGCAGAAACACTGACCACAGAAACTGACCACAGAGTTTCTGACCACAGCAGAAACTCTGATCAGACATGTGATCACATGGTTCTTCTTGGGGATATAAAAAAATATTATAAGCATTCTTATCCCCAAGGAGAGTGGAACGGAGGCTCCCTCAATATTGTGGGAAAAGCTAGAATTGCAGCAGCTAGGAAAGTACAAATCACTTAGGAGTGCTGAGAGTGCATGTGATGGGATGAGAGTCCAGAGATTTGTGAAATCTTGATGGGGACCATAGTAGGGGAATGGAAGGGGATTGAAGTCCAGAGAATTTCTAAGAATACTGCTTACAGCTCTGTGTGCCATGAACAAAGACTCAGACATCTAATGGACAGTAAATACCAACAAACTAATTGTTCTGCTTCTGGTCTGGTTCTCTTCAGCTGCCCCTTTAACAATATTTAGGCAATATTTCTCTTCCCCCTATTACAAAAATGCTTACTTAGAAAATTTGGAAAGTAAAAACCATAAAAGAAGAAATAAAAATCTGTGGTATTTTTTACTACCTAGCAAGAATTGTAATTACCATTTTATAATTTCTTTTCCTAGTCTTTTTCTCCACATGTTTTCTTCCCTGAGAAATTGAGATTTTTGTGGTACAGTTATTAGTATATCTTGTGCATTTTCCTTTAGTTATTATGTCACAAGTAATACATTCTCCAAAATATGGTTGCAAAGATATTGTCATGGGGGGCATCATAAAATATTTTACCATGTCCTATTGGTGACATTTCTGGAGAAGGGAATGACAACCCACCCCAGTGTTCTTGCCAGGAGAATCCCATGGACAATGGAGCCTGGTGGGCTACAGTCCATAGGATTGCAGTCAGACACAACTGAAGTGCCCATCTTTTTAAGAATTTTCCACAGTTTGTTGCAGAAACTGTAGTTTGTTGTGATCTACACAATCAAAGGCTTTAGCACAGTCAATGAAGCAGATATTTTTCTGGAATTCCTTTGCTTTCTCTATGTCCCAGTGAATGTTGGAATTTGATCTCTGGTTCCTCTGCCTTTTCTAAATCCAGCTTGTACATTTGGAAGTTCTCAGTTCACGTACTGTTGAAGCCTAGCTTGCAGGATTTTGAACATAATCTTACTAGCATATGAAATGAACCCAATTATGGTAGTCTGAACAGTATTTGGCATTGGCATCATTGGGACTAGAATGAAAACTGACAGGGGAGAGCTGTCTCATTACTAAGCGTTCCCATTTTCAGGTCACTATGCTGGCTGCAAGTGGGGTGGGGCATGTGGTGTTGTCTGGAAAGCTGCTGGCTTAGTTCACCATCGTGTCTGTGCCCATCTGCCTTCACTGCACTCCCTTGATACCCCACCCCCCACCCCCCTCTGACTTCTTTTCCTCTCTCCAGACTCCAAGGTACTTGAAGGTAAGAGCATGTTCTTCAACCTTGTTTCCTGAGGGCCCAGCTTGTGCCTTGAATGTATTATTTAACACATGTTTTTGAATAAATGAACTGTTTTTAGAGACAATCTCCCCCTCCACCCATCCCCCTCACACACACCCAGGAAGGAACTTGGAGCCAGAGAGGAGGAGGAGGAGTTGTTTAGTCCCTCAGTCGTGTCTGACTCTTTCCGACCCCATGGACTGTAGCCCACCAGGCTCCTCTGTCCATGGGATTCTCCAGGCAAGAATACTGGAGTGGGTTGCCATGTCCTTCTCCAGGGGATCTTCCCAACCCAGGGATCAAATCCAGGTCTCCTGCATCTCCTGCATTGTAGGTGGATTCTTTACCACTGAGCCTTGAGAAGAAGGAGATGGCTTACTCCAAGCACATGATCCAAGTATGGCAACATCATTCTAACAGGAATGTACTGAGCTGAGCTGTAAAGCAGGCAGGGAAAGGCGCAGGCAGGAGAGACAGCGATGCCCACCGCCAGGGTCTGTGGTTCTCAAACATCGCTGTTGAGTCAGGAGCACCCGGGGCTGGTTTTCTGCATTCCTGGCTGGAACCTACCCCGGTCCATTGAAAACCCGCCCTCCAGAAAGGCCCTGTCACCTCACTGCTGTCCTGGGGCTGGCTCGTCCCGGTTCTGCTTCTCTCCCTGACTCTGTGTTCAGGGACATCCGTTTGATGGTTTAAAGTTGGCCCCCATGTGGTAATTCTACCACAGCCATCAGCAAACAACTACACATCACAAAGATCCCCTCCTCCTCCTTCCCTAAGGGCCGGTTTACCAGCACCTTGTGGTTCATTTAAAAAAAACTCCCCAGGTGTTTTGGTTGGGCAGCAAGTTTAAGACCAGCTGGTCAAAAGCAAGCTCTTCTTGTGGCCTGAAGCTTCCTACCAAATAGCATCTTGGGGCTCTAGTCCTTCCTGTGAGGTAAAGTTAGACATGGTGAGGTTTAGGTTGCCTCCCTGGAGCCTGAGTGAAGTATGGGAGAGGAGAACTGTGGTTTCATTTTTAGTTGTTATAGAGCTTCTTTGCATAGGCCTTGATTTCTTTTAAATGTAGCCCATTCTCTTTCAGGCTGTGTCTGTAGAGGCCTGCTGATTCCTTAAAGCAGGTGAGGAACCTCTGAATAATGTGCAATCAGGAACCTTAATTACTGCCTCCTGAGTCTGTAAGTCCTCTTTTGGAGGCATAATTGTGGTGTGATTTGCTGGGTCGGACTCCCGTGGCTGAATCTGATTTAAGTGAGCCCCACCCACTCTTAGTGTAGTCTCACATAGCTGCCACACATCACAGACTTTCAAAATTACATATAATATATATGGTATATACACACCTCAATTTATAGATAGGATATGGGCTTCCCTGGTGGCTCAGATGGTAAAAGAATCTGCCTGCAATGTAGGAGACCAGGATTCAATCCCTGGGTTGGGAAGATCCCCTTGAGAAGGGAATACCTACCCATTCCAGTATTCTGGCCTGGAGAATCCCATGGACAGAGGACTCTGGTGGGCTACAGTCCATGGGGTTGCAAAGAGTCGGACACAACTGAGGGACTAACACTTTCTCTTTTTTTAGGACACATAGAAAGAGGTTTGCGGGTTAACTTACATAGTAAATAAATGGCTGACCTGGATTGAGACCCCACTGATCCATCTCCAGGACCAGCACAACTTCTACCTGTGCGGGCTGACTTTCCTGCACCATAAAGGCATACTGCACAAAGCCCAACCCATTCCTCTCCCGCAGCGCCCACCCCGCCTTAGTTATCTTCCATAGCATTAACTTGAATGAAACTACCACCTCTCTGTGACGCACAAGTCTGGCTGGAGAGACTTCAGCAAAATTGCAAGGTGTCATGGGCACCTGGGGGAGAAGGCAATGGCACCCCACCCTAGTACTCTTGCCTGGAAAATCCCATGGATGGAGCCTGGAAGGCTGCAGTCCATGGGGTCGCTAGGAGTCGGACATGACTGAGCGACTTCACTTTCACTTTTCACTTTCATGCATTGGAGAAGAAAATGGCAACCCACTCCAGTGTTCTTGCCTGGAGAATCCCAGGGACGGGGGAGCCTGTGGGCTGCTGTCTCTGGGGTCGCACAGAGTCGGACACGACTGACGCGACTTAGCAGCAGTAGCAGCATGGGCACCTGGAGATTCCAGCCACAGAGAGGATCCTTAAAGAGCCGGAGCTGCTCTCTTCAAAATTTGGTACAGGGGCTTCAGAGAAATTCGGAGCTGGTGGGCATCAGTGGTCTCAGCCCAGGGAGGCAGAAGGATGCTGGAGGGCTGCTCTCAACCGCGACTGGGGTGGGAGTCCTGTAAGGATTTCTCCCTGGGACTTGAGCAGCTAAACAGTCCCAGTTAAGCATACACATCTTGGGGCCCTCTGGAAAGATGGGCTGTGAAGGCCTGTGTGTGTGCTTAGTCGCTCAGTCATATCTCTTTGCAACCCCATGGACTGTAGCCCACTAAGCTCTTGTGTCCATGGAATTTTACAGGCAAGAATACTGGAGTGGCTTACCATTTCCTCCTCTAGGGGATCTTCCTGACCCAGGAGATCTCCTGCATCTCCTACTTTGGCAGCGGATTCTTTTACCTGAGCCCCTGGGAAGCCCAGGCTGTGAGGGAGGTTGTTTCAGGTACTCTAACATGATTTCTCTCAAAGCACTGTTGCTCAAACACCATGCTGAGTAACTTAATAGGAAATTCCTCTTAACATCTAAAAACGTTTTTGTTATTAAGAGAGAATGGCAAGTTATAAACTTAAGAATTAAAATATCCTGCTCAGGAAAAAAAATATTAAGGAGAGACTTCTAAACAATGTTTTTGTGACAATAAGTGGAATAGGTCTAGACATCGACTAAATTACAGTGAGGGAAGTTTTTAACATGAGGTCTTAGCTCTGAAGCATGGTTTCCAGTGCTTTGTAAATGTCATCACATCCCTTCCCATCATGGCCCAGACAGAAGGCCTAGATTACCTGAATAAGTCAGCCTGTTGAAAGATGGGCCCCAGGGAAACATGGCCTTTCTATTCTGTTCACCTGCTATCAAAAGACCATTACTTTTTAATTGCATTTATTGTTTCTAGGCTTTTGTTCCAATTTCTTTTCTAACCTTTCTGTTCTGTATAACGTAATGAAAGCATCACTAAAGCTCATATCTTGTGGTATATTTTAGCATATCATTTTGTAGTGTGACAGTCTTCATTGAATTTCTCTAAGAATTGTATTGGTTACATTTCAGGAGCCTAATTTTCTCTGTAGTCAGCTGTATAAGGGAGGAACACACGACCAGTATTAGGTTCTCCGGCTAGAGCCTTGCAAATCAGACAACAAAAGACAGATGAACAAGAGAAAAACAAACTCAAGTTGATGATCCTGGGCAGCGTGTATCCACACAGGGCGCTAAGATGAGTCATTCACAGGAGTGGCTGGAAACCGGGCTTACACGGCATCTACGCAAAAGAATGATACATTTGTAGAAAGTGTCAAGGCAAAGGAAAGGTCTTTGAGTTTCTAGAGCAGCAAATTAAGGGAAGGTAAATCTATGGGGGAACTAATGGAAGAGAAGGACCCTTAAAATTTGCTACGTAGCTTACTGTGATGTTTTCTCTGAGCTGATAAGGGTCTAGGGTTGTTTCTGGTGATTAACTTGTTTTCCTGGTAAAGAGGGGCTGGGGGGCCACTGGGGACACAGATCTATGTCTTGCGTTTAGGCAAATGGTGGGGGGCACGGAGAGAGCTTTTCTTGTACTTACTCAGTTGCCTTTAGCTCAAAATATTTAATATGTCAAAGTGGCATATTCTATCACCCTTGCTGCTGCTGCTGCTAAGTCGCTTCAGTCGTGTCCGACTCTGTGCGACCCCAGAGACAGCAGCCCACGAGACTACCCCATCCCTGGGTTTCTCCAGGCAAGAACACTGGAGTGGGTTGCCATTTCCTTCTCCAGTGCATGAAATCGAAAAGTGAAAGGGAAGTCGCTCAGTCATGTCCGACTCTTAGCGACCCCATGGACTACGGCCCACCAGGCTCCTCCTTCCATGGGATTTTCCAGGCAAGAGTACTGGAGTGGGGTGCCATTGCCTTCTCCGCTATCACCCTTAACTACCCTTAATCATTCACTTCTTGTTCTAATCTACTCGTTAGAGTAGCTAAAATACAATCTTGAGAATAAGATAGTTCAAAGAAAATAAAGATTACCATTCTATCGCTTTTTTTTTTTTGGATTTTACTTAAAAGTCTCCTTCCCAAGAAGTGATGTGCCTGAATCCGTTCAGCCCTGAACCCACTGTAGGTCTAGACCGAATCTAGAAGCTTTGTTTCTGGGACTACTCTTCTCCTTTCTCACCTCCCAACCTTAAACATTCATGTAAGACATACATTGCATTTGAGCAGAGTTTCTTTTCATACGAGCATTTCGCTATCGATACCCTGCACCAACCATTGTCCTCTGTCCTACTCTCCGCCAGCCGTAGGCGTCGAGATCGGTTTACTCCCTTTCTGAAGATGTTCACATCGGCCCTTCACCATGGATGTGTTGCTCGGTGGGCTCGTGAAGAGAAAGTCAGTCTAGACGAGATTAGAAATCTGGGTAGTCTTGATTTTAACTGTCTCTGATTCTATTTTCTTTGGTTTAATTATTTACCTTTCAAACACCTTTCTAGTTTCCTAAACTATTTACCACATCCACACCAAATGGCATTGGAAAATCTTCTATGCTCCAGTTTAGGCTTTATTCACATCATTGCGTGAGGACATGATTATGCACTGGGAGGAACTTGATCCAACGGGAAGAGAAATTCTAAAGATGACATTTGTGTACAGGTGATATTAATTATGGCAATTATATGGCCTGCTTGGTAGTTATGCCTAATTACCGTGCAGGACATTGGGATGGTACGTTGTGAAATGATAGCTAATATTTCTGTGGATTTTATTTGATTAGAATACTGTTCTGTAAATACTTGTTCAGCCATCACAGTTTATTGCTGAAGAAGCAAACCAACAATTTAAAGAGGCCAAAGTAGGGGCATTTTCCCCAGTGAGAATGAATGGGGGTGGAGAGGAGCATTCTGTAAAAGTCACAGATTTCCTGCATTAAATCCTTGGTACTCAAAATGTGGTCCTTGGACCAGCAGCATCAGTATCAGCTGGGCACTTGTTAGAAATGCAGAAGCTCTGGCCCTACCCCGACCAACTGAACCAAACCCTACCCTATATTTGAACAAGATTCCCAAGTGACTCAGTGAGCAGTAAAATTTTGGAAGCACCTTTGTAAATCACTCCTTCCTCTGTCAAGGGGAGTTGATGGAAGAATGGAGTGTACAAGGAAAAACAGGGCTCTAGCTAGTTCTCACCAACCTCAAGATATGCAGATGATAACCACTTTAATGGCAGAAGTGAAGAGGAACTAAAGAGTGTTTTGATGAAGGTGAAAGAGGAGAGTGGAAAAGCTGACTTAAAACTCAACATTCAAAAAACAAAGATCATGGAATCCAGTCCCATTGCTTCATGGCAAATAGATGGGAAAAAGTGGAAACAGTGACAATTTCATTTTCTTTTACTCCAAAATCACTGCAGACAGTGACTGCAGCCATGAAATTATAGGATGCTTGTTCCTTGGAAGAAAAGCTGTGACGAACTTAGCATATTAAAAAGCAGATACATTACTTTGCCAACAAAGGTCTATATAGTCAAAGCTATGATTTTTCCAGTAGTCATGTACAGATGTAAGAGTTGGAGCATAAAGAAGGCTGAGTGCAGAAGAGTTGATGATTTTGAGCTATGGTGCTGGAGAAGACTCTTGAGAGTCCCTTGGACAGCAAGGAGATCAAACCAGTCAACCCTAAAGGAAATCAACCCTGAATATTCATTGGAAGGACTGTTGCTGAAGCTCCAATACTTTGGCCACCAGATGCAAAGAGCTGATACATTGAAGAAGACTTTGATGTTGGGAAAGATAGACGACAGGAGGAGAAGAGGGTGAAAAAAGATGAGATGGTTGGATGGTATCACTGACTCAATGGACTTGAGTTTGAGCAAACTCAAAGAGATAGTGAAGGGCCTTGCGTGCTGCAGTTCACGGGGTCGCAAAGAGTCGGACATGACTGAGTGAACAACAAAGCTAGTTTTCACAGGTTAGAATGAAACTGTGGCTTATTTAAAATGAAGATTCCAGCTCCAGCCTCAGGACTTCCCTCTCTACAGGTCTAAGGTGGGGCCAGTCTTCTGCTTCTGTAAGAGGTACTGTGAAGATGTCTGAACACCTTCAAGTTTTAGATTCACTGTCTACTTACTGAGAAAAGGGAAGGCTGAGAACGAGGCTGCAGTAGGAAGGGGGTGATTGATTTATGTACAAGAAACCAAACACACACGAGTCCACAGGAGGAAGAAGAGTGCAGTTTCTCATGTTCTCTGGAAACGTCTGTAGTAACATTTACACTTGAATTCTAGTGATTAATAATTTCAACCTCTCAGGCTAAGAATGTATTTTTTTTTTTTTTTGACTAGTCAGGCTTTCAGTGACCCTAAGTCTTAAACAAAGCCACATATTCTAGAGGAAATACCCCAAATGTACACAATGATCTCACCTGTCACTCTGAATTAAGAAATGATGTCAGTTGTTCCCCATCATTTTCAAGACTGTTCTTTTTTTGTCTGTAGTAATCCTTGCTTGGGCTTCCCAGGTAAAGAATCTGCCTGCCAATGCAAGCGACTCAGGAGACTTGAGTTTGATCCCTGGGTCAGGAACACCCCCTGGAGGAGGAAATGGCAACCCACTCCAGTATTCTTGCCTGAAAAATCTCATGGATAGAGGAGCCCTGTGGGCCATAGTCCACAGGATTGCAAAGAGTCAGGCACAACTGAGCAACTGAGTGCGTGCGTGTGCAGGCACACACACACACACACACACACACACACACAATCCTTGCTTGGGGAGGAGCAGGACAATCTGTGAGAGATGTGTCTTCTGAAAAATCCTATGAGGCTGTCTTTACATTAAGCAGGACTTAGAAAAAAACAGGGTATTTTTCCAAAACCAAAGTCTATGGATCTCTGTATTTGTATGTATGTATTTTTATATAGCAATACGAACAAAGCTAGTGGAGGTGATGGAATTCCAGTTGAGCTATTTCAAATCCTAAAAGATGATGCTGTGAAAGTGCTGCACTCAATATGTCAGCAAATCTGGAGAACTCAGCAGTGGCCACAGGACTGGAAAACGTCAGTTTTCATTCTAATCCCAAAGAAAGGCAATGCCAAAGAATGTTCAAACTACTGCACAATTGCACTCATCTCACACGCTAGTAAAGTAATGCTCTAAATTCTCCAAGCCAGGCTTTAGCAATATGTGAACCGTGAACTTCCAGATGTTCAAGCTGGTTTTAGAAAAGGCAGAGGAACCAGAGATCAAATTGCCAACATCCGCTGGATCATGGAAAAAGCAAGAGAGTTCCAGAAAAACATCTATTTCTGCTTTATTGACTATGCCAAAGCATTTGACTGTGTGGATTACAAAAATTCTGAAAGAGATGGGAATACCAGACCACCTGACCTGCCTCCTGAGAAACCTGTATATAAGTCAGGAAGCAACAGTTAGAACTGGACATGGAACAACAGACTGGTTCCAAATAGGAAAAGGAGTACGTCAAGGCTGTATATTGTCACCCTGCTTATTTTAACTTACATGCAGAGTACATCATGAGAAATGCTGGGCTGGAAGAAGCACAAGCTGAAATCAAGATTGCTGGGAGAAATATCAATAACCTTAGATATGCAGATGATGCCACCCTTATGGCAGAAAGTGAAGAAGACCTCAAGAACCTCTTGATGAAAGTGAAAGAGGAGAGTGAAAACGTTGGCTTAAAGATCAACATTCAGAAAACTAAGATCATGGCATCTGTTTCCATCACTTCATGGGAAATAGATGGGGAAACAGTGGAAACAGTGGCTGACTTTATTTTTCTGGGCTCCAAAATCACTGCAGATGGTGACTGCAGCCATGAAATTAAAAGACGCTTGCTCCTTGGAAGGAAAGTTATGACCAACCTAGACAGCATATTAAAAAGCAGAGACATTACTTTGCCAACAAAGGTCCATCTAGTCAAGGCTATGGTTTTTCCAGTGGTCATGTATGGTTGTGAGAGTTGGACTGTGAAGAAAGCTGAGCGCAGAAGAATTGATGCTTTGAACTGTGATGTTGGAAAAGACTCTTGAGAGTCCCTTGAACTGCAAGGAGATCCAACCAGTCCATCCTAAAGGAGATCAGTTCTGGGTGTTCATTGGAGGGCCTGATGTTGAAGCTGAAACTCCAATACTTTGGCCACCTGATGCAAAGAGCTGACTCATTTGAAAAGACCCTGATGCTGGGAAAGATTGAGGGCAGGAGGAGAAGTGGACGATAGAAGATGAGATGGTTGGATGGCATCACCAACACAATGGATATGGGTTTAGGTGGACCCCGGGAGTTGGTGATGGATAGGGAGGCCTGGCGTGCTGCGGTTCATGGGGTTGCAAACAGTCGGACATGACTGAGTGACTGAACTGAACTGAATAAAAGTCTATGTAAAAAATACGAAAATATCAAATTACACAGGAAGAAAGGGTGGTTAGAGAATATATTCTCTAGATCCTGTTATATGATTCTACCTGAATTTAACTCTATTATTCAGTCATTTGCTGAAAACTAGCTCAAATAAGAGTATTGCTGCTATATTAAAGACAAAATGACTCAATAGCCTCTTCAGTTCTCTTATTACAATGAATTTCTCTCCAGGAGCAATCAATGCCTTCCCAAGGGCCCCACCCAATGGAATTTCATGCACAAGTCATTCCATGACTGTTCCCACCCCACCCTAAATCTCAGGGCAAATTTTCTCATTCATTTTTGAACCTGTGAGACTATGGTCACCAGTGCTTCTTCGGGTTCCATCCCAGAGGATATTCAATATTTGAAGTAACTGGGTCCATATTTGCTGAATATAGCGTAAATCTGAAGTTGCTATAGAAAGGAAAGCTCAGCTCATGTGGGTCTGAGTCACAGCTTTTAATATGATTAGCTCCACACCCTTCCCCACCCCAGCTGGCCTGTAGCAAATCATCCTTTAGGGATTTCACGAGTTAAGAGAACATGCTAAACATAAAGGAATATGTCTGAGATTTTTCTAAGTGCATTTGGTCAGATACAATATGTTTAAATATAGTTTCACATACAGTGTAATTAATATGTTTGCACAATTTGTTAAACTGTGAAAATTTTATGATACACTCTATTATATAGCAAAAATTCTTTAAATATTAGGCCTAATTCTTCCAAAATCTCATTAATTATATGACCCTTTGAGAAAATATGAACCACCTGAGAGTTGATAGAAAGTGTGTAACTTTGGGGTAAATGTGATCAATAGAAAGAGCCACATTAGGTAACATAAGAATTCAGAAATATAAATACATAGATTAGTATATATAACAAGTCATAAGAGAAGATGCTTTGCGATTTAAGAACTTATGACTTCCTAGTTCAAATTGCCACTGAAGACTTTCTCTAGATGTTCATCATTCATAGGCTAAATTTTGAGTATCTGCTCATCATTAGGCAATGTGGGGTGCACGTGTACATGTCTCTGGATTTTTTCTAGCAATTAGAGAGTGGGCGCCCACAATAGCATTTTAAAATGAAATCCAAGGACCACCATGACATCAAGGGCATTTTTAGTTAGACAAATCCATCGACGCATTTCAAATTCATCAAGGAACCTCTCTGTATTTCACTGTGTTAAATTCTCAGTAATCACCAAGCCCTTGACTTTTCAGTTTTAAACTGTGCTACTTCTCCACATTATTTAAAATTAATCAGGGGTTTCTTGGGCACTTAGTGTCTTTAGCTAGGAGCTGGGGAAATACACAGAGAGGTATGGAACCTGCCCTCAAGGAGTTTGTATTTGAACTTGGATTACAAGACATGTCATGACTAATATTGGATAGTCAATATTAATGGAAGTTCTTGTCAGGAAAACACCACAATTCACAATTCCTTACTCTTAAAGTGTCGTGAAAGCCAAAGTATTGAATGTATAAAAGTTTTAAAGATGATGAATATAGCTCAAAGATGAATGAATGAAACTTTTCTGTGTAGGTTACTGCAGGCTTCCCAGGGGGTGCAGTGGTAAAGAATTCGCCTGCCAATGCAGGAGATGCAGGAGACTGTGGTTCCCTCTCTGGGTTGGGAAGAACCTCTGGAGGAGGAAATGGCAACCCCAGCTAGTATTCTTGCCTGGAAAATTCCATGCGCAGAGGAACCTGGCGGGCTACAGTCCAGGGGACTGCAAAGAGTCAGACATGACTGAGCACAGCACAGAGGATTACTTTTACGCACAGCCCGTTGTGTTAGAAAAATCCATTTTTTCCCTCTCTGATTTTTTATTATAAAAAATTTCAAACATACAGAAAAGTTGAGAATTGCACAGTGAACACCCATATACCTTTCCCCTAAATTCTACAATTAGTGTTTTGCCACGTGTGTGTTATCACATACCATTTTGATTCAACTTGCTATGCACGTTGGAAGGCATCCTCTGTACTCTGGCGCCACCTAAAGACACACTGGTGCCAGGGAGAGGACACAAAATAATTGGAGCAACCACTGTTTTCAAACCTCGGGAATAGAGTCTTCTTTCTTGAGAGAAAGTGGAACTCACCACAATCTATGACATGATAGTGTCCTCATCTTTAACTTTATTATGGGCTTCCCTGGTGGCTCATCTGGTAAAGAATCCGCCTGCAATGTCGGAGACCTGGGTTTGATCCCTGGGTTGGGAAGATCCCCTGGAGAAGGTAAAGGCTACCCACTCCAGTCTTCTGGCCTGGGGAATTCCATGGACTGTACAGTCCATGGGGTCACAAAGAGTGATGACTACAAATTCATTATGTATTGTAGATATTAAACATGATTTTCCAATATGATAGAAAAATCAGTATTTTAGTTTATAAAATATACTGATTAATAAAACTTATAGCATCAAACACATATGGTACACCTATTGCCAAAGAACTGGGATATAGCAAATATAATTGATGGTATATTAAGTGTCATGGACTCTTTTGTTGATGACTAGAAGAGTCATGGACTCTTTTGTTGATGACTCTGCATTGTTACTGTCTTGGTAATCACTGAACATTAGAATACAAGTCTACAAGATGTACTGACGGCTCAGTTGGTAGTGATAATCTGAGATTTAGCAAGCGAGGTCAGCTATTATAGAAAAGGAAAAGTGTCAATAAGGATGTTTGTAAGAGTTATTATTATATTAACTATAATTTTTACTAGAAGGATAAACTGAAGAAATGTTTTAAGTGAGAAAGATATCTGTAACTCCTCCCTGCTTCCCTGGTAGCTCACAGCTGATAAAGAATCCACCTGCAGTGCAGGAGATCCTGGTTTGATTCCTGGGTTGGGAAGATCCCCTGGAGAAGGGATAAGCTGCCCACTCCAGTATTCTTGGGCTTCCCTGGTGGCTCAGCTGGTAAAGAGTCTGCCTGCAATGTGGGAGACTTGGGTTCAATCCCTGGGTTAGGAAGATCCCCTTGGAGGAGGGTATGACAACCCACTACAGTATTCTTGCCTAGAGAATCCCCATGGACAGAGAAAGCTGGTGGTCTACAGTCCACGGGGTCACAAAGAGTTAGACACGACTGAGTGACTAATTTGAATATGTATCTAAATTTGATGATAAATGCCCAGCCCCAGGGAAGATGGAAGGCAACATTTTTTTGTCCCTTTAAAAAGAGAAACATTCGGTACAACTCAGCAATGGCATATCTTAGTATTTACTCAAATGAGTTGCAAACTTATGTCCACACAAAGTTTATGACTCAAAATTTAGAGGCAACCAAGATATCCTTCAATAAGTAAACTGTGGTAACATCAAGGCAATAGATTACTATTCAGTGCTAAAAAGAAATGAGCTATGAAACCATGAAAAAACATGGAGTAACCTTAAATGTATATTACTCAGTGAAAGAAGCCAATCTGAAGGGGCAACATGATGTATGATTCTAACTGTATGATATCCTGTTAATAACAGAACTAAAGAAACAGTTTAAAAAAAGTAGTTACCAAGAGGTGGGGGGAGGGAGGGGTGAACAGGTGGAGCACAGAGGATTTTTAGGGCAGTAAATTACTCTGATACCATAATGCTGGATACTTGTTATTATACATTTGTCAAAACCCATGGAATAGGTCAAGTCCAGACAAAATCTATCCTCAGAGTCATTTCATGTTACAGTTATGACTAGCTTATTTTTGAAACAAAAATTGGGGAACTTTATCTGACAAATATGGGAACCATGGGAGAAAATGTTTGAAATCTGTGCTACTTATATGAATCCTTTACCTGAACTAAAATGTAAGTTGGATTTTCCAGAAAAGGCTACCTTAAAAGAAAAAAAAAGAGAGAGAGAGAGAGAGAGAGAGAGCCCTTAGAATTTCTGGCATTAGCATCTGGCACCTATGTAAATCTGGCTCTTCCTAGATTGGCAGCTTACCCATTGTGGTCATTTCTGGAGCTTGTAACACTCTCAGCTACCAATTCCGTTTTGAAAGCTATTTAAGGTTCAGTGTGCAAAGTCATTCTCAACAAATGTCTGTTTTTCTCCAGTCTTTTCTTTGACTGGTTTCTTCTCTTGTTTTGGATACTCTATTCTTGGAAATCAATTTGCAACTAAGAAGACACTTGGGCACAGGAATTAGACTGTGTGTTTGAAGACCCATCCATTTATTCATTCCTGTAGTAAAAACTTCCTGAGCACCTGCCCTGGACCCCGCACAGTTCTAGGTGCTGGGGACTAAACAATGAATAAAACAGGGGAACTCCCTCCTCTTCTGGGTCTGACACTGTAGTGGAGAAGAGTGACCACTGCAAATAATCAAGTCTACAGTATGTCTGATGGTGGTAAGAACAATGCAGAAAAATGAAGCAGGGAGAAGTGAATCAGGTGTCAGAGGCACACCTCACAGATCTTAGGAAGTGAAGGAACTGCCATGTTTGTATTGAGGAAGGAGACTTGGGAGGAGTAAGTGGCCAGAACAAACACTGAGGCAGGGATGTGCCTGGTGTGTTTGAGGAACAGTGTGGGCTGCAGCTGAGTGAGCAAGAGGAGATGAGGTCACAGAGTAAAGCGGGGGCAGGTCGCGCAGGGTCTGTAGGCCACTCAAAGCCTTTGGCTTTTACTCAGAACACGATGGGAGCCACTGCAAGTCTTTAAGCACAGATGTGATGCGTTGGGACTCACTTTTTTCAATACCAAAGAAAATCATTTTAATGTTTAGTAGCTTTCTTCTTGGGCTTTTATTATTCTCCACTTCTTACATGTGTAATTGGATTACACAAAATATTTTTGTATTTTATTCTTGTTTATAATAAGCATTTGCTATTGCAAACATTTTAATGGTTGCACAACTTTCCATCATGTGGATAAATCATAGTTTATTTGACTTTCTGAACCGACAAAACAACAAAACCAGAATCTGCAGAAGGAAGTAAAATTACCGTCTAAGTTATGCGAAAAAGTGAAAGTGTTAGTCATTTAGTTGTGTCCAACTCTTTACGACCCCATGGAATGTAGTCTGCCAGGAACCTCTGTCCATGAAATTCTCCTGGCAGGAATACTGCAGTGGGTTGCCATGTGCTGTATACAAACGTTCTTGTTTAGTCGCTAAGTCGTGTCCGACTCTCTTGCAACCTCAGGGACTGCAGCTCTCCAGGCTCCTCTGTCCATGGCATATCCCAGGCAAGAATACTGGAGTGGGTTGCCATTTCCTTCTCCAGGGACTTATGTTTTTAAAGGATCATTGGCTGCTGCGTTGGGAAGTGATGGAGGTGGGGGAGGACAGGAATCAGGACATACTAGGACCTGGTGAAGCTCTCTTTGATTCATTACTCGAAACACTAATTCTAAACTCAAACCTGGATGCCCACTTGCTTCTCACAACTGTCCTGTTCTGGAAACAAGGTGGCTCCACAGGTTGGCGCCTACCCACCTTTCCTCGCCTCACAAGCGCCCCCTACTGGCTGTAATCAGAACTGAAGGGCTCTGGCTCACAGATTTCAGAGCCTAGGTTCCCTGCACTGTCAGCTAATGTGAGGAGGAGAAGAGGGAAGTGAGAGTAAGGGAACATCATAGGCTGGGATTCCTTATCTTAGAGGCATGAACAGGTAACCATATTCACAGGGCTTTCCTGGAGAACTCCCTTTTTGAATCTGGTTTGACTGTACTAGTTGACTCCCCCTGTCACAGAAGGGTATCAAGGAGAGCAGAGTCACAGAGTAACAGACATTCGTAAACAGATGGGTCATGTAGACTGACATGCCTGGTCCTGACCAAGAAGATAAGAGCACCTGGAGCAAGACCTGGGAGAGGTGATGTGGGGAGAACCAGTGCATGCTTAATCAGGAATAAAGAGCCTCCCTGCCCTGCTCTGTGGCGTGTGTGAGAGAGAAATGAGCTTGAAGTCCTGTCTGGGATTTCCTGAAGTCTGGAGGAAGCTGGGTGGTGTCTGATGGGCAGCCCCTCTGTTGCCCATATTGCTAAGTGGAAAGGTCACTGATGGTCACTATCTGCAATCCTAAATGACATTTCTTAGCAACATCATTTCTGCTTTATGGCCGAAAGCAAAGAGGAACTAAAGAGCCTCTTGATGAAGGTGAAAGAGAGGGAAAAAGCTGGCATAAAACTCAACATTCAGAAAACGAAGATTGTAGCATCCTGTCCAATCACTTCATGGCAAATAGATGGGGAAACAGTGACAGGCTTTATTGTCTTGGGCTCCAAAATCACTGCAGATGGTGACTGCAGACACAAAATTAAAAAAAGCTTGCTCCTTGGAAGAAAATCTGTGACCAACCTAGACAGCATATTAAAAAGCAGAGACGTTACTTTGCTGACAATGGTCCGTCTAGTCAAAGCTGTTGTTTTTCCAGTAGTCATGTATGGATGTGAGAGTTGGACCACAAAGAAGGCTGTGTGCCAAATTATTAATGCTTTTGAGCTGTGGTGTTGAAGAAGATTCTTGAGAGTCCTTTGGACTGCAAGGAGCTCAAACCAGTCAGTCCTAAAGGAAGTCAGGCCTGAATGTTCATTGGAAGGACGGATAACAAAGCTGAAGCTCCAATAATTTGGCCACCTGACGCGGAGAGCTGACTCATTGGAAAAGACCCTGATGCTGGGAAAGAGTGAAGGCAGGAGGAGACGGGGACAACAGAGGGTGAGATGGTTGGATTGCATCACCGACTCAATGGACATGAGTTTGAGCAAGCTCGGGGAAATGGTGAAGGACAGGGAGGCCTGGCGTGCTGCAGTCCATGGGGCTGAAAAGAGTCGGACACCACTGAGCAACTGAACAACAGCAACGTCGTACCTTATAGAGCTTGGCACAGGGCAGCCTTCATAAACGCTTAGGGAGAAACACGAAAGACTCTGTTGTAGAAGTGTCACCTCTCGAATAGCGATCTCTGAGTTTGTCCACAGCACAGTGCCCTCCTGGATAAAAATAGATTATAGTCCATTAAATGTCTTGCAATCATATTCTTACAGATTGAATTTGTCATATGTATTTATATGACTATTCAAGAAAACAAACTGAGTGATGAACTTCTAATCACTGTCTCTATAGGTAAACCAACAGATGGCTTACAGAATTGAATTATTCCAGATAGCTGAATGCATATGGAGTCCAGTGTAATTTAAATGTTTGAGACATGACAGGAGCATAATGTCCACAGTAAAACCAAAAAATCAGAGATATTCAGCTTCTTACCCTGGCTCTCATCCTACCTAACTGTACATTCTTAGATACTTATGTTTGAGATGACATAATATTTGTGTTTACCATCAGTCAGACACTGTTTTAAGTTCTTTATGTGTATTCACTTGTATAAACCTCACATGCTGCTGCTAAGTCGCTTCAGTCGTGGCCAACTCTATGTGACCCCATAGATGGCAGCCCACCAGGCTCCTCTGTCCCTGGGATTGGATGCTATTATTATTCCCACTTTACAGATGAGGAAACCAAAGCACAAGAAGATGAAGTGACTAGTTCAGAGACATATGTATGTTGGGCATCCCTGAGACCTACCCCAGGTTGAGTGATTTGCTAGGACGACTTACAGGACTCAGCATGCAGTCATGCTCATGGCTGTGATCCATTATAGTGAAAAGATACCAAGTAAAATAAGCAAAGGAAAAAGGCACAGAGGACAAAGTTGAGGGGAAACCAGACACAAGCTTCCGAGAGTCCCCTCCTGGTACAGTCACCCAGGATGCACTTAATGTCCCCAACAATGAGTGGTGAAAACACATGTGAAGTGACTCCCAGGGAAGCTCATTAGTGACTCAGTGCCTGGATACTTATTGGAGGCTGGTCGTATAGATGATCTCTGCCCAGCATGTGTACAAATTCCAGGCTCCCAGAAGGAAAGCAGATATTCAGCATTAACTGTACTGCTTGCCCAGTTCAGGGACAGGAGGCACTCTTATCAATTTGGGAAATGGAGTAAACAATCTCAAAATCCAGGTTGCTAGATACCAACCAAGGATCAACCTCACGAAGAAGCCTTTTCAAGACCAGCAGTCACACTTAATACGTCAACACTTTTCTGTTCCTGCATCTGCTAAGTGGAAGGGCTAGGCTTCCATCACAAATAGATTCTGGAGGCCAACTGCTGAAGCACTGTCCATGGGTTATCAGAGGTGTCCAGCAGATAGATTCCGGATCCTGGAATTCAGGGGAGAGTCTGGTTAGAGATGTCGGTACAGGAGTTGCTGGCCAGAGTCACACTGAAAGCTGAGGAAGTGAATGTAGTCTGAGCTGAAAAAAGGTCAGAGGACTACACCCTGGGGCACTCCCCACATCCAGAGTTCATGAGAGGATGAAGTTCAGTGGACAATAAAAAGAGGCCAGTGCATTCAGAGGAAAACCAAGAGGAAGTCATGATTGACCAGCCAAATGAAGTTAGTGTTTCAAGAAGGGAGAGAGGAACAACAGATACTGCTAATGGATGAGACAAAAAAGACTATGCAGTGACCCTGGGGCTTGACCGTGTGCCGGTTGCTGTCTTTGCCCAGAACTCTTGCAGTGGGAGAGTCAGGCAGAAGTCTGACTGGAGTGGGTTCTAGAGAGCATGGGAAGAATGGAAGTGGAGATCACAAAGGATTAAAAACTCTTTAAGGCATTTTGCTCTAAAAGAAAAGGGACAAGTGGGATAATAACTGGAGGGGAAAGTAGATTTCAGAAGATGTGTGTGTGACATGGGAGCTATTATAGCATGTTTGTATGCTGTTGGGACTGGGCTAAGAGAGGAGGGAAATGAGTGGTGCATGAGATCAAGTGGGCCATGGTGTCCTTGAGTAGGTGCAAAGGGATGGGACATAATGTGCTAAATTGGTTTTATTGATCTAATGATCATGGGCTGCTCCTCCAGAGTTACAGAGGGAAGGCAAATGGTTCGAGCACCGAGGCAGGTGGGGTGGCTGGGTGAATGTGGAGATAACAGGGTGTGGAATTTCTCTTTTGGTTGCTTCAACTTGCACCATAAAATGGACGCACTTTAGCAGAGTCAGGAAGGGGGAGAATGTGATGGAAGTTTGAAGAGGGGAGAAGATGCGTGACGTCATCTACAAGGTCACAGGAGTGAGCTGACTTGGGAAATATGACAGAACTGCTTGGGCTAGGATGGGCCTAGCAGAATCTCAGATATCTGCTGCCAGGAATTTAAAATAAGACCAGCTGCCACGGTGGAGTGTTTTTTCCAGCCCTGTGTGGGGGTAGGGCTGCAGGCACAGAGTGATAGAGGGTGGGGTTAACCAGGGTGGGGTTTGGCCAGGCAAGTGTAAGAAAGAGCATGGAGGGTGGGAGCAGGGGAGTTTATCTACGGAAGCGGAGGTAGAGTGTTGTGGGGCTCAATTCTCACTCCTTCCTGCCGGGAGGGACAGGCGGGCCTCAAAAGTCATTTCCGTTTCAGGTACAGTGTATTGTGCAATAATTTCACCAAGAGTACAAGGCTTATCTGTGATGTAAAGTCTATTGCTTTTGCTGACTCTGACTTACCTTTGTACCAACAGCCCAGGCTGGTAACCACTAATCCACAGAGAACCAGTGACAGACAGCAGCAACTTTCTCTGGTTGTCCGTCCCTGTGGCCTTGAAACAAGTACCCTCTCCAAGATGCTCTCCAAGCCTGACCCTCACCCTTTACAATCAGTACACACCATTCACCATGCCAGCTGGGAAGCGGCCAGCCTTCCCTTGATGGGAAATAGGTTTTGACAGGTTGACGAGTTGTTCCCACCCAGGTGTGAGGCCCACTTCCTCCCTCTCCAGCCCCACACCCGTCAGAGGACTTTGTCCGATTCTCTACTTCTTACTCAGCTTATAGCCTCTTGTCAAGCACACATCTCTGGGGTCCCTTGGTTTGTTCCTTCTTGATTTCAGCCTGCAGTGACTCAGCCTGCTTTCCCAGCCCTTCCTGTCCCCTGAGGGCCAGGCCAGCGCCCCCTCCTGGGTCCCTCCCTTCCTAGTCATCTCTGAAGAAAGCTCCCCAGGTCCTTTTGATTTTAAAACACTTACTGAAGCTCCAATACTTTGGCCACCTGATGCGAACTGCTGGTTCACTGGAAAAGACCCTGATATTGGGAAAGATTGAAGGCAGGAGGGGAAGGGGGTGACAGAGGATGAGATGGTTGGATGGCATCACCGATTCAATGGACATGAATTTGGGCAAACTCTGGGAGATGGTGATGGACAGGGAAGCCTGGCGTGCTGCAGTCCATGGGGTCACAAAGAGTCGGACACGACTTGGTGACTGAACAACAACAAAATTGCATATCACAAATGTATAGGACTACAAATAGATCACAGATAACTAAAACTGGCATAATACAGAATTTCTAGAATCCCAACACAGTTGGCGTAACTGTGGTTCGATTTCTGGATGGGTTCCAGCTTGGGATGGTGGCTTAGAAAACTATCCAATCTTCCTTCCTGTGTGTCTCTCACCACACTTCTGACATGAAATGGGAATCAGGTTTTCCCATACTGAGCAATTTCTGTGACACCATCTGGGGGTCCTACGATTTAACTCAGTTCTGTACTGTCTACTTAGAGGTAGCGTCTGACCCCACAGGTGAAGGGCTCAGTCCCAACAGACTTCCCCTTCTCCCACATCGAAGCCAAATGCAAGTGGAGGTCATTGGGTTTCCACAGCTTCACGGCTACATACCTGATCTTCTCCCCCTGGGACTTGATTATTTACTAGAACAGCTCACAGAACTCAGGGAAACACTTCTGTTTACTAGTTTGTTAAAGGGTACAGATGAGCAGCCTGATGAAGTGCTACATAGGGTGAGTTCTGGAAGGGTCGTGGATTCAGGAGCATCTGTCCCCGTGCAGTTGGGATGCATCACCAGCTGGTACAGGGATGTGTTCACCACCCGGGAAGTTCTCTGAACCCCTTACTTTGGGATTTTCCTGGAGGCTTCATCATATAGGCATGATGGCACCTTCACTCCATTTCCAGGCCCTCTTCTCTTTCTAGAGAGGTGTGGTTGAGAGGATGAGGCTGAAAATGCCGAGCATCTAATCATGACTTGGTCTTTCTGGTGACCAGCCCCCATCCCAGGAGTGCTCTCAGAGTCTTCTCATTAGCACAAGAGATGCTCCTAGTGTTCTTGAAAGTGAAAGGGTTAGTCACTCAATCTTGTCCAACTCTTTGTAAGAATACTGGAGGGGATAGTCATGCCCTTCTTCAGGGGATCTTCCTGACCCAGGGATCGAACTCAGGTCTCCTGCATTGCAGGCAGATTCTTTACGGTCTGAGACACCAGGGAAGCCCCCTTAGTGTACTTACCACTTAGGAATTTACAAGAGTTTCAGGAGCTCTGTGCTAGGAACCAGGACAAAGCCAAAGATGTATTTCTTATTAGAAATCACAGCATCACATCTGGGCGATGGAAACTTCTGCCTTTAGCTAATTCCCAAGGCTGAATTTACCATCAACAACAGGCAGGTCTCCAGCATCCCCAGGGTCTCCTAAGAGCTCCTCCCTCCAGTTCCCAGGGCTGACGCACCCCCTCCCTAGAGATGGAGGCTGGCACCTTGGGGGACCACAGTCCTCAGAGCTCGTTTCCCCACAGGCCCTGTTGCTTAAGTTCTCTGGCTACATTTCCTCATTTTGAATTAGGGAGAGAAACAGATGTTTTATAGAGTGGGTGTAAAACCTGGAAATGTAAAGATTAGTTTTCTTTCCCTTTTCCTTGTTTCAGAGCACGCCAAAATCACTTTGAATGGCTTTCCCCAAACCACAAAGGCATAGAGTGGAACATTGAAAGCTTCTGAACAAAGAGAACCACAGAACTCAGGGTAAACTCCCAAAGCATAGGGTGAAAGCTCATGCTTTCACTAAGGGACTTCCCTGGTGGCTCAGATGGTAAAGAATCTGCCTGCAGTGCAGGAGATCCAGGTTCCATCCATGGGGAAGATTCCCTGGAGTAGGAAATGGCAACCCACTCCAGTATTCTTGCCTGGAGAATCCCATGGACAGAGGAGTCTGGTGGGCTACAGTCCATGAGGTCGCAGAGTCAGACACAACTGAGCAACGAACACCTTCACTTTCACTAAGGGAGGCATCAGGGACCAGACTTACACACATCCTCCAAACCCTTATCACATCCAGTGTTTATACCAAAGGTAGTGGCCATCTCTCCATCTTTCCTCTCAGAGAGTCCTTGGAAGTGCTTGTCGGGATAACAGGATTCTGATTCCAGGACTGCCATTAGACAAGCCACAGATCATCCAGCCTTGCTGGGTGGGCCTGCTTCTCCCTGGAAGGCACCCTAGAGTCTTCCTCACTCTAAAGTCTGATCTTATCTCACTGTTGCTGTGAACCACATTCAGAGGCAGGTTAAATCAATATCCCTGAGCATTACTATGCAGCAAGAAAAATGCCTCAGAGCTTCTACCCTCTTGTAACAGGAAAAACAGAGATGAAACAATGAATGATCAACATTAGGATTGTTACAAAAGGAGAAGTACAAGTGCATGTAAATGGGGAACCCACCTAGTGAGAGAATGCACAGCGCTCGAATCAGAAGACAGACATGCAGATGGACACAGGGGCCTAGGGCAGTACATATCCATGTTGGTGATTTCAGACTGTAATCTGAGGACAAAGGGAGCCAACGAAGGACATTAAGGATAGGCATATGATCAGATAAGAATTTTAAAGAGATACAGTATGGCTGTGTGTGTGTGTGTGTGTGTGATGGATGTGAGAAGGCTGCTGCTGCTAAGTCGCTTCAGTCGTGTCTGACTCTGTGTGACCCCATAGACGGCAGCCCACCAGGCTCCCCCGTCCCTGGGATTCTCCAGGCAAGAACACTGGAGTGGGTTGCCATTTCCTTCTCCAACGCATGAAAGTGAAAAGTGAAAGGGAAGTTGCTCAGTCGTGTCCGACCCTCAGCGACTCCATGGACTGCAGCCTACCGGGCTCCTCCGTCCATGGGATTTTCCAGGCAAGAGTACTGGAGTGGGGTACCATCGCCTTCTCCGGTGAGAAGGCTGAGGGTGGGCAAATAGATGAGTGAATTTCATTTTGGACCTGCTCAGCTTGAGGTCCTAGCATCACCTGCGGGGCACATCTCTTTAGAAAGAAAGAAAGAAAGTGTGCTCAGTCGTGTCCGACTCTTTGCGACTGCATGTACTGCAGCCTACCAGGCTCCTCCGTCCATGGGATTTTCCAGGCAAGAGTACTGGAGTGGGGTACCATTGCCTTCTCCGGTGAGAAGGCTGAGGGTGGGCAAATAGATGAGTGAATTTCATTTTGGACCTGCTCAGCTTGAGGTCCTAGCATCACCTGCGGGGCACATCTCTTTAGAGCTTTCATTAAATACCACCCTTGTATTTTGTGTAACTCCCCTGATACAACAAGTCAGTAGACATTTGTATGGTTTCATTGAGCAAATACGTTTGACCTTTAAATAATTTTAAATAATTTATTTTAAATAAATAATTTTGACCTTCAAAAGTCTCATGCTAACTTTTCTGTATTGTTTTGTGCCTGTGCCAGAGTATCTGGCTTTGGGTTGCTTATCTAGGTTAACATCATTATCATGACTTTGGGCAGTTCCCCTACCTTAATATTGTAGATCTTGAATCTACATGGATGACTTGGTACAAAATAATTCTGAATACTCGAAACCTGCTAAGTTCCTTCTAAAGAGCTAAAATGTGCCATAGGCCTATGCACAGGTTATTATTATTTTTTTTTTCCTATACTCAAGAATTTTCAAGACTCATTTGATAATAATAAATTTGCCTCCTTTCTTAGGAGAAATCACAGGCTTTGGGAAAAAGGAGGGTTGTGGGAATTGAGGGGGCCTTAGCTTTAGGTTCTGGCTCGTAAATCGTGAGGTGAGATGAATGACGCTGAGTCTCAGTTACCAGAAGTTTTGCATTTGTAGGTATTTCAATTATTCAGAAATCTGCATTTATTTGACTGGCTGAACATCTCAATTCACCACAAGATGGCAGCACAAAGTTAATTTTTTAAAAGTAGATGACTAGCGCTCACGTAGAAAGAGGACTAGAAGGGAACCGTAATAGATCTTTTCTTCTTGATCTTATCGTTGAAAAGAAAGGAAGAAAGAAATATAGAATGACGTGACAAAGGAGAAAAAAGTAAAGAATGAAGGAGGAGAGGTCATGAAAAAGGAAAGCAAAAGAACAAAGAAAACATTTCACAATCATTCAGCTAGAATATATTTAACGAGAGAAAAGAACTAAGCCACCAATGTAGGAAATTTCCGAGAGAGGAAACCAGTGTTATAACCACATTTATTCGCAGCCTCGATGTGTGAGTATAAGATAGACATTTGACCTTCTTATAAAAGCAGTTATGTCTTTGGGAAACTATGAGAATGAATTTACATTTGCAAAGGGTTCTGATCCAGTTAAGTCAGGCTTACGTTAGCATAATGATCAGCTTGGATTCAAGACTGTTTCATCCAGCACCCTTCATAGAGGTCTTTCATGTTGGTTTCCATATTTGTGTGGCGAAATAGGAGACATTATTCAAGAAGAAGATACCCAGAAACACGTTGGCAGCCGTGTCCTGAGGCACTGGGAATGGAAAGGGTGCCACGAGTTCAGTGATCTAGAAGCCCCTGAGCTGGGAATCCTTTCATTCTTTGACTCTCCATGGACCAGGCACTGCTTACTTGACCTTCTGTTGATCTCTTCCAGCTTCTTGCTCTCTCCCATCTCGTGAATTTGGAATAGCAGAGAGTTCAAGAAAGGGAGTGATCTTAAGAATGGTGATTGCCTCATTCTTAGATTGAGGTTTTGGTTTTTTTTTTTTTTTTTTAAAAACCTTGGCACTAATGACATTTGAGGCTGGATAATTCTTTTTTGGGGGGATGAGAGTGTAGGGTATTCAGCAGCAACTTTGCCACGTACCACTAGATGCCTAGAACACCCCCACCCTAAGCTGTGACATCCCCAATGTCTCCAAATATTGCCAAGGGTTGTCCTGGGGAGTAAATCTGTCTCCACCTCCCCATTTGAGGGCCACGGGCTTAAGATAAACTCTAATGACAAAAATGAGGAAATCCTTTGTCTCGCTGTCCTGTTCAAGGGCAAAACTCATATTGAATCATCAGAGAAATGTGTGTTTTTCAAATCTCTGTTAGAGTTTTCCAAATTTGAAATTAGGCAAAAATGCCTTTGTTAGAGTCAGGATAGTGTTCTCTACATGAGACAAATCAACAAATACTTATTATGACTATTTTGTTGCATAAGACATATACCAGGCACTGTAGGGCATACAAAACAGCAAAAGAATTTTTATAAAAATGAAAACAATGCTGGTAAATACTTACAATGTGCCAGACACTTTTTCTATCCTTTGCAAACATCTGTTTTCTATTCATTTCCTTTAAACCCTGCAAGTTCTCTATCAAGAAATATTATTTGCACTTTATAGGTGAAACTGAGATTGAGAAAAAGTTCAGTCACTAGCTCTATGTCACATTAACGGTAGGTGACAAAGACCAGTCTTTCTAACACCAAGGACTGTGTGTACTCTTGTCCCAGACACTAACCCTTGAGGAGCTTACAGTCTAGTTGGGAGAACAATGTATATATACACAGGAAAGATGTCTAATGTCATCAGGTGGTAAATGATCTATGCCAAAAGCCATAAAAACTACAGGACACATGGCTGTAGACTAGAGTGATCTGAGAAACTATTATAATGTGTTGAGTGTTAATCTGTATGTCATGAAAGAGTGGGACATGAGGGAGATGGATTAGGAAGATGGGCAGGGGTAGGTTCCATTCTGTGAGACGGCAATCTTCTGAGAGCAGTAAGACTGTGAAAGGGTGTTGAGAGCATAGGGTACAGATGGCTAAACGGAGTGGAAGATCCATGCTGAGTAAGAGAGATAATACAGGTTGGAAAGGGCGGCTGGCAACAGTATCAGAGGGCCTTGAATATAATCCAGAAATAATAAACTAAAGGCCAAAATAATAGATTTTGTTAAGTTCAGAGTTGTGAAAATTGAGAAATTTGGGAAAAGATGAGATTTCTAACATTCCTGCATGTGGTGATATTGATGCTACATTCCTGTCCTAATTCTTGGCTGAAGCTGAGGAAGGCTTGCTGTTTTTAATGGGCTCTGGGCTCCCCAGTTCTGCAAAATTCATACCACACGCTATTACCCTTGCTTTACTTCACTATCTGCTTAACGCCTAAAAGCAGTGGAATTTGCACCTAAATTTAGAAAAGGGTTTTCTCAAAATTTAACCTGATAAAACCAATTGAAGTTGCCTATTTCTTCTAATGGTCCAATCCTCCATTCAGCCTTTTCCCATACACCCAAAGACCATCATTAGAGTGTACTTTCCTTCCTGTCTCCCCCATTGCCATCACCCCTCGCTGTGTCGCCTTCTCCCAGAGCTGTGCACTATTAACCTCCCGCTGTTCTTGTTCAGTGCTGGAGTTGATGTGGACTTTCACATCTTCGTAAACTTGAATGTGAACCTGTGTACCCCAGCAATGATGCCACTTCCTTTACTTTTGCCTGGTTTATGACAACTCACATAGCAACGAATATTTTTACTATGTTCTAGGCACTGTGTTTGGAGAAGGCAATGGCACCCCACTCCAGTACTTTTGCCTGGAAAATCCCGTGGACGGAGGAGCCTGGTAGGCTGCAGTCCATGGGGTCGCTAGAGTCGGACACGACTGAGCGACTTCACTTTCACTTTTCACTTTCATGCATTGGAGAAGGAAATGGCAACCCACTCCAGTGTTCTTGCCTGGAGAATCCCAGGGATGTGGAAGCCTGGTGGGCTGCCGTCTATGGGGTCACACAGAGTCAGACACAACTGAAGCGACTTAGCAGCAGCAGCAGCAGGCACTGTGTTATGAATGTGGACTATCACTACGTAACAGAAAGGGAGCAAGAGGATTTATGTGCTAATGGCAGAGACAGACAGCAATGAACAGAATAAGTAAATTATATGCATTTGAAAATGATATCTATGAAGGGAAAAAAATAGTAGAGTGGAATTAGGAGTCTGGCAAAGGGGATTCCCTGCTAGCTCAGACAGTAAAAGAATCTGTCTGCAATGTGGGAGACCCAGGTTTGATCCCTGGGTTGGGAAGATCCCCTGGAGAAGGAAATGGCAGCCCACTCCCGTACTCTTGCCTGGAGAAAGACTTGAAAGAGATTGTTGTGGGAAATGGCTGTGATGTAGTAGGAGCATTCAAGTACCAGGCAAGCTCTTCTGTTATGGAACAGAAAAGCTCACAGGTCAAATTAAGAGGCTCAAATCATACAGATTGTTGAATCAGCCTAACACATAACACATGGAGAGTAGCAAGAGGGAAGAGAGGAAAGAGCTGGTGTAGGTTGGCATACTTAGGATGTTGTGTAAGCAGGTAGATGGCGCACTAGATGAATCCTGGGTTGTGCAGTGTTAATATATTCTCTCTCTCTCTCACACACACACACGTACCAGCCCTCTCACTGAGTAAAGTTATAGGACCAGATTTGAACTTAACCTGTAGCTCAACAGAGAGAAAATGTCTGGGGACCACCAACACCTTGCTCTATCAGAGGGAACCGAGGCCAACAACTCCTGCCTACAGCTGTGGTTCATGTATGAGCCTGTTGAGCAGCCGTGAGCTTTTCCTGGTTCTCTTGGGTGGAGCACATGTGGAGTCAGACTGGGGACCATATATCCCCAAGGGAAGGCCAATTTGAGATGAACATAGCTGTTCACCTGGGGATGGCATGATCAGGACTTTCCTATTTGGTCCTTCCATCATTTTCTTTCTAGAAGCAACACTCTTGTTTATTCCATGCTTGTAAAATCATATATTTCACTCATTATGTCTACCTTTGACATGTCTCATAGGATATTTACTTACTATATTTAACATATCTTTGGAGTTTTATCCGTCCCATTGTTTTTCTCACCTTTGGAAGCAGAAGTGAAAATTCTAGCCAGGAGGATACCAGGAGAGAGTGATGGTTGGTGTGGCTGGTATATTTCCAGGACAGCAGGAAGAGGTGGCTGGGGTGGAGGGAGCAGGTGAGTGGAGATTAGCAGGAGGGGAGGGCAGATTTTGCTTGGCCCAGTGGCCATTGTAAGCACTCAGTCTGTAATACTAGCACAGCTCCATCCTTCACTGAATTCTACTGTGAATGCTCTTTTTCCATCCTCTAGGGATTACCCTTTACTCACACAGAGGAGGGAAATCACAGTAGTGCAGCGTCATGTAGGCTGGAAAGAGTTTCAAAAAGAGGTCAACTGTGTCAGCTGTCCCTGAAAGGACTTTGATAAACAATAGACTCCGGGGGGGATGATGAGAATGGGGTAAAGAAAAGGCCATTTGAATTAGCAATAAAGATGTCATTGGTGACCTTCAAGAGACAGGTTTCGATGAAACAGCCAGGGCAGAGGCTGAGCGTAGTGTTACAGAGGAAGCTGTGGGGAGGAAATGGATGTACTGCTTCCTCAGGCCTGGTGACCTTTTGCCTCACGCTTGCTGATATGAGAAAGCGCACCCCCTCCTCTGAGGACTGTGGCCCAGGCTGCGAGCACTTCCCAGCAGAGCCCCACAAACCCAGTTCCCATGTATCAGCCTGCTGATTAATGTATTTCCAGCAAAGTCTACCAGATTCTTTGAAAGGTCTTTGAGGTTGCTCACTGAAGTAAATCCTTTTACTCACTATTTTTGTTTGAATATGAGAGGAGTGAATGATGAGATTAATAATTCTGCCTGATTGTTTCTAGGACTTGAAAATCTGTCATTCTGGTTCCAGAGCTTATCTGCACGTCTCTCCCTCCATCCCTCCTCCATCCCTCTATCATTTCTGCATCCAACCCTCCATCCTTCTCTCTATCCCTCCACCCGTTCTCCCTTCCTCCCTCCTTCCATCCTTCTATCTTTCCATTCATCTGTCCTCTTCTTGATAGCTATCTCCTGTGAAAGGCAGGATTTTTTTTTTATCTACAAGGTTGCTTTGTCCGCCTGACCCTGGATCTCAGTCCCCCTCAAACCCTTCTCTCGTCCTCCTCACTCTCCCCCAGACAACGTGCAGATCAGTGAATCCCTTTTTAGTTCTGATCTCTAATCTCTCCCTGCATTGAATAAACCCAAATTCTTTCTGTCTTCAAAAATACCACTTCTCCCCTTGCTGTCCATCTGTAGCTATCATCCTAGGTCTCTTATTAGCTGAGAACCAAGTCCCCTGAATGCCACATCTGCACAAGATTGTATCTGCCCTTGTCTCTCCACCGAAAGTGATGTCCAGACGTACCCATGTCACCTTCTGACACCATTACGTCTTCATATTTGTTTTTGTAATTGTCTATTTTCTTTTCTGTCTCACTCAATACTTTAAGTTACCTGAAAGCAAGATTGTTTCATAGTTACTGCTGTCCCCAGCATCTAGACACCTATGGCACAGATCAGGCATTCAATATTTTTTGAAAGAATGAATCAGTGAATGAATGAATGAGTCCTGTCTATGACTTTTTTCACATGTGACTCAGCTAACCATGTCCTCCTTTTAAAAAACCACTCTTCTATTAGTTGCTAGGGGAATTATTCTCCCTGGCTTTCATTCTAACCTCTGTCAGTTGTTCTGTGGCTTCATATCTTTAAATGATGCACTTTCTTGGGGGTCGGTTAGTTCCTTTCATTTTTTTTTAAATTGGAGTATAGTTGCTTTACAAGGTCATGTTAGTTTCTGCTGTACAACAAGGTAAATCAGCCATATGTGTACATATATCCCCTCCTTCTTGAGTCCCCCTCCCAACCCCACCCCTCCAGGTTGTCACAGAGCACAGAGCTGAGCTCCCTGTGCTCTTCAGCAAGTTCTCACTAGCTATTTTCCACATGGTAGTGTATATGTGTCAACGCGAGTCTCCCAATGCGTCCTCCCCTCCCCTCCCCTCTTCCCACTGTGTCTGCATGTCTGTTCTCTATGTCTGTGTTTCCATTCCTGCCCTGCAAATAGGTTCAGCTGTACCATTTTTCTAGATTCCCTTCAGGGGTCACAGCCTTGTGGAGAAGGCGCTTGTGTAACTCAATGAAGCTATGAGCCATGCTGTGCCGGCTTCCTAAGGTCCACTTGACTTCACACTCCAGGATGTCTGGCGTTAATATACAACAGTTGTTTTCCTTTTTCCGACTTACTTCGCTCTGTAGGACAGACTCCAGATCCATGTTCCTTTCTTAGCAATGTTTATTTTACCTGGGCAAGCGCACCTGCAGCTTTAACTACAACCTTATCTGTACCTCCCATGCTGATCTCCCTTTGTTCTTCAGACCTGTGTATCTAACTGCCTTCTGATTATCTCCATTTAACCATTTTGTGGGGACCTCAAGTTTATAAGGTGAAACACTGGACTCATAACTCCTGTCTCAGTGATGCTATAGCTATCCACTTATTCATGAAAGCCAGAGATATGGAAAGTTTCCTAGATAGTCTCATTTGATCAGATGGTCATTCCTTTAGATAAGTCTTACAAGATATACCTGAAATGTGTCCTCTGTCATTTCTGGGGGCAGAAATAGGGAGTCCTGCCCTCTTTCTCCTGAAACCCCTTCACACACACACAGAGTCAGCGAGCCCTGGGTCTGAGCATGTACACACAGAGCTGTGATTAGAATCAGGATGTTGCAAATACTTTCAGGGCTTCCAGTCACCGGTGAGACAAAGCTGTTAGTCTCCCCTCTGCCAGTAGAGATGAGACATTGGGGAAGGAGTGCTGAAAGCTAGGATAGGATTCACATTAATGGCTTCCCTCCCACGCCTCCCACTCCCATCTGAGAAACTTCTCCCTCAAACAGAATAAAATAAAACAGAAGAAAAAGTGATGAAAAGGAACTAAAAAATATTTTGATTGGGGCAATTCCAACCACATATTTCAAAATTGCTGGGTAACTTCCCTCTCTCTATTTCACTGTGCTGAGCATCCCTCCACAAAGACTTGTCATTTCAGAATTGGAGGGTGTTGCCTTTTCTCGGCATCATTTTAATACAAGTTTATCAAATATCTGACTCCCCAAGGCACTAACCATACTGTAGACGCATGAGCTAGGACAGCAGAGAGGTGGTGGGGACACAGCTGGATCCAGGAAGAGATCCCCTGACTTCCTGGACTTAGACGGGGTCACCAGGCCCTTTAGTGCCACATTATCTGTGACATTTGAACTTACTCATGGTGATACTTCTTTACTGCGATATTACTCCTCTCATTCCAGTTCTAGGAAGTGGCCTGGATAGGAGTTGCCACTGAAACACCAGAAGGGCGAAGCTTCGGATAATTTTAGAAGGTTTGGGCTTACTGAAGGCAAAAGGAAACAACTCAAGGATTTTAAGCAGGAGAATGATTGGATCAGTATAGTGTTGGAAATAATATAAGTAGCCAATATTTATTAGTGCTTATTATATACCAGACATTGTACCAAATGCTTCATATGGGTTATCTTACTTAATTTTAAAAGCGGCTCTGTGAATAAGTACTCTGAGTTTTCTTCTCCTTACAGATACTGAAATAAAGACCTAGAGGATCATTTGGTCAACTTCTCACAGATAAGAGGAGGGGAGATGGGATGCAACCCAGGTTCATTGGATCCAAGTCCATTTCAGCCATCACCCTAAGCCCAGAATCATAAAGAAGGAAATTCATAAGAAGGTATCTTTAGCATAGGTTGTTTTTTCCTTAAGTGAACCTCCACCATCCTCCGTAGTCCCGTTTTTTATAAAGCCACTTGCCTGTGTTGAAGCTACATGACAGTCATATCCAAATATGCCAGGCTCTCTCCTGTCTTTGAGCCCTGGTCCCCCTCAGGAAAGTGACCACCATGGTGGGCACTCCTAGCCCTTCAAGACTTCCCAGTCACCACTTCCAGCCTATCCTCTGACTACTCCTCTCCATTCCCTGGCCCTGTACTGGGGGTTAACACAGATATCCATTGATCTTCAAACTTCTTTACTTTGATACCTTAAAGTTACTTGAGAAAGTAAGTACTGCCATGTGTATCTTCAACTTGACGTTCTGAAATTTGTCATTGTAAGCTTAAATAGCGGCAAAGGATGTAATTTCTTACATATTGTAAATAATAGGCTTTTAGGAATGAATTGTCACATGACTTTTTAAAACCTATCCAATGGAAAGCAAGTACCATATCATTTGGCATTCATCATCAGATTCATCAGAACTCTAATTCTAAACACTCTAGGTCAGTCTTTCCTTCCTATTCAACAAAGAAACATAACAGGAGTTTTTAACAGGTGAATAGAAACAGTTGACTTGCTCAGTTGTAGGACAGAAGGATGGCACCCCACTCCAGTACTCTTGCCTGGAAAATCCCATGGACAGAGGAGCCTGGTAGGCTGCAGTCCATGGGGTCGCTAAGAGTCGCAGACGACTGAGCGACTTCACTTTCACTTTTCACTTTCATGCATTGGAGAAGGAAATGGCAACCCACTCCAGTGTTCTTGCCTGGAGAATCCCAGGGACGGGGGAGCCTGGTGGGCTGCCGTCTCTGGGGTCGCACAGAGTCGGACACGACTGAAGCGACTTAGCAGCAGCAGCAGCAGGACAGAAGGAAAGAAAATATGGCCCAGGCTATGCTTTCAGAGCCTGGAAGCCCCAGGGGCGAAGGAGGTCTCCATCTAGCACAAGTGCATGGACATGGAAAAATTAACTTATAAAGTATTCTGACGCAGCATAGGCAGCAGTGTCTATTCTCTTTGTTCATTCTATAGCAGGGCATGCTATAAGAATTGGGTAAGATTTTTATAATAAGGTGTTGAATTTATTGGGTGAACATGGCCAATACTTTGGTCCCTCTATTATAAACATTTAAAGAAGGGCCCGTGTTATTAAATTTAGTTTTTGAGGTGGTGAAAGAGCCTGATTGCTTATCACTGGTGGTTAAAACCATCTTTTTTTTCCAAGAGGTAGTGTGTATGGCAGTCAGATAAAGGGCCTTGGAGTCTTGTTTTGTTTTTCGTTGCTGAGTAGTGTCCGACTCTTACAACCCCGTGCACTCTAGCCTGCCAGGCTCCTCTGTCCATGAGATTTCCCAGACAAGAATACTGGAGTAGGTTGCCATTTCCTTCTCCAGGAGATCTTCCTGACACAGGGATCGAACTCGTGTCTCTTGCTTTGACAGCCAGATTCTTTACCACTGAGCCACCTTTGGAGTCTAAGAGATTTGAATTTAAGACTCACCATTTTATCTACTATGGGAACTTGAGCAGCTAATCTGAGGTTTGCTTTCCTTGTCTCTGGAATGTTCATACCTGGGATTATAACCAAAGTTCAAATTCCTGGAAGAAAACCCAGCTTGGATTAGGTGTTCTCATGGCTAGAGCACCAAGAATTGATTGCAGCAAGAAGCTGTCCCCATTTCTCATCCCAGATCCTGGGTCTCTTGCAGGGCCTACATCCTCAGGATGGGACATGATGCTGGGGAGAAAAGCTGGGTGAAGTAATGATGAAGCTAGTGATCCAACTCAGGGGGTCTTGATGAAGTGTCATTAGCACCTGTAAGAGGATAAGTGTTTGTTTCCAGATCTCTTCCCTACCTGTGCTAACCAGAACAAATGCCCAAGTATTCCTTTATCAATTATCCTAGACTCATTTTATTTAGAATTCCCTGGTAGTTCAGTGGTTAAGACTCTGCCCTTCCAATGCAGGGGGCATGGGTTTGCTCTCTGGTGAGGGCATCCCGGGTGGTGCTAATGGTAAAGAATCTGCGTGCCAGTGCAGGAGAGCTATGAGGTGTGGATTTGATCCCTGGGTTGGAAAGATCCCTTGGAGGAGAACACAGCAACCCACACCAGTATTCCTACCTGGAGAATCCCAAGGACAGAGGAGCCTGGTGAGCTATGGTCCACAGGGTTGCAAAGAGTTGGTTGGACACAACTGAAGTGACTTAGCGTGCATTTTATTTATAGACAGTTATACACTGTGAGTTGGAAGAGGGCCAAATGATCTCTGGCCCTAAAAACTCTTCCTTAGCTGGCTGCCCCAGTGCCTGCAGTTCCCAGACTGATTAGAATGGTTGCTTTGGGTAGAGCATTACAGGTCCAAAAGACCTTATTGGAGTGCTAAGAGGTAACCTCAGACACTCATATGTTAGCAAGACTAGCTCATCTATCAGATCAACCAGCTTTCAATGAGCTAGGAGTTGGATCCCCAACTCATTGAGTGGCAGGACAAGTACATTTTGCTGGAAATGAGGGGGGAGGAAACACTGCACTTGAAACATTAAGCAGTTCACAGGCAGAGCCAGACCACAGAAGGAAAAAGAGTGATAAGCAGGAGATGAAAGGGAGGTGAGGAAGGAGGAGGAAGGCAGGGACTGGAGGAAGACAGGCTCTTCATACTAACACCTGCCTGATGTCTCCGGAGGGTCCCCAGGGAGCACTGACAAGCCATTCTCTGGTCATAGGACTTTAAGAAATGATAAACCAAGAAGTTTCTACCCCTAAAAAGTCTTCTCAGATTTTTAATTATGCTTGCTGCTGCTGCTGCTAAGTCACTTCAGTAGTGTCCAACTCTGTGCGACCCCATAGATGGTAGCCCACCAGGCTCCACCATCCCTGGGATTCTCCAGGCAAGAGTACTGGAGTGGGTGGCCATTGCCTTCTCCAATGCATGAAAGTGAAAAGTGAAAGTGAAGTTGCTCAGTCATGTCCAACTCTTTGCGACCCCATGGATTGCAGCCCACCAACCAGGCTCCTCCGTCCATGGGATTCTCCAGGCAAGAGTACTGGAGTGGGTGGCCATTGCCTTCTCCAATTATGCTTGTAGGCCTATAAATCTTAGACAAAATGTCAATCATCATCTCCATCATAATATTGATAATAATAGCAAATTCTTCTTGAGGACTTGCTTCAAATACTATAGCCAAAGAGCCAACAAGCACATGAAAAGATTCTTGGTATTACTAATCATTGTGATCAGTCACTAAGTCATATCTGACTCTTTGTGACCCCATGGACTGTGGCCTGCCCAGCTCCTCTGTCCATGGGATTTCCCAGGCAAGAATACTGAAATAAGTTGTCATTTCCTTCTCCAAGGGGTATTCCCAACCCAGGAATCAAACCCATGTCTCCAGCTTGACAGGCAGATTCTTTACCATTATGCCATCTTTGAAGCCCCAAGTATTATCGTTTGTGCTTTACATGTGGTGGGTAGTTCACAGAATCCTCACAACCCCACGAGCCAGTGTTGTTCTTGTAGATATTGTTCTAGAGATGAAAAGGCTGACATTTAGAAGAAGTTAAGAAACCTGGCTCACTGAATTCTCATTGGAATTCTTGCTTTGACTCCAGTATAAAACCCTTAACCACTAAGGGTTATGTCTTGAAGATGGATGACGTTCCATAGCAGGGATTGCCCAACTTTTCTGGGTGAAGGGCCGGATAGGAAATATCTCTGACTTTGTGAGCCATGTGGTGTTGAGCCATATGGTGTCTTTTCCAATTACTCAACTCTATGCATGAAAGCAGCCATAGGTGATATGTAAACAAGTAGGTATTACATAAACAATAAAATTGTATAGGAGAATGGATTGTTCTAAAGAGGCTTGAGAGACTTTCCTGGTGGTCCAGTGGTTAAGACTCTTGCTTCCACTGCAAGGGGCACTGGTTTGATCCCTAGTTAGGGAACTAAGATCTTGCATGCCACAGCCAAAAAATCAAATCAAATAAAGAAACTTCAGAAAGGTAAGGGCTTCCCTAGTAGCTCAGGGAAAAGGTAAAAATAGTATACAGTCAAAATGACCCTTCAAATAACAGTAGTTGCTTATAAGGAGGGTAACTACCTTTAACAATATGTTTATAGCTGGGCTGATTGAATCACAACAGCAGAGAATGAATGTTTTTGTTTCTCTTTGCATTTCAGTGGTGATCCCTCTGTTCTTTTGATGGTGGAGACCAAGTCTACTTTGAAATGGAGGAAGAGAAATAGAGGACATAAAGGATTCTCCTACCACTCCTTCCGTTTTTGTGTGAGGTAAGTGTGGTTAAGTTCCAGTGAGAAAAAAAGGCATGTGTGGTGCCTGTCCATTGAAAGCTTTTCCCCAGATGATTTAACTCACTTTGGGAAGGGACTAAAGCATCTTACGGACTTAAAGTTTCCTGAACATTCTTGAGAAAATGCTTGCCTGAGAATGCGTTTCTAGCTTCTCTCTCTGACTAAGGGAAAGCTGCACTTAGAAAGAGCTGGAAAAAAAGAGGTTTGTTGCTGAAAAATTAGACTACATGGCCCTGGAAACTGCCGACTGACCAGATGTTGTAGGGATACAAGTTGTTGAGCTGTGGATATGGTTTCTTTGGAAGCATATACCGTGAATCCCATGAGATCTAAAGGAGAAAGATAATTTTCTTTAGATTCACTATAAAAACTCAACGTGCATTGATTTCAGGGCAGCCAAGACTAGTCTACAGAGGAAATATGCATATTTGAAAGACCTGGGAAAGTCCTTAAGAAAGGCCCTTAAGCACCAAATATCTCCCAGCTAGAGATTAGGAGCTCACTAATTCAGATTTATTTCTTGTGATTATACCTGTGCTTTCCAAGACTGTTGTCTTCAGCTACAGGTGTCTTTGGAGGGATGAATGGGGGATGCAGACCTGTGTGATGGTCAAGGACCAGGTTCACAATTTGCTGCCTGGTCCCATCCAGGCTCTGCCTTTTCTTAACCGTAACCTGGGAACACTCTGCCCTCTAATCCTAAATGTCTTCATCTGTAAAATGAAAGTAATAGTAATGCCTACTTCTTAAAAATCTAGTAAGGATAGTATTGCATAAATAAAACATTTTGCTTAGTGGCTATCACACAGTTAGTGTTCAATGAACCTTACCTCTTGTGTATGACAGGCCATTATTACAACTTTATTAGCCCTTTTGAGTAGAGCACATTTAATAGCTCCCTAGGAATATTGGCGACGGCACCCTACTCCAGTACTCTTGCCTGGAAAATCCCATGGACGGAGAAGCCTGGTAGGCTGCAGTCTGTGGGGTCGCAAAGAGTCGGACACGACTGAGCGACTTCCCTTTCACTTTTCACTTTCATGCATTGGAGAAGGAAATGGCAACCCACTCCAGTGTTTTGCCTGGATAATCCCAGGGACGGAGGAGCCTAGTGGGCTGCCATCTATGGTGTCACGCAGAGTCGGACACTACTGAAGTGACTTAGCAGCAGCAGCAGCAGCAGGAATATTGGACAGGCAGGAGGGAGAGGGAGGAGAAGGGAGGGGGAGGGAGAGGGAGGGAGGGGGAGGGAGGCAGGGAGGGAGGGGGAGGGAGGGAGGAATCTTACTTGCTCCATGAGGAAAATACAGGCACAGTGTGTACATGGGTCAGGCAAGAGAAGCAAGTTTAGGCATGAGATGAACCTGGACTCCAATCCTGATTTTGCTACTTGCAGTTCTTGGGATATTGGGAATTTATTTAGTTCCCTGGGTTCTATTTCCATTGAAAAAAAACAAAGACAAAAACCCAGAAAATAATCCTGCCAGCTTTCTAAAGCACTAGCTGAAATAGGCAGGGAGAGAATAAATGAATACATGATAAATAACAGCTACCTTATGTGTCCCCAACACATCAGAGCCCTTCTTACTAATCATGGGAAGGTGTTGGGTATCAGGTGGGAACTCAGCATCCCAGTGAAGAGTTCAGCACAGTGTGGAAGGTGGTCCTTAGAATGGGAGATAGAAGCCAATCAAGGACAACCCTCATTTCACAAGTTTATTGTCATTATCAAAGTATTTTAGTTTCACAGCAGCTTTCTTTTCTTTTTTAAATTATATCCTGGACATATGTAGGATGATGGCTTTTAATGCTTTGGATTCAGCTTTCTGCAAATGGCACACAAATCTGATGAAGGAGTAAACACAGCTGGTGTCAGAGGCTTGGAGGTGAAGGCCCTCATTCACTCAGAGAGGACAAGGTGGGTGGGAAGAGGGACTGATGGGGATAAGTGCGAGGGTGTGAGTGTGCAAGGAGGGAGATATTTTGAGGTTAGATATAAATATCTACCATGACTTGTACCATAAAGAGAAAACAGCTGAGAAGTCATGTTGTAAATCACCATGGTGTGATCACTGACCTAGAGCCAGACATCTTGGAATGTGAAGTCAAGTGGGCCTTAGAAAGCATCACTACGAACAAAGCTAGTGGAGGTGATGGAATTCCAGTTGAGCTATTTAAAATCCTGAAAGATGATGCTGTGAAAGTGCTGCACTCAATATGCCAGCAAATTTGGAAAACTCAGCAGTGGCCACAGGACTGGAAAAGGTCAGTTTTCATTCCAATCCCAAAGAAAGGCAATGCCAAAGAATGCTCAAACTACCACACAATTGCACTCATCTCACACGCCAGTAAAGCAATGCTCAAAATTCTCCAAGCCAGGCTTCAGCAATATGTGAACCGTGAACTTCCTGATGTTCAAGCTGGTTTTAGAAAAGGCAGAGGAACCAGAGATCAAATTGCCAACATCCACTAGATCATGGAAAAAGCAAGAGAGTTCCAGAAAAACATCTATTTCTGCTTTATTGACTATGCCAAAGCATTTGACTCTGTGGATTACAATAAACTGTGGAAAATTCTGAAAGAGATGGGAATACCAGACCACCTGACCTGCCTCTTGAGAAACATGTATGCAGGTCAGGAAGCAACAGTTAGAACTGGACATGGAACAACAGACTGGTTCCAAATAGGAAAAGGAGTATGTCAAGGCTGTGTATTATCACCCTGTTTATTTAACTTATATGCAGAGTACATCATGAGAAACGCTGGACTGGAAGAAACACAAGCTGAAATCAAGATTGCCGGGAGAAATATCAGTCACCTCAGATATGCAGATGACACTGCCCTTATGGCAGAAAGTGAAGAGGAACTCAAAAGCCTCTTGATGAAAGTGAAAGAGGAGAGTGAAAAAGTTGGCTTAAAGCTCAACATTCAGAAAACGAAGATCATGGCATCCGGTCCCATCATTTCACGGGAAATAGATGGGGAAACAGTGGAAACAGTGTCAGACTTTATTTTTCTGGGCTCCAAAATCACTGCAGATGGTGACTGCAGCCATGAAATTAAAAGACGCTTACTCCTTGGAAGGAAAGTTATGACCAACCTACATAGCATATTCAAAAGCAGAGACATTACTTTGCCAACAAAGGTTCGTCTAGTCAATGTTATGGTTTTTCCAGTGGTCATGTATGGATGTGAGAGTTGGACTGTGAAGAAGGCTGAGTGCCGAAGAATTGATGCTTTTGAACTGTGGTGTTGGAGAAGACTCTTGTGAGTCCCTTGGACTGCAAGAAGATCCAACCAGTCCATTCTAAAGGAGATCAGCCCTGGGATTTCTTTGGAAGAAATGATGCTAAAGCTGAAACTCCAGTACTTTGGCCACCTCATGTGAAGAGTTGACTCATTGGAAAAGACTCTGATGCTAGGAGGGATTGGGGGCAAGAGGAGAAGGGGACGCCAGAGGATGAGATGGCTGGATGGCATCACTGACTCGATGGACGTGAGTCTGAGTGAACTCTGGGAGTTGGTGATGGACAGGGAGGCCTGGCATGCTGCGATTCATGGGGTCGCAGAGAGTCGGATATGACTGAGTGACTGATCTGACCTGATCTGATCTGAAAGTATGGAAACTAAAAAACTGTCTTGTTTGAGTTCAAGACCATGTTGTTTGTCTCATTTGAAATGAAAATAACCTCTTATTTCAAAGAACACTGTATTTTTTCCAAGTTAGTAATACATTGACAGTTCAAAATCAAAATGATATAAAAGGTACACAGGAAGAAGTCCACTTCACACTTGTCCCTTCCCATCATTCCTGTCCTCTCTTACTTCCTACTTTTCGTACTAATTTTGGTGTGTTGACTTATTTATGTTTCCAATATTTCTTTTTGCAGATGCTGACAGATAAGGACAGAACATACTGTTCCCACCCTCCTCATTTTATTACACAAAAATGCAGCCCACATTGTATTGAGCTTTGCACATTGCTTTCTCTGCTTAACTGGACAGCCTGAACACCTCTGTACATTGGTACAGAAAAGGCGCTAATTTTTTTTTTTTTTTCACAGCTGCAAAGGATTAATTTTGTAAATATGCCATGTTTTATTTGGGTCCCATCCAAACCCTGTCACAATAAATAGTCTTGTACACTTTCACTTACTATGTGTGTGCAGATGTAACTGTTGGGAAAAAGCCCAGATGTGGGATTGCCAGATCCAATGGCCACTGAGCCAGATTCTCCTGCACAGGCCTGCATCATTTCCCCCTTCATGATAAAGGAATGCCATTTTTATCTGTATTTCTCATATTAATTTGTAACCCATTTAGCTACAAATATTTCTTTTTCTATGAAATGTCTTTTATGTGCTTTGCCTGCTTTTTCATTGGATGAGATTGGTGCATCCAGGGTGGTATGGCATAGACTACCTGTTTTTCTATTGGGTTCTTCCTAGTCTTCTTTATTTCTGGGAGTGCCTTAGGAATTTATCATTTATTCAGGAGAGTGATATTTGTTACATGATTTGCAACTTTTCTCCAGTTTATCATTTTGTCATTTACCTTGCTTATGGCATATTTGCTATGTTAATGGATTTAAAAATACATATGTAGTTTATCTTCTTTAATTTTATGACATGGACTTTCAGTCATGTAAGGGACTTGCCTCCTCCAGGCTTAGCAAGGAATTCATTATATTACCTTTTGCAATTTTTAAAAACTTTTGTTTTTAAATACTTGCTATAATTGAAGGTTTATCCTTATGTATAATGTGAGGTACAGATCTAATTTTATTTTATCTCTTCTTTATGTGGACAATCAGTTGTTCTGTTAATCTAAAGACCCATCTTTATTGATATAAATGTCATCTTTATCATATACTATATTACTGAATGTATTTGTACTGAAAACTTTTGAAATTTTCTTCTAATCCACAGGTCTTTCTATTTATATACCAGACATGTAGTTATTAAGATTCTGTGGTATGTTTTAATATCTGGTAAACTGAATCTTCCACATTCCTTTTTTTCTTTTAGTTTTTCTAGCTATTTAAATTTTTTTCCACATGAACTTTATGTGTTTCTGGAAAAGGTCAGTTTTTATTCCAATCTCAAAGAAAGGCAATGCCAAAGAATGCTCAAACTACCACACAATTGCACTCATCTCACACGCTAGTAAAGCAATGCTCAAAATTCTCCAAGCCAGGCTTCAGCAATACATGAACCGTGAACTTCCAGATGTTCAAGCTGGTTTTAGAAAGGCAGAGGAACCAGAGATCAAATTGCCAACATCCACTGGATCATGGAAAAAGCAAGAGAGTTCCAGAAAAACATCTATTTCTGCTTTATTGACTACGCCAAAGCCTTTGACTGTGTGGATCACAATAAACTGTGGAAAATTCTGAAAGAGATGGGAATACCGGACCACCTGACCTGCCTCTTGAGAAACCTATATGCAGTTCAGGAAGCAACAGTTAGAACTGGACATGGAACAACAAACTGGTTCCAAATAGGAAAAGGAGTACATTGAGGCTGCATATTATCACCCTGCTTATTTAATTTATATGCAGAGTACATCATGAGAAACTCTGGGCTGGAAGCAGCACAAGCTGGAATCAAGATTGCCGGGAGAAATATCAATCACCTCAGATATGCAAATGACACCACCCTTATGGCAGAAAGTGAAGAGGAAATAAAGAGCCTCTTGATGAAAGTGAAAGAGGAGAGTGAAAAAGTTGGCCTAAAGCTCAACATTCAGAAAACGAAGATCATGGCATCCGGTCCCATCACTTCATGGGAAATAGATGGGGAAACAGTGGAAACAGTGTCAGACTTTATTTTTCTGGGCTCCAAAATCACTGCAGATGGTGACTGCAGCCATGAAATTAAAAGACGCTTACTCCTTGGAAGGAAAGTTATGACCAACCTACATAGCATATTCAAAAGCAGAGACATTACTTTGCCAGCAAAGGTCCATCTAGTCAGGGCTATGGTTTTTCCAGTGGTCATGTATGGATGTGAGAGTTGGACTGTGAAGAAGACTGAGCACCGAAGAATTGATGCTTTTGAACTGTGGTGTTGGAGAAGACTCTTGAGAGTCCCTTGGACTGCAAGGAGATCCAACCAGTCCATTCTGAAGGAGATCCTTCAGTCCTGGGTGTTCTTTGGAAGGAGTGATGCTAAAGCTAAAACTCCAGTACTTTGGCCACCTCATGCGAAGAGTTGACTCATTGGAAAAGACTCTGATGCTGGGAGGGATTGAGGACAGGAGGAGAAGGGGACGACAGAGGATGAGATGGCTGGATGGCATCACTGACTCAATGGACGTGAGTTTGAGTGAACTCCGGGAGTTTGTGATGGACAGGGAGGCCTGGCGTGCTGCGATTCATGGGGTTGCAAAGAGTCAGACACAACTGAGCGACTGAACTGAACTGAATGCCATATTTAGAAGTTAATGTTGGGACAACTGGCACCTTTTTGTTACTGAGTCTTTCTATCCATGATATCTAAGATTATGTCTTTATATACATTGAAGTTATAGGGGAGGAAAAACTTCCCCTCTAATGTGTAGGTTCTTCAGTGGGGGCCCTGCAAATTAGAATAACAAACGAATAATGAGAGAAAACACTTTATTACCAAATGCTGAGCTAATCACAGGAGAAACTTCAGTGATGAATAATTCAAAACGGTGGTTAGAACTGGGGCTTATGTAGTATCTTAGCAAAAGAACAATAATATTGCTAAGAAGTGACAAAGCAAAGGATAAGGGGTTTAGGCTTCTAAGGAGTGGTAAACTGGGTAGGTAAACACATCAGTTCAGTTCAGTTGCTCATTCGTGTCTGACTCTTTTTGACCCCATGAATCGCAGCACGCCAGGCCTCCCTGTCCATCACCAACTCCCGGAGTTCACTCAGACTCACATCCATCAAGTCAGTGATGCCATCCAGCCATCTCATCCTCTGTCGTCCCCTTCTCCTCCTGCCCCCAATCCCTCCCAGCATCAGAGTCTTTTCCAATGAGTCAACTCTTCGCATGAGGTGGCCAAAGTACTGGAGTTTCAGCTTTAGCATCATTCCTTCCAAAGAAATCCCAGGGCTGATCTCCTTCAGAACGGACTGGTTGGATCTCCTTGCAGTCCAAGGGACTCTCAAGAGTCTTCTCCAACACCACAGTTCAAAAGCATCAATTCTTCGGTGCTCAGTCTTCTTCACAGTCCAACTCTCACATCCATACATGACCACTGGAAAAACCATAGCCTTGACTAGACGGACCTTTGTTGGCAAAGTAATGTCTCTGCTTTTGAATATGCTGTGTAGGTTGGTCATAACTTTCCTTCCAAGGAGTAAGCGTCTTTTAATTTCATGGCTGCAGTCACCATCTGCAGTGATTTTGGAGCCCAGAAAAATAAAGTCTGGCACGGTTTCCACTGTTTCCCCATCTATTTCCCATGGAGTGATGGGACCAGATGCTATGATCTTTGTCTTCTGAATGTTGAGCTTTAAGCCAACTTTTTCACTCTCCACTTTCACTTTCAAGAGGCTTTTGAGTTCCTCTTCACTTTCTGCCATAAGGGTGGTGTCATTTGCATATCTGAGGTTATTGATATTTCTCCCGGCAATCTTGATTCCAGCTTGTGTTTCTTCCAGTCCAGAGTTTCTCATGATGTACTCTGCATAGAAGTTAAATAAGCAGGGTGACAATATACAGCCTTGACGTACTCCTTGTCCTATTTGGAACCAGTTTGTTGTTCCATGTCCAGTTCTAACTGTTGCTTCCTGACCTGCACACATATTTCTCAAAAGGCAGGTCAGGTGGTCTGGTATTCCCATGTCTTTCAGAATTTTCCACAATTTATTGTGATCCAGACAGTCAAAGGCTTTGGCATAGTCAATAAAGCAGAAATAGATGTTTTTCTGGAACTCTCTTGCTTTTTCCATGATCCAGTGGATGTTGGCAATTTGATCTCTGGTTCCTCTGCCTTTTCTAAAACCAGCTTGAACATGAGGAAGTTCACGATTCACGTATTGCTGAAGCCTGGCTTGGAGAATTTTGAGCATTACTTTACTAGCATGTGAGATGAATGCAATTGTGCAGTAGTCTGAACATTCTTTGGCGTTGCCTTTCTTTGAGATTGGAATAAAAACTGACCTTTGCCAGTCCTGTGGCCACTGCTGTGTTTTCCAAATTTGCTGGCATATTGAGTGCAGCACTTTCACAGCATCATCTTTCAGGATTTTAAATAGCTCAACTGGAATTCCATTATCTCCACTAGCTTTGTTCGTAGTGATGCTTTCTAAGGCCCACTTTACTTCACATTCCAGGATGTCTGGCTCTAGGTCAGTGATCACACCATCATGATTATCTGGGTCATGAAGATCTTTTTTGTACAGTTCTTCTGTGTATTCTTGCCACCTCTTCTTAATATCTTCTGCTTCTGTTAGGTCCATACCACTTTTGTCCTTTATAGAGCCTATCTCTGCATGAAATGTCCTCTTGGTATCTCTAGTTTTCTTGAAGAGATCTCTAGTCTTTCCCATTCTGTTGTTTTCCTCTATTTCTTTGCATTGATTGCTGAGGAAGGCTTTCTTATCTCTTCTTGCTATTCACTGAAACTCTGCATTCAGATGCTTATATCTTTCCTTTTCTTCTTTGCTTTTTGCTTCTCTTCTTTTCACAGCTATTTGTAAGGCCTCCCCAGACAGCCATTTTGCTTTTTTGCATTTCTTTTCCATGGGAATGGTCTTGATCCCTGTTACCTGTACAATGTCACGAACCTCATTCCATAGTTCATCAGGCACTCTATATATCAGATCTAGGCCCTTAAATCTATTTCTCACTTCCACTGTATAATCATAAGGGATTTGATTTAGGTCATACCTGAATGGTCTAGTGGTTTTCCCTACTTTCTTCAATTTAAGTCTGAATTTGGCAATAAGGAGTTCATGATCTGAGCCACAGTCAGCTCCTGGTCTTGTTTTTGTTGACTTTATAGAGCTTCTCCATCTTTGGCTGCAAAGAACATAATCAATCTGATTTTGGTGTTGACCATCTGGTTATGTCCATGTGTAGAGTCTTCTCTTGTGTTGTTGGAAGAGGGTGTTTGCTATGACCAGTGCATTTTCTTGGCAAAACTCTATTAGCCTTTGCCCTGCTTCATTCCGTATTCCAAGGCCAAATTTGCCTGTTACTCCAGGTGTTTCTTAACTTCCTACTTTTGCATTCCGGTCCCCTATAATGAAAAGGACATCTTTTTTGGGTGTTAGTTCTAAAAGGTCTTGTAGGTCTTCATAGAACCGTTCAACTTCAGCTTCTTCAGCTATACTGGTTGGGGCATAGACTTGGATTACTGTGATATTGAATGGTTTGCCTTGGAAATGAACAGAGATCATTCTGTCGTTTTTGAGATTGCATCCAAGTACTGCATTTCGGACTCTTTTGTTGACCATGATGGCTTCTCCATTTCTTCTGAGGAATTCCTGCCCGCAGTAGTAGATACAATGGTCATCTGAGTTAAATTCACCCATTCCAGTCCATTTGAATTCGCTGATTCCTAGAATGTCTACGTTCACTCTTGCCATCTCTTGTTTGACCACTTCCAATTTGCCTTGATTCATGGACCTGACATTCCAGGTTCCTATGTAATATTGCTCTTTACAGCAAACATATAGGTGAACCTAATAGAAGATAAGGACTAGTCAGTAAGGTTTGTTATGTAAATTTCTCTGGGCTGATAAGATGCTGAAGCTGAAACTCTAATACTTTGGCCACCTGATGTGAAGAACTGACTCATTGGAAAAGACCCTGATGCTGGGAAAGATTGAAGGCAGGAGGAGAAGGGGATGACAGAGGATGAGATGGTTGGATGGCAACACTGACTCAATGGACATGAGTTTGAACAAGCTCTGAGAGTTGATGGTGGACAGGGAAGCCTGGCATGCTGCAGTCCATGGGGTCACAAAGAGCTGGACATGACTGAGCAACTAAACTGACTGACTGATTAAAAATTATCCTCTCCTTCTTAATAGAGGAAGGAAGAGCAAGAAAGTTTGTGTGTGTTTGCTTCTTTTCAACTGCCTTTAGCTCAAAATAATAATGTTAGAGTGGCATATTTTGGGGCAGTATGCTTTAAACGCCTTCAAAGTCTTCAGGAGAGCTTTAAAGTTTCTCACATCAAGTTGCACTTTTAAAAATTTTTTTCTAAATATTTTACTTTTTAGATGCTATGGTAAATATGGTCTTCTCTTCCATCTTATCTTCAGACTAATTGTCTTAAATTAGGAAGCACCATGAGACAAATTATATATTGCAATTAAATAACTTGTAAGGTCAATCAAGGAAAGTGTGCTAGTTACTCAGTCATGTCCGACTCTTTGTGACCTCATGGACTATAAGCCCACCAGGCTCCTCTGTCCATGGAATTCTTCAGGCAAGAATACTGGAGTGGGTTGCCATTCCCTTCTCCAGGGGATCTTTCTGACCCAGGGATCAAACCCAGGTCTCCTGCATTGCAGGCAGATTCTTCATTGTCTGAGAAACCAGGGAAGCCCCTTAGTCAAGGAAAGCCACAATATCAGAAGCAGTTTAACAATTTGTACAGACACTTGTCAGTACCATGAAGTTACTGTAACACATGCTGGCTATATAGCTTCTAAAACCAGAAACACACACACACACATACACATACCAGTTATTATTGAAAATATAATGCCAAAGCACAATAGGAGATAAAAGTGAAAAAGAGGTTTGTTCTAACTTGTCAGTGCCTTCTAATGGGTGGCCTTAGTATCTGAAGTGGCTGCCTCTTTTGCTGAGGTTTAGATGTGAGCCTTGGAGTTAAGAGGAATGTTGGATTGGGTGGAAATACACTGTTCCAGTAAGAAATAGAAGAGATTTGGATGCCTGGGGAAAGACTAGCAATGTGAAAGCCTCGAGCTAGCTGGGCTGGAAATTGGAGGGGGAAGAACAGAGAAGGAACCCCTCTGATAGGATGAAAAGTTTGGGGTAGAAGAAATTGCTGTATGGGGATGTTGGAATTCCTGTGTTGAGAGCTGGGTTGTGGTTACCCTTCCAACAGCCCTGAGAAGTGGCTATAATCACTGAGAAGTCTATTCTGTCTGGACTACTTTTTTCCCCATGCCCTCCAAAAACAAACAAAACAATCCATAAATACTTTTTTCAGAATTAGCCTTCCTGTGAAAAGATTACCTCTTCCTTTTGCATCTCTTATTGTGACAGAAGAGTGTAACAGTCAGTCCTGTTTGTGTAATGAATTCTGTGATGAACAAGCCTGTGGAACAGCTTCTCTCATTCCTAGCTGTCCATGCTAACGAGCCAGATTCTGGTTGCCTTCTGGATTAAGAGCAGGGCATTACGGGGGCTCGTGTGCATTTGCTGTGGCTCCGCTCAGGTGAGTCACCGTGTGGAGGGAAGGCTACTTCTTATCGGTAAGTTACTGGCTCACAGGCCACCACGTTTTATCTTTTTCCTGGGAAATACCTGAACTGAAATTACTTTATTTACCAGTTTATTTCTTTATTACAGCATCTCTCACTCCAAAGCTCCATTCGAATGTCGATCTTACCTACTCTGTTAACTGCTGTATTCCCAGTGTTCAGAACAGTGCACGTGATAGGCCTTTAATATTTGTTGAACAAACGAACAAAATATAGTTCAGCATCTATATTTCTTTTGTTTTCTTAAAGCTGCAGTTTGTATCTGCTGCATTGGCTGAAATATGCATTCTGTATAAATGAGCTTATCCTCCCTGCAACGATTTAAAAATTATATAACATTAAACTTAGAAATGGAGAAGGCAATGGCACCCAACTCCAGTACTCTTGCCTGGAAAATCCCATGGATGGAGGAGCCTGGTAGGGGTCCTGGTAGGGGTTGCTAAGAGTTGGGCACGACTGAGCGACTTCACTTTCACTTTTCACTTTCATGCCTTGGAGAAGGAAATGGCAACCCACTTCAGTGTTCTTGCCTGGAGAATCCCAGGGACAGGGGGCCTGGTGGGCTGCCGTCTATGGGGTCGCACAGAGTCGGACACAACTGAAGCGACTTAGCAGCAGCAAGCTTACAAAATGACTTTCAATTTTCTTTTCTAATCTGACTGTTTCTATATCAAATGACTTTAAGTGTTCCCACAAATCATTATTATACAAAGTAAAACCAACACTTCAATCTCAAGTTTTAAAATTTAACAACTTAGAAAAAGAAAGTGAAATTATGATAGGAAGAAATGGCTGGGCTTGACTTGTACTTGCAATTTTTTTTCACTTGCTATTGGATACTCTACTTTTCCTCTTTATGACATGAAGATGACAATTTCCAGTAATATATTTTTATAATATTCCAGTGTTAAATTTATTTTAGTCCAGTTATAATAAAATATAACTATGGGAACGCACCTAACATCTGCAAAGTTAGTAGATGGGAAATAGCTCAAAGCAGAAAAAATAATTGGTTAAAGAATGAAGCAAAATACAACAAAATTTTATTTAAAATTTGTCAAATTCAAAAACATCTCTCACCAAAAGAATATTAACTAATATTCACTGATTAAAAACTGAAAGATGAAAATTATGTAGGCATTTAGCTCAATATTCTAGAGAAAAAAGAGTAAACAAATAAAAAGAAGGAAGAAATGAAAATAAATGTTAAAATTAATGGGTTAGAAAGCATGTACTTGTACGCTAAGGTAAAAAGTGAGTGAGTTTGACTATGTCAAAATTAAAGATTTCTGTTAAATAAAAGGCAACATAGAAAAGTTGAGATGCATGATATATTGAGAGAAGGTATTTGCAGTATTTATAACTGACAAGTAATGAATTGAGAAAACAACAAATTCCGGAAAATGGATAAAAACAAGAACATCAACCACCACCACAAATGAAATACCCTGGAAGAAAATGAGTGAAGATTCCTAGTAGTAAAAAGCAGAACCGATAACAAGCATATCAACAGATGGTCAACCTCACTAATTATTATAGAAACTTGATGACAATAATGAGAATACAGTAACTCCCATAAAATAGTAAATTATTAGAAAATTAGGTTGTTGGGCCACACCCTGCAGGCTAGCAAGCCTTACGGTTGCTCAACCTTATGACCAGAGAAAGAACCCAGAGATAGCGACAGAGACATCAACAGTTTATTGGACAGGGGAATCTTCCATGTCCTGAGCAAAAGGGTCGTGGATTGAAATCCCACTGTGACCAGCAGACAGCAAGCAGAAAATGACGGCCATCTTCGATACATGGGGGAGGAGGAGGCTCCCTTTATAGGTGGGATTGACATCAGATTAGCTCATCAATTACCAGGGAAACCAGTGGCTGGAGCAGGAGGCAAGCAGGAAGGCAGTGACTAATTAAACCCTATAACCAAGAGTATTGGATAGGCAAGTGAATGAAGCAGGGTCTGCTGGAGCAGGAGATGTGCAGAGAGCAAGAGAACAGCCATCTTGACTGGCCTGACCTTACACAGGTATTACCAAGTGTTAGCAGGCATATGTGGGAAATAAGAAACTCCTTGCACTGCAGGTGGAGAGCAATAGACATTTTGGAGAAATGGCCTGTCTGCACACTGCAATTAGTAATACTTCTGGGTATAACTCAGGGCATGAAATTTTTGTCCTGTAGGGAAAATTGTTTTCAAGTCTCCTACCAAGGTGGAATTGGCAAAAATCTTTACATGGGGGACTTCCCTGGTGATCTAGTGTTAACAGTGCCTGCCAATGCAGGGGACACAGGTTCGATCCCTGGGAGGATCCCACATAATGCAGGGCGGCTAAGCCTGTGTGCCACAACTACTGAGCCTGAGCTCTAGAGCCGGTGCTTCCACGAGAGAAGCCACTGCAGTGAGAAGCTCGAGCGCCACAACTAGAGAGTAGCCCCCACCTGCTGCAACTAGGGAAAGCCTGTGCGTAGCAACGAAGACACAGTGCACTCAAAAATACAGACAATAAAAAGTGTAAAGTCTTTACATGGGATTTGTATTGATACCTTTCTGGACCCTTGTACCATTCCAGAGGGTAGGGGTTGGTAATTTGTATCAGCTCCTTTCACCCTCCTTGTCCCTCTATAGAGCCTTGAGAAATCTCACACAGATTCTTAAGGGGACTTGTTAGAGTATATTTATTGAAGAGATGTAAATAGTAGCAGGTGTTCATCTCTAGGAGCATGGATAGGTGAAGGATGGTGCATGTATGCCTTGAGTACTACACAGCGGTCAGAAGAGATGAATTAGATGAGTACTGTTTCAGGCTGAAAAATGGCCCTCTGAGGATGGCCACCTTCTGATCCCCAGAACCTGTGCAAATGGGATCAAGTAATGTTAATGGAAGAATTGATGCTTTTGAACTGTGGTGTTGGAGAAGACTCTTGAGAGTCCCTTGGACTGCAAGGAGATCCAACCAGTCCATTCTGAAGGAGATCAGCCCTGGGATTTCTTTGGAAGGACTGATGCTAAAGCTGAAACTCCAGTACTTTGGCCACCTCATGCGAAGAGTTGACTCATTGGAAAAGACTCTGATGCTGGGAGGGACTGGGGGCAAGAGGAGAAGGGGACGCCAGAGGATGAGATGGCTGGATGGCATCACTGACTCAATGGACATGAGTCTGAGTGAACTCCGGGAGTTTGTGATGGACAGGGAGGCCTGGCGTGCTGCGATTCATGGGGTTGCAAAGAGTTGGACACGACTGAGCTACTGATCTGATCTGAATGTTAATGGCGGGAGAGTAGCCTGCATTATCCAGGTGGGCCAGTGCAATAACAGGAGTCCTTATCAGAGGGAGGCAGTGCGCTCACAGTCAGGAATAGGAGATATGAGGAAGGAAGCAAGAGATTGGAGAGAAGCAAGGAAGGACTCCTGAACCTATTTAGCCTTTAGAGACTGAAAAAGTCAAGGAAACAAGATTCTTCTCTCAGAGCCTTTGGGAAAAAAAACCAACCCTGGCAACCCCTTGATTTTAGACCAGGGACTTTAGGTGGTAGTTGATGTTAACCTTGAACTCCTGATCTCCAGGACAGTAAAATGATGATTTGTTGTTTTAAGCCACTGAGTTTGAAATAATTTGTTATGGCAGCAATAAGAAATTAATAGAAACATACAATATGAATAATTCCAAAATTACAGGCTAAAATAAAAAGACATTACATTTTTCTAGAAAAGATACTGATCTGAGGACTGGAAGAAGTCTATTTAGAGGAAAGGAATGAGAGTATGGGTTACAGTAAAGTAGAAAATAAATAAAAGAACTGAAATAGAGAGTCCAGTACAGAACAGTTGTAAAAGTGAGTCATATAGAAGGGAGTATGATTAACTCATATCTCTGCACCTGAGATTCCTTGTAATACTTCTCCTATTAAATTAAAAAAAGAACAAAAGAAAGAAAGAAATGGACAACAGAATTGTTATGGAAATACAGAGGTGGTTCTGTGAAAAGATATTGAATAAGCAAATCCTTGGCATCTGTGACCATGAAGGAAAGGAGAAAAACACAATAACATCATTTAGTGTGGGAACTAGGTTTTAACCACAGATGATATAGAGGATACTTAAAAATTAAATGGGATTGCCTGGTAGCCCAGCTGGTAAAGAATCCGCCTACAATGTAGGAGACGCCAGTTCGATTCCTGGGTTGGAAAGATTCTCTGGAGAAGGGATAGGCTACCCACTCCAGTATTCTTGGGCTTCCCTAGTGGCTCCGCTGGTAAAGAATTTCCCTGCAATGTGAGAGACCTGGGTTGGGAAGATCCCCTGGGGACCAGCTACCCACTCCAGTATTCTGGCCTGGAAAATTCCATGAACTGTATACAGCCTGCAAAAGTTGGATACAACTGAGCAACTTTCACTTTAGAAATTAAATACTCTTTATAACACTAAGTAAAGAAATTGAATATTTTGATAAAATCAATAGTCTTTTTCAGGAATTTTAAATTACCAAAATTGACTCAGGGAATGGCTTTAAAAAAAACCTCACCAAATCAATTAGGTGGAAAACCGAAGAGGAATTTAAAATATTTCCTTAACTCTAATCTTCCTAAAGCCAGATCTGGATATTTTGAAAGACAAATTCCATAAATATCTTCTGAAAAAAGATGATTTCTATACTATTTAATCTGTTCCAAAACATCAGAAATGATAGAAACCTTCTGTTCTGCCCCTAATAGTAAGCCCTGTTAGGATGGGCAATGTGATAAACAGGAATCCTATTTAGGAGTCAGAGGACCTGTTTTCCAGTCATGCTTGTTCCACTCGTACACTGAGTACTCTCCAGCAGTTTGCCTGGTACCCCCTGTTTTAGAGGCTCACCTGTCAATCAGGAGCTTGACAGATGGCTTATGTCAGCTCTGCCCTTTTATCCCCAGCCCGTCTCAGATTTTCACTATTAGGTTTGCTGTTGCCTCTCCTTCCCCACCTGCAGGCTCTATCCCAGTCCAGGGTCTGAACTCATCCTGACAGAGCAGACCCAGTTCCCTTCTCCCCACCTCTTCAATCCAAGACACATTTCATCTTTATGATGTTCATAGATTCTGGATCAAGAGGAGGAGGCAGGCCTGACCATGAACATCAACATGGTTCCCTAACACTCGAAGCTTCCCCACCCCACCCCAGGGCATTCATGTCATTCTCTGAATAGCTCCAGGATTCTGCTTTTGTTTCTGCCAACCTGAAGTTCTAGCCCAGAGTCTCCCAACCTACTGACTGTGGACACCTGGAAGATTATAGATAGCGGTTGTGAGAAAGTTAGGAATTCTTTTCTATTCCAGCTATTGTTTGTGGATTGATTATCTCATGCACGTATGTGTCATTACTTTTCCAAAAGAACTTGTGTTAATGTTAGTTCAACCAAGAGATAGAAACCACACAGTGATGTAAAGCAGGGGATGTTTATTACAAAGAGTTATTAAACTATGATAGAAGAGTAACTGTAAAGATGTAAAAGGAACTTCAAAGGGCACCATAAGACTAAGAAAGAGGACCCATGGGACGACAACTTGGAAGAAGGGGTTCAGGCCTTGCTGGAGAAGGTGTGTTAGCATCCCACTGGATGTCAGAGAAGGTGCTGTCTGCCAGGATCAGAGCTGGCTCATAGTCATTGGGAAAGCAGGAAGCAATCTCCAGTTAGGGCCTGGGAGAACAGGCAAGGGGATGGGCTTGTGAGGGAATGGGGGGAGGTGCATGTTGTGAACTGAAGGTTTATGTCCCCCTCCTCCCATCCATCGGAGAAGGCAATGGCACCCCCACTCCAGTACTCTTGCCTGGAAAATCCCATGGACGGAGGAGCCTGGAAGGCTGCAGTCCATGGGGTCGCTGAGGGTTGGACACGACTGAGTGACTTCACTTTCACTTTTCACTTATGCATTGGAGAAGGAAATGACAACCCACTCCAGTGTTCTTGCCTGGAGAATCCCAGGGATGGGGGAGCCTGGTGGGCTGCCATCTATGGGGTCGCACAGAGTTGGACATGACTGAAGTGACTTAGCAGCCTCCCATCCATATGGTGAAGCCCAAAGGTGATGGTATTTGGAGGTGAGGCCTTTGGGGGATAATTAGATCTAAGGGTGGAGCCCCATGATGGGATTAGCATCCTTAAAGAGGAAGAGAGTTAGTTCTTTTTCCCTCTTTCTCTGCCAGATGATGGGACATTTAAGAGGAAGTACTTCATTAAGAACCTGACCATGTGGGCACCCTGATCTCAGACTTGTAGTCTCAAGAGCTAAGAGAAATAAATGTTTGTGATTTAAGGCACCCAGTCTGTGTATTCTGTTATAGCAGCTGGAATGGACTTAGACAATGTATTTTAGTGATTCCTAGTTGGTTTTTATCATTATGTGTTTCTCAACTGCTTCCCAGATGATGCAGTGGTAAGAATCCGCCTGCCAATGCAGGAGATGTGGGAGACTCTCCCTGACCCAAGGTTCAATCCTTGGGTTCAATCCTTGGATCAGGTTCATTCCTTGGGTCAGGGAGAACCCCTGGAGGACAACATGGCTACCCATTCCAGTATTCTTGCCTGGAAAATTCTGTGGACAGAGGAGTCCAGTGGGCTACAGTCCAGAGGGTCACAAAGAGTCAGATACAGCTGAGTGACTGAGCACTGATTGACTGATTTCTCAATTAATGGATACAAAGAAGACAACAACAAGCATGGAGAGAGGGGAGTCCCTAAGATATTTTGTGGTTGAGCATGAATCCTTCTCCTTGACAAGGTGAGAATCTGTTGCTCCAGCGAGCTGCCAAACATGAATCCCAGTGATGTCCACCTGGTGACTTGGCTCTAAAATAGTGTCCTTCCTGCCCAGCTGTCAGGTTTCAGTAAATCTATGCTGTTCACTCTAGTGTGAATCATTTGCATAAATTATGAGAGTCTCCTGAGTGCCTTGTGCATCACTTCTTGACCTCTGAGTCCTAGGATGCAATCAGCCTCTGTAAGTACCTGGTCATTCCTCAAACTCTATGTCCATTCAGCTCAAAGTGGCTGTTTGGACTTCTGCCCCTCTCACAAGATAGGACAGTTGGCTTGAGTGAATGAGTGAATCAATGTTCAACCACCTCCTGCACAGTTCTTTTTTATATTTATTTATTTGCACTGGGTCTTAGTTGTGATACTTGGAATCTTTGATCTTCCTGGAGGCATGAGTGATTTTTACTTGTGTTATGCAAGATCTTTTTTGAATTGTGGATTGTGGGATCTAGTTCCCTGACCAGGGATTGAACCCAGGCCCCCCTGCCTTGGGAACATGGAGTCTTAGCCACTGGACCACGAGGGAAGTCCCTCCCATATAGTTCTGAAGAACTCATACTAAATGTATGTGGAAGCACAGTGGCAGTATAAAGCATTATGATTATTATTGCCAGTAATAGCGTAACTTTTAAATAAAGTTTTCTTTGATTTCAGTAGATTTCATTTGCAAACCAGTGAGATGGATATATATATATATATCCACATATATTAGCAGACGGTAAAGAATCCCCCCACAATGCAGGAAACTTGGGTTCGATCCCTGGGTCAGAAAAATACCCTGGAGAAGGAGATGGCAACCCACTCCAGTATTCTTGCCTGGAGAACCCCACGGTCAGAGGATCATGGTGGGCTACAGTCCTTGGGGTCGCAAAGAATTGGACATGACTGAATGACTAAGCACACACTCATACACACACATTCTACTTTTATAACCAAACTCACTTGTAACTAAGCAACTCAAAATTTCTGTGAAGTCTGCCTTAAACATAAGATTCTGTCGTAAGACATTTCTCCCTTACACACCTGCGTCTGAACATTGCAGCCACAGCGCTGTGCACTTTCAAATACCTCGCCATCTGGTCTGGAAGATAACCATCCCACATTGCATCTGAGAACTCTGACCTGAATGCCATTTCCAGGTAATAGGTGAGAGTAGGGGAGAGGAGAGAAGGAGAAAGAATTAAGAGCAAGAGTGAGTTTCATTTCAAATGAAACAAGCAGGTCAGCTGAGAGAGGACTAGTTGGCCCTGCTCACTTTACAGGTTGAAGTTTTACCTTAAACTCAACTTTTCAGTAACAAAAAAAGAAGAAGAAAATTGTGAAACTGGTAATGATTATGCGATACTTGAATTTGGTTCAAATACAGGACAATATAAGTCAGTACAACTCTTGGCTGACACAAATGAGGAGTTATGCTTAAGTGCACAAAAAGTTTCCCATGAGCCACTTGTTTTTGGTTTTAATAAGGCTCCACCTCTTTAAACGAATTGCCAGTAAATTTCTTTGCTAGTTTAATGCTAGAAAACAAATGGGAACCTTGAGGTTTTTCCCCTCAAGATGCCTGTTTCTAAAATCAAGATTATGACAGCCATTTGGGGGATGGGAATATGGAAGAGAGAGAAGACGTCAAAAAAATGTTGGGAGGGGTGGAGTCACAGAAACTCATGGTAAGGAAAGATATTTTTATTGGTGTGTGATATGTATAGCTAAGCAACCTGACAAGCTGATGTAGTGATTCAGGTATACAAATCCTGAGAAGTTATCACAGTAAGCCTCTTAGTATATACTGAGCCCCGAAGATGGACAGAGGGACTGGATGTTGGCAGAGCTCTGTCTAACGATTGATCTGAGAATTTGTGTCTATTGTTCCTTTCACCAAGCCTCCTTGAATTGTAGAGGAAACATGATACTTGCATTTTTAATATTTTTAATGCTCACTAAGAGGTATAGATCCTGTAGGATTATTTTCCAATTGGGATTTCAGTTGCTAAAGTTCCTTTCTCTAACCACAACCTTACAGGTCTTCTCTCCCACTGTCCAAATCTACTCAGCTTGTTTCCTAACCAACCATAGCCCAACACTGGACTCTATGGTCAATTGACTTCTTCCTTTGACTTTCCTGAGCCCATGGATCACCCTCCATCAGCTCTCTCTACATCTCAATCAGTCTATGAAGCCCAGCTATAAGAGGACCAATCCATGTGAAATCCTGGCTCAACAAATACCCAGGCACAACAACATCATTATTCCATGTTGTCCGTCACTCCTCTGCTGCAGGAGTCTCTTCCATGTGCCCCTCATGATAGCTATTTGAGGAGCCTCTGTCTTCAAACTTCCTTCTTCCCACTCCACTGATAATCAAATCACCTGTTTAATTTTTTTTTTTTTTTACTAAGATGATCCAAGCCAACATGTGTGAGTTTCGTCAGTTAAACTTGTCTTCAATTCAAATGATCTATCCTTACATCATTTTCTTAGTTCTTATTTTCAGATTCAAAGAGGAGAGAGTCTCTTGAGTCCTGGATCAGCAGTTCCCAAACTTGGCTGTATGTTAGAATCAATTAGGAAATATTACATGTTTTGATGCCCAGGCACTCCCAGACCAGTTAAATCAGAAGCTCTGGAGGTGGGATCCAGGCACTGATTGTTTTTAACGCTCCCAAGTGACTCCATGATGCATCCCAGCTTAAGAACCTCAGCTTTGTTTGGTTTCAGATCAACGTTGAAGGGTGTTTTGCACCCATCATTATCCCCCTCCCTTTCCATATCTTTACTCTTCTCCCACCTCTTTTGCTTCTTGCATTCCACCTTTCAAAATTTATAGGTCTCTCAAATTGAGCAAATATTTCCCTTTACCTTGCTGCTTCTCTAGCAATCATGCCTCTTGCCTACTTCTGTTTGCTGTCAAATGTGTGGAAGACTCTCTATACCGTCCATTTATACTTCCTCCCTCATTTTGCTAGTAATCTGAGTTCTAAGTTCTCTACATAAACACTTTTCTGAAGTTAAATATGAACCTAATTTTCTTCCTCCAATTTAAGAGAGACTTGAGACTGTTGACCATCTCTTCCTGAAGTGCTTGATTCTAAAGTGTGTGGAAGTGAAGGTCGCTCAGTTGTGTCCAACTCTTTGTGACCCCATGGACCAGTAGAAAGAGGAGATTCAGATTCTGTAACTCTCTGTATGATCTTGAACAAGTCATTTCCCCTCTGAACTCAAAACAAGGGGGAGGCATGTCGATTAGACAATGCCCAAGGTCCCTAATATTCAATGGCTTTTGTGTTTGAAGCCGCCAAAGAGACAGAATAGCATGGAGGTTATGAGAAACTTGGGCCTGATAGTCTCTGTCTCAGGGAAGGGAGGGATCACAGGATGGGTCTTTGGGATGTTGGTTATATATGTTTTTTGACCTGTATGTGTGTACGTATGGAATTCTCTAGACCAGAATAGTGGAGTGGGTAGCCAGTTCTCTTCTCCAGGGGATCTTCCCAAACCAGAGATTGAACCCAGGTCTCCCACACTGCAGGCAGATTCTTTACTATGAGCCATAAAACAATGCCTTATCCATCTTCTTTATCCATCAGCCTTATAGTCTTTGTTCTGTCTCTTCTATTCATCACTCTTCTTTTCCTGATTCCCTAAAACAAACATTTTATATATTCATCTAAAGTGCTTAGAATAGTCCCTGGCATATGGTAAGTGCTAGACATCAGTATAAGAAGAGAAAGAGTTTTTGGTATCCTACTTTGTTTTTTCATGCCAAAAAATTCACATCACCCAAGCATAATACAACATCAGACCTCAAAGGCCTGCTTCTGGGTCCTGAAGTTAATGCTTGAGGCCGACAAAGTGAGCCTCCAAAACGGATACAGGATGCTGTGGGGAAGGATCTAGGATTAGAAAACACAGAAGGGAATTCCAGTAGGGGGCAGGGTGGGTAAGAGAGAGGGGCCCATCTGAGGAGCTGCAACTCTCTTTTGACCTCAAGGAGTACGTGTATGTGTGTTTCTGCCAACACTAAATGAACAGCTTTCTAGATAATGGTATCATGATCACAATGGAGAGGTTATGTTCTTGGATACACAAATCTAAAACTGCTGACCTCTCACGTGAGTGAGACTTCTATCCCGATAGTTCACTAGGCATCAAACCTTGGATATCCAGATACCTGCTCAGCATGACATATCTCTTCCCTTTAGAGTCCCTCTGTCCAAAGCTTGGTAATGCCATCGGAAACACCTCTCTTCTAATCACTAAGAAATGAGCTCTTCAGTCATTTCCAACTCCTCACTCTTAAAATTCAAGCTCTAAGGCATACTAAATGATCTCAACCTAGCTATTTGAATCTCTAATCTTCATTTCCTTATTTGTAAATTCTAGATAATTTTAGCGGCCTCATAAGGGCTGTTGAAAGAATACTGGTACTACTAGTATGACTATTACTAGAAGTGGTATTGGTAATAATCATAGTGGCTAACATTTATTGATCTCTTAGAATTTTTTCACATTTAATCCTCATAACAACTCTATGAAACAGGGCTGTATCTTTTACCTTTAGGTCACAGAATAAGAAAATGAGGATGCTCATTTCAGCAGCACATATACTAAAATTGGAACGATACAGAGAAAACTAGCATGGCCCCTATGCAAATTCATGAAGCATTCCATATTTTTGTATGACTCAGGGAACTCAAACTAGGGCTCTGTAACCACCTAGAGGGGTGGGATGGGGAGGGAGCTGCGAAGGAGTTTCAAGAGGGAGGGGACATACATATACCTATGGCTGATTCATGTTAATGTTTGGCAGAAACACAATACTATAAAGCATTTATCCTTAAATTAAAAATAAATAAACTTGAAAAGAAAAGGAGGCCCCCAGAAGCTCATCCATCTTTTCAGGAAATGTTTACTGAGTGCCAAGTCTGCACCAGATACTTTTCTAAGAGGTTGAGATCCTCCACTGTGTAAGACAGGGTCCTTGATCTTATGTAAGTTACATCCTAATTGGGGACAACAAAATCAGCAAATAAAATAATCATAGGCTGTGAAAAGTCCTGAGAAGTAAACAGTAGAGTCTTGTGTGAGAAAGTAATAGGTGGTTTGGACTACTTTGGATTGATTTTAAAAGGCATACATTTAAAATGGATAACCAACAAGGACCTACTGCATAGCACAGAAAACTCTGCTCAATATTATGTAACAACCTAAATATGAAAGGAATTTGGAAAAGAATAGACACATGTATATGTATAACTGAATCAGCTTGCTGTACATCTGAAACTAGGGCTTCCCAGGTGTCTCAGTGGGTAAAGAATCCGCCTGTAACGCAGAAGATGCAAGAGATGTGGGTTTGATCCCTGGAAGATCCCCTGGAGGAGGAAACGACAACCCACTCCAGTATTCTTGCCTGGAGAATCCCATGGACAGAGGAGCCTGGCGGGCTACAGTCCAAGGGTTGAAAAGTGTCGGACACAACTGAAGTGACTTAGCATGTACGCACGCCTGAAAGTAGAAGCACATTGTTAATTAACGATCAGTTCAGTTCAGTCGCTCAGTCATGTCCAACTGTTTGCGACCCCATGAATCATAGCACGCCAGGCCTCCCTGTCCATCACAAACTCCCGGAGTTCACTCAGACTCACGTCCATCGAGTCAGTGATGCCATCCAGCCATCTCATCCTCTGGTGTCCCCTTCTCCTCCTGCCCTCAATCCCTCCCAGCATCAGAGTCTTTTCCAATGAGTCAGCTCTTCACATGAGATGGCCAAAGTACTGGAGTTTCACCTTCAGCATCATTCCCTCCAAAGAAATCCCAGGGCTGATCTCCTTCATAATGGACTGGTTGGATCTCCTTGCAGTCCAAGGGACTCTCAAGAGTCTTCTCCAACACCACAGTTCAAGAGCATCAATTCTTTGGCACTCAGCCTTCTTCACAGTCCAACTCTCACATCCATACATGACCACAGGAAAAACCATAGCCTTGACTAGACGGACCTTTGTTGGCAAAGTAATGTCTCTGCTTTTGAATATGCTATGTAGGTTGGTCATAACTTTCTTTCCAAGGAGTAAGCGTCTTTTAATTTCATGGCTGCAATTCTAAGTTTAAAAAAGACCTAATGAGTTAAAAAAAGAAAAAATTCCTTTAAAGAAAAAAAAAAAAAGGCGTCTCTAACTAGATGACATTTAAGCTGAGAGGTTCAGGGTGAGAAAGGATTCAACCAAGAAAGGATGGAAGGGAGAGTGCAGAGGCTTCAGGACAAGCAGGAGCTGGAAAGGGAGTAGGGGAGTTAAGGGGAGTGAGGTGGAAAGAGGCCGCAGATGGAAAATGCTCTGCACAATGGCAAGGAAATTTGGAGCTTATTCCATGCAATGAGAAGACTGGATGGAATGAGAATAGTGCAAAGACAAATCTGAATTAAAATTTCAAACATCATTCTAGCTTAGTGTGATGTAAGGCTGGTGAGGGTGCAGAGGTGAACCTGGGAGACCAGCTGGGCAGCTACTGTAAGAGTCAGGGCAGGAGAGGATGGGGGTTGGGCTCGAGGAGCAGGTGGAATGCACACCAGTGAAGAGATGAAGGGGCTGTTTTTGAGACAGAGCCTTTGTGACTTGCTCATGGATGTGGAGGAAAGTGAGGAAAAGGGAGGATTTAAAGAGGTTTCTAGGGACTTCCTTCATGGTCTTGTGGTTAGGATTTTGTCTTCCAATGCAGGAGTGGGGCCGGGGGTTCCATCCCTGCTTGGAGACCTAAGATCCCACGTATCTTGTGGCCATAAAACCAAAACATAAAATGAAGCCGTATTTTAACAATAAAGAGTTTATTAATAGCCCATATAAAAAATATCTGTAAAAAGAGGTTTCTAGCTTAAGCCTCTGGGAGAATGCCAGGGCCAGGAACTGAGCTGGGATGATTGGAGTAGAAGCAGGTTTTGAGAAAAAGAAATGGCACATGAAATCAAGAGTTCCAGTTTGATTGTTAAAAAAAAAAAAAAAAGGCGAGCACACAGCCAAATCTAGAGGTCACTTAGACAGTTGAGTACCCATATGTGGATGAGAGATTAAAAAATGGGATTATCTGCATATATATGGTGTTTAGGGTCATTGGCATGGAGCAGAAAAAAGAGAAGCCCTCAGGTCTGAATGCCCCAACATTGATCACTTATAAGTCAGCCAAGGAAAAGATTTCAGAGATTTGACAAGGGCCTCTTGCCCCAGTTTCCCCAGTTAGAAAGGAGCTGAGCTGTGATGACTGATGCAGGATTTGTGAAGAGTCCTGTAGAGTCTGGCTCCTAAAATGCCCCCTCCCTGTAACCAGAATTACCACAACCTCTTCTTCCACCTCAAAACTCCTAGTCTGTCCTTCAAGGCCAACTTTAATGGGCTCATTTTTACTTCCCCAAACTATTTCCAGCCATTCTTAAATGTTTGTTGTCTAAAAGACACTGCTCAGCTGACAAACTTCTAAGTACTTGCATGGCAGTTTTAGGCAACAGCAATCTCACAACAATAACATTCACTGGTTCAACAAATATCTGGCATTTGCTGCCTGTCAGGCCCTCCTCAACTACTGAGGAGACTCCAGAAAGCCTATAGGTGAAGTCCTTGCTCTCCTGGAGATGATGTCACAGAGAGGGCTAGCGCCGTTCTAGTCAGCTCATGGGCCCATCCATGGGTCATGGCCATTCCAACCTTCTCAAACATTCATTCTTCCTCCCTACCCTCTTTCCTCGTCTCCCCGATCTCAATCCTCCATTTTCATAGAAGCCATTCAGTCTAAAATTTAGCATCAGTTACATACCCACCTGTGAGCACTGATGTATCTAAATGTCACCTGCCCACCTCCACTCCCTCCTGCAGAGACACACACCTTCCAACAGAGATCCTGTCCCAGTCAGAAAGCCACATAGAAAGCTCTGCAGAGACGATCAGAGCTCCACATGTCAGCTGACTGTGCTCAGTTGCGATTAGTCGTGTCCGACTCTGCAATCCCATGGACTGTAGCCCGCCAAGCTCCTCTGTCCATGGAATTTTCCAGACAAGAATACTGGAGTGGGTTGTCATTTCCTACTCCAGGGGATCTTCCCGACCCAGGGATCAAAGCTAAGTCTCCTGTGTCTCCTGCATAGGCAGGCAGATTCTTTACCACTGAGCTACCTGGGAAGCCTAGAGAGTGAAACCGAGAGGTACAGAGCCTCAAAGGAAGAGACTTTCGAGAGTGAGCTTTGATGACTGAAATGGAAAAGGGAATTTAGGGAGAAATGGGTAGTGTGGGGAAAATTATAGGGGAAAGGGGAGACAGATGAGGGGGTAAATCAGAGATCACAAAACAACTTCAGACTGCCCAGAGGGACTGCTAAACCCAGAGAGCCCATTAATAAGCTTCTGTGGTCACCTGGGCTCCATGCCTAGCTCCTTACTTAGAGTCAACACCCAGGGGCCTTAATAGCCATCCTGGGGCTTTTCTCAGCAGACCAAGCTTAGAGGAAGGCATTTGCAAGGAAGGTCAATTCTTCATCCCCAGCAAGTGCAGGCTATATTAGGGAGGTTAACCTATTTACACTAAAGCCTTCTCAACTGGGTATCAATAGATTAGTCTAATGCTCTCTGATGGGGTTACACAGATAATTCTGTCATACACTCACCTACAGAGAACAAATAACTTCCATCAGCACAACTGACACAGTCATACAGATTTGATTTCATATGATTATGATTTCATATATGTGGTGTTAGTTGCTCAGTTGTGTCCAACTCTTTGTGACCCCACGGACTGTAGCCTGCCAGACTCCTCTGTCCATGGGATTTCCCAGGCAAGAATACTGGAGTGGGTTGCCATTCTCTTCCCCGGGGGGAATCTTCCCAACACAGGGAGTGAACTCAGGTCTCCCGCACTGCAGGCGGATTATTTACCATCTGGGCCGCCAGGGATATATGTGCAGGATCATCTGTATTAAGCACCAGTGGGGCAATGGTTAATTGCCCTGTATTCCAGCAGATGGAGCTATAGCCTGGAGGGGTGCAATATGCTTCAGTGGCTGATGGCCCACCCCTCAGAAAAATCAATATTGAGAAGAGATGTGGGGAAAGAGAATTAATAATAATAATATAATAATACTAACATTAGTTAGTATTCTGTGGTTGTACACACATCTGAATTGGTGTCTGATACACAGCAAGGCATTCAAATAAGGAATGAATACATGTGATGTAATCCAGTGAACATTCTGAGAACAGAGATTTTTCTTCCTCATTCAGCTTTGTTTTTCTCTCTCATTCCTTTGAATATCTGTATATACACACCCTTTGGACACCCACTTCCCATTAAAATGTCATGGAAAAATTCTGTGAAACTTGACTATAGGGTCAAACGGATGTCAAAGGGAGGTGTCAGGAGAGGCATGTGATGAAAATAAGGCAGCTGGGGTTCCCACCTGTCTCCCATGCCCGGACTCTGTGCTCTAGGCAGTGTTCCTTGAAGTTTGTTTCCTCCCTAGCCCCCACCATTTGCATCAGTATCAGCTGGGTTGTTTATCAAAAATTCTGATTCCCAGGCTACATCCCAAAGAATCTTAATCAATAGTTGTAGGCTGGGGCACCTCCTGTAGTCCCTTCATACAGTCAAGCTCAAGAATCTCTCTTCTGAGGGAAGGGGAACTGACAAACTCTTATTCCCAATCCTGAGACACAGAGAGCATGAAAAACTCTGAACACTGAAAAGTTTTCATAACTTACTTTGGTGGCAAAATCTGGCCCATGAAGTGCCATGAAGCTATGTATGATTCTTATTAATTGCACATAATATGAGTATCCCACTCCAGTACTCTTGCCTGGAAAATCCCATGGACGGAGGAGCCTGGAAGGCTGCAGTCCATGGGGTCGCTGAGGGTCGGACACAACTGAGCAACTTCACTTTCACTTTTCACTTTCATGCACTGGAGGAGGAAATGACAACCCACTCCAGTGTTCATGCCTGGAGAATCCCAGGGATGGGGGAGCCTGGTGGGTTGCTGTCTATGGGGTCGCACAGAGTCAAACACAACTGAAGTGACTTAGCAGCAGCAGCAATATGAGTATGCATATGTAATGTGAATGCTCACACAGCCCACTAAGGAAATATTAATGTGTTTGGTTAGAAGGTGCTGTCCTAACCCCACTGAAGATATTATGGAGTATATTGTGTGTGTGTTAAATTGCCTTTCTGAAGTCCGAACACTTCCTGAATTCATAAACACATGTGGTCTTGAGGGATTCAGATGAAAGGCACCTGTGCTGTGTTCTCACAGCCTGACCATAGGTGGTGCTTGAAGCAGTTAAATTTGGGTTTAACAATAATAAGAAAGCCTAATAAAGAGATGACTGGATTGGGAGCCAAGAGACTTCATCTTTCTGTATCTCTATTCTTTCTCCTGAAAATGAAGGAGGAGATGACATTTAAAGCCTTTTGGCTCTAAAAGTCTGGTTCTCACTCCTTGCTTTTCTGGAGAAATGTTGACCCATTAATGCCACAAAGAGTAGATTGTGGTGTCTTATTATTTTCACTAAGAAAAATTTAAAAGGTAAAGACCTTTCACTGTCTTCTGGATTTTCAGACAGATTCTTGACTGACATTTCCCTCCATGGTGTGAAAGGGCCTTTACCCCAACTTTACAGATATCCTGATACATTATTGCATTGAGCAGCACTGCTGGGCATCTACTAGAATAGAGAAGTGACCATGAACTCCACAGAGTGCTAGGAAACACTGAGGAAGAAAGTATTGTATGTTAGTTATAGAGGAAGAGACAAGAGATACAAATCTGAGAAAGTCTCCATTACCAGCTGCTTTCAGAGCTTAGAGACTTCCAGGTGGTGCTAGTGGTCAAGAACCTGCTTGCCAATGCAGGAGATATAAGAGACACGGGTTTGATTCCTGGATCAGGAAGATTCCCTGGAGGAAGGCATGGCAACCCACTCTAGTATTCTTGCTAGGAGAATCCCACAAATAGAGGAACCTAGTGGGCTACAGTCCATGGGGTGGCAAAGAGTCAGACATGACTGAAATGACTTAGCACGTGGGCATGCACTCAGAGCTTCATTCATCCAAGGGGCAGCAAGCTGCCTCTCAGAGAATCCTAGTGATCCCTTAGCCTGTGTGACGGGGGGTGCTCTATGCAGTAACTGATGTTTAAATGCTCATCCTAAGACCCTGTGAAATCCCAAAGCAAGATATTGTGACATTAAAACAAAACACAAAGCAAGACAACAAGCTCTGAGTTTGTTCTATCAGAAGCAATGTGTTATGGGTTGAATTGCATCCCCCTAAAATACAGAGGTTGAGGGTCTTCCCAGGTGACCCAGTGGTAAAGAATCTGCTTGACAAGCAGGAAACGTCAGTTCAATCCCTGGGTTGGGAAGATCCCCTGGAGTAGGAAATGGTAACCCATTCCAGTATTCTTGCCTGGAGAATCCCATGGACAGAGGAGCCTGGGGGGCTTCATTCCACCGGGTCGCAAAAGAGTCGGACACAACTTAGCATCTAAATAGCAGCAGCATAATAAATGGTAGGATTTGCTTGCCCAATTTCATGAAAATTCAGAGGTTGAAGTCCTAACTCCCCCAGTAAAGAAGGAATGAGCACTTATTTGGAAACAGGGTCTTCACAGAGACAATCAAGTAAAGTGAGGTCTTTAAGGGATGGCTCCATGATTGAATGACTAGCAATCTAATAAGACCGGTGTTCTCTAATAAAGGGGAATTTGTACTAATGTACAAGGAGAACACTATGAGAGCAAGAAGATGGCCATCTATAAACTAAGGAAAGTCCTTGCAAAAAATATACAATGTTTAGTCCCATGGCAGAGGGAGGCAACTGTGAGCTCTGGTGTGAATATTTGGACACCATTTTCACTCCTGGCTTCATTTATGCCCTGTGTGTGTGTGTGTGTGTGTGTGTGTGTGTGCACTAAGTTGCTTCAGTTGTGTTCAGCCGGTGGGTTCTTTACCAATAGTGCCACCCGGGAAGACCTGTTTATGCTTCATTCTTTGTTTTTCATTTGTTTCATTTTTCTGATTTTGTCTTTTTTTTAAATTGGAATACAGTTGCTTTACATTGTTGTGTTAGTTTCTACTGTTGCAGTCCTAGATGTATCTTTATCTGCTGCCTGGAATTTCTTTTAGGTTTACAAATGATAGATGTTGGTAAGTAACTTATCTTGCCTAGCACATTCATGGACAGTTGATATGGAATGATTAAATGGTGAAGCCCAACTCCCCTATAACTATTGTGTAAGGAAATGTGAGAGATGATAAGGTTTTGTTTCACAGGACACAAGACTTCTGAACTCTGGGAAAGAATTCTTCGAGCAATATGCCACTGTAAAGTAGGGCTTGAGTCACCCCAAAGTCAGGACTGTCTTCAATTCTTCATGACACAGAGCAAAGAGGATGTGGGATACCATTTCCAGATGAAGGGCTATGGTAGGAATTTTGTGAAGTGTGTCAAGAAGTAAAGCAGAAAGGATGACTGTTTACTGTGCATTTGCTGTGTGCTAGACAATATTATGTAACAGACTATTTGATTTTTACAATGGCTTTACAAAGAGGGAGTCCCAGCTCCCTGATTAAAACTGAAAAATACGTAGCTCAGAAAGGTATTTTGTCAAAGAGCAGATAGTTAATTTAAAAAGTTGAGCTGAAATTTGAAATAGAGAAACCTGACTCTTCATAAATATTCCCATCCCTCCAAATTGCCTCCTTAAAATTCATATGTTGTTTGGCTCTCATGATCAAATCAGGATCACCAATAACTATAGAAATGTAGTTGGTTAAAAAAAATCTTACCTTTTGAAACATTTAGAAATGTTAGATGAAAAGACTCAAAAGGATCTGTATTTGGCATGAAAGTATAATGGCTGGAAAACATGTGGACCACAGAAGAGGATTTGGAAAAATGTTTGGAATCATAGCAATGAAAATAGGGTAATTCCAGACAATGATTTTACTCAATTTTTAGTGAGAGGAGGTTGGAAATTAGTATCAGAGCCACTCTGTTGACTGTGGATGTTATATTATCCTTGGAAAGTAGGTGGTAGCAGAAATTACTGGCTGTTCTCCAGAATCCATTCTCTCCTTTCTTTTTTTTTTTAAACTGGATATTTGGTTACCCAGTTAAAGTTTTATTTCACAGTCTTCCTTGCAGAACAGGTGTGATCATGAACTTGGTTCTGGCAAGTGGAATATGAGTGAGGTTCTGTGTGCCATGGCTCACTGTGCCCACAGATGGTAGGGGTGCCCTCCTGTCCCCTGGATTCCTTCCTCTGGCTGGAAAGCAGGTGTGATGGTGGGAGATGAGTCAGCCGTTGTAGACCTTCAGATGGAAACCAGTCGTTGAAGATAAAAGTGTTAAAGAAAAAAGAGCCTCAAGATTGTGGGGCCACCTCACCAGCCTGAATTGCAAACCTGCCCTTTTGTATTCAAGATACATAAATGGTCTATGTTTTAAAAGCCACTGTTATTTAGAATCTCATTGTTACTTCAGCCAAACCAGTATTTCAGTTAATAAGCTATATTCTAATAACTAAATAAAGCACCTCATTCCCATATCTTCTGAATGCAAATGTATGTGAAAGTCTCTCTGTAGAATTATCTACTCTGTTTCAGAGTTCCTTTTGTGACCCAGTTGCTACCAACAGGGAGAGATCTTTAAATACCAGGGGCTCTTTGTTTCCTTGGTTCCTGAACTCTTGTCAGGAAAAATCTACCAAGGGGATCCTGGCTTCTCATGCTCCCTTAGGAGCAGCTGAACTGGGTCTGGAAAGTCTGGCTTATTTCTTTCAAGTGTAGGACATGAGCAGTTGTGAAAGTGAAGGTATTGTGAGGGTGATTTGATATTTATTAGTGATTTTGTTTAAGCCCGAATAGTCCAAAAAGTGAATGGAAATTTCTGCCAAGATCTGACCTATAAAAGCCCTTTGAGAGCTAGCGCAGGGGGTAGGATCAGGGGTTTCTCAGACTTGCCTGAGGTTTCTAGAGATAGTACATTGGCAGCTTCCGGAAGAGATGGGGGAAGGGGGTGTTAGAACAAGAATTCCCCTATAGTCTCCTTTTCTAAAATAGGGTTTAGAGAAGGTGTGGGAGGAGTACCCCTAAACCACTGAGAAGTCTCAGTTGTAAAACCAGTGACTTATTGATGAGCACATGGGGTCAGCTGCAATTTCAATAATCCGTTTCAATGAAGAGGAAAAGTGAAAGTACATTTACCCAATTTCCGTGGCAATTCTGATAGGCAGTTGCACTCGGTGAACCTGCTAGGAAAGTGATGAGAGTTTAAAGTAGAGTTAGTTTCAGGCAGGATCAGGAATCGCATGTAGTAAGACTCTTCAAGTCTTTGTCTTCACATCAGGTATGTTAGAGTGGACCACAAGGGGCCGGCCTGATGTAGTGGATGCTCCAGTTGGGGTGGGTGGGACATAAGAGGAGGGGAGACTACGTAATATATCAGCTAGTGCCATAAAAATGGGCCTGATTATTGGCAAGAAAAAAGTCCCAAAATAGAGATATTAGAATTATGTATTTGGTTTATTTGTTTTACATAAGGGAAGAATGAAAAGTGAGAGGAAGAGGAAAATCACAGGGCTCATTAAATAAATAAAAAAGAAAAGATCAATAAGGAATATTGGGAGGGAATTATGTTGTAAGGAGAGATGGAAGTATAAATTCCAAGGATTTCCCTGGCTGTCCAGTGGTTAAAATTCTGTGCTTCCACGGCAGGTGGCATGGGTTTAATTCCTGGTCAGGGAACTTAAGATCTCACATGCCAGGGGTGTGGTCAAATTTTTTCCCACTATTCTCTTTGCCTAATATAAGAAGTCTGTTGATCAAATTGAGAAGGCACAAGGCCCTATGGTTAATTATTCAAATAATGTTATCACAGTCAAGGCTATGGTTTTTCCAGTGGTCATGTATGGATATGAGAGTTGGACTATAAAGAAAGCTGAGCGCAGAAGAATTGATGCTTTTGAACTGTGGTGTTGGAGAAGACTCTCGAGAGTCCCTTGGACTGCAAGGAGATCCAACCAGTCCATCCTAAAGGAGATCAGTCCTGGGTGTTCACTGGAAGGATTGATGCTGAAACTGAAGCTCCAATACTTTGGCCACCTGATGTGAAGAGTTGACTCATTTGAGAAGACCCTGATGCTGGGAAAGACTGAGGGCAGGAGGAGAAGGGGATGATGGAGGATGAGATGGTTGGGATGGCATCACCGACTCAGTGGACATGGGTTTGGGTAGACTCTGGCAGTTGGTGATGGACAGGGAGGTCTGGCGCGTTGCGGTTCATGGGGTCACAAAGAGTCGGACACGACTGAGTGACTGAACTGAACTGAGTGTTATCAAGTCATATCTCCAAATCCTGGGCAGATCCAGGGGAAGAAAACTAAACGGATATGATGGTCTCTGTCTTAAAAATAAAATCCTAGGCAGATAACTGTGACCTAGATTGAGGAAAATTACACTACAAGCTTTTATTTTCGACATTCTTGCTTTGTTTCACCTCCAAAGAAATTTCTGTTGCTCTGGACTTGTACTGAGTTAAAGCTGAAATTCAGAAACATGTGGGTTAATAATTTTTCTCTAGTAATAGAAAAACAAGTTATGCAAGAAGAAGCCTATTTTAATAGCAAGTGACTATTAGCATCTTAAGAAAACCTCTACATATCTTTCTTTTTATTTAGTTGGCAGGATGTTACTGGCAGAAAAATGGATGTTTTTGTTTAGTTACTAAGTCCTATCTGACTCTTCTGCGAACCCATGGACTGTAGCCTGCCACACTCCTCAGCCCATGGGATTTCTCAAACAAGAATACTGGAGTGGATTGCCATTTCCTTCTCCAAGAAAAATGGGTATTCTGGAACAAATCAGTGCAAGCCATTCCCGCAGGTGGTTTCAAGCCAAAAGTCCCATCTTCACTTACAACAGAAGAAAAACACTGTTATTCTCTGAACGTTTCCATCTCAGGCTGCTGAAAGGCCTCTGTTTATTGGCATGAGGTGATGCTGATACGAGTTACCTTTCAAACTGAGGTTAATACATAGTCTTGCCAGCTAGCTTTTTTTTTTCTGACTGAACAAGGCCTTCTCATGTCTCAGGCCTAATACTAAGGAAATGCTCAAGGCCAGAATAATTTGAAATAAGGAGAAAGTTGATGCCTCCCCTGAGTTTATGAGTGAAAGTAATGAAACCAATATCTGAAACACAAACTCTGACACACTGCAATCACAAACTGGAAGCAAATATAGGGACTTTGAATGGAGGGTAACTCAGCCAGGTCTTAACAAAAACAGTGTTTGAAGCAGATGGCATGAAAGATTAAAAATATCCAACACAAATGGACTTAATTAAGAATGGCAGGGGCCAGCTGAGTACGGAATGTGTCGGCGGATATGGAGTTAGCCTCAGTTTATAGAGCTAAGCAAGTCCAGTGTTTCAGAGAATCTGTGGATCTTAATGCATATGGACACCTCACCAGGGATGTTTGTAAATGTGAACTTAACAGATTATCTCTCATTTAACTTCATTATGGCTTTTCTAAGAAAAAAAAAATGGCTTCTCTAAGAAGAAAATAGAAGTAGATAAAAATAGGATTGCCATATATTTGAATATGATTCAGTAGCTTTTGAATACATAGATAGGCATCACTTTGTGATCTTATATACTTTTAAAATAAAAATGCCCTGATTACTATCTAAAAGTTGTTGCTGTTCTTTTGCATCTTAAAAAAAAATATCTTCAACCTATGGACCCAAGACAAATGTATTATGGAGAAAGAAGGTCCTCAAAATTTAAGGGATTGTAAAATAATAGAGTAAGATTTGCCAGAAGCATTTTTTTGGGACACTGTTAACTTGCATTCTGTAAATCACACACACTGACCCAGGTCAAGAGTAGGCATTAAGTAGATACCAGTGTGGTACCAGATACCAGTTAGGACAAAAAAGGAGAAATAATCTATTTTGAGGTCCAACCTGTTCAACTGAATATTCTAATATCATTTTCTTTAATATTTTAACTTATTGGAATTCTAAATAATTCACTTGATTAGGAAATCTTCCTTGGGTGCCATGGGATCTGACTGTAATAGAATCAATATGGGATACTGGTTGCCAGAGTTACCTTGTATGAACTTCTGGTTTACTTTTTGTAAAATGGTTTTGTTTTTGGTGAGCAAATCAGGTAATGTTTATGGAAGTACATTGAAACTATAAACATTATACAAGTGAAATGTACCATTTTATAAAAATTATTATCCTTTGATCATAGAATCATGACTTGGTTATCCTGAGAACTAGGTGGCTTTTCTGTTTTATCAAAAAACAGAGGAAAAATCAACCATAACAAATCTTTTATTCTCACTGACTTACAAAGTCAGTAAGGTCAAGTGATCTAAAGCTAGCCTAGCAATTATCTTTCTTTTTTTCCTTTTCCTGAAAGGCAAGATTTTGTGCAAAGTCATCTGTTGACAGTTTCCTGTCCTTGCTGCTCAATACAACTGCTAATTGGTTCAGAGCCTTGATCCTTGAAAATAAGCCTTTCTTGCAAAAAGACATCATAAAGTTTGGCTATAAAATAAACTTCTTTTGTTTCGTCTAGATAATAAAAAGGAACATTCATATTCTTACATTTCTTTGAACAGAAAAATATCTAAATGCTTCAAGACAAGTGTTTAAAAGACCAAGAGAGAATGGAATTAAATATTTAGACTGTATCTGATAGATTAAGGATTAAGTTAATTTGTAAAAGAGCCCATTAAGTTAAAAAAAATTTCAAAATAAGTGACCGCATAATATAAACATGCAATTCCTAGAAGAAAAATAAGTGATTAATAAACCTGTAAATTATAAAGTCAATGAACTATAATTGCATAAAGTTAAAAAGACTGATAACATGCCATGCTAATAAATATTGGGGAAATATGCACACTCTTATATTACTAGTTGAGAGTATAAATAACTGAAGTCTTTTTGGAAAGAATCTATGAACCACAATAATTCTAAATACTAGAGTAAAAAAGGATGATTGTCCATGTTTATTCACTTACTCATGAGACAAATATTTCTTGAACACCTACCCTATACTAGGGATGCAGAAGTGAACAAGATAGAAATACATCTCTTTTGTGGAGTTCATTGTTTATTGGGAGAAAATCAGAAATAGGTATAATAAATAAGTAAATTTCATAGGATATAAGAAAGTGATATGTATGATGGAAAGAAAAAAACAGCAGAGTAAGGAAAATATATAATACTGAGATGAGTGTGGGGGCTGCAGTTTTATGTTGGGAGTCGGTGTAGGTCTGGACTGAGAAAGTTAAATTTGAGCAAAAACTTGAAGGAAGTGAGGGAGTGGCTATTTGCATGTAGAGCGGAAGAAAATTCCAGGCATAGGAAACAGCTAGAATAAACATAAATAACTATAAATAGAAAAATAAATAAAGACGTGGGTTGAGTATAAAAAGCTGTACTCATAAAAACAGAGACTAAAATGGTGTTACCAAGGGCAGGGAGGTTGGGGTGTAAGAAAGATATTGCTTAAGAGTACAAGCTTGCAACCAGTAGATACATGAGTCTTGGAGTTTGAAGGTACAGCACAGTGATTATAAAACATTGTTTGTTATTCTTTAGTAGCTAAGCCATGTCCGACTCTTTGCAACTCCCTGGACTGTAGCCCGCCAGGCTCCTCTGTCCATGGGATTTCCCAGGCAAGAATACTGGAGTGCGTTGCCCTTTGCTCCTCCAGGGGATCTTCCTGACCTAGGGATTGAACCCGAGTCTCCTGCATTGGCAGGCAGATTCTTTACCACTGAGCCACCAGAAAAGCCTAATTATTCCCACCCCCAAAAGAAATGATAATTACATAATGTGATAGCAGTGCTAGCTCATGCTAAATATCGATCATACTGCAATATATAAATGAATCAAATCAGGTCAGGGAACTAGATCCCACATGCAGCAACTAAGACCCAGAACAGTCAAACAAATAAACAAATATATATATTAAAAAAAAGACTCCTAGAAGAAAACATAGGCAGAATTCTCCTTGACATAAATCATAGCCATATATTTTTTAGATTTATCTCTGAATCAAAGGAAATAAAAGCAAAAATAAGCAAGTGGGATCTTGTTTTTGATCAATCACTCAGTTGTGTCCAACTCTTTGCAACCCCATGGACTGCAGCGCGCCAGGCTTTCCTGTCCTTTACCATCTCCCAGAGCTTGCTCAAACTCATGTTCATTGAGTTGGTGATGCCATCCAACCATCTTGTCCTCTGTCGTCCCTTCTCCTTTTGCCTCCTGTCTTTCCCAGCACCAGGGTCTTTTCAAATGAGTCTGCTCTTCACATGAGGTTTGTACAGCAGAGGAAACCACCCACAAAATGAAAAGACAACTTACCGAATGGGAGAAAATATTTGCTAATGATATGACAGATAAGGGATTAATATCTAATTACATAAACAGTTTATTAGCAAAAACACAAACAATGTTATTAAAAGTGGGCAGAAGATCTGAATAGACATTTTTCCAAAGACATACAGATGGCCAAGAGGCATATGAAAAGATGCTCAACATCATTAATCATCAGAGAAATGCAAATTAAAACCACAATGAGCTACCACCTCACACCTGTCAGAATAAGTAAGTAAGTAAGTGAAGTCACTCAGTCCTGTCTGACTCTTTGCGACCCCATAGCCCTACAAGGCTCCTCTGTCTATGGGATTTTCCAGGCAATAGTACTGGAGTGGATTGCCATTTCCTTCTCCAGGGGATCTCCCCAACCCAGGGCTCGAACCCAGGTCTCCCACATTGTAGACAGACGCTTTACCATCTGAGCCACCGTCAGAATAGCCGTCATCAAAGAGACTACAAATAACAAACGTTGGGGGACTTCCTGGTGGTCCAGTGGTTAAGAATTTGCCTTGCAATGTGAGAGATGCAGGTTCCATCCCTGGACCACCATGTGCTGGAGGGAAAGATCCTGCACGATGCAGCGGAGTTTCTTTGTGATGCAACAAAGACGTGATGCAGCCAAATAAATAAATACTGTTTTAGAAAAACCAAAACAAATGTTAGCAAGGATGTGCAGAAAAGGGAACTCCACTGCACTGGTGTTGGGAATGTAAATTGGTGCAGCCACTGTGGAAAACCATATGGCAGTTTCTCAAAAAACTAAAAATAGAACTACCATGTATTGTGCTAAGTCACTTTAGTCGTTTCAGACTCTTTTCGACCCTTTTGGACTGTAGCCTACCATGGGATTCTCCAGGCAAGAATACTGAAGTGCGTCACAGTGCCAGCCTCCAGGGGATTTTCCTGATGCAGGGATTGAAAACTCATCTCTTACATCTCCTGCATTGGCAGGTGGGTTCTTTACCACTAGCCCCATGTACAAAGCCTGAGAACTACCATATTACCCAACAATTCCACTCCTGGGTATATACCTGACGAAAACCAAAAGCTAGCTTGAAAAGAAGCATGCACCCCAATTTTCGCAGCAACATTATTTATAACTCCAAGATATGGAAGCAACCTAAGTGTCTATCAATAGATAAATGAATAAAGAAGACATGGTATGTATATACGATGGACTACTACTGATCTATAAAAAGTAATGAAATTTTGCCATTTGCAACAACATGGATGGACTTAGAGATTATTCTAAGTGAAATAAGCGAGACAGAGAAAGATAAATATTGTATGATATCACATATATTGGAATCTAAAAAGTACAACAAACTAGTGAATATAACAAAAAGAAACAGACTCACAGATACAGAGAACAAATTAGTGCTTACCAATGGGGAGAAGGAGGAGAGGAGAGACACTGACAATATAAGGAAGGGGATAAAGACGTACTATTATGTAGAAAATTAGTAAGCTACAAGGATATATTGTACAACACAGGGACTGTAGTCAATATTTTATAATAACTATACAAGGAGTATGGTCTTCCCAGGTGGCCCAGTAGTAAAGAATCTGCCTGCCAAACAGGAGACGTGGGTTTGATCCCTGGGTTGGGGAGATCCCCTGGAGAAGGAAATGGCAACCCACTCCAGTATTCTTGCCTGGGAAATCCCATGGACAGGAGCGCGGCAGGCTGTAGTCCATGGGGTTGCAAAAGAGTTGGACATGACTTAGCAACTAAACAACAACAACAAATACAGGGAGTATAGCCTTTAAAAATTGTGAATTATTATGTTGCATGTCTGTAATTTATATAATAATATAGTACATCAACTATACCTCAATAAAAAAAAACTGAGCCTAAATATCTATGAAAGAATGGATGAAGATTATTTATAGTAACTGTGTATCACTAATGCCTCTAACTCTTACAAAAGAATAGCAAAGATCCCTCAATTTGTGCTTTTCTGCTCTTTTAATTTGACAAGAGCGAAGAGCACTGTTTGGCAGTTGGGAGACCTAAACTGAGCTGTTTTTCTCTTATTTTAGTACAGTCACTTCTGTGCTTTGTTTTCCTAATCTGTAAAATGGGGCTTATAACTGCTTTGGCTATTTCTCTTTTTTATAATGACAAACAAAACAACAGATGAATAAATTTAATGATAGGAAAATGATTATAACATTAATTTTGTGCCATGTGCTCAGTCACTCCGACTCTTAGTGACCTCATGGACTGTATAGCCTGCCAGGCTCTTCTCTCCATGGAATTTCCCTGGCAAGGATATTGGAGTGGGTTGCCATTTCCTTCTCCAGGAAATCTTTCCGACCCAGGATGGAATACATGTCTCCTGTGGTTCTTGCCTTGCAGGTGGATTCTTTACCTGCTAAGCCATCAGGGAAGCTTGAAAAAATTATGTTATAAAATAATATATCAATGGAATTCCCTGGTAATCCAGTGGTTAGTACCCCATGCTTCCAGTGCTGGGGGCATGGGTTGCATCTCTGATTGGGGTCTAAGATTCTGCAAACCACACAGTATGCCCAAATAAAATACAGAGTTTAAAATAAAATACAGAGTTTAAAATAAAAAACAGAGTTTAAGAAATAGTCTATCTAGCATGATCCTAATCCTAATTAGAGGGGTTGGGGTGGCAAAGTGTGCTTACAAGCATAGAAAAAAATGCCAGAAGATTATTTACCAAAATGTTTAGAGGGATAATTTGGGGGCGATGATCCATATTGGTAATTCAATTTGCTTCTTGATGTTATAAAATCTTTTCCAAAATTTCCAAAGTAAACATGAATTCCCTACATCATCGGAAAGAAACATTAAGTTTTAAAATACACAGTGTGGTCTGAGAGGCTGCCTTTGCATCCCACACGGAGTCACCTCACTTCTACTGTTTCCCATCCTTAGCTGAATAAGTCATAAACTCAGTTTGACAACAACAGAAGCAAACAGCACATGAAGTAAGGATTTACAGTCATGAACAATACTAAGCCATTAGAGGCCTGTAATGGGATTTTAATTATTTTCTCTTAATACTTAGGGACCTTTGAGATATCATTATATTGAGTCAGGGTTTAACAAGGAAAATAAATGAAGAAAAGCTGCCTCAACATTGACTGGAAGGCGTATGGGAAGTCGCTGTAAATTCCTCTCAGTTTTGTTGGAAACCTCCCATTGCTCTTAAAAAAACAGTGTTTGAAAGAAATTGCCTGGAAGTAGGTGACAGAAGTGGTTTGGTTCGGTGGGAGTCTGGCGCTCAGCCTCTGTCCATAGAGGCTGTACAGGGGAGGAAGGCATGAGAAGTTTTGCTGTACGTGACAGGGTCTGTCTTTAAACCAATTTCTGGAGAGGATGTGGCCTTGAACATCAAGAACATAGACGTTTCTGGGGAAGGCTGATTGGCACCCTAAATATAGCCGGACTCAAGTTGAACATGGAAATGAACTTGAGGGAGTGTCTACACATGGACAAGCTTGACTTTCTTTATGAAAGTGCCTGCTAGCTCTCTCCCGTATTTGAACTTTGCAAAAAGAAACTACTACATTTCTCCTTCAGTCCTTTCAAAGTTTGAGATGTATATGGAAGTGTATTTTCCAAAATATAATCCTCTTTTTAAAAAAAAAAAAAAATTAAAGCTAAGATATGCAAAGTGTTTCATGGAGAAGTGTTGGCAAAAGTCCAGAAAGTAGTACAGAACTGAAATGAGGGTTAAAAAGAAATGCTTCAAAGGGAACATCTGCTGAAGTGGGAACCGCACTGGCGCACAGGATTCAGCTCCCAGGGCACCAGGTGTCACGTTTCGTTCGTAGCAGTTGTTAGTGTTCCCTTGGGTGGCAGGAAGGAAGAGGAGTGACCATGGCATTCACCGAAGGACACCCTGTCCCACTGGCGGCACCGAGGTTCAATTCTTAGACGGCTCGACCACTGACTTGTGTGCTTCAAGGAGGGGATTTCCACATTCAAAAATAGTACGACTTCAGTTAGGCTTGACTGCCTTTTTGGGAAGTTTGTTATATTTAGAAGCTTTCTCCTCCCCGCCCCCCATCATGGCTTTTAAACTCCATCTGCAACATGGCACCAGTCTTCAGAATTCTGATGGCCTGATTTACCCCTAGGGCTCTGTTTGGAATCAAGATGTATTCTGAAAACATAGGAAAGAGCTGCTGTATTGACAACACATATTTTAATCAAAATGCTGAAAGCGGTGAAATGATAAGGGGCTTTTTTTTTTCTTCCTCAGGCTTCTCTGTACTTTTGAAATTTTCTAGATTGTGGTTTTCACTTAGGAGATGTCACAGATCTGAGCAGCAGTTTCTCAGGGTGGTTCTCCCTCGCCCAGCTGGGCTCTGGTTACACCATCCTGGGAGCCGTGAAGACTCGGTCTGGAGCCAGAAAGCCTCAGGAATCTCCATGTAGCATGGAATATCAGTTACACGGCATGCAAAAATAGAATCAGGAAAAAAATTCTATTATGAGCAGTTTTGCTTACATAGTAAAAATAAACTTACTTTTATTAAAAAAAAAAAACCCTTTAAAATGCCATAAGTCTATAAGGAAAGGCTGGTTTTCAAAGATGCACTTTGTATGGAGGCTCAAGTGATGGCTCACATATAGTTTAGCAGGACTTACTTGGTCTGTTCTGGTTATCCACTAAGGTGAAGGTTAGAGAGATTGTGTATTGCTGTGGATTCAATTTTGGATTCAGGAAGGCTTGTGATCAGTCCAATCCAATTTCTGTTTTACTTCCTATCCATTCTGCAAAGGACTTTCTGTGCAACTGTAATGTGCTTTGCCTCTCAGTAGCCCCAGAGTGAAGCTGATGGAACTAACCCAGGACGAGGGAGGAAGTTCTTTTTCGCCATAACATAAAGGATTCATAGAGGATGATTCTTTGCTTTCATTTAAAACGTGGAAAATCTCAGAGTTCCACTCACTTTCTGTGCATTCCCTTGAGCAGTGATGCCAAATTCACAGGTTGGTGGTGAGAGTTTTCCATCAAATATTTTAAAATGTCTCCTTTACCTGAGCACCGTGCATGGGAGTGTACTAAGTCACTTCAGTCGTGTCTGACTCTTTGCAACCCCATGGACTGTAGCCCGCCAGGCTCCTCTGTCCACGGGGTTCTCCAGGCAAGAATACTGGAGTGCGTTGCCATGCTCTCCTCCAGGGGATCTTCCTGACCCAGGGATCGAACCCACATCTCTTATGTCTGCATTGGCAGGTGAGTTCTTTACCACTAGCGCCACCTGGGAAGCCCCACCTGAGAACCATTCACTTGAAATGACCAATTCCTTCTGTTTCAGGGCCATCCCCCCCCCACCTCAAGTTTCTACAGAATGTTTTAGAACAAGTCTTCTGGTTCTTTTTCCCCAAATTACCCGTCATTGGCAGAATAAGCAGGAACATCCCCAGAGGGCAGCTTTTCTGGGTAAAGCTCCTCTGTGGATGGACCAATTTGGGAACCATTTGTACCACTGCAACACACGAGCCTGCCAATCTCTGAAGGGGGTTCAGGACATCTCAGGATTCCATGGCACTAGGTTCCTCTCACCTCATGAAAATTTCCCTTTCATCTATGCTGTCACTCCCAAGGTGCATTCCAAGAGGTTGACCAGTTGATGAACTTCTGGGAGTGAGAGAAAGGGGATTTAGGTTCATTTTGATGAAACTTTGAAAGTTCTCTGCTGACTCTAAGGGCTTTCACTGAAACCCCCACAGTGGAGGGGAACTGGCAGGTGAGGATAAAGAACGGTTTGGGATGTTGGGGGCTTCTCCATACAGAGCTGCTTCTAGAGACAGTGATCTGCACTCAACTGAATACAGAAGCAGACTGGGACCATAAATTCCTGAGATGATTTTCTCTTTGAAGATGGGATCCAATCTCACCTGTCCCCTCTTTTTGTTTTTCAACCCAGTAACTATTCTGAGCCAGACATTTTTTTTTTTTTCAGAGTACTGTCTAAAATATCAGAAAAATCCCTGGCATGCTTGAAGTCATCAATGGCTATTTCTAGTGAGTGGAAAGCAAGTGGGGTCGAAGAGGAGAGTCTTGGGGACAAAGCCCATGACTTGGGAGCTGGTAGAGAAACTCCCGGTGGACAGACTGGTTCAGGCACACTCAGGATGGACAGTATGACACAGAGCCAAAGTTTGGTGGAAAGAGGAGAGGCAGAGCCCCTGAGCAGGTTCTCCTGGAGTTACCATTATGCCAACTTGGCAAGACACATGGCTCTTCCAGGACTCAGTTTCCTATTTTGCAAAATGAGGGAATGAAATGCTTTGGATTAAATGCTTTCTCTCTAAGGCCCCTCCCCTTCCATCTTCCCACTTCAGCAAGATGAATTTCAGCGAAGCCTATAATTCAACATAAAGCTTCTGAAGAGGCAAGTTAGGAGGTCTTGGAAAGGGAATCCTGACTGCAGCCGATGAATGACAAATAGAAAGAAAAGACAAAGTGGAGGATTTTATCTGTGAGAAGCAGTAGAGAGGGTGGGTGAGTCCCAATTCTGCTCTGTCATGTACTGGTTGTGCCAGCTGTGGCTGTGACAACACCTCTGTGAATCTTCTTCAACTGTAAAACATGGAATTTGGCTAAGTCTATGGGGTTGCACAGAGTCGGACATGACTGACGCGACTTAGCAGCAGGGCCTGTTTTACTGACACTGTGCAGCTCATGAGGCTCACCTGATGTCATGATTACGAAGGTCTTGGCTCAGTGCCCGGCACCTGGCTGAGAAACGTTGACTACTGTTTTGAAGCATGTGAGGAGGGGCTCACAGGTGAAGGAAGAAGAGGAGCATGTGGGAGACTTTTGAGGATGCTGTGTTTTAGGAAAATCCCCACTGGAAGTAGGGGCCCAAGAAAGCAAGCAGTCTGTACTCATTAATATCAGAAATAGATCCCTTAGGCCAGTGGCCTTATATTCAATAATACTGATTCTAGTTTAATATACATTTTCTTCTTGGATGTTTCCACTGCTTTTTATTTTCAAAGATACTGAATTAAAATATTATATATCTTGATGATATGGTTTTGCTCCCTCCACTCCCCCTAAATTTTGCAGTCAAGGCCAGTGTTCACTTTGTCTCACCTGCCAACTGAAAATTGTAGCTTGCCATCTGGTTCTGCAAGAATGAAGGCATTTGCCACTATAGTTGATGACCTTCAACACACCCTGAAAGGGGTTCAAGGCTGAGATTAGAAATGAGGCTCTCTGTGCTCTGGGAAAAACTGGCAGAGCTTCAGATAGTTAGATATTTTCAGGAGAAGATTTCATGAGTCCAATTTCTCTCCTCTCATATCTAGAAAAGCACAAAGTCATTAATGGTGACACTAATGACAGTCATTAATCTGCTCTTCGTGACTAGCAGCAACCTTATGCTCAAATATGTGCTTGATTGCACATACCCCCTTTGCCAAATGTATATACTGACCTCTCCCTACTCTTTGGAACAGGTCCACAGAGCTATCTGAGAGGCTGTCTCCCAGGCTCTACTCCTCATTTGGCCCCAAATAAAACCTAAAGTACATTTTTTTTTTTTCCCTGTTGACACACTCCAGCCCTAGCCCTGCTCTAGCCCTGCCCAAAGCAAGGTTGTAGACTTGTTTAGTCCTAAAAGTCAATACTATAACACATAGCAATTTGGTCTAGAAGGTTGAAGGGAAGTAGGATGTTCCACCGCCCCCAAAATACACCACTTTGACGTAAGAATTCTTTTGACGTGAAAACATTTAAATTCCTGACATCCCATCTGCCTAAAAGCAGAGCCTCTCAAAAGAACTTGACTGTTGAATGGATACAGTATATGTATAGCTGAGTCCCTTTGCTGTCCACCTGAAACTATCACAACGTTGTTAATTGGCTACACTCCAACACAAAATAAAAAGTTAAAAAAAAAAGAACTCAATTGTCATAAATTCTCTCCCCGGGAGCAAATCTCATTTTTTCTTCTGTAGTGGACAAGACCATACCACACCCAGACAAACATCTCACAAGTATATCTCCTTTTTATTTTTTTGACGTGGACTGTTTTAAAAGTCTTTATTGAATTTGTTATAATATTGCTCCTGTTCTTCTGATGTTTTGGCCACTAGGCGTGTGAGATCTTAGCTCACCAACCAGGAATCGAACCTGCACCCTGTGCATAGGAAGGCAAAGTCTTAACCACTAGACTGCCAGGGAAGTCCCTCTCATCTATTCTTTTAAGGGCTCATTTGCAAAAAAGTTATTTGCTTTTTTATAAGTGCCCTTTCTCCCCTTCCCATTTCCCAGTTAAGACATACAGGCCCCAAGTTCCAACAACCCCTTTGAGTCGCTCATCACTGAGAGCTTCCGTGTGCAGGTGCGATGCCCGTGGTAATAAACTGATTTGTTTATCTCTTGTTAACCTGCCTTTTGTCAGTCTGCTTTGTAATGCCCCAGCTGGAGAACCTAAGATGAGTGGAAGGAAAAGATTTGTTTCTCTCCCAGCAAGGTTCAGACCCATCTAAACGATGGCAACAGCAAGAAGAGAAAGAAAGTTGCCTTTGTTCTATTGACTATAGAAGGAAGTCAGAAAATAAGAACTACCACGTCCCTCCTATGCTGGCACCCGCATGCAGCAAAATGTAGACCTCTTAGAGCGGAGGAAGAAACTGAGCTAGAACACCATTAACATAAGTCTTTATTTAGAATACCAGGTGTTGGACTCTCCTTCTAATGTGGAGAAGGACAATGGACTGTTTGTGGGGCCTTAGCAGACAGGTGCAGGCAAAAGTCCAGCTAACTGCACAACTGGTTGGCAAAGATGGCTCTCTGAAGGAGAAGGAATTGTCCTTGTGGATGAGAAACTGTTGGGTAATTTGGATTTTATCAAGAGGGATGAAGAGGAACCGCTGCAAAAAGTAAGGACGGGAGGCCACTGTGGATCCTGCCCAGCCCTTTATCATTCTTCACAGGTCCCTCCTGGGCGTCCATAGGTAGGACATCTAGCAGACCTGTGTGTGCGTGTGTACTAAGTCACTTCAGTTGTGTCTGATTCTTTTTGACCGTATAGATGGTAGCCTGCCAGGCTTCTCTGTCCATGGGATTCTCCAGGCAAGAATACTAGAGTGGGTTGCCATTTCCTCCTCCAAGGGATCTTCCTGGTCCAGGGATTGAAACTGTATCTCCCGCATTGTAGGCAGGCCTGGGCAGGTAATTTAACATTTTCAAAGAGGCTTTATTACCTTACATCTGGGGGGCTCAGGTGAGGGGGGAATGGAGAGCTTAAAGTATTTTGGAATGTCTGTATCTCTCTTGGGCTCTTATCTGTCCTCAGAGGAGACAATAGCACCATTCACAACTCAAAGGACAGGCATCATGGTCAACAGCTTACCGACACTTATTGCTCAGGCCCTGTGCTGAACCAAGGGCTACTTCTGAGGGCCTGGCCCACGGAGCTCCTGTGGCAAACGCCTGGGGAACCTAAGTTACTGATGTGGTGGTATGACTACATCATTTGCTAACTCTGTCACTTCATAAAGCACTTAAAGAGTTTCATTGTAAAGAGATTTTACACATAGTACGGAGCTTTTGTGTTCACTACCACTGTGTAAGGTAACAATTTTTAACCATTCCTTTTATGGATGAAAAGACTCCCCCCATAGAAGGTTTCGGTGGCTTACCCAATATCACTCGGCTGGTTAATAAGAAGACAGGAGACTGAGTTTCTCAATTCTCAGTCTCCGGGTATTTCTGGGAGACCACATGGTGGAAGAATTTGCAGCTAAGAACACCTCTGACCCCAGTGAGCTCTCCTTTCACGGTGGTGCTTTTGTTGCCAAGGTTGGCTGACCTCCCCAAAGCAGGCTGGGAAAATCCAGTAACCTGAGCCCACCAGTCAGTTCGCAGGTGCCCACCAAAGCCATCTACTACTCCTTCCCTTTTATCTTTGTCCCAGGAAAGTGTAAACCTTGAAGTTTTCCCACTGCTGATTACAAAGTAAATTTCTGGTTGGCCTCTGTGGTTTAATCCTGGTTCTTTCTCTATCAGAAGGGAAATGCAGTGAGAAAAATCCCCAGTGGGTCTCAGACAGTATACAAATTTATTCATTTTGTGCTAAAGTTCCTGAGGCCAGGAACATCATCATCGTTATCATTCTCACCGTCAATAGGTGCTAGAATTACAAGGAAAATAGGATTCTATCTGTCTTCAGGGAACTTCATGGAAAGGGAGCAGACAGGCTTATAAGGTTATCTCTACCCTGCCCTCTGTGATGGCTTGGGATGAAAACAAGGTTCAAGATGCTATGGGAGTAGAGAAAAGAAGATACTGCCATCTCCACTGGGAAGTGATCAAAAGAAATACCCTGAATATAGATCCCTCATGAGATCAAGACCACATTTTGTGTGACTGTGTGGGGAGAGGGACTTCAGAAGGAGGCTAATTACATGTAGGCAAATCCTACTTAATATTTTAGAATTATGCTTGAGGCTACAGTTCTCTGGCCAGGACTGACCAGAAGAATTAAGTAATGGAATAAGAATTTCAGTAGCAATTTTGACTTTGTGTCCCTTTATAATCAAGATACTGTCAAACATGATTTACTGAGTGCCTACTATGTGTCAGACATTCTGGGCATGAGGGTAATTTTGGTGAACAAAACAGAGAAATCAGGCTTATATTCTAGTGGTGTCTATTTAACAAGCTTTTCAGATGACGTGTTTCCCATGAGCAATGATTCCCAAACTCTGCTCATTAGAATCTCTGGGGGACCTTTTAAAAAATTCCAAAGCTTGCCTAACCTAGACCAAATGCAGGTAATTCTCATGTACAAGGAGGGTTGATAACCATTGCCCTGGAAATTCTGATGTACTTCCCTAGGGAGGCATACCACCCCTTCCCCACCTCCCACCAACTTTCTGAAGGTCATTTATAAAATTCAGAGATGAGAAAACCCAGACTCAAAGGCTCAGAGCGGCATGTTCAAGGTAAAGGGCACATTCAGAGAGTCCCAGGGCCAGACTTGAACCTGGGTCTTCAGATTTTTAGTCCAGCATGTTTCTCAGTAGGTTGAAAAAATGAAAAAAAAACCACAATGAATATTGTTACTGAAGACCACCAAGGTCCCAGGGGCCCCCCACAGGGGAATGACGTGATTGTCTTCAAGCCTTCTGATCACTCATTGAAGACTTCAGCACCTGGACTGGTCTTTATCCTAAAAACCATAAATAAACCAGAGTCCCATTCAACAGAGGGGCCATTCTACAGGCTCTTTCCTACAACCTGCTCACTGGGGTACATTTCACCTGTGCTGTACCTCGGCCATGCACCCCATTGCCATGCCCTGGACACACCTCTGTTACTAGTTCATAGGAGAACTTCTCCAAGGAGACAATCACATCCTTTTAGCATGTAGACTAGACTTCCATCCTGCCAGCAGTTTGCCTTCACATCAGCCTTGAGCTGGACCCAATATACACACTCTCTCTCTTCTTTCAACACCTTCTTCTTTCACTTTCCTTTGTGCCCACCTTAGAATTCTTGGGCCATCATTTCCATCATTGCGAGGGAAAGATTTGTAACTCCAAGACAACTTCTTCACTCTTTTCCCTTGAACACTTGCCTTCACACCTGTTGCTGTCAATGTCTGATCCCCTCTTCCCACACTTTTGGGTCTGAGTCCTAATTATCCTCAGCTTAATGATTCTAAGAGGTCCTCCCTGACCCCTCAGCTTAAACGAGGGACCCTCCCCATTGTTACATCATTCCTTCCCAATCCTTATGATAAGTTCTATGTCTATATATATCTGTGTGATGCTTAGTTTCATGTCTGTCTCCCCACCAGACAAGGGCACAGGCTCTCTGTTTTGATTATTATTGTATTGCCAGTTATGCCTTCTGGCACTTAACAGATATTTTAAAAGTTAATAAGTAAACCAAGGAATAAATGAAAGAATGTGTGAACTGACTAAGAGCTCCAAAGTCACAGAGGGCTCTTTAGTGGCAGAATCATAGCTTATCCATCTGGTTATGATTTGACCTTTGAGATAATTTTCAGTCATAATTAAATTTTGCAGCTAAACTCTCAAGGTGCCCATTTGCATGAGTCCTGCTACACAGGACTCCACTGGAGGCAGAGTTTCCCAAGGAATGAATCTAATGCCTCAATCATTGAAGATCATATCTTTTATACTGCTACTGCTAAGTCACTTCAGTCGTGTCCGACTCTGTGTGACCCCATAGACGGCAGCCCACCAGGCTCCCCCATCCCTGGGATTCTCCAGGCAAGAACACTGGAGTGGGTTGCCATTTCCTTCTCCAATGCATGAAAGTGAAAAGTGAAAGGGAAGTCACTCAGTCCTATCCAACTCTTTGTGACCCCATGGACTGCAGCCTACCAGGCTCCTCCATCCATGGGATTTTCCAGGCAAGAGTACTGGAGTGGGGTGCCATAGACAGCATCAAAAAAGTCATCCATGTGTCATGGGGTTATGAACCCCATGGGTCATCGTGCATTATGGGGGCAGGGCTCAGTGTCACTGCTGGCTGGTTCTACTGGCAACCCTGAGAGAGGGCCCCTCCAGCTCTCCCCTGTGTGTGTGTGTTAGTTGCTCAGTCTTGTCAGACTCTTTGTGACCCCATGGACTGAAACCCACCAGGCTCCTTTGTCCATGGGATTCTCCAGGTGAAAATACAGGAGTGGGTTGCCATTCCCTTCTCCAGGGTATCTTCCTGACCTAGGAATCGAACCTCAGGTCTCCTACATTCTAGGTGGATTCTTTACCATCTGAACCAGCAGGGAAGCCCCCAACTAACCCCTAGATTGGTCCAAAGGGATCTTGCTTATTATGGAATTTCTTGAATCAAATTTTAAGTCTTTCTAAACATAAATTTAAAACTTTCTTCACCTAATTGAAAATAATTAGGATTCAGACCAGTGTTTGTCTACACTAAAGGATCTTTTAAATTCTAAACATGCTCAACTTCTCCCTAAAAAGGTCACCTTCTGGTAGGGCTTCTCCAGGTTTCAGACACATGAGCTATTATAAGAACTATTTTTTTCCCATGGTAGATTATTCCAGATCCCTCAGTAACCTTAAACTTTAGTTGTTTCTTTTAATACATGTTTAGATGCTGACTGATGAGAGAACTAGAGACCCAGGGAGTAGAATCAGACAACTGCTGCTTTAATTGGTTGACTTATTAAGCACAAACAGGAGGCTGGCTGTGCTAATAGTTTTTTGGAGAGTAAGATATATGACATGGAAAGCTTGAGACCGTGGCCACTCAAGGAGAACTAGGGAATAAGGGCACCCTTTGTTCTTCGCCTGGTCTGCCCACCAGAGACAGGGCATGGAGTGTGCTACTGATCCTCTCAGCCATCTAGATGGAATGCATGGTTGGGTGACCTTCTGTAACCACTGTTTTCACATAGCCTATGTAAACTTGGCCTTCAACCTCAAACTGATGTTGATGCTTCCACTTTAACTCTAGGGATATCATTAAGAAGAGTTAGAGCAGAAGCTGAGTGTCCATAGTATTAAAAAAACAAACAAACAAACAAAAAAAAACTCCTCATGTTGATTCTGATATTTGGCCAGAATTAACTACTTACCTCCTTTACTGAACTCTCTGAGAGGAGAGATTGGTCATTTAGATGACTGATGTTATGTGTTTACTATAAGAACCGCCTAGCCCTCGCAAGTTAGTGAGCCCAGTGTTTCACAAACCCATAAAAATTAAATTTGTTGAAGACACTGGAGAATCCCATGGATGGAGAAGCCTGGTAGGCTGCAGTCCATGGGGTCGCACAGTCAGACACGACTGAAGCAACTTAGCAGCAGCAGCAGCGTATGGGTATGGCTGTGTCTCTTGGGATCTGATTCCACATGCTGGCCTAGCATACAACCCAGAATCCGAAACACTCTTAATTAATTGTCAAGCCCTAGAGAAGTGTTAGGGAGAAGGCAATGGCACCCCACTCCAGTACCCTTGCCTGGAAAATCCCATGGACGGAGGAGCCTGGTGGGCTGCAGTCCATGGGGTCACGAAGAGTCGGACACTACTGAGCGACTTCACTTTCACTTTTCACTTTCATGCATTGGAGAAGGAAATGGCAACCCACTCCAGTGTTCTTGTCTGGAGAATCCCAGGGACGGGGAAGCCTGGTGGGCTGTCGTCTATGGGGTCGCACAGAGTCGGACATGACTGAAGTGACTTAGCAGTAGCAGGTAAGTGTTAGAAGTGAGCCTGCCGTACAGCATAGTAACCAAGGGTCTTCTCTGAGGATGGATATAACTGAGTCCCCACCTCACACATGCTTCTGTTTATCCTCTGCCTACCCTCTCCATGCTCCTTCCCCATCTAAATAGAGTATCTTTTGGTGATACTAAGGAGTTTTGTTGAGAAGGAATGAGTCATTCAAAAATCTTTCTTAGAAGATCTCTTTTCCTTTGATAAGGAATCCAAAGAAGTCTGGTGGGGAAAGCAGTAGCCTTGTCTCGCTGTTGGTCTTTACTGAACCATGAATTCCCCTGGACTGGGGCCTAGTGCTGAAAACCCTCACTCTTTACATAAATAAACAAACAAATACAATCTTTTGGCTGGTACCTAGTAAAAACTCATACAGGCAAATCAGGATTAGCATATCTCCTGGAAACTCCCAGCTTTCAAGAAGATAGTCTTAGGGTATCTGACCCAATTAAGGCGCCCACATAAAATCCCCGCTTAACCTAACAAATAACAAACAACAGGGTCTTTTGCTTTTCTCCAGACCCTTTGACTGAGGTTTAGTGGTTAAGACTGAGATTAGTGATGAAAAATATTACTAAGCTGAAGACTCTTTTTCTTGGGAGGAAAATGTCATGATGTATCAAAATGTCCTAGATAATTTATTTAAACAAAACAAACAAGGCTGAAAATGTCCTTTTGGCAATGATTTGCCACTCTCTGCTCTTGTGTTTATTGAAAGGATGAGGGAAAAAAAGACGGACATATGATTTTAGTTTTATTTGGGTCAGTTTGGACAGAAACTGAATAGCATTCCTGCGTTCAAATAATGCCAAACCAGGTTAGGTCCCCAGGTATTTTGGTTCCAAGGCCAAAATCATGAAGTGAAAAATCCCCAGAAGATAGAATTTATTTTTAGGGGCATACATTTCATATTAGAGTTTGGAAACTCTTATCTAATGTGACTGAGGTAGAGATTAAGATCTTTGGAGTCCTTTTGTTTTGCTTCAAAACCACCTAATGCAGTGGTTTTCAACCAGGGCTGATTTTGTGTTCCCTGGACAGTCTGGAGACATTTTCTGTTTTCATGGAATGAGCTTGGAGGTTGGTGGGGAGCAGGTTCTCTCTAGTGTGGAGAGAACAAATGCTGCTAAAATCCTACAGTGCTCAGGACAGCCCTTCACAATAAAATAGTATCTAGTCTAAATGTCAGTGGTGTACAAGGGTTCAGAAACTCTCACATAACGGGTACCCTTAGCCAGCCAAGACAGTTGCTGCGTCATAGTTGCTGTGTCACCAGGGAGATGTGGAATAATAATAGTTATTATTTACTAAATGTTCCCTGTGTTTTAGACACTTCAGACACTTCAGGAACATTAACTTTTTAATTATTAGACTTTATTTTTTAGACCAATTTTAGGTTTAAAGGAACATTGAGCAGAAATTACAGAGAGTTCCCATATGCTCTCTTACCCGACCCCTCATAGCCCCTATTAGGAACATCTTGCTTTACTGTGGTGTATTTGTTACAATTTAGCCTGCCAGGCTCCTCTGTCCATGGGATTCTCCAGGCAAGAATACTGGAGTAGGTTGCCATACCCTCCTCCATAGGGTCTTCATGATCCAGGGATCAAACTCGAATCTCTTACATCTCCTGCACTGGCAGGCAAGTTCTTTACCTGGGAATCCCTTGCTACAATTTATGAACCAATATTGATAGATTATTATTAACTAAAATCCTTACGTTGAAGTCCACTCTTTGTGTTCTATAATACATGGGTTTTGACAAATATATAATAACGTGTATCCACCACTATGGTATTGTCTTTCTATCATGATCCGAGAAGCAGGAGGACAAAAGAGCAACCGTCTAAAAACTACGGAACTCAAAGCTAGAGAGAGCCAGTGTAGTTAATGTTTCCAGCCAGATTCTGTTTCTCCAGGCTTTCGTGATGTGACATAATTTAATGTATGCTTATTAAATGGGCTTCCCTGGTGGCTCAGATGGTAAAGAATTCTGCCTACAATGCTGGAGACCTGGGTTCGATCCCTGGGTTGGGAAATTCCCCTGGAGAAGGGAATGGCAACCCACTCCAGCATTCTTGCCTGGAGAATTCCATGGACGGAGGAGCCTGGTGGGCTATAGTCCACAGGATCTCAAAAAGTTGGACATGACTGAGAAACTAACGTGTGTGTGTGTGTGTGTGTGTGTGTATCTGTATCTATATATATCTTTAAAATTGAAAAGTCTCTCATTTGAAAACCTTTTTCCAGGGTCACCACTGATCCTTATAGTCTTTATGGTGTTGATTTCACTCATTTCATTGTGAGTATAGTAGTCTGTTTACAAAAGTCAAGCCCTGTTAGGATATGTAACAGGCAGTTAGGAGTGCTCAGCATTTACAATACATGGATCATTATATGAATTCACTAAGAATACAGGTGACTTTACATTGAACCAAGTGTCTCTACAGGTTAAAATTTGTCTAGGACAGGGTCAGGTTAAATCCATTGCATACACCAAAAGAATGATGAGCACTTTAGCAGGAGCAACACATTATCAAGTGGAAGGATTTTTAAAACATTACCGAACACAACACAGTCCTTTTCCCAAGAAGTCTACTTTCTAACTAAGGACATTATTCATTCACATTAAATAAGAAATTGAAGGGAATGTTGGGAATATAAATGCTAAGGTGGTATATCAAAGCATGGATGCATACTAAGTCACTTCAGTCATGTCTGACTCTTTGCGACCCTATGCACCTTAGCCTGCCAGGCCCTTCTGTTCATGGGATTCTCCAGGCCAGAATACTGGAGTGGGTTGCCATTTCCTTCTCCAGGGGATCTTCCTGCAGGGATCAAACAGGACTATTGTGAGTCTTCTGCATTGTCAGGAAGGTTCTTTACTACTAGGCCGCCTGGGGAGCCCCAAAATCCTGACCATTTTTTCTTCTCTTTTCCCTCTGCTTATACATCAACACAAATGTTGTTCATCTAAGACTCAGCTCTGATTCCTCCATGCATGCATGCTAGGTCATATTGAAGGGTGGTCATAAAGTTGCTGCTGCTGCTAAGTCGCTTCAGTCGTGTCCAACTCTGTGCGACCCCAGAGACAGCAGCCCATCAGGCTCCCCCGTCCCCGGGATTCTCCAGGCAAGAACACTGGAGTGGGTTGCCATTTCCTTCTCCAATGCATGAAAGTGAAAAGTGAAAGTGAAGTCGCTCAGTCATGTCCGACTCTTAGCAACCTCATGGACTGCAGCCTACCAGGCTCCTCCATCCATGGGATTTTCCAGGCAAGAGTACTGGAGTGGGGTGCCATTGCCTTCTCCAGGTCATAAAGTTAGAGGAGATTAATAAGTCTTTCATCAAGAAGCACATTTTTTTAGATGCAAGGGTGATCTGACTGCAAAGTCTGTCATCTTTTGATTGTCATGGTTGATTCTGCTGGTCTGGTTGGCTAGGCAGGTGTCCCCTTCCTCCCTGACCACTCCACTTGCCTCCCTCCCTAAACCGTGTGTTCCTTCCATCAAGAGTATAAGAATAGTTGTGCTCCCCTGCTGCAACTTCCAAACAAGCTCTCAAGGAGTACATTTTTCAAGTATACTGATAGACAAGACTATTGTTGGATTCAGTCCAATTAGATTTCAAAGAGTTTGATTAAGAGAGCATTAAAAATGATGGTGGATCTTGTAGGCTGACAAAATAAGAAGCCTTATGCTTGCAGGACTAATTCGTTAAGGCTGCCCTCGGGGCTGCCCCAAAAAGAAACTCTCAATAGGAAATGAATTTCAATGAGAAGAATGGCCACCAAAGAAGAAGAGCCTAAGGGGCTGCAGAGAGGCAATTTGGCTTCAGAATTCTGTTGTTTCCCTAACATACTTCCTGCCTGTCCTCCTGCCAATGGACCTGCTTTGTAGCATAAACGTGCTTCCCCAGCACAAGTGAGCCACGAAGATGCCAAAAAAAGGAGTGCAGCTTTAGCCATCCATCCTCGCTTGGATTCATTGCCTAAATCTGCTTACTTTTCTGTTTGACTTGATGGGAGGAGAGATTTTTGATGAAGAACAGCCTAGTGAGAGATTGTGGCTGATGGAAGTCCCAGAGGGGCTTACTCTACAGACTGATACCTGGTCTGGGTAAATCAGCTGCAACCAGCTGACTGTCATGTGGCCAAATGGGGCATTTCAGATCCTTTCCCTTCATGTCAATTCAATCACCTTTTGCCCAGTGTCTGTGAAAAAGGACCACTCTAATCTGGAGGTTATACTGGGTTTAAGGGTGCTGAAGTGAAGACAGCGTGCAGGGTGATGCAGGGTTCATGGTGGCATCTATAATGCACATGACTGACCGCAAAAATGTAGAAACAATGAGAACACAGCAAGAGGCAGACACCTCAGTTTCCCACCCTTCCAAGCCTTGCCACCCTTGGAGGGTCAAGGAAGGCTTCTTAGTGGGCAGTAAACATTGAATGCCCATAAGGAACACTTTTTGAGAATGAAAACAACTGAGCTTTATTTAGAGGAAAATAAAATAGGAACAGACAATTGCCTGTTGCTAAAAGGAATAAGATTATCGGGGTGGACGATAATCCATCCCAATGAAAGCAAAAAGTAATCCTCAAATGATTCCTTCACAGCTGTTGCAAGGCTAACTATACTATGCTATGCTAAGTCACTTCAGTCGTGTCCGACTCTGTGCGACCCCATAGACGGCAGCCCACCAGGCTCCCCGTCCCTGGGATTCTCCAGAAAAGAACACTGGAGTGGGTTGCCATTTCCTTCTCCAAGGCATGAAAGTGAAAAGTGAAAGGGAAGTCTCTCAGTCGTGTCCGGCTCTTAGTGACCCCATGGATTGCAGCCTAACAGGCTCCTCTGTCCATGGGATTTTCCAAGCAAGAGTACTGGAGTGGGGTGCCATTGCCTTCTCCGAAGGCTAGCTATAGCCATGTTATATTTGAAGCCAGGAGTTTTAAAGGTGGTAGATGCCAAGGAAGAGGCAAGGGACATAAAAAACTTATTAAGGTAGATAATATCCCAAGGAAAACATAGTGTAGGTGTTATAAAATTAATATTTAAAAAATACATGTGGATGTGCTAGGTTTTATTTTAATAGGTGGAAATTCCATAGGCTTGTGTTTCTATAAACACAATAGACTTTGGAGATTGAAGGCATGAAGCAGGAGAGGAGGACAGAAAGTGACCCCAGACAACGGAGGGATGAGGGGTCCCTGATGCTGGGCTTCCCCAAAGCTCTCCTCAGCCCTCCTCTCCTGTCTCCTTCCCATACGGCAGCTGAACAGCCACAGGATCTCTTTCTCACACTCTTTTGCAACTGAGGGTAGCCGTTGGGCCCATTTCTGGTGAAGAAGGAGAAGGCACTGATAGTTTTGGGGAAGATATTTTGCTTTCTGCTTAAAAGGATGGGAACTTTCCTTTGACCCCCATACCTGCATGAGAAGCTGAACTGAGGACAAAATTTTACAACCACGAAGCAAAACCACAAAGACAACACCTTGAGTTTGGTTGAGAAGAAAGATGTATTGCTTGGGAACATAACAGTTATTGAGACACTTAGTGAACCCTGGAACTACCTACCTCCAGACTTCTTATAAACAATACCATTGACATCATGGGTATTTCTATATATGCCCTTAATTCCTATAGAAGGATTAAGAAAGATATCTGGTAGTAGAAACAAAATTTTCTCACCTCAACCCTGCCCCTAACACATACCTTCTCTTTTACCACTTGAATTAAGGTAGATAGATGAAAGTTAGAGGGAAGATACCTAAGTACATGTTAATGTTGTATCGAAGGAGAAAAATATTTCTTTCTAATTTGTAAATGGACAGACATTATTAAAGAAGAGAAGAATTGAGGAACATTTTGAATTGTAAGATAAAAACAATCGCTGAGGAAAGTTATCGCATCTGCACCTATGACGTCTTGAGTTAATTGCAGTCTAGTTTAAGAGGTGGGAGTTGAATTATCTTTTCTTTTGAGACCCACTTGCACTGTAAGAGTAGGAGGGAAATGGGAAGGTCAATTCTTGGGGTCCTACATTTTGCCCTGTCTTTTTTTCTGAATGGAGACCCAAGCACTGGTATTGTATGTATCCACTCTTTCTTTCCTGTTAACCTTTCTCTACTTTGACTTCCTCCTTTTCCACTGAGTTTTCATTTGACAAGGGCTTAAGGAGCTTCCCTGCCTGCCCCTCACTGGGGTTTCCTCTCTGCCCTTGATCTGTGTCCTCGGCATGTATCTCCTGCTCTCTTTCCCGGTTTTACTCACATGTTCTTTCCTGTCCCTTATTTTTACCCTTCACATTTTGCTTGTGTCTTCTCTCCTTTTTCCTCCCCCAGAATCCGCCTGCCAATGCAGGAGACATAAGAGATGTGGGTTCAGTCCCCGGGTTGGGAAGAACCCCTGGAGTAGGAAATGACATCCCACTCCAGTATCCTTGCTTGGAGAATCCCATGGACAGAGGAGCCTGGTGGACTATAGTCCATAGGGTCACAAAGAGTCAGACACGACTGAAGTGATTTAGCAAGCACTTCATCCTTATACTTTCCTCGTTCCCACTTCCTTGAGGGAAAGTGAGAAGTAATAAATTGAAATGACGCCTTTGGAAGACACTCATGATTTACCAGGCAGATCACCGAGCTGAAATGGATGTTCCAAATACAACAATGAAATGATGAAATTTGTACATTATCTGATTTTAATAAACTAACATGATTCAACCTTCTTTTATTTTAAATCCCTGTTTGGCTATGAAACGAGAGTCTTTCACTTCTACTTCATGAGGATCCTCTCTTCAGCTCCTTGCTTTCCCTTTTCTCATCCCATTCTTCTTTGGAGAGGTCATTTTGCTGATGACAGTGGTAGAGGACAGAATCCACATTAGAACACTGATTACCAGGGCTGACAGCTCAGACAAATTCAGACTGAATCTCAGAGAAGGGCATTTGAAAAAGCTCCCTAAATAATTTTAATGTGTTGCCACGGGTGAGAACTAATATTGTAGAACAAGCATTCTCAATATAGCACCAGCTATTAAAATTGTGTAAGTTAAAGCTGGGCTGAGGACCGAAGAAAACCCCTCTTTGACTTGAGAGTGGTAAAATAAAGCAAAAACAAAAAAACAAAAAAAACAACCTTTTCATAAGGGTATCAGGACTTCCCAAAAGGGTAAGAGGAGGCTGAGTTGAGAGTGTGTGGGCGCTGCCCACGTTCAGGGGTATGCCCGAAGTTAAAATTGTTTCCAAAAACCCCCATGTAACCACAGACAGCAATGAGCTTGTCATACTTATATTTAGAAACAAAGCAATAAATACATGAAGGAATTCCATCAGACGTGATAAAATAAAAAAGCTTCTCTCAACCTTAGAAAGAAAAATATAGTTTTATCTTCTAGTCATCTTCATGAAAAGTGCCCAGAGAAAATTCTTTCTTTCTATTCTTTTAACTCAGTGGGAACGAGTGTAATAATTTCTAGGGTGGGTAATTTTGCAAAAAGTTTTCCCAGGTAGTTTTAGTGAAAATTTTAGGAAGTTTTTGGTTCCATTTAATGATTCATGTTTAGAGTCTTGAGACCTGTGTGTGTGTGTGTGTGTGTGTGTGAGTGAGAGAGAGAGAGAGAGTATTACAGAATGGATCAGACACACTGTTGGTGGATTTTCATATTAGAACATAATCTTTGGAAGGCAATTTAGCAATGCTACTTTTTTAAAAACTTAGAATTTTGCATTCCACTTTCGGAAATTTTTACTGATGAAATCATCATGGAATGGTGGAAAGTTATAACTTATTTATAGTGGTAAAAAAATTGAACACAGTATTTATGTAACAAAATAATTAATTATAACCCACATACATATATAATTCCACATACAATGGAATGTAACATGCATTCATCAAAAGTAATGTTGCAGAATTTTCAGCGATGTGACAAAATGGCTACATATATTGTTTATGAAATATATCAAGTTACATAATTACATGTACAATAGTACCTCATTTGTGCTAAAAATATGTATTTATCTTTAGAAAAAGGAACAAATAAGTACAATATCAAAAAGCTTACAGTAGCTATTCACTAGAAAGCGAAGTCATTGAAAATAGGAAATAAATAGATGCATTTATTAAAATATATCTATTGTTGAATTTATCACATTGTATGGTAGAATTATGGGTGATTTTGATTTTTTTGTTATGCCTATAAGTCTTCTCATCTAATAGATATTACTTAAAATGAGAAAACATGTCAAAATTTGTTACAAAAATGTATATATGGACAAACAATGCAATAAATTTACAAGTGGACTTCAAGTTTGAAGTGGCAATTTAATGGAATAATGGATACTTTTTCGTTTTCAATGTATCTTTATACACATGTGCATGCATGTACACACACACAAACAACTTGAAAATCATACTTTTTATTAAAAAGTATAGCTGATTTACAATGTTGTGTTAGTTTCAGGTTTACAGCAGAATGATTCGGTTTTACAAATACATGTGCATATGTTTATATATATGCACAAGTATAAAAACACACATATATATACATTTTTTGTATATACTTTTTCAGATTCTTTTTCCATTATAAGTTTTAATAAGATATTGAATAGAATTCCCTGTGCTCTACAGTAGGTACTTGATGTTAGACACTTTATATAGAAAATCACACTTCTGATGATGTAATTGTTTTCATAAAGAACTCAGACAAATCTATAAAATTTATTAAAACAAAAAATCTATACATAAAAGTCAATTGTTATTTTATATAAAAGCAAACAAATTAGAAAAACTAATTAAATTTTTTAAAAAGACAGTAGTCATAAAAGTAAGAAAAACCAAAAGGTACATAGAAATACCATTTTCAAAAGAGAAGCACAAATGCAGTGGAGACTGTTGAAATATTTCAATTATTGAATCCAGGTGGTCTTGCTTCAGACTATGCAGCTCCTTTGAAAACACAGGAAAAAAATAAATTCCTCTTTGTTCCCTTGTTGTTGTTGCTTAGTTGCTAAGTTATGTTGAACTCTTTTGTAACCCCCAAGGACTGTAGCCTGACAGGCTCCTCTGTCCATGGAATTCTCCAGGCAAGAATTGGAGTGGGTTGCCATTTCCTCCTCCAGGGGATCTTCTGGACCCAGGGATTGAACCTACATCTCCTGCACTGGCAGGCGAATTCTTTACCACTGAGCCACTAAGAAAGCCTTACTATATCCCTAAAACAAATTCAGAGACATTAAGGATTTAAATATGGGGAAAAGCTTAAAAATGTTTAGATGAAAATATAGGATGACACATTAATGACCTCTGGAAAGGAAAAGATTTTGCACATAAGATTTTGCTTACAAAGGGGAAAAGAATTAAATTTGACAAAATTAAAATTGACTTTCTCTTTGTGAAAATCCAGCCCCAAATTTGGAGACGATATTTGCAACATGTATGTCTAATGACGAAATAAGAATACATAAAGGCAACATACAAGTTAAAAAGAAAATGGCAAATAAAACGACAGAAAATCATTGAGGAAATGAGCAAAACATATGAGCAGACTTGTCACAGAACAGCAAACTCAAATGATTAATAAGCATATGAAAAGAATTTCAAATTCATTAGTAATCAGGGAAATTTATACCAAATTTAGAATGGGCTATCATTTCAGACCTACCAGACTGGCAAAAGTCAAAAGCTCTTTAAATGATATCAAGCATTGATGGGAATGTGGAAAAATGAAACTTTTTAAATGGAGCATTTAAAATACTCTAAGTATAAATGTAAAATTTTTTTCAAAATATTAAAAAAATACTTGGCATCATTGTATAAGATTGAACATTCACATACCCTTCAACCTGCCAGTTTGACTCGTCTATATACATTTATGGCACTCCACTCCAGTACTCTTGCCTGGAGAATCCCATGGACGGAGGAGCCTCGTGGGCTGCAGTCCATGGGGTCGCTGGGAGTAGGACACGACTGAGCGACTTCACTTTCACTTTTCACTTTCATGCATTGGAGAAGGAAATGGCAACTCACTCCAGTGTTCTTGCCTGGAGAATCCCAGGGACGGGGGAGCCTGGTGGGCTGCTGTCTATGGGGTCGCACAGAGTCAGACACGACTGAAGTGACTTACCTTACCTTATACATTTATGGCATGTGTACGTCAAGAGATGTGGACAAGAATGTTACTATTTTTGTAACAGCAAAACGCAGAAACAACACAGATGCAGATAAACACCAGACTGGGTAACTAGATGAGGTATATTCCTACACCTGAATACTGTGTAGCAGTGAAGATGAAGAACCGCACACCGTTCTTATCAGCAAAGAGCATTTTGAATGAAGAGAGTGAGTTACAAAAGACTAATTTTATAAAGTTCAAATCGAAGCAAAATAAAGCAACACATTGTTTGGGGATGAATTCCTAAGTGGTAAAACTGGGATGAAAAATGAAAGAATCATAAAGCTATAATAAGAAAGCACAGTGCTTTTCTCAGGATGCCTACTTTCTAATTGGGAAGATGGCTCCATACTGTGCATGAAATCATCAGTCTTCTGGAAAGATGGAGAAATATAGGATGGGGGAAGGGAATGAAGAATTTTGAAATTGTTGCCCATGTCTGATTTCTTAAGCACAGGGGTGGATATACAATTATCCATTTTATTACTGTTCTTTAGACCTTATATATATGTTGTAAATATGCTTTTTTGTGCTAGGCATTTATTTACAGTTTTTTTGTTAAAGAATATTGCTCTAGTCACTAAGTCGTGTCCAACTCTTTTGAAACCCCATGCATGGACTGTAGCCCCCCAGAATACAGACACTGAAAATGAGAGAAAGATATTAGACATTCCTCTTAGCATAGCATTCCTCTTTTGAGATAGACAAACCACGTTTTTAAACTCGGCTGTGTGACATTTCTGAGCCTTAGTTTTCTTGTTTGTCAAATGGGAATAACACCTAACTAATAAGATTTTGTTAAGATTAAATGAGTGTTTTTTTAAGCCCAGCTCATGGACTGCCATATAATGAATATACAATATATGTACTTTTATTTATTCATTTTATTTATTATCTAAATATATTACAAATTCTTTTAAAATGAAAGAAATTTCTTAGAAATAAACAAATAGAAATTACAATCAGTCTTTTGAAATGAAATATACTGAGGTTATATTAAATGTGATTCATGGGGTTGCAAAGAGTCGGACACGACTGAGCGACTGAATTGAACTGAAGCACTAATTAATTTTCAGTATTTGTGTACTGGTCGGGTATAGTCCATGGGTTGCAAGAGTCAGACACAACTTCGTGACTAAAGTTCTTGAACAAAAGACTGTAAATAAACATTTACTACAAAAAAGCATATTTAGAGCATATGTATAAGGTCTAAAAAACAGTAACAAAATGGATAGTTATTAAATTAAGGCTTATTAGTGCTTATATTAATATTAAATTAGTGAATTATTTATAATATTACACCCAAGTTTTAGATTGTTTTATCCAAATAACTCAAAATAGCTGCTGCACATTGTCTAAACCTTCTTGCAGCCTATTTTGTAAGGGACATTTATTTATTTGTTACTTGCAATTGGTCTAGCATTTTAGTGACAGTCGGTCACTAAATGATTACCTCTTAGTGACTGCGAGTCTTCAGAGAACTGGCATTGAAGATCATTCATATTCATGTTCAATTCTCATCAAAAGAAGATACAGTAGAAAATTGAGGTGAAGTTCAAAAAGGAGACTGAAGGTGACAGATCTGATTAGACTCCCTTGACAAGTACTGCCTTAAATTACACAAGGCTTTAGAGGCAGGTTAGGACCCGGCTCCTGTGGGGCTAGGTTTTCCTGTCCAGCCCTTCACCTGAATATCATTTTTACAACCTCAGAGAAGTGGGCTTGGGGTCGCTTCCATTGATAAAAGCCAAACATTTAAAGGACAACAAAAAAGGTATACTGCTAAAATTTCTGAACCAAAAAAAGACAGAATTTCCTCCAATCGCAAGGAACCAAGACAAATGTCACACTTCCTGGCTGCCCACTCCACTTCCCACACCCTTCCCCCAGCTCCCCTTTAGCAACAGAGAAAGAAATCACAGTAGTGAATTAATAATTCTGTGAGACAGACTTTCCTTCCCCAGTGTGATTCAGCCCCACAGCCCGAGGAAGGGTAGGCAGCGAGTTCTTTAACTCTGTGCGCTCTGGACTGGCTTTCAGTATTAGACATCTGGAGTTTTTGAAAATTAACACTGGAACAGAAGTGACTCTCATACTCCATGTCCCCTCCACCCGCCCTCTGTTAAAACTTGATTCAGGTTTCTTTAAGGTCATGTAAAGAGAAGAAAAAAGAATAGGAAACACTATCTAGAAATGTAGAAATCAAACCATTACTAAAAGCGTGGTGTAGCAATTACTACCATCTGTGACTGGTTTTACTACAAACTAAAGGAAAAAGGTGTTTTACCATAAATGACACTCCTTCGACTTTGTGATCGGCCAGCCTCCTTCCTCTGTCTTTCCAGCATATCTATTTAATCATGCTTGACTGCAGCAAGGTGATGCAATAGTTTCAATGTAACTGCCTTATCTGGGCTTAGAATGAGATACCTCCCGTGACTGAGGAGCTGGCAGCACAGCCCCTTGGGCATCAGAAGAGCAGTGAGTTTTTCCACAGTGGCCTTGCAGGGGGCATGTGTGGTGCCTGAACCTTCTGAGAAGTGCCTCTTAAAATCCACAGACTGCATGGGAACTCCAGGGTACTGGGCTGACTTTCCTGTCCTACACGTTTCTAACATCACAGTCTAATAATAAATTCAATTTCCAATCCCCTTGTCTGTTTTCTGGATTTTCAAAACCCGAGTCTTACCTAAAGTCACATACCCATCCAGAGGAGACCCTGTTCCCCTGTCATGAGCCTGAGGACTCTGACATGTCCTATTTTCAGCCCTCCAGTGACATTCTTAGCGTGCCATCCACTGGAGATTTGTTTCTAGTGGGCGAGCTTCCCACTAACAGGCAGTGTGATTCCTCTGGACCATCAGAGTAAAATTAACACTTTGTGCTAATACCTCACAGCATGCTCTAACCTAGGGAGGGTGAATTATTGTATTGACAACACAGCTTTAAAGATAATTACATGGGATGGTTGTCTCTTGTAGCAGAGAATGAGAGAATCTTCAAAATGCGACTCTCTGGCATCACTTGAAATTCATTATTATTCTCCAGCCCATAATAGAACACTCTAGAAAGTGCCCCAAGCTTCTCACTCACAAAGGACTAAGGGAACCCCAGGTATGACTCAGGGCCATAAGGTGTTTAGTCAACTGTCATCTTTCGAGGAGGAAAGCTTGGGTCCTGGGCCCAGAACAGCAATGAGAAACCACCTCACCTCCTTCCTACCTTCTCTGGGAAAACTCTGCATTGGATTTTAACATCACACATCAATAGGACCATATCTATTAAGTGCAATTCACCAAAGCTAGTGTAAATTAGTTGAACATAGACTCTGTTTTCCAGTTACAAGTGTGTCCCCACTCTTAAAAAAAGAAAATTGGCCCTGACCTTTTCTTGACAGTGTTAACATTTACTTAAAGAAGACAACTGAGATTTAATCTTTGTGCATTTCATTCTTTTTTGGAGGGCGGGGAGGATTAAATGGGTCCTTTATTTTTCACTACATAGAGATTTGCATTAGGCCAGTATTCATTAAATGAACAAAAAGCATACTCAGTGACAACTGGATGCATTTATAAATGGGTTAATCTCTGGGTCAGCTGAACAGTTTTCTGGGAATCTGTTGCCAAAAGCCCTCAGGCTTAAATGTATGGTGAGTGTGTGGAGGGGTATCTTTTTCTTGGTTGGTTGATTTCATTCTTTTTTTTTTTTAAATTAATTCATTAATTTTAATTGGAGGGTAATTACTTTACAATATTGTAGTGTTTTTTGCCATACATTGACATGAATCAGCCATGGGTGTACCTGTCCCCTATCCTGAACCCCACCCCCGCCTCCCACCACGTCGCTCCCCATCCCATCCCTCAGGGTCGTTCCAGTGCACCGGCCCTGAGCACCTTGTCTTGTGCATTTCATTCTTTCCCAGCCATCCCTAGAACTGGGGTAAATGGATAAAAAAGTCTTATGATTTTATATCACATTTAAAAATAGATACTATACTGGACTTTGTTAATATTTATAAACTTCAATGCCTTTTAGGACGGGTGTGTGATGGTAACAGAGGGTAAATTTATTTTGTTGAATGTGCACACACACAGAATTGTGAGCAGAAGAACATAACCTGTTTATCTACTTCTTTCATTATTTCATTAGCATTTCCCAGGTTTTCTTAAAAAAAAAAACAGACATTTTCACAGCTGTATATTAAGATAACTATTAAAATGAATCCATATTAAACAGGCTGTGGATCCCAAAGTGAAATTTTCATTGTGTTTAGGTGAGTAGTTAATGTTTAAAAACTCAGTATGATAATATATTAATGTATAATTTTACTTCCTGGTAAGTTCAGGCACCTGCCAGTTCTTAGCTCCATCCTGGTCTTGACCCTGATGGTCTGACCAACACAGATGCCTCAACTCTACCCAAAGGTGTGGTTTTGAATTTCTGTTAGAGCCATACCACTGTGCATGGGGTGGGCTTCACATCCATATCTTCAGCCCACTAAGCTGTATTCCTTCTCTTCTTCTGGCCAGCCTTGAGCTTGCTCAGCCTGTGTCGCTGGACAGCTTGTCCTGATTAACACTGATATTTCCCATATGGGTCTGGAGCTAAGTTATGAACTGGATTCAGCTTTTCTGGGGCCTTGGCAACATGCTTTCCTATTGCCAGACATTTATTCATTTATTCTACTAGTCAGCTGGTCATGTTAATAAAAATATATTTATTTCCTACTCTGTGCCAAGCAACGAAGTGAGTGATACTACTGTCTGGACTTGGAACTTCTGCTATGATATCATGCCAAAACAGAGCCCATCAACCCTGCCAAGTGCCTGATTCTGAAAATCACCACTGCTTGGGCAGTCCATTTGCTCCAAACTGATATTGATATTAGATTTTAGATATTGATTCTAGATATTGATACTAGATCAAGTTTACTATGCCCCTGTGGACACTATATCTTGAAAATCTGACCACCCATCCTAGGACCCAGTTCTATAGCCAGGTATAGTTCTATTCTCATCAATTCCGGCTTCTTTTTCCTATCCTTGTCTCCTCTTTGCCCCAAGGTACTGGCAGACTCTTCAGGTAAACCTTCTTGGGTTCTGACCTTCATAACATTTATAGTTTAGAAAAATATTTTCACATCCATTTTCCTATTCTAGTTTTAAATCTTAAAATAACTCTCATGAGACGCTTGTTAAATTTCTGTTTCTTGACGAAGAAATTGACTTTAAGAAGTCAAATGACTTCTTTATGTTTACATGGTTAATAAGTGATTTCTTTAGGACTTGATCACAGACCTTTTGCCTTTTGTTTCAGTGTTCTTTCCACTTGATAGGGCTGGCAATGACTAACCTCCATTTTGAATTGACCTTACAATTCATCTCAGGAGGCAGTCAACTTTTCAGTATGAAAGATTAATATTTTAAGCCTCCTAGGACAGTACTTTAACCTCAAAAGGGATAAGCATCAGATACAGTACAGTTAGTAGGAGGAAAACCAATGAATGTGAAGGGCATTTGAGAATCATACCTTAAATTTCTTCTGATCTAGGGCCAGTCCCCATGTGAGAACATGGCTCATATTAAGCACAGATCATCAAGGGAAGCTCTGCACTGCATTTCTGCAGGTCTAACATGACTTGGTTCAGTGAAATTCTGCTCAGAGTTCAGGGACTCCAAGTTGCATTCAAGTCTTTGCTCCTAAAATCCTTCTGGTCCAGGATGTTGCACAGGCCTGAAGTGGGGAACATGGTTAGATGGACATTTATAAAAACCCCACTGGCTTCACTGCATAGAATGGTTTGCTGCTGCTGCTGCTAAGTCGCTTCAGTCGTGTCAGACTCTGTGCGACCCCATGGACAGCAGCCCACCAGGCTCCTCTATCCACAGAATTCTCCAGGCAAGAATACTGGAGTGGGTTGCCGTTTCCTTCTCCAATAATGGTCCGCAAGGGATCCTAACTGAAACTGAGAGGACCAGTTACCAAGCTGGTGTGATGGCCTGGTGAGGAGCAGTCTAGTTGTTGAGCATGGGAGCCTAGAAGAGCTGGTAGATTCCAAATGAACAGACTTTAACCCATCTTCTCCTCTTAAAATTTTTTTTTAATGAGAAGAAATTTTTGGTTCATTTTATTTTTATTAAATAGTATTTTGTAGTGTCATTCTCTATTTACCTAATGGTTTGGAGCATATGCCTACTATATTACTATGACTTCGGTTAGCAAATTCTCTGACAATTAGGTATGAACTAATTAAAGTATTTTGGAGGGGAAGAGACATGAGTGTATTTCCTCAGACATGGAATATCAAGTTGTCCTTTCCTAAAAACTGCAAAGTCTTACATAGATAACAAAAGAAGCTTCAAGTCCATCTGTGTGTTAAGTTGCTTCACTTGTGTTCAACTCTGTGTGACCCCATGGACTGTAGCCCACGAGGTGCCTCTGTTCATGGGATTTTCCAGGCAAGAATACTGGAGTGGGTTGCCATTCCCTTCTCCAGGGGATCTTCCTGATCCAGAGTCTTTGGTTAAATAATTGTGGTACATTTTCCACAGACCCACAAACTATTCTGCTGCCTCGAAGGGTATGTGTAGCTTCTGCTGGGCCAACAGGGCTGGTGCTTTTGCAGATTCAGAAGCCTCTGTGTCAATAATTTCCTTTACACTTGTCCAAACAACTTCAGCTTTTTCCTGTGAAAAAGACTGTTCCTTTAAAATATCTATTTATTAAATATATTTTTTACCAGGCATAATTTTGTATGCTTTCTTTTCCAGTCTATTTATGGGTATTGGAAAGCTGTAAGTCTCGATCTCAGATAAAAATATCAGTTTCGTATTTTGAAAATATTCTCCATTCTGAATATGGTATTTTAAATAAAATAAAACTTCAGGCATAAGTTAGAACATATAATACTTTGAAAACTGGGGAACAGGTAGCTAGTATATTTTCTTAAGTACCTGCTTTAAACCCACGGATCTGATGATAACTTGAAATCCTCAAGAAGGCATAAAACAATCACCAGGTTGTTCTATCTAGTCACTTTTAGTTAAAAGTTTGCTCAAGATAATTATGAAAAGTATGAAGTGCTAGCTACTTCCTATTTTCTGACTCATTATTCTACTGGAAAATCTAACTATAAAACTGGAATTCACAGAGAAGCATTATGTGTTTGTGAAAAAAATTCAACATTCAGCCAACATTTTCATTGATTTCACCTTCATCAAACTGCTGGTGATTGAAGGGCATGTGAAACCTCCTCGCCCTGGAGGATTTCAGGGGCAAGAATTTGAATGAAGTCCAGGTCCCTTAAAATCTGAGCAGGCTTTCACTGAGTTATAGGACTGGAAGATGTTAGAATACAACTAAATAGATGAGCACTGTTTTAAAGGCAGGAGGCAGGTTGGAGGTGAGAGAGGACAGAGAGAGAGGGATTTAGTCCAACTCTAAGTCATTTCAGGGCTCCACGTTCTTAATATTATGAAATCCATGCTTGTGTTTGCTACAATTCCTCATGCTGTAAATGATGTCTTCTCTTACTTTGCTTCCTGTGTAGACTAACAACTGGATACCATTTTGAACGCAATAGAATACTACAATAATATTTGAAAATATCATGTCAAATCTCATTCTAGTAAATTCTAATTTACTAAATTACCACCTAAATTACCACCTTTTAACCCAAGATTCCTAGGTAGGAACTGAAAGGGGTTATATCTTAGAAATCGGATATCCCTCTGGATGTTCAATAAAAAGGCAACTCAGAAATGTACAAAGTCACCAGAAGAGACAGACTGTGGCCTAATGGAAGGTGTTGACATGACTAGAGGAAAGTGGATCAATCAGAAGGAGGGGTGAGGAGGTGTTGCAAAGAACAAGCAGCGTCTCAAAATTGGAGGCAGTCTATCCAAGCGCCATATGCAGGAGACAGCATCGTGGAGAGCGTCTGCTGTATACGGAATGAACCTGTCAGAGACCTGGAGATGGGTAGATCCCTACACTCAGTAGAGTACATCGTGGCAGGACGTCAGTGACTAGCTCCCCTGGTTCTGAATCCAGCTCCCCAGGCCTCCTGATAATGACAGTTCCCACAGAGTGATTCTCTGAGAAGGAGATGCCTTGACCAGAGGTGCAAGTGTTTGCATGCTTTTGGTAGTAAATTGTTCTCACACAAATTATCAGTGCAGTAGCATTATCTCTGATCTTGGTTAATGTGACATTGTCTCCGGGAGATGACACTTTATGCCAAAGAAGGCACTCCGTGATAATAAGTGCCTCCTAGGAGGGGTGCAGAAGGCCCTGCCTGAAAGGAGGCACCGTCCTCTCCAGCCTCCCCAGGTACACACTGCACTTGTGGGCCTTTTCTCTTATTGCATCTGTGCAAATGGGACTCTTGGCTACTAGTGATTCCACCCCCTGGCCTTATATTAGATTCACCTGAACTTTAAAAAGTTCAAAACCTGGGGAAGAGTGCCCTTCCAGGCCAATTAAGGGTGGGAATATTTGGTCATTGCCTTGGACACAGAGGGAAAGGAGAGGGTGGAACAATTGGCAGAGTAGTATTAGGTGGCACAGGTGTAAAGAATCTGTCTGCCAATGCAGGAGGCATGGGTTTGATCCCTGGGTTGGGAAGATCCCCTAGAGTAGAAAATGGCAACCCACCCCAGTATTCTTTCCTGGGAAATCCCATGGAAAAGAGGAGCCTGGTGGGCTACAGTCTATGGGGTCACAAAGAGTTGGACATGACTGAGCGACTGAGCATGCATACACATTGACATATATACACTACTATATGTAAAATAGATAACCAGTGGGAAGCTGCGATAGAAACAGGGAGCTCAGCTCAGTGCTCTGTGATGACCTAGATGGGTGGGATAGGGTTTGGGTGGGTGGTGGTGGAAGGGAGGTCCAAGAAGAAGAGATATGTGCATACATAGAGTCGATTCACTTCACTACACGGCAGAAACTAATACAATGTCATAAAGCAATTATACTCCAAAAGAAAAAGGAAAAAGTCATCTGTGTGATTCTAATGTCTCCAGGGTTGAGAACCATTAATTTGATTATTGATAGAAAAGGGGAAGTAGTTCCCTAATATATGTTTAAAAACATTTAATGAGTTTCATACAGATGAGAAATCTGAGACTCAGAAACATGAGGTAATTTGCTCAAGTCCATGTAACTAATTATAAGTCCATATAACTAACCAGCTTAAGTCCATATAACTAACTATAAGTCTATATAACTAATAGGCAATAGGGCCAGGGCTTGAACCTATTTTTTTTTTAAAAACAAAGTATTAATTAGGTTCTTTTCATGATATGTGGGCTCATATGGAAGAGAAGACAGGAACTCTGCCAGCTTCTGATGAAGGGAGAAGACTGAGGGGAGTAAGGGAGGGAAGGGCATCCGGAGAGACTTGCCAAGAAAAGGCAGGGAGGTAGAGACCTCTGCAGAATGTTCTCTGGCAGCTGAAAGCTGTCTCCAAAGTGTGTGCAGAGGATTCTCTGGGGGTAAGTGTATGCAGAGGATTTCTGGCAGGAAAGTGGTAGGATTTCTTTGACTTAGTTTTTATCTCTTAATCTTTTGCATGTTTCACAAAGCACAGGCTATACTGATATAGTAATAAATATATATAATTTATAAAAAAAACCCATATTTACATATAGTGGGAGTACCTGCTCAAAAATTGTTTATGAGGGCACATAGTCAAAAAAACACAGAGTCCACTGCTTAGAGAGGATCTTCTAAACCAGGGCTTGGTGCAGTCCTTTCTACCCAGGTCTTGCCCTGCAGTGCGGTTGGCCCTCCCTTCGCAGGTTCCATGTCCACAGATAAGGACACTGACCGTAGAACACTATTTTATATAAGGAACTTGAGCATCCTGGATTTTGGTATCTGCTGGTGTCCTGGAACAAATCCCCTGAGCACACAGAGGGACAGTTGTATGCAGTTAACTCCCAGCGGGGGCAGGGCATGGACACTGGAATCCTCAAAACATTTCTGCAGGTGTTACTGGTGTGGTGGGAACCCTTGGTGAAGAATTGTTGTTCTAACAAGGACCTACTGTATAGCACATGGAACTCTGCTCGATGTTAAGTGGCAGCCTGGATGGGAGGGGAGTTGGGAGGAGAATGGATACATGTATATGTATGGGTGAGCCCCTTTGCTGTCCCCCTGAAACTCTCACAGAATTGTTAATTGGCTATACCTCAATTAAAAAACAAGAAGTTAAAAAAATTGTTTTTCTAAAGCAGAGGTTTTTCAAGTGTGGTCTTGGTGATCTCTGGGAGTCCTTAAGACTCTGTCAGGGACTCCATGAAATCCAAAAATATGTTTATAACATATACCTGCAGAAGATAGAAAAACAATAGAAGATGGAGAGAAAGAAAAAAAATCATTGTGCCTCCTTATTTGTAATGAGTTAAATTTCAATTTCAGCTGTCAGTTATGGAAAGGTTTTTGTCAAAATGCAGCTGGTAAATTCCAGTCTTCTTTGATGCCAATTCGTTGGGAAGGTGTAAAGATATATTGATATTCCCAATAAAGTGAAAGTGAAGTCACTTAGTCATGTCTGACTCTTTGCGACCCAGTGGACTGTAGCCTACCAGGATCCTCTGTCCATGGGATTTTCCAGGCAATAGTACTGGAGTGGATTGCCATTTCCTTCTCCAGGGGATCTTCCCAACCCAGGGATTGAACCCGGGTCTCCCACATTGTAGACAGACACTTTAACATCTGAGCCACCAACAAGTGAGTTCAAAACCCCCTGGACCTCTTCATTTGGATAGTTTTTAACCAGCCTAGAATATTTGGTTTCTGAGTTGAAATGTGCAGGTAAGAAAGTGTCCAGGTGGCACAGGTACACCAGTTTTGGTAAGCACATCATGTAACGAGGTCCAATTTTATTTGCATCAAGATGCAGAAAGTCAGTGAATGAAGGTACCCTTGTTATCCCCTCTGAGCTGAGCAATCTGCAGTTGCTTCGAGACTGCTTGGATGGCTGGTCCCCTGATGCTGACAATGGGAGAACACCAGTAGTAACTCATATATCAAATATCAGCAAAATGAGCTCAGAGGTTTCCTATTTTCTTTCTGCATCTCCGGTCACATGCACTCGGCTTTAGGAGCAGTGGAAAGCCATTGGGGAGTTTTAATTAAAGGAGAAGCATCATCAGGTCTGTGATTTAAAAGCATAGGTAATTAGTAAGAGAGTGGGCTAGAAAGGGGAGGCTAGGCACATAAAGAAAAAAAAAGACAGCAGGAGGCTGGGGCCCAAACTGGAGCAGCAGAAGGAAAGGGAAGGAAGTATGGATTTGATAGGTGTTTCAGAGACACACTTCACAGAAGTTTGGATGTGGGAGGAGGGGGCAAAATCTAGAGGTAGCTTGGAAGCTGCTAATGCCCTTCCCTGAGCACGTGAAGAAGAGGGCAGGGATAAAGTATTATAAGCTCAGGTGTGGGTGATCTGAGCTTCCACCTGTGTGTGGTATGAAGGTGACATTCCACAGTGTTAGAAGGAAAGAGCCGGGCAAGCTGGAGCAAAGCTTGTTCCTTCCAAGTCTTATTTTTCAGCCCTCTAGGCCTAGGTCTTTGCGTTTTTGGAAAGTCATCAATTTGAGATTTTGGAGAAAGCCACTGTTTCCACTTTGGAAAAATAGTGTATACACCCTAATAGAAAACTGTGTACAGGCTTTATAGGGTTGCCAGACCCGAGGTCCATCTACTGCTCCGGCCTGGAATGTACCCCAAGTGGCTCCCTCGCTGCCCTCCAAACCTGCCCTATGTGGGTCTGTGTGCCATTTCTCTGAGTCAGATAATTTGCTAATTATAAGTCACTTCCTATTTTAGAAATCCTGATGACTTATGGTCAAATGCTTATGTTCATCATGCTGATTGAAGGATTGTAATTTTTAAAGCCAGGTGAGAGATGGAGGAAGAATGGAGAAAAAGAAAAGAGGCCGATTTGAGGCTTTGTGATTCCTCTGGGTAAGCATTCATAGAGCTCAGACAGGCTGGGATACACACAGCATCGCTGTGAACAATTCTTGTCTGATTGAACCAGAATCTAATAAGAAGTCTCAAAAAATAAGTGAAACGACATCAGAAGAAAGCAAAACACCAAATCCAGAATGTGAGCTGTGCTACAGAACGAATGACCTAATTGCCTTAACAAATAGCATGGTATTTTAAAGAAGGAGTGTTAGAGAATAAAAGAGTCTTAAGAAATGTTAGTAACCCACAGCAATAGGACTCTGTATAGTGGACAATCTGCAAAATTATTATAGAATACATACTTAGGGTTGGATGTTATTAAAAGTAATTTAGCCGGGGGTAGTAATGGTGGTTATAGAAAAAGAACATAATTTTATAGATTAGAGATATGTGCTTGATGTATTGGTGAGTGTGAGAACACAGTATCTGAAATTTGCTTTGAAATAGTCAAAAAAAAAAAAGAGAGAGAGAGAGAGAAGGTGACAAATGAAACAAATTTGGCAAGGTGTTGATTGTTGAAACTGGATGGACATATGAGGGTTCATAACACTCAACTACTTTGTACTCTCAACAACATACTTCTCGTATGTCAAAATTTCCCACAGTAAGTTTAAAAATATTATAAGTATTTCTTTAAAGGCATGATTCTAAAATATGGCTGATGATCAAAATCTCCTGAGGAGCTTTAAAAAAAAAAAAGATCCCAGGAGCTGCACAGTTCTTCAGCATTGATATTCTATGGGCATACTTGTATTGGGTGGAAGACTGGGTTATTTATAATCTCCCAGGACACTGGGGTAACCAGTCCTCACGGCCACCACAGCCGTAGGTCACCTCTTCTGAGATCTGACCCTGGAGTCTTACACTCCTTCCTCCCCTCTGATTTCTTTCCTTCTCTGTCTCTCTCTGCTCCTCCCTCTTGTCTTCGCTCTCTGCACTTCAGTAAAGCTGAGGGCAGGAGCCTTCGTAGGAGCACAGGGACCTTGCATCTCATGGGAACAGGCACTGGCAGGTCCTGCCCACTTCCCCTCTGGGCCTCAGTATCTTCCCTGTTAAACCAGAGGCCTTACCCTTAAGAGCAGGTTCTCTTACTACCTATGGGAGAGAGATGTACCCCCTGACCAGGTGCACATTGAAACAACTGGGAAGCATGATCTTAATATGGGGGGCCCTTTTCTTTCATCATTCATAAATAGAAAACATCCAAATTTACTCTTAAATAATTTACTTTTTAATTTTGACTTTTGTGAAAAGTTACATTTAAATTTAGGGAAACTTGAAGAAAGCCAATAGAGGAGAGTCAACGGCTTTCTATTAGAGACAATTAAATGTGCAAATTTCAAATGTTCTGTATAATAAGCATAAATATTCCATTTATTCACATTAAGAATGAAAATATTGATACACATAAAATATTAAAATAGAAACTTTAAAAGAACTAAATGAAAACACTGACGTTTATTTGAAATCTTTAGAAAGACATAAAGGGATATGCCAAGGGAAAAGGTGTATGGATTTTCAAGAGGAAAACACATCATGTCAGACCAGTAAAGGCTATGGAGCATTAGGCAAGATTTTCAGGTCATAAGTTCAGACCAACAACAAAAAAATAGCAGCCTTTACCTCTGGGGACAATGTGCTTCCCTTCTTTTTTTTTTTTTCCTAGCACAACTATGACAGTAACGCAAAACACACAGAGAAGCTGCGGGCCACAGACAGACAGAGGTTTCCTCATACTCATGGTTACAAGGTTGTGCTGTTCCAGTGCTAAGCTGGCTGCAAGGTCACCGCTCCGCACCCCAGGACGCAGCATCAACACAGCAAACAAACCCTTCGTCAAAGGCAACATCTTTCCCCGTGACCTTCCCCGATCGCATCTCTGCTCCTTCCCAATCGTCTCTCTGAGGAGGTAGGATACACAGAACCATTTATACACTGTGGAGAATGGCTTCTCACTGAAGGGCTGGGAAGTGGCTCTAGCCAAAAGTCTCACGAGAAAGTGTGAGATTTTAATAGATTTACTGTGGAAGAGACTGTTTCTTTCCTAGGGAAGGCAAGCAAAGTGCACGGAGAAAGGTGACTCCCCCACCGTTATCAGGAACTTGCCTGCTTCTGATAGTCAGTCTTATTTTATCTCAAGAGGACACTACAGCAAGCATTTTCTGAAGACCAGAAGAAACATCTTCATTTAAATAACCTTAAAGTTTGTAATAAAATAAATAAAGTGATTTACACAGGAATTTCCATTCCACAGAGCAGCCAGTGGAGTTCACGCAAGCTGTCTATGAGAAGTTCCTGCCCCAACAACAACCAGAAAATAGGTTATTATTATTAGTCAGTCCTCTTACTTAAAACCTCTAGGGCAGCATCTCAACATGACCAAAAAAAAAAAAAATTCCCTCATACAGAATATAAGGGGCCGTGGTATATGTACACAATGTATGCACACCTCAGTTCGAGTTAACTCTAGAAGTGAAGACAGCCGTAACCAGGAGTTACACATCTGCCCGCTGTTCTGAGTCTTGAAAGGTGCATATTGTAAAGAGCAGCTGGTTTGCTTTTCTTTATGATCGTGCTCAGCCTCAGCATCACCGTCTGTGGATGGTTCTGCTTCTGCCGTGTCCGTGGGAGAGGAGTGAGGCCAGTAGGGCGAAACCGCGACTGACTGATGCTCTGAGTCTGTCTCTGAGTCTGTGTCTGAGCCTGTGCTCCCTGAGCTTCCTGAGTTTCCAGCAGAGGGCCTGCGGGCCCTGAGGCCTCAGCTCCTGGTCTCCGAGAGATGCTGAGGGAGGGCAGGGGACTGGCTCTGGGTTTCCCAGTCCAGCCGGATCCTGCGTCTTTTCTCTTTTCTCTAAAGATGGTGGGGCTGTCCTGGCTTGGAGGTTCCCAGCCTTCTGCTCGGAAGGGGAGGAGGAGCAGCAGCTCCGGGCTGACCCTGTGCAACCCGCGGCCCGTCACACGCTCTGCTCAGATTCCTGGCCGGTGACCGAGCGCTTCTTTCGTCCCCGGCTCACAGACAGCCCAGGCCCAGCCTGCAGGGTAGGGCCCTCGGGAGTGGCACCGGGGCGCCCCACGGGCTAAGGCTCTAGGCCCCTCCGGGTCTGGGGTTGACCCCCTGGGTTGGGTTAGCCGTACATCTGCTTGAACTGAAAGCACTCATTGCAGTAGCCATTGCACTTGGCATTGCCGAAGTGGTCGCAGGCGGGGGCCCGGCAGCGCTGCGTTGGGGGCTCCTCGGGGGTGTGCTCTGGCCGACGGGTGCTGGTGCCCGCTCGCTGGCCGAGGTGCTGGCACTCCATGCAGAGCTCCTGGCTGCAGCAGGCCAGCACATTGCGGCAGGTGGCCCGTGCACACTTGGACCTGGAGGCACTCTGTGAGGCTCGGGGCAAGTCTCTGCGCTGGCTTGACCTCTGGGTGGAGAGAGCAGAGAGAACTGTCATCATGTGTTGCAGGGAGAACACGGTGCCCTGTTCAACTGACAGTGTGGGTCCTACAAAGGGCCCGCTAAAGTGAGGGGCATCTGCCTGCCCAAGGGGACAGGTGGCAGCCTGTGGGCTGGAGTCTCCAAGGACCGCTTTTCCCCATCCCATGAAATCAGACCTTGGCCCCAGGGAGGCCCAGGGGAACCACCAACCCTAACACAGAGGCCAGCTTCTGTTTGCATGAATGGTAATCGCATGAATAGTAATTGTGTGAATAATAAGCTATTGTCACTCAGACATTCCCTACCATCCAACAACCAATAGGCAAGGCATCTATCAATAAATGCTTGCTTTCTTTTGGCCAGTAAGTGGAGGCACCCGGGGCGATCTGCTTCCTCCTCGGATCTCATGACAGAGGATTAGTTATTAGTTAAGGAGCCTGCTGGCCACTAAGAGGTCTGTACTTGTGCTACAAATCCAAGAAGTCTCTGATCACCATCTGGCTTCTCAGAGGCATTCATGGGTTTTATTCCATGGCTAGTTTCATTTGCTTCTTCAAATGAATTCAAAAGTAAACTTAGGCCATGAAAATCAATAGGAACTGCTGCACGTCCAAGTCTGGGGGCCAGGCTGACTTTTCCCCTGGTTTTTCCCTGGAACTCGGCAGGGAGAAAAGCCCGCTCATCACCCTGGGAAGGAGGCCGGGCCTGCAGGAGAGGGGGAAGTCCCTCGAGAGGTCTCACCAGCTGCTCTTCAGTCCTTTTTGCTTCATGGAATCTCTGATTCTGAGCTTCAATGAAACACTTCTGACAGTATCCTTCGAACACGGTGCTACCAAGGGCGCCACATTCCCTGCCCAGGCAGGGGACTGCATTCTGGAACCTGGAGGCTGTGGGACTGGCTTTCCCGGAGGCAGTGACTAAATCTGCAAGAGAGTGGAGGCTCATCAGGAACACCTATGGGCCACCCAGCAGGACAGTTTACTGACACAGATTAGGCCGGTTGCGCTCTAGGAGAGCAACCTTTCATACACTCAGCAAAATAAACAACAGAAATAACACTGTAATTAAAACATCTTTGACTCTACAAGTCTCTCCCTTTGGAACATGCTGTACGGGTACGTCACAGCCACAGAACAAGCAGAGACATTAAGTGCCCATCCTTCTTTCAGATTTGATATTTCAAAAACCACAAAGGCATTCTTATGTAGTCAGTGGAGACAGCCCTCTTGCCAGCTGTCTGTGTATGTTAGTCGCTCAGTCATGTCTGACGCTTTGTGACCTCATGGACTGTAGCCCGCCAGGCCCCTTTGTCCATGGGATTCTCCAGGCAAGAATACTGGAGTGGGTTGCCATTTCCTTCTCCAGGGTATCTTCCTGACCCTGGGATTGAACCCAGGTCTCCTGCATTGCAGGCAGACTCTTTACTCTCTGAGTAACCAGGGAAGCTCTAAAGTGTTAGTTGCTCAGTCATGTCAGGCTCTTTGTGACCCCATGGACTGTAGCCCACCAGGCTCCTCTGTCCATGGAATTCTCCAGGCAAGAATACTGGAGAGGGTAGCCATTCACTTCTCCAGGGGATCTTCCCGACCCAGGGATCAGACCCAGGTCTCCCGCATTGAAGGTGGATTCTTTACCATTGGAGCCACTAGGGAAGCCCTCTTTTCAGTTACTGCTCTTCAGATTTTGAATTTTCTCTAGTTCGCTTGAGTTTCAAAAGAAGTCTTGTTTGAACTCTACCTTACAAACACTGCATCGCATGACCTTATAAAACAAATCCTCTGAACTCTGCACAGAGTTCTGTGGGTCCTGGAACACGCTATTCTGTGCTTTTACTTCCAAGCATGCTAGAAGAACTACTGGGATTCTGCCCCCAGGCAAGCCACACTCTCCCCCACGGTCCAGAGGGGCTCCCTTCTTGAAGTTAAGGCGCATACAGCCTTCTACTCGGGAGTTTTTAAACAGAGGATAGGAAACCCATTGTCACACTCACGTTTATTTTCTCTGTACTCGATGAAACACAGCGTGCAAAAGCCTTTGTTCTCTGGGGTCCCAAAGTACATGCAGCCCACTTTCCTGCACTTGCTGGTCCCCATCTTGTCCCCTGGAGTCCGTGTGGCTGGGGACGCCTCAGGCCCAGCTCTGCGGCAGGCGTGTGGGGACAGGCTCTGGGCCAGCTGCAAGGGGTCGGACTTGGAGCGCTGGTGGCAGGACAGGGAGCCACTGGAGCTGAGGTTCGGGGCAGCCTCGGTTGTAGTCCTTTTAAAGCAAGTACTGCAGATGCCATTAAACGTCCTGGTGACATCCTGGAGGCAGGCTCGGCACTTGCCCGGGTCGCGAAGCCGTGTGGGGTCTGCAGGGTGGCCTGCTGGCAGCTGCCGGGCATTGTGGCATCGCTCACAGAAGCCATTGTGCTGCACGTTGAGGGTAAAGGGGCAGCCGGGACTCCTGCACTTCATGGCCGTGGTCTCGCTGAAGAGGAAGAGGCTGGGTGCTGTCGGAGGGGCTGAGTGGGGGCCTCCGGCAGGCTCCGCAGGACTCCAGACCTCCCCCCGGGAGGTCCCAAGCACCAGGCCGGGGAGCAGCTCGGGGCCCGGCTTGGAGGTGGGCTTTGGGACTTTCGTTTGGTTCTTTTGCCGCCTTTCTGAGCACTCGTGACACAAAGGCTGGGTGTTCACGGACATGAAGAATGGGCAGTTAGGTGTCTCACATTTGATTTCCATGAGAGAAAGCTGGGGGATGGAAGGGTCCAGAGGATTCTGGGGGTGTGTGTCTCTCCGTCCCTGCTCATTGTTTTCCTGCCACTTCTTGTACTCGTGCTGGACAAGTTCAAAGTAATCATCTACCAGGTTTATTTCTTTGGGTAAGTTAGCTTCATCCAACCTAAAGAACAAAAGGAAAAATATGAGACTTCACACACACACACACACACACACACAGACCCACACACAATTGTATATCCTTGGCTCATAGAGCAAGCTGAAAATATGGATTGTGGCAATAACTTTCTACCTACCCACTGAAATGCAGTCTGTGATAGTTTGCACCTCTAACGTAACACAGTCCAGTAATGCTGAGAAGACATCACTATCCTGAGAATCAGTCTCATTTAATTAATTTTGGTCCACCCCAAATTACAGATAATGCTAAAGAAAGGGTTACTTGTGGATTGCTGCTATACTTACTCTATTCCTCTTTGAAACAGTTACTTTTACTATCTAAGTTCTCAGAGATCAGATTTCTACTGAAACATTATTCAGGGTATTCATTTGGGACGAGTCTACTTTCCAGCACAAACTATACAGGAATGTTGCATTCTGTATTTTGCTGTTATTAATTTTAAATGTGCATGTGGTGCCTATCAGCGTTAACTGCCATGAGCAGTAACTAAGAGGCGGACGCACCCACAGGCACTCTGTACTGACTTCTGACTCACTGAAATTTGTTCATCTCCACGCTAAGAAATTGTTTAGCTTAGGCCTTCTCGGTGTTGTGCACTTCAAGTTCTAGGAAACAGGCATCTCTTTATCATCAAGCCAGTGTTTACAATCTTGATACCTGTAAACCCGCACTCTGGGTCTCTCCTCCCTGATCCACGTGGCCAACTCATGTGGCTGCTACAGAAACACATTCTACAGCCTGGCCTGCATGTGATGTGTCTGCCTTACCCAGAAGCCAGGAGAATGAGGCTTTTGTTTCTAAGAATTTTCACTTGTTAGTCTAGCACTAGGGCAATTAAAAGAAAAAAAAGTATCCTTGATGTGAACGCACTTTTTGAAGCCACAATGCTGGCTTCCAAGCATCCAGATACACAGGACAATCCTCTGGAAAAATTCCTTGTTTTTATTTGAAAACTAAAGTCCGTGCTGCTTGAGCTGATTGTCTCTGACACACACAAGCCCCTAAATTTGTTTCACGTTGGAGGAAACTGGCTTCAAATAACTTTACTATTGGTCTCTGAGCAGAAGCAGCTTAAAGATGACACAGGATAGAGCCAAAAACAAACTGCTTACTTTGCAGCATTAATTAAATGGGTGGTGCCATGGTCCCAGCCTTGAACGGGGATTTCTACCACCATCAAGTACTCTTTCAGGAGCTTTTCCTTCATCTCATTTTCAGGATCTGTCAAAAAGTGAACTTTTAAGTCTTCAAATCGTCCTCGCTCTCTGTTAACAAGTGGAACAGCTCGGATTTCTGAGGGAAAAAGAAATAACAGGTAAGCAAAATGATTCTACTAAACAAGATTTTGTGTGAGGTCATATATACATAAAACGGCTGCATTTTGAAAATGCAGAAAGGATACAATTACAGAATGGAAAAGTATTATCTAGCCACAAAATCAAATGGGGAAACAAACTGTGCTAAACTCTAATATAAAATACACTGTTTCCAGGAAGTTCACAGAATATAAAGCAGCCTCCAAGCAGCAGGTCTTATTGGTTAAACTACTGCACTTCAGATTCAGACTGACCTGAGTTCAGATTCTGACTCTGCCACTGTCTAGCTCTGTGACATTAGGGAAGTTACTTAACTTCTCTGAGCTTCAGGTGCCTCATCTGTACAGTAAGGCTATCAGTGCTTATAGCATCCACATGGATGCTGTGAAGATGAAATGAAATAAAATATTGTACCTAAAGCATTTATAAAGTACCCTATTAGTTCCACATTAAGCTAGTACAGTAATAGCTAGCCTGCCAGACATTTACTTGCCCGAGGCCAGGCACTGTATTATGGGTTAATTAAGAAACGGTGGCTGTAATAGACATTATCTCCTATTTGCCACTAACATGCTCAAAGTAGGTCCCAAACGACACACAAAATAAGCGAGGGTGGGGGGGCATTATGATTAGTGCATTATTGTTGCTAATCAAACAAATGACAGAATACTATATTTAAATAAAACTAATATACTTGCGTGCTGCGATTCACGGGGTCGCAAAGAGTCAGACACGACTGAGTGACTGACCTGATCTGATCTGATCTGAATATACTTAAATGAGGCTTTCAAAAAGGAGCCAAAGAGCAAACCCTGACGTTCAGTAAGAACAGGGTGTAGCAGGATTCACCAGCAGTTACATATGTGAATAGATACTTGGTTTTCTCACCAGGTCCACTGTCCTTCATTGTCACCAGGGGTACAAAGTGTTGGCTGTCATAGCCGAGCACAATGGGGTATCTGTAGCATTCCTGGGCAGGCCAGTGCAGAGGCAGGTAAATCCCACCCACCTTCAGAGGAGCAAAATTGGAACCTGATTCCAAACTTCTCAGCATTTTGTCTGTTTAAGGAAAGAGAAAGAAAAGATAAGGCCCTCTGAGACTTTTTACGGGAGTCCATTTAGCTGTGGTCACCTGGAACTTGGGTCATGCTAAGAGGTAAGGGATTAAAGCTGAAAGGCACCTAAATACAGATAAGCCATCAGCAGGCATCTCACCTGAAATGACAATGATTGGCCTTCTGAGGATGTTGCAAAGGACAAATATGTGTATTTCTTCCAGTGACTGATACTGCAGTCCACCTCGGGCCGCAGGTGTGTCTGCGGATGCCATCTTGACGAGGCTATCCCATTCATCGGTCCAATTCTAAGGGGAGAGGAAAGAAACTATTGAATGTACTCTGCATTAAAAAACAACTTTGGCTCCACTCTATAATTATTCACTGGTATCACTAAGCTTACTTTTACCCTTTCTTGAGATCATCACTCAAATGATCACCCATTTTCCCCCCAATTCTGGTTTTGTTCCTTTACTTTTTCCCACTTCAAGGCAAACTCAGAAGCAGAGGAGCAGGGGGACAGCACCTGCATTCAGAAAAATCCCTGCTGAAGCACCAAGACAAGCTCTTTGTGCACAAAGTCCCAGCCTTGTGACCGAAGATGGGGAGGCACCCTCTGAATCTGACTGGCGGGCTCAGTAAAGCAAGCGAAGGGTCATCAAACCCCCCAAACAGCCAAAATGCCACAGGAAAACCCGTGATCAGAAAGATCATTCTAAAATGACTCTCCAGCTGGGAAGATGCTGCCTGGGAGCCTCCCAGCAGTGACAAGGGCCTTGGGTTCATCCCACGGGAGGTTTCTGGTGTTTTCCATTGACTCTGCTTAGCCAAGTTCATGTGACCCAGCAAACCATATGCTCCCTGACAGCAGGGACTGGTCGGAGGTGCAGTTTTCCCACCATGGAGCTCTGTCAATAGACGCTTGAGGAGGAACCCCAACATACCCGGGTGTCGTAGCAAAGCCCGGTTTCCACGAATTCCTGAGACTTAAGAGACTCCAGCTGCCAGCGGAATTTAAAGTTGCGCGTGTCCGTCTCCTTGAGGGTACTGAAGAGCGCCTTCCTCAGGACCAAGTCTGTGTCCTGAACACCCCACATGTACTGGGAAGCCGCGTGCATGAGGCAGTTTCCGTCACCTGAGGACAGAAGGGAAGCAAATTCTAGCAATCCACATCTAAGGCCTAGCAGAGGTTTCCAGAATAAACCAGCCTCTCTGCTACTATGAGTGGGGACCCAGTAGTGCTTGTGAACAAATGCCAATGGTTTAGTTTCTTAGTCAAAGGACCAGCTGGTAATATTTCACTAGGTGATGACAGCTTTAAGGGAAAAATAAAAAATCATTCTTATAACTCTTCTGTTTAATGAATGCTACTAACAAAGCCCAAGGAACCAAGGACTGAGAGTCTGGAGACCTTGACTCCAGTCTGGCTCTGCCCTTGGTGGGGAATTTTTTAACCTCTGAGTATTTTTCCTCTTTGTGAGATGAGGGCATTGGGTTATGATCTCTAAAGTCCCTTCCTTTCTAACAAGCCCTGATTTTCTGGCTCAGATGCTGGTCCTATTGCTCTCTGACCCTGAGAGAGAACACCCAGAGCAACATGCTCAAACCAGGAAGCTGCTCTGGCTCCGCTTACTAGACAGGGACCGTCTGGCCATGACTCAGGGGTAAATGACTTGACCACCCCACCACAGCATGCAGGGCCTGGGAGTTTCCTCTCCTGATTTATAAAATGGGATTGAGACAGAATTACCTACTAGCCTGCTCACCCCCACCTCCTATAAATGCCTTGTGTGAACCTGCTTGTTAGCAATTAGAGTCACTTTTCAGAATTAAAGGGTGCCTAGATATCTACATTTGAAAATTGAGTCAGTGTTTACGGATGGCACTTTAAGAACTCTGAGCCTTTTGAGAAAAAGATAGGTCTAATTTTACTGTCACTTTGTTACTTTTATAGGTTAAAAATCCACAACTCATGAAATGACATTTTTTTTTTTTTTTGCCTCCAAAGAATAAACGTTTCAGAGAAATGTTTAATATTAAAAAAGTTAACTCTTTAGGCTCTTCTGGGAACTGCAGAATTGTTTTTATAAAGAAAAGTTCAATTATTTCCTTACATTGCTGTATGGGACAATGAAGCTATTTGAAATTTTATCATATCCTAATTAAACTGTAAACAACAACACCACCACCACCCTCAAACATATCCACAGCCAATATCCTTTCAGTTTACATAGTCAGAAAAACAAGCTAAATAAACATTCAAACAAATGAACCAAAAAGATCGCTCAAGCCTTGTGTCTTGGCAGAAGTGTGGCAACAATTGCAAGCTGTTGAAATTTCCCCTTTGCAAAATCTAGAGCAAAGATAAGGCTTTTTTTCTTCTTCTTGTGCTTACTTTCAGTTCTTTATTGAGATGCACCAGCATAAAATTCCCTAAGTAACATCTGGAATTCCCCAGTGCTAAGTTATTTGACTAGCAATTGAGCAACAGCTATTGTACTTTTTGTTCTGGTGTGTAGACATTTAAACTGCGAAGTGCACCCTGGACTTTCCAAGTGGGTGTGGTCAGGGTGAGCTGGAATAGGGCTACTCATTATACAAGTGAAATCGCTGCAGCCAATAGACGCTGGAATTTTTCAAATGAAGTTTCAATTTTATACCACCTACTCCCTTCCTCATTCACCGCAGTCTCATATCCTCAAATGCAAATTGTGAATCACCCCCTCCCCAAATAGATCATTGACTTTGAAGAGCCTTCCTATAGGGGGAAGACTTAAAAAAAAAATGGTGCTAATAAAAATCAGAAAGGAAAAGTTGTTTGTTTTCCTCTTCCCCTAAATATTTTTTCTTCCTTTTCCAGAATTTTAAAGAATTTTCTTGTAAGTGGTGAAATAAAAGGACTCTGAGACTTAAAACCCCCATCTCTCAGAAAATGATATCAAAATGCACTTGCTTTGTAGTTTTATTTGTAGCATGATCCTTGACTTAAATGCGTATCTTTGCAAGACAAGTATTTACTTTTTATATTCCATTTTTTTCCTTAAGGAACTAGAGCAAGTTGAACCTAAAATCTCAGTTCAGTTCATGATAAAATGGTTTTTTTCTTATTACCACATTTCTAATTTGGCAGAATCTCTTCTTTTCAACTCTCCCAAAGTTGACTCCACCTCTTTTTGTAACAAAATGGGAGAGTTAAAACCACAGACTGTCAGGAATATAAACCCCTTGATGATGACTTAACATAATTACCTACTTCTAAGCATCTCTTGATTTAATGCCAAAACCAGTGTAAACACTAGGTAGCCTCCGTTTTCTATGCTTCTAAGAATCTATGCTTCAAAAATAAAAGCACAATGTTGAGGTGATGCACTTAACCCCCACAACCCAAGCAAAAAGTCATGTCCCTCAATAGCGCCAAGTTACCCAAGTCAAAAACGGCCAAAGTGAAGGTACCAATTCATTTAGTTAAGTTAACATACTTATCATCTGGTCTCACTGTCAATGAAGATGTATTATTTTGCCCTCAGATGTATATCAACCAAAATAATTGGGATGGTTTAGGATTGTCACTGATCTAAGGGCAAGAGTTTCCTGCTTTTACCTAGACAATAAGCAGTCTACTGCTTCTTGTAACAATTAACTACATTTATAAAGTAGAATTTTGTTTCTACATTTAACACTAGGCTTGAATGTTTCTGTGATGTGCATACTCTTGCTCAAAGGAAAGAATTAAAAAAAAAAAAAAAAAACAGTGAAGTTTAGAACAGGAAACAGCAATGAGTTGTAAACAGCCATTGGGCAGACAGTCACAGATAGCAAGAAATGCAGTACAGTACTAGGAATCCCTAAAAAGAATGAAATAGAGGACTAAAACCTGCACTAAGAACTCAGGTTTATCTGTCTAGTTAGTATCTTGGGACTGCAGGCAGCAGAACCTAGGTAAGGGAGGAGCTGACAACAGCCACTGGTTAACCCATAAAATGCCATCAATTCAAGAAGTGTAAGGCCATCATCATGAGCATTTTCTAATGACAGTGGAAAACACTATTGATTTTCACACCATGCTTTTCTTCTGAACTTTTTAAAGCCTTTTGATATTTCCATTACTCGTAAGGGAAGGGTATTTCACAGATGATTAAACAGTCACAAGAATTAGATACAGAAGTCATACATACATACCCTACACATACATGTAACGCACAGTGTCCAGAAATACATTCTCCAAGGTTCAGTGTGCTCTGCTCTCTAACATGCACTAGAAATCACCCTTAATTTAAATACTCACACAGCAAGCTTGCTTTCATCACATGCCCCTTGGAGTGTCTCTATACTAAGGTACCTATAGCCTTAAGAGATTTGAATTGGGGCTGGTGCCTTTTAATAAATAGGGACCCAGCATGGTAGGAGCCACCTCAACCCCTAGACAAAAGCACGTCTTACCATTTGTTTTCAGTGCCACAAGCCTCCTGACTTCTCGACACCAGTTGAGCTTCTTCTGGCTTTCCAGGGAAGCCTGGATGTTTCTGTCAATGAGAGCATTGTGGATGATCTCCCGAAACTGTGGACAAAACTGGCAAGTTCTGAACATTTCCAGAGTGTATCGGTGCATGGATTTAAAATGGTGAATGATTCCATTGGCAGGTTTAAAAATATCTGCTGGCGTTCTCTCTCGTATCTTCACAGCTTTCCGCATATTGCTCAAATACAAGGCCAGAGGAAGGACTTGCTCAGCCATGGTGCTCTCCAATACCTGAAGAGGAGGGAAAGAAAACCCCACGCCGTTAGTCTGACTTTGATATGACTCCTATATACCTGCCTGCAGGAAACCCCACCGTCTGATCTTGTCATCACCCTGAGCAGCAGGCAAAAGATCTTAGTCACCTCTACTCCCAGGATACTAGCTGGCCCCAAAGATGAACTCACACTGGACAGTTTTAAGTTACATCATTTTTAAAGATTAGTCTAAACAAGAGAAGGAGTGGGCAATGAGGAGGAGGGGAATAACCCGTGTTTTCAGTAATGTTTGTCAGGGAGCCAAGCTTGTCTGTCAGCAACAGGTACGGTGCCTTCTAACTGACTGAAACTCCCATCTCATCCTGATGTTGTTCTGGGGGCAAACACTGGATTTGAGGTGCCCTGAATGCTGGTTACAGGCACAGTGTAGCCCTGGCAAGTCAGCTCCTCTTCTAAGAGCACCACCAAGCAACCCTTTTTTTCAGTCCATGTCTTGATTTACCTCTTTCAAGCACACCCTCCCTATACTGGAAAGACAACAAATATTTTGTGGAAAATCCTGCAATTTTATGCTGTTATGTAGGCTGTCAATTGGAATTTTCTCTATAGTCCCCAAAAGGAACATTTATAAAGCATTTACTTATAAAATGCTATTTATATATATACATAGAGAGTTAAATTGAATGTTTTATAACCAACAAAAAAGTCTACTCCTAGCAAGATGCTTTCCAATTTTAAGAGCAAACAGTTAGCAGTCTTTCAGAACCTCTCCACTGAACGTTACAACATCAGAAGAATAATTAGAATAATAACAATACTAGAATAATAAATCCTACACTTCCAAGGGCAGATAGTAAAAGCACAGAATTATATTCTATGTAATGATGGAATTAACTGGACTACTTGAACTCAACTGCCAACACAATTTTATCATCATCTTCCAGCTACCAATACTCAGATTGATTTCTCACCCTGTTTTCATCCTGAAATCTTCAAGCACAATCAACCAGTGGAAAGAAATACAAGTTTGGAAGCAGACAAGGAAAGAAGTTGCAGCCAGAGGGGGCCACTCAGGACCAATGAAAGAGGAAGGGGATAACCCCAGCATCTCCAATCCATGACAATAGCATGGGAAGATGTGAATTGATTTAACATGGGACTTTACAGCTCATCTGTTTGTGGAGAGCCAGCTGACATTCACTGACCCTGAGCAGAGTGCCCTGCCATCCATCCAAATTTCCAAGTTGAGGACAAAGACAGTTTCCGAGCACGAACAGAGCCTCTAGGAAGTTTCACTGTGATTGTTAATCCCAGTCCTGTAGCATACTGTTTTCTAGGGCAAGACTCTAGATGAGAAAGTTAAACCAAGTTAAGAAGGAGAAGAAAAGTATGTTACAAGAAAGCCTGTCCTGGGTAGGTCTCAGCTTTCTTAAAGACATTGATAAAATGGTCTAAATTCTCATGGCCCACTCCAGGAAGACAGGTGGACTAGATGACTCCGAGGTTGCTTCTGAGGAGTCTTCTTGTGGTAGATTTAGATTCTTAATCTGATAGCTAGATGATGCCTGGAAGAAGTCATTCTCTGGGTCAAATGGTAATCTCTCCTTTTTGACGTCAGACATTCCTTGCAGGTGGAATTGGGCAAAATCATGGTAAGGCCACAGACACGACTAAGGGACAAAAACATCACACGTGCTCCCCCCTTGGTGGCATGGCAAAAGCCTCTTTCATGATGTCATTCATTTGTCCATCCATCACTCAGCAAGCATGGCCTGACCACATGCTTCTACTGCCTGACCATCAACTTGATGCTGAGGCAAAAGATCAAAGATAACCTTATTCCCCAGCATGAAGTCACATGACCATCATAGTCTCCAGCTACAGCACCTGTGGTACTGGTCCTGCTCAGGTAGGTTCCACACCATCCCAGAGCAGGGCTTTGCCTAGAAGCTGGTCTTCTAAACCCACCCCCTTGTTAATCTCACAACACCACACCTGTGGCTGCAGTGCCTGCTGCTCTCACATGGAAACAGGCAAGAAGATCCGAAACAAACGAGGTGTAGCCTCTTTTTGCTTTTCTGACTCTTCTATTATTTTCTTCTGCACCTAAGATCTTTCAAATAGAGAGCGCTAGAACCACAGGCAAGACATGCAAATGTCAATATCTGACAGTCCAGTGTCACCTCATTCATTGGTGTAGCCTTGAATGGCCTGCAGCATTGCCTCCTTAAAAGAAATCAATACCCATTGCCTAAGTGTCCAGGACTTAGACTTCTCCACACTTAAGATTAAAGAATAATCTGACTTGTGATAAAGAATTTCTGAGCTATGAATGTAATGTCTTTATATGCAAAGACAATATCACCCATAACATTTTTTTCATATTTCTGATACTTCATTGGCCTACCAACAGATATTAAATTTTCAGAAAGTACTACTTCAAAAACTCAAAAATTGTACAAAGAATTGAAAAAAATAAAGAAGGACCTTAGGACACATGAATGAAGCAGTAATTGGCTGCTTAATAATCTGGGACATTGGGGCTGTGGTCCAGAAGACTCAAACACCGGTTCTCCCAAAAGGCTGCCCTGAGAGAGTTGACCAGAGTGGCTTTCCGAGGAAAGATCAGAGGCAGGGAGAACTGAAAACAAAGCGGTCTCAACAAGAGTTGAGCTCCTTCCTTACTTAATACCACGGCTTTCCTGAAAGGCCAGGTGGCAGGATGTGGGACGACCCCGGCTGACAAAGACAGTCTGACTTGGGGGTAGGGGCTTGCAGATGCTCTAAACTGGAGTCACCCCCCCAAGGCAGGCGGACGACCTCCTGCTCCATGCATACTTCTCTGACACTGCTGCACTCTGAGTGTCTGCAAGCCCTCCCCGGAAAGGAGAGCTGACCGGGTCCCCCGCCCCCTAGGGTTTGCTGCCGCTGCGACATCCCACCCGTCTGGACCGGTGCTGCAGTCTGGAAAGAGGCCAGGCGGTTCTGCAAGGTCTACGTGGCCGTAAGCATGCAGAGCTCGACTCCAAAATGGACAAGCCGAAGAGCAAAGCACCGATGACCATCCAGACCAAGCGGCTCCGGGGGCGACTCTCCCCCAAGCAGCTGCCGTTCAAGTTCTCTGCATGAGCTGCAAGAACAGTTGGCTGGATCCTAGAAAACGGGCTGTCACCCCAACATCTGGCGGCCACCTCCACTCTCAGCAGCTCAGAACCTACAGGGGTCAACAAACTTCCCTCTGGGACAGCAGCAAAACCAAGGCCAAGTCGACCGGGCCAGCCCGCGGGTCGCTGCCAAATTCGCACTCGCAGCCCTTGTCCCGGGAGAGCCCGTGGCAGACGGCACAGGGACGCGGGGTTACCTCTTCGGGCCGCGCGATCCTCTTCAGAAATCCCAAGTCCAGGTCAAGACAAGCGTGCGCCGCAGGCTGGGGTAGCAATTCGGGTCGGGGCCGGGTGGAGGCGGCTCCCCATGGACGCCTGGTTCGGTCTAGTTCTCCGGCGGGCCGGTCGGGGGGTGTAGATCTCCTTTGCTGCTGCCACCGCAGTCTTCCCGGCGGCTGCTCTCGCCGCTCCGCCCCCACGGCCTCCTAGCTTGTCGCACTTGGCCGCCGCGAAGGCTGCCGACTGCCAGTTCTCTTTTTTCCCTTTCTGTTTTACCGCCCGCGGACAGCGGGGATTTCCACCCAGGGACTTTCCAGTCACGTGACACGAGCCCCAGACTCCCGGGGCCCTGATCTCGCCGCTAGGGGGCGCAGGAGGCGCAGCAGGAGCGGGGAAGCCAGATGCACTCTGCCCCGCCCCGACCCCGCCCCGCCGCCCCGCCCCGCCGCGCAGCCAAAGAAACTCCTGCGCCCCGCCCCGGGGTGTCCCCGCGTGAGTCACCTGGGCATTTCGGAAGCTGGACTGAACGTCACATCCATGTGGAAATCGCAGTGATGGGAACTGGAAATGAAATAGGTTCTTTTTCTCAGCCGTTTTTCTGCAGAAAATCATCAACTGTGGAGAACAAGAAGGGAAATCATAAAGAAAGAAAACCCTAAAAACCACCCTAGTGCCCGGGGACCACAGATCTCTGCTGGGTTTGCACTGCTTGGGCTGCACACGTGATGAGCCCGTAGGGGAGCGTCCAACTCTGGGCCCCTGGGGGGATTTCGAGAAAAATATGCAGTCACAGCTCTTGGTCCTCACCCGCTGCATTCCTGCCATCCCCGGACCCCAGGCTGGTGGGAGGCTACCTGGAGGTGACGTCAGACCTCGCGGCCCTGAAATTCACAGGGCAAAACCAGACTTAGATAAAATTAGGAATCAAAACCGCTACCAACACCCTCCCTCACTTGATTGATTCCCCATCTCCATTTCTGTGTATCAAGGGTCCGGGTGGCATCACATTCAGGTATCATACCAATTTACAAATCACTTCTTGTTCCTTACTGTCCTTGCCACATTCCCCTAAGCTGTTATTCGGAGTCCTTTTAGGGGATCTTGATAATAGTTCTCCCCAAGATATCAATGGCTGATAATACTTATTACTCTTATTCTTGATTGGTGTTGTTTTGATCCCTAAGTCATGTCCAACTCTTGCGACCCCATCGACTGTAGCCGGGCAGGCTCCTCGGTCCACGAGATTTCCCAGGCAAGAATACTGGAGTGGGTTGCCACTTCCTTCTCCAGGGGATATTCCCACCCAGGGATGGAACCCATATCTCCTGCAAAGGCATGCTGGTTCTTTATCACTAAGCTCTCCTATTAAGTAGCATGCTAAGAGCACTGTCTTCACCCAGCCAGTGTCTTTTGGAAATAGGTGTCAGCCATCTTGGAGTTGTGGAGAGAGAGCCACTAAATAAGTCCTTTTATTGCCTTGGTGTCCCCCTTGACTGGGCTCACTTTCTAGCATGATTAAACTACAACCAGACTGAAGTATTCTGTACCATTGTCCTCTTGTAGACTTAAGAATACTTGTCAGGACATATATCTCAGATTTTGAGTTAGAAAATCATACTCCTTTTCTAAGAAGTAAGAACCTGCGGAGAATGAGGTGGAGTCTGCATGGAGGGTGGTACTTTTCCAGCGGCTTTTAAAAGTGAGAGTCAGTAGTGACTAAAGTTCCAAGGCTTGTGCTGGTCATTTGAAACCAATGACTGGAATTTTTTTTCCAACTCCTAACCTGATATTTGTCCTTTTCTCATTCACAAGTGTTTTCAACTCAAGTAACACCAAAACAATGGATAGTCAAGCATATAGTAATGATGATACTTATCAAGTCCTTATTACATGCCAGGTTGTAGGCTGTTTGCATTCTGCCATTTAAACCTCACAATTCCACTTTGCAGATGAAGAAATTGACGTTTAAGAAGTTTAAGCCATTTGCCCAAAGTCTGCACAGTCAGTGACAGAGACATGATTGGCCCTGGGCCTGCCTTACACCCACACTGTTAGGTCCTGACTATTGATAATCACTCTCAGAAGAGAGCCTATAAGATTTAAAGTCTCAGGGCCCCTGTTTGTAGGGGCCCCGCCTGAGGAGCCTATGGCAGTCATTTAGCAAAACATGGACCCTGGCCAGGGGCAGCATGTGGTCTTAGGAGCCAGACAGGCCTTGGTTTTATCCTCAGGAAACTTTCTGAGCTAGTAAAGCTGATAAAAGATGATGGATTTAAAAGAGCATCCCCAGTCCTCATACCACTCTCTCCTTGTGCTCTTCTGAAAACAGAATTTGCCAGCTCCTGTGCATTGCTGCCTGGCTATGGCCCCTCATCTCCCCTGTAGCTTCCATTATCCCTTTTATGGCTTACATCTGCTCTCTGGTTTCATGAGCTAGGAATGCAATAACAGGAGCAACAAGCCTGAAAGACCATGGTTATATCTGTCACTTCCAATTGTCCTGAGATCACTGCTGTACCATCTTGTCTGCCAAGATGAGGATTTGTAATGAGGTCATGGCAGTCAGAAAGTTAGGACTTCCCTGGTGGCTCAGATGGTAAAACGTCTGCCTGCAATGCAGGAGACCTGGGTTCGATCCCTGGGTGGGGAAGATCCCCTGGAGAAGGAAATGGCAACCCACTCCAGTTTCCTTGCCTGGAAAATGCCATGGACGGAGGAACCTGGTAGGCTGCAGTCTGTGGGGTCGCAAAGAGTCAGACATGACTGAGCGACTTCACTTTCTTTCATGGCAGTCAGAGGCAGAGTGGTCTGTAACTGTCAGTTTAGTTCTACCTCCATTTCCATAATTCTACCACTGGAATGATGGTCTCTATGAGGATGCTTTCTTAGCCCTGCCCTTCTCTAGCTTTTACTGTTCTTTCCACCTTCTAAATCAGAGCTCTGGCTCTGCACTTTTCCCTTTCTAGTATTTAACACATGGGCAAGACCAATCAAAATTTTCTTGGTAAATCAGAAACAAAGAGTAGAAGAGGAAAGGAGAGTATAGAAGGAGAAACTCTCCTTATGGGAAAGGAGATAAAAAATTGGGGAAATCTGGGTAGTGCATTGAAATCAAAGAGATATAAAAGCCTGTGTTAGTCACTCAGTCATGTCCAACTCTTTGTGACCCTATGGAGTGTAGCCTGCTAGGGTCCTCTGTCCATGGGATTCTCCAGGCAAGCCTTCAGTTCAGTTCAGTTCAGTTGAGTCACTCAGTCGTGTCTGACTTTTTGCGACTGCATGAATTGCAGCACGCCAGGCTTTCCTGTCCATCACCAACTCCTGGAGTTTACCCAAACTCATGTCCATCGAGTCGGTGATGCCATTCAGCCATCTCATCCTCTGTCACCCCCTTCTCCTCCTGCCCCCAATCCCTCCCAGCATCAGGGTCTTTTCCAATGAGTCAACTCTTCACATGAGGTGGCCAAAGTATTGGAGTTTCAGCTTTAGCATCAGTCCTTCCAAAGAACACCCAGGACTCATCTCCTTTAGGATGGACTGGTTGGATCTCCTTGCAGTCCAAGGGACTCTCAAGAGTCTTCTCCAACACCACAGTTCAAAAGCATCAATTCTTTGGCGCTTAGCTTTCTTCACAGTCTAACTCTCACATCCATACGTGACCACTGGAAAAACCATAGCCTTGACTAGACGGACCTTTGTTGGCAAAGTAAGGTCTCTGCTTTTGAATATGCTATCTAGATTGGTCATAACTTTCCTTCCTACCAGGAACTAATTTCTGTGACAGAGCTTACCGAGATGAACAAAATTCTGCAAAGAGAAAGGACTATTATTAACACTGAGTGGACACACAGGAGAAAAATAAGGTCTCTTTATCAGAGAGAAAAGGAATCCTGGTTATGTGGGGGTGTTTTGGAGATTTGTGTGTAATTTTTGTGTAATTTTTGCTGTGGTGCCAACATTCACATGTCATAAACTTCATAAAGAGAGCACACTTGACCTCTTGGAGTTACACAGTCTGTGGGACTGTGCCTGTGGCTTGTGTTCTTATATCACATGATGAAAAAGATGTACATCCTAAGATATTGGTGGGGGGTGTGGAGAGGGAGGTGGAGTAGGGGCGGGGGCAGGGCAGGAGAAACCTGATTAGACAGAGGCAGTCTTGATAATTGAGAAGAGGACCTATACCTAGCTCACCTCAAACTCAGTTCAGGAGTCTTTCTTAAGAAACAGCCACAGTTTTTCTGAAAGTGTATGGAATTTTAAGGCCGGCAATCACAGGTTAAACTGAACTGGAACATTTTGTGCCTGTTGTACAATCATTCTACTTTTCCCAGCGTTGTGCTCTGTTGAAAAAGAAAATCCATATTAAATGTATTTTGAAATAGCCTTGTGTAAGTATGGCAGTTTATTTATTGCAGGGTAGCTTTAAATCTTGTTTCAAATTTTAGTGATGCTGGGCTGAGTTTTGAGATTATTCAAGTGTGATGTTTATACTTTCAAGGCTATTGTCAGGGCTAGTTTTGAGAAGACAATAGACGTTCTTTGTGGGCTATAACTCCGAAGAGAATTGGGTTAATGATGTCATAGATTTCAGCACTCTATGGATGCCAAATTTTCCTGAAATTCTACTTCTTATCTAGGAACTTCAAGTCCTTTACAGGGATTATCTGCGGTGAATAGAGAAACCAAGACCCACCAGGAGGAAGGGACTTACTTCACTGAGGTAACCCAGTGAGTCACTAGTAACAGGAACAAAGACCCTCCACTAGGAGGGAGGAAGTTGGTTTAGTGCCAAGTACAACTCCTCTTTATCCTCCTTTGCCTGAAAGCTTGCAGTACTGAAATCCGAAACGTGTCAGAAGATCCATTCCTCAACGAATTCTGGTTTAATTTTCTGACAACTCTTGGCTGAAACACTTGGCAAAGTAATTTTATTTGACATCATGTATATAAATACTCAATTCGTGATTTCATTTCTGTTTCTGTGGAGGTTGCTATTAATGACCCAATATGAATGATGACCAAAAGATCTAAAATGGGTGTTATTAGGAACTAGCTGATGTGTGGGGTTGGGTTCAGCAGTAAGCTGGATGTTAACTGAAATAAATGAGTTCTTGTTATTTGGAACAGCACAAGCCATTATGAAAATTTGCCTTCGATGTGCCCCCCTTTTCTTCATTTGTCTCTCAATTCCCTTTGTCCAGTTTGCAGTGCCTGCAATCCTGCCTCATTGTAACTCCTGCTTTCTTTCCTCACCTATCTCACCATCTCCATAGAAAATGGATTTTGGCTTTCATTCTCTCCCCGGGGGACTTTCTTTTTTAATGAGACTGGCTGAATTAATAAGTCAATTCACGTCCATTTTTGAAACCAGATTGCAACGTGTTACATTTCTTGAGAAACATTCCTGTTGGCACCACAACTTCCTAGAACTTAAAGGTGGAAATTCCGAGCACCTTTGCAGGTTGGAGAGGCAGCTGTATTTCCATGATTCTGAGGATCCATGGTCTCAAGAGAGACCGTGGATTTAATATCATTCTATTACATGTACACACGTTCTTTTACTCACTGACAGTAGTCTACATTTGTTGATGTAGTTACATTCCCCTTTCTTCTTCACTGTGTAAGGGAGGAAAGACTTTAGCTAAACTCCTATTTAGTTCAATAGGTTTATTTCTATAAAATAAACTGAAAATAGATGAACAGGAAAAAAGGTCTACAAATTTATTAATTTTTAACATCCTTCCATTGGGTATGTTTGTGTTCCTGAGATGAACTGGCCAGACATTTTATTCTTTCTTATTTGAATGAATAAATATCAGCTACTACTGCTGCCAAGTTGCTTCAGTTGTGTCCAACTCTGTGTGACCCCATAGACGGCAGCCCACTAGGCACCTCTGTCCCTGGGATTCTCCAGGCAAGCACACTGGAGTGGGTTGCCATTTCCTTCTCCAGTGCATGAAAGTGAAAAGTGAAAAGTGAAAGTCAAGTCGCTCAGTCGTGCCCAAATCTTAGTGACCCCATGGATTGCAGCCTACCAGGCTCCTCCATCCATGGGATTTTCCAGGCAAGAGTACTGGAGTGGGTTGCCATTAAGGACCCTCTGTTAGGTATGCAAGTCTATTATTCTCTTAATTACAGGGGACTTGACTAGTCTCCCAGGAGAATGTTTATGAATTTTAAAATGTTTATTCGTGCACTTTAGTTTTAAAAAATTCGTTTGTAAATAAGTTTATCACATGCAAAAATATTAACCTTTTGTTTGTTTTATGTTACTGAAAAAAACTCTCCTGTTTTCTGAACTGGTTCTGTTTTCATAAAGTCCTAAGACTTTAGCTTATCTAATTTCTAGTTTTTATTAGAGAAGACTTAGAAACCTAGAAGGAAAGCTCACAATTGCTGTATTTTTAATATATGCTTTGGAAGCTGCCTGGGTTTTTCACACGAGAACTACATCTGCTGAAACTGTCTTGAGACATGTTCAGTTCTCTAGAGAAAATGGCTAGATAGCCATCATGCCTTATCCCAAAATGAAATGTAGCTTTTCTCCTGAAATGAGTGACTTTCATGGTATTTTACAGAAGTCCCCCCACCCCTCACCCTGCAAACTCAACTTATTGCATTTCAGCTCTGAAATAAATTCTTAAGAAGAAATACCCTGATTCTTGAGGCTTTCATGGTTGGTTCTTGGCTTCTCTGGTTGAACCAAATAGTAATTCTTTGGTTCGTTCTCAATGATGTCAAACATTAGAACTTGGGCACACGTGGGATTTGAGATTTTTTTAAAAAACAAACATTTTAAAATGAAAGAGCCTAATTCATATGTACATTCCTGGCTTTGAACTTCAGGAAAATTATTGTACTGCTTGGGTGGCTTGAAGAATTCTTGGCCCTTGGCATTTTAACTATAATTGCTCAGAAATGCACAACTTGTTATGTCTTATTCCCTAACTACAGAAGTTTGCTTTGTGATGACTGAACTATCCATGCAAAACTCTGCATGTGGCTATGCTTTCAGTTTGTCTTTCTAGAGCTAAATCAGTTGATGTGAATGGAAAACTCTCCATGAGAAAATGTAAATAAAATCCTAAGCTAATGGTCATTTTCCATAAGCCTTAAAGCCTCTATTTGATATTTTATGAGCTAATATTTATTTTACTTTTAAGTTTTAAAGGTAGCAATTTCTGATAGAAATCATTTTTAGAAACTTTAGGAACTTTAAAACATTCAACTGAGCCAAGAGATGACTTTTCTCCTTCTAAAACTGGTCTCACTGTGTGTGCTCATTTATAAAATGAAAAGTTTGCTCAATGGTGAAAAATTGAAAGCATTTCCCCTAAAGTCGGGAACAAGACAAGGGTGCCCACTCTCACCACTACTATTGAACATAGTTTTGGCCACAGAAATCAGAGGAGAAAAAGAAATAAAGGAATCAGATTGGAAAAGAAGGAGTAAAACTCTCACTGTTTGCAGATGACATGATCCTCTACATAGAAAACCCTAAAGACACCACCAGAAAATTATTAGAGCTAATAAATGAATACAGTAAGTTGCAGGATATAAAATTAACACACAGAAATCCCTTGCATTCCTATACACTAACAATGAGAAAATAGAAAAATTAAGGAAACAATTCCATTCACCACTGCAACTAAAAGAATAAAATACTTAGGAATATATCTACCAAAGAAACAAAATACCTATATATAGAAAACTACAAAACACTGATGAAAGAAATCAAAGATGACACAAATAGATGGAGAAATACACCATGTTCATGGATTGGAAGAATAAATATAGTGAAAATTAGTATACTACCTAAAGCAATCTATAGATTCAATGCAATCCCTATCAAGCTACCAACAATATTTTTCACAGAACTAGAACAAATAATGCCACAATTTGTATGGAAATACAAAAAACCTTGAATAGCCAAAGCAATCTTGAGAAAGAAGAATGGAATTGGACGAATCAACCTGCCTGACTTCAGGCTATACTACCAAGCTACAGTCATCAAGACAGGATGGTACTGGCACAAAGACAGAAGATAGATCAATGAAACAAAATAGAAAGCCCAGAGATAAATCCATGCACCTATGGACATCTTATCTTTGACAAAGGAGGCAAAAATATACAATGGAGAAAAGATAATTTCTTTAACAATTGATGCTGGGAAAACTGGTCAACCATTTGTAAAAGAATGAAACTAGAACACTTTCTAACACCATACACAAAAATAAACTCAAAATGGGTTAAAGATCTAAACGTAAGACCAGAAACTATAAAACTGCTAGAAGAAAACATAGGCAAAACACTCTCTGACATAAATCACAGCAGGTCATAAATCTATGACCCACCTCCCAGAGTAATGGAAATAAAAGCAAAAACAAACAAGTGGGACCTAATTAAACTTAAATCTTTTGCACAATGAAGGAAACTATAAGCAAGGTGAAAAGACGGCTTTCAGAATGTGAGAAAATAATAGCAAATGAAGCAACTGACAAAGAATTAATCTCAAAAATATACAAGCAACTCCTGTAGCTCAATTCCAGAAAAATAAACAACCCAATCGACTACTCCTTGGAAGAAAAGTTATGACCAACCTAGATAGCATATTGAAAAGCAAAGACATTACTTTGCCAACAAAGGTCTGTCTAGTCAAGGCTATGGTTTTTCTAGTGGTCATGTATGGATGTGAGAGTTGGACTGTGAAGAAAGCTGAGCACCGAAGAATTGATGCTTTTGAACTGTGGTGTTGGAGAAGACTCCTGAGAGTCCCTTGGACTGCAAGGAGATCCAACTAGTCCATTCTAAAGGAGATCAGCCCTGGGATTTCTTTGGAAGGAATGATGCTAAAGCTGAAACGCCAATACTTTGGCCACCTCATGTGAAGAGTTGACTCATTGGAAAAGACTCTGATGCTGGGAGGAATTGGGGGCAGGAGGAAAAGGGGATGACAGAGGATGAGATGGCTGGATGGCATCACTGACTCGATGGATGTGAGTTTGAGTGAACTCCGGGAGGTGGTAATGGACAGGGAGGCCTGGTGTGCTGCGATTCATGGGGTCACAAAGAGTTGGACATGACTGAGCGACTGAACTGAACTGAATCAAAAAATGGGCCAAAGAACTAAACAGACATTTCTCCAAAGAAGACATACAGATGGCTAAAAAACACATGAAAAGATGCTCAACGTCATTCATTATCAGAGAAATGCAAATCAAAACCACAATGAGGTACCATCTCACACTGGTCAGAATGGCTGCTATCCAAAAGTCTACAAACAATAAATGCTGGAGAGGGGATGGAGAAAAGGGAACCTTCTTACACTGTTGGTGGGAATGCAAACTAGTACAGCCACTATGGAGAACAGTGTGGAGATTCCTTAAAAAATTGTAAATGTTCCATTTACGGAGTTCCATATACGGGAGTTCCTCCATATACTCCTCCATATACGGAGTTCCATATACGGGAATTCCTCCCGTATAACCCAGCAATCCCACTGCTGGGCATACACACTGAGGAAACCAGAACTGAAAGAGACACGTGTACCCCAATGCTCATTGCAGCACTGTTTATAATAGCCAGGACATGGAAGTAACCTAGATGTCCATCAGCAGACAAATGGATAAGAAAGCTTTGGTACATATACACAGTGCAATGTTACTTAGCCATTAAAAAGAATACATTTGAATCAGTTCTAATGAGGTGGATGAAACTGGAGCCTATTATACAGAGTGAAGAAAGCCAGAAAGAAAAACACCAATATAAATATGGAATGCACATATATGGAATTTAGAAAGATGGTAACGATAACCCTATATGCGAAACAGCAAAAGAGATACAGACATATAGAACAGTCATTTGGACTCTGTGGGAGAAGGCAAGGGTGGGGTGATTTGAGAGAATAGCATTGAAACATGTATATTATCATAGGTGAAACAGATTGCCAGTCCAGTTTCGATGCATGAGACAGGGTGCTCAGGGCTGGTGCACTGGGATGACCCAGAGGGATGGGATGGGGAAGGCGGTGGAAGGGGGGTTAAGAATGGGGAACACATGTACATACATGGCTGATTCATGTGAATGTATGACAAAAACAATACAATATTTTAAAGTAATTAACCTCCAATTAAAATTTTTAAAAAATGAAAAATTTGGATGCACTGATACCTAAGTGTCATTCCATTTCCAATATTTTATCCTTGTTTGGTTCTATCAAGAAAATTGTATATAGATTAATATACCAGTAGGTTACATTTAATATGGAAATCTGTGTACAGGGTTGAATCACGCTACTGGGTTCAAAGTTCAACTCAGTCATTTATTAGCTGAACGATCTTGGGCAAGTTACTTCACTTCTTTGCCTTGAGCTCTGCATTTGAAAACTGGAGATAATAATAAGACCTAGGGTTATTACAAGCATTAAATAAACTAATACATGTGATGTGCTTAGAACAGTGACTGGTACATAGTAATGTTAGTTATTATTAATTGTTCATTTTCCTGTCAGGACAAATTATTTTATTTCAAGGTTTGCTTAATCATACTAAAAGGCACAACAAGGCATTTCATGTTTGTTTTCCATATGTTTTGGGGAAGAGTATTGTCTTTATTCTGCAAGGGAGTTCAAGAATTTCTTTATACATTTACTTTTTTCCCCACAAATATAGAATTATAGAACTATTGAATATTAGAGCTTGATGGGACTTTTGAAATCATCAAAGCTGGTAATTTTCTTTTCTTTCCTTTTTTGACAATATTTTAATTTTTTAATGAACATTTTTATCCAGCTTTATTGAATTACAATTGAAAAAGATTGTATATCTTTAAGATAAATGGAATCATTTAATTCATGTAAATATTGTGAAATGATTACCACACCAAGCTAATTAACACATCCATACTCTCACATAATCTCACACCATTGTGTGTGTGTGGTGACAACAATTAAAGTCTACTCTCTTAGCAAATTTCAAGTATCCAGTATATAAAATTGTTTTTCAACAAGACATTTTAATTTTTTGCTTCATTTTAAAAAATAGCACAGTAAACCAGTTTTGATTCCTAAGAATCAAACTCTTATTCGTACTCTTATTTTTAATTCACCGAGTTTTATCAAAATCAATTATTTTATGTTAATGATTTCTTGTCCACATCATAATTTACTTCCTTAAAAAATAAAAATTGTATATATTTAAGGTGTACAACATATTTTGGTATACAGATATATATATAGATGAGAGCACCTGAAAGCTAGTTTCTTAGCAAGCTTCCAGTATACAATATCGGAGAAGGCAATGGCACCCCACTCCAGTACTCTTGCCTGGAAAATCCCATGGATGGAAGAGCCTGGTATGCTGCAGTCCATGGGGTCGCTAAGAGTCCGACATGACTGAGCGACTTGACTTTCACTTTTCACTTTCATGCATTGGAGGAAATGGCAACCCGCTCCAGTGTTCTTGTCTGGAGAATCTCAGGGACAGGGGAGCCTGGTGGGCTGCTGTCTCAGGGGTTGCACAGAGTCAGACACGACTGAAGCGACTTAGCAGCAGCAGCAGTATACAATATAGTATTATCAACTATAGTCACCATAGTGTACATTAGATCCTGAGAACTTATTCATCTTATAACTGAAAGTTTAGTGTCCGGCTAGCTCAGTCTGTAGACGGTGAGATTCTTAATCTCTTATAACTGAAAGTGTGTGCCCTTTGACTACTATTTCCCCCTACACAGGAATCTTAATATTCCTAGGAGATGATCTGAAGGTCATCCTTATAGCCACACAGGATGGGTAGGAAGGGTGAATCTCCACGGTCACACCTAAAGGCATTGCTTCCATCCATTTTGTATTTTGCAGTTCCTGATAAGAATTAATCTTATTTTGCACATTTCCTCATTTTACAGATGAAGAAACTGAACCACTTCAAGATGCACTGATATGTCCAGGGACACATAGCGGGTTAATAGGAAACCAAATAAGCCATAGGTTTCCAGGTGCCCAATGGACCACATTCTTTACCATGCGGCCATGGAAATGTTCAAACAGATTAAAGTAAAAACAAACAAACTTGCAAACGACAACCAGAAAACCCCTGAATATCACTAGGAAATACCAACACATTTTTCCTAAATAGAACTTCCTCCACTTGATAAAAACAGTAAAGACTAAACCAAGGGAACTAGAATTTAGAAGTTATATAAGATACCAGATATTGGGCCTTTAGATTGTTTTGTAAAAACTTCAGCTCCTTAATCAAATCTAACTACCTTATCTATATAAAAATGAATACTTGCTTTTTAAAAGAAGGATCCCAAGGATCCCAAATAATTCACATGTGTCAGGCACTATGGGATTCAGGGATGAAAAATTCCCTACAGCTTTAAAGCAAGTATTATAATTTGAAGTTTTCCTGACAGTTTTTGAAGGAAAATACTAACCTTTCTTTTCTGGGCCAGATGCCAAGTTAGGTAATTAGCCTTTGCCCACTTTCTTTCCTCAAGCTGTTTTAATTAGATAAGAATTCTGCCTTCATTTCCGTTCATAAATTGAATTGTGATGTTGCCACATAACTTTCAATGACTATTAATGCCCTTGTTTGCTGAACACCTTTCAACGACTGTTAATGCCTTCATTTGCTGAATGGCTTTTCCCTTCAGAAAATGGAAAGGTTTTGCCATAAGTACTTGGCCCTTTTCAAGGTACACAGTGCTTTCCAAGGGTTCAGTTCAGTTCACTTCAGTCGGTCAGTCGTGTCCGACTCTTTGCGACCCCATGAATCGCAGCACGCCAGACCTCCCTGTCCATCACCAACTCCCAGAGTTCACTCAGACTCACGTCCATCGAGTCAGTGACGCCATCCAGCCATCTCATCCTCTGTCATCCCCTTCTCCTCCTGCCCCCAATCCCTCCCAGCATCAGAGTCTTTTCCAGTGAGTCAATTCTTCGCATGAGGTGGCCAAAGTACTGGAGTTTCAGCTTTAGCATCATTCTTTCCAAAGAAATCCCAGGGCTGATCTCCTTCAGAATGGACTAGTTGGATCTCCTTTCAGTCCAAGGGACTCTCAAGAGTCTTCTCCAACACCACAGTTCAGAAGCATCAATTCTTCAGCACTCAGCTTTCTTCACAGTCCAACCCTCACATCCATACATGACCACTGGAAAAACCATAGCCTTGACTAGACAGACCTTTGTTGGCAAAGTAACGTCTCTGCTTTTGAATATGCTATGTAGGTTGGTCATAACTTTCCTTCCAAGGAGTAAGCATCTTTTAATTTCATGGCTGCAATCACCATCTGCCATGATTTTGGAGCCCCCCCAAAATAAAGTCTGACACTGTTTCCACTGTTTCCCCATCTATTTCCCATGAAGTGATGGGACCAGATGCCATGATCTTAGTTTTCTGAATGTGGAGCTTTAAGCCAACTTTTTCACTCTCCTCTTTCACTTTCATCAAGAGGCTTTTTAGTTCCTCTTCACTTTCTGCCATAAGGGTGGTGTCATCTGCATATCTGAGGTGATTGATATTTCTCCTGGCAATCTTGATTCCAGCTTGTGCTTCTTCAAGCCCAGCGTTTCTCATGATATACTCTGCATATGTGATCCACACAGTCAAAGGCTTTGGCATAGTCAATAACTCCAAGGGTTAGGTAATACTAGATCCCTCAGCTTCAATTCTGCTCCAGAGACACAGAGAGGAATCAATAAGCCATACCTCCCCTGCCAGTCCTGGTATGTCTGAGAGATTAAGGGGAACGCTTTAATAAATTGCTCAGGAAACAGGGTTAACTAGAGTGAAGTTATGCAGTCAATTCCACACTCCACATGCTCTCCCCTCCTCCTTGAAAAACTGCCCAAAGAAACAGTGAATCCATAGATTCACAGAAGACATGTAATCCATTGACCTCATATCTTTCTACAACATGACTTTTCCACAACAGCAGAACAGCAGTGCACATTTAAACAGGGCCTTGTACTCAGAAAGAATAGGGTTCTAGTACCAACAACCCTAGAATAGCGAGGTTATTTTAGGCAAGTTACTCAATCTCACAAAGCCTCTTTCCTCAGGCTTACATATTTTTTCACTTAAAGTATCTTGGAATTGACCCATATTAACACATGTGATTTCACGGTATTATTTTTTAAAATAGCTACACAGTATTTCATTATATAGCTGGACCATGATTTAACTGTTGATGGACATTTAGGCTGCGTTTAGTCTCTTGTTCTGGTAGGCAATGCTGCAGTGTGGATGGGCCATAAGAATACATCTCTGTAAGATATACTTTATAAGTGGAAATATTGGGTAAAAACATATTTGTATTTGAAAGTTGGATGGATAGTGCCAAATTGTTCTGCACTGTGGCTGTCCCGTTATATCCAGGCCTGTCAGTGACGTTTCCTCATGGAAATCTTTATGAAATTGTTGGGTGAAAATAGCATATCATGCTGGTTTTATGTTCTCTTGTCACCACTAAGGGTGAGCATTCTTCCATGTTTTAAAGAACCTTTCTGTAACTGCTCAGTCTTGTGCATTTTCTCTTGGGTGTTGGCTTTCCTCCTACTAGAATGTAAGAACTGCTTGCTGCTGCTGCTGCTGCTGCTAAGTCACTTCAGTCGTGTCCGACTCTGTGTGACCCCATAGACGGCAGCCAACCAGGCTCCCCCGTCCCTGGGATTTTCCAGACAACAGTACTGGAGTGGGGTGCCATTGCCTTCTCTGAAGAACTGCTTATATACACGAAAATAGTCTTTTGTCTGTGTATGAATTGCAAATATAGATATGTCTATGATTTTTTTAAAATATCATATTTAGAAAGGTCTTTCTCACTCTGAAATTAAAAATTAAAATCTCCCAACTTCCTTTTGAATATTTTGGTTGTTCAAAAGTCACTTATTAAATAATACACTAATCTCCAATTGAATTTATCATAGCCTAAATTTCTGTACATCTTTTAAAATATGCTTGGACTTACTAGACTGTCTTGCTGATTTTTTGGTCTTTTCTTATGCAAAAAAATACTGTTTTAACAATTAGACTATTAAAATCTAATATCTGATAGAGTTGCTGTTCTTTAGTCACTAAGTTGTGTCCGACTCTTTGTGACCCCATGGACTGTAGTCTGCCAGGCTCCTCTGTCCGTGGAATTTCTCTGGCAATAGTACTGGTGTGGGTTGCCATTTCCTTCTCCAGGGGATCATCTCTACCCAGGGACTGAACCTTCATCTTCTGCTTTGCAGGTGGATTCTTTACTACTGAGCCACCTGGGAAATCATCTAATAAGTGTATATATCTTCTAATTTTTTTAAGAATGTTCTTAGCTAATCTTGCTTATTTACTTTCTCATATGAAGAATCCATTTATCTAGTCCCTCCCCTTACAACAAAATTAAATCATTTTTTGGTGAACGGAGTGCCTTAAGTTTATAAATTTTAAAGGAAGACTATATATTTATGATGTTGAAGCTTTTTATTCAAGAATATGGTATGTCTTTCCATTTAACTAGTTTTGTATCCCTCAGTAGAAGATGTGATAAAGTGGAGCTAATAGGAAGAGGGATAATAATGGTACTGACTTCAAGAAGTTATTTTAAGGATTAAATGAAGATAATATACAGTGCCTCGTCCTTTGTGTGCTAAGAAAATACAGTATATGACAAATGCACACTCTACTGCCATATCCTGGAGTAAGTGTGACTAATCTATTAAGATATATTAGTCTCTCCAATCACCTGAAATTTCCATTATTATGACTCATACTTGTCTATACTCTGGAATAGAAATAATTTCCCTGTCTTTGCACTCTTTCCTCTGTCCTACTGACCTCTGTGGCAGGTTTTTCAAGGTGACTAGAAGTCCCACTTGGACACCTGGCTTATCCAGGAAGGTATCAGCACCCAGACAGAGGTGACTGAACAGGACATGCCTTTCACATCTCTCTTCACAACTGTGTACAGTATGAAGAAAATATTGCCAAATACTATATAGATTCTATTTCTATTTTGAAGGTAAAGAATCTCCCACCACAAGATAGTCGAGGATTTGATTAGGGTTGCTCAGCTGTCAATCAAATGGAGAGCCTCTATTATCCTCTTCTGATACTTGGAGCCTGATATCCACGTGTTTTATACCCCTTTGTGGCAGACTCCTTGTATGCTTGATACTGAGCTTAATGTTTTATTTGTCTTATCATGTTTAATCTTCACAAGTGGGTATCATTATCCCATTTTCCAGATAAATTAGCAGAATCAAGTTTACAAATATAGAAACTGACAAAACTGGTACAGTACTGAAGATTTGCTTGTCGCCAAAGTCTGTGCTCTTAACCACAATGCGTAATTTAGCAGATTTTGAACAAGTTAAACAAAATCAAGTGTAAAATAAACTGAGATACTATTTGACTGCATGTCCGAGCATGCCTCTTCATCTGGAACGGAAACATTGTCATGCTAGTGTAGGTTTTCTTTTTGTTAATAAAATCATACCTCAACTTGGGGATACAGTTCCTGGCCCTTCTTGAAAATCAACCCGAAAAAGTCCTGGGGGAAATTAATGATCTTTTCAGCTGCCTTTGCTTTCAGGGAACACGATTTACATTTTCATGTGATCTGACTGTACCATAGCAGCAATATCAGGGAGGAATCTATTCAGTTATTTGTCTTCCCTTTTAAATGCCTTTGTTTGGAAGGAAACTCATTTGTGTCACACCTCCAATTGGCCTTTCCCAGGTAACCTAACTTTCAAGAAATATTTCAGCACATAAAAAGATGATCCAGTGAATTGCTTATTCCCAAGGGGGAAAAAGCATGTGGCCAGTGAATCAGGGGAAATTGACTGCCCAGGGAAGAGCATACTCAAGGCATTCAGCATGAGTCACAGGACACAGGACTGTCCCATGATCACACAAGGTGAATGAACAAAGCTAGAGTTCCTTTTATAGTTTCCATTGATGTGATCAGCGTGGGCTTGTTTCTACAGCAGGCTGGTGAGGCTTGTCATGGTAAAGAATGAGAGATCATCACTAAAGCATCCAGAAGGCTGCTCTGTCAGAGAGGAAGAGAGTAGACTACTTCCAGGAGTGGAGACCTGGAGCCAGAGACCACCAATGGGTGAGAAAGTCAGCATGGATGAAGTCCCACAGGAGGACAGGCCTGGAGTCTGGGAGCAGTGGGCATGGAGATCCACGTGGTCACAGCACTGGCAGGAGATGCTGGCTGGACTAGGTGGCAGAGGACCTCAGTCCTAGAGGAACTAGGGGGATAAAGTCTAGGACATGGTCTTGGAGAAACTGAAGTATTTGGCATTTTAGCAAGGCAGGTTCTCAGGTGAAATTAATACTAACTGGGGCATAAAGTAAAAGACTCTTCCTAGGAGCTATATGTGTGTTTTCAGGAGGTCCTCTGCTTGGCACATAGGAGCCATTCAACTAAGTATTTGTGGTGTGAATATGTGAGTCATGAGGCAGGCATCCAATTTCTGAATGTAGGACTTATGGTGCCAGCAGGTCTGTCAGTGGAGTTGACCTGATGTTGAGTCACCTGTACACTAAGAATGTGGTTATCCCAGAGCCTAGGGTGGGGCTGAGCCTTCAGGGGCTGGTCAAGGGTCCAGTGGGGAAATTAGGAGAATAAGGAGTAGGCAGGCAGTTCCACACTTATTCTTTGGCAGCTTTACATTGTTATCAGGTCTTCATTTTTGATCAAATGTACTGTCTTAGCCTGCTAGGGATGTGATAACAAAAATGCCAAAGAATGGTGGCTTATAAACAACAGAAATTTATTTCTCATAGTCCCGGAGACAGGGACGTCCAAGCTTAAGGTGCTGGCAGATTTGGTGTCTGATGAGGACTCTCTTGCTGGTTTAGAAATGACCACTGTGCCCTCATGTGGGGGAGGGGACAAGGGAGCTCTCTGGGGCCTCTTTCATAAGGGCTGTAATCTCATCCATGAGGGCTCTCTCCTCAAGACCTAATCACTTCCAAATGTGCTGCCTCCAATTACCAACACATTACAGATTAGATTTCATATTTGAACGTGTGTGGGGGGAGCACATTCGATCCGCAGCATATGTTGAAATGGTCTACAATTTTGATCAAAGCCATTGAAAAATGTTGCCCATTTCCTCAGTTTCCATGAAGCCAAGATGGTGGACTCTTTTTAAGTAAGTCATATGCCCCAAATCGGAGAAGGCAATGGCACCCCACTCCAGTACTCTTGCCTGGAAAATCCCATGGACAGAGGAGCCTAGTAGGCTGCAGTCCATGACGTCACTAAGAGTCGAACACGACTGAACGACTTCACTTTGACTTTTAACTTTCATGCATTGGAGAAGGAAATGGCAACCCACTCCAGTATTCTTGCCTGGAGAGTCCCGGGGACGGGGGAGCCTGGTGGGCTGCCGTATATGGGGTCACGCAGAGTCGGACACGACTGAAGTGACTTAGCAGCAGCAGCAGCATGCCCCAAATGTTCAGGGTTCATAATATTTGGAGTTAATTGCTTGTTATGTGACTGTCACTGGGATAGGTCCACTATACAGAGGAGCTCTACTCCTCTACCTGATACCTAAAGGTAGATGGTCTTGTATCCATTTTACAGCTGTGAAACCCGAGGATTAAATTCTGTGTTACACCCAAGGAAGGCTATATAGACAAGAAATGTTGGAACAGGACTGTCAGGCTCAGAACCCCTCATCCCTCCTCAAACCTCTTTGACATGGTCCTCTCCTTAGACCAGTGCAGCTCAAACTTTCATATGCAGATGGGTTACTGGGTTTAAAATTCAGATTCTGAGATGGAGACCAAGACTTTGCTTTTCTCATGAGCTCCCCAGCGTTACTGATGCTCTTGGTCTCTGAATCGCACAGTGAGTAGCAAAGGTCTAGGGCAGAGATGGCCGGATAGTAAATAGCTTTGGTTCTGTGGCTCACATGGTCTCCACCATATCTGTGCAGCCCTGCGAGCATACTGTGAAAGCAGCCATTGATAATACATAAAGAAATGATTGCAGCTGTGGTCCAATAACCTTTATTTATGAAGACTGACACTTGAATTTCACATACTTTTCATATGTCACAAAGTACTATTTTTCCTTTGATTTGCTTTCAACCACTTAAAAATGTGAAAACACGATCAGCTCATAGGCCATTGTTTCCTGTCTCCCAGTCAGTCTAGAACTGTAATGATCTTACTCTGATGGAGGTGAAGAACGTCTGAGGTTTTCAGAGATGGATAGCATCCACAAGAGTTGGCAGATGGGTGGCTAATATGGGAGAGCAAAGGCCTTGGAGTCAGATCCACCTCTGTCACAGGCCTCATCACTTTCAGTGAAAAGCCTTTAAATCTTAGTGTCTTAGTCTCCTCATGTGTAAAGTGGGACTAAAAAGAGTCAGTTATTGTGAAGACACAAAGAAATGAAGTACAGAAAGCTTTTTTTGATATCCCAGCAGAGATGAATTAAAATGTTAGAATTCCAATGCTAGCATCCATGGCTGAAACAGAATGTGAAGACAAGAACCTACCAGAATCTGATTAGACCTCAGAGCTGATCAGCTCAGATTACATGAGAGAGAATTTGCTGATCACACTATGGGTGTAAAATGAAGTGAACATGGTTATCCCAGAGCCTAGGGTGGGATAGTTGCTCAGTCATGTCCGACTCCTTGAAACCCAATGGACTATATAGTCTGTGGAATTCTCCAAGCCAGAACACTGGAGTGGGTAGCCTTTCCCTTCAGGGGATCTTCCCAACCCAGGGATTGAAACCCAGGTCTCCTGCATTGCAGGTGGATTTTTTACCAGCTGAGCCATAAGGGAAGCCCAAGAATACTGGAGTAGGTAGCCTATTCCTTCTCCAGTGGATCTTCCTGACCCAGGAATCGAACCTGGTCTCCTGCATTGCAGGCGGATTCTTTACCAACTCAGTTATCAGGGAAGCACATGGGTATAAATGACCATCCAATTTTGAGGAAAGCACACTGAGGTAGTGAGAACTAAATACGGTTATATAAAGTGGGGGTGAGGTCAATGCAGGGCCTGTATGGAGATGTCTATTTAAGACAGGCAAGGGAAGCTCTCAGGGCCTCCCTGGTGGCTCAGATGGTAAAGAATCTGCCTGCAATGCAGACCCAGGTTCTATCTCTAGGTCTGGAAGATCGCCTGGAGAAAGGAATGGCTACTCATTGCAGTATTCTTGCCTGGAGAATTCATGGACAGAGGGCCCTAGTGGATTACCATTCATGGGGACGCAAAAGAGACACAACTGAGTGACAAACACACAGGGAAACCCTCAAGAGAACTGTTGGCATGGCAGGTATTAATTTAATAATAACAGTTAATAACTGATATAGCACTTACCATGTGCTCGGTAAAGTTCTAGTGTTTTGGTATTAATAGTAACAATTAATAGCTGACAGCACTGACCTTGTGGTTGGTAATAGTCTAGTGTTTTATAAGCAGTAGCTATTTAATCTTCATAAATCACTTAATAAAGTAGGCACTATTATTATCCTCATTTCACATACAAAAACTTATGCAAAGAGAGGGTAAGTAACATGCCCAAGGCCACCCTTTTTTTAAGTGGCAGCTCAGGTTGGTTCCAGCATCCTTGCTATTCATCACTGCCCTGGAAGTGTTCACTCCAGGAGCTCGAGGGTCTCTGAATGGTATTAGCTGGGCAGAGCATGGAGATGTGGGGGGTGGGGGATCTCTTCCAGGAAGCCAATGGGGTCCTAGACTTTTACAATTCTTTTATGCCTTGGGGGTATGACAGCAAATCTGATTCATATGGCAATGGAAACCCTCTTTTTGTCTTTGTATTTCACATTTACTAACCACTGAAGCCAGAGTTCTGTTATAGTCATACAGTGTACAGTTAGGGTTCAGGCTATTCTATATATTGATGTAGATCTCATTTTCAGAAGTGTGTGGGGGTGGCACACACATTTTTGCCTCTTTTCTCTATGGGTGACAACCCTAGATTCCTGTGTAGACTGTGCACAGGCAACATGAAACAGAAAGAAACCCATTGTGGATCAGAAGGAAATGTCATTTGAAGCAGGTCTTCCGAAATGAGTGCCTCTGATTACTTGGATCCTATGAGTCTATAGAAAACTCTGGGTGATTCCCCATATCATGACTACTGCTTTTCCCATAAGTTACATTCTAACAATTAAGCAGATCTTTTTACATTCAATTTGGAAAAGGAATTTTTAGTAAGGGTATTCCCAACTCTATATACCTCAGAGAATTTGCCCTGGAAAATTATATCCCTCTGTGCGCCCATACTTGGTAGCTTCCTCAACAGTGAGATCAGATTTCCTGGATATTCCAGGATTGCTGTTACCAGTTTTTTTTTTTTTTTGATTTGTAATAAGAATGCTGAGCCTGAAAATATTATGTTATCTTTTCTTTTTTTCTTTTTTACATTGCCTGGAAAATCCCATGGATGGAGGAGCCTGGTAAGCTGTAGTCCATGGGGTCTCGAAGAGTCGGACACGACTGAGCGACTTCACTTTCACTTTTCACTTTCATGCATTGGAGAAGGAAATGGCAATCCACTCCAGTGTTCTTGCCTGGAGAATCCCAGGGACGGCGGAGCCTGGTGGGCTTCCGTCTATGGGGTCGCACAGAGTCGGACACAACTGACTCGACTTAGCAGCAGCAGCAATATTATTAAAGTCATAAGAATTAAGCTAAGAATTTCCATTAGCTGTAGCCCAGTACATCCTCAGGTTGTATTATTTAGTCTATTCTGTACCAATCTTTATCTTTTAGGGAGATTATTACCTTTTCTTAAGGATAAAGAACTGAATCTCTTTATGGTTATAAAAAACTGTATTCATAAGCTTTGACCGTGAACTTGTGTCAGCTTTCCCAGCTAAACAGAATGTTTTCAAGTTCTCTAAATTCTCTATGAAATCACTCAGGTGATTGTATACAGGGGACTGTGTATCTCTGCATTATAGAGTAATGGGTAAGTCAACTTCTAGCCCAGTACATAATTAATATTTTATTCATAGAAAATTCTATATAATGATAATATTTTTACTATTATAATGATAATCATGAATGTAAGGACTTCACACACAACTGGCATTTGTGATGCCAGATTGACTAACAGTTTTCTTTTTTAGTGATTTAACACCTAGATTTAATACCTAATTTTAATTAATTAATTAAGTGATTTAATACCTAGAGACAGTTTTCTTTTTTAGTGATTTAATACCTAGATTTAATACCTAATTTAAATTAATTAATTTAGTGATTTAATACCCAGAGATTTTTATGCCCACTAAGGTGTCACTTAAATAAAAATAAAGGGATTATTTAAAAAAAATACCTAGAGATATTTTAATAGAATCTGTCAGTTTTATAAGAAATATCCTCATAGTGGATAAAAGGTAGCACTTGCATCATTTCTATGAAATACACAGCCAAGAAAATAATTGGAAAGAGTTATTTAGTTAAATGAGAGTCACAAAAACAGTCCTGAGTTGCTTTAAACATTCTTTGCAGCAATTTCTTAATATGTTTTGAGAGTGCACAACACCAGGAATTCCTAGCCTTAGTCTGGCATCACTCATAAACACCATATAATCTTTGGTAAATGACTGGGGACCCATCCTTATGGCAATAAAGTGTTGATTTTGTGTTCCAGACAGATATTGTTCATAACTCAACCTCAAAATGCTCTATTAACTAATATTTGCTTACACGAGACTAGAAAAACCACAGGAAAAAAGTTGCTAAAATACATTTTCTAAAAATTTTTTAATCTGAAAAGAAATTTTTGAGGCAAATGACTTTTACAAGTGTTTGGACATTCAGTAAAAAGGAAACCTGACCAACATCATAGTTTGGAGAATACAAAGTAATTTAGGCTATTTTAAGCTTTGGTTCACTTTGGTTGCTAAGTCGCTTCAGTTGTGTCCAACTCTTTGAGATCCCATGGATGTAGCCTGCCAGGCTCCTCTGTCCATGGGATTCTCTGGGCAAGAATACTGGAGTGGGTTGGCAGGCCCTTCTCCATCACTTTGGTTAGATGAGGAATTTATTAATGGTATCCCACTCCAGTGTTATTGCCCGAAGAATCCCAAGGACAGAGGAAGCTAACAGGCTACAGGCCATGGGGTTGCAAAAGAGTTGGACATGACTGAGCATCTGAGTACAGCATAGCACAGGAGACTTTGAGACACGTGTAACTTACAAAAATCTACACTGAGCAATTCAGGACTGTATATAGTTAAGTACTATTAATATTTTGTGCTTCCAGTGATCAAATGTTATCCAATTCAAAGGAGGATACACTAACAAGGCTGAAATGACCTTCTCATCAGGATCAGGTCTTAAATGACCGGGTCAATGTCAGATAGGTTCTGGAGAAGTGCAAGGCCCTTCCATGAGAGGGAAGCTATATGTATCAAGTCAATGAAGTGAGAAATGAGTGCAGAAAGTTAATGTGAGAGTGAAAAAAACTTGCCTGATTTGAGTAGAAAAAAACTGGACTCAATAAGGGCCACTTCAAGTCACCATAGGACCTCAGCTTTGTTTAGGGGAGGGAAAAAGGAATCTGAGAAAACCTGAAGCAGGGAAGAGCTATAATGAAAATGGTATTTGAAAAAGATTGACACGGCAGTGGCAGACCTCGTTAAAGACTGGGAGGTAGTCCTTTGGGTAGAAGCTCCTTCTATTTTTATATACCATACTGTCTTAATTTGGGAAATTAACTATTTCAACAACCAGTGAATCCTTTACCTTCACATTCATTTAGACAGTTTATCCAATAATTTAAATTTATTTAATGCAATATTGTTTCAATATCAGAATATTCCATACATCTGTACTACTTTGTACTGTCTTTTGGATCAAGAGTAAGTACAAATACATAAATGGGTACTTTGTTGGGAATGGAATTGTGTTGGTAAAGAGGGTGGATATGCTGTTTGCCCTCAGAAATCTTGCCCATTGAGAGAGATTGGCTGTGAGCAAATCATGTTAGAAATAAGTAGTTACAATGGTGCTAAGTACTGAGAAGGGCAGGGTAACACGGGGAAGTCTAACAGAATTCCAACGCACATTTATGGCCTGAGAACTTGGGGAAAGTCTCTTGGGGGAAGTCACATTCAAAATGAGATCTGATTGGAGTGAGGAAGGGAGAGCGGGAGTTGAAGTGTGTTCTAAATTGTAAGAAGAGGAAACTACATTTGTGGGGACCCTGGGGTGAGACAGAGTCCAGAGCATTCAAGGAACTGAAAGAGGGCCAGCTGGACCTGAGTAGTAGGGCAAAGCCTGGGCAGAATGGAGAGAGACTGGGTGGGGACCGAGGGCACCAGGCCTTGAAAACCACAAGAAGGGTTTTCAGGCCATCGCTAGTCTCCCTCAACATGTGCCTCTCCCCTACCCTTCTAGGAGACACAGTGACTTCAACATCCACATTTCACATCAATTTCGCAAGTAAGTTGCAGCTGAACGTGGCCACACCTTGAACTTAAAGTCAACTAGGAAACAGCCAACTCATTGGAAAAGACCCTGATGCTGGGAAAGATAGAGAAGAGGCAGCAGAGGATGAAATGGTTGGATGGCATCACCAATTCAATGGACATGAACTTGGGCAAACTCTGGGAAATGGTGAGGGACAAGGTTGCAAAGAATCTGACATGACTTAGTGACTGAACCACAAAGGGACTTCCCTGGTGGTCCAGTGGTTAAGAATCTGCCTTACAATGCAGGGGACATGGGTTCAATCCCTGGTCTGGGAACTAAGATCCCACATTCTGGGGAGCAACTAAGCCGGTGCCCCACAAGTGCTGAGCCCATGTGGGCTCTCTAGCCACAACTAGAGAGTCCGTGGGCCCCAATGAATGATTCCACATGATGCAGAGAAGATCGCACATGCTACAATTAAAACCTGATGCAACCAAATAAATAGATATAAAAAAAATAAAGTCTACTATCTGACAATGCTTCATCTGTTATTCTAAATCCTGAAATCCTCTCAGTGGTCATGGCCACTTATTCCTCCATCACCCGCTGAGGTGCTGTTGGGCCTCTGAGCGCCTTCCACTCCTGTCACTGTTCCTGACTGTTGCTCACTCACTGGGTTCTTCTCCCACTTCACATCTCTTCCCCCAGCACAGAGCTCAGGGGCAATCACTTTCAACCAAACTCTTCTTAGTACCCGATCTCTGTCTTTTTGCTTGACCTTCTATGATTCCCACATTCCCACCCCTCACTCCAGAGTAAAGATCAGCCCTCTTTTCCTGCTCCTCTCTTGAACTTCACTGGGAAACCAAGGTTACAATTAATGAGATTTAGTGGACTGTCTGAATGTGAGAGTGAGACAAAAGAGTCCAGAAGACCCCTGGGCTCCTGGCATGGGTGACTTATGGATGGGTAGCCAATCAAAGAAATGGGAAGTAAATGTGACAGGAACACAGGCTTGGGGTTAGGAGGATAAAGTGTGAAAGCAGCTGCGAGCGTGTTTAACCGCTCAGTTGTGTCCAACTCTTTGGGACCCTATGGACTGTACCTGCCAGTCTCCTCTGTCTATGGGACTTTTCAGGCAAGAATATTGGAGTAGGTTGCCATTCCTTCTCCAGGGGATCTCTCCCATCCAGGGATCAAACTTGCATCTCCTGCATTGGCAGGTGGATTCTTTGCCACTGAGCCACCTGGGAAGCCCCTTGAAAATGGTTAGAATGAGGAATGAAAGAAGCAATACACCAAAAATGGTTGTCAAGTGACATGAGGTCAAGTACAAACATGAATGAGTAGTAAACTTACCTGGACATGACCCCAGGGTCCAAGGTCCAGGATCCAGAGAATGGGGGATGCCTGTAGTCTATCATTCTACTTTCTTCACTATAAGTGCAGGCAGAGCAAACACTTTCTTGTGATAGTAAATCACCTGGAGTGTGGACGCAGTCACTGGTTTTCTTTTTTCCTCTCCCCACTCTGCTATACACATGCTCTTCTTTACCAGGGTGCTAGTTTTCCCAGTTAGACAGCAGCTAACCTCAACCTGCGGTTGTTGGGCTTTTCCCTATCTCAGCGAGAGCATCCACTGACAAATTAGAAAATCAAGCTGTATTCCCTCTTCCACTCGCTCTGGGCTTCCGTTCCTCATACTCCCAGTTGTAATGTTATCAAAGGGAAATGGAACTGCCCATGCCCCTAGCATCTTGTTGCCATCTCTCCCTAACCAGGCCATGGGCTATCTACTAAATTCCCATCTTGAGGATGAATGAGCATTTGGAATATAATTTAAAATATTTAAAAATCACTTTACTCTTTTCTTTTTTATTAGAGAAATGCATTAGAAAAGCAATATATTTGTCTAATGACTACACAGTTACTTTACCACTGTACAGCCATAACAGTATGCGCTGGAGTGATGTGTATTAAATAGGCCATGTTTTTAGCAGAGAGTGTTTAATCCAGAGCCTTGCAGATTAGTTTTTCTCTCCATTTGGACTCGAGGTCTCTGTTGCAACCGCATTCCGCCGATCATCGGTCAGGCCACGAAGCATCCTATCTTGGGACAGAAAGAATAATCCAGAATGCTGGAACCAGCTGGGTCCTAATGATCAGTACAAATTCTACTCTGTGAATCTGAAAGTGAAAGGTGCTCAGTCGTGTCCAACTCTTTGTGACCCCATGGAATTTTCCAGGCCAGAATACTGGAGTGTGCGGCCTTTCCCTTCTCCAAGGGATCTTCCCAACCCAGGATTCAAACCCAGGTCTCCCACGATACAGGCAGATTCTTTACCAACTGAGCCAGAAGGGAGGCCCAAGAATACTGGAGTGGGTAGCCTTTCTCTTCTCCAGGGGATCTGTGAATGTAGATTAAGGAAACCAAAGAAAGAAGGTCCAGACTTCCAAATGAAATGTTTCACTATAAGCTGCTTAGAATGAAGGTCTTCCAGAAGCCATCTGCACAATTTTTCACTTAACCAGAAAATATTTCCCTCTAATGTACAAAATCATGTTGGTATGTTGGGGTTTACACTGATTAATAAATTGTCTGAAACCTGAAAAGAAAGTTGTTTTTATAGGAGAAATATTTTAGGTTTCAAACAGCCAAATATATGTATGCAAAGCTTTGGAACACACATAGATGCTATGATTTCAGCTTTCCAAAATATGTATTCTAAAATAGAAATATACATAAATATACACATAAACAAAAAACACATAAATATACATTTATCTATATGTATTATGTCATATATATATGTGTGTTATATATTCTAATATGTATATATATTGCATATATATGTGTGTGTGCTCAGTCATGTCTGACTGTGACCCTTTGTACTGAAGCCTGCCAGCCTCCTCTGTCCATGGGATTTCCCAGGCAAGAATACTGGAGTGGGTTGCCATTTCCTCTTGCAGGGGATCTTCCTGACCCAGGGATGGAACCCACATCTCCTATGTCTCCTGCATTGCAGGTGGAGTCTTACTGCTGAGCCACTGGGGTGGCCATAAACATATATATTTACATATAAACAAAAAGACTGGATAGGAACATCAGAAAAGAAAGACTGTTAATGTGCAAAGTGGTGAAAAAAATATCCTTCTTAGTGTTGTTATATTATTTATACAATTAAAAAATAGCCATAGTAATAGATACTTGCAAAAAAATTTCATCTCCTTTCTAAAGGTGACCCCACTGCATACCCACAATATATTTTTCTATATTCTCATAGCCTCTTACATATATACCCTAATATATTAAGAATAGTCTTATTGTAACATAATTACTTGTTTATATGCCTATTTTTCCAATAAACTATGAGTTAGTTACAGGTGAGGATAACCTCTTACTAGTCTTTGTATATTAGCTCAGATACTAGCCTGTGGCATAGAGTAGGCTTTTGCATTGTGTAAATTACTGAATGAATGAAAAATGAAAAATAGGTCAATTTCTTCATGTGGTCCCACATTAGAGTAGGACACATGTACATTCATGTATCTAACCAGCTATGGTCAGGACACATGAATATCATCTACAATGTGTTAAACTTTGACTAAATGAGAAAATAACCTCCTGTGAGGTGGGAATATGCAAATAATTTACAAGTGAGTCTGGAGGAAGTGTGAACAAGACATTTTGGGGTTTATTCCTTAGGTATATTCCCTGACGACAGGTCTCAGACATTTTCAGTTCCTCAAGTTTTTTTTTTCTTCAAATCTTCCTGAAGTCTATTGAAATGGTGAAATTGTTTTCTCCCTCCAAGGTTTTAGAAGTTCTTGAAATGAACACTTATCCTAATAATTAGAATTCTAATGGGAGTAGTATCAATGATAACTGTGTGAGTAGAAATAAAATAGAGATTTAGGTTAGGGGTAAAGATAGGAATAGGGCTCCATGGCCAACGTTTACAAAAGTAAATGAAGCTCAAAGAAACAAAAATGAAAATGTGGGGAACATTGGGAATGTCTGTGATAAAAAGGAGTAAAATAAAAACCCTTAATTAAGCAAATAAAATATTATAATTGAGCAGCATGAATCAGTTAGTCTGGTATTTCCTATACCTGCTGGATAACAAGTATTAACAGGAGCTATGTGTTAACAATAGAGATTTCTAGATTTCTCTCCTATCAGAATCTTCTGGACAGAAACCTAGAAATTGATACTTTTAATATATGGCCCCTGACTTAGAAGCAGGCAAGTTTAAAAAGTATTGAATCCATTCATTATAATATCCTGATGTGGAATTTAGAAGGTAAATTCCACAAGTCCTCACACCTATATATCAACACATATGTCTGGGCCTATGGAGGCACTGATTGATTGATTCATTTATTTATTCGTTCATTCATTCTTTCAAAAGGCATAGTCATTAAATGTGAATGTCCATGATGGGAGTAAGACTCTGCTCATCACTGTGGGGGAATTAAAGGAAATGGAAAACCCAGTCTCAAACTCTTCATACCACTGTTTGATGTTTCACAAATTTACAAACTTACACGGGTGTTCCGACTATATTACCTAACTACAGAATTAGGCACATCTGGGGTGTGTGTGTGCACTTTGTTTTGTTTGTTTGGTTTTGAATGCTCATGAAACAAAGAGAGTCAAGCTGAGTCACTGAGTCCCTTAAAAAAGTCCCTAATCCCTCTTCCACTTGGGAATTTTGAATCTGAAAAGTTCAGGTATTTTATGTATGATACAATCTTTCTAGAAAACCATCTGTACAAACCCCTACACTCTTCAATCTGTGCATTCAGTGTATTGACATTAAGCCACATCCGGGCAATCTCTGGCTTTAACAGTAACTTGGGCCCTCTGATGGTTTTCCCAGTAGCCCTTCACTTCTTAGGCTCCTTTTTGATTCCAATTAGTCTCTTATTTTTTGAGAGTTAAGTTTCCAAGTTGAAAATAAGTATGTTGTATTTTCTGGGATGTACACATTATACTTACAGTATTATTAGTAAATGAATATGTCTCTACCTGAAATGGATTAAGAAAAATAAGACCACAAATGGTTTATAGTTTATAGTGAGAATGTATGTTGGACATGGATTGTGTGAGGTCTTCACGTGTCTCTGGCTCCTCTCAAGAATTCATCTTGGTGGTTTAGTCCATAAGTGATGTCTCACTCTTGTGACCCCATGGACTGTAGCCCACAAGGCTTCTCTGTCCAGGGGGATTCTTCAGGCAAGAATACTGGAGTGGGGGTTGCCATTTCCTTCTCCATGAAAAATGAAAGTGAAAGTCACTCAGTCATATCTGACTCTTTGCGACCCCATGGACTATACAGTCCATGGAACTCTCCAGGCCAGAATACTGGAGTGGGTATTATCCAGTATAACATAACTATCCCTTTCCTTTCTCCAGGGGATCTTCCCAACCCAGGGATGGAACCCAGATTTCTCACATTGCAGGCAGATTCTTTACCATCTGAGCCACAGGGAAAGCCCAAGAATAGTGGAATAATGGAATAATCCCTTCTCCAGGGGATGTTCCTGACCCAGGAATCGAACTGGGGTCTCCTGCATTGCTGGTGGATTCTTTACCAACTGAGCTATCAGGGAAGCCCAGATTCATCTTGAGGACAGATCAAAGCCCTTAGCAGGTAGTATCACCTAATAACTCTGATAATAGATATTAAAAAGTTTGTGAATATAGTAGGAACTCCTCCACTGGATAGTAAACTTCTTAAAGGAAAAGACCTTGTATTACTAACTCCCCAGTATCTGATAACACAGGGTGGCACTTAGTAGGTATTGATAGATATTGATTAGACCTCAACTTGATTAAAAAATGCTTAGGAATTGTTGCTTTCTCTGTGTCTGAGCCCCAAAAGTGGGGTACTCAGTCTTTATGTAGGGTATAGTTTATCCTTTATTTCTATCCACTATATATCATAGGTGAAAAGCAATAATAATAAAAACCTTCGGTCAATAAGCTTTTGATAAAATTAATTCAGTTTACTTCTTAGGAAGTTTTTGTCTATCTCCCAAGCTTATTTCCTAATATGGCAAATAATGTGTTTCAGAGAGAGTTTTCTTGATTTGGTTTTACTTTTAGTTAATACTTCTAAAATGAGGTTAGTACTTTAACACCAGAAGTTGCTCATTTCTTGTTGGGAGTTGTGGTTATTGAGGAAGGGGAGTTCCTTTAAGGCGGTTAACACTTTGGAATCCCCAGGGATGGTCCATGACAAAGGAGATTAGCATTCTGAATCGATACTGGATACCTTCAAACCACAGCCAGTTAATCTGAGTCATAGTCACCAACCAGTTCAGTTTGAATACAAAAAGGGAAAAAAAGGATGAAATCCTCATAAAAGTACAGTGTACCTAGTAGAAAATTATTCAGTGCCACTTCAGAATTTTGAGATCCAACCCACTGAAATATTTAGCATTCCAAAGAGGCTGCCATATCAAGTATCTGCCATAAACTTTGCTACACTATATTGTGCTATTTTTAATGTATTTTGTTGAACACACACTCTTTAAATTTGTTCATAACCTTTTCCTTAGTTTTTTTTTCCTTCAAAAGAGATTTTTTGCTGTCATCCTAAGCTTCAAATTAATTAGGGTACTTTTAAAAGATGTCGTGTCCAGTGTAATATAAACTATTGAATTTATTTGAATAACATAAGCCATCATATCATTTGTCAGAGGTTGTCTATGTGAGTGATAAGTCTGAATGGACATGCAGATCACTGCCATGCACTGGGTCACTGAAGACTTTCTAGCAGGGGATCTCATGTGATCATAAAGAGTAATAAAAACCGAGAGTGAAATGAAAAAATTTTTCCAGAAATAACTTAGGAACTAGTGTTTATGAAGATAACTGAGTATTTCTGGCCATGACTGAAGAGGGTCTTCCCCTCTCCATCCTGCACTATGGCCAGTCTCGACACACACAGGTTGCCTAACCACAGTCATCTTGTCCAGTTTTAGCTGCGGCCACTGCCACTGCTCTAAACTTGACTTTCTTTCTTTCTTTTTTTTTTTTTTTGGTATTATCTTTTGCTCTCCCAAGCAAAAGTCCTTGACAGATAAGGAATATAGTGTAGTACATAGAATTTAGGTTTTGTAAGCTTGGATTTATATACCAACTTCAGATTCCTGGAAGTGGGATTTGGAGTAAGTTACTTAACAGTTTCCCTTCCTACCCAGGCCCTCCTCGTGAGGTTATCCTGATCTTAAAAAGCAGGCAGTATGACAACTTTCAGAGTTGTACAGTGGAGGTGAGAAAACATATGCTAATTTCCCAGCATAATATTGGCACATAATAAATGAATAAATGTTAACATACTGGGAGGAAAAGCAGGTGAGCAGGGCCCCAAGACCCACCTGAAACTCTGCTTCCAGCACTTACTAGCTGACTCAGTTTTCCTAATCACCCCCTTCTCTCTCAGCCTCAGTTTTTTCATTTATAAAATGGGCAGAATATTTCTTGACCTTCCTTACCGAATTAAGTGGTTTAAGGAAATGAAATTTTGTGTGTGTGAAATTACTTTATAAAAACTGTAACATATTAAAATGTTACAAGTATGATTACAAAGTTTTGGAGAATTAGCTTTATTCCTATTGGGAAAGATATATATACATATATATATATATATATATATATATATATATATATATACACACACACATACATACATACATATTTTTTTTCCCAACTTGAGCTCAATGGTTCTCTTCTGCTGAAGGTTGTGGTGGCTCTTTTTTTTTTTTTTTTTTCTTAAATGACTCATATGGCGCTTGCTATGAGGCTATGAGTTATCTCCAGGTTGGTTTTCTTCCTTCCTTCCTTTTTCTTTCGTTCTCTCTGTCTTCCTCTTTCCTTCCTCCCTTCCTCCTTTCTTTCTTTCTTTTTCTTTCTTCTGTAGTCTCTGCTCTAATCTGTTCAGGAACAAGAACTCAGCTTTAAACTTTGGGCTGCAGTGTTCAGAGCTCACAGCACAGACAGGCTAAGGGTGAAACCGTCTCTGAGATGGAAACAGCCATCAGATGAGGGAAATCTAGAGGGAGGAAGCTGGGCTCTTCAGAGAGTATATATCAAAGTGTTGTATCAATGCTAAATCCCACACCTCTTTCTCCCTATGTGATGAATAAATACTACATCTTACTAATTTTTTAAAATCCCAGTACCTGTCACAATAACTGGCATACAGCTGGCATTGAAAAATGTTTCTTGACTCTGAGATGAGTAGAAAATTACACAATTATTATTTTGTCATTTTATCATTATTTATGTTACATAATAATAACAGCATATAATATGTAGTAGTATATACATAATATAATAACAATAATAACAGCACTTATTAGGTACTTATGATATCATGTGTTTATAACCATATGCTCATTATTTTCATTTAACACTCAGAATGGCTTTACTAAGTAGATGCTATAATTATCCCCATGTTAGAGATGAGAAAGCTGGAGCTTTGGAAGGAGGTTCTGAGACACTGATATAGGGCATGGGGGTGGCGAGTTAAGTAAGACAAAATAATTACAGGGGAGAAATGAGGGTCCAAATGAGGAGGGAACACGTGGGTTTGAGATGAAGCTTTCATCACAGTTACTATGTTTATCTCAATAACGCTCTGCAGCCCAGAGCGGTTGATGGAAACCAGTTTTTACGTAGATGTTATCCCCTTTATGCTTCCTTGGACTTGATGGCTATGAGTCATTCAATAAAGAGAAGTTAACGCATGGAGATAGGAACCGATGAAATATGTTCTTCAGCCTGGTGGAGACAAGTAATTGCCATTGGCTCTGGAGAGTAGAGATACTTCAAAGCTTCCTCTAAGTGAGCTTTACCCACTCCCTCTCTAGCAAAACTCCTTGGCTCCTGGCCTGTATGACCTTAGCTTTGTTCAGGAAATTCTGCCTAAGAGGCCTCAGAAGAGAGGCTGGTAAACTTGACATCCTATACACAGCTAAGTTATTTGCTAATAGGTTTGGGGATAGAGGAGGAGAGAGTAATCTATACCAAAGAACTGGGCCATTTGGGTAGAGTGGTTTTGGGCCATTCATCAAAAGTCATCACATCATCTAGCTCTCCTATAATTAAGACAGTGGTTATACTAGCTGTGAAGGTGAAGGTTGCTCCTTTTCATCAAATTCAAGCTTTCTTAGAGAAAGGTAGGAGGGCTATGTCTGATCAGAAATGGGTGAGTAGTACGTAACTGGTTGACTTTAATTTCCTTGGGCAAGGAAGCATTTGATATCATATCAACCCAGCACTTAGACAGTTTTTACATTCAGCTTCCCAGGTGGCTCAGATGGTAAAGTATCTGCCTGCATTGCAGGAGACCCAGGTTCAATCCCTGGATTGGGAAGATTCCCTAGAGAAGGGAATGGCAACCCACTCCAGTATCCTTGCCTTGGGAATCCCATGAACAGAGGAGCCTGATGGGCTATTATCCATGGGATCGCAGAGTCGGACATGACTTAGCAACTAACACTTTCACTTTCTTTCACTTTCTACAAAAAACAACTGGTACAGTTTATTGTGCTATTATGACTTACGTTTGTGCGTGGACGATGTAGCACTCTGAGAAGAAAGCAGAGAGGATGATGAGCAACTATAAAATGATGTCAACTAAGGATCAGGTAGAAAAGGTGGTCACATTCGCCTTGGGCAGCAGAGGCTATGGCACAGGCTCTCCTTAGCAGCCAGGGCTGTACCTTGTGTCTTCCTGAGACACTTTGAATTTACCTAGATTTCAAGTGCAATCTGGATACCAGGAGTGTTAAAAGCTCCTCGGATGAGTTGAGCTGAGAACCCCTGTTTAGGGGGCAGTAGGCCTGATTGTGAAATGAGAAAAGCCTTCAAATGAAAATGAACTAGGTCTCCTCGCTTCACCCCAAGAAAAGAATCAGCGCTAGTGCTAAGGGGTGATATGAAGGCTTATCTGGGCTCAAAGGAAAGAAGAATATTTGAAAAGCTTTGAGCTGTACTGAAAATGGAAGTAGTTTAGTGGTAAAGAAGCTTTGATCTCTAGAGGTGGTCAAGGAGAAGATGGACAACCATCACCTGGGAAGGTTGAACTTGGCCAGTGAGGGCCCCCTGTGCCAGGAGGACCAGAAGCATCATTCAGCCCCCTCACCCTTCATCAGAGCAGCTAAACTTTCTTTTTTTAATATTGGGTTTCCCCGTAAGATTTCCTTTGAAGAAAGAGACCTGCTCAAAAAAAAAAAAAAAAAAGCTTGAAGAAAGAGACCTGCTCAAAAAAAAAAAAAAAAAAAAAAAACCTTTAAAGTCACTCAACTAGTTGACCTTTATAACTATTACCAGCTCTGAAATTCTACAGTATTTAATCTTGTTTGATATTTTCTAAGAAATAAAGCTACTGATTGATCCATTCTTCCGAAGTCTGAGGTGGCAAAGAAGGAGTTCGTGAAAGGGATGGAAAATGTGACTAGGAGGAGGGGGGCGCTGCTCTCAGCAGAGGGCCAGATGCAAGAGCCCTCAACCCTATGTAAGCTTGCAATCAATCAGAGTCTCTGGGGATGCTGTGTGGTGATAGCTATTCATGAAACACAGCAAGGTTGAGAGCCATGGGCTCCATGGGTGAGCTGTGAGAAGCGTTCTATTGTACATGGAGCCAAACACGGCAGGCAGCCTCCAACACTGTGCTTCTTAAACTTCAGGTGCATCATATTCACCTGGATGGCTTATGCAAACATAGATGACTGTGCCCCACCCCCAGAGTTGCTGATTCAGTGAGCCTGTGACCAGGCGAAGAATTTACATTTTTAACAAGTTGCAGGTGATGCCAATACTTCTGGGGAGCACTATCAGAGAACCACTGCCTGACAAAAGGGGTTTACTTTAGACCTGCAAAGAACCTCCTCATGGTGGGACGGTGAGTCACAGTATGTGGCAGCCTTGAGAGGATGGGATAGTGCACTTAACCACTGTGGTCTTCCTTGCAGAAATATACTCACCTGACAGAGGAGCCTGGTGGGCTGCCGTCTATGGGGTTGCACAGAGTCGGACACGACTGAAGCAACTTAGCAGCAGCAGCAGCAGCAGTGTATCACCCAGGTGGCGCTAGTGGTAGAGAAACTGCCTGCCAGTGCAGGAGAGGTAAGAGATGTGGGTTCAATCCCTGGATCAGGAAGATCCCCTGGAGGAGGAAATGGCAACCCACTCCAGTATTCTTGCTTGGAAAATTCTATGGGGCAGAGGAGCCTGATGGGCTACAGTACATAGTGTTGCAAAGAGTTGGACATGATGAAGTGACTAAGCATAGTCTAGTCATAGGGGAAACATCAGACATATCAATTGAGGGACATTCTACAACATACCTGATGAGTAAACCTCTCAAGATCATCAAAAACAAGGAAAGTTCGAGAAACTCTCATAGCAAGAAAGCCTAAGGAGATGTTAGACAACTAAATGTTACGTGGTGTTCTGGGTGGGATCTTGGGACAGAAAAAGAGATATTGTGGAAAAATTGAGAGAATGATGCATTAATATTGATTCATTTGTTGTGACAAATGTACTGTAATATGATAACATTGGAAACTGACTCCTCTTCCTTTCTCACACTGCAGCCACACAGTAGGAATATAATCCTAGATAAGAAAGGCAACTGTCCCAGTGACTTAAAATTCTTAGTAGAAATTTCCAACACTTCGATTCTCCTCATCTGGAAATCATTATCATGGTGACCCATCTTTCTCTTTCCCTGCCTTCTTTTTTTGCAGTTCCAAGACAATGTGCTCAAGGTGGTGGTTGAAATGAAGGGCGGTCAGAGTCCTTTCCCCAGACAATATTTTGCTGCTGGTGTGTAATTATGGGTGACCTTATTTCACTGGCTTTGAGAGTGAGCTTTATCAAATTCCTCATGTATCATTCAAGTTTTAAAGTGTCTTTGGAACACTGCACTGTGGGCTCATGGTGTGTGTGTGTGTGTGTGTGTGTGTGTGTTGGGAGGGGTTGTGTAATACAACCACTCTCTAGACCTGTATGTTTGTTACTCACCCAGTATTCACGTTGCATCTCCAACTTGGCTTTAGGTCCCCTCAGCCTTTTGGATGCTTATTGTTTACAGTTCCTGCCATGGTATCTGACGAGGTTCCAGACAATAAGTATCAACCATACCTGGTAAGGAGATAATACTGATTCAAGGGAAACTGAATACCTCATGTACAGTTAGAATGGATTGGTTGATTTGGATCATTTATTTTTCCTTTTCAAGTGACTGAACTATACATTTGCAGGAGTTTAGTGAGGGTCTTATAGGTCCCCCTGGGGATTGGCAGTGGCTGAACTGATAGCTTTAAGGAAGAAGCTTAGATACCTAATTCATCTTCCATCTAGGCAGGGGCTCCCAGGGGATAAGACTGCAGAGTTACATGTGAAATGCAAAATTTGAAGCAGAAGGCTCTCATCACCTGGAATTTTCTCTCCCTAAAATTGAGCAACAATACTGGAAATAGTGACAACTTACAAGAGTTCGTCTAGGGCACCAGGCGCCATTCTAATGGGTTCATTTCAGCCCCACAGAGGCACAGAGAAGGTAAGTAACTTACTTAAGCTCATGCAGCTTGAAGTGGAGCCAGGATTCTGGTCTGGGTCATCTGGCTCCAGAGCCCTTTCTGTAAACTATAAGGTTTGTGCATCTCTCTTAGAGAGGACACTAGGAGCTGTCCCACTCTTGACTAGCCTGACTAGAGGGTCCAAGATCTGGACTGGAATTTCCCAGAGAATGTCACAACTGTCTAAGGCTAGGAGAATGTTCTATCACTTAGCTGTACTTCATATAACTATCACCAGCATCACCCCTAGCAACTGGTAAATATTGATTAAGCTTCTGTTCCATGCCAGGTAACATGGATACAAAGATGAAAAAGAGATGGTAGGACTGCCCTCGAGAAATGTAGAGGAGATAAACACCCAAGCAAACAAGCCAACAAAATCCCAAACAGCCCCCAGTAAAGGCCAATAGAAAGAGCTCCAGTGAGTAAGGGACTCGCCTTGCCCTTGGGGAGGGTAGACAGTAGATGACTCCTTTCCTCTCTCATTTAGTTTTCCTCCAGCTACTTCCCTGATTTCTTCTACTTACAACTAACAAGCTTAAATGGAAGAGATTTGAAGTTCTGTGCAAGGTGCTGGGAGGTTTAGAACGGCAGTATTCTGTTCACCTGGTAAATATGAGAGGCTCCAGCTCAGCAGATGCCTATTTGCCCTCCTCCTCCCAGGAAACAGGGAACATTTACATCTTTGTTCCTTCTTCCAAGGCAGGAATCTTGGGTTTCCTCTGAAAGCTCCTCTGGCAGGCTTGCCTGGCTGTGCGTCCATGTCTACCGCCAAAACAAACATGTTGCAGGGGTGTTGTTCATGCATTGCCTTCGAAAACTCTTGCTGTCACGGGATCACCCTCTTCCTGCTGATGGATGGTCATTATCTGACTCTGTTGCCATGGAGAGGGATGGACTCAGGTGTGTTTTTCAAGCCTGCATACTCCCACTGGGGCTGCAACAAGGATGCTTCTGTACGTCATGTTTGGCAAGCCTGTGGCAGGCTGTGGCCAGGCTTTTCCTGCAGGTCAAACCTAATCAACTGATCAGCTGCAGATCATATCAAGACCTCTGCTTGATACGTTATTAGTGACAGACATGCTTCCATAATGAATATCACTATGTCATTTGACCATAACGTTGTTGAGGTGGGGAAAGAAAACACTCCAGTCATCAGACTTGGGATGAGAAGGGCTTGTGTTCACAGAAACACAACTTCACGTCACTGTTTCTCACGAAGGACTGTTTTGTTCTTGAAGACTGCTGCTCATCCTCTGATGTTGATTTCCTATGTTACAACGACCTCGATTCGTATGCCCTGGCAAGCAGCACAAGCACTGTTTCCTGTTTCTGAACTTGTAGACAACCATCCATACGTCTCATGGTTGTCAATTCAACCAGATAACTGTGGCACCTCCTTGATGCTTTTTTAAAGGACCTTGGAAATGAAGTTTTTAATTTTTTTGGATAGGGTATTCTTAATTCATTTGGCTAAATTTTCATATGACTAATAATCTAAAATGAAAGTAAGTATAAACTTGTGTCCCTGTTTCTCAGGCCTGAAAACTCAGTAGTGACAAGACTGCAGATATGTAGATTTTAAAGCAATAAATGTTTTGTAGTTTTTCTTATTTGTTTGTTGAGAGCAAAGGAGTAGCATCAGTCTTGTTTTCATTTGACCCCCCAAACAGGAAAATGATTACAGGTTAGTCATTGAGAACAGTCAATGGGGACTATGCCCACATTGTATAGGTCAAAAACATGTGAATAGTTTTCACAATCTGTGTACACTCTTGCGATGAAGTTGCTTCATTTATTGGTGAATGTTACTTATGTAGTACTACTATAGGGCAAAAACTAAACTAGGTTTATTCTATTCAGATATTAACATTTTTAAATGATTAAAACATATACAAAGCATATATAAATATATATATACTTATCCAGCAGTTTGGAACATGCTTTAAAGCAGAGGGGAGAAAGGTCACTTGGAGATAACTGCCATTAATAGCCTATATTCTTGCATTTTGTTGACTCTGTGTGCATGTGTGTGTGTGCATATTTTAAGCAAAGCTGGCAATATACTCTTTATACAATTGGTTGTTTTTTTTGGTTTAACTTTTACAAGCTCTTCATAAATAAACTTTTTGGTTATAAAACATTTATATTATTTGTAACAGAAGATCTTTTCTTTTTTTTATAAGCATCCTGCATGGATCACAGATTCCATTTCTAAGTCAGAAGTCTGTCTTGACCACACTCACCAAAAGTTCTTTGGAAAAGTTAATCTCCCTTGTGTTTTAGATGATTCTATCATTCTCTTAGAGATATAAACACACACACACACACACATCATTATCACCCTGGAGCCCGACACAGGCTAAACCCAAGGATGTGGGCTTCTGGTTTTCAGTCCCCCTTGACAGCTGTGCCCATGCTCCTTGCATGCCCTAGTGATACACACAGAATGTCCTCCCACTGGGTAGATTTTCCCATCTTTACTAAGGAATTCAAGTCCTGGTACCTAATATTGAACACTTAGCTCCCCTTATCACCATCATGGCCATTCTCCCAATCTGGAAAGATCTCTTCTTGATGGAACCCACTCCCTCACATCTGTCTCTTCCTTCCCCAGGAAAGTAATTCTAGTTTGTTTCCTATTAGGTCCAATTCTGCCAATAGAGTCTTGGTTCTCTTTATTGTCACTTAGAAACACAAAGACTCTCTAAGTTGAGTTGGAAGGGAAGGGTGAGAGTTGCTCAAGGAAGGGAAGATGAGCAAAGCCTGGATCTGCAGACTTCCATGTGCTTGAGAAGGCAAAGAGAGTAAAATTACCTTTGGTATTCCTTTGAGTCTCCTCAGGGCTTCCCTGGAATTCCCAGGTGGTGCTAGTGGTAAAGAACCCACCTGTCAATACAAGAGACATAAGAGAGATGGGTTACATCCTTGGGTCAGGAAGATCCCCAGGAGGAGGGTATGACAACCCACTCCAGTATTCTTGCCTGGAGAATCCCATGGACAGAGGAACCTGGAGGGCTGCAGTTGCAAAGAATCGGACATGACTTAGTGACTAAGCAACAAAAACAACAAACAGCAGATGATAAACAACATGGAAACTATTCTCCTAATAACTTAAGTGTTTATGTAATGAATATGACATAATTTTCAAACCATTACTTTTAGGATGAAATCTAAACTTTTTAACGTGATTTACAGCCTGCTACCTTTTGGCTCCTGCCCCACTGCTCCAGCTCTACTGAACTTCCAGACTCTCTAGCCTGTTTTTCCTCTAGGTCATGCATATGCTATTTTCTTTTGCTGAAATGTTCTTCCCTCTATCATCCCCATCTTCTGGTTAACTTCACACATTTTTCTCATTTTAGATTAAATGTCACTTCCTCTGGTTAGGTTCCCTGTCCTCTGAGGTCTTGTAGCAAATGTCATTAACTACTCGGTTAACTACTTATCTCCACCCAGATTGTAAGTTCTGCAAGGATGAGGGCCATGTCTATTTTGTGTTTGGATTCTGTTCTAGCTCAATGTTTGATACATATTAGGTACTCAATAAGATATTGAAATGAGTCTGACTCTTTGTGACCCCTTGGACTGTAGCCTGCCAGGCTCCTCTGTCCATGGAATTTCCCAGGCAAGAATATTGGAGTGGGTTGCCATTTCCTCCTCCAGGGGATCTTCCCAACCCTGGGATCAAACCCATATCTCTTGCAGCTCCTACATTTGCAGGTGGATTCTTTCCCATTGTGCCACCTGGGAAGTCCCTTGAAATGAATAGTGGATATTTTTGGGTGCTTCTGGTTTTCACAAGCAGTGATTATTTGGAATTTTATCTTGGAATTTTAAAATTACTTTCTGATGATAAATTCTTGGAAGTAGGATTACTAGGTCAAAGGATATAAACATTTTTGAGCCCTCTTGAGAAAACACAGATTGTTTTCCAGAAAGTTGTACATTCCTACTAGTAGTGAATGAAATTTCCTGTTTCACTGTACTCTTCTCAGCACTATTAGAAATGATTTTTTGCTAACTTGGTATTAAGAAAGTTTCCCCTCAGCTGTTTCCATTTTGCCTTAAATCTTGAGATGGACATTTTTCATCTATTTTTACATTCACTTGTATTGCTCTGATCTATTTCACATATGGTAATATACATGTTTCAATGCCAATCTTTCAAATCATCCCACCCTCGCCTTCTCCCACAGAGTCCAAAAGACTGTTCTTTATACTTGTATCTCTTTTGCTGTCCTGCATATAGGGTCATGGTTACCATCTTTCTAAATTCCATATATATGCATTAATATACTGTATTGGTGTTTTTCTTTCTGACTTACTTCACTCTGTATAATAAGCTCCAGTTTCATCTGCCTCATTAGAACTGATTCAAAAGAATTCTTTTTAATAGCTGAGTAATATTCCATTGTGTATATGTACCACAGTTTTCTTAACCACTCATCTGCTGATGGACATCTATGTCCTAGCTATTGTAAACAGTGCTGTGATGAACATTGGGGTACATGTGTCTCTTTCAGTTCTGGTTTCCTCAGTGTGTATGCCAGCAGTGGGATTGCTGGGTCATATGGCAGTTCTATTTCCATTTTTTTAAGGAATCTCCACACTGTTATCCATAGAGGCTGTACTAATTTGCATTCCCACCAACAGTGTAAGAAGGTTCCCTTTTCTCCACCCCTTCTCCAGCATTTATTGTTTGTAGACTTTTGGATAGTAGCCATTCTGACCAGTGTGAGATAGTACCTGATTGTAATTTTGATTTGCATTTCTCTGACAATGAGTGACGTTGAGAATCTTTTCATGTGTTTGTTAGCCATCTGTATGTCTTCTTTGGAGAAATGTCTGTTTAGTTCTTTGGCCCATTTTTTGATTGGGTTGTTTATTTTTCTGGAATTGAGCTGCAGGAGTTGCTTGTATATTTTCAAGATTAATTCTTTGTCAGTTGCTTCATTTGCTATTATTTTATCCCATTCTGAAGGCTGTCTTTTCACCTTGCTTATAGTTTTCTTCATTGTGCAAAAGCTTTTAAGTTTAATTAGGTCCCATTTGTTTGTTTTTGCTTTTTTTTCCCATCACTCTGGGAGGTGGGTCATAGAGGATCCTGCTATGATTTATGTCAGAGAGTGCTTTGTCTATGTTTTCCTCTAGGAGTTTTATAGTTTCTGGTCTTGCATTTAGATCTTTAAACCATTTTGAGTTTATTTTTGTGTATGGTGTTAGAAAGTGTTCTAGTTTCATTCTTTTACAAGTGGTTGACCAGTTTTCCCAGCACCACTTGTTAAAGAGATTGTCTTTTATCCATTGTATATTCTTGCCTCCTTTGTCAAAGATAAGGTGTCCATAGGTGTGTGGATTTATCTCTGGGCTTTCTATTTTGTTTCATTGATCTGTATTTCTGTCTTTGTGCCAGTACCATGATTGTAGCTTTCTAGTATAGTCTGAAGTCAGGCAGGTTGATTCCTCCAGTTCCATTCTTCTTTTTCAAGATTGCTTTGGCTCTTCAAGGTTTTTTGTATTTCCATAAAAATTGTGAAATTATTTGTTCCAGTTCTGTGAAAAATACCATTGGTAGCTTGATAGGAATTGCACTGAATCTATATTTTGCTTTGGGCACTATACTCATTTTCACTATGTTGATTCTTCTGATCTATGAACATGGTATATTTCTCCGTCTATTTGTGTCATCTTTGATTTCTTTCATCAGTGTTTTATAGTTTTCTATATATGGGTTTTTATTTCTTTAGGTCGATTTATTCCTAAGTATTTTATTTTTTTCATCACAATGGTGAATGGAATCACTTCCTTAATTTCTCTTTCTATTTTCTCTTTGTTAGTGTATAGGAATGCAAGGGATTTCTGTGTATTAATTTTATATCCTGCAACTTTACTATGTTCATTTATTAGCTCTAGTAATTTTCTGGTGGTATCTTTAGGGTTTTCTATGTAGAGGATCATGTCATCTGCAAACAGTGAGAGTTTTACTTCTTCTTTTCCAATCTGGATTCCTTTTATTTCTGTTTCTTCTCTGATTGCTGTGGCTAAAACTTCTAAAACCATGTTGAATAACAGTGGTGAGAGTGGGCACATTTGTCTTGTTCCTGACTTTATGGGGAATGCTTTCAATTTTTCTCCATTGAGGATAATGTTTGCTGTGGGTTTATCATATATGGCTTTTATTATGTTGAGGTATGTTCCTTCTATGTTCTGCTTTCTGGAGGGTTTTTATCATAAATCGGTGCTGAATTTTGTCAAAGGCTTTCTCTGCATCTATTGAGATAATCATATGGTTTTATCTTTCAATTTGTTAATGTGGTGTATCACATTGATTAACTTGCAAATATTGAAGAATCCTTGTCTCCCTGGGATAAAGCCTGCTTGGTCATGATGTGTGATCTTTTTAATATGTTACTGGATTCTGTTTGCTAGAATTTTGTTGAGAATTGTTGCATATGTGTTCATTAGTGATATTGGCCTGTAGTTTTCTTTTTTTGTGGCATCTTTGTCTGGTTTTGATATTAGGGTGATGGTGGTCTCATAGAATGAGTTTGGCAGTTTACCTTCCTCTGCAATTTTCTGGAAGCCACTGGGAATTTAATGGTAGGTTGGGAGGATCTTCTTTTGCCAAAAGACTGACCAATGTCTCAACATGATCTGTTGAATAATCTTTCCTTTCCCAATGATTGAAGATGCCTCTTTTCACAAACATAGAAACAATATTATTCTAGTGTCAGTGTGTCTTCCTGAAGTGGGTCATGTGCTTTTTTGTCATTTAGGTTTTAGGGAGAGACTTTGACGAGGAGGAAACCTTCTGTGTTTGTCTCCCTACCCCATCCCTTCTCCCTGGCTCTGCCTACTGGTTCTGCAGTTTAGCTTCACTGAGGCTAAACTCTGAGGCATCTAGGGAAAGTAGGTGCCTGAGATATGAAACTGGTAAGGGCACAATGCATTTGCATGAAAACCCACTATACCAATTTAGTAATGTTTATAAATGTCTTTTGGCATTACCAGAGCATAACTTTAGTTTGTCTGGCATTGGATCTAAAAACATGCAGCCTGCAAACAGATACCCGCTGAAAAGCAAGTGCTGTGGTCAAAGACAGAGTATCTGCCATCCTGACTAGTGTTCAAGTGACCAGTGTCTCTATGGTGATGGTTTCTTCTTTCACACAACACTGCACAGTAGTACAAGGGGGGAATGCCAGCCTTAACTAACAAAGACAAGAGTCGACAAAAAGTTTCCTTTACAGGAAGCCACTAGCCACGTACTCAGAAAGGTGGGTGGGAGCAGACATCTCTATATTAAGGTAATTTGCTCTCTTTCTCATTCATTCTTTCTTCTTTGCTTTCTTGCTTCTTAGCTTTCAGCTTAGTTCTGTGATAAAGTTTGGCTTTATCATAGTTCTTACAAGTTGGTCCCTGGGAAAATGAATCATAGAATCTAACATCTTAAGTTAAGAAGCACTGTTGACATTCATTCGTTGTGTTTTCCATCAATCAAAATTGGAAACAGAGACAAGTGACCATTTTTGTATGTCAAGAAGCAGAAACAGTGGGAGTACAAGAATCTTGCTGCTTCAGGAAACCATTGTCATTTATATCAAAGTGCTAAAGGTTTGAAATGGACGTGTTTCAAGGGTTTCCCCACATCCTGCCCCCAAATGTGGATCTGTGTTTTGAAATGAATTAGTTCAATCTTTATCCTGAATTCAGATACCTTTTTTCCCTCCTGACACTTAGACAAATACAATTAACCTTCCTCTTATTTCTTTGGGGTGTCTGTTATAATTTGTTTATCTCCGTATTTGCTTGGATGGGCATGGGGGTATTTCAAGTACTTGTCCTAAGGTGTTTATCTGGGCTTCCCTGGTGGCTCAGATGGTAAAGAATCCACATACAGTGTGAGAGATCTGGATTCGATCCCTGGGTAGGGAAGATCCCCTGGAGGAGGGCATGGCAATCCACTCCAGTATTCTTGCCAGGAGAATTCTCATAGACAGAGGAGCCTGGAAGGCTACAGTCCATGGGGTTGCAAAAAATTGGACTCAACTGAGCTACTAAGCACGGCACAGCAAGGTGTTTATTTGGGGCTTCCCAGGCAGCTCTGCTTGCCAATGCAGGAGACTTGGGTTCCATCCTTGGGTTGGAAAGATCTCCTGGAGACGGAAATGGCAACCCACTCCACTATTCTTGCCTGGAAAATCCCATGGCAGAGTTTGATACAACTGAAGAACTGATCATGCATGCACAAGGTGTTCATTTGCAAGCAATAAATAGACAGCAAGTAACAAAGAGACACATCTCATTCCAGTTTAAACCAGAGACCCTGTCTCCCTCTACCCCCTTACCTTGCTCTTCTTTTCCTTTTCCCACAGTGTCTTTCACCCTCTAACACACTACCAGGTTACTTGTTATGTTTATTGTCTATTGTCTCCTGAATAAGGACAGTGATTCTTGTCTGTTTCATGTATTCTAAGTGTTTGATACCATATCTGGCATGTAAGTTGTCACTCAGTGAATTTTTGTTGAACTCAATTTAATCAACTCATGTACCTGAAAAGTCCAGGTTTCTGGTAGGGTGGGGTCCTTCATCTCAATAATGTCATCCAGGACCCAGATCTTCCCTCTTTTCTCTATCAATTTTGTTTTACTTAGGGGCTATGCTATCCTAAGTCAGGCTCCTCTTGTGGGCCCCTGGTGGCTCTAACTCCAGGGCTTCTAGTTCAAATACAGCAGGAGGGAAGGGGAAGCTTCATCTTGCAACTCCAGCAAAAGTCCTAAGGGTCCCTCTGAATGAACTGGCTCAGTCACAGTCATGGTGGTGAGGGATAGATGTGCTGATGGCTTAGCCCAGGCCACGTATTCCCTCCTTCCCAAGATGGAATCAGCCTTTCAGGAATCACATGGATCCCCAAACAGAAACTGAGGGCCTGCTGGAGAGGGGGGCATGGTGGATGGATGGTTACACTATTCAACAAGAAGGAAGAACACTCTAACCAATAAGGGTTTATCACTGCAAACAGAATTTGGGAAATCCCCTGTCTGATCTTCCTAATTTATGTGACTAGAGCTGAGGTTAGGCTCAAGCTCATGTGATTAAATTGAATTCATCTTCTCAGTTGGGTGGGGGGGCAAATTTGGGTTTTCCTGTGAGGTGGAAGAATTCTCTAAAAGGATTTAGGAGAGCAAGAAAACAAAAAGCTGATCTTATGGATGGAAAGATGGCAATTTTTTCTTTCTTCCCATTGATATAACTCACTGGAGTTTGAAAAGAGGTCACTTCACCCCTTTCATTCTTATTCTGTACTGGGTGCACCAGTGCATTTTCATCTCCAGGGCTTAGTGACCAAGTAAGGTAGAGTAAAGAGAAGATCAAGGGGGTAACCTGTGGCCATGAGCAAGCTCTGTGGTTCAGAGCTGATCGCATGGAGGCAGAACTCCAGGTTGCCTGCAGAGGGTCAGCTCACTCTGACAACTGGCTCTTCTTCTTGCTCTTCCTCATCTCTATGTTTATTAACTCAGGATTCAACACCAAAAAGAATGCTCTTAATTTGGCCCCCCATAATTCTATAACACAGAGGATGAGTTGCTGCAGGTAAGTACTGGGAGACACTGCAATTTTCTAAGTTAAATATCAAATCAACATATGTGCCAGAAAGTGTAATTCATTCTCCAGGATCTTAAGTGTCCTGTCTTAGGCACAACAGAAGGGAAGTGCACTCATTTCTAATACCTCTGCATACAAAAAGAATATAAGTAATTTTTATGCCCACAGCTGGTTCCTCAGTACAGTGCTGTTCCTTTGGAGTATTGCTAACCATGAAAGGCTCGCGGAATGAAATAAGAACATGTACCATGCATGGTCTAGTCCTGCCTGCCTTGCCATCTCCATCATGTGCTGGTTTCCCCTTGTTGCCTTCTGCTTTAGCCACACTGGCCTGTAAGTCATTGAAATATCCCAAAGTCTTTCTTCCCTTAGGGTCTTGGGCTGCCTGGGTTCAAGTTCTGCCTTTCTACTTACTTACCCTTTTCATGCTTCATTTGCCTCATCTGTGATGTGGGGCTAACAGTCATTCTGCTTCATAGGATTGTGTTAGGATTAAAAGAAATAATATATGTAAACTTCTTAGAATGTTCTTCCTTCCCAATAATTAAAAAATGTTAGCCCCCTTCCTCCGCTTTCCATTTCCTATTTCTCTTCTCTGCCCCCATCTCCTCTCATCCTTTTGCCCAAATTAGGCATTTCAATGTCTCAGTTGTTATGTACACTATCACTTCTTCAGAGGACTTCCCAGATGGCTCTGTGGAAGGTAAAGAATAGTAGGTACAGAATCCACCTGCAATGCAGGAGACACAGGAGACTCAGGTTCAATTGATCCCTGGGTTGGGAAGATCCACTGCAGGAGGGCATAGTAACCCACTCCAGTATTCTTGCCTGGGAAATACAATGGACAGAGGAGCTTGGTGGGCTGTTGTCTGTGGGGTGGCAAAGAGTCAGATGTAACTGAGGACACATGTAGTACTTTGGAGATCTTTTCTGACCATCCTACCTAAAGAAGTTGCTTCCTTATTTCTCTGTTTCCTTCACTGCACCTATCTCCATTTGCAATTATATATTTATTTGCTTTTTTTCCTTGTTCATTGCCTTTCTCCATGAAGTGACTGAAAAGTCCATGCTTGCAGGGTCCTCAGCAATATCTGTCATTGTACATATTACACAAGTCTGCACAGAGCAGGCTGGCAATACACATTTAAGAATGAAAGCCAATGTCCTTTGAAAGGGAGGGGAACTACAAAGAGAAAGTGAAATTCTGAATCACTAATAATTCTATAACATACTGGGGCGGAAGCTTCACTGCTGGGTACCATCACTGGGATTGGGCAGGAGTGGGGGTGGGAAGGAGGAAGCACACCTCCTACCTAAAAGAAAATGCCAAGCAACTTGAACACCTCTAATTTCCAGGGCTTTGGCTGCCAAAGTAGATGGAAGTGCCAAGCAGGGGACAGTGATTGTCATCACATGGCCAGGAGAGCTTTAGACTAGTTTGGTAGAGGGATCTTACTCAGCAGCGCATGGAAGACACCTTCTAGGAACCGTCAGAAATATTTGAAAGTTACCTTTCATGGGGTTAAAGATCCCATGACCCGAGGCTATGGAAAGAACCAGGGAAAATTGAGTTGGGGTTGTTCTTGTTATCTATGCAGTTGGGTAAGCCCAGAGGAAAGTTGAATTACAATATGAATATTACCATGGCCAGGACTCATCTCTATGTGCAGGGTTCAACAAAAGACTCTTAAGCAAAGGTTCATAACTAGTTCATTGACAGAGTGTAACAGTAAGAGAAGAAAGAGCCCAGTTTTATCAACTCCCATGTCGTCATCCACATGACCTTCACAGGCTGCAGGGAATGTTGGTGGGGAAAACAGATTATTTTCTATTAGACTGAATTTTTCTTAAAAATTCACATTTCTAGCATTAGCCAACAGGAAAGAATGTTGAATATGCTTATATTATCTGAATATTGGGAAAGAGGCAAACTGGTAAACATATTTATTAAGGTGGGAAAATGTTAACACTGATACTTTCAATGAGAGGATGGTCATGAGAGCCAGGGAATCACAGTTATGTTCTTTTTACCCCTAACCAGTTTCATCGAAAAAATATATTAATAAGAGTATATAAAATTAAATGTGAATGGCCCTCCTCCTCTCCTATTGGTCAAGCACTCCTATTCCTTAGAGGTAACCACTGTGAAAATAGGCTCCTAGGCATTCTCTTTCTGAGTTTCCTTCACTTACACATACCCCATCACTTTATAAGATCATCTTTTTATTGATATGCTGCCTCATTAATTGGAGGAGTGTGCTTGTATATGAATGTCTTTTATGTTTTTCAGATTATCTGAAGACTAGATTCCTAGATGTGTAATTACTGGGTCAAAGTTGCCTTGAAAATTTCTGAGGTCCAGGTCTGATTGCATTTCTGCTTATGAGCACTGAAGTGGGCACCCTAACTCCTTCGAACTGAGTTTGGATGAGGTGATCTTTAAATGCCTTTAGAGCTCTAACATGGTTTGAGTCTAAGATTCTTAGGCTCCTCTAGATGATGGCTACTTTAGGCTGACTTTCATGCAGTGGTTTTAAGAATGATTCTTAATTTAGAAGCAAGCCAGAGAGAGAGAAAAAGGATTAAAAGAAAATGAGCAAGTGCAGCTGATTATGAACTTGGGTTTTTCGTAAATATTAGGAAAGGACAGAGCTGAGCCAAAGTGGACCAAACACCCTTAGCTATCACAAAAGGCTACAGCTGAAAGTGGTGCTTTTATCATTAGCAGACAACACGGATGTTTGAAATAAAGCAGTGTCTTGATATCTAGAGAGATTACAGTTCCCTGTACTGCATGGAGGACATCTTACCAGGGTTGGCATCGACCCAACCTGTAACCTTTGAGCTGTAGCCCTTGTGGCTGTGTCATCAACTGATTTCGTAAAAGAACATGGCCAAACCTGCCCAGTCCTTGGCTGGAGCTCCTTTCAGCAAAATCCAGGGCGCTGTACGTGACTCAGGTAGTGGAATTCTGCCTTTGAGTCAGGACAGAATTTTAGCTTTTCCCTGGTTGGGAGTTTAGTCATGTTTAAGGACCTATAAAAATTTTTTACAGAAAATGTTATCTTGAAAAGGTAGTTTTAATTAATTGAAAGAATCGGAAACTATTTCCTTAAGATTCTACTTCAAGTTTAGTTATTCATTTCCTTTTAGGAATGACAGGTTCAGCCCTAGAGCATGATCACCAGGTTTCCATCTGCAATTCAGAAATAGCTATGTCTAAATTCCAGAGGTTTTAGGGTATTTCTATATGAGAGCCAGGGATAATCTTAGAGTAAATTACTCTAAATAATTGGTAAAGCTTCTCAGATCATAAAGAATCTGCCTGCAAAGTAGGAGATCCAGGTTCTATCCCTGGGTCAGGAAGATCTCCTGGAGAAGGGAATGGCTGCCCACTCCAGTATTCATGCCTGGAGAATTCCATGGACAGAGGAGCCTGGTGGGAGTGACTAGCACAACACTCCTTGATAAAATTTTGAGCTTTCCAATTTACTCCATTAGTACTGAATCCCAAATCTGTATTACTGAAATATCTTAACTTAGATGAAATGGGTGTTTGAGGAGCACCCATATATCACTAGATCTTACGGGAAGGAATACAGATAACTGAAATGTTTTATTTAAGCATGATATATAAATATACATGAAAGCACTGATCAAAATTTCTCCAAGAAAAGGGAACGCTTTTACGCTGTTGGTGGGAATGCAAACTAGTACAGCCACTATGGAGAACAGTGTGGAGATTCCTTAAAAAACTGGAAATAGAACTGCCATACAACCCAGCAGTCCCACTGCTGGGCATACACACTGAGGAAAGCAGAAGGGAAAGAGACACATGTACCCCAATGTTCATCGCAGCACTGTTTATAATAGCCAGGACATGGAAGCAACCTAGATGTCCATCGGCAGATGAATGGATAAGAAAGCTATGGTACATATACACAATGGAGTATTACTCAGCCATTAAAAAGAATACATTTGAATCAGTCCTAATGAGGTGGATGAAACTGGAGCCTATTATACAGAGTGAAGGAAGCCAGAAAGAAAAACACCAATACAGTATACTAACGCATATATATGGAATTTAGAAAGATGGTAACAATAACCCTGTGTATGAGATAGCAAAAGAGACACAGATGTATAGAACAGTCTTTTGGACTCTGTGGGAGAGGGAGAGGGTGGGAAGATTTGGGAGAATGGCATTGAAACATGTATATCATGTATGAAACGAGTTGCCAGTCCAGGTTCGATGCACGATACTGGGTGCTTGGGGCTGGTGCACTGGGACGACCCAGAGGGATGGTATGGGGAGGGAGGAGGGAGGAGGGTTCAGGATGGGGAACACATGTATACCTGTGGCAGATCCATTTCGATATTTGGCAAAACTAATACAATATTGTAAAGTTTAAAAATAAAATAAAATTAAAAAAAAATTTCTCCAAAACAGGATGCTATGAATTAACTTCAATGAATGCTCTAAAGATATGACCCTGATCTGCCTATATACTTTTCTTTTTAGGTTTAAAGGTGCTGATCTAAGATGCTAGCAGCTACATTTATCCCACCAACATGAATCTATAGTATCATCAATCCAGAAAACGTTGGGATGAAGAAGTAGTTATATATACCTATGATGTTATAGAACTAATAGATAGCTATGTCTTATCTACAATTCTCAAATGATCCATGAATTATTTTATTGAGTGTGAATTATTACTTCTGTCTTCAAACTTTCATAGCAAGGCTGATGACTTTACTAGCATATTATGTGGAAGTGTGTAGAACCTGTCTACATGATATATCATGCCCTTTTGTTCTGTGGCTGAGACATTAAATTACTTCCAGTAAATAGCATTCATCAGTGATGGGCTTTTGGCTGGGTCCATGGCTATTCAGAAAAAAAGTCTGCATTTCTTAGATTCCCTTGTAGCTAGGTGTATCCAAGTGATGAACTTCTGACTAATGGGAAACAAGGGGAAGTGTCATGTGGATGGTAGCTTCTGGGAACTTTCTTCACAGACCAATGTCATAGGCATCCAAACCCCTTAGTCTTCATTCCCCTCCCTTGCTACTAATACATGTCTTGGACCAGAACTTTGGGGTCATAGTTTTGGACCAACAGAAGAAAAAGCTGGAAGGAACCTGGGCCCCTGACATATTTGGGGATCAAAGTTGCCATTGCAGATCTAGGTTTCTACCTTCAGACTTTTATATGAAGACCATAAGCTTCTATCTTTTTAAAACCATAATTAATTAATTAAATCATAAGTAATAGTCAGTTTCCATTAATCATCACCTATTTCTTTGATGGACATTAGCCTGATTTTCCTTGATATAAAAAAACACAAAATGACACTTTTTTCTTTTCTCTAAAGTCAGTATCAGGTTATATAATCAGATGTATGGTCCAGTAAATGGACAAGAAAGTTTCAAATTGAGATGACATAGAAAAAACCCAGAATTGAAGCTTGCAATCTGTTCCTATTACACATATATCTATAGTTGAGCTGGTGGTGCTTTGGTTAGAATGGTTGCAGGTAATTTAATCATTAGTGATACTGAAACAGAATGCTGATGGAGTATTTTACTGTGAGAAGTGTATAGACATTTTCTCAGCTTTACTACGTCAGGGTCAGTGATCTCCCCTACTTTTAATTTCAAGAGGATTTTGGCTGACCAATTCCTTCCCACCCATCTACAAGTATACCTTTTCCTAGGATCATAAAAGAGAGCATAAGTTCACTCTTCTACTCCCACCTCTAATTTACCTGCTTTTTTCTCCTCCAAATCATTTTCGTGCCAACAACCCCTGGAAAGGGGGAAAAAAACAAAATCAAACAAACAAACAGAAATCCAAGGAAATATCCTGACATTGCTAACAAGCCATATCTCTGGATAAATCAGACGTGATGACAGTGTCACTGGATTGTTATGTCACTATCCTAATTGGGGGGGGAGCATTTTAAAATTCATCTACATCTGCTGAGTGCATCATGATAATGTTTTGTTGGCTTTTTTTCAAACGCATCAGATGGGATAGGTTAGTGTCACAGCTCCCTTATTCTCTTTGAAAAGAGGACTTTAAATTCTCAAGTAGCTAAATAGTATGCAAGGTATTTGTAGAAGGCAAACGCAGTCTCTAAACTCCTCCAAATTCCTAGAAGTTACTTATTCTTAATTTTGCTCCAAGAGCTTCCCCAATCCAGGAAGTTGTCTTCTTTGTATTTCACATCTACCCTATCTACCCTTGTAGCTTCCTTCCTGTGATTTTGAAATTTCTTTTTAAACTCTACTTGCATCACGCTAAGTCCCAGAACTAGAACTTCAGTCATTAGCATTTGCCTCACTGAAGACATCCCAGGAGTGTGGCTCAAAGGAAGGACCCCCTCGGAGAAAGGGGTTGCCCAGATAAATGATTCATGCACTACAGAGATGGATTTTTTTAAATGTACTTTCCTTCTGGAAAGGAGGAAACTGGTTTTCCTTTTCTTCTGAAGCATCGTCACAAAGCCAGGAGCGGGAGGGCAATCCTTGTAGCCATGAGGTTCAAATGAACAGGGGAAGAAAAAGCAGTCCCCCTGGAAGGGGGAATGTCTGATAGCTCATGTCCATCCTTCTCTTTCTCTAGTTGCTGAGGATGCAGAAGCAGCCTTGCTAACGTGCAGCAGTGACGTGACTCATGGTCAGCTGACATGGCAGGAAGTCACCTCAAGCTACACTGACAGACGGGAAAGTCCAGAGTAGATTGAATGTACTTTTTAAGAAAAGGAAATAAAGAAGGCACTTTGGAGCTGATGGGCTGTGTCACAAAGTCAGAAAGCCCAATTACATTTGATAATTTTGTGTAAGACGTAGGAATAGTCTGGGAATGCATTGATTTTAAATAAAGATATTACTATAATGTTTGCAACCCGTGCATGTATATTTTAATCATTAAATACAGAACAGCACTCTTGTCAGAAGGATGAAATCATCCAGTGTTCACTGGACTGAATTAAATGACATTTGATTGCTGGGGTCTCAACAGGGATAGTCATAAGAAAGACTGCAGCAAGACATCTTCCCTCTCACTGTGGTTGCCTGCTTTTTAGAGTTCTTCTCTTGTGCCGGGGTTCAGGGATCTTCAGGGGTCCTTTTCCTTTCAAAGGAGAGGAAGAGAATTCTTTCAGCCATTCAGAGGATCTGGAAATATATGTGGTCTTGTGGTCCCAGGGATGGTGGAGCCTGGTGGGCTGCCGTCTGTGGGGTCGCACAGAGTTGGACACGACTGAAGCGACTTAGTAGTAGTAGTAGTAGTAGTAGTAGTAGTAGTGGTGGTGGTGTGCCAACTACTCTGCAAAGGAGTATGAGAGGGCTGGATAGAATAAGATCTTTGAGGAGCTGTGTCTAGTTGGGGCAACAAGCTGTAAACATACTGAATGGTGAGTACCAGAAAAAGAGCTCTTTCAGGGAAGAGTATGATAGATTATCAAATAGCTATGTCAAGAGAACAGACATGCTGAGAGCATTGAGAGGAAGGCAAGATCAGTGGGGACAAGGCTGTTGATCAGGGAGAATTTGTACAAAGGGATCTGGAACTATATTCCACTTTAAAGTGGATGGAATCCACTTTACATAAGGGGCAAAGATCAAATCTGTTATCCCAGGGATGGTGATAGCCAATGAAGAGTGGTATAGGTATTAAAACCTGAAGATATGAATTAGACCTGGTTCAGAAAGATGGTTGAACAGTGAAGCTCATTTCTTCTTCTGTAGAATGGATGTAATAAATGCCCTGCCATCCACATTAAGTGAAGTAGTGTGATTCACTGTAACCCACACAATAAACTTAAGTTGTTAATAGTGGTATATTATGACTTTAGGAATAATTTTACATGTAGAGATACTACTTAATTTTAAGGACTAAAGTAGTAATTTAGACATCCATTCATCTGGAATAAGACAAAGATATCTACTGTCACTACTTCTATTCAACATAATATTTTAAGTCCTAGCCACAGCAGTCAGACAAGATAAAAGAAATAACTCACTGGTTGCTGACCAGTGAGTACATGCATAACGTTGGCTTGGGGTCTTGTTAGAAGCAAGGTGAAGACCTTTGTGCTTTACTATTATAAAGCACAATATATATTATTAATACAGGTGTCATCTTTCCAAGGATTTTTCTATTTTCTCTGGCAGTGAAGATATTTTGTTCACAATGTCCCAAATGAACATTATATTTTAAATTTGGACTCACAGATCTTTCACATTGCATGGTACATAGTAAGAACCCAGTGTGCATTGAATGAGTGAGTTTTCTAGATTTAAGATGCAATCCAGTAATCATTGCTTGTAATATGGGGAGCAGGAAGCACTTTTTCCTTTTAACCTTGATAGAAAAATAGTGATGTATTTGCAGTGGGATAAAAATTCATATGCCATGAGTCAGAATACATTAAGAAATGAAGAAATGCATCTTATTTTTCTCCCCTTCACTGAGCTCATCTTACTTGGAACCCCTGTTTGCAGTAATGAGAATTTTCATTCTTTCCAGGTTAAAAAGTTCTTTGGGGTAAATATTGAGTCCATTCAAAGTTCAAACCTTCTTACAGGACAGTTTCTCCTGTCTCAAGAATCTCCCTCTCTTTTCTTGTTCTAGACTAGAAGACTACGTGCCAGGTAAAGGGAGGAGAACCTCAGGTCCCTAGGTTGCCCCCTACACCCCTAGACTTCTGCAGAGGAGCCAACTCCCCCCAAGGGTCTGCTGTTCACAGAGGTATGATTAGCCCCCTGCGTCTCAGATAATGTGCTGGTGTCCCTTGCAGGTGTCCAGCGGTCCATTCACACAGTCTCCATGGGTCTGTGGCTTCTCTACTCTGTCTCCAAGCCACATCCAGTCTGATGGTTCCCTTGGCACCTATATCCTGCCTTCTCCCTAGTCCCATTCTCTCTTTGCCATCTTTGTACCACACTGCAGTGTGTGAGACCCACGGGGCCTGAAGTGGCCCCAGGTCCATTCCCCTGGGGCAGGATCGCTGGAAATCCATGAGTGGCTGACTGTTTCCCCTATTCACATTGTGTTCACGCATTTCCCCCAAAGCCTCTCTGATTGTCCCCGAGCCCAGGTCTAGCCCTGGCCCTTCTCCCTTATCTCTCATTTAGCTCCTTTCACAACACAGGAAGGTTGCCATGGGGGCTTAGCGACTAATCCCTTCTTGGGGCTAAGAACTGCTTCTCTCTCCCTTCTTCCCCAGAACCAGTCCTCTGACATCCAGCTCATCAGACCGCACATGTATTTCCTTTTTAACCTCTTCTTTTTCTCTCAGCAAGAATGAGCTTTTGCAAAACTGGAGTGTTTGTTTTTAGACTTTTGTCTAACTATAATCTTTTAAGACCTCATTTTTAAACAAAGTGCAGTGATGGCTCTTGTTCTCATCAAATTCTGGTCCAGGGTCCAAAATGAGTAGTAACTTCCAGAACAACTAGGGAAAATAAATCACCAGAAACAAAAAAGATATTGACTTAATGCCTCAAAAATCTTATTCCTGTCACAGATATTTAAGGTATTTTAGTAGTTGTGACACTGCCCTGAAGTGGGCGATGGTGACATCAATTCCCTGGCTGGGAGGGGCTTAACCATTCATTCAGCAACTTAAATGTTCCCGGGTTATGAGTCATTCACAAAACATTTGTTCAGCAGCTACTTCATTCCTACCTTGAGAATAGTAGACTACGTTTTTCACAACTGGTTTCCAAAGATGCTATAGGTAAACCATCCAGTATAAAGACTGATGGAGTAGAAACGTGGGGAGAATTTTAGGGTCCACAAACAGTGAAAAACTTTGGAAAAAGAGTGAAGTAGGGCCTTGTAAGAACAGGGCACCACAATTCGAAGTCAAAGATGGATTCTCTGGGAACCAGACAGAAATGCTTCCTACCTTTAGAGACCAGAGGCGAACCTTAAAGGCTCTGGGGCAGCAGTAGGGTGGAAATGGTTGGCTGGCCATTTGCAATGAAAGAGCAAGTTTCTGGCAGGCCGACCTTGGAGGGAAAGGTGGGACGCATTGCAAGGAGGGACCTCATCTACTGTTTTTCAGCCTAAATGTGTGTGTGTGTTTATTTTGTGTGTGTGTTCAGTTGCTTCAGTCATGTCTGACTCTGACCCTATGGGCTGTAGCCCATCAGGCTCCTCTGTCCATGGGGTTCTCCAGGAAAGAATACTGGAGTGGGTTATATTTTAATTGCTATATCAAATTTTTTTTTGCTTTATATTTTTTATACAGTTTTAAGAGGTATGTTCCATTTAGAGTTATTACAAAATATTGACCATATTCCCCTTGCTGTACAATACACCCTCGAACCTATCTTATATCCAGTAGTTTGTAGCTCCAACTCCTTCATTCCTATGTTGCCCCTCCCCGCTCCCAGGTAACTACTAGTTTATTCTCTATATCTCTGTCTGCTTCTTTTTTGTTCTATTCACTAGTTTGTTGTATATTTTAGATTCTGCATATAATTGATATCATACAGTATTTGTCTTTCTCTGTCTGACATTTCACTTAGCATGATGCCCTCCAAGACCACTCATGTTGCTGCAAGTGGCAAAATTTTCTTCTTTGTATGACTTAGTGGTATTCCATTGTATGTACATACCCCATCTTCCTTATCCTTGTATCTATTGATGGACACAAAAAAGATACACATATCAATGGAACAGGACAGAAAGTTCAGAAACAAACCCATCTACTTGTGGTCAATTAATCTACAATGAAGGAGGTAAGAATATACAATGGAGAAAAGACAGTCTCCAATAATTGGTGCCGGGAAAACTGGGCAGAAGAACTGACTAGACATTTTTTTCGAAGAGGAAATGCAGATGGCCAACAGGCGCATGAAAAGATGCTCAATGTCACTAATCATCGGGGAAATGCAAATCAAAACCACGATGAGCTATCATCTCACACCTGTCAGAATGGCTATCATCAAAATGACCACAAATTGCAATTGTTGGCCAGGATGTAAAGAAAAGGGAACCCTTGTATACTGTCGATGGGAAGGTAAATTGGTGCAGCCACTGTGGAAAGCAGTATGGAGGCTTCTTAAAAAACTAAAAAAACAGAACTACCATATGACCCAGAAATTCCACTCCTTGGTATATATATTAAAAGAAATCCTCCAAAACACTAAATGGATACAATGCATGCACCCAAATATGCATAGCAGCATTATTTACAATTGCCAAGCTACAGAAATGACCTCATTTACTTTGAATCAAAGGACTCTTTGGTAACCAGTTCAATTCGGAAAAGTGTATTTTTTTCTGTTGACATCTTGGCCTCTTACTTTTGGTTTTTTTCACTCTTATTTGGGGGTTTTATGACCTTTGTTTTTTAGAAGTGTGAAGTGACTGGTGAATATTTAAAGAGAAATCGGAGTCTCTAGACCTTCAATTATTTCTGGTGGTACCTCCCATTTTTATTAAGGATTTCAGGGAGATTTGGATAGAGATGTGAAAGACCTAGACAGGTTAAAGTTAGGGTTCAATGATGCAGACACTGTAATCCTTCCCACTTGGCAAGACCCACTGCATGCAGTTTTAACATAAATCATGCATGTGCTATGTAAGTCTATACATTTTCTTTTTTAGAAGTGAATCAGATGCTAAATTACAATTATTTTGCTGACAAAGGACTAATATCAGGGAAGATATGTTAGGTTTAAAGTTTGAGGTTTGAAAGCCTTTGGTACTTAAGTGTAAGGACTTAAAGATCAGCTCTGTTCAAACACTAGCCACTGGCCACTTAGTAGCCAGTCGTTCCTTAAACTGATGTTCATTAAAGTAAATTAAAAATTTAGCTGATCAGTTGCACTAGCCACATTTTTAAGTGTTCAATAGCCACATGTGGCCAATGACACAGTATTGTATTGGGCAGGGAAGAAATAGAAGGTTTATATCATCAGAGAAAATTCTGGGAGGAACTAGTACAGACTTTAGTGTAATGGTATAGTTAGATAGAAAAACAATTCAGGACATTCTTTTTGTTGTTGTTTTTTCTTATTAATAAAATTTGGAGTGGGAGTGAGACTAAAAGAAGAGAAAAACGTCATTCTTTTTTTCAGAAAATGTAGCACAATTTTTTCCTTCACCCTAATTTAAATTATGTTGAGTGGCATTGTGAGTTTGGAAACTGAAAAGGAAACTTGGAGAAATCAGTTAAGTTTAAACACCAGCAGCTGTGAGCTGACATTTTAGACACTAAGCTAAAACCCACAATGTATAGCATCTGAGCCAGTCACATCTCACAGCTAATCCCGTCTATGTTTTTTTTTTTTTTTTTTAGAGGTTAATTTTCTTTTTCTTTTTTTTTAAATTTTATTTTATTTTTAAACTTTACATAATTGTATTAGTTTTGCCAAATATCCGTCTATGTTTAAATCTAGTTGCACTGGTCACTGTCTGTATTATCATGGGCAAGTTTGAGTTTGATCTTTCTCATCTTGAGCTGTATCATCTTTGGAGGGAAAATAATAATATTCATCTGCAAACTTTCAGGGTACAGTGTGTAGCACATCACAGAGAGTCAATAAAATACCAGTTTCCAATTTAGAAATGTATCTTACTTAAAGAGTAATTGTACTCAGATTTTTAACTTTAGCTGTAAAGATATCACACCATAAACATTTTAGAAAATGTAGGTAAATATTTGTTGGATCTTGGAATGTGGAAGAGCTTTTTAAGTTTAAAAGCCATGGAAAGCAGAAAACTGATCAATTTGCTAATATGACATTTTAAACTATTAGAAATCAACTAGGTAAATCAAATTAGGTTTAGTTATTCAGTCATGTCTGACTCTTGCGATTCCATGGACTGTAGCCCACCAGGCTCCTCTGTCCATGGGATTCTCCAGGCAAGAGAATCCACTACTGGAGTGGGTTGCCTTTTCCTTCTCCAGGGAAATCAAATTAAAAGGCAAATAAATTGGGAAATGTATCTTCATTTTGTTGGTGCTTAATTTTTAAAAGTTAATGGTCATAAAAATCTTTGAGGAAAAATCCAATATAAGAAATAAACAAAGGATATAGCATTGATAAAAATAATCAAAATTGCTAACAAATGTAAAATACTTCAATGTTAGAAATTTAAAATGCGCAAATTAAAGTAACTGAAATTTCTTTTACTTCTCTTTTTTAATCTCTCTCTCTTTTTCTCTCTTTTGCCTATAAATGTGGTGATTAAAAAATCCATAAATATAGGTCAGGAGAGATGTGAGACAGACATTCACTCTACAATAAAATAGTAATTGTTAAGTGTCAAAGTGAAAGTGTTGGTCGCTCAGTCATGTCTAACTCTTTGCAACCCCATGGACTGTAGCTTGCCAGGCTCCTCTGTCCATGGAATTCTCCAGGCAAGAATACTGGAGTGACTAGTCATTCCATTCTCCAGGGGATCTTCCCAACCCAGGGATTGAACCTGGGTCTCCTGCATTGCAGGTGGATTCTTAACTGTCCGAGCCACCAGGGAAGTCCTAAGATAAATTGTAAGATAAATATAAATTTTTGGATAGTAGAGTGTTTCTATTTGAGGTATTTACCAATTTCTGGTGTTGTCTTCTGGTTCCATATCAAGAACTAAGGCTGGAGGACTCAGACCATAGAGTTTCTACCATAGCATGGAAGAGATTCCCACTGGTCTCTCTTAGACCATACAATTTTTCTGCCTTAAGGAAGAGGAGTTCCTGCCAAGAAGAGGAAATGTCAAGTCAGCTCCTTCCTGCCTGGAGGATTGTGGCAAGGAAAAAAGAATAGGAAGATTATGGAAGTACATTGTTAGGGTTCTTAATCTCCTGTCTTCAGTCAAGTTTTTGAGGCAGAGCTGTGAAGGTAGGGGTGAGACAGTATGACCGAAATTTCCAGAAAGGAATAGATAAACTGGAGGACAGCTGTAGCAGTAGCAAGCGTGGTACCACGTCCGCTTTGTCCCAAGTGTTAGTGTTGCTCTTGTAGGTGGCACTGGTTAGTCAATGGGCCTGAGGTGGTAGCCCTGGGTGCTAATGGTCTGGTAAAGAGATAAAGGAATGCTTTGAGGGACAGTGGACCAGAGGCCTCAGAGGCCTGCTTTGGGCAGAAGCAGTTGGCTTGGACTTTAGTCATAGGTGATGATGGTTAGAAACAATAGATTGGGTTGGAGCATAGTGCTCTGGGATCAAGCTAAACAGGGAACGTAAAGTACTGAAAACAGTGCTTAGCATACAGTGCATGTTAACTATCACAGCAACAAGAATATGGTCAACTACTGCGTGACCACTAAAATGCTTTCAGATAACTTTTTATCTTAGGAAGAAATTCTTGTGTTATCACATTTTTAATGAAAGGATATATGGTGTGTATCTTTAATGTTACATAGGCACAAAAAAGACTGTGAAGAAAAATACCATAGTATGTAAATATAAATAAAATTATAAATCTTACAAAATGTGTCTACCTGCTTTACTGTTGATGATCATTAGATTGTTTTCAGTGTGGGGCTGTTACGAATAACGCTGCTACAAACATTTTTGTTGCACATCTTTTTGCTCAAAGTGCACACATTTCTGTGGAATATATGTGTCCTTCAGTGTATACATGTTCAGTTGCTTCAGTTGTAATGCTAAAGAGTGTCCCAAAGTGATTGGATGAATCTACACACTCAGCAGCTGCTTAAGAGAATTCTCATTGTTGCCCATTTTGATGAGCACTAGTATTATTGCAGCCCTTCTGGAAGGGTGTGTAGTGGTATCTCAGGATGGTTAACTGCATTTTCCTGTTTTCTAATGAGGTCGAACCCCTTTGCATATGTTGACTGGCCTTTTGTGAGTGCCTGTTCAAGTCCCTCACCCATTTTCTCACGCATTACTTTTTATAATCATAAAAATTCTCATTTATGCAAACAAAAAGAACTAAATCACTTTCTATCCTTCCTTGAGTCCCATTCATATAAGCAGTCTCACTGCTTAACCACTTCTCCAAAAATGAACGGCCAACTTGAAGCAGATGTTATTTTATCTGTTCCTTTCTGGGAGTGCCCATCCTTTTATATATTGTTGTTATTATTTATGCACTGATGTCTTCTGTTAGACTATTAACTCTCAAACAGTGGCAACTTTTCTGATTCCCCTTTGCATAATATACCCAGCATGGTACACTGCACACAATAAAGTTTTCTTGATGAACAGAAATGTATGGCTTTGAATAGTATTTTATAGAATCTAAGCACTGAAATGCAAAATTCAAATAATCTAGTCTACTCTCTCGTTTCAAGGAGACCAAACTGATGTGCCGAGACCTGGATCCAGGAACAAATAACCTATGGAGTGGGGCAAGGACCTTGGTTCCTACTCCATCCTTGCTGCTCTTACACCCCATTATCTTCTAAGAGACTAGATGAAGATAAACAATGAATTGTCTGTGTAATTGCCTCCAAATAACACCACAGCAGCCTGTTCTACTAAATAACTTATAATCTTAGAATCAAACTTATTCCAGAGAAGAGGCATTTCAACTGTGCCTTCACCTAAAGATGCTGTTGACGGGCATTGTGCATTTTTTACCATTATATTTTTCTGTTAATGAGGTTTGGTTGCAAATAGGATCATTATCCCAGAAGAAATGTGTCACTCTGACAACAATGTACAATAATAAATTGGAACTTGTGAGATTATGGCAAGCATTGCAGGCAAAATTGGACGAATTACTGAACAAATGTTTTAAAGGGAAAAGAGTGAATCACGCCACCTGAGAAAAATGATCCATCTGTGCCTGCCTCGGTAATTAGTACTAGAGAGAAGAAAGGACTGAGGAAATGGACATATAGGGCAGGCCAGTACAGCAAATGTGAAAGTCAGCTCTCGAGTTCTTGCCTGAAACCCAATACCGTTTCCCTCACTAAAATACAGCAAATGAAGCAAGAGATGGAGGACCTCCTAGCCACACCCAGAGGCCATCCCCAAGTACATCCTGAAAACTACCCAGACATCCAACCTGCCCCTGTCTGGACAGGAAAATCATGTTTCAATAAGAAAATCCTGAAGCCCATGGAAGGGGATCAGAACGTACCCTCCCCAAAGACATCGCTTTGGCATATTGATGATTTTCAACTGAAGACAACTGAAATACAGCATTCAGGGAGGCCTCTCTGCCCTTTTCCTTTCTGCCCAAAGCCAGGCATACATTTCCCATGAGAAAGGTGCCCTCCCGGCACCAGGAAGAAGAGAAACTTCTTATCATTGGAGATAAGGAGTTGATGTTCAGAGGAGTCTGCAGAACAAACCTTAGGAAAATAACCTTTCTCTTCTGTTGGGGAAGGGAATTTTTCCCCAACCCTCTTGAGTTCTTGTGGCTGGACTAGTAATGTACTTGCACAGTAAAAATGAACAGGAGAAAAAGAAACAAACTTTAACTTTCTCAGAGAAAAGACAGGGACCTCAGATGTGGCCAAAGCAGGCAGTTTTTACACTTTTTAGACAAAGAAACAATAAATTGGTGAGGAGCAGACAGGACAAGGAAACTTAGGCTTTGGGTGCTCAGTTAGTGAAGAATCTAAACAGAGTTTGGGCTTGGGGTAGTCAGTGAAAGAAGTGACAGGGTCTGTCTCTCCAGGCTTCTCAGCCTGAATCCTGCCTCTGGTGATAAGAGTGTCCTTCTACCTCTAGATGCAGAGAGTGAGCCATTCACATGAGAGGTTTATTTCCTGCTTTCAGGGTGACAGAAAGGAGGTCAGAGTGTCACTCCTGCATTGGACATTCCTTCAGTAATTTTAATTCAAGTTCATCAATATGCCACTGAGGTATATTTTTCAATCATGTGCCCTGGGCCCTGATACTTCCATTAGTTTCCCTAGTATATTTCCTAGCTCATTTTGCATAATTAGCCACCCCTAGAAGCCTAAACTCCTTTCCTTTGTTTAGTCATTTCTCCACAATTTATTGCTCCTTGTAAAATGGTATTTAAGCCCCCAAGTTTTGGGAATTCAAAATTTCTTCTCTATAAAGTCCTTCTCCCACCTCTATGTCACATAAAATAAACATTATTTGCATACACTTCTCCTGTGATTCAGTCTTTTGCCTGGTAGGGAAGGAAAAATTCTCCCCTAATCTCTCTGGGTCTCTGACTGGGTCTATGGATTAAGCCATGATAAGACATATTGGGCTTCCCAGGTGGCTCAGTGATAAAGAATCTGCCTGCCAAGCAGGAGATGAAGGTTCAATCCCTTGATTGGGAAGATCCCCTGGAGAAATAAATTGACAACCCACTCTAGTATTCTTGCCTGGGATATCCCATGGACAGAGGAATTTGGTGGGCTAGAGTCCATGGGGTTTCAAAAGAGTTGGACATGACTTAGCAACTAAACAACAAGAAGACATATTAGCCAAAGAAAAGCATACATATTGGAACAGATTTTTTACTTGTATATAGGAGCTTTCTCTGGAGAAGGCAATGGCAACCCACTCTAGTGTTCTTGCCTGGAGAATCCCAGAGACAGGGGAGCCTGATGGGCTGCCATCTATGGGGTTGCACAGAGTCGGACATGACTGAAGCGACTTGCAGCAGCAGCAGCAGCAGCAGCAGGAGCTTTCTCAAGAGAATGAAGCCCTAGGTGACAAGAGCAGGAAACTTTGATACATTTTAGACAAAGAAACAAGTTTGTGAAGAATTCAGGCAAGACAGGGGTTTGGGCTGGGGGTAGTAAATGGTGAAGAAGCTATTGGAAAATAAGGGTTAGTTAAACAAGGTTGGTTTGTATAGGTTTCTTAAGCTTTCCATCTCTGTTGGCTGTTAAGAATTTCTTGTACAGGGAGGGCACCTTTCACATGGGGGGTTTATCTCCAGCTTTCAGGAAGAGAAAGGAGGATCAGAATGTCCTTCTTGAACTTGCTGTTTCTTAACTGTTTATAACTCAAAATAATCAATACACTTAAGTGGCATATTTTAGAGTACCATATCCGGAGTTGGACACGACTGAAGTGACTTAGCAGCAGCAGTCATTTTAATTCACAGCCTGCAGAAACAGAACTTGAGAGGATAGAGGAAAAGTTTTTCCTCCCCTAGATTATGTGATGCCCTCTAGGAACTTGAGAGAGAGAGAGGTCAGGTCAGCCTCTCCTTGTGTTAATGTCTATGATGTCATAGTCAATTTAGCAGGGATTTTCCCAAGGTGAGAAGTTTCCTTGGTTCCTGTGTTTGAGACTTTGAAGGCAGCCTTTGACCTTGGCAGCATGTAATGGAAAGCACTGGAAGGACTGCTGTCAAGGACCAGGATTAGGCTTGTGGTGGCAGAAATAAAACAGAATCCACTGGGCCACCCAGGTAAGGCATGGAGATGAGGCACACCGTAGCCCAAGGTTAATTTAGAAGTCTAGAATGTGAATTCAATAACTCCAAACATTAGCATGGGAAAAATGTAACTAAGATTTTCATACTTTTATGGGTATGTTGGGCTCTGTTGGGATTTGCATAACATCAAAATGTAGTTGCTAAGGGGTTTCATAGAACATTGGAAATATCGCCAAATGAGATATCATTTTCCTCAATAGATTTTCATTTCAGTATTTTAGAAAAAAGATACTTAATTCAATGGCAACATATTCAAGTAAAGAGGAAAAAAGTTTGTCTAAATTCTAAAACATGAACGAAATCATTCTCCTGTCTATTTGGTGGAAATACATCAAAAAGCAAGACAATGCTAAATACCTTTTGGCCTCCTTTTGCTTATAAACAAAAGGATCAATGAATAAACTTTTGAAATTTGACCTGCTTGTGAATAGAAGGGCTCCCGGATTGGAAAATCTTGCAAATGCTTTCCCACTTCAGATACAGAACTGTTTTTTTCTCACAGCAGTGACCTAAGTTGAGAGTGGGGTGGAGAGACTGGATCTTATGATTCTTTGTTTTCCCTGAAGTACTGACAAGATAGCAGATCTTTGGTACATATTATTTGCTGACTGCTTGAAAGGAATAGTCCTTTACACAGTTGGGAAGGAAATGACCACAGAACAAAGGCAGCAATAGTTCTGAAATGTATTTAAAGTACAGAATGTTCAGGCAAAGGGGTGAAAGTACACTGGGTTGGTTTTTAGTTCATAAGTTAACCTTGCTCCAAAAGAGATATATATGAGAGTGTGTGTGTGTGTTTGTGTGTGTACACGCACATGCATGCACACATGCATGCGTAAGTTTCTTGTTAGTAACAGGAAAGAAACAGGGTTTTGAACGTAGCAGGAAATAATCTTTTTTTAAAGTCTTTTATTTAATTGTTCCCAGGCTTCAAGTTGAGAATTTTCCAGGATGAAGTCACCTTCGTGCTGTGGTCTGAAGCTGGATAAAAACTAAAGTGCAGTCCTTGACCCAGGTCACTAACCCCCACCATCCCCCTCCCCACCCCCAACAAGATCCTTTAAGGAAATTAACAGAACTTTAAATTTTATCAAAGCAGGGAAATACAGGATAAACTCGTGTGTGTGTGTAGGTGTGAGTGCTCAATCATGTCTGGGTTTTTTTTGACCCCATGAACAAACTACTGCTGCTGCTAAGTCGCTTCAGTCGTGTCCAACTCTGTGCGACCCCATAGACAGCAGCCCACCAGGCCTCGCCGTCCCTGGGATTCTCCAGGCAAGAACACTGGAGTGGATTGCCATTTCCTTCTCCAATGCATGAAAGTGAAAAGTGAAAGTGAAGTTGCTCAGTCGTGTCCAACCCTCAGCGACCCCAAGGACTGCAGCCTACTTATGCTCCTCCTTCCATAGGATTTTCCAGGCAAGAGTACTGGAGTGGGGTGCCATTGCCTTCTCTGATGAACAAACGAGAGCTGCCCAAATCTTTGGCAAGGAAGATGCTTTTTATTGTGACTTGCTCTTCTCTGTCACTTCTTCAACCCAACCAGCAAAAAAGAATAAGATGAAAGAAAACTGAGACCAAAGCTGGTCTCTACTGTTTGGGCAAAATCAACAATTAGAAATCTACAGCATCTACTACCAGGCTGTTGGCCCTCAACCTATTCTGTGAAAGTTGATGTCTTTCTCCTATGTCCCTTCCCTGCTCCCTGTCAAGCAATGGTGTGTGTGTGTGTGTTTTATCTCTTCCACTAAAGAAGTAGTTCTCAGCCTGGAGTGATTTTGACCTTGTTCCTCCCATTGACAAGGTTTGTCAATGTCTGGAGATATATTTGATTATCACAAATATAGATGCTACTGGCATCTAGTGGGTAGAGGCCAGGGATGCTGCTAAATGTCCTCCTTTGCATAGGACAGCTTCCACAACACAGTTACATAGCCTAAAAAATGTCAACATCCCTAAGGTTGAGGAACCCTGGTCTAAAGGGTTAAATGTGTTGAGGCCTCACTGGTCATAGAACAGGGCATGGAGAAGCCTCTATCAAGGAACAGTTAGCAACTACAAGTTGTTTCTGGTAAAACAACAGCAAGATAGTGAGATGGGTAGATACTGAGCTCATAGTCCCAAGCAAGGTATCATTGACAAGTTAGTTACCTTCCCTCTACCTGCCAGTAAAATATAATTAAAAACAAAATTCATCCCCAAAGTGGAAAACCTTGCTACAAAGATAGAAGAAAAAATAATTTTATTATTGAATAAATATTAGACCAGAATGTGATACACATCACAGGTAACCTGCTAAAGGAATCTCAAAGACAGAAAGAAATCTCACTCCTTCATATAGTTAAGGGAATACAACCCATTATATTAGGTGGATTTTGCAACTGGGATCCCAGTGGCCAGTAGGCCTATCTCTTCACAGGATACTAGGACATTGGGCACTGTCTTCCTTAATGATTGTATTTTAAAGAGATGGCTCCCAGTGCTTGAGTTGTGAGACTGCCCAGAGGTTTATTTAGCCATTAAAAAGATTTGTGTGCCTTTGAAGAGGACAAAGAAATTCTGAAAGAAATGGGAGAGGTGTGGGTCTTGCCCCTTATTTTTTAACAGAGGGAATGAAATTTCCTATTTTCAATTTGTATTTGCCTTTATATACCTTGTTACTTGTCTATAAAAAGAAGATAATAATAGTAATAATAGTATTTACTTCTTAGAGCTGTTGTAAGGATTACATGAACTAAAATATGGCATGTTGTTGTTTAGTTGCTAAGTTGTGTCTGACTCTTTGTGACCCATGGACTGTAGCCCACCAAGCCCCTCTGTCTAAGGAATTTCCCAGGAGAGTACTGGAGTGGGTTGCCATTCCCTTCTCCAGGGGATCTTCCCAACCCAGGGATCTAACCTGTGATTCCTACATTGCCAGGCAGATTCTTTACCACTGAAGGATTATATGAATTAAAACATGACATGTATAGGTTTGGTATATTAATTAAACAAGGAGACCATTAGAATGAGGTAGCTCTCATGCTGCTGGTGGCCTACATAAACAAACCACAATCCATGCCTGTAATTGCCTCGAGATGACAAAATCAAAATGCTAAGGACAACTAATTATACCCAAGTAGACTTCAAGCTATAGCCAATCAAATAATTTGTTTGCTTCTGTACCCTCTCTATAAAGTCTTACCTTTGGCTCCTACTGGTGGAGCACTTCACCACTTCCAGTTTGGTGTTGCCCAATTGGAATTGGGGTTTGCTCAAATAAACTCTTAAAATTTAAAAGTATGCTTCAGTTTATGTTCAACAAGGTTTCAACCAGTGTTTGGAACTCAATGAATGTTTACTGCTTTAAGGCCCTGTGATAGGCAGAGGTGTAAGGCGGCCCCAACATTCCTACCCCTAGGACATACTCCTGGTGTAGTTCCCTCCTCTTGAGTGTGGACAGAACCTTTGAATTGAGAGCACATCACTCTTGTAATGAGGTTACTCACCAGTTGACTCTGAGTTCTTTAAAAGAGAGATAATCTAGTGGGCCTGGTGGAATTACACAGGTATTTTACGTCTTGGTCTAGAAGTCAGTGACATGAAAAAACAAAATGATTGGAAGCAAAAGAAGGCCTATGGGGAAGGTCACCGTGCGACAGTGAACTGCAGACAACCTTTGGAGCACAAACTGACCCCGGCAGACAGCCGGCAAGAGAACAGGGGCTTCAGTCCTACAACCACAAGGAACTGAATTCTGCCAGCAACCACATAAACTTGGAAAAGGACCTCAAGCTCCAGAAAGGAATGTAGCGTGGCCAACACTTTATTTCAGTTCTATGAAACCCTAAGCAAAGGGCGTAGCTCAGCTGGGCCTGGACTTCTGACCTATAGAAACTGTAGAGATCGTAAGCGACTGTTGTTTTAAACTACTTATCGTGTGGTAATTTGTTATGAGCAATAGGAAACTAATATAGACCTCAAAAAAACAAACAAAAAGGTGACATTTCAATCTTATGTCACCAACTAAGTGTCAATGGAAGGACCAGACCCAGGGGGTCAACTCCGTCACAGACTATATGTAAGCAACACCTAAAGTCATTATTGAAGCAGGAAAACCTATCAAAAAATACACTAAACAAACCAACTGGGTGTGAGACTCTGGGCAAGTCCCTTCAGCTTGATTTCCTTTCTATGAAGTAAGTCAAACCAGACAGCAACCAGGCTGCTCTGTTTACTGCTATTCTGAATCTTCTCAGGATCCCAAACAGTGAGCCTGGCAGAAATGGTGATGCCTTTGTATTATAATAGGAACCATTTCATGACTGAGCAAACTGGACTAAATGCTTCAGCTCTCCTTTAACAGATGCACTTGGGTGTTCCTAAGAGTGTAGACAAGAATTCACACAGGCAAGCCTCCAAACATTTAGTGGGCTTGGCTCAAAAAATATCTTAAAGATACTTTTTCTCTTAGGAGTTTAAATCACTTGAAATACATGTAATCAATCTCTGATTCATCTTAATGAATAAGAAGGGGCTTTACCCAAAGGTTCTGGAAAGCTACTGACATGCCCAAGAAAGTGCTCAGGTGCTAGCCGAGAGAGCCTTGTATGAAGTTCTTTGGTTTCAGTTTAGCTATGAAGTCTTCAGGAGCTGCTTAAAATGAAGGTGCCCTGATCTTTACCAGCTCTTCTAAGGATTCTGTTTGGGGTGGGATGGGCCCCAGGAGTTTGCATTTTTAACCAGCAACTATGGATGATTCTGAGAGCAGGTGGTCTAATAGGGGCTGCATTAGGGAAAACTCAAGGCTTGAAAGAATTATCACAAATAGTAACTTTGAGATTACTTGAAGTATCAGGCAGCAAAATCCAACTTCTGAGACTGAACAAAGACAACTCAATAAAGAGACTACAGGAGTGTGGGCAGGTTTAAGGGCAGCAGTAGGGGTTGTTAGCACTCAGAGGCTGGCAACAGTGGGAAGTCATCACCCACAGGACCACAGGAGCTAGGGGAGGGCAGTAGTGTCACAAAATCCCATTGAACAGCAGGGCTGATGAGGATGGCTCCCAGCAGAGTTTGTGTTCAAGGAAGCAGGGATGCAGCAAATGACAGACTCTCTGTGAGAGCAGGGAAGTTACAGGGAGGAGGAGGGAGAGTGCCCTCCAAGGTGGAACCCCACTGGAAACAGTCTGGCAAGAATCCTGAATGCCTTCCCTCAAGTGCTTCAAGAGTACCAAACAGGGCAGAGGAGGACAGTAAATGGATGGGAATGGCAGCAGGAGTGGCAGTGAAAAGTAATCAGCACATATTCAATCTCAAGAACGAAATCAGCATCAACACAAAGAGTTGCTGGGCAATTAAAAGAGTGCGTAGAGCACAAGGGAAGCAATGACTACTCGAGGAATTAGTTCTATAAGGTGTTCCAGGTCAGAAGCCTAGGACTCAGGATGGGGATGCGGAGGCAAGAGACTGCATGAGAAGGAGAAAAGAAGATGGAGGGGCAGGGATCTATTGCTTGTACACCTGACAGATTACTCTGTTACTCTCAGCACTGAAAACTCTGAGAATTACATCCACATGTACTGTAGCAGCCTTCCAAAGACAGTCAGACTGCATGGCATCAGCTCTCCCGAGCACCAATCCCGTGCCTTTCTTGCTAACAGTGTTGCCAAAGCTCACTGCTGCCCTCTGGATAAAACAAATGAATGTAACTAATGCTTAGAGCACTCATCATAAACTGCCTTGTCATTATGATTAATGATGGAATATCTATTCCCTTCACTGGATTATGATCATCATTTCAAAAAAAATCACAATTTGAGAAAAAGTTGTTTTTTTTTTTAACATAGCTGGGTGACATAGTTCAGCTTATAGTACAGCTGAGATACATACAGAAAAATGAATTTATCATTTGTTTAACTAAAGTAGCTCCCCTCCCAAGTCCCCATTCACTGGTAAGTAAGAGAAAAGCTAAATGTCCAGTCTGATTTAAAGGTCCAGTGATTTTAATAGTCACTTAGCATCTTAAGTGACTTTTGGATAAAGCTGCTCAGTGACCCAGTTAGACTGGTCTTCCCCTAATTGAAATGGTGGATTCTAGAGCATGGTTTACTGATTCTCTGTTGTGTTGGGGGCTGGAGGGAAGGAAGGGTTTGGACAGGCCCCTGGCCTCATGAGGGTTCATGGGTTGCACTGGCAGAAATCTGCCCATCTCTAGTAGGCAGCTCCTTGTCCAAGATGCCCTGTTGCGTTTAAGGACTAAAGCTGCAGCTGGCAAACTCTAAATCTGCAGCTGGCTCCAGCAAGTTTCTTGAGAAGAACTTGTCATGCATTTCCTGCTCACTGACTCAAGGGGAGCCCATTCCTCTGAGTGATTCCTTCAATTTATAGAAAATATATACAGTCAATCCTCATTATTAGCAGATTTCATATTTGTGAACTGGCCCACTTGGTAACATTTATTTTTAACTCCCAAATCAATATTCCTGCGCTTGCACCATCATTCATAGACATGTGCAGAGTGGTAAAAAATTAGAGTTGCTCTTTGTATATGTTTCCAGATGAAGTCCTATAGGTGATACTCTGCCTTCTTCTTTCAGTGCTCACACTGTAAACAAGTGTTCTTTTCATGTTTGGCATAGTGCCACACTTTTCATATTTTTATGCTTTGAATTGGTGATTTTGCTGTTTAAAACGGCCCGCTAACGGCAACCCACTCCAGTGTTCTTGCCTGGAGAATCCCAGGGACGGTGGAGCCTGGTGGGCTGCCGTCCATGGAGTCGCACAGAGCTGGACACGACTGATGTGACTTAGCAGCAGCAGCAGCAGTGTAGTGCTGAAGTGCTGTGTAGCCTTTCTAAGAGCAAGAAGGCTGTGTCCGACTCTTTGCGACCACATGGACTATACAGTCCATGGAATTCTCTAGGCCAGAATACTAGACTGGGTAGCCTTTTCCCTTCTCTGGGGATCTTCCCAACCCAGGGATCGAACCCAGGTCCCCCACATTGCAGGCGGATTCTTTACCAGCTGAGCCACAAGGGAAGCCAAGAAGGCTGTGAAGTGCCTTAATAGAGAAAATACATGTGGTAAGGAGAAGGCAACGGCACCCCACTCCAGTACTCTTGCCTGGAAAATCCCATGGACGGAGGAGCCTGGTAGGCTGCAGTCCACGGGGTCACTAAGAGTCGGACACGACTGAGCAACTTCACGTTCACTTTTCACTTTCATGCCTTGGAGAAGGAAATGGCAACCTACTCCAGTGTTCTTGTCTGGAGAATTCCAGGGACGGGGGAGCCTGGTGGGCTGCCATCTATGGGGTCGCATAGAGTTGGACACAACTGAAGCAACTTAGCAGCAGCAGCAAGGACTGAATACTTGAGAAAATACATATGGTGTGGACTGAATGCTTGTGTCCTCAAAATTCATATGTTGAATCCTAACCTCTGGTGTTGTATGTGAAGATATCTAAGGACATAACGAGGGTCAAACGAGACCTTAAGGGTGGAGCCTTGATTAATAGCGTAAGTTGACAACTCACTTTCTGCAATCAGAAGAAAGGCCATGTGAGGACAAAGGACCATCTAAAAACCAGGAAGAAAGCTCTCACCAGAAGTCCTCTGTAACCTTGGTCTTGGACTTTCCAGCCTCTAGAACTGTGAGAAAATAAATTTCTGTTAAGTCACACAGTTTGTGGTATTTTGTTATGGCAGCCTGAGCTAACTAAGACAACAAGCTTTAAATAAGCTTCCTTCATGTGTTATAGAGCTGTTGGCTGTGAGTTCAATATTCTTGAATTAATAATATCTATTAAGTAATGTCTTTTTAAACAGATAAACACATTTAACAGGGTTATATATTGGTTGGTTAATGAATTTAAAACTTCTGCTTCATGAAAGACACTGTCAAAAGAATGAGAAGACAAGCCATAGAATGGGGAAAGTATTTCAAAAGATACATCTGACAAAGGACTGTTATTCCAAACATATAAAGAACTCATAAAACTCAATAATAAGTAAAGGAACAACATGTTTAAATCATGGGCAAAAGGCATGAATAGACATCCCACCAACAATGATACACAGATGGCAAATGACATATGAAAGGACACTCCACATCACATATCATTAGCAAAAGGCAAATTAGAATAGCAGTGAGATACCACCACATGCCTATTAGAATAGCCCAGATCCAGAACAATGACAACACCAAATACTAGCAAGGATGCAACAGGAACTCTCATTCATCACTGATGGGAATACAAAGGTACAGCCACTTTGGAATATAGTTTGGTAGTGTCTTACAAATTAAACATATTCTTACCTTGCGATTGAGCAGTCATGGTCCTTTACTCAATGTAATTACTCAAATGAGTTGAAAATTTATGTCCACACAGGAAATTTATGTCCACAACATGGATGTTGATAGCAGCTTTATTCATAATTGCCCAAACTTGGAAGCAACCAAGATGTCCTCCATTACATGAAAAGACCAATAAACTGTGTATATTAGTCTTCTTCAGCTGCTAAAATAAAATATCACAGACCTTATGACCTAAATAACAGAAATTTATTATTTTTCACAGTTCTGAAGGCTGGAAGTCCAAGATTAAAGTAATGAAAACTTTGGTCACTGGTGAGAAATTTATTCCTGGCTTGCAGATGGCCAAAATCTTGTTCTGTCTTCACTTGGCCTGTTTTCTGTGTGAGCATGTCTCTTCCGATAAGGACACCAGTCCTATTGCATTAGGGCCCCTCCTCTGAGACCTCATTTACCTCTGTAAAGGCTTTATTTCCAAATGAGAATCCCATGGACAGAGGAGTCTGGCGGGCTACAGTCCATCACGTTGCAAAGAGTTAAACATAAACTGAGTGGCTAATACTGCCACTGCTACACATAGTCATTAGGGCTTAGGTGTTCAACATACAAGTTTTGAGAGGTCACAGTTCAGTCCATAACACTGAGGTCTATCCAAACAATGGAATATTATTTAGCATTAAACAATGAGCTCTTGAGCTATAAAAAGACATGGGAGGACCTTAAATGCATATTATTAAGTGAAAGAAGTCAAGCTAAAATTGCTTCATAATGAGTTTCCAACTACATGACCGACTATGGAGACAAAGAAAGAGCAGTGATTGCAGGCATTAGAGGAGACAGACAGATTTTTGGGTAGTGAAACTATCCTATAAGATGCTATAATGGCAGCTAAGTGTCATTCATCAAAACCCACAGAATATACAATACCAGGAATGAGATATAAAGTCAACTCTGGACCTTGGATAATTATGATGTGTCAGTGTAGCTTCATCCATTGTAAGAAATGCACCACTGTGGTGGGGGATGGTGATAGTTAGGGAGCCTGCAAGTGTAGGGAGTGGGGGAGGACGCAGAAGCACACTCTACTTTTTGCTTGGTTTTGCTGTGAACCTAAAATTGCTCTAAAAATAAAGTGTATTTAAAAGGGGGAAAAAAGGGTGACCATAGACTCACAAGATCATAATCTTGTATTTCCCCTGAAGCAATGGTCCAGTATTTGCTAACTCAGTGTTTGCAGTGATTTGATAGAACAGACTGCAGTGAGTAAGAATTGACTAGACATAGTCCCACTCTCAACCAAAAGCCAAGAACGGGCAAATGGGACACTCATTTGACTATGTGCCTCCCTTCCTTTTTTTCTTCTAGTTCCTTGCTTCTCTAGGGTCAGAAAAAGAGCCTGTTCCCCACCGCACACACTGTGCTTCACTTACCCACTTCCTGTTCTTGAGATACCTCATGTAAAACTCTGTGATCTAGTTGGTCAGGCAGGCTCACAGCTTAGCTAAAGGGGTAAAGACCTGGGGACAAACTTTTCTCAAGGATTTAGGCAAGTTTGTAAAGCTGATGTTATGCTGCAGATTCCTGTTATGGACTACCAGAGGGTGATTATTGTCTTCCATCTCCTTGGGTTCCTTATAGTAATCTCCCTAATCTCCTCCTGCTGTGTCTGGCCTTTCTCTCCTCTAGATATTCCAGGGCAATGAAGAAAAAGATTAACGCCCCGACAAGGCCAAAAGAGCAAAGTCCATGAATTTGTGACAAGTCGTCCTCATTTTCCCTGACAGCCCCATAGCACAGAGCTCTGTACCTTGACAATGACAGGTGTTCAGTCAGGGACCACACCTGAGCCAGAAGTAGTCAGGTCAGGCGGCCACACCTCCAGACTGCAGGCGTCCACGTCTATCTTTTCCCCTGCCTTCTTCCTCCTTCAATTGTCACACCTTAGTGATCCAGTAACCAATTACCTTTAAGGATAAAACCCTCCATATATACAATCATCTTGGTGACACATTTTCTACCCTTTTCTGGGAAAAGTGAATGAGCCCCTCCATGAGCTACCATCCCTCAAGGAATCACAGGGACTTCAGGTTTTCACCTAATATCCTCACATCCTTTCCTAATGTAAGGACTTGGGAAGGTGTCCCTAACAACTGACATGAGACTACACACTACATTAAATTAAGAAATCAATGCCAGGCAGGAGAGGGTGGGTTCAAAGGCCCATTAGGCTCATCTCCTGTCAGCACTGGCCCAACTCTGGCCTGGCACCTGGCGGGTGGTGGTTTTGGAGGATGGAGCTACACCTGTCTCCACTGTTGATTTCCCCTCAAATGGATCTTTTTTCCTGAGTCCCAGAAAATGAGGAATTGTTTCTATGAACACTTTTTTAAGATTTTTTTTTTTTTTTTTTGCTGTGGACAATTTTTAAGTCTTTATTGAATTTGTTACACTATTGCTTCTGTTTTACATCTTGTTTATTTGGCTGCTAGGCATGTGGGATCTTAGCTCTCTGACCAGGGATCGGATCCACACCTGCATTGGAAGAAGTCTTAACCACTGGACTGCCAGGGAAGTCCCTGAATATCCATTTTTAAAGGTGGAAAAAAGAAAAGAAATCAGCTCATCAGACCAGCACAACCATAGCAAGTGATCCTATACATTCACTAGGACTATCAGTAAACTGAAGGGATGTAGTCACATACAGAAAAAAAGAAATGTCACCCAAAAAAGAAATTCATCAGCCATGAACACAGAGGAAAAGGAGATTCACCAACACACATGTGAGAAGAAGGTATTCTATTAGGGACTATGCTTTTGCCCAGTGATTTGATTCACTTGGGCTTCCCTAGTGATTCAGATGGTAAGGAATCTGCCTGCGATGCAGGACACCCAGGTTCAATCCTTGGGTCAGGAAGATATCCTGGAGTAGAAAATGGCAACCCACTCCAATGTTCTCGCCTGGAGAATTCCATGGACAGAGGAGCCTGGTGGGCTATAGTCCATGGGGTTGCAAAGAGTTGGACACGACTGAGTGACTAACATATGATTAACTTGGTTGGCACCCGTGCTCACCAACCACTTTGGTGATAATGCAGATTGTCTGGAAGGAAAAAGTAGGCTACTCAGGCCATCATGAATGTTAATTTCTAAATGAGCATTCTAGCTTTACTCATCATTGACTTCTGGGCTTTGTTGGAATGAGTCAGCATTTCAAGTCTAGCCGACTCTAGGATGCTTACAAGATCATTTCTGCACCTACAAGATTACCAACAAGATTTGGGGAAGTAATGGGTTCTCCAAGGAAAGTGCTGAGTTATAGGGTCTCTTTTGGGAACTGGCCAGCCTCCACATCACTCTCTAAAACTTCTGCTCCCTACTTAAGCCCTGGGGCTAAACACCAATTGTTGGGTAATGTACAAGAATGATGTCTCCTTTGCTAGATGGTTATGTTGCTTCTCACTGCCAGTCTGGTTGGAAATACCCTGGGGGCCTTGTTATCCCATACAACCGAGTACTTCTGCTTCTGATAAGACAGTGCTCTCAAGAGTTTAATGTTTGTAAAACATAGAGTAAATTTATTTTAAAAAAAATTACCAATACTTTAACAACTTCCAGCAAAAAGTTTCTGGGAAGTTTGGATTTAAGAGGAACTTCTATCCCACTCCCCACCCCTACCTAGTTTCCTGACCTAGCTCACACTAGGGGCTGTAGGCATGCTAGCAATGTGAGATTTCTTTCCAAAGCATTGTCTTGCATGGAACAGAGGTGGCAGTAGTCAAAGGAGTGGGTTGAAGTGGTTTCACTTCCAGAGTTGGCTGAAGCTAACATTTCTGTCACTGAATTAAACTACAGAAAGTTTAAAATGTGTCCAAGATCTTGATTGACTGACCTGGCTGTTTTCTAGCAACTTCTTTTCATTTCTGGACAGGTACCAGTGCCCTAAGTATTTTGCCCTGGCATCATGAGGATGCTTGTACAGAGAGCAGCCTGTTTTCATTCCTGAAGAATAGCTCATAATATTAATAGCTGCATGTGTGCATGCTCAGTCCCTCAGTCATGTCCAACTCTTTGCAACCCCATGGACTGTAGCCCACCAGGCTCCATGGTCCATAGGATTATCCTAGTAAGGATACTGGAGGGGATTGTCATTTCCTTCTCAAGGGGATCTTCCCAACCTAGGGATTGAACCTGTGTTTCCTGGTCTCCTGCATTGGCAGGTGGATTCTTTATCATCAAGACACCTGAGAAGCCCTCCTAATAGCACAGTGGTAGCAAATGTTAACCACATATTGTTGTTGTTGTTTAGCCACTAAGTCATGTCCAACTCTTACAATCCTAAGGACTGTAGCCCACCAGGCTCCTCTGTCTATGGGATTTTTCAGACAAGAATATTGGAGTGAATTGTCATTTCCTTCTCCAAGGGATCTTCCTGATCCAGGGATTGAACCTGTGTCCAGTGGTTGGCAGGTGGATTCTTTGTCACTGAGCTAGCTGGGAAGCCCATGTTAACTACACATATAGTATCTTAAATAGGATTTGGTTTGGGATGTGATTCTGACCGAATAACAAACTATCAATTGTCTCAAGGAAGGGTCTTCATTTGACAGATGACTCAAGTCAGCCTTAGTCTTCATAATGTGGCTCTGATTGTGATGCACAACACTTCTTCCCAGAGATCTTAGCTGGCTTGTTTCTTGTTTTATATTGAAAGTCAGGACCCTCCTTCTTGAATTTGCCTTCATGAGCTAGATGAAAATCTAATTCCATGGAACTTTTGAAGTTCATTGGCAAAGGCTAAATTTTATCTGCCTATTAAGTGACTGTAAGCCTTTGCATCTCTATACACAAACAATAGCATTTTCAAGAATATAATATGATATTTCCTAAGTAGGAAATTTAACATGGTCCAGAACCACTTCAATCATGGACATCTGAGGTACTAAAACACATTTTTATAGGGGCCAACATTAACTTCTAGTTAATTCTGTTTTATCAATACCTTATCAATCACTTACTTTAATGAGGAATTGGCACATACAGCAACTTTTGATCTGGGCTGGTTTGTGTTCTTTTTGCCAGTATCCTTATTCTAAATTTCAACAGTGTTTGAAAGGTCTATTATTTATCAGTGTTTCCAAAGGTGTGAGTTAGAGTGGGGTTCTCTTCCTGTCTCCATCCACTCTCCACTCCCATCAGTCACCCTAGCACTCAGTCAGAGCTCACTGTCAGGGTAATGTTAGAGGACTCTTGTTTGGTGCTATCAGTGCATATCTTATTTTTAGGAAAATGTTAACTCATTGGGGGGAAAATTGTTGACAATAACCCTATTATATTAAGTTCACAGTTGCTGCTGTCTGCAATACCATTAATGTTTAGTCTGATAATTTTCTGGGGCAAGAAAACCCTCCTGTAATGTACCTAATGTATTATGCAGAGAGGTGAAATTTTCCCTGTCTTATTAAATACTCTATTTACTTGTTCTTATTTTACTTAGCTATAAGTTTTTTTTTTTTAACTTTGATGGGAATTTATGTTTGTGAGTGATAGTACCTGTTTAATCAGATTCTAAAACAACTCTAATTTAATCATTTCAAATCTAGGACTCCATATCAGATGTTTCCTTAAGATTAAGTGGTTTTAAACTTGATTTATTTTAAAAAAACTTAGAAAGGCAGCACAAGGAATTTTTTAAGAAGTGTTTTCAAAGTACACATGATTTTCATGGGATATATAATTCTTAAAAATGAAACAACTTGCATGTTTTTCAAGTTCAAGACTTAACCAACAATGTAAGTGAACAGAAGAGTACAACATCTCTTCTTTGACAAGTAGATTTTAAAAATTTATTTTTGACTTTTGGTTCAGTTTAGAACTTGATTAACATCTTTTGGCCAGCATTCCTGGGAGCAAGTAAATTCTGCTACAACTAAGAAAATTAGCTTATGCTTTAAATTTCAGAATTTTGACTTTCTTTAGGTCCTGAGTTTTCAGACCCAATGTGTCAGTCATTTGTTTGCCTTGCTATATCCATTCTCAAAAAGAACATGTAGGGGGGAGTTGGAAATGGTTAAAATGGACTCCATTTGATTGGTGTGTCAGAAGCCTCAGAAGTCAAGTTCAGATCCCAGTGGAAGGCTGTAGAGGGGCTTGAGACAGAACCTCTTAGCCCAGATCTCTGTATTGCTGGTCTGGCTTCTGTGACAGGCACGCTGTTTCCCCTTGCACAAGCTTCTGGCAGGCAAACCAGTGTTTCTCATATGACACAATGGTATCCCTAAACTTAGAACTAGGTGGGGGGAAAGCAATTTTTAGCATTTTTGATTTGGGGAGCTCTTATTGAATAGTGTTAGGCATGATCAATTTGAATGATAAAATTTTCTACATGAGAGGAGTAGATGCAGTTTATCCTAGTCTAGAACTTAATCCCTATGTCATTGGCAACTTTAGAAAACTTGAGAAAACAAGCTTCAGAAAACTAGGCAGACTGGCTAAGCAGTATCTACCTGGCAGCATCCCTTCCAAAGGCTTCCTCCGGCACCGGAAGTCGGTTCCAGCTCTCTGCTGCTCCGGGCACATGTGTGATGTCCTGGGTTCTGCCCCACCCAATCCTTGCTGTTTTGCTTCTGATCATTCTTCCACGTAGCACCATCTGTAAAGCCCAGAAGCTGTGTACCCAGCTTCTTAAACACCTTCACAAACTAATTTTAAATGATTGTATAGTTGGCACTGGGTATCCAAGGATTCAGTTTTTGCGGGTTTGTTGAATCCACGAATGCAGAACCCGTGAATAAGGAGGACTGACTTTACTGCACTATTTGAATAAGGGATTTGAGCATATACAGATTTTGGTATCCTCGTGGGCCGTGGAACCAGATACCAGGAAACATGACCCATGAAATGCAATAAGGCTTGCTATCCTTTGCTTTGGGGCCAACGCTCTCAGAAAGCGGAGCTGTCTTTTCAAAGCAGGAAACTAGGCGCCATCAGAGACAAGTTTTTGAGGTCCCGTTGCTTTCCATTCTGGCTTCTGGTTGCTAGTGGCAGCCCCACATCCTCTTAAGCCGCAGGCAGTGGAGGAACTGCCAGACGTTTCAACTAGTTCAGACTGGGTCTGAATTCCCCCAGGAAGTACAGCACTCTGTGTGTGTGTGTGTGTATGTGTGTGTGTGTGTGTGTGTGCGCGCGCGCGTCTCTGTGTGTATTATCACCCATCAATCAATATGCCTGAAAGACCTAGTTCCTGGAAAAAACCCTGAAGAGAAGTATGTGGTGTATTTTTTGGGAACTTGGAGAGAGTAATACTCTGCTGCTGCTGCTGCTGCTAAGTCGCTTCAGTCGTCTCCGACTCTGCGACCCCATAGACGGCAGCCCACCAGGTTCCTCGGACCCGGGATTCTCCAGGCAAGAAGGCTGAAGTGGGTTGCCATTTCCTTCTCCAATGCATGAAAGTGAAAAGTGAAAGTGAAGTCGCTCAGTCGTGTCCCACTCTTCGTGACCCCAGGGACTGTATCCTGCCAAACTCCTCCGTCCATGGGATTTTCCAGGCAAGAGTACTGGAGTGGGGTGCCATTTGCAGTAGCAGGCATTTAATGCAGAGAACTGAGAAAGCTGTAGCTTTCCTTACTGTTGACTGAATTTTTGTGTTGTAAATACTTCTATGGTAAAGGTTCTGTCTGCTGGAAAATAATCACTTTGAAAAGTAAGTGAGAGCAAAGTGTGTGTGTGTGTGTGTGTGTGTGTGTGTGGTGGGGGGAGGGTTGTGCTTCCTTTAGGGTAGAGTTGGGGGGCGTCAAGAAAATGGACTGTCCACCCTCTGTCACCTATCCACCTCCCTCAAACAGAACCACACATCCTTGTAAAAGTGTCCACCTCTCCTACACCACTGTCAACATTCTTGGTTCCCAAGAGTCCAAAGTTACATAATGTATTGTTCATACTCACAGTTTAATATCTCTCATGATTGTTATGATTATGATGTATTCTATTTGTAATAAAATCCACAGTTGTTAAACTCCATGACTTTTGACAAATAGAGATGCCCAGTTACTGCCATATCAAGATACAGATCATTTCTATCACCTTGAAGAATTTCCTGGGACTTCCCTGGTGGTGCAGAGGATAAGAATCAGGTTGCCAATGTAGGAGACACAGGTTTGATCCCTGGCGCGGCCAGATTCCACATGCCGTGGAGCAACTCAGCCCAAGTGCCACAACTACTGAGCCTGCATGCTGCAGCTACTGAAGCCCACGTGCCTAGAGCCTGTGCTCTGAAACAGAAGCCACAGCAATGAGAAGACTGTGCACTGCAATGAAAAAGAGCCCCCATTTGCTGCAACTGGAGAAAGCCCATGCAAAAGCAGCAAAGAGCCTGTGCAGCCAAAAAAAAAAAAAAGAAAAGAAAAAGAAAGAAGTACATTTTTTAAAAATCTAAAAAAAAAAAAAAATCTTTCCTCTTTTATAGTCAATCTTTCTATCTCACTCCAGGCCCCAGAAAACCAGTGATTTACTTTCAGTCAATATAGATTGCTTCCCTGATAGCTCAGTTGGTAAAGAATCCACCTGTAATGCAGGAGACCCTGGTGTGATTCCTGGTTTGGGGAGATCCCCTGGAGAAGGGATAGGCTACCCACTCCAGTATTTTTGGGCTTCCCTTGTGGCCCAGCTGGTAAAGAATCTGCCTGCAACGCAAGAGACCTGGGTTCGATCCCTGGATTGAGAAGATCACCTGGAGGAGATCAGATTTACCTATTTACACTTTTAAATAACTAGAATTATATGGGGTATGTACCTTTTTGGGAGTTTCCCATGTGGCTCAGTGGTAAAGAATCTACCTGCCAATGCAGGAGACACAGGAAACACAAGTTCAATCCCTGGGTTGGGAAGATCCCCTGGAAAAGGAAATGTTAACCCACTCCAGTATTCTTGCCTGGAAAATTCCATAAACAGAAGAGCCTGGTGGACTACAGTCCACAGGGTCGCACTATCAGACACGATTTAGTGACCCTGCTCGCATTTTTATGTGTCTTATTTATTTTTTTACATTGCATAATGCTTTCAAAATGTCAAAGATCTGTATTGCTGCATATATTAGTAGTTCATTCCTTTTTACTGCAAAGTAATATTTCATTAAAATAGACTTACCACAGTGTATCTGTTCATTCACCTCTTGATGAACATTTATGTTATTTTCAGTTTGGAGTTATTACTAATAAGGCTTATATAAGTACTGGGCTTCCTAGGTGTCACTACTGGTAAAGAATCTGCCTGCCAATACAAGAGATGCAAGAGACACAAGAGATGCAAGAGATGTGGATTCAATCCCTGGGTCAGGAAGATCCTTGAAGTAGGAAATGGCATCTCACTCCAGTATTCTTGCCTGAAAAGTTACGCAGACAGTGACCCTGGTGGTCTACAGTTCTTGGGGCCACACATAGTCAGACATGACCAAGCACACACACACACACAACAACATATGAGCATTAGTCTATTGGTCTCTGGGTAGATATGTTTTCATTTCCTTTAGATAAATGTGTAGGGATAATATTGCTGGGTCATTTGATTTCATTGATTTTTTTCTGTTTATGAATTTGTATTGTATTAATTTTTCCTGTTTATAATTTCTTTCCTTTTAATTACTTTGTGTTCAATTTGCTCTTCTTTTTCTAGCTTTTGAGGTCAAAATTTAGACAATTGCATTTGAGAATTTTCTCTCTTTCTCCAGTTTTATTGAGATATTGACAGGTAACATCGTAAGTTTAAAATATATAATATAATGTGATAATTGACTGACTATATGTGTATATTGCAAGAATTATCTTATTTTCTAATGTAAACATGTGTGTTTTAGTTGCTCAGTCTTATCTGACTGCTTGCGACCCCGTGGACCATAGCCCACCAGGCTCCTCTGTCCGTTAGAATTCTCCAGGCAGGAATACTGGAGTGGATTACCATTCCTTCTCCAGTGGATCTTTCCAACCCAGGGATTAAACTCAGGTCTCCTGCATTGCAGGCAGATTCTTTATTGTCTGAGTCACCAGGGACCTGATGTCAGTGTATACAACTACAAATTTTCCTTTAAATATCACTTTGACTTCACAAATTTTGATACACAGGCAGTTTTTGCTTTACATAATAGTGAAATAATAAAAATGACCAAAATGATCTTAATAATCTTGCAAAGTGATCTTAACAATCAATGGAAAAATGACAACTGTTCTGTGACTTTGAAAGTTTTTGTTATCACATTAAAAACTCTGTTATAAATATATATGAAAAAATTTAAATTAGTTTTATTTAGCATACTTTAATTAAAAACACTTTAATGTTTCTAATGAAACACTTTGTGAATTAAACTGTTTGAATTCTTTGTAAAAGCTTAGGCAATAGATACAGAATTTCAGTCTGGGAAAATTTTAAAAAGTTCTGCAGATGGATGGTGGTGATGATTGCATAAGAATGTGAATGTACTTGATGTCATTGTACTACACACATTGTACTACACATGTTAGAATGGTAAATTCCATATTATGTATATGTAAGCACACATATTCAAGCTGGATTTAGAAAAAGCAGAGAAACCAGAGATCAAGTTGCCAACATCTGTTGGATCATAGAAAAAGCAAGAGAATTCCAGAAAATCATCTACTTCTGCCTCATTGACTATGCTAAAGCCTTTGACTGTGTGGATCACAACAAACTGTGGAAAATACTTAAAGAGATGGGAATACCAGACCACCTCACCTGCCTCCTGAGAAATCTGTATGCAGGTCAAGAAGCAACAGTTAGAACTGGCTATGGAACAACAGACTGGCTCCAAATTGGGAAAGAAGTACGTCAAGGCTGTATATGTCACCTGGTTTATTTAACTTCTATGCAGAGTACCTCATGTGAAATGCTGGCCTGGATGAAGCACAAGCTGGAATCAAGATTGCAGGGAGAAATATCCATAACCTCAGATATACAGATGACATCACCCTTATAGCAGAAAGCGATGAGAAACTGAAGAGCCTCTTGATGAAAGTGAAAGAGGAGAGTGAAAAAGTTGTCTTAAAACTTAACATTCAAAAAACTAGGATTATGGCATACGGTTCCATCATTTCATGGTAAATAGATGGGGAAACAATGGAAACAGTGACAGACATAGTTTTTTTGGACTCCAAAATCACTGCAGATGGTGACTGCAGCCATGAAATTAAAAGATGCTTGCTCCTTGGAAGAAAAGTTATGACCAACCTAGACAGCATATTAAAAAGCAGAGATATTACTTTACTGACAAAGGTCCATATTGTCAAAGCTATGGTTTTTTCAGTAGTCATGTATGGATGTCATAAAGAAAGTTGAGCACTGAAAAACTGATGCTCTTGAACTGTGGTGTTGGAGAAGACTCTTGAGAGTCCCTTGGACAGCAAGAAGATCAAACCTATCAATTCTAAAGGAAATCAGTCCTGAATATTCATCCGAAAGACCAATGCTGAAGCTGAAATTCCAATACTTTGGCCACCTGATGTGAAAAGCTGACTCACTGGAAAAGACCCTGATGCTGGGAAAGATTGAAGGCAGGAGGAGAAGGGGATGACAGAGGATGAGATGGTTGGATGGCATCATTGACTTGATGGACATGAATTTGAGCACGCTTCGGGTGTTGGTGATGGACAGGGAAGCCTGGTGTGCTGCAGTCCATCGGGTGGCAAAGAGTTGAACACAACTGTGCGGCTGAACTGAACTGAAGCACAATTGAAAAAAGAAATAATCAGGAACAGTTTGAACAGTGCTGCTGCCTCTTCACTGCATAGGTTGTGATATGGAGTGAGTGAGCACTTTTTCTATGCCTCTGTGAATTGATATACATAGAATTTTCTAAGTTTGAATCAACTTCTCACTGTTTACCCTTTATACATTCAATGGTATGAAGTATCTGAGAGTTCCTTCAATGTTACATTTTTGCCAGTATCACTTCCTCATTTATGTCACCATCACCACATTCCTCTGATTACAAATCTAGAGTCTTTCAAAAAACAGCAATGGTAACATTCCCACAGTAGATATTTCTTCAGTAATTCCAGTTGGATTCAGTTCAAATTATGCTTCCAAGATGATCACTCTTAATGTTTCTGATACACTTCCATGTTTGTTAGCCAGTTCCTTCTTTGGCTCACCCATTTCTGTAAAATGTCATGTGGTTTATTACTGGCAGACAAGAAGGAAACAGCTTTACTATGTGTGTGTGAATTGAATAATAGATGCACAGTGATGAATCACCAACAGATTTTGGAAGAAGTGATGTGATCAGTCACTCATCATGATGCTCATTTGTTATTTGTATAGTGATTTATGGACTGATGAGTTCACATTAAAGTTTGTACTTTATAGGGTTACTTGCATTTAGTATTTTGTGATATTGAAATGTGGTAACTGAACTTTGAACCATGTTGATGGGGGACTGTTATTAATGTTTATAATGTTATTAATGGTAACTGTTATAAAGGTGTTATTAATGGTAACTGAAATCTGTGCATATTAGAACCTGTGCAAAGCAAGGATTGCTTGTATTGTGTTTTCTTTCTTTGTGATTTCTTTTTTACCTATCAGTTATTCAAAATGTGCTTAATTTCCAAATATTTGGAAATTTTCCTGATATCATTTTATTATCATGTTGTATTTTAACTTGATTTTGAGCAGAGAACATATTCTATATGATTTAAGTCCTTTTCAACGTGGTAAGATTTGTTGTATGGTCTAGAATATGGTATATATTGGCTAATGTTCTACACGCACTTGAAAAGACTGTGTATCCTGCCATTACTGAGTGCAGCACTCTCTTAGGTCAAATTGGCTGATCATGTTGTTAGGTTCCCCAGGTCTTTACCAATTTTCTGTTGAGTTTTTAAATCAAGTAGTGAGAGAGAAGTATCTTCAACTATAATTGTGGATTTGAATATTTCTCTCCTCAGTTTATGTTTTAACTTTTTTACACAGTTTGAAGCACTAATATTAAAAATATGTATATTTAAGATTTTTATGTCCTCTTGATGTATTGAACTTTTTTGTTGTTAATGGAATGAGCTTTTCAAAAATTTTTTTATTGGAGTATAGTTGATTTACAATGTTGTGTTAATTTCAGGTGTTCAGCAAAGTGATCCAATTATACACAAACCTATAACTACTCTTTTCTTACATTCTTTCCCCATATAGGCCATTACAGAGTATTGAGTAGAGCTCCCTGTACTAAACAGTAGGTTCTTATTAGTTATCTAGTTCATGTATGGTAGAATCTCCCAATTTATCCCTTCCTCTATCCCCTGCTTACTATATAAGTTTGTTTTCTACATCTGTGACTCTACTTCTGTTTTTGAAGTGACCTTCTTGATCTCAACAGTATTCCTGAAGTCCATTTGTCTGACATTAATATAGCTATTCTAGCTTTCTTCTGATTGGTGTTGATATATTATAATTTTTTCTATCCTTTTACTTTTAATCTACCCTTGTATTTATGCATGTTAAGTTGCTTTAGTCGTGTCTAACTCTTTGTGACCCTATGGTTCTTAGCCCACCAGGCTCCTCTGTCCCTGGGATTCTCCAGGCAAGAATACTGACCTGGGTTGCCATGCTGTCCTCCAGAGGGTCTTCCTGACTCAGGGATCGAACCCTCATCTCTTATTTCTCCTGCACTGGCAGGCGGGTCCTTTACCACAGCACCACCTGGGAAGTCCATCCTTGTCTTCATGTTTAAGAGTATTTTCCAGAGTAGCTTATACTAGGTCTTATTTTTCATCCAGTCTGGCATTCTCTGCCTTTTAGTTGAAGTATATTCAAATATGAAATCCAAATGTCAAATGGAGGCTATTTATATTTAGTGTAATTATTGAAAGACTCACTGTGTTTATATCCTTCTTTAAATATGGGAATGTATTTAAATCCTTGGATGTTGGCTCTTGCCTATTGGGCCAGTGGTTAAGACTCCACCTTCCAATGCAGGGGGTGTGAGTTTAGTCCCTTGTTGGAGAGCTAAGATTCCGCATGGTTTGTGACCAAAAAACCAAAACATAAAACAGAAGCAGTATTGCAACAAATTCAATAAAGACTTTAAAAATGGTCCACGTCAAAAAAGAAATCTTAAAAAAATCCTTATATGCAAATTCCATCACCCATGCTGGCTTTATGTCTACTGACTGGTTTCCCTCTTGGTTATAGGACTTGTTGTGTTATTTTGCAAATCTAGTAATTTTTCACTGAATGCCATATGTTATGAATTATGCTCTTGACTGTTTGGATTTTGTTATCTTCCTTTCAGTTCAGTTCAGTTCAGTTGCTCAGTTGTGTCCGACTCTTTGCGACCCCATGAATTACAGCACTCCAGGCCTCCCTGTCCATCACCAACTCCCGGAGTTCATTCAAACTCACGTCCATCGAGTCGGTGATGGCATCCAGCCATCTCATCCTGTTATTTAACAGGCAATTACCTTACTTGCCATCAGCTTGATTTTTGAGACTAAATTTTCAGCTTTGTTACGAAGGGTCTAAATGAATTTTTACTCTAGAACTAATTTAACCTTATTACTAAGGCACGATCCTTCTGTGGTCTCCACTGAATGCATGGGGTATTCAGTGAGGCTTTTTCACTCTTGCTGGTAGGTGCTCAAATTTCTCCCAGATTTGTATGAGCTCAGGAGACTGTTCAGCTATCTTTTGTCTGTTTAATTCTCAGTCCCAGCCACAGAACCAAAGAGAGTAAAGAAAAAGTCTTTCCTTCTCTGTGGCACTCAGCCCAAAACTAGATTTTTTTTCATCCAAATTCACATACTTTTTTATTTCAGTCATTGCCCAGATCCAATATAATTTGGTGAGGAGTAAATACACTTAGAGAATCTTTCCCTACTCCCTCTTTACTCTTTTCTAAGTTTCTGGGGGAGAGACAGGGATCAGTTCTATGATTATCTCCTCTGTTTCCATTAATCCTAGTACAAGGGATCTCTTCAAAGGCTGGGGAAAAAAATCTCATTGATCCTTATATTCCCAGAACTGAGCACAATGTCTGTCAGATAGTAGGTGCTCAATACACACTAGATGGATTAAAAAATATCCAAACACTCATGGCCAAACCACAGGTGAAAAGAGGCAAGGAATTGGTGTCTGATTGAAAAGGTCTGATATCTTCCTCTAGAAGCGTGTCCCCAGGGCCTCAGACTCTTCCACAGGGGACCCTGCATTGAGTCCAGTGCAAACTCCTTGCTCTTCATTATTCCATTGCTAGGGATCAGCACCTTATCACAGATGAATTCAGCTGAGTGAGGGCAGGGAGTGGGATTCTAGAGGAAGAAAATAAAATAGACAGGAGCTCCAAGGGGTGTTATAGGAAAGGCTGTTCCCCTAGAATAACCAGGATGCTGCTTCTTACGGAGATTCAAGGCAGTGTAAGGAGACCAAGGATGTTGCTGAGGAGTGTGGAACATGGATGTTTCATGGATGTGAGACCAGTACATTTATACATGACCCCCACACTTAAAGGGCCCATGCTTGGTTTAATCTGTTGTCACTGTCTTGAAATTCTTAATAATTTTTGAATAAAGGACCTGCATTTTTATTTTGCATGGAGCCTCCAGATTATTCATCTGGTCCTGGTTAGAAGGAGAAACAAATGGAAATAAAGGACACAGAAAAAGAGTCACAAGAAGTGTTATTCCATCCTCATGGTTTTGTACAAGGTCCTAGGTCAAGCCATAAGCCAGCAGCATGGCCAGGAGGACCAGGGCAACAGAGAAACCTGAGTGGCCACCAACTAATGTTTAGTGACTCCTACTGAAAGGCAGGCTTCCGAGACATCAGGATGCAGGGCCCTTGGGAGCCTCTCACCCGCTTCATTTACCAGAGTTCACAGCCTCTTTTTCTGTTTTGGTCCATCACTAATGCCATCTGGATTGTGTCACCAATGGCCCAGGCTGCATTTCTTTGAAATTGATGACCAAGAGTTGGATGTCCTTTGCTAATATCATGTCACTGACACTAGTGATATTCCAGGAGGTAGCCAGACAAAAGGGTCATCATAGCTCTGCTGTCCACTAAGAAACATTGGCAAGAGAGATGATGGAGATCATATAATACATTAATCATAAAATTGGACATCTTCATCTTTCTTTTTTTTTTTTTAATTTTTGGTAATAATCAGTGGTTGCAGCCTGCTAGGAAACAGTTAAAATCATTAATATCAGATCTGAGAACCTTGTAAAGTACACTCATGGTTGACATACTATGGTTAGGAGTGTCCCCCAATCCCTTTCATGTGATTTGAAACAAAAGATGACAATCTGCTTTATCTAATACATTTCCTCTGTGAATTCATCATTAGCATTGTCATCTTCCTTTCCAGATAAGAATTCTTCAAGTACAACTAATCAAACATGTAAGGCTTTACATGTTTTTTTCAGTATAAACTGGAGTGAAGATGGATGGAACACTTTGTTCTTCATCTGTAACTAGAATAAGACAAAAATGACAAGCATTGCATAAAGAAAAGTCCCCTTTTTGTCATTTTCATGGACGTCTTTCAGTTCAGTTCAGTCGCTCAGTCGTGTCCGACTCTGCGACCCCATGGATTGCAGCATGCCAGGATTCCCTGTCCATCACCAACTCCCAGCTTGCTCAAACTCATGTCCATCGAGTTGCTGATGCCATCCAACCATCTCATCCTCTGTTGTACTCTTCTCTTCCTGCCTTCAATCTTTTTCAGCATCAGGGTCTTTTCCAGTGAATCAGTTCTTCAAATCAGATGGCCAAAGTATTGGAGTTTCAGGTTCAGCATCAGTCCTTCCGATGAATATTCAGGACTGATTTCCTTTGGGATTGACTGGTTTGATCTCCTTGCAGTCCAAGGCACTCTCAAGAGTCTCTCCCACACTGCAGTTCAAAAGCATTATACGTATTTAATATATTTGGCTCTGGGCTAGACTTAAGGAAAATCCAGAGATAGTCCTTGTCCTCAGGGAAGTAATAGAATATTTGGAACATGTGGGGGAACACACAAATACCTCCTTACTGCTGAAGAGGGGCCATTAATTGCAGATATAGAATTCCCATGAGTGGTGGTACAGAAATCAGTTATGCTACAGATACTACATTCAAGATCAGATGAGCTTTTATTTTCCATTTCAAGAAGCAGGACAGAGACTGTGTTTTGAAGGTCTGCCACTCCTCAAATTAAATGGCAGGACTTTTCCAGAGTAACATAAGTGAGAACACAGCACTGGTGGCCAAAGGGAGCTCCTATTCATTGTTTACTGTGCTATGTCCATGGCAAACATTCTCTCATTTAGTCAGTACTAGACTCTTCATATGGCTGGCACTGGATAAATATTTGTCTAATGATAGAGGATATGAATTTAAATCTTGTGCTCCCCAAAAGAAATTTTGTTTGGACTCTTTTAGTTCTGTGGAAATCAATAAGTAAGTGTCACCAGGATAAAAGATATCTCCTTTTATCTCTCTTTTCCAATTACCATCTCCCTGTTCTCCTCTTCTCTGAGATGGGAAGAGAGAGGAGGCAGGTTTCATCTTGCATCAACCTGCAAGGTTGATCTCCTTAGTCTGGTTGGAGCTGACTCTTCAGTGTCCCGATAGGTAACCAGGAACATCTACGCTTAGAGGCTACACTATTTGCTCTCTCTCGCCACAATAGGGTAGTCTTTAGCTTTGGCCTGAATAATACAGTAAAAATAAGGTCTCACCACTTCCTAGAATAGGCCATTCAACTTTAGAAGTAAACATTTTAAGCAATTATTCCATGTGTTGAATTAAATATTTGTCTTTTTAATTCTTACTGCTGCCTTTGAACTTCCAGAGGGCATTCTATTTCCTTTATATCTCCAGCCCTCAGCACTGGCCTGACAAAGAACAATGTTTGTGGAACAATGGAAAGCTAGAATGGGGTCAAGATTATGAACAAACTGGGGTGTTGAGCCGATTCTAAGGGAGGTTGATAAATTTGGGTTTGATAAGATAACCAACTCCAGCTATAAACAAGAAACTAGGAAAATCCAATAGCCATTCAGGAATGAGAAAAAAGTGACAAAACTTAGGAAGAGATGAGATCATTCATGACAAGCGTATAGTGAAAGAAGAGAAAAAAATCACCACAGGACTTGGTGTCCCTCAACATGACCCATGGAAACTTCTAGTTGCAGTGTGTGTTTTCTGTGGCTCATGGGAATGTAGAGCGCTCCGTCGGATACATCATTTATTCACTGTCCTCCGCCAGTGTTGCTCTGTAGCTCCTTCTCCACGGTGATGTGGCTGTATCCCAAATGTGCTATTAGTCCAGAATGATCTCAGTCTTTCCATACCCATACAGGTATTTCTGCCGTTAAATTGTTGGCTTGAAAGTCTGAACCTTCTACCACTTCTCTCTGCTTCTCTTCTCCCTCCCATCATCCACCAAGACCCAATGGCAGACATTCTTGCTGTCTGTTGAAACCTTTCCCTGCATTGGGCCCTTCGGAAGGGGGACTCACTGTGGTGCTTCCCCACATAGCTGTGTGGGAAAGGAAATTTTAAAATCTATGAATATAATAGCTTTAAAGCATTATCACTATTATATAGGGTACTGGAGTTCTTGAAAGTAGGAGCCATCACTGGAAGACAGAGCCAAGGGAAGAGAAACTATGAAAACCACAAAATAGTTGAGGAGGTTGCTTAAACAAGGACAGCTGAGACACCCTCTGGGACACCCTTGTAAGCTTGAAGAATGCATTATCTTTATAAAGACTCTTTCATAGAAAGCAATCATTCTGTATCACCAACAAAAAAGTATTACCTTATTTTGGAATTTCATGCCTCTAAAAACCCATACTGGCCCTTAAGGATAGCTGCGTTTTAAAAAATGTGCTCTTAAACCAGATATGTAATAGTAGGTTTAGGAAATTTGCTAAGAATAAACATTAGCTCACTAGTCTGTAAAAGTCAGTTTCTATTTTCTCCTCACTAATTAAAGGATATTTTGCTATTTCATTTTCTTGAAATTTTTGATTGCCTGTAATACCAGAAAATGAAAGAGAGTGATTCTGATATTACATGGACTCTCAAGGGGCAAATAATATTCTCCAAAGTATGACTTTCCATCAAATTCTGAGGACTCATGTGAAGTATGAATTCAAATGCAGTGTCTTGAGCAGACCTTAGGTTTTCTCGAAGGTGTCTTTTCCTTTCCCTCTCAAAGGATAGGAGGATAGATGTTTGGGTCTCCAGATAGCAGCTAAGACAGGGCTTCCTGAGATAATTCTGTCAAAATGTGCAGGTTAAACAGCTCCTTATAGGAAATCACAGTAAAAAGTGGTGGTGAAAATGAGATCATCAAATTGAAAAAGTAAAGGATTCTTCAATGTAGCTTAATCAGTATGAACCCAGATATAATTTCCTGTGAATTACATGTCCTTATAAAATAAACATTTATGCACACACATACATGCTTAGTCATCCGGGAAATAAATGCTTGGCTCTTTCTTCATGTTTAACATTTGTGTTGGACTCATTCTCAGAGGAAGTCAGTGGCTTAGGGTCTTACCAGTAGGAGTAAAGAGGGAGACTCAAGAGTGCGAGTTTCTCAGAAGCTTAGGATGTACTAATCAGTTCAGTCCTTGTCCTACAAAATAGATACAAATTCATATCTTTATTGACCATATTCACATATGTTCACACGTGGAGTTGTGTGTTAAACCTACCTATGTCCACCTTTCTACAGCAGTTCAGAACTACAGTTCTTCTGGATGACTGGTTCACTGTAGGGAAGGAGGGAAAAAACCTTGTTCTCCATCCTTCTAAGTTTTCTGACTGGGGCCTTACACATTAGACTGACGAAAGGTATATCAACAAGAGGATAACAGAGTTCATTAATGCCTGCATGGCACATACACTTAGCAGGACTTAGTGATGAGTAACTCAAAGGGGTGGCTAAAACTGGGACTTATGTAATATCTTGACAAAGATCAACAACTTTGTAAAGAAGTGATAAAAAGGGGGTTTAGACTTCCAGGGGTGGCAGACCGTGAGAAAGTAGATGTGTGGGGGAAACTAGTGAGAGATAAGGCTTGTTTTAGTAAGATTGGTTATGTAGATCCCTCTGGTGGCGTCTCTGGGCTGACATGAGTCTAGAGTTGTCTCCTGTGATTAAGAGTCATCCTGCCTTTCCTGGTAGAGAGGAGGATGCCAGAGAAGTCTCCTTGCCTCTGCTTCTTCTCACTTGCCTTTAGCCCAGAATAACCCTTACGCAAAAGTCGTAGACTTGAGGTTGGGATAGTCCGATTTCCTGCCCCAACCCAGGAAAAGCTGACAACAGTAACTACAGCTCTGTTTTGCTCTGGTTCTCACATGAGGCACAAGATTTCCAATTTGAAAAGGGATGAAAAATGTTGCCTTGAGGAGTGTTGCAATAATGATGGGAAATCTTGTGGTCTAGTAGACTATATGTGGTCTAGCAGACTAGCATTTATTGAGTATTTCCCATGTTCCAAGGCCTGGGCTAAGGACTTTACACACATTTAACAAAATTAAATGTGTCATTTAATTTTCATAATAACGCCCTGAAGGAGGTACACTTCTTATTGTTTTAACAGATGAAACCCTTGGAGTAGAAATACATTTACTTGTCCAAGGTCTAGAATTAGGAGTGATTCTAGGGTTGGAACCTGAACAGTCCCTTTATTAAATGAAGAAGTGAAGTCACTCAGTCGTGTCTGACTCTTTGCCACCCCATGGACTGTAGCCCACCAGGCTTCTTGGTCCATGGGATTTTCCAGGCATGAATACTGGAGTGGGTTGCTATTTCCTTCTCCAGGGGATCTTCCCGACCCAGGGATCGAACCCCGGTCTCCTGCATTGTAGGCAGACACTTTACCATCTGAGCTACCAGAGAAGCCCGCTAAGTTAAATGAAGCTCCCTAAGTTACGCTATGTTGTAGGCACCACCACGGCCCAGCTTTCACATACCAGGTAGGTAAAGAGGGACTGTATCCAGCCCCACAGAGAGCACACTACTGAGCTCAGGTACCCCAGTCTCCCGAACCTGCTTCCTCCTTGTCAGAACACTGCTGTCCCTCTGAGAGAGGCCTCTGCCCCCCATTCTGAGATGTCTCTTTGGACTTGGAGATGTGGGACACCCTAAGCATTCATTTACAATAGTCAGTCATTATGTAATCTCTTTGAATGGTTGGCAGGTCTTAACTAGACTTATCGGGATGATCATTTTGTAATATATCAGTTCAGTTCAGTTCAGTCCCTCAGTCGTGTCTGACTCTTTGCGACCCATGAATTGCAGCACGCCAGGCCTCCTTGTCCATCACCAACTCCCGGAGTTCACTCAGACTCACGTCCATCGAGTCGGTGATGCCATCCAGCCATCTCATCCTCTGTCATCCCCTTCTCCTCCTGCCCCCAATCCCTCCCAGCATCAGGATCTTTTCCAATGAGTCAACTCTTCGCATGAGGTGGCCAAAGTACTGGAGTTTCAGCTTTAGCATCATTCTTTCCAAAGAAACCCCAGAGCTGATCTTCAGAAAGGACTGGTTGGATCTCCTTGCAGGCCAAGGGACTCTCAAGAGTCTTCTCCAACACTACAGTTCAAAAGCATCAATTCTTTGGTGCTCAGCTTTCTTTACAGTCCAACTCTCACATCCATACATCCCCACTGGAAAAACCATAGCCTTGACTAGACAGACCTTTGTTGGCAAAGTAATATCTCTGCTTTTCAATATGCTATCTAGGTTGGTCATAGCTTTTCTTCCAAGGAGTAAGTGTCTTTTAATTTCATGGCTGCAATCACCATCTGCAGTGATTTTGGAGCCCAGAAAAATAAAGTCTGACACTGTTTCCACTGTTTCCCCATCTATTTCCCATGAAGTGATGGGACCAGATGCCATCAAATTACTATGTTATGTGTATCAGGAACTAACATAGTATTGTGAACTAAATTGCTTCAGTTGTGTCCGACTCTTTACGACCCTATGGACTGTGACCCACCTGTCTCCACTGTCCATGGAATTCCCCAGGCAAGGATACTGGAGTGGGTTGCCATTCCCTTCTCCAGGGGATCTTCTCTACCCAGGGATTGAACTCTCTCCTTGCTCTCTGCTTAGGAAATTGATGATGTGTTTGGGAGTGGATGCTCTCCTTTGCCACCTCAACTGTTCTCTAGACATGATTCTGAACTTTCTTGTTTCCACTTTCCCATCCCTCCTCTTAGCTCGTGACTTAACTTTTAGCGTCTTAAGTTGCAGGCTCTAGCAGGGCCTGGCACAGAACAAGCTCCGAGGATACAGTTGGTGACGTAGCAAGGAATGACAATGACTCATGTGCTGTCTTCCCAGATAATCTTGCATCAAAAGTGGTCACACAGTGCAGTAAACTAGAAGAAACTAGAAGAAAGTTTGAAGGCGAGACTTTCAAACAAAACAGCAGCCCTTAGGGCATCTCTGATACTTTTCTTCAGAAACTAGTTCCATAGAAGAACGATCAGGAAGCCCCTTTGGGGGTGGGGGGTGGGGGAGTGGTGCTACGGCTTGTGTGCCAATGCAGACATAAGGGATCTAACTAGGTGTTTGGTGTCCCTGAGGCGACAATGGCACCCCACTCCAGTACTCTTGCCTGGAAAATCCCATGGATGGAGGAGCCTGGTAGGCTGCAGTCCATGGGGTCGCTAAGAGTCGGATACAACTGAGCGACTTCACTTTCACTTTTCACTTTCCTGCATTGGAGAAGGAAATGGCAACCCACTCCAATGTTCTTGCCTGGAGAATCCCAGGGACGGGGGAGCCTGGTGGGCTGCAGTCTATGGAGTCGCACAGAGTCGGACACGACTGAAGTGACTTAGCAGCAGAGGCGACTTTGCTGCAGCAGCTCGTGAGACAAAGCTGTCGACAGTGGTCTCCCGAGGTCTGTTCCCCTCACTGCACTCGGTCCTAGTTCTTTTGTAGAAAGAGCGTAGAATTAGTCAAGAGGGCCAACTCTCCCCTGTTCACCACTTTTTAACTGTGGTGATTTTAGAAGTCACTTTGCCTCCCTAAGCTTTCTTTCTGTCATCTCTAAAGTAGGAATGACATATGGCCCGACTATCTCATAGGGTTATGGCAGTGTGCATCAAAAAAGATTGCAAAGATGAAAATCCTTTGTCAAACAGAGCACTTGGTTGAACGAACTGTCTTCACATGCTCACTTGGGCTGCCCATGGTGATTTATGTTTCTAGATCCCTTTGATACCTTTCAGGAAATTCCTGGCAGTTGTGACACTCAGGTGTAGCTTACTTCTCTTTGAGTTTTAAGACATGTGGGAAGATTCTCTTTATAACATTTCTTATAACATTTTCTGTCTCTCTGGTGCTTCTATTTTTTTGACATCTGTAAATTGAATGTATGATGTGCCTTTAGGCCAGTAAGTAAAAACCACATGCCTCTTATCTCTGTTCTAAGGAGGAGGTTAAGTTACAGATCCTGTGAGAAGGGAACTTATTCGTTCCTTTTCTAGATGAGGCTAAACTTCAAATGGTCGGCCAACCCCAGAGGTACTTTATGGGGCTCATCAGGGGTCGCTGGAGTCAATTGGTGTAAGGGCAGGTGGCTTCACTGAATTGATAGTTCAGTCATCAGCAAGTAGAAAAAGCAGATTTTTTTGCAGCATTGAAGAGAGAAGGGGCCTGGGAACAAAGGTCTGGATGTACCAGAGAGAAGGACTGGAGAAGTAGAAGGAAGTCAGAGAGGCTGAGGAGAGCCTCAATGGAGCAAAGAGGGAATCTGGGTGGGGGAGCAAGCCTGTTCAGGCTGGGGCCCTGAGGGCAGTAAGTGGTTTCGAAGAAAGCTCAGTGGCTTGGGTCCTGCTCCTACCACACCCAATTCCTGTCAGTCATTACTAAAAGGAAAAACTTTTCTTTCTTCAGACAACATGTCTTCAACAATATAAAAAAGAAGTTATTTCATTTATTCATTTATTTGCATTAGCTAGTGAATGTGAGAGTCAGGCAAAGGCATCCTTGTTCCAAATCAAGACTTTGTTTCTTACTGGGTCTGTCTAGTAGTCTCAAGAGATACTCAGGCTGTGTCCTACCAGCTTTGGGTTCTCTGTGAGGAGAGGCTGTGGAAAGAGTGCTCACTTGGCCAGAAATGCAAGCCTCACCAGCTATGTGTTGAAAAATGCCCTGTGGTCTGCGCCTGTCCGCAGGGAGCCTGAAATTACACTGTTCTTGGTTCGTTATCTCTTCTTGGCCCAAGACAGCACCCTCAGCTAGAATGAGGTCTTTCACCCTGAGGGCAGTCCAAAAACCTAAAAAGGAAAAAAAAAAAAAAGCAGAGATTTTTTAGGATTATAAGGGCTTTTTAGAGAGTTTTACCCCAACAACTGACTTTTTTTTTTTTTTTTTCATGGAAAGAGACTGAGTTTCAGAGACAGGACTGCCACTGAAGGTTGAGCACGTTGTTCAGTGCTCAGTCCTAGGGATTCCAGATGCCATATCGTCTTGAAAAACTACCCCCCACCCGCACTCAGGGTGGTTCAGAGTCCGAGGAACGGTTGCCTCTGGTGCATGTGAGGACACTGCATAAACTAGCAGCTACGTTGCTCTGGAGTGGAAATTGACTTATTTAAGAGATAAAAAGAGGAAAATACCCGTCTTATTTACTGCTGTACTTCTTAGCTGATTAAAGTCATTGGAACCATGGTATAGTAACATTTACTGAGAATTTTCTATGTAGGTACAATTATCAACCCTATTTTACATGTGGGGAAGATGAGATGCAAAGAGGTCAAGCAATTTTCTAAAGGTCATCTAGCCAGTAAGTGGTAGAACCAGAATTTGAACCAAGGTAGTTAAGCTTCATGGAGAAGGAAATGGCAACCCACTCCAGTGTTCTTGCCTGGAGAATCCCAGGGATGGGGGAGCCTGGTGGGCTTCTGTCTATGGGGTCGCACAGAGTCGGACATGACTGAAGTGACTCAGCAGCTGCAGCAGCAGTTAAGCTTCAATGCCTACTCTCTTAATCACCTCAGTCACCAAGACTGTATCTTCATGATTGTAAGGACATTATTTACCAGAGGAGTCTCTGGTGGAATGAGTTGAGGAGAAATATATAATCACTTGGGAGTCTTTTATTCTAAATTGTCCAGCAAACACCATAAAATTAGAAGGCACCTTATGGTTGCATCCCTGACTCCAACACCTTCACCTTTAGCTCCAAACTTGGTCTTGGTCTTGGTTTACATGTGTTTTATAGATATGACCACAGCATCAGAGAATACTGAAGTTTTTCCATTATAGTGAGTTTTCTTAAATAATGAGGAACGTAATAGTAAGTTACATTTGAGTAGTTATTTTGTTTACAAAACGCCTTCATGTTTATTTCTTCATTTGAGCTTCATAACAACTTAAGTTAGAAAAAAAAAGCATTATTAGCCCATATTACAAACAGGAAACCTTATTGCAAATAATTTTTGGAGGGATGAAGGTAGAGATGATTCTCAAACCAGGTGTCTGGCTCTTAATTCCATGTTCTTTTTAAATACAGTATTCTTTATGGATATCTGATGCATGTATCTAGCTATATAGGTATTTTAAATTTTATTTTGATTGAAAAATGTGATTTTGAAAAGTACTCTCCCAGGCCCAGGGAGGATTTAGCATGAGCTTTGTCATATTTTCTGGGCTAACATAGATCCTGTCTGTGGGATTTATTAGTGACAGGCTTTGGGATGGCTTGGCACGGCTGCCCTCAGGACTTCCTGGGAAATGAATTTTCCCACTCTGTTTGTTGATTTTATGTGCTATACAATCAGTTACCAAAATTCTGAGACTCATTATTTTCCACCTCTGGTGGGACCTTTGTGAAATTTCCCCATTTTCCATTCAAGGAATTTCAAGTTAGTCATTACCCTTCACAATGACTTTGGAGATTTTTCTATACACAGATCTCAGCAGGATCAAAAGAAATCCCCACACAGTCAGACAGCGAACACCCTGCGTCATTCAGGCACCCAAGTGACTAAGCCTATCCAGGTATATGTAAAATGTAATCTTCAACCAGGAGCTTGACATTTCTATGTAGACTTCCAAATATGTCCTCTTTCTGCATGTCTCTTACAATTTTCTATAGTCATTTTCAGGAAAGAATCTGAAAACCCAAATTTAGAAAGCATACACATTATTATGAATGGGAAAGCAAATTTCATCACCTTCCCAGTTAAAATGATCTTGACCATTAACTAATGTCCTTTCTCATTCCTCTCAGTGTTATGGATTGTTCTTGACTACTTACTTTTCGTCTTTCATCCATTGACATATCCACAAAGAAATAAAAAATGTCGTGTGGCCCTCTCATAACTTCCCTTCTTCTCAAAGACTTAATTGAGTTGGAATTCATTTGTACTTCAGTGGAAGATGTCCAAGGCAACTCCCAGAGTATTCAGGAAATCCTGTTTCAGTGACTCAAAAATCATACTACTTTAGTGTTATTAAAGTGTTTCTTGTTTGAAGTGATTTATACTTTATCTTGTCATCCTAAAAGAGTATATTTCTTCCCTGAGACAGAATACCTTTTTGTGACCCAGGGTAAATTACTTAAGCCATCTTCCTTCAATTTCCTCAGTTGCAGAAAAAATGAAAGAAAAAGAAAAAAACGGGGCCAGGCATGTTGAACTGATTACATCATAAAGCAGGTGACTGAGTTTACATATCCTGAAAATCAAAAGCCATATATGTACAGCATAATTAGTAATACTCTATAGTGTTTGTGGTAACCTAAAGAGTTAATTACTTGAATTACTATGACTCATCTTCTGCATCGTATTCAATCAAGTCATTCTCAAAAAAGGAAAGTAGCGTGAAATAAAGCACTGGCCCAGCATTTTGACCACACAACAAATTGAAAGAGGACCAGAGGAAAAGCCTTCTTCAGTGGTGGATGTGGTTTTAGTAGACACAAAATAACCAATAGGGCAACATACAGGAAAGACAGAAAACGTCCACATGCCTCTGCGACTCCTTGATCCATCACTACTTTCCTGGAGAGCCCCACATCATGCAATTCATGCAAATCCTGTGAGGTGAGACCATCTACCTGCTCAGGCATGCAGAAATCGCTGAGAAGGCAGGGATGGGAAATCTTCAGAGGAAAAGACGTGCCAGTGGTTGGGAAAGGCATGACCTTAGGAATTGAATATGCTGAGGGAAGGAGCAGACGTCTTGGGGCAAAGCTTTTTTTTTTTCCCTCAAAACTTTCTTGTCCTTCACAGACGGAGAGAACAGACTCGTGGTTGCTCTGGGGGAGGGGGTTGAGGGAGGAATGGAGTGAGAGGTTGGGGTTAGCAGATGTAAGTTGCTACGTGCAAAAGCGATACACAACAAGGTCCTACTGTATAGCACAAAGAACCATATTCAACATCCTAACAGTAGTGGAAAAATATTTTAAAAAGGAATGTATATGTATGTATACCTGAATCACTTTGCTATACAGCAGAAATTAACACAACATTCAAAATAAAAAAATTTTTCTCATCTTGAAGTTCAACTGAATAATGATGGGCAATCCCTGAATTCAGGTCACATGCCCCATGGAACAGAATCCATTGTGAAAATGCATCTCAGCAAATATCCTTCTTCAAAACATAGCTTTAAAATCAAGGACATGTTTAGCTTGGTAAAAGGAAATAAACAAAGTGTTCTGGAGAAACCCTGTGACCCACTGTTAAAGGAACCAAAACCCACAGGCACAAGACACGAGTCATGCTGAGGCAAGCAGCAGTTTCTTTGTGAGCTCAGAGGCTGTTCTTGTGAAGTCACACTTGGGGCTGCCCACAGCTGTGAAAGACCCAGAGTGTTCAATGCCTGTTCTTGCTAACCCTTGCTTTCGGCATCCCTGGTCTAGGCAGGTGGGCATGCACATGTAAGTTTGCTTTTGCATCAATTTCAATTGCCTCCTCATTTTTCAGGGTAAAAATGAGAAATAGTTTACCAGGAGTTACTGAATACACACATACATAATAAATCTAGAGAGACACTGAGTAAAAAATGTTATGAACTTGTTAAAATTCAAGAGACTTTTGTATAGGGAAGAAATTCATTATTGTTTAAAAGTCTGATTTATTTATTTTAAAGTTGACTTTAAAAACAGGCAACATTCTTTTAAATATTCACACACTTCTTGTCCAAACAATAAATAAAAAATAGAATTCCCTAAACTTTCATACTTTATTATAAACTTAAACATATCAAAATATAGTTTAAAATCATAAGTAAAGTATATCAGATTTTCTTAGTAGTAGGGAGAAGGCAATGGCACCCCACTCCAGTACTCTTGCCTGGAGAATCCCATGGACGGACGAGCCTGGTAGGTAGTCCATAGGGTCGCTAAGAGTTGGACACAATTGAGCGACTTCATTTTCACTTTTCACTTTCATGCATTGGAGGAAATGGCAACCCACTCCAGTGTTCTTGCCTGGAGAATCCCAGGGACGGGGGAGCCTGGTGGGCTGCCGTCTATGGGGTCGCACAGAGTCGGACATGACTGAAGAGACTTAGCAGCAGCAGCAGCAGCAGACTGAATTATGACCACCTACAGATATCAAGTCTTAATTCCTAGAGCCTGTAAATATTACTTTATAAGCAACTGTTGGCCTTTGTGATGTGGTTAAATTTCTTGATAAGGGGAAATTACCCTGGCTGGGCCTTAAATACAATCATAAATGTCCTTATATGAGAAAGAGGGAGATTAGATGGACACACCCTGGTAGCTCAGTTGGTGAAGAATCTGCCTGCACTACAGGAGACCTGGGTTCAATCCCTGAGTCAGAAAAATCCCCTGGAGAAGAAAATGGCAACCCATTCCAGTATTCTTGCCTAGAAAATCCTATGGCCAAACACCCTGGCAGGCTACACTCCATGGGGTCACAAGAGTCAGACATGACTTAGCAACTAAAACACCACCAGATAGACATACAGAAGAGGAAGAGACAGGGATTGGAGTGATGTGGCGACCAGTCAAGGAATGCTGGCAGCCACTAGAAGCTGGAAAAGAGGCAAGGGATGGAGTCTCCCTGAGAGCGTCTGAAAGCAGTGCGACCTAGATTTTGGACTTCTGCCCTCTTCTAGCACTGAGAGACAATACATTTCTGTTGTTTTAAGCCAGTAGGTCTGTGGTAACGTAACAGCCAGCACAGGAAACTAATGTACTCTTTAACATCCCAAGAAGCAAGCAGAACAAGCTAAACTGTCACTATCATCATACAACTTTTTCATCATTCTTGCTTTAAAGAAAATCGATTTGATTTTGCCTTTTAATCTTATTTTCTAATCAGCTGAGATTGTGTATTCTGGGTATATTGCTTCCTTAACTAGATCAGAGCCTATGTCCTGGTTTACAGGTCAAGATGATTCAAACCTGAGCCACTGATCATAGGTGAGGTCCTTCTATAACCAGGCCATCTGGTTTTGTCATGGAATTTTAATTGCCTTTCCTATGACTTTCATTTATTTTTCTTTTGGCTTTTAACTATAATACAGTGATATAGACTTTAGGATATTTATAAGTTTCGCATGGGTAATTTAGTATACCAGTTAGGAAAAATATAGCAGATTCATTTTCTTTTTTTAATATAAATTTATTTATTTTAATTGGAGGCTAATTACTTTACAATATTGTATTGGTTTTGCCATACATCAGCATGAATCTGCCACGGGTGTACACGTGTTCCACATCCTGAACTTCCCTCCCACCTCCCTCCCCATACCATCCCTCTGGGTCATCCCAGTGCACCAGCCCAGAGCATCCTGTATCATGCATCGAACCTGGACTGGTGATTCGTTTCACATATGATATTATACATGTTTCAATGCCATTCTCCCAAATCATCCCACCCTTGCCCTCTCCCACAGAGTCCAAAACACTGTTCTATACATCTGTGTCTCTTTTGCTGTCTTGCATACAGGGTTATCATTGTTGCTGCTGCTGCTGCTGGTAAGTCACTTCAGTCGTGTCTGACTCTGTGCGACCCCATAGACGGCAGCCCACCAGGCTCCCCCATCCCTGGGATTCTCCAGGCAAGAACACTGGAGTGGGTTGCCATTTCCTTCTCCGTTTCCTTCTCCATGAAAGTGAAAAATGAAAGTGAAGTCGCTCAGTCGTGTCCGACTCTTAGTGACCCCATGGACTGCAGCCTACCAGGCTCCTCCGTCCATGAGATTTTCCAGGCAAGAGTACTGGAGTGGGGTGCCATTGCCTTCTCTGGGGTTATCATTACGATCTTTCTAAATTCCATATATATGCGTTAGTATACTGTATTGGTGTTTTTCTTTCTGGTTTCCTTCACTCTGTATAATAGGCTCCAGTTTCATCCACCTCATTAAAACTGATTCAAATGTATTCTTTTTAATGGCTGATTAATACTCCATTGTGTACATGTACCACAGCTTTCTTATCCATTCATCTGCTGATGGACATCTAGGTTGCTTCCATGTCCTGGCTATTATAAATAGTGCTGCGATGAACATTGGGTACACGTGTCTCTTTCCCTTCTGGTTTCCTCAGTGTGTATGCCCAGCAGTGGGATTGCTGGGTTGTATGGCAGTTCTATTTCCAGTTTTTTAAGGAATCTCCACACTGTTCTCCATAGTGGCTGTACTAGTTTACATTCCCACCAACAGTGTAAGAGGGTTCCCTTTTCTCCACATCAGATTCATTTTCTTGAATGAACCATTAGCTTTCCTTCAAGTTGTCTTAGAATGCCCCTGTTAAGATTGCTCCTGGGACTTCCTGGTGGACCAGTGTTTAAGAGTCCACCTTCCAAAGCTGGGGCCATGGGTTTGATCCCTGGTTGAGGAACTAAAATTCCACATGCTTTGGGGCAACTAAACCCACGTGCTGCATCTAGAGAAGCCCGTGCACTGAAACTAGAGAAAGCTGGCACATCAAAACGGAAACCAACTGCAATTTCAAAATTTAAAAAAAAAAAGCTCCTTAACTGATCATGTCTCCTTGCTCTCAACTGTTTGTACCTGGCGGTTGTGTGGACCAGCAGCAGTAATGAATGGCTCTTCATGTCACTGATACAACTCCAGGACTCCCTGGGCATGTGCTCACCTACAGTTTTCTTCTCACAGTCTTGACTACATCACAGTTCTACAAAGTCACTAAATTTTAGACACATTCCAAATGCCTGTCTCCCGCTTGAGGCCTTTCTCCTACTTTGCATCCTTAGTGTGTTGACTTTGTGTCTCTTGCTTCATGGATCACAGTTGACTGTTGCTCCAGGTGTTAGGCAGAAAGAAGAGTAAAATTGGGCAGTGACCTGTGGTTACTCTTACATCCCAAAGGCAAAGGCTTTCCCTAAATGACCAGTCCCAACAAAGCAGATTTCCATGCACCTCTCATTGGCCCAAAGTATGTCATGTGACCTTCTGACTTCAAAGAAGACTGGGTATAGGTGCTTAGAATTTCTAGTCTCTGATAGGGTGCGGCCAGCAAGGAGAAGGGTTGGGAAAGGTATTTAATCAGCCAGCATCCTGTCTGCCCAGCAACTTCTCTTTGTATGTCTGCCTTACACTTCTCTTTCTCTAGACCTTTCTTCTGCTTCACCATTTACATGGCCCAAAACGACCACCTTTGATCTAGAGATCCTCCCAGTCCAGAAGCCTTTTTCTCTATTTGTGATCTACACCTTTCTGCTCTAGATGCATTGGTGCATTCTCAGTCGCCTCAGTCGTGTCAGACTCTTCATGACCCTATGGACTATAACACACCAGGCTCCTCTGTCCATGGGATTTCCCAACAAGAACACTGGAATGGGTTGCCATTTCCTCCTCCAGAGGATCTTCTGGACCCAGGGATCAAACCTGTGTCTCCTGCATTGGCAGGCAGATTCTTTACCACTTGAGCTGCCTGGGAAGCCCCAGATTCACTGGGGATACTTGTTAAAAAGATCCTGAGCTCCAAACCTACTGCATCAGACACATCCTGGAGATCAAAGATCCTGAAGATCAAATATCCTTCCCAAAGTCCCAAAGATATACTGGTGGAGCTTTGGAGTCTTGCATGATTCTCATGTAAATAAACTTTGAAGGTCAGTGAACTGCAGTCCTTGGGTCCCAATCCCAAATTTCTGGGGAAGGTCTCCTGATTGGTCTGCTTGGGTCCAGCATGTATAACCCTCAGTCATTCAAATGAGCGTGCCATCGAAAAGGTCAGTAGACTCAGGATTCATGGCACTCATCTCCTATCAGTGATGCTAGGAGTAGACTTTCTGAGGAGCAAGACAGGGCAAGAGAGGCAAATCTGCTAACTTCTGTTACACGACTTACAAATCCCAACATGCAATTTCTCATTTCACAGGTGCTCTCTGATGATCCCAGATGTCTATCTCACCCAGCAGGTTTCTGATTATGCAACTTAGGCATTGCCTCTGACCCAGTGACCAGCCCTCTCCTGTCTATTTGGGTCCAGCCTGCTACAGAGTTCATCTCATTTCAACTCCTTCCTGCCCATTACCTGCCCAAGCCTGACCTGACACATGTCACTCAGTTTTAAAATGCTATAGGGTTTTTTTTGTTGGTGCATCACAATTCAGCCCATGTAGCAAGTTCCAAAAATCAGATATGAAGAAATGTCCCATTAAAATTTTTTTCTGTAATTAAAAATAGTTCGGTTCCATGTCTAGACTTCATTTGTTGTTGTTTTTTTTTTTTACTCATAAACTAAATTTCTTAATCTTTACATGTTAAGGTAAGTCATTGCTTCCAATTGAAGATTTTGCATCTTTTAGTAAGGTTGCAGTCAAATTCAGAGTTTTCTCTTTTTCTCCCTAAGAGTGATGTTGGTAGATAAGAGTGATATTGGTAGACAAGAGTGATGTCAGTAGACAGGCGGCTTAGGAGTAATCTGGGTTCTCCTGTAATCCTCTGCCTTTGATAATCACTGTATTGTCACATTCTGGGTTTTGGGAAGTTCTGGCAGGTACCCATGAGGCATCACCCATCTTGCCTGACCTTTGACTTGGTGGGCTGGCTGCTGCTGCTGCTGGCTCTGCCTCAGTTCAGTTCATTCAGTCGCTCAGTCACGTCCGACTCTTTGGGACCCCATGAATTGCAGCATGCCAGGCCTGCCTGTCCATCACCAACTTCTGGAGTTCACTCAGACTCACGTCCATTGAGTCAGTGATGCCATCCAGCCATCTCATCCTCTGTTGTCCCCTTCTTCTCTTGCCCCCAGTCCCTCCCAGCATCAGAATCTTTTCCAATGAGTCAACTCTTCGCATGAGGTGGCCAAAGTACTGGAGTTTCAGCTTTAGCATCATTCCTTCCAAAGAAATCCCAGGGCTGATCTCCTTCAGAATGGACTGGTTGGATCTCCTTGCAGTCCAAGGGACTCTCAAGAGTCTTCTCCAACACCACAGTTCAAAAGCACCAATTTTTCGGCACTCAGCCTTCTTCACAGTCCAACTCTCACATCCATACATGACCACTGGAAAAACCATAGCCTTGACTAGACGGACCTTTGTTGGCAAAGTAATGTCTCTGCTTTTGAATATGTTATCTAGGTTGGTCATACTTTCCTTCCAAGGAGTAACTGTCTTTTAATTTCATGGCTGCAATCACCATCTGCAGTGATTTTGGGGCCCAAACAAATAAAGTCTGACACTGTTTCCACAGTTTTCCCATCTATTTCCCATGAAGTGATGGGACCAGATGCCATGATCTTAGTTTTCTGAATGTTGAGCTTTAAGCCAACTTTTTCACTCTCCTCTTTCATTTTCATCAAGAGGCTTTTTAGTTCCTCTTCACTTTCTGCCATAAGGGTGGCATCATCTGCATATCTGAGGTTATTGAGATTTCTCCCCGCAATCTTGATTCCAGCTTGTGCTTCTTCCAGTCCAGCGTTTCTCATGATGTACTCTGCATAGAAGTTAAATAAGCAGGGTGACGTACTCCTTTTCCTATTTGGAACCAGTCTGTTGTTCCATGTCCAGTTCTAACTGTTGCTTCCTGACCTGCATACAGATTTCTCAAGAGGCAGGTCAGGTGGTCTGGTATTCCCATCTCTTTCAGAATTTTCCACAGTTTATTATGATCCACACAGTCAAAGGCTTTGGCATAGTCAATAAAGCAGAAATAGATGTTTTTTCTGGAACTCTCTTGCTTTTTCCATGATCCAGCAGATGTTGGCAATTTGATCTCTGGTTCCTCTGCCTTTTCTAAAACTAGCTTGAACATCAGGAAGTTCACGGTTCACATATTGCTGAAGCCTGGCTTGGAGAATTTTGAGCATTACTTTACTAGCATGTGAGATGAGTGCAATTGTGCGGTAGTTTGAGCATTCTTTGGCATTGCCTTTCTTTGGGATTGGAATGAAAACTGACCTTTTCCAGTCCTGTGGCCACTGCTGAGTTTTCCAAATTTGCTGGCATGTTGAGTGTAGCCCTTTCACAGCATCATCTTTCAGGATTTGAAATAGCTCAACTGGAATGCCATCACCTCCACTAGCTTTGTTCGTAGTGATGCTTTCTAAGGCCCACTTGACTTCACATTCCAAGATGTCTGGCTCTAGGTCAGTGATCACATCATAGTGATTATCTGGGTCGTGAAGATCTTTTTTGTACAGTTCTTCTGTGTATTCTTGCCATCTCTTCTTAATATCTTCTGCTTCTGTTAGGTCCATACCATTTCTGTCCTTTATCGTGCCCATCTTTGCATGAAATGTTCCCTTGGTATCTCTAATTTTCTTGAAAAGATCTCTAGTCTTTCCCATTCTGTTATTTTCCTCTTTTTCTTTGCATTGATCACTAAGGAAGTCTTTCTTATCTCTTCTCGCTATTCTTTGGAATTCTGCATTCAGATGCTTATATCTTTCCTTGTCTCCTTTGCTTTTCACTTCTCTTCTTTTCACAGCTATTTGTAAGGCCTCCCCAGACAGCCATTTTGCTTTTTTGCATTTCTTTTCCATGGGGATGGTCTTGATCCCTGTCTCCTGTACAATATCATGAACCTCATTCCATAGTTCATCAGGCACTCTATCTATCAGATCTAGGGCCTTAAATCTATTTCTCACTTCCACTGTATAATCATAAGGGATTTGATTTAGGTCATACCTGAATGGTCTAGTAGTTTTCCCTACTTTCTTCAATTTCATTCTGAATTTGGTAATACGGAGTTCATGATCTGAGCCACAGTCAGCTCCTGGTCTTGTTTTTGTTGACTGTATAGAGCTTCTCCATCTTTGGCTGCAAAGAACATAATCAATCTGGTTTCAGTGTTGACCATCTGGTGATGTCCATGTGTAGAGTCTTCTCTTGTGTTGTTGGAAGAGAGTGTTTGCTATGACCAGTGCATTTTCTTGGCAAAACTCTATTAGTCTTTGCCCTCTTCATTCCGTATTCCAAGGCCAAATTTGCCTGTTACTCCAGGTGTTTCTTGAATTCCTACTTTTGCATTCCAGTCCCCTACAATGAAAAGGACATCTTTTTTGGGTGTTAGTTCTAAAAGGTTTTGTAGGTCTTCATAGATCCGTTCAACTTCAGCTTCTTCAGCATTGCTGGTTGGGGCATAGACTTGGATTACTCTGATATTAAATGGTTTGCCTTGGAAATGAACAGAGATCATTCTGTCATTTTTGATATTGCATCCAAGTACTGCACTATGGACTCTTTTATTGATCATGATGGCTACTCCATTTCTTCTGAGGGATTCCTGTCTGCAGTAGAAGATATAATGGTCATCTGAGTTAAATTCACCCATTCCAGTCCATTTGAGTTCACTGATTCCTAGAATGTCGACATTCACTCTTGCCATCTCTTGTTTGACCACTTCCAATTTGCCTTGATTCATGGACCTGACATTCCAGGTTCCTATGCAATATTGCTCTTTACAGCATCAGACCTTGCTTCTATCACCAGTCACATCCACAACTGGGTATTGTTTTTGCTTTGGCTCCATCCCTTCATTCTTTCTGGAGTTATTTCTCCACTGATCTCCAGTAGCATATTGGGCACCTACTGACCTGGGAAGTTCCTCTTTCAGTATCCTATCATTTTGTCTTTTCATACTGTTCCTGGGGTTCTCAAGGCAAGAATACTGAAGTGGTTTGCCATTCCCTTCTCCAGTGGACCACATTCTGTCAGATCTCTCTACCATGACCCGCCCGTCTTGGGTTGCCCCACGGGCATGGCTTAGTTTCATTGAGTTAGACAAGGCTGTCATCCTAGTGTGATTAGATTGACTAGTTTCCTGTGAGTATGGTTTCAGTGTGTCTGCCCTCTGATGCCCTCTTGCGATGCCTACCATCTTACCTGGGTTTCTCTTACCTTGGACAAGGGGTATCTCCTCACTGCCGCCGTTCCTGACCTTCAACGTGGCTCTGCCTCAGTAGTGATCAACCATGAAGCCCATACCTCTGCAACCTTCTGTTCTTTTCCTAGACCTTGTGATTCCTCACCTCCTGCAGCCCCTCCACACCTCTGCTTGGGGTTTCAAAACTCTCAGTTTCCTATTATTATTTTATTGTTGGCCAAAAGTTTCATTCTTTTATGGAAAAAGCCAAATGAACTTTTTGGCCAATCCAGTGTTATATTCAGGACTCTGCAAGTCTCTGTGAAGACCTGTCTTCTTGGTTGCTTCCCTCATTCATTGCCAGTCTATTACCCAAGAGCTATGTTGCTTCAATGCCTTCAAAATCAAGGCTTTACTATGAGACTGGCTGTCCTCTTGGACTCTGACTCGGAAAGTCACGCTGTCTTTACCAAACTCCACCTAAGATTTGGCTGCACAAGGAAACAGATTTCACCACCAGCTGTCTTAATCTTATTAAGCACCTTGCCTTGTCCTCTCTGAATCTCCTTCTCTTATTCACTGGTAGATCTTTATTTTGTTTTGGGTAGGAAGATACACACAGCAACTGACATACTTCACTGTCTGTGGAAGTTACTGCAAACAGTGCTCAGTCCACCAAAGTAGGTCCTTGATCATCAAAGCCTTGCTCTTAGAATTCCATGCAAGCCATTCATTTCTCTCAGCAAAGGCTGATTCTTGTATATTAAAACAAATTAAAACAAAACTCTTCAGCTTTCAAATTGCAGTGTCTAGTCTGCATTTAAGAAATCTAGTCACAGTTTTCAAAGACTTCTTGGTTTTAGGCTGATCTGCTCACCCCTGACAAAAGCTCATATAAAAAGTATCACTGATACTTGAAAAGTCTGAGAAAGGGTAGGATAAAATCAATCAAGAACATGTAGATTAATATAAAACACTATCATCCTATTCACACTCTCGGTTATAATTTCACCTGTGACTCATGTGTGTTGATCTTGTCTCTCCTAATAGATTAATATCTCCTTGGTGATGGGGGTCATGTATTTGCAATCTCCCCTCAAACTTCCACTACTCAACAAGTTTTTTTTTTCCAAAATCTATTTAGCGCCATGGTTTTTTTTTTTTTTTTTGCATTTTTTTGTTTTGCTTTGGTGATTTCACTGTTTGAAATGATACCTAATCAGAGCACTGAAGTGCTAACTCATGTTCCCAAGTACAAGAAGGCTGGGATGCACCTTATGGAGAAGGTATGAGTGTTAGATAAGCTTCATTTGGGCATGTGTTAGTGTTCTTGGCTGTGAGTTCAATGTCAATGAATCAACAACATACATTGAATAAGGTGTCTTTAAACAGAAACACATATGACAGTAAGTATTGGTTGGTCAATGGACATGTTGTGAACAAGAGAGTCTTGTGGGACCTTAACAGTGTGTTTCCCCAGGAGCGAAGTGATTCAGTTCTGCTAAATCAGTGTTCCAGTGACTTTATAGAACATAACTACTGAAAGTATTGTGAATCAAATGTATGAGTTTGCAGAACTATGTGAAAGTTGAAATCATTGGGACAATTTATCCCCACATCTTCATCTTCATGATGCTTATCTTATGGAGGGTCACAAAATAATAGAACTACACTTAGGCATAAATCTAGATATAAAAACAGAACTACACTTAGATATAACCATATCTTATGGAGGGGAGGGTCACAAAATAATAAAACTACACTTTGATATAAACATATAAACTACACTTCGGTTCAGTTCAGTCCCTCAGTCGTGTCCGACTCTTTGCGACCCCATGAATCACAGCACGCCAGGCCTCCCTGTCCATCACCATCTCCCAGAGTTCACTCAAACTCACGTCCATCGAGTCGCTGATGCCATCCAGCATCTACACGTACTACATCCAGCAAACTACACTTAGATATATACAATTAGATATAAACAAGTTCTTCCTCTGGTCAAGTAGGATCAATGAATCTCAGTTTTATTATTTTTAAAATAAAAACCTTCCAAATTAGTTGTGATGATTAAAATGAGATAATACAGTAGACATGTAACAAATAGTATGTATAACTGTTGTTATCAGTCAACCAATAGTTGATTTCTCAAGATAAATCTAACCGGATGTTTGAGTAGAGGCAGGTAACTATGTCAACACCTGATGCTCATTTCAACTGGGAGTTTGGGATTGGATTGATTGCCTTAGATCACATTTCTGAGATTGTGGGAACAGGTTAGCATTAGGACCCTACCAGAGCAGAATAGAAAAAATTCAACCCAAATCAGTTTATCATAATCAGTGCCAAGCTAGTTTGCATATTATTATGTGTTTCAGGAAAAATGCAACTCTGAGGGTACCTCACTTTCTTTTTTCCTCCCAGAAGAAAGAATTTTAGCTATACCCATCACAAGATCTGAACAAGTGAAGCAGCATTTTATCTAGAATAAATAACTATATGCTGTAAGAATTCTGTTGATATGGAAATCATGCTTCTGATACTCCAATTGGATCATCACTTGCTTTGTCAGGTTTTGATGACCACAGAGAAATTATGGTTTTTACTGAGCCAACTCTTGTGTGTCAACAAAGTAGCTTCAGAGTCATTTAAATAAAAGTTTTCAAGAAGATCTAACTTCACAAAAAACAGTACATATCACCAGTTAATAGAGTTAACTTTTGTTTTTCAATTTGGTAAGACTGAATTGGACATTTTACATAGAACAAGTTTACATTACACTTTAAGCAAATCTTCTCACAGGAGTAGTCCTGATCTCTAGACTGTGTGCTTGGCATCTCCACTTAGGTGTCTGACTATCCTGACACCAACCATCCCTCCCTCCTCTTTCCTATCCTGGCAATGGGTTTACTAGTCAGGCTGAGGCTCAAGTCTAATATCTGGGAATTAGCCCTGATCGTGTTCCTTCGTTCACATCCTATTCTTTAGGAAGTCCTGTCAGCTCTACCTCCAAAACATATCCCCCATCCAAATACGTCTCATCCCCTCTACTGCTACAGGCTAGTCCCAGAAACAATAGTCTCTCATCTAAACTGCTACAGCCTCATTACTGGTCTGCCTGCTTTCATGTTCTCTCCACCCACAATTACTACCCATTCATTCTTCAGATATCAGACATAATGCTCTTTTTAAAGATTATATTTGATCATATCACTCTCCACTGAAACCCTCCCCATTGTAATTAAATAGACTCTGAACTCTATTAGGGACCAAGAGTTACCTGAACTGTTCTTACCAACATCTTGGACCTCATCTTGTACCCTTCTCCCTTACATTCCTCTCCCTGACACTCACTGCCCTTCTCTTTGTCTCTGCAAAACACAAGATTTGTGCTGGTCTCATAGCCTTTTCTCCCAACATTTGTTCTGGTTGGAATGGTCTTTTCCATGATCTTAACCTACTCTGGCTTCCTTTCTTATCGTCCAAGATTCAGAGAAAATGATCCTTCGTCAAGGGTCCTCCCGTGACTACTAGCTAGAGTAGGTACCCCATGCTGTAAGACAACTTCCATCTTATGACTGTTGCTCTAGGAAACATCACTCTCTGAATCTCTTTCTTCTCCTCCGCTCACTCCCTCTCTTACCATCTGTCTTCCTACTTTCCTTCTTCTTTTCCTACTTGTTTGTTGGCTATTTTCTCCCATCACAGTATTAAAGACACTAAGACAAAGATTTTCCTTCATTCCCCACTGTAATTCTAGCACCTAGAATAGTACCTGGCTCATTGCAAATGTTCTATTAGTAAATCCATAATGTTTATTGAGTGGTCTCTGTGAGCCAGGCACAGTGGTATCTTCATTAGATATCTATTTCTCAAAACAATCTTTCAAAGATTTAAATATGAATAAATAGAAACATAGAGAGGTTATGTGATGCAGCTAATTGGTGTGAAACTAAGTTGAATTGAGACGGTCTGTCCAATTTCAAATCCTTTTTTTTTTTTCCCCCTGTTATTCAACACTGCTTCACTCTACTTGATTTCTGGGCTCCATGTTTGTGAATAAGTTTCCTTGTATTTAGGTTTCCCTGGTGGCTCAGTGGTAAAGAATCCTCTCCCAATGCAGGGGACTCAAGAGACCTAGGTTCGATACTTGGGTCGGGAAGACCCCCTGGATGAGGAAACGACAACCCAATCCAGTATTCTTGCCTTGGAAATTCCATGAACAGAGGAGCCTGGCAGACTACAGTCTATGGGGTCACAAAAGAGTCTGACATGACTTAGCAACTAAATAGCAACAATTCTTGTATTTATCTTTCTAATTTGATTTTACCAAATAATTGTCATTATACAGCTGTTTGCTAGTTTGTGTCATTTTTGCTGAGATGGATATTAAGAAATTTACTAATCTTTTGGGTTATTTTTCTTTAGAGGTATAACACAACTTTTAATCAAGTACAATGAAACTGATGGCAATTAGCATCATAGAAATTAGTTTTTCCCTGAGATATTAGTAGATACAGAAAATAGTACTTCGTAGTTTATCTTCCTCAATTAATTTCTTCATGGCTGACTCTGTTATAGTAATTATATCAGCTTGTATATTAGCTTCCCCTCTGTCTCCACAGAGTTTCTCATTCTCTGTTTCAGTTTGTGTGCTATGCTGTGCCGTGCTGCTTTCAGTTCAGTTCAGTCGCTCAGTCGTGTCCGACTCTTTGCGACCCCATGAATCACAGCACGCCAGGCGTCCCTGTCCATCACCAACTCCCGGAGTTCACTCAAACTCATGTCCATCGAGTCAGTGATGCCATCTAGCCATCTCATCCTCTGTTGTCCCATTCTCCTCCTGCCCCCAATCCCTCCCAGCATCAGGGTCTTTTCCAATGAATCAACTCTTTGCATGAGGTGGCCAAAGTATTGGAGTTTCAGCTGTAGCATCATTCCTTCCAAAGAACACCCAGGACTGATCTCCTTTAGAATGGACAGGTTGGATCTCCTTGCAGTCCAAGGGACTCTCAAGAGTCTTCTCCAACACCACAGTTCAAAAGCATCAATTCTTCAGCACTCAGCCTTCTTCACAGTCCAACTCTCACATCCATACATGACCACTGGAAAAACCATAGCCTTGACTAGACGAACCTTTGTTGGCAAAGTAATGTCTCTGCTTTTGAATATGCTATCTAGGTTGGTCATAACTTTCCTTCCAAGGAGTAAGCGTCTTTTAATTTCATGGCTGCAGTCACCATCTGTAGTGATTTTGGAGCCCCCCAAAATAAAGTCTGACACTATTTCCACTGTTTCCCCATCTATTTCCCATGAAGTGATGGGACCAGATGCCATGATCTTAGTTTTCTGAATGTTGAGCTTTAAGCCAACTTTTTAACTCTCCTCATTCACTTTCATCAAGAGGCTTTTTAGTTCCTCTTCACTTTCTGCCATAAGGGTGGTGTCATCTGCATATCTGAGGTTATTGAAATTTCTCCCGGCAATCTTGATTCCAGCTTGTGCTTCTTTAGTCGTGTTCAACTCTTTGTGACTCATGGACTGTAGCCTGCCAGGCTCCTCTGTCCATGGGATTCTTCAGGCAAGAATACTGGAGTGGATTACTATGCCCTCCTCCAGGGGATCTTCCTGGCCCAGAGACTGAATCCTCATCTCTTATATCTCCTGCGTTGGTAGATGGCTTCTTCACCACTACTGCTGCCTGAGAAGCCCATTTCAGTTTATATAGGACATTAAATTTATAGACCTTGGATCCTTTTTAAAAATGTGTGTGAATAGTGAGAGTAGAAACCATGAATGAATACATGCACTTGGAACTGTACTTGTGATTGAGTAATGTCATTCTGAACATCTTAAAGACAAATATTGTTGGAGTAGGAAATGGCAACCCACTCCAGTGTTCTTGCCTGGAAAATTCCATGAACAGAGAAGCCTGGCAGGCTTACGGTACGTGGAGTCACATGAGTCAGACATGCCTATATAAGTTTCACTTTCACTTTCAAAAGAAAGACTGAGAAAGAAAAAAGAAATCACCAGCTAACAGTCACATATGTGGTTCTGAAGGACACTGTTATTTGATACTGTTTTGGTTTCTGGAGAAGATCAGATTTTTTAGTACTCATGTATAGCTTTTCTCTTTTCTTTTCCTATTAAAGGACAAAGCTGAAAGAGTATTCTATATATCTATGAAAAATAAAGTGCATTCCAAATGCGTATTCAATCCCACAAGGACTGATTTTATTAGTACTTGTACAGCCTTGTGAAAAGTGCACCATGTGCCAGGTCCTTCGGGGGCACATTCAGTCTCACAGAAAAGAGCAGCATTTCATGGGGAGAAGTTCTATAACCCACATCAAAAATAGTTTGGAAAACTATTATGTTCAAAGTTTAAAAATAAATGGGAAATGGATGTCTTAAAAAGACACAAAACCAGAGTCTCCACTCCTTGCAGACTGCTGATTAGAAGATTCAAGGATTTTCACAACATAAATCTTTGTTTTGTGTACTGTTTATTCAAACAGAAATTAATTCAATGATATGCAATAAAGGTTTTCTCAAAACAGACAAACAAAAGACAAATATCATGAGGGAAGTGCTTGTGGTGAATCAAAAGAGAGAGCATAGGGTTGACTGAATTGAGGCCAGATGTTCCTCACTAGCGTCTCACGTACAAGCTGTATTTTTATATCTCAAGTTGGTGGGGCAAATCAGAACACTAGCAAGAATTACCCCAGAGCAGTGGAGAGAGTACCAGTCTCCATCCTCAGCCCTCCTTCCATCCCACCCTTGTCTTCGAACACCCACAGACTCCCCAGCATCTTCTCAATGTACCCATCCCTGCCACCAGCAGATGGATGATACTCAGAAGCCTGGCTTACAGTTGTCCACTAGTGCCAGAATTAGCTATTGTACCTCTTTGGCATAAAAGGACACCAAAAATTAGAAGAAAGGAAATATGGAAGACCTAAGACTTACTCATCAGTTTGGAAAGAAACAGAGAGGCTGCACCATGGGCTCCCCAGACACCCCATACTTAAGCTTCCTTGACTTATAACTGACAATTCCTTTGCATTCTTGGCACCAACACACACACACGCCTTTACCAGGACTCCCTGTACTCCCTGTGTGCTTTCTGTGCTCTGCCCCCACCCACTTGCCCATCAACCTGTCCTGACAGTCAGATTCCTGTTGCTGAAGGCCTAGTATCTCTGGCTTTGTCTCCTTCCAGCAGGGTTTTAAAAAGATACCTACCTGCCCATCTGCACTTTTTCACTGCAATTCACTCTTCCTTTATGACAGGATACCCCAATTCCCTCTATTAGTCTTGAAGAAAATAAAAAGCTCATTATCAACAAGGCTTATGCCTTTCCCAACCATCAAGTTCTAGAGGGCTGCTGAAGTGACATCTTGTGCCTGTAGCCCAAGCAATTTGATTTCATGCATAATATATCATGCAAAACAAAATAAGAGTGTAGGCAGTTCCTTCTCTCTACTTTACAGTTTCAAAATCTAAGTAAAAGTCGACTTATACTTGGTTCATTTTCAGTCTATTCTAACAGAAAGTCTGCACCACTCAGAATGTTTCAAACGATTAAACTATGTACAAAGAGGGATTTCTTTTTTTTCCTCCAGGTAATTCAATCAGATAACAGCCTAACAAAAATAACTAATTCCTTTTGTTCATATCGATCAGAAGATCACTGTGCATTAACCTGGCCTGTGGAAAAGTTTATGTGAATAATTATAATTTCTATGTAGTAATTTTCGATCCCTAGGTCAGGAAGATCCCCTGGAAAAGGAAATGACATCCCCTCCAGTACTCTTGCCTGGAAAATCCCATAGACTGAGAAGCCTGGTAGGCTACAGTCCATGGGGTCTCAAAGAGTCAGACATGACTGAGCGACTTCACTTCACTTCGGAGAAAAAGAAACTAGTTGCTGAAAAGTTAAGATGCATGTGTGCATGCTCAGTCATGTCCAACTCTTTGTGACCCTGTGGACTGTAGGCCGCCAGGCTCCTTCTGTCCATGGGATTTCCCAGGCAAGAGTACTTGAGTGGATAGCCATTTCCTTCTCCAGGGAATCTTCCTGACCCAGGGATCAAAACCATGTCTCCTGAAGCTTCGGAAAAGCTAATATAAACAAGGTAAATACTATTCTGATTAAGTTATTTTCAATATTTATTTTAAAAAAGTAAATTTTATGATAGGGTAATAAAAGTAAGAACATTTTTGTATTTCATAAATCTTGACTGTTCTGACAGTATAACAGTACTGTCAATATAGTGTGAATTTATTTATTTATTATGTAAAACAAAGATACATTTTTCAGAATAATTTCTTTACTGAGCATAAATAGAATTTCCTCCAGGAAAAATTCAGAGCACGTTGTGGTATGTTAGGCTGCTTTTTGCCATACTCTTTTATGAGCATTTCCCTGGGACAGTAAACATTCATTTGAAAACATGATTTGTGATGACTACATACTATGTGATCAAATGCTGCTTCACAATTTTGTTGATATTTCATGAGATTTTGGTTGTTCTTTAATTTTGCATGTTAAAACATATGGCTGTAAGATTTTTTGGTTTCTTGAGCTCAAAATTTATTTTCCGCTGATCTGAAAGAGCAAGAATTAGTGCTGATTTAAGACCAAGCTTCTAAGCTGCTTCTGGAGTCTTCAGTCCTTCATGTTAGCCTTGCGGATACATGGGGAGTTTTTAGGTGTCAGATTTCCTGACAGCCTTGGCCTGCTACTTTCTTCCTCCCTGACTGAGAGCTGGGCCTTCTGACCACAGTGGGCCAGGATGGGTGGAAACAGGCCCACCTGGGTTCTAAGTGGCCAGGACCAAGCAGGAGGTGAGGATCTTGACCTCATGTTCCCACTAGATAAACTAGCCTCTCACTTCCTCCTTAGAGCATTCCTCATCTGATACTGTAGTTTTGATGGCTTGGTTTCTGTTGCTTCCAGTTCTCAAATTCCTCTTCTGGTAGCTGCTAGGCAGCTATGATAATGTGATTTATAATAAGAGAGAGATATTTGGTCTTTGATCCTGTTTCTGAAACAGAACTCCTAAAACCCTTGGAATTTCCTAAATGATGAGGGAGGTAAAGGTTATCTTTTGTGAAGTTAACAAGGTGGCTTCTGGAAAACACCTAAGGGTGGGAGCTGGTTGCCAGGAAAAATCTGCTATGTAATTAGAAGCTTGGAATATTCTGTCCTACCCACCCCCTGACCCTCCAGAGAGAGGAAAGGAGTTAGAAATTGAGTTCAAATGGCCACCAGGGGGTGGCTCAGACAGTAAAGCATCGGCCTGCAATGTAGGAGACTTGTGTTTGAACCCTAGGTTGGGAAGATCTCCTTGAGAAGGGAATGGCCACCCACTCCAATATTCTTGCCTGGAGAACTCCATGGATGGAGGAGCCTGGCACTAACACCAATGGGCAAGGATTTAATCTATCATGCCTATGTAATGAAGCCTCCATAAAACCTAAAAGGATGGGGTTCAGAACCTTCCCCTGATGGTGTAGGGATTTGGGGACGCTGGTGTGCTTGGAGAGGGCACTGAAGTTCCCTGACCTTTACTCATACCTCATCCTGTGCATCTCTGCCATCTAGTTAGTTCTGAGTTATATCCTTTTATAATAAGCTGGTAACCTAGTGAGTATGATGTTTCCATGAATACTGAGTCTTCTAGGCCTGAGCCCTTAACCTTGGGGGATCAGATGCTGTCTCCAGGTAGACAGTTTAAGAATGATATTGAATTCTTGGACACCAAACTGCTGTTGGAGAATTGCTTGGTGGTGTGGAGAAAACCCCCACAAGTCGGAATTATTTGGAATTAGAATCTTAATAACCCAGAACTGTTTCAGTACCAGAGTCCATGTTGGGCTTTCATGATATATCCCCAGAAACTGGGTGTTGATGTGTCAGTTGGGTCCTGCTCTCACTAAAGAGCTCCATGTGACACATAGTCCTGTCTTATGGACAAGAGATTTGCTCTTTCACAATTTCTTCATCACTGCAGTTAACTCCTATTTGCTAAACTCAATAGCCTTGGGTCTTTCCTCAAATATTGCCCTTTCTCTGATAAGTGAAGACCTCTTTCAGTGTCTGCAACTGTACTGTTCTCTATTCTTTAAGTACCCATCCTACATCAGTGGTCCAGACCAGCTCCTGGGAGTCATCCCTTCTGATCCTGGTTCCTCTTTACTTTGTTGGCAGGTGATCCCACCTCTCTGTTCTTCTGTATCTTTATAACAGTACTTGCTCATGGAATTATGAGGATGCAGAAAATTAACATGTGTAAAGAGTTTTTAACTCAGATGACTACTACTGCGGGCAGGAATCCCTCAGAAGAAATGGAGTAGCCATCATGGTCAACAAAAGAGTCCGAAATGCAGTACTTGGATGCAATATCAAAAACGACCGAATGATCTCTGTTCATTTCCAAGGCAAACCATTCAATATCACAGTAATCCAAGTCTATGCCCCAACAGTAATGCTGAAGAAGCTGAAGTTGAATGGTTCTATGAAGACCTACAAGACCTTTTAGAACTAACACCCCAAAAAGATGTCCTTTTCATTATAGGGGACTGGAATGCAAAAGTAGGAATTCAAGAAACACCTGGAGTAACAGGCAAATTTGGCCTTGGAATACGGAATGAAGAGGGCAAAGACTAATAGAGTTTTGCCAAGAAAATGCACTGGTCATAGCAAACACCCTCTTCCAACAACACAAGAGAAGACTCTACACATGGACATCACCAGATGGTCAACACCGAAATCAGATTGATTATATTCTTTGCAGACAAAGATGGAGAAGCTCTATACAGTCAACAAAAACAAGATCAGGAGGTGACTGTGGCTCAGATCATGAACTCCTTATTACCAAATTCAGAATGAAATTGAAGAAAGTAAGGAAAACTACTAGACCATTAGGGATGACCTAAATCAAATCCCTTATGATTATACAGTGGAAGTGAGAAATAGATTTAAGGCCCTAGATCTGATAGATAGAGTGCCTGATGAACTATGGAATGAGGTTCGTGATATTGTACAGGAGACAGGGATCAAGACCATCCCCATGGAAAAGAAATGCAAAAAAGCAAAATGGCTGTCTGGGGAGGCCTTACAAATAGCTGTGAAAAGAAGAGAAGCGAAAAGCAAAGGAGAAAAGGAAAGATATAAGCATCTGAACACAGAATTCCAAAGAATAGCAAGAAGAGATAAGAAAGCCTTCCTCAGTGATCAATGTAAAGAAATAGAGGAAAACAACAGAATGGGAAAGACTAGAGATCTTTTCAAGAAAATTAGAGATACCAAGGGAACATTTCATGCAAAGATGGGCACGATAAAGGACAGAAATGGTATGGACCTAACAGAAGCAGAAGATATTAAGAAGAGGTGGCAAGAATACACAGAAGAACTGTACAAAAAAGATCTTCACGACCCAGATAATCACGATGGTGTGATCACTGACCTAGAGCCAGACATCCTGGAATGTGAAGTCAAGTGGGCCTTAGAAAGCATCACTACGAACAAAGCTAGTGGAGGTGATGGCATTCCAGTTGAGCTATTTCAAATCCTGAAAGATGATACTGTGAAAGGGCTACACTCAACATGCCAGCAAATTTGGAAAACTCAGCAGTGGCCACAGGACTGGAAAAGGTCAGTTTTCATTCCAATCCCAAAGAAAGGCAATGCCAAAGAATGCTCAAACTACCGCACAATTGCACTCATCTCACATGCTAGTAAAGTAATGCTCAAAATTCTCCAAGCCAGGCTTCAGCAATACGTGAACCATGAACTTCCTGATGTTCAAGCTAGTTTTAGAAAAGGCAGAGGAACCAGAGATCAAATTGCCAACATCTGCTGGATCATGGAAAAAGCAAGAGAGTTCCAGAAAAACATCTATTTCTGCTTTATTGACTATGCCAAAGCCTTTGACTGTGTGGATCATAATAAACTATGGAAAATTCTGAAAGAGATGGGAATACCAGACCACCTGACCTGCCTCTTGAGAAATCTGTATGCAGGTCAGGAAGCAACAGTTAGAACTGGACATGGAACAACAGACTGGTTCTAAATAGGAAAAGGAGTACGTCACCCTGCTTATTTAACTTATATGCAGAGTACATCATGAGAAACGCTGGACTGGAAGAAACACAAGCTGGAATCAAGATTGCTGGGAGAAATCTCAATAACCTCAGATATGCAGATGACACCACCCTTATGGCAGAAAGTGAAGAGGAACTAAAAAGCCTCTTGATGAAAGTGAATGAGGAGAGTTAAAAAGTTGGCTTAAAGCTCAGCATTCAGAAAACGAAGATCATGGCATGTGGTCCCATCACTTCATGGGAAATAGATGGGGAAACAGGGGAAACAGTGTCAGACTTTATTTGTTTGGGCTCCAAAATCACTACAGATGGTGACTGCAGCCATGAAATTAAAAGACGCTTACTCATTGGAAGGCAAGTTATGACCAACCTAGATAGCATATTCAAAAGCAGAGACATTACTTTGCCAACAAAGGTCCGTCTAGTCAAGGCTATGGTTTTACCAGTGGTCAGGTATGGATGTGAGACTTGGACTATGAAGAAGGCTGAGTGCCAAAGAATTGATGCTTTTGACTGTGGTGTTGGAGAAGACTCTTGAGAGTCCCCTGGACTGCAAGGAGATCCAACCAGTCCATTCTGAAGGAGATCAGCCCTGGGATTTCTTTGGAAGGAATGATGCTAAAGCTGAAACTCCAGTACTTTGGCTACCTCATGCGAAGGAGTTGACTCATTGGAAAAGACTCTGATGCTGGGAGGAATTGGGGGCAGGAGGAGAAGGGGACGACAGAGGATGAGATGGCTGGATGGCATCACTGACTCGATGTACGTGAGTCTGGGTGAACTCTGGGAATTGGTGATGGACAGGGAGGCCTGGTGTGCTGCAGTTCATGGGGTTGCAAAGAGTTGGACACGACTGAGCGACTGAACTGAACTGAAAGAGCTTAGAATATTGCCATCTAAGTGTTTAATGTATGTGCAAGCTCAGTTGCTTCAGTTGTGTCCAACTCTTTGTGACCCTATGGACTCTAGCCCTCCAGGTTCTTCTGTCCATGGGATTCTCCAGGCAAGAATACTGGAGTGCATTGCCATGCCCTCCTTCAGGGGATTTTCCTGATCCAGGGATTGAACCCATGTATCCTGCATTGCAGGTGGATTCTTTACTGCTGAGTCATTGGGGAAGCTCAAGTGTTTATTACATCTTAGCTTTATTATCTTAGGAAATTTCTCTCCAAGCACTATTATCACCAGTGAATTCAGGAGGGTCTTTCCTCTTAAGATGGCAGAGTAGAAGGATATGTGCTCATCTTCTCCTGCAAGAACTCTGAAATTACTACTCACTGCTAAACAACCATCAACAGGAAAATGTAGGATTCCACCAAAATAAGATATCCCATGTCCAGGAGTAAGGAGAAGCCCCCCAGCAAGACGATAGGAGGGGCAAAATCACGTTTAGAATCAAACCCCATACCCACCAGAGACACTCAGGGAGCTCAAACAAAACCTTGTGCTCACCAGGATACCCCATAGAGACTGAGCCAGACCTACCTTTGAGTATTTGAGTGTCTCCTCTGGAGGTATGGGTCAGCAGTGGCCTGCTGCAGGGACAGGGGCTCTGGGTGCAGCAGACTTGGGTATGGCATAAGCCCTCTTGGAGGAGGTCACCATTAACCCCACAATAGAGCCACCAGAACTTACACAGGAGTGGGGAAACAGACTCTTGGAGGGCACAAACAAAACCTTGTGTGCACCAGGACCCAGGAGCAAGGAGCAGTGACCCCACAAGAGACTGACCCAGATTTTCCCATCAGTGTCCAGGAGTCTCCAGTGGAGGCGTGGGTTGGTGGTGGCCTGCTGCAGGGTCAGGGACAATGAGTGCAGCAGTGTGTTCACAGGACCCTTTGAAGGACGTCACCATTATCTTCATTATCTCCACCATAGTTTGGCCAAACAACAGGGAGGGAACACAGCCCCACCCGTCAACAAAAAAATTGGATTAAAAATTTACTGAGCATAGCCCCACCCATCAGAACAAGACCCAGTTTCCCCCCTCAGGCAGTCTCTCCCATCAGGAAGCTTCCCTAAGCCTCTTATCCTTATCCATCAGAGGGTAGACAAAATGAAAACCAGAATCACAGAAAACTAATCAAACTGATCAGAAGGACCACAGCTTTGTCTAACTCAGTGAAACTGTCAGCCATGCCATGTAGGGACACCCAAGATGGACAGGCCATGGTGCAGAGTTCTGACAAAACGTGGTTCATTGAAGAAGGAAATGGCAAACCACTTCAATATTCTTGCCTTGAGAACCCCATGAACAGTATGAAAAGGCAAAAAGATAGGCCACTGAAGATGAACTCCCCAGGCCGGTAGGTGCCCAATATGTTACTGGAGAACAGTGGAGAAATAACTCCAGAAAGAATGAAGAGATGGAGTCAAAGCAAAAATAACACCTAGTTGTGGATGTGACTGGTGATGGAAATAAAGTCTGATGCTGTAAAGAACAATATTGCATAGGAACCTGGATTGTTAGGTCTATGAATCAAGATAAGTTGAAAGTGGTCAAACAGGAGATGGCAAGAGAGACCATCAACATTTTAGGAATCAGTGAACTCAAATGGACTGGAATGGGTGAATTTAACTCAGATGACCATTATCTACTACTGTGGGCAAGAAGCCCTTAAAATAAATGGAGTAGCCCTCATAGTCAACCAAAGAGTCTGAAATGCAGTACTTGGATACAATCTCAAAAACAACAGAAAGATCTCTGTTCATTTCCAAGGCAAGCAATTCAATATCGCAATAATCCAAGACTAGGCCCCAACCAATAATGCTGAAGAAGCTGAAGTTGAATGGTTCTATGAAGACCTACAAGACCTTCTAGAATTAACACCCAGAAAAGATGACTTTTTCATTACAGGGGACTGGAATGCAAAAGTATGAAGTCAAGAGAAACCTGGAGTAAAAATCAGGAAAGCCCAGTGTTTCTCATGATGTAGTCTGCACATAAGTTAAATAAGCAGGGTGACAATATACAGCCTTGACATACTCCTTTCTCGATTTGGAACCAGTCTGTTGTTCCATGTCCAGTTCTAACTGTTTTTCCTGACCTGCATACAGGTTTCTCAGGAGACAGGTCAGGTGGTCTGGTATTCCCATCTCTTTCAGAATTTTCCACAGTTTGTTGTGATCCACACAGTCAAAGGTGGCATAGTCAATAAAGCAAAAATAGATGTTTTTTCTGGAACTCTGGAACTCTCTTGCTTTTTCGATGATCCCATGGATGTTGGCAATTTGATGACTGGTTCCTCTCCCTTTTCTAAAACCAGCTTGAACATCAGGAAGTTCACAGTTCATGTACTCTTGAAGCCTGGCTTTGAGAATTTTGACCATTACTTTGCTAGTGTGTGAGATAAGTGCAATTGTACAGTAGTTTGAGCATTCTTTGGCATTGCCTTTCTTTGGGATTGGAATAAAAACTGACCTTTTCCAGTCCTGTGGCATCTGCTGAGTTTTCCAAATTTGCTGGCATATTGAGTGTAGCACTTTCACACATCATCTTTTAGGGTTTGAAATAGCTCAACTGGAATGCCATCACCTCCACTAGCTTTGTTCATAGTGATACTTCCTAAGGCCCACTTGACTTTGCATTCCAGGATGTGTGACCCTAGGTGAGTGATCACACCTTCGTGATTATCTGGGTCATGAAAATCTTTTTTGTATAGTTCTTCTGTGTATTGTTCCTACCTCTTCTTAATATCTTCTGCTTCTGTTAGGTCCATACCATTTCTGTCCTTTATCGTGTCCATCTTTGCATGTAATGTCCCATTGGTATCTCTAATTTTCTTGACAAGATCCCTAGTCTTTCCCACTCTATTGTTTTCTTCTATTTCTTTGCATTGATCACTGAGGAAGGCTTTCTTATCTCTCCTTACTACTCTTTGGAACTCTGCGTTCAGATGCTTATATCTTTCCTTTTCTCCTTTGCCTTTCACCTCTCTTCTCTTCACAGCTATTTGTAAGGCCTCCTCAGACAACCATTTCGCCTTTTGGCATTTCTTTTTCTTGGGGATGCTCTTGATCCCTGCCTCCTATACTATGTCATGAACCTCCATCCATAGTTCATCAAGCACTCTATCTATTAGATCTAATCCCTTGAATCTATTTGTCACTTCCACTGTATAACTGTAAGGGATTTGATTTCGGTCATACCTGAATGGTCTAGTGGTTTTCCCTACTTTCTTCAATTTAAGTCTGAATTTGGCAATAAGGAGTTTATGATCTGAGCCACAGTCATCTCCCAGTCTTGGTTTTGCTGACTGTATAGAGCTTCTCCATCTTTGGCTGCAAAGAATATAATCAATCTGATTTTGGTATTGACCATCTGGTGATGTCCATGTGTAGAGTCTTCTCTTTTGTTTTTGGAAGAGGGTGTTTGCTATGACCAGTGCATTCTCTTGGCAAAACTCTGTTAGCCTTTGCCCTGTTTCATTTTGTGCTCCAAGGCCAAATTTGCCTGTTACTCCAGGTCACACCTAGGGAGCTACAAAGGATGGGAGGAAATTCTCTGAGTATTGTTTCTCTACCCAGGAAACCACAAGTGCCATAGTAGCCCTGCTGCCAAACTCAGGGCCAGTGATCAATAATATTTCCCATTTATCTTATCCGAAAGAAGCAAGTGAAAGGCAATACGCTCTTCTGAATTGTACACAACAGGATTCTGACTGATGTCTGTTAAAGGGAATATTCTCCATGTACCAAGGTCTTGATTTGAGCTGCATCTTCCTTAATCTCACATTTTATGCTTATTGTGAGATAGGAAGAGACTGGCAAAAGCATGTGGAAATTTAGTATGTCATGTAATTCTCAAGGGTTGGATCACAGAAAAATGTATGTTGACAAACTCAGAGAAACAGAAAGTAGAATAGTGGTTGCCAGGATCTGGTGGGGTTAGGGAACAGAAGGGGGGTTTCAGTCAAAGGGACAAACTTCCACTTTTAAGATGAATAAGTTCTGGGGATCTAATATCAGTATGATGGCTATAGTTAACAACACTGTATCATATGCCTGAAATTTACTAAGAGAGATCTCAAAAGTTTCACCACACACACAAAAATGTAATAATGTGAGGTGATGGATGTGTTAATTAACTTTATTATGGTAATCATCCTGTGTATATACCTGTGTCAAATCATCCTCCTGTATATTAAACTTAAACGTCATCTGTCCATTATGTCTCACTAAAGATGGGACAAAGAAATGTGATGAGAACCCTTTATAGATGGGCCTCCAAATTGCAATCATGGTTTCAAATTTACTGGCAGCAAATCCATTTACTTTTGCAATGTCTACTTGTGAAAACACTGAACCAAGCCCACGAGATGATGTTGAGTAGAGCAGGTGTTTTAGCTGTAAGAGATCAGCATCATAGTTGGAGGTGATGATACCCTTCACTCCCCAGTATTAAGGTCTGTTAACCAGAACATACAAAAACTGTGCCTTGAGCATCTTCAGGAGGATGTCATCAGGGCAGTATCCAGTTATCCCCACAAACCTGTGACTATGTTGAAGGCTGACAAAAAGAAAGAGGTAGGAACACTTTTCACATGCACACAGAGACACTGTTAGTCAGTATTGATGGTTGAGTGGTAATCATTCCCAACTTGTTTTGTTCTGTGTAGAGCCCATTACTCCTTTAAATCATACCTAAAATTTTTGCACTGAGTTATATATATTTTTAAAAAATTTGTTGCCACTGGAACATTCTAAAAATTGTAAAAGTGCCACTGGAATATTCTAAAAAAGGCAGTAGAGATCCTTCAAGTGCATACACAGCACAATTAGAAGTCACACAATGCAGGCGATGATAATGACAAACAAGACTGTCAAGTGGAAGACCTCTTGTTTGAACTCGAACCTTCCCAGTTTGCTAGGTCTGAGGCATCCCCCGAAATAGCAGCAAGTCCTGGAAGCCTTGGTCACAGCCTGACTAGGACGTGGAATCGAGAGGAAATTGGGATGAGGTGGCCGGCTATGCCTCATTCCTCTCGGACACCCTGACGTACACAGGAAGTAACAGGCAGGACTGTCATCCGTTAGGACAAAGGATAATGATGTAAAAAGAGTCCAAAATTCAAAGATCTCAGATAATCATCCCCAAGTCATGGGAACTGCTTACCTGACAGAAAATCAAATTTACTATTGGAACTGTAACATGTCATGTCATTTCCTTGGCTGTGTATCCCCTTCTGTTCCCTGATGATGAGACACATATTTTTTTTTCTCTCGTCAGGTTTCCAAGACCAGCCTGATGATGCCTCCCGCAGGGGCACAACAGCAGCTCCTGTTGAAACTCTTTTGACATGACTCCACGGAATTTTGAACTTGTCCTAAATCCAGGTTAAACGTGAAAAAACAGAAGGTCTTTGGAAAGAGATACTTTTGCTTGTTTTCTTTTTTTGCCCCCAAAACAAAAGAGAACAAAGCAGGCTAACCAATGGAATTAAATGCCCCCTTGAGATCATGTTTGCTCTGATAATATCAAAATTTCTTGCCCTTAAGCCCTCATGTTGATGCTGGTGTTTGTATATGCCAAACCTTTACGTTTTTGGTGTTCTTGAGCTACTTTTATCCATGATTATACCAACCACTTTTAAAAAAAACTTACATTTCCCTATGTTCTGGAATACTTCTGACTAAACATCATATTAGTTCATAATAAATGAAAAGTTTGAAGTTTTCCTTGGAAATATCAGGTTTTAAAGAGTTGCTTTTCATTATAGGCATCTGCTCAGAATTTTCAGAATACTATTGTAATAATTGCCTTTGATAGATATAGATTCCAAGGCAGTAACATCTAATACATTTTTAGTATCTGAATCCTTGCAAAGTAATTTTCTGGACTATTTCTTTTTCACTCCTTCTGAACTTATGACAGGAAATCCTTGTTTTCCACGTGTCCTGTTAACTGAAACATGTTTGTATCAGAACCATCCAAACCATGCATTTTTTAATTTAACCTTGTCAAGATTCAAGCATCACTGTTCTAATAGCAGTGGCATTTTTCTCTAAAATTATTAAAAAGTTACTCAGATTGCCTTAAATCTATGTATTCTTGGGCTACTGATGGAGTGCAGGACAAGCACAAAGGGCTTCTGCAGAGTTCTCCGTGATCTCATGGGTTCCTAGTCCTGGATGGAGCAGCCACGTACTTCTAAGGAGCCTGGCCAAGCTGTGCCACTGTCCCCAGACACTGCTTTCTAAAAATCTGTCAACTGCACAGCATGTGGCTCCACTCTCTAGTTCCCATGCCTCTTGCCCCTAGCAGTCTATTCATCTCTGTTGAGAAAAAAAGGAAGAAAACTATTAGTGTGTACCCCAGTTATGGGTTTTTGTGGGGGTCAAATTAAAAGCCTACAAGGCACTCTGTGTTTTCTAGGCAGAAAACACAGTAAGGATTCAATGAAAAGTGAAAGTTGCTCAGTCATGTCCTACTTTGTGACCCCATGGAATGTAGCCTGCCAGGCTCCTCTGTCCATGGAATTCTCCAGGCAAGATTACTGGAGTGGGTAGCCATTCTCTTCTCCTTGGAATCTTTCCAACCCGGGGACTGAATCCAGGTTTCCTGCATTGCAGGCAAATTCTTTGCCATCTGAGCCAACAGGGAAGCCCAAGAAGTCAATAAGTGTTAGCAATTTAATGAGTGTTTGCCACAATTCTGTCTGCTTGTAGGAGATAATTCTGAGGCTTGTAGCCATATTCATAAAAGACATTCATTTTCCCTTTCCAAGAGCCATTTGAAGCTTCCATGCTAATTTGATCTGGGTTATTGCATTAGTTTTCTACTGCTGCTATAAAAAATTACCACAAATGCAGTGGCTGAAAACAGCACAGGGCTGCTTTCCCCAGGAGGCTCAGGAGAGAACCCATCTCCTTGTCTTTTCTAGCTTCTACAGGCCTCCTGCATTTGTTGGCACATGAACTCTTCCTTAATCTTCAAAATCAGGAGTGTAGAATTGTCAAATCTCCCACTGCTTCCAAAACCACAGCTCTTTCTGTGACCATGACATTTTGGCTTCCCTCTTCTAAGGAACCTTGTCCTTACATTGGGCCCAGCCAAATAATCCACAATAACCTTCCCATCTCTCCATCTCAAGATCATAAGTCTTGGAGATTAGGATGTGGACAGAACTGAGGGTCCATTAGTCCATCTACCCCAGCACTTGATTTCTCATCTTCAGTGAAAACAAGGGACTAGGTGACATTGGAATTTTCAGATGACTCAAAACTATCAAAGCTATTTATTTTCAGGATTGTTTACATATTATCATGTATCAGAAATATCCAGATAAAAACTCCGTCAAACATTATGAGTTGGTTGATGCATCATCCATTTCTAACTCTTTTCTTGCTTTGTTACCCCTGCTCAGAAAGTGCATACTTCCTTGGAATGGCCAAGTGACACAGTTCTTGCCAATGAGATATAAGTCAAATCTATTGGGAATTTTGGGGAAACTTTGCTTACATCATTCAAAAAGACCTATGTCTCCCCCTTATTTGGGGGTACATACCTGATTGCTGGAATTTCAGCAGTCATCCTGTAACCATGAGGAGAAGGCTAGGCTAGGGAATCACAAAGACATTGACCCTGCCATTATTAAGTTACTGAAACAACAGTAGCAACCACCCTAGTAACTTCCTGTTATGTAAGAATAAGTAAACTCATATTTGTGCTACCCACAGTACTTAGGTTCTCTATAACTTACAGTTGAACAAATATAGCAGCTTAATAAATTACCGAGTCTAACCCTGAATGCCATATCCCATAGAAGTCACATAGCAGGACAATAGCAGGAATAAACACTGATAATATTTTACTGGATAATGAATTTATGCTATTATCTGATTATTTTTAAACTTATTAATGGAAAACTCCCCTCTTGAGTCAAACCGATAACTTTACAGGCCAGAAATAAATTGTTGTCCAACATAAGCCGGCTGAGGAAAGCTTGCCAAGTATTTTTCTCTTTAAAAGCATCTCCTATTTCTTATGCTGAGTGCTGAAGAATTGATGCTTTTGAACTGTGGTGTTGGAAAAGACTCTTGAGAGTGCCTTGGACTGCAAGAGATCAAACCAGTCCATCCTAAAGGAAATCAACGCTGAATATTCATAAGAAGGACTGATGCTGAAGCTGAAATTCCAATACTTTGGCCACCTGATGTGAAAAGCTAACTCACTGGAAAAGACCCTGATGCTAAAATGATGGGAAAGATTGAAGGCAAGAGGAGAAGGGGATTAGATTGTTGGATTAGATGGTTGGATGGCATCACTGACTCAATGGACATGAGTTTAAGCAAGCTTCGGAAAGATGATGAAGGACAGGAAAGCCTGGCATGCTGCAGTCCATGGGGTTGTAAAGAGTCAGACACGACTGAGTGACTGAACAACAACAGCAAATTCCTTATGTTTAGTCTTCATCTCTGCTTACCCTTAAAGGTCTATTATTTCTGCAATACAAAATATTTTTCTACCTCTGTTTACATTGGACTTGGATTACTTATTGTCTCACCATTGTTTTTTTCCCTTGGGTAAGTGAAGTTCCTTTCAGTTCTGAAAGTCAAGGTTTTGTATCACTGCAGAAGAAAAACCTTTGTTTTTGAAGCTAAAATACTTTGCTCATAGGGGATTTCCAAAAGAATTGAATGGCACACTCAGGGGTGCAAATTCTAGGGAACCCCCTTAACTTCTCCTGTTCCCCCAATAGCAGCCAGTTTCCATGAAGCACTGGCTGCAGCCTGGATAAAGGGATTTTCATACTTTCTGACCCCTGAAGATACTTACCTTGGGTCAGAATGCTGAGTGGTCAGCAACCTTTATGTAGAATTATGTGGAATGTGCAATGCAGAAGTAAAAACAAGGAAAAGCAGAAAGATAAGAGACAGAGGTTCATGGTCATGCAGTCTTGACAGAAGTATTAATCATAAAAGAAAAGTCTACAAACCCGTCTTAAACATAATGGTTAGTGTATTAGTCGAGAAGGCAATGGCAACCCACTCCAGTACTCTTGCCTGGAAAATCCCATGGGTGGAGGAGCCTGGTAGGCTGCAGTCCACAGGGTTGCGAAGAGTCGGACACGACTGAGCGACTTCCCTTTCACTTTTCACTTTCATGCATTGGAGAAGGAAATGGCAACCCACTCCAGTGTTCTTGCCTGGAGAATCCCAGGGACAGGGGAGCCTGGTGGGCTTCCGTCTATGGGGTCGCAAAGAGTCCGACATTACTGAGGCGACTTGGCAGCAGCAGCAGCAGCAGCAGTGTGTTAGTCCCTCAGTCATGTCCGACTCTTTGCAACGCCATGGACTGTAGCCTGCCAGGCTCCTCTGTCCATAAGAGGGTAGTTACTATGAGAATTGCTGCTGCTGCTGCTAAGTCGCTTCAGTCGTGTCCCACTCTATGCGACCCCATAGACAGCAGCCCACCAGGCTCCCCCGTCCCTGGGATTCTCCAGGCAAGAACACTGGAGTGGGTTGCCATTTCCTTCTCCAATGCATGAAAGTAAAAAGGGAAAGTGAAGCCACTCAGTCGTGTCCGACTCTTCGAGACCCCATGGACTGCAGCCCACCAGGCTCCTCCATCCATGGGATTTTCCAGGCAAGAGTACTGGAGTGGGGTGCCACTGTTAATTCTTGAAATGTTAGAAAACTTATAAAAATTTTTATAATTTCAGGTATTTCGACTCCATTTTCAGTGTAGACACTTTAGAGATACCCATATACGTGTTTAATTTTAAGATGGTATAAACTTTAGAAAACACCATCAATTTAACTATAATTTTTTTCTTTTTGTGTGGAGGACATAAAGCAAACCACACTGTGTAGACAAACAAATTTTTATGCAGCCTAATTTTATAAAAATATACAGCATGAAAAGTGAGAATTTTTGTCTTGAAGGAAAATTCTAGTTCTTGTGGCTCTGCCAGAGAGATCTAAGCTCAGATTCTTCACTGTGAACCTGGAATGTGAACTATGGTGGTGGAGCACGTGGTGGGGCTTGTGTTGTGAGGGCATGCTTGGAGAAATGTAAAAGAATTAAGAAAAAGGAAAAATCATGTCACAACTTGGTCAATATTTACAACAAATTTTGGACTTGAGTGCCATAGAAAGTTAAGAATTGAGTTGATTTCACATGTCCTGGTTTATCTGAAGATAAATGGGTCCTACCCTTGACAATATTGTGAAAAGATGAAGACCCATTAGAGCTTATCAGGAAACACACAGGAAAACCAAGAATGAGAGTTTGGATTTCAGCTTACAATCAATTTGTGATGTGACCGAGCACATTGTTTAGGCTTGCTGGCCTATGATATCTTCTGCAAAATTAGCACAAATAGGCTATTGATCTCCCACAAAATATCTGAGCCATTGAAAGCACAGGGTTGTACTTCTTTGGGATTACCCAGCGAGTCTGGGGCAGGGATGTGATGGAGGAATTTTCCTCATTTAAGCAGAGTGGCTGCAGGGCCTTGACTGGCGTAATGTAGGTTCTGGGGCCAAAGTGAGGAGCAGCACTGGGGCCAGGAGCTGGCACCTGCCACCCACCAGCATTGTTCAACCTTCTGAACTCCAGCCCTCTGGGCCAAGGGTCTGTGAGAGGAGTGAGGGCGAGCCTGCCAAAGACCACAAGACCATGTGGAGGCTGAGGATACAGACCTTGGCTTTCAAATCTGTATGACAGATGGTGAAAGTCAAGTGGTCATTTAGTTTCTGCCATCAGGCCTTAGCTTTCTGTCCATTCCTGAGTTCATGTCTGGTATGAGGCACTCATAAGCACTACTAACCTGATGAAATTTGTGAAGGGATGGAGCTGAGGGTAAGAAGAATTCTAAGGGCTACAACGTGACCACAGTGTGAGAGAAAACAACTAATCGCAAGTGGGAACAAAATCTTCTGCAAATGCAAATGGGAGAAATCTTAAAATAATAAAAAGGATTCTGGAGAATAAAAATCTATCACAAAGTAAATTGATAAGCGTCCCATGCAATGCAATCAACAATGCTCACATGCTTTCTACAGTTAAACAGACTTAGGAACAATCTCTTGGGATCTAACTGAATCATAAGAACAAGAGTTTTTGTCCTCATTCTAGAATGGTGCTTTTCAAAATGTAGATTACAACTCATAAGTGGGTCATAAAAATTAGTGGGCCATGACTAGCATATTTTCTTTCTAATGAACTAAAGTAGAATAGATGATATCAGATTGAATGACACAAAGTGAGTTCTGTGAAGCTTTTGCTTCAATTGTGTGTGTGTGTGTGTGTGTGTGTGTGCTGGGACACAATGCAGAATATACTTCTTACTGTGGGTAGCTGTCAATAAAAGATTAAAAAACTTTTTTTGAGACTTTCAAAAAATCTGGAGTAAACTTTGTGTTGCGGGCTGAATTGTATTCCTCAGAAACATATGTTGAAATCCTAAGCCCAAATGTGTATATGAACTTATTAGTATATAGCATCTCTGCAGGCCTAACACAAGTCGATACATTAGGGAACATTTTAAACATAATGTGAATTTCACATTTGCTTATGTATGATTTATTCTAGAAGAAATACTAAATGAATGCACCCAGCTGAACCTAACTGTCCTGGAAAACTCAAAATGCTCATAAGCACACATCTCAAATACCTACCTAAGTTGAACAGGTGTTATGAGCCATACCCATCTGCTGTTACAAGTCCCCTGACTGATTTCAGACAACTCTCCTTCCACCATATCACACTTAACTCACAACTGCTACCCTTCTTGTCTTTGTCAAGATGAAGTAACATTAATTTTAGTATTTTTGCATTTCTTATCCATTCAAAATATGTGGTTATGTTTTTTTCCAAGGTTCTATTTTTCTTTACATGTTACTGCTGACATTTTTGAGTATTGTGTCTGAATCACATTTTTTAAACAAGCCCTGAGGTTGTCATTGTGTGATTCTGTAGGACACAGTGAATGTTTTAGGAATGCTATGTCCTGTGATAGCAGAAGTGATTGCACAGTATTTAAAACCATGACACTGAATGAGATTATCTAAGGGGTAGCAACAGAAGAAGTTTGAGTCCAGGGGCACATAAACCATAAACTTCACAGGTAGAGGAGAGGAGGAGTCAGCAAAGGAACCATCTGGTGAGATTGGAGGAGTTGGCTTCTAGAGCTGTGGTTCTAGAGAGTGTTTCAAGGAAGCGCTAATCCACTGTGTCCAGTGCTACAGAGAAATCAAGAAGGAAGAGCACTGACTAAGCAATGACCCTGAATATAGTCACATGGAGGTCTTGAGGGATTTTGATAAGTGCAGGTTGGGTAGAGTAGTGAGGGTAAGCTGAATTGGAGAAGGCTTAGTAGAGAAAGGGAAGAAAAGAACCTATTTCTGAGTAATCATGATATACATTTTATTTGATTTTGATACAAGTCTTTTTCAAGTAAGTTCTATCTTTAACAGGCATATTTATGTGTTGCATGGTATCTCATAGATCAGATCTACTTATAATTTTCAAAGATGACTTTGGAGTTCCTACTGTATGCCTGGCAGTGGGAGGGAGGCGCTGTGTTTACGAGGGTAGAAGCTAGAATTGAGGCAGACTTCCTTGTGAATTGTGGTCCCACCCCTCACTAGTTGTCTGAAGTAAGCTTTGCTTTGTAATTCCTAAAATGGGGTTAATATCCTATCTCAGTGGGTCACTGTTGGGACGATGTAAGTGAAGTGCTTCAGGATCTTATCTGACACACAGGATGGCTTAATAAAGATCATTAACTTTTTTAAAAACAATGCTGACAGTAAAATTTGGCTTTGAATTTACAATAAAGTCAGGGAGATGAGACAGATAAAAAAAAAAATTAAATATGTAAATAAGTATGGTCGAAGTGATTACAGAAAATGGGACTTAAAATGGAATCTAATAGAGCAATAGCTCTGAGAGGGATTCACTCACTTTTACTGAAACCTGCCACTCTGCATAGAGGCTGTAAGCTCTTATTTGTTCAAGCCTCACAATCATGCCCCGAGAAGGCATTTCTCCCCAGCTCCTGGGAAGAAGACTGAGGCTCCAGGAGGCTCCTTCTTTTGCTCCAGGTCAACAATTTGTTGGGTAGCTGAATGCCAAGGCCCCTATATCTTCCCCAGCAGGCTGTTCTGCAATGCATCCCAGAAGATTTCTCAGAGGACTGAAGGACTGAGTGCCACTTAATGAGAGCCATGGCTAGTTCAATAACTCACCCATGTTAAGGCTTTTACTCCCTCTCCAATTCCCCTGCCTCTCATTCCTGTGCTCCGAGAAAAGTTTCCGAATAAATTATGTGCACTCAAGTCTTCACCACAGCCTCTTCGTTCAGGGAAACTCAGGCTAAGTAACCATGCTAAAATCAGCAGGAGCAAGGAGGTTACTGGATTTGAGGAGTTCGTGGGGGAAAGAGAGAGGATGCAAGTCAGAGGGAACTGAAGCGAAAGGAAACAAACTGTAGTCTTCCAAGGAGGAATGCAGGGTCAGCAGGCGAAAAGTCCGGGGCAATTCCCAGCCCAAAGCTGATCTTCTTACCCTCACTGTCTTCTGCCAGGACCCTCCATGGCTGGACCAGTTCTCAGATAGTGAGGAAGGGTTAACCTTGATGCAGTCTATAGAGGTCAGCCTCCTAGGGCAGAGAAGGATGGAATGTAGAACAGGAAGCAAAAAAATTCTTAGCACAACTGGGCTTACTCACACATCAGATTTTCCTCCTGCAGACCATGTCTCACACAATTGACTGTAGCTTTGCCTTGCTTCTAAAGGCCATCTTTTCAAAGTATGTCAATCCTTCTAAGATGAGGTTCCTCTTCTGAGCACACAGGAATCGCTTGTCTGCAAAACAGATTATTTTTATTTATTACTGTTGAGCATGGGTTTCCCAAGTGGCGCCAGTGGTAAAGAATCTACCTGCCAATTCAGGAGACACAAGAGACATGGGTTCAATCCCTGGAACCTGAAGATCCACTGGAAGAGGGAATGGAAAACCACTCCAGTATTCTTGCCTGGGAAAACACCATGGACAGAGGAGTCTGGTGTGCTACACAGTCCTTGGAGTCACAAAGAGTCAGACACAATTGAGCACGCACGCCATCATTCGTCCATATATTTTATACATGTTATTTATAGTTAGAATTAATGAATATATATATTTGTATATTTATTAGAATTAATGAACAAATCTTGATACATTATTTAAGTCCATAGTTTACTCAGATTTCCTTATTTTATACATATTGTCTTTTTTCTGATCTAAGACCCCATCCAGGATACCACATTAGTTGGCGTGTCTTTTTAGGCCCTCTTGGCTTTGGCAATTTCTCATAGGTTACTTGCCATTGATAGTCTTGACAGTTTTGAGGTGTACTGATCAGGTTTATTGTAGGATGTCCCTTTATTTGTCTAATATCTTTCTCTAAGATAGATTTTTGGGGAGAAAGATTGTTACGGAGTCCAAGCTCCCTCTGCTCACCACACGATAAGTCGATGAATCTGAGACGAGGTGTTCGGACTAGGAAGTGCCTCTATTCTGGAGCTGGTTGATGGAGAAGATGGCAGGCTAGCACCTCAAGATAACCATCTTATCCGGGCCTGGATGTTAGATTCTGGATTAGAGATGGGGGAGGGGGGAGGTGAGGAAACAAAGTAAAAAGACCATTTAATTCTAGCGAACATCTCCTAGAATGGCAAGCCTCAGGTAGGGGGATGTGTTAGTTTCACTTCCTTGCAGTTATTTCATGGGTGGTATAAAATGGAGTATCTCCTGTCATATCAACAAACAAAGATGTCACATCTATCTGTGATTCAGTCCTCTGCAAATGTGAATTTCTGAAAGCCGTAGATGAGGGGTGCCAGGGCACTGTAGTCATTTGCCACACAAAGAATTCAAGAATGTCACGTCCTTCACAGGTGGGCGGGGTCAGGTTATCTCCCTGGAGGCAGGCCATTATGCATGCTTATAATACCAAAAGTGGCAAGATAAGAGTTAAAGTCACAGAAGCAGATCCAGCCTAAAATTCAGCCTAAATTAACCCTTCCTAGTTACAAGATCACAGAGGTGAAGTATATTGTCATCACATCATATCAAAGGTACATCCTGTCAATCTGATTCATGACCATTGATGCTGACCTTGATCACCTGTCTGGAATAGTGTCTGTCAGGTTTCTCCCCTGAAGTTATTCTCCTCCCAGCACTTTTCATACTATTCTCTTTGGAAGGGAGTCACTATGCACAGCCCACACTTGAGAAATGGGTAGTTACATTCCTCCTACTTTAGGGCAAATACATCATTTAGAATTCTTCTGCATTAACTGAATATGCAACATTATATAATATGTAATGGAATAGATAGCTATTCCATTCTAGTATACATGCATAGTAGCATTAGAATTGTCAGCCTGTACCTCCATGAGAAATAACCTCATCAACTGCTCATATACAGTTCCTTTTTACCCTTAGTCTTACAAACTTCTCTCATGTCCAAAGTGACTTAGGTCTGCATGTCTCCCTCCACCCACTTGGGTAAGATGGTCTAAAACATTCTTAATACATTTAGATTCCTTTTTCCCAATTTCATCAGTCTACAATGGTCTTTAATTAAAATCAACAGCGATGAAGTAATTTATGAAAGACTCTCCACGACAGTTTGCCTGATTACCACAGGGATGAATCACGGAGGGAAAGGCCCGCATTTCTGTGCTGCTGGAGGCGAGCTCTGAGTCGGCTGGGCTGCAGTCTGGCTCACTGTGACCTCTGCCTGGGAGCCCTGCACAAGGGACCTGCCATAGTAAGACAGCCTCAGCTGTGCTGTGACGGTTTTGCGAATGCATCTGTCCTCCGTGTGTTCAGGAGGGTGTGCTCCGATATAAGTCAGCCTTTAATATCCGGGTATTTGTGACTCTGAAACACAACTTTTGTTCTTACTGTTTAGTTCCTCAGTCTTGTCCAACTTTCTGTGACTCCATGGACGGTAGCCTGCTCGGCTACTCTGTCCATGGGCTTGCTCAGACAAGAATACTAGAGTGGGAAACCATTTCCTCCTCTGGGGGATCCTCCTGACCCAGGGATCGAACCCACATCTCCTGCACTGGCAGGCAGATTCTTTACCACTGAGCCACCAGGGAAGCCCGAAACACAACATACTTGGTTCTTTTCTTGTTCTTTGAGAAAAATCTACCAATTTCTTTTGGAGTCATGGAGCTATGTATAGGGTTGGCTAAAAGATTCATTCAGTTTCCCCAAACATCCTATGGAAAAACTCAAATGAACTTTTTGGCCAACCCAATAAATAAAATCTCTCTCCAGCCTCAAGAATAGTTTCTTCCTCTTATTTTTTCTCTTTCCCAAATAGGATTTATTTTTCTTGAGTGTGAGTTAAAAGATACTACAAGAAAAAGAGAGTTTAATAAAAAGAAAAACATGGGCACAACCCTAGCTTAATTTTTCTTAAAAAATGATGATAGTGCATCTAACTGGATAATGAAGAAAAGATTAGATATATTATGAAAATAATAACATCTCTGCTTTCTCTCTGGATTATGTAGCTGTTAAGCCGTTTATTTAATTTGTTGAATATTTTTTGGTTTTCACTCTGTTTATAAAAAATGGTTGCCAGTTTCAAGTCTCATTGAGGAGAAGGAGCCAGAGGGCATTGTAACAGATATGCACTAATCCTAAAACAGTGTTTGAACATGACAGCTGGCACTCCTTAGCAGGACTCAGGTGTTACAACCAAGTCTTAAGCCACAGCAGAATTAGAAAAATATCCTACATGGACACTTTTCTCAGTGGCATATAGTTTGAATTTCTATCTTCAGTGAACAGAAGGGGAAAGGACTGTGAAATCCATTTTCAGTTGGGGACATATGAAGAGGGCTTATGGAAAGAGGGAAGTTAAAAGATGAATCCAATCTTTCCTTTGAGAAAATAAATCAGAAAAGCCCTATTTAGACTGGACATTTGGAATACCATTGCCTTTGGGACTCTTTCAGTGGGAATGTTTGAACACAGATCCTTGGGAAATTGACCAGGCTCCTTGTGTCTGTGTGTGTTAGTTACTCAGTTGTGTCCAACTCTTTGCAACCCCCTGAACTTTAGCCTACCAGGCTCATCTGTCCATGGGGTTCTCCAGGGCAAATTACTGGAGTGGGTTGCCATTTCCTCCTCCAGAGGATCTTCCTGACCCAGGGATTGAACCCAGGTCTCTTGCACTACAGGAGGATTTTTACTATCTGAGCCACCAGGGAAGCCCTTCATTGCTCCATACTTTTCTTTATTTAAGTGTCTACCTGCCACAGAATTGTTGAAACCCTTACACCTCCTGGAATTGGAAAGCCAGTCCTTCCCAAACCCTGCCTTTTGGGGGAGAGGCAGAGTTCAGGGAAGCCCTCCCTCGTCTTAGGGAGGTGCAAGCCAGCGTGAGCAACCTGACAGCGGGCCTCCTTGTGTTTTGCATCCGAGATGCCTCACTGGTCTCATCCTTGCCTTGGTCCCCGGAGGCACCCAACGTTATCTGCAAGATTTGAGGTTTAGGCACTACAGCAGCCTGGGCATCTCCCAGGCACATGCAGGAATGTGACAGCATGGGGGTTCAGCTACAGCATTAGCCCCAGTAAAAATGAAGGGCAAGTTGCTATCCCTCAACCTCAGCTGTGGGAAATGAGTTTACTCCTCTGATCAAAATGCACCTAGAAGGCCCAAGTGCACCTGTAACCGATTAATCTCCCAGAGTCAGCCCAGTCTAATCTGCCTTCTTGAGCAGCTGAGAATGTGTGTTTTCGCAGCTGTGTAGTTTGACTATTTTTCCAGTGGCTTAGGGCTGGCTGGCTTGGTCTCCAAGTAGATCCTCCTTGGCCCATTCTTGCTAACTCTGACTTCTGTCCCCACTACAGGTCCTCAGACCCACCCTGGGTGGTGTTCTGTCAATGATTGTTAACTTTTCTGTAATCAGAATGCCTAGATGCTGATTCTCAGCTGGGTTGTGTCTTTCCTACTGCAGGGAAATTAACTTGTTCCTGGAAAAGTCTAGCACCTCAGTGTCTTGACTGCTCAGATTTTGCATATTTAGAGAAAGCTTTTCCTTATAATTCCCAGATATGACACTTTCCTCTCTACTCCCCCAAGCACCTGGCTTGCATTTCTCATTACTGCTTCCTCTGCCCTGTATTTACAGGGCCTGCCATACATCTCTTGCCCTCACCAGTCTATGGGCTCCATGAGTCCTGGGTCAGTATCTCATTAGGCTCTGATTCTTCACAGCATTTAATCCAGTGCATGTGGACTTGGGATGTGCCTCAGAAAAAAAACAATTCTTAAACAAATAAACTAGTGAATAGTTGAATTTATAACTATCAAAGAATTCACAGAAAGCTTTGCCTCTGATTGGACAGGAATGTCTTCTTCCTGGTGTTGAAGCTTCTCTTTGTCAGCCAAAGAGCTGCTTTAGGGAGATGTTGTGGTCACTGAGGGGTGGCCACAGGGAGCGCTAAAACAGATCCGGGAAAGAGACATTGTCATGAGTCAAACTTAGGCACTTATTTGGATAATAAAGGGTAATGCCGGAGTTTGTAATAAGGTAGATCAGACAGTTACAAAAGTACAATATGAAGAAATAACTGTTAGTTGGAATCCTGTTGCTTTCAACTGTCAGTAAAAATGTATTTATGCTGGATAAGAGCTTTTAGACTCTATTTTTCCAAGTGTAAATTTTCTTATGATTCAATACTATGTATCTGCAGAGTTGAGTCTGGAGTATTATGATTTGATAGAAAAATTCCCCAGTGTACCCATCAAACACTCTCTGGTTGGTTGTTTTCTTTTTTAAGTTTTTTTTTTGTTTTGATGTGTATCATTTTTAAAGTCTTTATTGAATTTGTTACAACATGGCTTCTGTTCTTTTTGTTTTGACTTTTTTTGGCCACAAGGCATGTAGGTCTTAGCTCCCTCATTAGGGATTGAATCCACACCCCCTGCATGGGAAACCAAAGTCTTAAAACCACTGGACCTCCAGGGACGTTCCTGGTCAGTTATTTAATTTAGAGTAAGCTAAAGGATGCCCAAGAGCTTGCCAATCTTTGAAACATTAGTTTATGCTTCCCAATGGTTTTTGAAAACACAATTATTTAAAAACAAAACAAAAGACACAATTACTCAGAGTGCTCATTACTTAGAGATCCAAATGTACTTCTTGTCATAAATATAATTTAAATATTTAAATGTGATTTGTTATATGTTCAATGGCTCATTTGAATATATAGTGAATAAAATGTTAATATTTCAATAAGTAATATCTATTAACAAGACCTCAAAATGTATCAGCTATTTAATTAACACAATACCCACATTTTCCTCAAATACAAAACAAGAAGTACTTTCTGCTAGAAATTCCACACCATGATGATGTTCTCATCACAATTTGTGAACGACATTTTGTCAGAGCTGAGAGGAAGGGATTTCTCCTACAGCCCTGAGAGCCAAAAAAGTATTTATTTAAAACTCCGGTGGGAACATGTCGATCCCAAACTGACACACTGCTATATTTAAAACAGGTAACCAACAAGGACCTACTGTATAGCACAGGGAACTCTGTTCTGTGTTAAGTGGCAGCTTGCATGGGAGGGGATTTCGGGGAGAATGGATACATGTATATGTATGGCTGAATCCCTTTGCTGTCAACCTGAAACTATCACAGCATTGTTAATCAGCTATACTCCAATATGAAATAAAAAGTTAAAAAAAATTCCAGTGAGGAAATGAGCATGTCACAGGACCTAAGTAGGAAAGGAAGGGAAAAATCATCACTCGGATTAATGCCTTCTGCTGTAATTGTTCTCCTACCACCATGTCCATGGAACCAGAAAGAAGTATGGAGGACACAGAGATGAGTTACCTATGTATCATATACAAATTGAAATCCACCAGTTCCCCTCTCCTTCCCATTATTTCCCAGTGTTCCCCTTTACGAAACAGAGTAACCTGATATCATACACAGAAGACAGTAGAGTATGGCCCTGACTTAAAGAAAACTTCTGGTGAAAATTTAATTCCTTTTGCTTCACAAAAATATATAAATTAAGTATCCCTCAAATTCTTTATGATCTGACTTGAGCATGGAATCCCATTGACTCATATATAGCATGCTATGTTTTTTGGTCCACCAAAGTGTGTTTAAAAATGAGATTTTGTGGCTTTCCTAAGCTGGTTTAATAATGAGGAAGATAGTCAGGCTTGGCTTTTCCCTGTTTTAAGTTAAATAAGGTTCTGATAAAAAACAAACCAAACTTCCCCTTTCCTCTGTGTTTCTCCTCTTTCATAGCTTTAGATCCTTCCAAAATACCTATCAGATTAAGGTGGGATGCCTTCGAGATCACTATAGATAGCAGAAATTAACTTTTCAACAGTCTTAATTTATTAGGCATTATGCTAAAAGCTTGCTATTCATCATCACTGGGCAAAGATATATTTATGTGGGATGAGGTCTCCTTGATTGGAACCATAATCATATGCTGTCTGTTGCTGCTTAACCATAATCAGTGTCCAGGGAATTGCACAAGTGATCCGGGATTTTATTTCAGAGAGATCCTGTACTATGCATAAGCTCTCTGTGAACAAATTCACCATGAAATCCCAGAAAGTCCAAAGATGAGTCATCTGGTATATGGTAGTTCTGGTATATGAATCTCTGATCAAGCTGGTGTTATCTGGTGTGTTGATCAGACTGTAAATGAGGGTGTGTAGTGGGTGGCAGATGTAGAAAGAAGGCAATTTGATGAATGGCAGCTGTTAAAATGAAACAAGGAAGGAGTAGCAGTAAATCTGTGGTTGAGGATACTCTACCATGTACAGAGGGGCCCTGTGCTGACAGCCACAAGCTGGCAGAATCAAGGAAATGAATCGCTAACTTTGGAAGCATCGGAGGTGGCCAGAAGTTGAACACGTGCCCACAGAGAAAATGATTTAATTTTGTACACGCTTTCCCAGTTCACATGGACCCGTCCCTGAATACACAGCAAACTCCTCCTCGAGAAGAAAAAACACACACACCCCTTCATTTCCCTGATTAATTTGTATTTTATATCAACATCATACATTTGGTTCCTTCTTCTCTTATTACAATCTATGCTTTCCTTCCTTTCTCTGGCAGAGTGAAATATGGAGAATCAGAAAAAAAAAAAAAAGAGACTATCTCAACTTGTCCTTAAAACAGAGTCCTAGTGTGGCTTTTTGAAAAGAGGCAAGAGTTTGTCAACTCTCTGGGGGGAAAAAAGTACCAAACTGTGCCGGATTTCTTGTTTGTTTTGTCTTTCTTTGTGTATATGTATGATAATAGGTTCTGCATATGAGTTTGCAAAGTTGCTGGTTTAGGCAGGAGGATATTTGTACTGTTCGTCCTTGCTGATTGAGGCAGGGCATGGGATCCACAGCTGTGAGAAGGGCAAGGACAGTTGGAATGGACACAAGGCACCTGTGTTTTCTGTTCATTCTGTACTCTCACTAGCTACTCATTCAGCTCTGGGTTATCTTTCAAAACCTCCTACAGGTTCTGCCTCTCAGGAAACCATTTTCAATATACATTCCCTGATCTCCAACTCCATGCCTCATGAATCATTTTCCCCGTACTATTTCTAGACTTTGTGCATATCTCAATATATTGAATCCTTAAGTTTGCATTCAGTTTACACAAGTATGTGAACCCCTACACAGAACTAATAGTGAATGGCAGAGTAGAGACCAAGTAAATGTACATTTAACTGACCTGGCTGCAGTCATTTGGATATGGCACATGGGCAAGCCCAGGAATTCACTGCTCTCCAAGGGTAGGATCAATCTCATTGATACCTTATTTATTTTTTGGCTCTATAAGTTTCCCTCCAAGTCAGTTCTGGTCTGTTGTGAAATGTCTTTCTCATGAGCTACTTCCTCTTCCATCCTGTTAACACACAAACTCACATAGTCCAGGCAGAATGTTTCTTTGTAGATTCTAGGCAGTGATGGGGAAATGAAAATACCGTATTGCATTAATCCTAAAACACAGATTTTTTTTTTCACCTTATGAGTTGAAATTAGGGCATATCTTAACATTCATGACTGACATTGGGGAGTAGTATACTCCTCATTGGAGAAGGCAATGGCACCCCACTCCAGTACTCTTGCCTGGAAAACCCCATGGACGGAGGAGCCCGGTAGGCTGCAGTCCATGGGGTCGCTCAGAATCGGACAAGACTGAACGATTTCACTTTCACTTTTCACCTTCATGCATTGGAGAAGGAAATGGCAACCCACTCCAGTGTTCTTGCCTGGAGAATCCCAGGGACGGGGGAGCCTGGTGGGCTGCTGTCTGTGGGGTCGCACAGAGTTGGACACGACTGAAGTGACTTAGCAACTTAGCAGCATACTCCTCATTGGAGAAGGAAATGGCAATCCTCTCCAGTATTCTTGCCTGGAAAATCCCATGGACAGAGAAGCCTGGCAGGCTATAGTCTACAGGGTCACAAAGAGTCGGACACAACTTAGTGACTAAACAACAACAATATTCCTCAAAACTAAATGAATGGTATTTTACCATTATGATTGGCCATGTCTTTTGCTTTCTGATTTGCACCTTTCTGAATTTGAATGATGGTGTCTTAGATCTCTTAAAATATGGTACTTAGGGAAGTAGTCCTACTAGCTAGCAGCCAGCCCAGCTCTACCAGGTTATATGGTGAATTCTGGATATGGTCCAAGTGGTACGTTAAAAACAAACTCCAAACAGACTTTTTTAGAATAAAATGAGAAGATCAGACTTAAGGATCAGAAGGCAAAGTTCACGTGATAGTCATTGTTACATCTCTGGTTTTTGACTATGTGCCTGCCATGTATATAATACATAAATCATTAAAATAATTACTAACAGCTCTGGGGTCTTTACTCTGTGGTCACTGTGTATTAAGTGCTTTTCATATATAAGGTCATCTAATGTTTAGGACATCACTTTGAGTGGGTTTAAATATGATCTCTATTTTTCAGATGCATAGAGATAACATGCTTAAGTCTGTAGACAGTAAGTGTCAGAGCTGTGGTTGGATCCCTAGGTCCATCTGACTTCAAAGGCCATGCTCTTGTTCTCAGTGCAAAGCTTTCTCCCCAGCAGATACTGATATTGGACAAGTGATATTTCTACTGATCTTGCTTGGTCAGAGTTGTCAATTTTTAATTTTCTTTCCCAATTGTCCACTTTCCCAGGCACCATAGTGTCCACTGGTCATTAAGTGACTAGATTTCATATTTGGATAAATATTGCTAATTTGTAATAAACAGTATGTTATATTTTCTTAATTTAATGATAATAGGCAAAATCCTATCAAAACCAAAACCCCCATAAGAGCCATTTCGGTTCATGATGGTATTATACTTCATAAGTGCAATATAATAGAGATAAAATTTTTTAGAAGTAGAAGGAAAAACAAGTACGATCTGTCTTTGATATGTCACCTTGAGGTCATGGAAAACTAAGTTCAATGGGCTTGAACAACCTTCTCTGTTTGGGCCAAGATCTGGTTTTTCCAATACCGAGAATCCCAAGCGTAACCTTAAGAAATGACTGAGGAAATTCGCTTCAGGTACAAAAGATTCTGTTAGACCAGTCAGTCACCTTTTCTCTCTCTATTCATTACAGAGCTCAGAATGAGGTGGAGGTTGGTGGGGGGCAGGGCAGGGGGAGTGCACACCATGCCCGCAGTGGGAGGCGCACTAACTTAGCCCAGACTTCAGGGAGCTGGTTCATCTCCCGCTGCTGGGTGTGGCAGGCACTCCCCTCCCCACCCCTACCTCACAGTCACCTGGAGGCCTTGTTCCAACATGGACTGCTGGACCCACTCCGAGTTTCTGATTTATTAGGACTGTGGTGGGTCCTGAGAATTTATGTATAAACAAATTCCCAGATGCTGCTGATGCTGGTCCTAGATGCCACATTCGGAGAACCACTGGCCTCAACATTAGGAGTCCTAGGCTTGGATCCTGGATTCCTCACTTGACTAGCCGTGATGTAAGGAAACTGTGATATAAGGAGTCTTGGTTCCTTATCTGTAAACCGAATGATAAACTACCTGTTCTACCCATTTTATGACTTGTGTGAAAAGAAAATAATACACTTGCCAATTACTTAAAAGCCTATTATTATCATTACTAATCTTATTGTGAAAGAAATTATAGATTTATGGCACCCCAGCAAGGAGCTGGCAGAATGTTTTAATTACACAAGGCCTAGGAAACAATTCAGAGAATTCAGAGTAAATGTTAAACCCTGAAGTGTGCAACACAGCGGCGTTAGGGACCAGCATGGAATGTGAATCGAAAGAACACGGGTTCTTATGTGGCCCTCCAAAGCTGCATGTATGTGTTCAAATCCTGGCTCCATAGGACTGGAATCAGTTTCCCATCTAGAAAAAGAGAATGAGAGGACCCACCTTGCAAGCTTGTATGAGGGCTGTTCAGATAATGCATTTAAAGAACCAGCACAGTGCCTGACACACAGCTGGTACTCAACAAATATTAGCTCCTTATATAGATGTCACCTTTGGGAAAGATTGAGGGCAGGAGGAGAAGGGGGCAAGAGGATGAAACAGTTGGATAACAATATTGACTCAATGGACATGAGCAAACTCGAGGAGGTAGAGAAGGACAAGGAGGCCTGTTATGCTGCAATCCATGGAGTCACAAAGAGTTGGACACAACTGAGTGACTGAACAACAACAAATACAGCCATGTCCCACAAGGCAGCCAGCTTCCTAATCCTTAAAGGCCATATTCCAACAATGCTGCTTTGAATGAGTAGTTGGACTCACTGACCTCCAAGGTTCCTTCCCAATGAGACCCTAATGTCAACACAAGGCAAATGCATCTGGTCAGCTGCCAGCAACCAAGGACTGTTTCCTTTAGCCTTCTGACTAACAGCTATACACTCATGTCTTTGCCATGACCTACCATATAACCATTAAGCAACACTTTCTGGAATTCCCTAGCAGACAGAGTGCTAACAACAGAAAAATTGAAATTACAGGAGGATCAGTGAGTGGAGCCCTTTATTTTCCCCCTGGATTATGTGACAATCGAATCAAGTCTAAACCAGAGAATGCATGACGGTACAGTGAGCTCTTCACTCGCAGATGCCAGATAAGCTTCAGCAATCTGCTCTGGGTGGGTGGAAGTTCCAGACTTGCAAAACCTGGTAGTTAATAGAAGCAACAACTGGAGCAGAATTGCTGACTGAGTCGTGGAACCTGACGCCATGTCATGGGTCTGGAATGCAGTTAGCTCATGGTGCCATGCTGAACAGATTTGACTTTTATACCTCGTGCTGATTAGAAGTTATTCACTCAGGCTGCCTGTCTTCTTGCGTATTACATGGACTCACACTTGGTCTTTTCAACTTGACATCACAGGCGATACAGATGGGCACGGGGTCCTTGAACATGCCAGCGTGTTTCAGCGATAGCAAGTGACTGACTGGACAAAAACGGGAGTGAATTTGCTCAGCTTCTCTCTTTCTCTTCCTTACTAGGTTCGTAGAGACTGGGAGAGTTGGTTGCCAGACAAGTGAGGAAAGGTGAGGGAGGGTACGGCAGTATAACTTGATCTGACAGCATTTGTTGCCTCTCTTGACATTCCTTGCCAGCAAATATAGAAAATGCAATTCTTTATATGAATGTCTAATATTTTATTTCTTTCCAGATAAGTGAGGAATGAGATGCCTTTTTCTCATGAAAATACTTCCTATGATTGCAGGATAATACACTCTCCAATTTTCAGACATATTTTTTTTTCCTGATTTAAAGTAAATTTCCAACTTCTCTGCCCTCTGCTCTTCTGCTCCTGAATCCCAGTTGCCTTTAATTCTGAGGGCTGTTTCTCATTTTCTTCAATGGTCTCAGCCTTCAAAGTACTGACTTCTTTCCATGTGATTCATTGCCAACTTCCATGATGACTTCTAGATTCGTAGTCCTTCCATCTTGTCCACTTAGATGAGCTCTGTTTTCATCCTGTCTCAGTCACTCCCCCAGCAAATTCACATCTACACTTGGTCACAACTCAGATCTGCTCTGCTTCCAGGAGAACAAATTCTAAAATCTGTCTTCTTTTCTCTCCCTCATTCATTCTCTCTCTCTCTTTCCCTTCTCCCTCCCTCCTTCTCCTACCCGATCTCTCTGCTTTTTCTTTCAGCTTTAGTAAGACCTCTAGCCCATGATCCTGACCAGGTCACCTACTCCATTACCTGAATTGGTTTCATTGCATCCACAGGAGTCTGGACGTAGTGATTGATCATTTCAATTCACCAACACCTATGATCCCCTCTGCAATGTCTCTTAAAACTTTTCATTCCTACTGGTTCTTCTGTCCTATCGTTCTTCCTTTCTTATAATCTGCTTTGCTCTAACCCATATTCATTCCTGTTTCTAAAATGATCATCCTGATTTTCAATCTCCCTGAGAGCTTGTGCAGCTCATCCTCCAAATGTGTGTGTATGTTCAGTCATGTCCGATTCTTTGCAACCTCAAGGACTGTAGCCTGCCAGGCTACAGTATTCTTTTCCAGGCAAGAATACTGGACTGGGTTGCCATTTCCTCCTCGAGGGGATCTTCCCAACCCAGGGACTGAACCCACGTCTCCTGCATTTGAAGGTGGATTCTTTACCATTAGCCACCTGGGAAGTATCTTCTACTTTTCCCCATGGACTTTCTCATCCCTACCTTAAAAAATACCATTTAAAAAAAAATCTATTTCAAATAACACCTCCAGATCCCCCCAACATCCCTTCTCAGTGTTATATTCCTGCACTACTTGTAATGATTTGTATATTTGTTTTATATTCTCTGTGATGAGATTCAGTATACAGCACACGAGTTTTGGATTTAGAAAGAGATCTGGGAGAAGATCCCAGCTCTAGTATTTACCAGATGTTTGATCTTGGGCAAGTCACTCCATTTCACTAAAACCAAGATTGCTCTTCTGTATAAAGGGGATAATACACTCTATTTCATGGGATTGTTTTAATGATTAAATGAGATGAAATGACTGCCATATAATAGTCATTTAAGAAATATTATTTCTCCCCTTTTCCTCCATTCCTTGTGTCCTTGAATATGCCTTATTCATTTTGTAGCCATTGAAGTGTCAACAGGGTTTGGTCCTTTTTTTGTTTTTGTTTTTTGTTTGTCTAGCCACTAAGACATGTCTGACTCTTCTGCGACCCCATGGACTGTTAGCTTGCCAGGCTCTTCTGTCCCTGGGATTTCCCAGGCAAGCATACTAGAGTAGGTTGCCATTTCCTTCTCCAGGGGATCTTCCTGACCCAGGAATCGAACTCAAGTCTCCTGCATTGGCAGGCAGGTTCTTTACCACTGAGCCACCAGGGAAGCCCTATTTGATCCTTATGGACCTTCAATAAATATTTACTGAATTCACATGCCTGTATCATTATCTTTTTCATGTTGAAAGTTGTAAGTCCAGCGACAGTGCTTTGTAAAATTTGCAGTCCATTTTTCTGCTTAATTTTAGTAAATTTAAAGCATATACTGAGAAAACAATAGGTTAGCCTAGTACCAACAATTCTGTCTTCTCCATTGAGAAGGACCTGTGGCTGTGTGTTCTGGGTCCTGGCCTGGAGTTGAGACAGTTTTTTTGTGTGTGAAAAAAACTCAGTTCTAATAACGACATCTGAGAAGATTCCCCTTCTGGTTACTGACTGAACATGATCCAATAGCATCGGGCCCCTCTCCTAGATGCAGAGCTAACATGAAATGAGCTGGGGAAGCAGATGCATTTCTTTGAATGCAGAGGTGTTACCAAAAGGGTGTGTATGGGGTCTGACTGCTTGCTGCCAATAAATAGGCCAGGTTGATGGAAAGGAAAGTTTGCCTTATTTCAGGGTGCCAGCAACTGCAGGGTTGGGGGAGGGGGGAATAGAGGACATCTGTTCAAAGGCTGACTCCCCCTCATTGGGAACCAGTGGGACAAGAGATTTTACAGACAGAAGTGGGCGGCGGGGAGGCAGCTATGTTTAGAAATAGCAAGTCAGTTCTGACAGTCATCTTCAGATTGGTCATCGGTGGTCTGACCAGTGCCATTTTGATTGTTTTAGGTGTAGTTAATCTTCAGTTCCAGGGCCCATATGTTGCCATTTCTTTGAGGCCAATTCTGGAAACTGTGGCAGCTTATGTTGTGAATACAGTCTGGTCATCACATAGTTAATTTCTCTACCTGGTGTCTTAGTGTCTATAAGACAGCTCACGGGATATGGCTCAGAATATTATCTATAACCCTTGAGAAAGAACTAAAAGTCCTTGACTATGCTCAGTGACTACATTATTATTATTTAGTCTCCTTTGACGGGTTCCTTTGTTTCCATATTTCTCGTGTCTCTGATAAAGCTTATTCTTTGACTGAAGCTTTCCACATGCAAAAGCAGGCAGAGGACATGGTGGGGTCAAGGACCACAGGGGCCTGCTCCATTGCAATCTCCCCTTTTCTCTGAAAGAGAATAAATTTTCATAGCACCTAGGCAAACATTTGAAAGTTACTAGACGTTTCAATGCAATCCATGGGGTCGCTAGGAGTCGGACACGACTGAGCGACTTCACTTTCACTTTTCACTTTCATGCATTGGAGAAGGAAATGGCAACCCACTCCAGTGTTTTTGCCTGGAGAATCCCAGGGATAGCGGAGCCTGGTGGGCTGCCGTCTATGGGGTCACACAGAGTCAGACACAACTGAAGTGACTTAGCAGCAGCAGCAGACGTTTCAATGAGGATGATAATCAAAATGCATCTTGTATTTTTCTCTGAATATATTTTCTGTTAATGATTAAAGCAGATGTACACTGTATTAATACACTTAATAGACCACAAACAGGCTGTTTTAGTTAACCTAAAAGTTCAAATTAAATCACAATAGGCCAGAAAGATTTCCTCATACCAAATATGTGAAAATTTCTTCCATCATTTTCCGCTTTTAATTGTAACTCCTTTCCTAGAAAGCACTGATAGTCAAAAATATCTTTCCAGCACTGCCAGAGTGGCTCTTCTGCCTCCTCTGGGTCCATCCATACCCCTCAGTGCTAGGCCTCCTTTTTATTTATATATTTGCCTAGCTGTCCATGTTGAATGAAAACTAATCAGATAACATGAATAGGCTCAGAGATATGTTATTAGGGAAATGCTTTATAGACCATACATTTCATTATTTATATCCAGCTGTCATGCAAACATTGTACATGTACTTTAAATAGTAAACTTAGAGCCAGGAGTGCTACATATGACAGCTTTCCTGGACAATTTCTTCATCTTGAACATTAGGATCAAAAGTATGATTAGAAACAAAACAATTATTTTCCATTAGAAATCTGTCACCAAAATCAGATCATTATTCCAGGACAACTTTGTTTTCTTAGAGAGAAAACCAGATTCAGTCTTGCATCAGTTTACTGTTAGTAACAAAGTTCATTTAACTAATTAAATTCAATCTAATCTTAATTCTGGCAATGTAAAAAAATTTTTTTCAAAATTCCTTTTTAACAAACCCTTTGTTATATAAACCCTTTGTCATTTTTGACATCCAAACAAATTTGTCCTGTATTTCCTCATCCAGAAACAAACAACTGTAGAAAAAAGTTATTATCATTATTTTTCTTCAACAAAAATACCTCTATTCTTTATACCTTCTCTTTGCCAACAATACATATCCTACTTGCTTTGTATACAGAAATGTTTCCCTTATTATTTTCACATATTACAATTTTTTACCCTTAAAACCTTAACAAAACCAAGAAACAAGTGATTGAAATGTTACATCAGCATTTTCTGATTGCCAAACTTAAGAACATATTCCATAACCTCAAAAAATTGCATTTTTTATAGCATAATTTTTCTTCGGTGGTATAATGTGTATGTTTAATAAAACTAAACATCTTTAGTTTCCCTCTTGGTCTTCAGTTCAGTTCAGTCACTCAGTCGTGTCCGACTCTTTGCAACCCAATGAATCGCAGCACGCCAGGCCTCCCTGTCCATCACCAACTCCCAGAGTTTACCCAAACTCATGTCCATCGAGTCGGTGATGCCATCCAGCCATCTCATCTTCTGTCGTCCCCTTCTCCTCCTGCCCCCAATCCCTCCCAGCATCAGGGTCTTTTCCAATGAGTCAACTCTTTGCATGAGGTAGCCAAAGTATCGGAGTTTCAGCTTCAACATCAATCCTTCCAATGAACACCCAGGACTGATCTCCTTTAGGATGGACTGGTTGGAGCTCCTTGCAGTCCAAGGGACTCTCAAGAGTCTTCTCCAACACCACAGTTCAAAAGCATCAATTCTTCGGAGCTCAGCTTTCTTCACAGTCCAACTCTCACATCCGTACATAACTACTGGAAAAAACCATAGCTTTGACTAGATGGACCTTTGTTGGCAAAGTAATTTCTCTGCTTTTGACTATGCTATGTAGGTTGGTCATAACTTTCCTTCCAAGGAGTAAGCTCTTGGTCTTAAAAGAAGACAAAAGTAGGTAAATTCAGATTTGCTTGATTTGTAAGTGCTTATTTCTATTTAAGGTCAATTAAATAGTCCTCTTTTACAAATTAACCTCAGCAATATGATCCAAAGACAAAAGCATATATTGAGACATACAAGCATCCTGTCAGAGATCTCATTGTTTCATCTTTATACATTTCATGAATCAGACATTGCAATTAAACTTATCAGTTTATGGATAATAGTCAGAATAGCTGAATTTACAGACTCGGTTTTAAAAGGCTTCCCTCCTTTTATTTTTTCCTTAGTTTGAAGTTTTACAATTAACCCAAGGCTGGAGTTCCAGGCAAAGTGGACTGTATTTGTATTTCAATGACATGATAAGTGTTAACTTAGATTTTTCTCCTAGGCATATTTTTGTTTTTTCAGGATCTGAAAAAACTGTTTTACCAAGCTAGTTTTTTCTAACTACATATGTGAAACAAACTGGTTTTTGGATTTTCAAGAGTTTCATCTTAACCAACTGTCTCTCCAGAGTCTAAAGAATACTATTGCCATGTGAAGTGAAGTGGCTCAGTCGTGTCCGACTCTTCAAAACCCCGTGGACTGTAGCCTACCAGGCTCCTCTGTCCATGAAATTTTCCAGGCAAGAGTACTGGAGTGGGTTGCCATTCCCTTCTCCAGCAGATCTTCCCAACCCAGGGATTGAACCCAGGTCTCCCGTGTTGCAGGCAGACACTTTACCATCTGAGCCACCAGGGAACCCCCATACATTGTCCAAAAAATAAAATTACCTTTCTTTTTCTTTAGTCATAATATTACAGCTAAAATTTTTCTTAATAAATTGAACCTAAATTTCCCATTTTACAAAAAGCAGCAAGAGTACCAATCATACAAGTGAAATACACACTCACACACCAAATGACAGATCTATCATAAATCCTCTCCAAGGGTGACTGGTACGGAATCCCAAACACTTACCCAAAACAAATGGTACTCAAACAGCAGAACCAACTGGCAAAATGCCCAAATAGCATTAGCACTCACAAATGGGAAGTTTGCCCATGCACACACCGGTAGACTTACCCGGTCTCGGAGCTCATCAGCTTATCCCAAGTGCAAGTTTCCATTCTATCAAGAAAAAGCATTAAGTTGGCAGCCAGTGCTGAGCAGGGGAGAAACAGGGAGAATCCTTGAAACAATTAATTTTGGCAGATTCTAGGAGCGTCATCCAAATCCTCTACTTGTGGCTAAGTAGCCACAAGCCGCAAGCACATACACTGTCATGGCCACAGCTCTCCCCTGGAAAACTCAGGAGAACCATGAAAGCACAGGAGCCAGCAGTAGTCAGCCCCACGCTGGGCGACAGATCTGTTACCGAAAGGTGTATGTGGGGTCTGGCTGCTCGCCATTCAAAAGCCAATGAACAGCCCAGGTTGGTGGAAAGGAAAGCTTGCTTTGTTGCAGATGCTGGCAGCTGGGAATGGGGGGAGCAGACATCAGTCCAAAGGCTGACTTCCTCCCACTGGCAACCACTGGCAAGAGCTTTTATAGACAGAAGTGGAGGGGGGACTATATGCAGAAACTGCAGTCAGCTCTGAGAGTCATATTCAAATTGGTGGTCTGACCAGTGCTATCTTGATTGTTTTAGGTGGAGTTAGTCTTAAATTCCAAGGTCTTTGAGGCCAATTCTTGGAATTGTGGCAGCTTATGTCATGGGTATAGTCTGGTCTCATGTAAATTAACTAAACTTCTCCAGCTGGTCATCAAGTTAACTTCTCCAGCTGGTGTTTTAGTATCTAGAAGACTGCTTACAGGATATGGCTTAGAATATTATCTATAACCCTTGAGAAAGAACTAAAGGTCCTTGACTATACTTGATGACTACATTATTATTATTTAGTTTCCTCTATTTTCCATTGCACCCACATTTCTCACTTCTATGATTAAACGTATTCTTTGACTAAAGATTTCCAGAGGCAAAAGGCAGGCCGAGGACATGGGGAGGTGGGGCAAGCACCTGCTCCATTTCAGAGGGTCCCCATTATGACAATCTCATAGTATGACAGAATTCCTGGCAAAATAACTGCTGCTTCGAGGAAAAGCAAGGCTTCAAATTGGGTGTTTGTTAGAGGTATGTGATGTAGTAGAAAGATCAGTGAACTTGGGGTGGAAAGGCCTTTACTCACATGATATATTATCATGATATATATATCATATATATATGTGCTCCATGATATATTGGCTATGGAACCTCATGCAAGTTACTGGTATCTCTTTTACCTTTAAGAGATGATAACAAGGGACTTCCCTGGTGGTCTGGTGGCTAAGACTCCACATTCCCAATGCAGGGGGCCTGGGGTTGGATCCCTGCTCAGGGAACTAGATCCCACATGCAGCAACTAAAGATTCTGCATGTTGCAACTAAGACCAAGCTCAGTAAAATAAATAAAAGAAACCCCCCCAAACAAAAAACTTGTACTCATTTCACTGTAAAAAAAAATAAATAAATAAAGGTGACAGCACTACCCATATCACAAGCTGTTGTGAGTATTGAAAGTCATACAGGTGGAATCCCCCACTGGAGTAAACGGCATATTCAGAGAGAGCAGTTAACAAATATTAACAGGTTGACATGTACAGAGCAATTTCTCGTGAAAGACAGACCTAACTTATGTTGCAGACATATGATAATATACATTGTGCTGTCATGGATTACCTATGTACCTGAAGGACAGTTTTAAGGTGTCAACTTGGCTAGGCTTTGGTGACAAAATGTTAAGCCAAACACCAGTCTAGATGTTGCTGTGAAGGTTTATTTTTAGCTGTGATTAAGATTTAAATCAGTAATCTTTGGGTAAAGCTGATGACCCTCCATAATGTGGGTGGGCCTTGTTTAATCAGGCAAAGGCCTTAAGGAAAAAAGACTGCAGTCCCCTGAGGAAGGGGAAATTTCACCTCCAGACTGCCTTCAGACAGAAGCAGCAGCATCTCTCCTTCCCCCATGTCCAGCCTGCCAGTCTGCTCTGCAGATTCTGGGCTTGCCAGGCCCCACAGTTGTGTAAGCCAATTCTTGAAAACAAATCTCTTTACGAGATATGCCTCCTATGGGTTCTGTTTCTCTCAAGGACTTTGACTACTACAGCCTGCTTTGTTCACTAGGTGGTAATTGAATGTCCAGGGGTTATACCTAATTCTTTATATCTTCCAATAGCACAGTGCCAAGTTCATAGTAAATATCCATGTTTATTGAAATGAAAAAGAAAGGAATATCTTGCATTCTTATACTATCTCATAAGAAAGGTGTTTGCACATATGTCCAGTGAATTCATTCCTCTACTTATTTATTACTTATTTCTCAGACATTCTAGGGGTAGCCTATTCCATATTATTGTGCTTGACCAAGATGAGGCATAGAGAAAGCCAGAATGCCTCCTCCTTAGAAGCTATTTAATGGTTGATGTGAGTGGATGAGGCTGATGCATACATGGAAGATAGAAGTAGACATCAGGAGCCAGTGTATCCAGGTGAGAGAGCATGAGAGCCTAACTTTAGACAGGAGCAATAGGGAGGAACAGGAAGGGATGAATTCAAGAGAGAAATGGTAGGAGTTGAGAAACAAGGGAGCAGGGCATCTTCTTGACTCCCTGGTTTCTGGCTGAGGTATATGGGAACTGGGGGAGGACCAGGATTTTTCACAGTCTTATCTGATCCTCAGAATCATAAAACACGATGCCCTCATTTTAGGGGTGCAAACACAGAAGCTGAGAGCAGATCTGTTGCTCCAGACCTCATAAATTAGGAGCTGGCAGGGCTGGTCTTAAAACCTAAAGCCCAGGCAGCTTGGGCCCCTCCTCTGCCACTCACCATAGTTCTTTCTCAGTGAGGAGTGAGGAGGGGGCCTCAGAGCAGCCCTGTCGTTTCTCTGTGTTGCCCACCATGCTCTCTGAATGCACCTCATAGACAAGCCCGTGGTTCTTTTCCTTTCCTGCTAACTCAAGTCTAGCAGACTTGCTCTGCTGCCAGTTGCCTGTCCCACAAGGGACAGGGAGAGACATTTATTTGTAGTTGGGGAAAGAGAATGTTTGTTGGTGAAAATGAAAGTATACTTTCTGCAAAAGCATGAGGTAATCTTAAGTTTTCCTCAGAAATGTTTAAGTCTTGCATGGGAATCAGGGTTGCCTTTCCAGTAAACGACAGCCCTGTCACTCCTGAAGGAAATCAGTCCTGCATATTCATTGGAAAGACTGATGCTCAAGCTGAAGCTCTAATCCTTTGGCCACCTGATGCGAAGAGCTGACTCATTGGAGAAGACCCTGATGCTGGGAAAGATTGAAGGCAGGAGGAGAAGGGGACGACTAGAGGATGAGATGGCTGGATGGCATCACCGACTTGATGGACATGAGTTTGAGCAAGCTCCAGGAGTTGGTGATGGACAGGGAGGCCTGGCGTGCTGCTGTCCATGAGGTGGCAAAGAGTTGGACACGACTGAACGACTGAACTGAACTGACTGTGCTGCCTTTTACAACCTGCCTGTCTCACCTCCTTCCTGTCCTCTCTGCTGTCCATAGTTGCTGACCCTGAGTCATAGATTAAGACGTACTTAAGCAGCCTAAGCCCGCTTTCCAGCCTGGCAGGCATGCAGCAACTGGTAGGGAGTGAGTTTCTCTTTCTCTCTGAGATAGACCTGGAAGCTGGAACCCAGAACCCAAACCAACCTCTGGCTCCCCCTTCATTTTCCAAAGCCCTCTTTGTCCTCCCCTCTGCTCTTTTTTGTCTTGACTCACTTAACACAGCCCCTGAGTTGGGGTGATCCCCCAGACTACTAATCTGTCTTTGAGAGCACCGGTTCATTCATATACCTTTCCCTTGGTCTCAGTGTCTGAATTCTTACCTAAGCCCTCCAACTACATTTATTTTTCTAGCTCTTTTCTCCCTGCCCTGCAGGACTGCCCACACATTAACCTCTTAGCATCATGGTTACCAGGGAGTTCGAGTGGAATTTATTGATAGAACTCTGCTAGACCCAGAGTAATGGCTCAACAAATGGCAGGGCTTTTTACCACTGCCTGGACTCCCAGCCTTGCCCATCCTGAATTGCCTGGAGGTTTGCTTCACCCACCGTTTGGAACATCTTCACGTTGTGGTTGAGGGCAGCCTCCACCATCACAGAGTGAGTCAGTTGAGAGGCTCTGAATCTGAGGTCAGCTGGGCCTTGACCCAGCACTCGACTCATTCCTGGGGGAAAGATATCCTCACGCCAGGGTTCAGCCCCCACCTGACGCCCACCCAAGTTGTGTGATTTGAGTCATGACTTCCTGAATCTCAAGGGATGGCATTCAGATCCTTGCCAGATGGATGCTATTTTTACATAAAATTACTGCAAATCTTGTGGCTTTCCTGGTGGTTCAGACGGTAAAGAATCCACCTGCATTGAGGGAGACAAGTGTTTGATCCCTGGGTTGGGAAGATCCCCTGAAGAAGAAGCCATGGCAGCCCACTCCATTATTTTTGCCTGGAGAATCCCCACGGACAGAGGAGACTGGCGGGCTACAGTCCACGGGTCACAAAGAGTTGGACACAACTGAGCGACTAAACACAGCACAGCAGCTGCAATCCCTTGTGACCATTAGAACTGCCATTTTCATGGAGACCAGCTCAGGCTCTCTAACTAAGCAAATCTGGAGCACCTCAGAGCCTTCATTCACTTGAAGTCGGTGCTCTCCAACTGTGCTACATTATTTTGAGATCAAATTCATGGTTTACTTTACATTGGTGGTTTCCTGAGAATTGTCATCCTGAGAATTGGGGCAGGGTACAGGAAATATCAGCAGTTACCCCTTAGTTGCCAGATGACTTTTGGTGAACTAACATTTCTGGTCAGAAAAATAGTTTGGAGAGTTTAAAACTGCCCCTTAGCCCGCATTCTTTTGCAATTTAAAAACAATGATATAATTAGACTTCAATATCCTACTGCTTAATCCCTTGCTTAGATCTGAAGCTTTCAATTACTCATTTCACTCTGTGTTTCCAGTTTGGCAACGGAGAGTTACCAGCCTATGCATGAGACTTGTGATGTGGTCCCTGGTGGAAGGTCATGGTGATGCCTCATAGCCTAGGCTGAGCCCAGCTTTGTCTGCTTCCGGAGCTCTGCTTGTCCTGAGGAGTTTGTTTGCTGACTGTCGGGCTGTGTATTCCATGAGGCCAGAGCCCTAGGCTGCCATGTCCACCGCTCTGTCCCCAGCACTGACTCAGGGCCGGGCACACAGAGATATAGAAAATAAACATTTATGGAGCGAATGCCCTGAGATCCATCATCAGCTGCATGATGGTGTTTTTGGTTCTTTTCTACAAGATTCTTAATGGTCAGGAAGGAGAGTGTAACAACAGGACTGAATCAGATAACCTTAGGCACAGCATCATCTCTCATGGTACCTGGATATCTGCAGTCAGGCTTCTGCTCAAATCCCAGGTCCTTTGCACAGCATTTTTCTCTCTGCTCTTAAAAGAAAACTGGGGAATTCCATGCAATTTGAGAAGTACAGTGGGGGAAAAAAAAAAGCGGGATAAAGGGAAGGGAGTTCAGAAGGACAAGTCTAAATATCCTCTTGATAATAGCAAAAATAATAAGACTAAATTGCATCAAGCACTTTCTGTGTGTCAGGCACTGTCTTTTAGGTTTGTTATTTAATTAATCCTTGCAACAGTCTCAGGAGGCAGACATTATATTCACGAACATTTGTGGGGGGAAAAAAAGCCAGGATCTTAGAAGAATTGAAATAACTTGCTTAAGCCGATAAGTGGAGAAGCTGAAATTCCACCCCAGGTCTGTCTAAGTCCAGAGCTTAACGACCAGCCATGTAATTGTGTTCTTTGTCATTTGCTGGTTTGAATATTTAAGGACAAGGTCCAAGTCACATTCATCTTTGTGTAACTCATAGCACCTGGCCTAAGATCATGCATGCCACGGGGAGGCTTAAATATTTGTTGATTTGAAAGTACAGATAGTCCAAAGGCACTGGGTTAGGTTTATTTTACTCAAAAACAGAGCTCATACAAGAGAGGAAATTCCACAGCTAACAGAGGGAAAACAGCCTCCACAAGTGATCCTGTAGGCTACAAAGGGCAGAAGGTATCGTTAAAAGTGTTTGGAATTCATAGTTTCAAGTTAAAAGAGTATTTTGAAGAGGCTATATTATCAGCAAGAATGAATCCTAGGAAACAGCTGGAAGGATCCTGAAGGTCTTTTGCTCTGACTTGTTCTTTTTCAGGATGATTAAACAAGGCAGGCTATGGTAAAACCACACCCTTCACATGAAGATATGGTCATCACAGGTAAAACATGCATAAGACAGTTATCATAGATTTGTGCTGTGTCTGCAGCCCAATCTTCAGATTGTTTCTTAAAGAGCTCGCTCCTACTGGGCAGGGCTGTCAAATCAGCTTCCAGAAATACCATCACAAGCTAGTTTCCTCTGTCAGCCTTCTCTAGAACTTTTGTGTGGTGTACCTAGATCCTTCTCAGAATGCTACCTCATTTTCTGACAGTTAAAGAAAACTGATGAAAGAGAAAGCTTAGATGAGAAAATGAGTAAGCACTCCTAGAACAGAACTATTAAGCTCACTTTCAATTCAGCTTAGAGTTAGCTCCTTTTTAGATAGATATCTTTAAACCCCTGCTGTCTAGAACTCTTATCTTTCAATAAGTTGATATTCACTACATATTTATCGCTTGAATGCATGCACAAATGAATATCTACTAAATATTTCTTAAATGTTACTGTAACATGTTGTGATGATAGAATCATTCCCACCGATCAGAATAAGAGAGCTCATGTGGATGCTTACATCATGAAGAACCTGATGATATTCTAACAAATGAGTAAATAGTCTCAAGGGGCAAATGTGATGATAAAAAAAAAACTCAATAACAACAACTTATTGATAAAAGGTGCTATTTCCTTAAGAGAAGAGGAATTAATCTTCTTCTAAGTATATGTGGCTAACTCCATAGTATCTCAGATTGAGTAGATCCCAAAACATCATATTTGCCCAAAGAAGTTCCTGCTTCCAGATCTTCATTTTCCTGTTAACCCTGGCTCCATTACCTAATCTTCAGAGTCTAAATGAGCTGTCAGGGTATTTCCCTGAATTCAATAGTTTACCAAGACCTACTGATGTAAATATCTATTTTTTATGCTCTTGCTCTTGCCATTCCTTGCTTCCTTTCCATTCTTATCCTCCACGGCTCTTAGTCAGGCTGCGGCATTTTCAGCTGCTCATTTTTCACTCGTGGTCCTACCTACCTCCTTGCCTAAATTTCCCTTCCCATTAGCTGTTGGGGACTGAACTGTATCTCCCCAAAATTCATGTATTGAAGCCCTAATCCCCAAGGTAACTGCATTTGGAAATGGGGACTTAAGGAAGGTAATTAAGGTTAACTAAGGTCATAAAGGTAGAATTCTAATCCAAAAAGAAGAGGAAGAAGTATCAGAGATTCCCCCCACTCTGTTTAAGCACAGAGAAGAGGTCATGTGAGGCCACAGTAAGAATGTAGCTCTATTTACAAACCAGGAAAGAAGGCCTCCCCTGGAACTGAATTTTCCAATAAGTGGGTCTTGGACTTCTGGTCTCTAGAATTGTGAGAAAACACATTTCTGTTGTTTAAGGCACCCACTCTATGGTATTCTGTTATGTCAGCCTGAGCAGACGAATACAAGGGGCCATTTTACATGTTATCAGAATTGTGTAAACAATATAAAGCATATAAAGATAGAAAGCAATATAAAACATATGAAGATTTTATAAAACAATAACCTGATCCCATGCTTTAAAATCCTTCAAGGTCCCTCACTGACTTTTAAGTCCAAACTCTTCAGTTGTGAACCTGAGATCATCCTCCTCGTCAATCCGTTAACAACCTGTCCAGCCTGTAAGCCTTTTAACATTGTTTTGGGCAAATATTCTATGCCAGTGGTCTTCTAACTGTCCTCAAAGCATCCTGGGTATTTTCTGAAGCTGCACTGAAGCTTGATGCCCTTGGGGAACTGTCAATCATGTTCCCTGGCAGAAGGATGGGTTGAACATTAGAGGACAGGACAGTAAGATGTGAGGGAGAGAAGCCATGTTACAGACATGGTTACTTCCTGCCTTTCTTCCTTGTCAGCAGAGTCCTCACTGAGTTTGGGAGACGTGCTGGACCAAGGTCCAGAGAGAATATAACGTCTAAGGCAGAAGGGAACACACTTATTCCATAAAAGGCCAGGTGATGGGTCAGTGTTTTGGTTGTAAGGGCCACATGGCCTTCGTCACAACTCTGCCATTCTGATGCAAGAGCTGCTGCTGCTGCTAAGTCGCTTCCGTCCTGTCCGACTCTGTGCGACCCCAGAGATGGCAGTCCACCAGGCTCCCCCATCCCTGGGATTCTCCAGGCAAGAACACTGGAGTGGGTTGCCATTTCCTTCTCCAATGCATGAAACTGAAAAGTGAAAATGAAGTCGCTCAGTCGTGTCTGACTCCTAGCAACTCCATGGACTGCAGCCTACCAGGCTCCTCCACCCATGGGATTTTCCAGGCAAGAGTACTGGAGTGGGAGGCCATTGCAACAACAGGCAATATGTAAAAACAAAAACAAAAAACAGAGAGAGATCAAGGCTGTGTTCCAACAAAACTTTATTCACAAAAATAGTCAGTGGGCTAGATTTTGACCTGTGGGTCATATTCCTTACATGCTAATCCCAGAGCACTGACTTTGTTGATCTGAACCAAATCTATTGATACTTTCAAATTTCTCTGTTTTTGTGAAGGAGGGAAAATTCCATTCTGTGAAGGTATTGCTATTCATATTGTAGGCTATATACCAACAGAATCAGCATCACCTACGAGCTTGTTAGAAAAGAATTTCTCAGATTCTGCTCCAGACTTCCTAACCCACAACGTACCTTTAATAAGATGCCCTAGTGATCAAACAGAGAAGGCAATGGCAACCCACTCCAGTGGGTATCCCATGGATGGAGGAGCCTGGTAGGCTGCAGTCCATGGGATCAAGAGACTTCACTTTCACTTTTCACTTTCCTGCATTGGAGAAGGAAATGGCAACCCACTCCAGTGTTCTTGCCTGGAGAATCCCAGGGACGGGGGAGCCTGGTGGGCTGCTGTCTATGGGGTCGCACAGAGCCGGACAAGACTGAAGCAACTTAGCAGCAGCAGCAGTGATCAAAAGCTGTTGAATACAGTATAACTTGAGAAGCACTGGTTGAAGCCACTGTTGATTCAAGGTTCTGAAAGTAGGGGCCAAGCCATGAAAAATCCTTATGCTTTCTAAGGACTTTGGTTTTGTGCTGGAGAGCATTAAGATAATTTAAGCAGGGAGTGAAATGATAAGTTTTTGCCATATGTCTAATCTCTTATGAAACGAGTTCCTAAAAATCAGACTGTGCACTAAAGAAATGCCCCTATTATTCATCCTTCTCTCTAAGATCGGCCAAGTTGACCCTCGACTGTTGTCATACCTTTGGAGCCTCTTCTATTAAAACCTGCTCCCTGGCCTGTAACATACTGCACCAGGCCACAGGAAGAGTTTCTACTTCTGGCATATTCTTGACGCTTAAGAATGCTGTTAGGCTATAACTCCAGCATTCCAATTTGGAACCTGCATTAGAAAGCTTTAAATTCAGTTAGACTCAACACTTGGTTTATTTTCTGACTATTATATTTGCGTCTTTTACTGGACTAAAAGCTACTTGGGTAGAAGCAATCATATTTCTGGCTTTTTGCATTCTTCCCACAGGTGCTCGTGGGAAGCACAAGCACCTGATAAATATTAAATTAATTTATTAAATTAATAAATATTAAATTAATTGAAAAAATATGAGCCATCACCTATTGCTCATACAAGTTTCTGAAATAATCTTTAAATTGGATAAGCACCATGAATGTGCATGTCACCCATCAGCTAAGTTATAAATTAGAATCAAAAGGATCTAAGTATCATCAGCTCCTTTGCAAGATAGGTCTTTTCATATTTCTTATGTTTAAGTTTTAACACAACTCAGGAATTTTTAATGAATAATTATGTACAAACATTGGTTCTTAGGATAACTTCATTTATCAAGTCACCACATCCTCCTGCGGTTCATTCATGAAGAGCTAAAAACTCAAACACCACCTTTAGCCCAGTTACTCAGTGTGCATGTTTGTGCGAACACTGAAGTAGCACGTCAGAGGAAGCCTTTTGTAAACAGTATCTCATTTAACCCAGACAAATTATAGATCATCTTCCTATGACTGATGAGGAAATTGAGGCTCAGAGGCTCAGACCTAGTTTAAGACCTCACAGCTAGAAATTTGGTATTGATAGGAGTGGAACTTGAATTCTGAGCCAGATGATCATTAAGCAACCATTAAGCAACATCTGAACCATTAAGCAACATCTCCATAAACAGAGCTTCAATATGTCCAAGGCCAACTTCTCACTGCCTTATTTTGTTTTCACCTGCAGGCACCTTCAGCTAGAAAGTCACGTGACATATAATTGATACTAAGTCTTCCCTGGTGGCTTAGATGATAAAGAATCTGCCTGCAACACAAGAGACCTGGGTTTGATCCCTGGATCGGGAAGATCCCCTGGAGAAGGGAATGGCAGCCCACTCCAGTATTCTTGCCTGGAGAATTCTGTGGACATAGGAGCCTGGTGGGCTACAGTCCATGGTACCACAGAGCTGGACATGACTGAGCGACTAAGCACAGCACAGCAGTTATAGTAGAAAGTTTTTCTCAATCATTTCAGGGTCTTCAGGCAGGAAAGACTGTTGAAGAAATGCCTGTAATTATAATCTTATTAATCTGTCTAAATTCTAAAGACTTTGTTTCAAAGCCCTTGACCACATCCAAACAGTTCAAGTAAAGCATGGAACAATTCTTCAGTGATTCTGGGAGCACAGACAGCCAGGTGCAATTATTGAAGCTGAAAAGTGATAGTTTGGACTATTCTGATCATTAATACCTTAATTCATTTAAGAATTCATATCTTAGGTTCCCCAGGTTTTCCATCCCAGCTCTGTCATTTTCTGAATCAATAAGACCTCTGAAAAGACATAGATCATCTCTAATGAAGGGTCTTTCTTCTCCAAGAGACTAAAGCTATCTCTTCATGCTAAGAAAGTTGACACCAAAAGACTGGCTTGTGTAGACCTTAAGATTTTGTATTTGTTTCTAGAGAATTTTCTTTTCTACTTCTAAAACCAGGGGGCATTAATTATTTTAAATGGCAGCAAATTAAAGTAGGTAAGTTTTACAGAAAATCTCATGGCCTTACTTCCTGTTTCTGCCAGCAGAAGCTTCTATTTTTAATGAAGCTATCCCGTCTTCCATGAGTCGGTCTGTTACTTACACTGTTTGGTGTGTGAGTTCTTCCGTGTGGGAATGTTGTACCATAGAGTGATTCGTTGTACAATACCTTTCACTCTTTTCTAAAAATGTATTTATTTTTAATTGAAGGATAATTACTTTATAATATTGTGTTGATTTCTTCCATACATCAATATGAATCATCCATAGGTATACATATGTCCACTCCCTCTTGAACCTTCCCCCCACCTCCCACTCCATCCCACCCCTATAGGTTGTCTTGACATCCTTTTTGGCCTCCTCTCCCATCTTTTCGTGTCACAAGTCCTTTATCCTCTACAAAATGGAATAAGAAACAAAGTTTTGCAGATTATACCTTCAAAACAGATCTCAAATCAAGTTCCTTTTTCTTTACCACCCTCCCTAAGTCCAAGCCATCATCATTTCTCTATGCAAATGTTGAAATCTGGTGACACTATTTGGACCATGGCAGTGGCTTTTTAAGCTCTTTTTTCCACTCCTGCCTGGTCATCCATTCTTCATACAAAAGTCAAAGTGGTATTTCACCCCATTGTTTAAAGCTTCCGAAAACTTCCAGTTGACCCTAGAATACAATCCAAACTCATGCTGGTTCTGGCTTCTCCCCAGCCTCAAGGAGAGCTCTCACTGTGCTCTAGTCTTGTTGAGCCTCCAGTTACTTCTCTACCATGCCAAGTTCTTTTCCATTTTGCAGCCTTCTCTATGACTGAGTAACTAACAGACTTTTACTTTCAATTCTGCCAAGAAATCCTTCCACCCATCCATCACTTGACTTTTGAAAGCATTCTTTAGGTCTTAGTTCAAATATTACTCCCTCAAGTATTAGCTGCTCAGTTGTGTTTGACTCTTTGGGACCCCATGGACTGTAGCCCGTCAGGCCACTATGTCTATGGGATTCTCCAGGCAAGAATACTGGATTAGGTAAGCCATTCCCTTCTTCAGGGGATCTTCCTGACGCAGGGATGAAACCCAGGTCTCCTGCATTGCAGGCAGATTCTTTACCATCTGAGCCATGAGGGAAGCCCCTTTCTAAACTTACATACTAAATTAAGTTCCTATGCTCCTGCCCCTGTTCTCATAGAATTCTTCCTCATAGAATATCCTTGTGTTTATATGTTTATATATTTATCTCTTGCTTCTCATGAGATTGTAACCTCCATGATGTCAGGGGCCATAGCTTTTTTGGTTGGTCACTTAGCATTGGGTTGGGTCCATGCTGAGCTCTCAGTTATTATTTGCTAAACAAGCAAGTCATTATAATCTATAACATGTGCACATTTCATGAAATACAAAATGGATGTCTCTTTGGGAAGTAAAAGAAAAACTCTCATGGGTTCTCAAAAATAAATCACACAATTTAGCAGCAAGATATTATGGGCCAACCTACACCTTAATACAGGATTTATTTCTCTGAAATGCATCAATAGAAATGGAAATATTAATATGTTTGAGAGGGGTACGGTAGACAAAGGGATAATTTACGTCTCAGGCAGGAGGGAGGGGAGTGGCACGAGATTTCAGCACACTTCTCAGAATGGAGTACAGTTTAAAACTTGTGAATTGTTTACTTTTGAAAGTTTTCATTTAAGAGTTTCTACCATGGCTGACCAAGAGTAACAAACCAAGGAAAGAGACCATGGAAAAGTGGGACTCCTGTAATTCTAGAAAGCTGTCTGATTCACTTGAAGATAGGCTTGGACTGCAGCAATTTTTGGCTATAAGAAGCAGGCATTTAGACTGATTACTGCCAGAAATGGGAATAAAATGTTTTCATTCTGTGTTCACAACTATGTAAACAAGTAGTGCAAAGGTGTCATCTAGACTCACCATCAACTTGTCACGGACAATGGAACTCGTTGCCCCCAAACCAAGTCTTGAAACTCAGTCTGCTGCTTCCGCTGTGAGCAGAGAGGTGCCTAGCATGTGCCACCACTTTTCTACTAAAACTCCTAAGAGGTTTTCTCCATTCAGCACTCAGGTGCAATGAGAGCCTTGAAATAGCAAGTCAGTCCTCAGTTATGAGGTGGTTATCCCGATGACCTAAGATGAACTAATAATAACAACCTGGAGTTAAGGTGAAGATGTGCAAAATACTTTGGTCCTTTGCAAAAGATGTCCATAGACCTCTAAGGGTCTGTGAGTCCTCATACCTGTATCCTACTTACTGTGTTAGCCCTGTCTAAGCACTTTGCAACTCTTAACTCAATTAATCCTCAAAACAATGACCTGAGGTAAGTACCACTCATATTTTCATTTGCAGAGATGAGGAAACTGAGGCACAGTGAGGGTAAAGAACTTTCCAAGGCCCACAGCTACAAAGGATGATGCTTGCAACCTTGGAAGACTGGCTCCCAAGTCCAGGCCTGTAACTGCTGGTCTGTGTTGAGAACCACTCACCATGTGGATGAGACAATGACTCTGAAATTTGGTTAATGGCCCACAGTTGCATAGTAACAGGTGGCAGGAGCCATGGAGCTGTAGATTTCCTTCCGTGCGGTGATAGCAGAAGACAAGACAGCAAAAGAGGCAGCACGGATTCCTCCATCCCTCAGTGTTACTGACAGCATACCTGAAGCTGTCACTGACAACAGTCACACGGGCACGCCACCCAGAAGCTCTGAACCGCCCTGAAATCATTTTACATAATTAAATTCTTCCTCTTACGACCTCACCCTCGCTACACAAACATGTCCCAAATACCTATGGGAACTTTCTCAAAGAACAACTGCCTAGACAACAAGCTTTTCCACCTCTAGTTACCACTCATTTCATTTTCAAGTGGTTCTTGCCTTTACAGCATTCCTACTTTGGGAGGGGCGCCCATCACAAAGGTCGCAGGGGTCACCCATGCCCAGGCCAGTGTCAAACTTTCCCTCTGCTCCGTGTGATCAAAGCCCAGCAGGCTCTTCCTGCTCTTCCTGTGGATTTGTGGCTTTTCTTGCTCTGGAGATAGAAGGGAGGCAAATATTCTGCAATTTCTTCCTCTTCATTTTGTCTTTTTCTCCTCAAGTTCTTAACGTCTGAAGATGCCCTTCTGGTTTTCCTGAATTTAATATTTCCTAGTTTCACTAGCTGAACTTGATACCTTTCCCTTCTTCAAAATAAGTTAAATGTCTGATAGATGATATTTACTTAACATCCAGGCCTAGACTCCAAAGGTCCTCATTTCTAGGCCTTTCCATTGTGTAATCTTGGCTTTGGGGCACTTTACAAATCGCTGAGGTCTGGTTCCTCAGAAATGGTCCACAGAACAGCTGCAGCAGCATCACTGGGGGATTTGATAGAAGTGCAGACTCTCAAGTCTGGCCCCATTTCAGACTCGTGAAATCAGAATTGGTTCTGCATGATTCTTGTGCACTATAAAAACCAAGAAGTGCTGAGTTCAGGGTATCAAATAACCTTCATGTTTACAAATAATTTCAGCATCTGACCTGGGATATCTGCTTGCCATCGCTGAGGAAGCAGGAGTTACCTGTCTCTAATTGCTGTTTCAGACTAGCAGTGCCCAGAAGCACAGGAAGCAAAATCTGTTTGAAAGATTCCCTCTCACCTGGAAAATAAAACCTCACTCTTTATAATTCTGCATAATGCTCTGGGTCTGTATGGAAGAGAAATTGAGGTCCGAAGATATTTAAGCCAAATGTTGAGCTAAAGTAAAATGGTTGAAATGGTGTAACCCAGCCCTCGGATGTGCTGACTTGGTGACTCTGAGTTTTCCCTACATTTTCTCTGTCTCAATTCTGTGCATGCCACCTTCTCTCTGGAATCTCCTCCCATCTCCAGAGCTGGTCACCCTTAGAGGCCATGCTGTAAGTGTTCCTCTATGAAATCTTTGATTCCCCATGGCAATCAGAACAAGCTGCTCTCTGTATACAGGTATGCCCCACTTTTCAGAAGTTCATTTTATGCCACTTTGCTTTTATGAAAGACCTACAATGGTACCCATCTTTGCTAACTGAAAGAAATTCAACAAGGATTTTTGCTTTTAAGAAAAACGACAAAAAGTGAAAATAGCATTCAGCGTTTGTTTTGCAGTGAGCCATTGTAGAGACAGTGGGCATTGTAAGCAATGGGAGTGGCACTTCCAAGCACCTTCCCTGGACACTACTCTTGGCGTCTCAGCATCAAGCTGCCGTAGCTATGAAGTGTGTCAGTGAGCACCTGTGCTTTATCTCAATTTATTTTGTGCATCCATCGGCATGATGTGTCCTAAGGTAATCGCATCTGCACTTTATGCCATTTTGGCTTATGAAAGTTTTCATGGGAGCATTCTGCTTTTGGATGGTGGGGAAAGTGAAAGTGAGAGTGAAGTTGCTCAGTCATGTCCCACTCTTTGCGACCCCATGGACTGTAATCTTCCAGGTTCCTCCGTCCATGGGATGTTCCAGGCAAGAATCCTGGAGTGGGTTTCCTTCTCCAGGAGATCTTCCAGACCCAGGGATTGAACCCATGTCTCCCACATTGTAGGCAGACGCTTTACCATCTGAGCCACCAGGGAGGTCCTAGGATGGTGGGGAGCCCTGTCTAGCCCCTCTCCCTGTGTACTCCTTTCTGTTTCTTTCTTAAATATGCTTTAGGCTGAGAGACAGAGAGGTGAGCTTGGAAACATGACCTTACTTGAGTTGATTCTTGGCTCCAACAACTCACTTTCTATTTAAGTTTCAGTTCCTTCTTCAGTAAAAAGATACTAACTTCTCCCAATTTTCTCCTCCTACAGTTAATGGTATCTCTACCTCCAGTGGTTAAGGTTTAAATCCTTGGATTCACCACTGATTCCTTCCCTTCTCAGTTCTCACATCTAATCTGATAGCCAACTCGGTTAGCTCTGCTTCCAAAACATATCCAGAGGCTTATCACGTCTTACCAGCACTACTGGCACCATCTGGGTCTGAGCCACCATCACCTTCTGCCTGGATCATTGCAATCGTCTCCCGCCCTGCAATGACCTCCCTGCCCTGACTCTGCTCCTTTCTAGTATACAGCAACCAGACTGATCATGTTAAACGTAAATCCAACCTCTCTCCTATCCAAAACCTCCCAGTGGCAATCATTTTAGTTTTTGCTGTTTAGTCACTAAGTTGTGTCCCACTCTTTTGCTATACCATGGATTGTAGGATGCCAGGCTCCTCTGTCCATGGGATTTCCCAGACAAAAATACTGGAGGGAGTTGTCATTTCTTCCTCCAGGCAATCTTCCTGACCCAGGGATCAAATCCTCATCTCATGCATCAGCAGGCAATTCTTTACCACTGAACCACCAGGGAAGATAATCATTTTAGAGTAAAAAGCCAAAATTCTCATAGGGATCTACAGGGCCTCTTGGGACAATCTCTGTGCTGTCTCTCACTTAACTTCTGGCAGGTCTCCTTGCTGTCCCTGGAGCTTGCCAGAAAAGCTCACAACTGGGGCTCTTTGTATATACAGTTCCCATGTCTGGACTGATCTTCCTGAGGATGGCTATCTGCCTGTCTTGCTCCTTCAACCCCTTCAAGTCGTTGCTCAAATGTCACCTTCTCAATCAGATTTTTCTTAAACTACCCCCCATCTCCCTTCTGTGCTCTATTTTTGATGCTAAATTACTTTTCATTTTTGTCACATGGAAAATTATTTCATGGCTATGACAACCTCTAAGGTCACAAGTAGGCAAGCTCTCACAGAAAGGCTCACAAGTTGAATTAAGATGATTGAATCACATAATTTATTAAATTAATTAAAACTCGCAATGGTTTCCCTGGTGGCTCAGATGGTAAAGAATTTGCCTGCAATTCAGGAGACCAGGGTTCAATCCCTGGGTCGGGAAGATCTCCTGGAGAAGGGAATGACAATCCACTCCAGTATTTTTGCCTGGAGAATCCCATGGACAGAGGAGCCTGGTGGGCTACAGTCCATGGGGTGGCAAAAGAGTCGGACACGACTGAGCAACTAAGCATGCACACACACACAGCAGAATTAAGTACTCTCAAACAATACCGCTAGAAGGTACCTTACTGCCTTCTAGAACATCACATGTTTTATTTATTTTGTTGATCATCTGTCTCACCCAACTAGGATGGAAATGCTGTGAACACAAGAAATTTCATCTGTTTTCTTCACAGATGTATCTCAGAACCTAGATGTGTGCTTAACACAAAGTGAACACTTTCTAAGTATTAAAAATTGTCCAAAAATGAATGAAATCCTGAAAACCATGGGGATTAAACCAAATAATGTGTGAATTGCACTAGGACGGGGTGGGGACCGATGACTTGGAACAGGAAAGGAAGAAGAAAGTGAAAGCCAGATCCAACAGCCCCTGTCCTGCCGGATGCCTGCCCATCCCTCTCCAGCCTGCCGGCGTAGGGCTGAGGAGAGTACTCATTCTGAAACTGTGGAGATCACCTCTTCTGGAAACGGTCATATTTCTTCTCTAAGTTCTCAGGGTAGCTTTTTCTTTTCCTTACTTTACTCACCGTCAAACAAGTTTTAATCACATACTCTTGAAATATTTGTTTCATGAACAAATATCCTGTCAAAGTTGTATTGAGATTTCACAGCCATTGTGAGGATTGATGCCTTAAAGTGACTTCAGACACTTAACCCAGTTAGGCTTACATCACTCAACCTGAAGTATAACTGGGGCAGAGGTTGCAACCTGAAGAACCTTGGGCACATCCGGCCTTAGGCCTTGTATTAGAATGTTCTAGCTGCTGTCACAAAATACCACAAACGGGTTGGCTTCAACAACAGAAACACATTTCTCGCAGTTTTGGAAGCTAGAAGTCCAAGACCAGGTGTTGGCAGTTACAATTCCAGGTAAGGGCTCTCTTCATGGCTTGTAGACAGCTGCCATTTTGCCACAGGCTTACATCAGTTCAATTCAGTCGCTCAGTCGTGTCCGACTCTTTGCAACCCCATGAATCGCAGCATGCCAGGCCTCCCTGTCCATCACCAACTCCCAGAGTTTACTCAAACTCATGTCCATCGAGTTGGTGAGGCCATCCAGCCATCTCATCCTCTGTCATCCCCTTCTCCTCCTGCCCCCAATCCCTCCCAGCATCAGAGTCTTTTCCAATGAGTCAATTCTTCACATGAGGTGGCCAAAGTCCTGGAGTTTCAGCTTTAGCATCATTCCTTCCAAAGAACACCCAGGACTGATCTCCTTTAGAATGGACTGGTTGGATCTCCTTGCAGTCCACGGGCTTACATAGCTTTTCCTTAATGTGTGCATAGGAGATTTTTCTCTCTTCCTCTTTGGATAAGGCCACTGTTCCTATTGGATTGGGGCCCTAGACTTAGATTTCACTTAACCGTAATTACCTCCTAAAACCCTGTCTCCAAATATAGTCATTTTGAGAGTTAGGGTTTCAACATATACATTCATGAGGGATATAATTTAGTTGAAAGCAGAGCCAGCTTTTTTTTTTTTTCTTTTCATTTTTAAATGTTACTTTTCAACTTTAGAAAATCACATATTTCCTATAAAATCCAAATTTAGTCCTTTGCTACTGTTGCCCTGTTTCATTCATTTATTTTACCCAACCAGCTCCTTTAGACATTTAAGTTTTGACCCCTGGCCTATTGGTAAATCAGCAACTAGGTTTTTCTAAACTGAAATTTAGACATATAAATTCATGAGTATGAATATGTTTATGGCAGAGTAAGACAAAATGCCTGATAATAGGATTGTTATGGAAAATCACGAAAACATGGATAACAATAATGATAAATGGCCTAATTCTGCATATTTGTAAACCAGTGGTTGGGGAGACCCTCAATTTAGCTTGCTGTTTTATGCCAGTAACACTGACCCCAAATTCTATTTGTAAAATTTTTGCAATAGAAAATGCACATGTTTAAAGCAAACACAGCCCTCCATGGCAAAGTTTTGTAACTTTTCTTTGGCCATGAACCGGCAGAGAAATTTTACCTTAGAATCCTATACACAGGGATGCACTCTGATGTACTGGGCATGTGTGTGCACAGTCTCTCAGTCATGTCCAGCTCTTTGCAACCCCATGGACTATAGCCTGCCAAGGTCCTCTGTTCATGGAATTTTCCAGGCAAGAACAATGCAGTGGGCTGTCATTTCCTTCTCCAGGGGATCTTCCTGACCCAGGAATCAAACCTGTGTCTCCTGAGTCTCCTGACTCAGGGGGATTCTTTACCGCTTAAGCCATCTGGAAAGCCCGTACTGTATTATATTGTAGCATGTTATATTGTATTGTAATAACATATTGAATCATAATATAAAGTATTCTATATAATATAATATAATTATACACAATAATAATCATAATATAATTATATATATATTATATATATACATAATCATAATATATACATAATACATAATCATAATATAAAGTATTCTACAATGCTTGTTATGGCCCACGTAGGTGATTTCCAAAACATGGATTAATTGTGACTAATAGTTTAAAAAACACCCTGTTTTTCTTTTTTTAAAGTACTACTCTAGTGGGCTGTCTACCAGGTTTTGATTTTCTTTGTTGAATATTTTTATTTACCCAAAGGAGTGTTTGATTTGGGGTTTTTTTTGTTTATTTTTAAAATATGAGCCAAGCCAAATATTTTCTAGGGAAAATAATTTTTTTTCTATTGGAAACACCCTTTGGAACTTTTTGGGTCACAGATCAGAAATGTTTGGAGCTGGAAGGAATTGCAGTGGTCAACTCAGCATACATCATTCAAATATTAGTGTTCATTCTCATTAGTTTAGTTCAGTTCAGTCGCTCAGTCGTGTCTGACTCTTTGCATTATTCACGTTAAAGCTCTCCTAAAAAGGCAAATCACAAAAATTTATCCCTGTGCCTTTTGACTCTTCCCAAGATAACTAGTTACCAAGTTATTTTGCTATCTTCCTGCTTGCCATGATCTCATTTTCCCTTGAAAAGCTCACAGTATGGTTTTTGTTTTCTTTTTTCATTTCCTCGCTTTTTTCCAGGTCACAGTATCACAATTGACTTGATGATTGTGGTTTGAGGTCACCAAGAATCTCTATCTAGATAAAGAGAGGGGGAGAAAAACCCCAAGATTTTATTGCACACCTAAATTGCTGCTTGATGACAGGGACAGTTTCAGAGGAGCCGAAGGATGGAGCAGTGGACCTTTACTGAGAAAAATACCTTTGAATTCACTTATTGATGAAGAAAGATGGATCACGTGCTGCCATCTATCGGTGACGCTGTGAAACAGCAGTGTCTAAAGGTTGGCAATTTTTAATGCCACTTGTTTTTCTAAAAATTCTGTTTTACAGGGAACCAAAGTTAGTTTCACTTATTCTCCAATATTTACTTCTCAGGCAGTGTTGGCTTCACGTTAAAGCATCTGTGGATGGGAATGACCCATCTTTCACCCTCACGAAGTTTGTCTATAAAGTAGACTAAAGGGAAGGGGGAATTCCCACCCCGTCTCATTACTGTCCAAGCCGACATACTTCCCCTTCAGGATGGTTTGAGGGAAGGCGGGACTGTCTGCTCATGTCAGAGTTGATTTCAAAGAACGTTCTGTTCCCAGCCATTAGATATCTCTGATTGCTTCACTGGTCTCGTGATTACCCTATGCTATGTGCAGAGCGACTTTAAAACAAAATAGTCCCACCCTGTTTGGAGGCTTGTTGATTCTATGAATGCCGCACCATTGTGAATAGCCCTATGAGTTTATTTATTAGTGAGGGAAATAGGACATAGAGGCTCTCCTGCTTCCATTCTTAAAGGGTCCCTGTTCATTAAAAAAAAAAAAAATTTTTTTTAATGGCTTGCCTAGGTAGAGTTAATAAACTTGTGCATCTAAAATGTTTACACTGAAGAAAATTATCATTTTTAATGGAAAAATTCAATTCAATTTGTATTATTCATTATCTAACTATAAGGTTTATTTAAAGTATTAATTCGTAAGGCACACTGGCAATGGAATGAATAGCCATGGCACACAGGTTTAAAGCACAGTGTGTATGTAAAGGTATGTATATGCCAGGCACTCTACTGAATTCTGGGATTCATCAGTGAACAAGGCATACTAAAATTTCTGACTCTCTAGCATACATTCGGATGGGGAGAGATAAACATTGAATAAACTAAGCTGACAATTATATATAGCACTGGAAATAGTGATGAGTGTTGCTGGGACTGGGCTTGAGGAATGTGTTTGGCAGGATGGGTTGCATTTTGAGTTGGGTGGTTAGCCTATGGAGAGGCCTGCATCTGAGCAGAGACGTGGAGTGTGTGAAGGTATTAATTATGTGGGTGTAGGGAGGCGAACTCCAGGCAAGGGGAGCAAGCAGCTCATGAAAAGGCCCTGAGGCAGGAGTGTTCCTGATTGATGAAGGAGGCTGGCTTGGCTGGAGTGAAGAGGAGGGCAGTGGAGACTAGGAGATGAGGATGGGAGAAAAATCTGCTGGGCCTACCTAACTATACTGGGTTTATTTAACTACCCAGAATGCTTCAGGTCAGGGATTCCATGTGCTAAACCCAGATAGCAGCTATGTGGCCCTGTTCTAACATCTGCAGGTTCTCAAGGCCAGGAAAGCACACGGCCTCAGTCGGCAAATCTGCTTTGCCCACCTCGCCTCTGAGGCTGGTGCCTTCACCCCTCAGACTGGCTCTCATTCTTCCTCCTTCAGAGCAGCCTTCAGCTTGGCACAGGCACCAGGCAGAGGAGGAAGGGCAGTGGCTGACTCTGGGCCCCACCTCCATGCCACACTTCTGCTCCCAGGACAGCAACAGACCCAGCTGGGCTGTGTGTCATTCGTGCTTCCTGATGCTGATTTTGAAGCCTCAGCAAGGATGGAGTTGCCAGATGTCAGTAAGCAGTGCACCTCCTCTCTCTCCTTCTCGGTCTCAAAGTTAACATCATCCTTATGTTTAACATCTGTGCTGAATGTCCTCTCATTCTTCTCCCAAATTTTCTCTAATTTGAAGTTTTTCAGCTTCAACCCTAATGATCTTTGGGGCTGGATAATTTTTTATTGTGGGGGCCACCTTTTGTATTATGGTGCAGTCATGTATTGGAGGATTGTTGCTGTTTTGTTTAGTTGCTATATCATGGCTGACCCAATTGGACTGTAGCCCCCTAGGCTCCTCTGTCCATGGAATTTCCCAGGCAAGAATACTGGAGTGGGTTGCTCTTCCCTCCTCCAGGGAATCTTCCTGACCCAGGGATCAAACCTATGTCTTATGCACTGGCAGGCAGATTCTTACCACTGAGCCACCTGGGAAACCTCTTTTATAGTATGCTGCTGCTGCTGCTGCTAAGTCGCTTCAGTCGTGTCCGACTCTGTGCGACCCCATAGACGGCAGTCCACCAGGCTCCCCTGTCCCTGGGATTCTCCAGGCAAGAACACTGGAGTGGGTTGCCATTTCCTTCTCCAATGCATGAAAGTGAAAAAATAAAGTGAAGTCGCTCAGTCGTGTCCGACTCCTAGCAACCCCATGGACTATAGCCCGGGAGCTGTATTTCTGGCCTTTACACTCTAGATGTCAATAGCACCATCAATTGTGATGACCCAAAATGTCTCCAGATATCACTAGATGTCTCCTGGGATGCAACATCATCCCCAGTGGAGAGAACCAGTCTAAAGTGTGACTGTATTATACGGCACAATTTTTAACATCCTGTCCTATGAAGCCTCCCTTATTTCTTCCCATACTCCACCTTCTTAGATGGATTTCCTGGTGGCTCAGTCAGTAAAGAATCTGCCAGCAATGCAGGCGACCCAGGTTCAGTCCCTGGGTTGGGAAGATCCCCTGGAGGCAGAAATGGCAATCCACTCCAGTATTCTTGCCTCAAGAATTCCATGGACAGAGAAGCTTGGCGGGCTATAGTTCACGGGGTCGCAAAGAAACGCAACAGAGCGACTAATACTTTTCCTTTCCTTTCCACCTTCTTATGTAATCTTATTCTGTCAATGATGATTTCTGGACCAATTAGAAGGGAGGTGCTGGCCCTTCGCTCCGATAGCTACTAGTGCAATATGTCGCCCTGAAAGCTGCTGTTTTAATCACCTCATCTGCATCCCGACTCCCTGATGTGTTGATGTTGTTTGGACAGTGTGGTTCTTTCACATATGGTCTGAACTTTTACCCAGTAAATAATCATGTCTTTATTGGGTAATTTTCCTTGTTAACTTAAGAAATGTTTTTTTTTTTTTTGACAATAATACTGATGACAGAAAGCTCCAAAGCATTGTTAGACGCCAAAATAATCTTTGGCAGAAAATCCTGGGAAACTCCCAGACTAGTGGGAAAATTACTGGGTTTTGTATGATATGACAAGCCTTCATGGATCCTAGGGAGGGAGCTGTTAGCTGAGTTGCAGGTGGAACTGATGAAACATTTATTATGAAATGTTATATAAAATGAGTGGTTGAGAAGTGATAGAAACTGATCTCAGCCTTCCACATTATAATAAGAGAAAGCGCAGCTCAGAGACAGTGAGAGCCTGAGAGGCCGATGAGAAATCAGCTAACATAATCCCTTCATTTAGGAAATAGCAAAATAGAGGGCAGAGAATAAATGCTTTGCCCAAAGGACCTAAAGAACATCAGAGTCTGGATTTGAACTCAGAGCTCCTGATTCGATGTTCTGATTTGTGATGAAGTTTCCTCAATCCATGTGTGTGTGTGTGTGTGTGTGTGTGTGTTAGTTGATCAGTCATGTCCAACTCTCTGTAACCCCATGGACTATAGCTCTCCAGGCTCCTCTATCCATGGGATTCTTCAAGCAAGAATACTGGAGTGGGTTGCCATTTCTTTCTCCAGGGGATCTTCCCAACCCAAGGATCAAACCCGGGTCTTTTGCATTGCCGGGAGACTCCTTACCATCTAAGCTACCAGGGAAGCCCCTTCCTCAATCCATAGAAACATTTAAAAAATAAGGATATTTTAGAAAGGCTGTCCTAAATAAGAATTTGTTACTTTTTAAAAACTGTCATTTATCCTGAGATTTATGCCCTTCTGGCCCTTACATCTTTTTTTTTTTTTTAAGAAAAATTATTGTCTCTATTAATAAATAATGACTCTAGACGTATTTGGAGTTTTGGGGGTTTTCTTAGTGCTTGTATTTTGGCAATGCCAAAGCAATTTACCACCACCACCACTTAAAAACAAAACAAAACAAAAATCTGGGAACCATTGATGTAGACTCCTTTGGTCCAAAGAATGATAGAGATTTTCTTTTCTGTAGAGGTCAAGGCAGGAGGCACAGGCCCATTGGGTGACAGAAGATGGAGACCCCAGATGAACAATTTCTATGATCATCCAATGACCCAGACTTTGGCTTCTCTGGAATCACTCTTCTTTTTGCCGTTCACCCCCTCTCAGTGAATGAGAACTGTTTGGAGTCCTTGGGCATGACTCTGGCCATGGAGCCCCTCTGGATCACCAAGGTGGCCATACCTGCTCTGAACAAGACTCAGGTGTTTCTGGTTGGAGCAGGTGGGGGTTGGACTCTGAGCTTCTCTTTGTTCTTGCTGGATAGGGCTCACTCTAAGAGGCAAAAAGCACTCGAGTATTATCAGTAGTTTCCCAATTTCCTTAAGCTCTGTGTTTGAGAAAAGAATACCAAGATCCAAGGAAAGGCTTTTCGATCATTACAGGAACAAGACTGACACTGCTCCTCATCATACCATTAGACCCTGGCTCATTCCTGCCCCTAGGAAATGGGAGGCCTAAGTTACTAGAAGTTTCATCAGGCTTGAGTTCCCACCAAAACGTCCTGGTCTACCAGTTTGACCAGACTATTCAGATTCCTCATTTACATCTCAACAGAGACTTCTAAAGACACCAAAAAATTAATCAGAGGAAGTGTGTGAAATCCAGCCCTCATAGTTGGGGGTTGGCACCCTTTATGCCTGTGAGCGCCCTGCAAATCATGCAGATCCCAGCTGCCAAATAACACAGAATAAAGGATATGAAGGGTTTTCAAAGAGGAAGATGACAGCGGGATGGCTCAGAGGGCTGCAAGAGTTTTCAAAGGAAAAGGAAACCAAGAAAGGAAAGAAGTATGGTCAACATTTATTTTTGTGCCCTCATCTTCTCATTGAATTGCTTTTATTCCAGTTACCATCCTGTGTCAGGAGCCAGACAAGGCTTCACTGGGCTGGACTATTCTAGTAAGTTTAGATCTGGCCAAGGACAAAGCTGCCTTTACATTTTGACTATTTCTTGGACTGTTTTTGGTGGTCTCACGTGACACATCAGCCGTTCCAGGAAGCAGCAGCTGAAGAGAGGAGAGAAGGAAACCAGTCATGTCAAGGGCTTTGTGAGAGACTGTGCTTGGAAGTTCAGCATGTGCTTCCTCATTTAATCTGCACAGCCAGCCCACCTGGGGGTATTATTATCCCCACTTCACAGAGAAGGAAACAGCTCATCAGAGGAGTTAGGTAACTTACCCCAGGTCACAGGGCTAAAAGGGGACAGAACTCATATTCAGATCCAGATCTTCCTGTCTCTAAAGAAAGCTTTTCACAAAACTGCAGGGCTGTCAGGCATCCGGCCATCCAACGCATTTGGGAAATGGGGAAGGACAGTGTGCTTTCTGAACTGTGATATGATGTGACACAGAAAAATCTAAGGTACACAGGCAAAAACAACAACAACAACAACAAAAAAAAACCCAGAAAACTTATAGATACAGTCAGCATCAACACACAGCCCAGCATTCATGTGTTTGTACCAGACTTCCTGTGGCCATCTGTGTCCGAAGGACTCTATAGAGAGCCATGCCAGCCTTCAGAGGCACTTCGGCAAAGGAAGGACAGGAGCTTGTAGTCAACAAAAAATAGACTCAAGATTGCAGTTCTCCATCTGAGCCAATATGAAGGTGGATGTTTGATGAGCTTGTATTTCTAACAGTTTCTGGAGTCAAGAAGCTTGTAAAATTGTGTAACATCTTTATTACAGAACTATTGCTCAGTTAACTCACCCTTTCATCTCAGATAATTAAGGTTAACTGATGTCAGATATGTTCTAGGTTTAGAGCTAAAAATTATTATACTTAAGGAGGCAAAAAAAAAAAATCTCAAAAAAAAAAACTTTTTAGAAAATATCAAATCCTTAGGATCCAATATGTGTGATTTTGTGACAGCTCAGGAAATCCGCTGGCTTCTGCATCAGATCTGAAGATCGTTTACATTCCAGTGGAATTCCTGGGAAAGTCCAGAGCTCTCAGTGCTTTGAAAACAATGGCTTAAGGAGATCAACTTCCCAACTGCAGCAAACTAACTGGAGGAAAGGCCTGAGAGGGTTTTTGAAGGGTGGGATGGGACCAGAGCAACATTCAAGAGCTCTGCCTGCTGAGGAGCCACTCCTAAGTTCTTGTAAAAATAGAAAAATATTCTTGTGATTTCCAGGTTCAGTTCAGTTCAGTCACTCAGTCGTGTCCAACTCTTTGTGACCGCATGGACTGCAGCACACCAGGCTTCCCTGTCCATCACCAACTCCCAGAGCTTATTCAAACTCATGTCCATCGAGTCAGTGATGCCATCCAGCCATCTCATCCCATCGTCCCCTTCTCCTCCTGCCTTCAATCTTTCCCAGCATCAGAGTCTTTTCTAATAAGTCAGTTCTTTGCATCAGGTAGCCAAAATATTGGAGATTCAGCTTCAACATCAGTCCTCCAATGAACACCCAGGACTGATCTCTGTTAGGATGGACTAGTTGGATCTCCTTGCAGTCCAAGGGACTCTCAAGAGTCTTCTCCAACACCACAGTTCAAAGCATCAATTCTTCAGCACTCCGCTTTCTTTACAGTCCAACTCTCACATCCATACATGACTACTGGAAAAACCATAGCCTTGACTAGATGGACCTTTGTTGGCAAAGTAATGTCTCTGCTTTTTAATATGCTGTCTAGGTTAGTCATAGCTTTTCTTCCAAGGAACAAGCATCTTTTAATTTCATGGCTGCAACACCATCTGCAGGGATTTTAGAGTCCAAGAAAATAAAGTTTGTCACTGTTTCTCCATCTATTTGCCATGAACTGATGGGACTGAATGCCATGATCTAAGTTTTCTGAATGTTGAGTTTTAAGCCAATGTTTTCACTCTCCTCTTTCACTTTCGTCAAGGGGCTGTTTAGTTCTTCTTCACTTTCTGCCATAAGGGTGGTGTCATCTTCGTATCTGAGGTTATTGATATTTCTCCTAACAATCTTGATTCCAGCTTGTGCTTCATCCAGCCCAGTTTTTCTCATGATGTACTCTGCATATAAGTTAAATAAGCAGGATGACAGTATATAGCCTTGACATACTCCTTTTCCTATTTGGAACCAGTCTGTTGTTCCATGTCCAGTTCTAACTGTTGGTTCTTGACCTGCATACAGATTTCTCAGGAGGCAGGTCAGGTGGTCTGGTATTCCCATCTCTTTCAGAATTTTCCACAGTTTGTTGTGATCCACACAGTCCAAGGCTTTGGCATAGTCAATAAAGCAGAAATAGATGTTTTTCTGGAACTCTCTTACTTTTTTGATGATCCAATGGATGTTGGCAATTTGATTTCCAGGTTGGCCAAGATCAGTTCAGAGGCTCTCCTGGTGCATCCTTGGCTTCATGGCATTCAGTGATCCTCAAATGTAAGATGAGCTGAAACCAGAACTTGCTCACAGGTAGGCAGACTCCTGCCTACTGAGCCACAGCTGGGCTTGGGCTCTCTTATCATCAGTAGCAATCATTGCTGACAATTTCTACAATGTTCCAGAGTCACACCTGTTACCTGGACAGGCTAGGGACTTATCAGGTGTGGCTACCTTTTTCATTCACTAAGAAGTCATGGGGCTAGAACCAGCAATATTTCTTCATAAGCTGTACTAAATCCCTCCTTTAGCAGAAGAGGGAACTGAGGCTCTGAGAAGTCCAATCAGTATTTGAATACTACAGAGTTGGTTAGTGGCAGGGCCAAGGCAAGAAGCCATGATTCATTGGTTTATTCAACACATGGTATCAAGGTTTATATTATGTGTAGAGAAGGAGCAGTATCTAAATGAACAGTTTCTGATGTTGAAGGAGGGATGGACTTGGGACTTGGCTTATCCTTCAATTTTGTTCAGCTATCAACCTAAAAAAGGGAACCTAAGGGACTTCCCTGGAGGTCTGGCAACTGAGACTCTGCATTTTCAATTCAGGGGGCCTGGCTTTGATCCCTGGGCAGGGAACTAGATACTGCATGTCACAATAAAGATTGAAGACCCTGTATGCCATAACTAAGACCTGATGCAGCCAAAACAAATAAATAAAATATTGGGGGAAAAAAAGAAAGGGAATCTAATTCTCAGTTTAATGTTAACTATAATTATAAGAAGCCAAACATGGAAATATCATTCCTGTTGCCTGGAGTTGATTTAGGGACGAACCTGTGATCTAGTTCTGGTCAAGCAGATATGAAGGGAAATTTGCTGTGGGGCTTGGAAATATTTCTGGTAATAATTTTTCTTCCCCAAAGGTTGTTGTCTCTGGATGTAATGCCTGGAACTGGGACCTAACCTGTTGATACGCTGAGGCTGGCCGAGAAGTGAGGTAGGAGGAAGGCTGAGACCTGATGACATCATTAAACTTGACAAACCAAAGTCAAAAGCCCAGCAATAAGCCCTTGTTGATGTGCGAGTTGATAAAATTACCTTAATGATGAAACTAGTTGAGTTTTCTAACCTTTGCCATTGAAAGCATCCTTCCAAAAAATTCAAAGGTGTAGCAGTGGTAGTTCATTACTAGGGTTTGCATCTAACAACTGCTGTTTTCCTCTTAGGGAAGGAGAAGGATAGGAGAGTTGAAGAAAGTGAAGAATTGGAAAGCATCTCTTTAGGGAAATTCAGGAGTGCTGAGGGCCTGAGAGATAACAGGACCAGTCTATTGGCTTAGTGACCTTTCTCCAGCTGTGCTCAGCAGCCCCAGGAGAGTGATGCAGAAGACAGATAATTACATTCAGCAAGAGTTGAGGTTCTTCCAGGTGGACATGTCTCCTTTCCTCTCTCACTGCCACATCATATTGTCTTCCAGGCATCAGTTCAGCTCAATATTGAGAATGTCTACCATGTAGGAGGCACTTCTAACTTCTTGTAAAAATAGAAAAATATTCTTGTGATTTCTAGGTTCAGTTCAGTTCAGTTGCTCAGTCCTGTCCGACTCTTTGCCACCTCATGAACTGCAGCACGCCAGGCCTCCTTGTCCATCACCAACTCCCGGAGTCCACCCAAACCCATGTCCATTGAGTCAGTGATGCCATCCAACCATCTCATCCTCTGTCATCCCCTTCTCCTCCTGCCCTCAGTCTTTCCCAGCATCAGGGTCTTTTCCAATGAGTCAGCTCTTCTCATCAAGTGGCCAAAGTATTGGAGTTTCAGCTTCAACATCAGTCCTTCCAATTTCCAGGCCAAGATCAATTCGGAGGCTCTCCTGATGGGCCCATGGCTTCATGACATTCAATGATCATCAAATGTAAGATTATATATTATCAAAGTAGATAAAATATAATCAAATAAAGAGTAACAATATAATCACATTAAAGTATGCTTTCTTTCAAAATTGTAACTTAAAATTATCATTCTGTTACCAGTCATTTGTAATTATTTTTTATTTTGTGAAGGGCATATTTCTCCCAGATGTTGATTTTTACATCAATTAATAGCTTTATATGGTCTTATTTTAATTTTCATTAACGATTGTTTGGGAACAGAATTGTGTTCCCTTCCACTAAATTAATATGTTGAAGTTCTAATTGCCAGCACCTTTATGTGGCTATATTTGGAGATAAGGTGTTTTAAAGGTGATTAAGTTAAAATGAAGCCACTCACATGGGCCTTAATCCAATATGATTGGCATTCTTTTAAGATGAGATAAGGAGACAGACATGAACAGAAGTAAGACCACGTGAAGACACTAGAAGATGAACATCTACAAGTCAAAGAGAGAGGCCTCAGAGGAAACCAACCTTGAAAACAACTTGATTTTTTCAATTTCTAGCCTTCAGAATGGTTAGAAAATAAATTTATGTTGTTTAAGCCAAAAAAAAAAAAGTGGACTAAATAATTCATATGAAAAAGAAAATAAGTCTCTGTGGACTCCTTTTGTCTTGGTCCAAAATGGTGATCAGATGCTCCAGGTTTACTTTAAACGCACCACACAGCACAATGTTGATGCTTGGATTCATTTGTTTATTCCATACTCCATCACCGAGTTCCACATGAGATGAGTTCATGTACTGTGAACTGCAGACTTGTTCTCTGGAAACAGAGTGGAGACATCAGATAAAAACTAATGTTTATAGCAAAATCCAGAATTTGCAGAGAGAAAAGGAAACCACAAGGGGAAGTATTGTTTCCTCTTTGGACTAGAGATGGACAGTGGGTGGTCAGCTAGGGAGGTTTCCTTGTAGAAATTCTCTGGGAGGGATCAGCAGCCAGTTTCAAGCAGTAGCAGAAACCTCCTGGAAGACTTGGGGCCTGGGGCTGCCTGGCCTGTTTGGGGCACTGCTGGGGAGCTCCTAGGGCTCAGGCAGTATTGGGAGTTCAGGATGGTTGGTGTAGGAGATCAGGACCACTGGAGAAGTTTGAATTTAATACTGTGGAACATTTCATGCAAAGATGGGCTCAATAAAGAACAGAAATGGTATGGACCTAACAGAAGCAGAAGATGTTAAGTAGAGGTGGCAAGAATACACAGAAGAACTATACAAAAAAGATCTTCATGACCTAGTTAATCACTATGGTGTGATCACTCACCTAGAGCCAGACATCCTCAAATGCAAAGTCAAGTGGGCCTTAGGAAGCATCACTATGAACAAAGCTAGCAGAGGTTATGGAATTCCAGTTGAGCTATTTCAAATCCTGAAAGATGATGCTGTGAAAGTGCTGCACTCAACATGCCAGCAAATTTGGAAAACCCAGCAGTGGCCACAGGACTGGAAAAGGTCGGTTTTCATTCCAATCCCAAAGAAAGGAAATGCCAAAGAATGCTCAAACTACTGCACAATTGCACTCATCTCACATGCTAGTAAAGTAATGCTCAAAATTCTCCAAGCCAGACTTCAGCAATACGTGAACTGTGAACTTCCAGATGTTCAAGCTGATTTTAGAAAAGGCAGAGGAACCAGTGATCAAATTGCCAACATCTGTTGGATCATCAAAAAAGCAAGAGAGTTCCAGAAAAACATCTATTTCTGCTTTATTGACTATGCCAAAGCCTTGGACTGTGTGGATCATAATAAACTGTGGAAAATTCTGAAAGAGATGGGAATACCAGACCACCTGACCTGCCCCCTGAGAAATCTGTATGCAGGTCAAGAACCAACAGTTAGAACTGGACATGGAACAACAGACTGGTTCCAAATAGGAAAAGGAGTATGTCAAGGCTGTATACTGTCATCCTGCTTATTTAACTTATATGCAGAGTACATCATGAGAAACGCTGGGCTGGAAGAAGCACAAGCTGGAATCAAGATTGCTAGGAGAAATATCAATAACCTCAGATATGAAGATGACACCACCCTTATGGCAGAAAGCGAAGAAGAACTAAAGAGCCTATTGATAAAAGTGAAAGAGGAGAGGGAAATTGTTGGCTTAAAGCTCAACATTCAGAAAACTAAGATCATGGCATCTGGTCCCATCAGTTCATGGCAAATAGATGGGGAAACAATGGAAACAGTGGCTGACTTTATTTTGGGGGGCTCCAAAATCACTGCAAATAGTGATTGCAGCCATGAAATTAAAAGATGCTTACTCCTTAGAAGGAAAGTTATGACCAACCTAGACAGCATATTAAAAAGCAGAGACATTATTTTGTGAACAAAGGTCCATCTAGTCAAGGTTATAGTTTTTCCAGTAGTCATGTATGGATGTGAGAGTTGGACTATAAAGAAAGCTGAGCACCAAAAAACTGATGCTTTTGAACTGTGGTGTTGTAGACGACTCTTGAGAGTCCCTTGGACTACAAAGAGATCCAGTCCATCTTAATGGAAATCAGTCCTGAATATTCATTGGAAGGACTGATGTTGAAGCTGAAACTCCAATACTTTGGCCACCTGATGGGAAGAACTGATTCATTGGAAAAGACCCTGATGCTGGGAAAGACTGAGGGTAGGAGGAGAAGGGGACGACAGAGGATGAGATGGTTGGATGGCATCACCAACTCAAAGGACATGGGTTTGGGTGGACTCCGGGAGTTGGTGATGGACAGGGAGGCCTGGCGTGCTGCAGTTCATCGGGTCGCAGAGAGTCAGACATGACTGAGTGACTGAACTGAACTGAACTGAAGAAAAGAAATCATTGAGGAGCTGAGGAAGGCAGATAATGCCGTCATATTTATTTCTCAGTAAAACAGCCAGTGAGAATGCAGAAGCTGAGCTGGAAGAGGAAGGCTGAAGAACGAATGGAAATGAAGAGGCATTTTTGCTTGTTTGGAGAAACATTCTAACAGACATGGAATTCAAATTGTAAAATAGAAGAGGCCTTGGTATTTGGGCAACAGAGATCTATAGACCATCACAACTGGATTTATAGGTCAAGTCCAGTTGATTCACTTTGCTGTACAGCAGAAACTAACAACGTTGTAAAGCAACTACACTCCAATAAAAATTAATTTAAAAAAATCCCAATCCTTCATCAGGTTAAAGTCCACTTCATGCTTTCTTAGACTGCTGATGTCTTGCTGAAATTTAGTCTGATGGCCAAAAGAAATTTTTGAATGACTACATTAATCTCTGGGTGCTTAAAAAAAACACACAACTGTGAAAGGGATCCAAACACACAACCACAACTACTTTTACGACCAAGGAAAAGTATTTCCTCTGAACGTTCCTCCCACTTCCCATGATGTGTTAAACCTTCTCTCCATCCTCAGCCCCAAGTGGCTAGCCTCCCCTGTCCACTCCACACTGTCCATCTATATCTCCATCTATCACATCTTCCAGTCAGAAAGACCCCATCTCCACCAGAAGGGAAATGGTACTAGGGTGAGTGACCCTCTTTGGAGGTTAGAAAAGGCGAGAAGGCTGGGATTACACTAAGGTTAATGATACTTCTTGGGCTTCCCTGATGACTCAGTGGGATTAGAATCTGCCTGCCAATGCAGAAGACCCAGTCTGATCCCCGAGTCAGGAAGATCCTCTGGAGAAGGCAATGGCAACCCACTCCAATATTCTTGCCTGGGAAATCCCATGGACGGAGAAGTGGCTATAGTCCATGGTATTGCAAAAGAGTTGGACACAACTGAGCAATTAAAACAAAACAACAACAAAAATGATGCTTCTTCCCATCATAGGACTTTCTCTCTTTAAACTTGTATTAATTAGACAGGATGCAACCATCAATATGAAATGAAAATTGAGACAGTTATCTGAGTGAATTTGAAAACAGGAAGAGATTTCTGGTTCAATCATTCATCTGTGGTATTTTTTTCTTTTTTAAAAATACATTTTATTTTCTAAGCAGTTTTAAGTTCATACCACATTTGTTGTAACAGGGCCAATGACCACTCAATGCTAAAGAAAAATTCTGACTTAAGCACAACCTACCTATAAAAGATTTAACAGGTCAGGAAATATCTTACAAAACAAATTATGTGGAAATGACTTTGATGTTGCTGAATAGAGTTTTGTGGATTAATGAACATGATAATTAATGTGTAGTTTAAAGCTAAAAATTATTAAGCTTTAAATCCATGCCAGGTCTATTTCAAGGACCCTACCTGTATTAATCCTCATAACTACCCAATTGTTATCACTACTTGCTATCTGAAAACCTGTGGAACTCAGCTAGTAAGTGGTGGTATTAGCAAGGGCACAAATTCAGACTCTTGGGCTCCCAAACTTGACTTTAGTCACTAATCTTTGATGGTCTTGTACAAAAATGTTGAAATTGTATCTCTTTATGGGACCTGCTCCCTTGGGGAAAAGAGGAGGGCACATGGGATCTGGGTGCTGAGATGAGGACTAGCTCATGGGAACAAGCCAAAGGTAGAAGAGAAAGAGGTCCAGGGGGCCTAGATGGTAGGTGCATCTTGTCAACCACCTTACCTACATTCAGAATATTTCAGTCTCTCACTGCTTCTGTTGAATGCTCTTCTGGGAGAATGAACACATGAGGCCCCGGCCAAGGATGTAAAGGGGGGAGAAGGGCTGCCAGAGGCTATCATGGTAGCAGCTAGTAAGGATTAAAAGAAACTTGTCAAGAAGAAGAAGGAACAAATTAGAGCTACAAGGTCCGGTTGCCTCTTTTGACATAAGATTCTTTGTTGTTGTTCAGTTGCTTAGTCACATCCGACTCTTTGTGACCCCATGGACTGTAGAACATCAGGCTTCCCTAGCCTTCACCATCTCCTGGAGCTTGCTGAGACTCATGTCCATTGTGTCGATGATGCCATCCAACCATCTCGTCCTCTGTCATCCCCTTCTGCCGTACATGGAGTAAGGATTCCTCAGTTCAGTTCAGTCATTCAGTCGTGTCTGACTGTGACTCCATGAATCGCAGCATGCCAGGCCTCCCTGTCCATCACCAACTCCTGGAGTTCACTCAAACTCATGTCTATCGAGTCGGTGATGCCATCCAGCCATCTCATCCTCTGTCGTCCCCTTCTCCTCCTGCCCCCAATCCCTCCCAGCATCAGAGTCTTTTCCAATGAGTCAACTCTTTGCATGAGGTAGCCAAAGTATTGGAGTTTCAGCTTCAGCATCAGTCCTTCCAAAGAACACCCAGGATTGATCTCCTTCAGAATGGACTGGTTGGATCTCCTTGCAGTCCAAGGGACTCTCAAGAGTCTTCTCCAACACCACAGTTCAAAAGCATCAATTCTTCGGCACTCAGCTTTCTTCACAGTCCAACTCTTACATCCATACATGACCACTGGAAAAACCATAGCCTTGACTAGATGGACCTTTGTTGTCAAAGTAATGTCTCTGCTTTTTAATATGCTATCTAGGTTGGTCATAACTTTCCTTCCAAGGAGTAAGCATCTTTTAATTCTTACTCCATGGTTAATACTGGAAGATCAGGATGTATTACATCATGATTGCGGGTGGCAGAAGTTTTCTTTCAAAGGGGACAATACAACACTTAGAAACGAAAAGCCTTTTTGAAAATAGAGAAGAGGAAAGCTGCTAAGTTATGAAACTTTCTATTCCTACCCTCCCCCGCCCAGCCCTCTTTAATATCCTGTGACGATATTAAGATTCATGTTAACACTATCAATACTTCTCTTAATCTTTTCTTCCCTGAGTCTTTGGTCCCATAAATCCCTAGTTGACTGGCCCTTGGGTACCCATTGCTGAATCATCAACTTCCCATGAGTCTGGTCCAAAGTGAATATTCAATAAATATTAGTGATTCATGAGCAACATCCAAACTAAATGAGGAGTAAACAATGACCAATGACCAGTCAGCTCAAAATGACCTTCCCAAAGTTATTCTAAGTATCCTAAGATGACCAGAAGGGAAAATTGTTTCATATGTTTTTCATTGCCAAAGGACGTTTTCTCGTAAGCAGTTCACTAGCAGTACTGTTTTCCAACTTTCTGAGACCAAACAGAAAGAATAAACCAGAAAGCAGAAACTAACAACAAGAGACAACTTTACTTGGGCTCAGGGAGTCTCAGAGTCCAAACTCCATCAGGGTCAAGGCTCCAATCCCACAACTCCCCTTGGATTCCAAGGCATTCCCCTTTGCCTTCATATTTCTTGGAGTGGAATTTCTCAGATGTATATTCACCCACACAGAGATGTTGACGTGTTCTGTCCTGACCTTTCCATTCCAGTGAGATGCTGGAGTTTCCACATTTCCACTGCTGTGAGATGCTGAGCTTATCATGCTGCTCGCATCTGTTCTGGTCACCACTTGGCATGGGACAGTGGGGAGTTCCATGCCCATTTCCTCCAAACCTCCATGTGCTTCCACCTAAGTTCAACTGATGTAGCCTTGGAACAAAACATCCCAGCCAGCTTTGACCTTTGACCATTACTGTTGCAACTCACCTCCCTCTACTTTTCAAAATCTGAGTATATAAATACTTCCTTGTTTTGTAGACATTCTGGTCACCAGAAAGGAAAGACCTGTCTCAAGGCTTGGTCTGCCAAATCAAACCAGGCATCCTTCTGTTATACCGCTGTTGATGCTCCTAGACAGCTCATGAGCTTTGGCACCTGATTGTTATGGGAAAACAGCTTTAAATTGACTCAAGAGGAGAGACTGAAGAGTGAGTGAAGTGACAATGGGGAGACATTCTGATCTCTGAAATGGATACTTGAATAGGAATGGAATTAAGATTTTTAAAATAGGACAGATCTTGGTATTTAGGGAACAAAGGATGTTTAGACCATCACATTTACACTGATAAATTTGAGAACTTACACCTGAATCCTTCCTCAAATTGGAGTCCACCTTATGTTTTCTTGGAATGGCAATATCGTCCAAGAAATACAGGCTAGTAACCAAAATAAATTTTTGAAAGTTTACTTAAAGCTGTAAACTGAGTAGGGGTTCAGTTCAGTTCAGTCGCTCAATCTTGTCTGACTCTTTGCGACCTCATGGACTGCAGCACACCAGGCTTCCCTGTCCATCACCAACTCCCGGAGCTTACTCAAACTCATGTCCATCGAGTGGGTGATGCCATCTAACCATCTCATCCTCTGTCGTCCCCTTCTCCTCCTGACCCCAATCCCTCCCAGAATCAGGGTCTTTTCAAATGAGTCAACTCTTCACATCAGGTGGCCAAAGTATTGGAGCTTCAGCTTTAGCATCAGTCCTTCCAAAGAACACCCAGGACTGTCAACCCACTCCAATATTCTTGCCTGAAGAATTCCAAAGGCAGAGGATCCTGGTGGGCTACAGTCCATAGGATCATGAGTCAGACATGACTGTGCGACTAACACAGCACATTCTATATATATATATATATATGTATATATGTATATATATATATATATGATGGATATTAAAAAGCCAGCTGTGGGTTAGGCCTTACATAAAAGAAAAGTCCAGAGAAATGAACTCGGGTCAGTAGGTAAGATTTAGAGTGGCCTGGTTTCAAAAGCTGTACCTTCAGACTGAAGAAATCCCCCAGCAATGGAAGCATGTACCCCCATCCTCCATTTCTTGCTTCCCTCCCTGTTACCTGGCTGATGAACACTTGGTCCAGAGGCTGAGAAGTATATTTTTGCCCAACAGAGAGGTTTAGTTCAGGCAGCACCAGAGATGTGGACTGTGTGGTCTAGATCAGGTCCACCTTGAACAAGACATAGCAGCAGGGGGAAAGTGAACCAGGAATAAGTGAAGAGAAAGTAAAAAATGAGGGATGAATGTTTGATGTAAATGGTTATCCTCATCCAAACCCCAAAGGGTGGGTATTTTTAACTGGAGGAAATACAGGAAGTCAAAGAAGCTATCGAGGAAGCACAAAATTTCAGCTTCGCCCTGAGCCTGAAAACGGAGGAAGGCTGGTGATGACCAGGGTTCCAACTTAAGATGACCAAGCTCAAATTCATCCCTCAACATTCCATGCATTGTTCAAGGAGCTCTGTTTTGGCTTTTCCATTCAAGTTTTCCATCCAAGCTCCTCAGAATTGAGTTAGGTGGAATGAGAAAAAATATCCCCGTGACGTAAAAGAGACAGAAAGCTAAACACAAGAATGAAGCACAAAGAGCTGAAAATGTTTTCAGTGTTTTCTAAACATTTTTTAGAGTTAACACCTGACCAGATGGAGGAAATGACCCAGATTGCAAAAGCAGCAGAGAGGCAAGATGTGGCAATGATGGGGGATTTCTACTTCACAGACAGCTGGATTCATCCGCACTAAAGGCAGAAGCTCGGTCAAGTCTTACCTCCCTGGATACGGAGTCTCCCCAAAGCAACAACAACAACAAGAAGAAACTATAAGAAGAACTTTTATCCTGAATGAATCATTAAAAGCAAGTGAGAAGTGGTTGGTGGACTGAAGAGGGAAAGGCAAAGAGGAAAAGAATGAACATTTCCTGAATACCCACCATGTATCAGATGTCACTCAAGACAGTTAACATATATGTCATCTCATTTACTCATGACTGCGTAAGATGTGAGATTACCTCTGTGAAGTAATGAGTGATTTATATCCACTTAGCCTCAGAGAGATTAAGGCAGCTGGCCTTAATCACCCAACTAATTGGAGCAGGTACAGGCTTTAAGCAAAGTCCTAACTCAGAATTCAGATCTCTCAGATTTGAGAAAGACACACAGGAAATGTGGGAAAGCGCATAATTAAGAAGAAATGTGCACGTGAGCTTCTTTCCAGTGTCTAGAATGCTAAATGTGTAGTAGGACATAAGACTTGTTAAAAGTGCTCAAGTGCACAGTGGGGAGATCTGAGTTTTGCTCAAAGCAGGAAGCAGAACAAGGAAGGCAAAGATCTGCTGCAGGGCTATTACAAATGGTGTAATGTCAGTAGGAGGCAGGGAGAAAAACACGTTGTTCTACTCCTACTTGATGTCCCATTGTCTTCATCGATGAGAATAATCTTCAGACCTGCAACATTGGATCAAATTCTGCTGAAAGACTCTTAAAACCCAGTGCCTTAAGTGAGTTTTTCTCTTGGTCTGGAAAAATAAACTGTCTGAGAGAAGTTGCCAGAATAAAGGTTACTTTGCTGTGCTAATCTGTGATGGTGAAGGCACAGGTTCCAAAAGAGTGGAGTTTGGCATATGTGATCTTGGTTTTCAATGGAGAGGAAGGTGAAGCCTCTGGATCACAGTCTGGGGAGCTTGTTCTGGAGAGATGAGGAATCAGCATCGACTCACCACAAACAAGCCATGCAGACTCACCTCATCTATCCATAGGGTCCTTATTTGGATAAACCAGTGGAAGGCTGCTGGCTGAGAATGTTAATGATCTCCAACATCCCTGGAGATGAGTAGGAAAAGTCGGGGCTAGAATAAAGGCTTTTTAACTAGTAAGGGACTACATCCAAGGAAATAACACACAAAACCATGCCATCCTGGACAGAGATCTCCAGGGGTTTTCATCCACAGTCTTATCCTATCTATATTTCTTTTTCAATTAATATGGGCTGAGCTGGCCTTTTAATTAAAGTTTTGCATGGTTTAAGATTAAGAAGAATGACTAAAACCCCAGGTGTAAGATTTCAGGTTCAAAAAGAACTTGATGGATTAGAACAGTGGCTAAACTCCAACAAGTAAACAGGCAATATGGTCAATATCAAGTTTTATTCTTAGATTCCAAAGTGAACTTCACAGGTATATACATTTAAACAGTGGTGGTTTAGTTGCTAAGTTGTGTTCAACTCTTTGCAACCCTATAGACTGTAGCCTGCCAGGCTCCTCTGTCCATGGGATTCTCCAGGCAAGAATACTGGAGTAGGTTGCCATTTCCTCCTCCAGGGAATCTTCCCAACCCAGGGACTGAACTCTGGTTTCCTGCATTGTAGGCAGATTCTTTACCACTGAGCCACCTGGGAAGCCCCTTTACAATGTTCAAACAGTAGCATATGCAAAGAATACCTTTGGGAATTTTGTTGATTCAAAGTGAGTGAAGAGTTTAGGGAGCTGCTATGACCTCAACTGTCATTTTTTACTGTGTTAATGAAATACAGTACCTTGAACAATAGAGACCACAGCCTCTCTGTCCTGCTCAGGTTAGACAATCCATCATAAAGGGTGTGCAGTTCTGGGCACAAGCTCCAAAAAGGGCAGTGACAATTGGAAGCATGGCTAGAAAAGAGGAATGAAGATGGGAAATGAGAAGCAGTTTAAGGAAGCTTTGACCCCGAGAAGAGAAGATGCTGAGGAATGAACTTTCATCTATGTAGTCCTAGACAGTAGAACCAAGGCCAACTGTGTTGACTTGGGGCTAATTGCCAGGAGACACATTCTAATAATTACAGATGCTCAGCCCCAAAATGGAGAGGTTGAGGATCCATCATAGCGGCGCTGTGTCAGACCCGTGCCATGACTGCCGAGTCAGTTTCTGTGAGCGCTTCTCTTCTCTCCTGTTGAGGAGCAGGTACTGACCGTGGCTCCAGTTTTCATTCCAATCCCAAAGAAAGGCAATGCCAAAGAATGTTCAAACTACCACACAATTACACTCATCTCACACACTAGCAAAGTAATGGTCAAAATTCTACAAGCCATGCTTCAACAGTATGAGAACTGTGAACTTTGAGATGTTCAAGCTGGATTTAAAAAAGGCAGAGGAACCAGAGATCAAATGGCCAACATCTGTTGGATCACCAAAAAAGCAAGAGAGTTCCAAAGAAACATCTACTTCTGCTTTAATGACTAAGCCAAAGTCTTTGACTGTATGGATCACAACAAACCGTGGAAAATTCTTCAAGAGATGGAAACACCTGACCTGCCTCCTGAGAAATCTGTATGCAGGTCAAGAAGCAACAGTTAGGACTGGACATGGAACAACAGATTGGTTCCAAATCAGGAAAGGAGTATGTCAAAGCTATATATTGTCACCCTGCTTATTTAACTTATATGCAGAGTACATCATGAGAAACACTGGGCTGGATGAAGCACAAGCTGGAATCAAGATTGCCAGGAGAAATATCAATAACCTCAGATATGCAGATGACACCACCCTTATGGCAGAAAGTGAAGAGGAACTAAAGAGCCTCTTGTTGAAAGTGAAAGAGGAGAATGAAAAAGTTGGCTTAAAGCTCAACATTCAGAAAACTAAGATCATGGCATCTGGTCCCATCAGTTCATGACAAATAGATGGGGAAACAGTGGCTGACTTTATTTTCTTGGGCTCCAAAATCATTGCAGATAGTGATTGCAGCCATGAAATTAAAAGATGCTTGTTCCTTGGAAGAAAAGCTATGACCAACCTAGACAACATACTAAAAAGCAGAGACATTACCTTGCCAAGAAAGGTCCTTCTAGTCAAAGCTATGGTTTTTCCAGTAGTCATGTATGAATGTGAGTGTTGGGCTATAAAGAAAGCTGAGTGAGGAAGAATTGATGCTTTTGAATTGTGGTGTTGGACAAGACTTTTGAGAGTCCCTTGGACTGCCCAACCAGTCAATAGTAAAGAAAATCAGTCCAGAATATTCATTCGAAGGACTGATGCTGAAACTGAAACTCCAGTACTTTGGCCACCTGATGGGAAGAACTGACTCATTTGAAAAGACCCTGATGCTAGGAAAGATTGAAGGTGGGAGGAGAAGGGGTTGACAGAGGATGACATGGTTGGATGGCATCACTGACTCAATGGACATGAGTTTGAGTAAGCTCTGAGAGTTGGTGATGGACAGGGAAGCCTGGTGTGCTGCAGTCCATGAGGTCACAAAAAGTTGGACACGACTGAGTGACTGAACTGAATTGAGCTCCCAAATGGGCCTCTCAGAGAGTTGTGTGTTTCCTCTCACCCTTACTCTTCAAATGCTGGTTGAACAATTATCTGCTGAGGATAAGAAAGAGGAACTAAGAGATTCTTGCCTTAAGACTACATCATCCCCAGTGACTGGTCATCTAGCTCTTTCTTGAACACTTCTTCATAGAGCGATCACCACTTAATGATACTGCCTAAACATTTGAATAAAAGCTTATTAAATATTACTCTCACTTTTAAAGTTACAACAGATCTTTGGTAATTGCTGAAATGTTCTTCAAAATTTGGAAGTATCCTTTGGATTGGATCTAAGATTAATTCCTCCCTCTATTCCCTGTTCTGACTATCTAATTCAGACCACAATCATCTCTTGCCCAGAATACAGCAATCTTTCTTTATATACTCTGCCAGACTTTAGTATTGTATTTCTTTCAATAAAGTCATCATTCTGGCTACAGTATTCCTTCTGAAACACATTTTATCAAGTCAATACCATCTAAAAGACCTTAAGTGACTCAGTAAACCCATGATATAATAAGGTAGAGTAGGAAGGAAGGAAGGTGATTAGTGCCTTATGATCAAGTCTCAACCATGAAACACAGTTTGGACCTTGATTAGATACTGATTTGTAAAAACCAATTCCAAATGCTTTTATATATCACAACAGAAATATTCTGGTTCATTTCTTAGGCTTTTCCCAAGAAACTGTCCTTTTTCCAAAAACAATCTGTAGGAAATATTCTCCATTTTTTAATAAGCAGAAATGCAGACTAAACACGCTAACTCATCCATCTGCTCATTTGAGAGGATGTGGAAGGTGCTAGCATCTTACTCTATCATGCTGTATCCTGATTTAAGACACAGCCCTTTAGCAAAGAAGTAATATAATCAATTCTTGATTATCTACTAATAGATGGGGGCAGACGCAAATATAATTAAATGATGGATACTTTACCTCATGTGTTCCACATAAAAATGTCTCAAAACCTGGTTACAAAAAAGACTGAGAAATCAGGGAGATATGAAGGAGTCTTTCAGAAATGTTTGGGAAAAGATTTAGTGGTGAGCTGAGAACCTTAAATTCTTTGCCTTTTGACAATTGTTTCTAAATGGCATCTACTGACCTAACAAGCTTCACCACCACCACCTCCTAAGACATTTTAAGCTGGGATCCTCTCTCTGCAGGTGGCTGAAAATATGACCTGTAAATTCTGGAGCTGTGGGATTGCCTCTCCATGGAGAGGCAAAGTAACAGGAGAGAGTGTAAAACAGGTGACCAGAAAAGCAGAGATAGATATGGAAGAGGAAGACTTGGGGGTTTCCAAAACCTTTCAAGGCTGCTTCTGGAGGCCTGGCTGTCTTTCTATTCTTGGAGTTCTTAAGACTCCTTTGTTCTTATAATAAATCCACACTTGATGAAACAGAAAGAGAAAGGAAAAGAGAGATCAAAATGAGACCAGATCATTATCTGAACATCCTTTAAGCTCTTATGTTTATAAAAACTTGCCTAATCAGCTCAAGCAATGATATATTCTCAATTCTGATCAATGTTATTGCCCTCACTCATTTGACTCTTACTATAGACTGTTTCCATGTATGTATGTATGTATGTATTCCCAAATAGACTATATGTTATTTGAGAGCAAAAAGTAATGTCTTTTCCCGCTTTGCTATTCCCCACTGTACCAATCAAAGCATATGGTAGACAGACCCTAAATAAATCTGGTGAGACTGACCCATGCTCAGCAGTTCAAACTCACTTAGTTGTCAAGTAACTGAAGTTTCCTTAACTTGTGATAGAACAATAGGGACAGGCTTCCCTGGTGGCTCAGTGATAAAGAATCTACCTGTCAATGCAGGAGACATAGGTTCAATCCCTGATTCGGGAAGACCCCATATGACGTGGAACAACTAAGACCATGCACCACAACAATTGAGTCTGTGCTCGAGTCTAAGAGCCTCAGCTACAAGCCCATGTGCTGCAACTACTGAAGCCCGTGGCACTCTAGAGCCTGTGCTCTGCAGCAGAGAAGCCAACACAATGAGATGCCTGGGCACTGTAAGTGGAAAGTAGCCCCCACTCATTGCAATTACAGAAAGTCTGTGGGCAGCAACAAAGACCAAGCACAGCCAAAAATAAATAAATAAAAGTAAAATTATATTAAAAAGAAACAATTCTATGTAGAAAAAAAATGGGGCTCTCAATAAAATAGCTCTGGAGGGATCCTAGATTATGAACCAGTATAGAAACACTTTTAAAAGACTCCCCCAAAGAGTGTGAAAGTCGGGTGAGCCCCTCCGAGAAATTAAAATGTTTGACCAGCTTAACAAACGTAATCTAGTTTGTTCCTCACTGGTACATGCTATGTAATTTGCCTATTCAGCTGCCTAATTTTCATGTGTTGACAATCACCTATACTAAGCCTTTCCCTATTTACATCACCCAGGAAAATAAAGAACTTGCTATGCGTGTACAGGTTTGAGGAAGTCTGACTTGGCAGGCATTCTGGTGAAAAAGATCTGTGGATTTTCATTGTTCTCAAGCTTAATATGAGTCAAGGGCTTGCGTTAATTTCCTAAAAAGGCTAATGCAATCTTAGATGAAACTAAGTGAAAAATTACATTAGCTAGAGTCAGGAGTCTGGCTGCCAAGAGGTCTAGTCTCTTGCATGGTGTTGGACTTTGCTGTTTCTCAGCATCCAGGGTCTCCTTTGACCTCGTTAGTGACCCTTTAAACAGCCCCTTCCATGTTGCACTGTTAAGTTGGTAAGAAAATTCTTTAGTATTTTAAGACTTTATCTACTATCTGCTTCCCTGGCATTTCCACCTATGGAGTTCTACCCAGCAAGCCACATAAACCATATCTCACTCTCTTCCTTCAATCACAATGGAAGGCAGCTATTACTACTACCCCTTAAGTCTGGTTTAATATCTCCCCAATTCTTTCTTATTTTTTAAGACTTTATTTTTTGGATCCATTTTAGGTTTACAACTTGATAGAGAGGAAGCTATAAAGATAGTCCATATATCCCCTGCCCCCACATGCAGAGCCTATCTCCACTATTCACATCTCTCACAAGGGTGGTACATTTCTCATAATTGATGAACCTATACTGACACATCATAATCATCCAAGGTCCCTAGTTTACCTTATGGGTTTTGCCAAATGTCTAATGGTACTATCCAGACAATGGATACTATAATACCATACTGACTTTTTTCACTACTCTAAAAATTCTCTCTGTCTATTCACCTCTTCCACAAACCTCCATTCCCAGTCCCTGGCAACCATTGATTCTTTTACTGTCTCCATAATTTTGCCTTTTCCAAAATGTCATACAGTTGGAAATCATGCAGTATGTAACCTTTTTAGATTGACTCTTTTTTTACTTGAGTGAGTGAAAGTTGCTCAGTCGTGTCCAACTCTTTGCGACCCATAGACCATACAGTCCATGGAATTCTCCAGGCCAGAATACTGGAGTGGGTAGCCTTTCCCTTCTCCAGAGGATCTTCCCAACCCAGGAATCGAACCCAGGTCCCCCACATTGCAGGCGGATTCTTTACCAGCTGAGCCACAAGGGAAGCCCTTTTTTTACTTAGTGATATGCATTTAAGGTTCCTCCATGTCTTTTCAGGGTTTAGTAGCTCATCTTTTTTTTTTTTTAGCACTAAATAATACCCCATTGTCTGGATGTGCCATAGTTTATTTATCCATTCACCCTCAAAAGGACATCTTGGTTGGTTCCAAGTTTTGGCAATGTGAATAAAGCTGCTATAAACATCCATGGGAAGACTTTTTGTGGACCTAAGTTTTCAGCTCCTTAGGGTGAATATCAAGGAGCATGATGTCTGGGTTGTATGGTAAAAGTGTGTTAGTTTTGTGAGAAAACTGATGAACTTTTCCAAGGTATCAGCACCATTTTGCACTCTTATCAGCAATGGGTGAGAATTTGTGTTGCTCCACATCTTCATCAGTGCTTGGTGCTGTAGTGTTCTGGATTTTGGTCATCCTAATGTGTGTAATGGTAGCCCAGTTCTTTTAATCATTTTCTAAGTAATACAGTTTCCAGATTCCTCACTGTTCTGCTTACTCTTCTCAGAAGCTCTACTTTATGAAGAAATGGAGGCTCAAAGAGAGAAATTATTTGCTCAAAATCATACAGTCAGCAAAATCAGAACTGGAATTTGTACTCATTATTATTTGCAATGAATGGACTTCCCATGTAGCTACTTCTTTTCTTACCTCGAATAATCATGTACTAGTGCTCTGTGACAACTTAGTGGGATAGGATGGGGTGGGAGATGGGAAGGAGGTTCGAGAAGCAGGGAACATACGTATACCTGTGGCTGACTCATGTCGATGTATGGTAGAGACCAACACATTATTGTAAAGCGATTATTCTCCAATTAAAAAAAGAAAAACATCAGGGATGCTCTGAGAAGAATGCCAGCCAACTTCCAAGATTTATATATCTTTCATATGAAAGCATGCCCGCCTTTTTGACCAAAAGGATTAAATAAGTTTGAAGGAAATCAATGTTGTTTATATTTCTTAGTTAATAATAACGATAACTTTTGAAGAATATACCACACTTGTGCTAAGTGTAAGAACAGAATATGCTTAACTTATGCTAAGAATATATAAGCTTTTCTAGAGCTAAAAAAAAAATCTAAGAAAAGTAATGATGATACTAGATTTTTAGTGTCTGACACTCACATTTAAGATGATCATACATATTCCCTTTATACTTGATGAATTGTTTCTCTATCTGAACCTATGTTTCTTAAGAATATATAAATAACATATATAGTCCTGAGAATTAGCTTGGTACTATACTGCATAGTTTTCTGAGAGAATGAAACATATGTCGTGATCTTTGCTTGTGTTTATAGTAAATGGTAAGCTTTATGAACTGCTGGGTGAACACTACAAAGAATCCTGGAAATGAGGGATCTGATCTGAGTGTGATTTCTTCCTGAGGTCAGTTCTGGGTCACTGTTTTCTGAATCTTTATGCCACTTTATCCCACTTAGTCATGATGGGAATTATAGTTGACCTGGATTTCCCCATTGACACTTCCACTTGATTAGCTCTGAAATATAAAGTGTATGAGCTCTGTTTTATTCTAGACCTAAGTGGCAGGAAACTTCTGCTTTTCTTCCCAAACACGCTCCTTCAAATTTACAGAATGTAGAATCACAGTAGGATCACACAACAGATATTTCTGGCTTGTGATTCACCCATAGAGACTGTGTAGGCACCAGTATAGGAATTTTTCACAGGCCCATGGGGTGTTACTTAACAAATTAGAGCCATTTCTTGCTAATTCAAACTAATTGAACAAATAACAGTCTGAGTTAATAAAATCTTTAATTATATACTTAAGAAAACATTTTAATTGTGATAATTTCAAACTTAAAGAAAAATTGTAAGACTAATACATGAGGAAACTTCCCTGGAGGTCCAGTGGGTAAGACAGTTCCAATGTAGGTTTGGGTTTGATCCTTGATTGGAGAACCAAGATTCCATATGCCATGAGGTATGGTTAAAAATTTTTTTTTCTAAATACATGAAATGTCCACATGTGTTTTACCCAGATTTCCAATTTCTTAACACTTTCATCATATTTGTTTTATTATTCTATTCGTACATGTCTGTATTCTTTATCTTTTCTAAACCATTCAAGAGGTTATACTTATATACTTCCTTTTACCTTTTTTTCCTAAATATTTCCTTAAAAATGGGACTTTTTCTTACATAATCATAATACAGTCATTGAATTCAAAACACTTAACATTGATGTAGTAGTTTTATCTAATCTGTGCCTTCCCTGGTGGCTCAAACAGTAAAGAATCTGCCTGCAATGCAGAAGACCCAGGTTCGATCCCTAGGCTGGGAAGATCCCCTGGAAAAAGAAATGGCTACCCACTCCAGTATTCTTGCATAGAGAATTCCATGGACAGAGGAGTCTGGTGGGCTACAGTCCATCGGGTTGCAAAGAGTCAGACACGAACTGAGTGACTCACATTTTCACCTTCCACTGTGCTTAGTAGCTCAGTCATGTCTGACTCTTTGCAACCCCACCAGGCTCTTTTGTCCATGGGGATTCTCCAGGCAAGAATACTGGAGTGGGTTGCCATGCCCTCCTTCAGGGGATCTTCCCAACCCAGGAATTGAACCCGGGCCTCCTCCTTCACAGATGAATTCTTTACTATCTGAGCCACCAGGGAAACACCACTTTCCACCACAAAGGCTAATTAATAATTTTATAGAATGTTTCTCCCTTTGGGTTTGCTGTTATTTCCTCATGATTAGAGTCAGGTTATGCATCCCTAGCTAGAAAACCACATATATAATGATATGTCTTTCTCAGATAACCCAGGTATAATATGTTCTTCTGCTCCTCATTCATAGTGCTAATTTTGATCATCTAATTAAACTGCAATCCATTTTGATCATCTAATTAAACAACATCACTGTATTTTCTATTTTCTCTCTTGCAACTAGTAAGTAATCTGTGGGGAGATTCTTAAGCTTCTCCAAATATCTTGCTCTTCATTGTACTTTTCTTCTTAAACTCTGTGATTCTTGCCCTAATTGTCTTTGCTGTGATGGTTGCAAAATAATAGTTTTCCACATCCACCCATTCTCTCCACATTTAGGTGCTCTTTTCTTTTATAAGAAATGTTTCTCACTACCCCTTTCATCTTCCTTCTTACCTATCTGGCTATCAATATTATGGATCTATAGATTCCAGCTCTATACATTATAATCCATTCCTGTCATTATTAATGTTAATGCTAAAACTGTCCCAGATTAGGCAAGTTGGTGCCCCTTTAAGCTGGCTCCTCTATGTTTTTTTAATATGTTCCTGTAATTATTTTTGAAACATTCTCTTGTTTTCTAGTTTCCAGACTCATCCTGTACCTTCTCTTCCCCAATAGTGGAATATGCCAATTCTCTAAGGACCTCTGTTTTCCTATAGTGGGGAACAGTATTTAGAAACCAAAATCGAAGAATTAAATACACTCATTGCTACTGAAGTGTATTTATATCTAGGCCCTTCTAGAGAACAGAGGTAGGGAATACACATGTACAAGTGTTCGCACACACAGTGGCTATCTATATATATAATAGAAATTCTGATGTTGTACTGGTACCTTCAAACTCAGTCCCACTCCAAAGGTTCTTCATTGCCTTCCCCCACCTCAACTTTTTTTTCTCACTTCTTTCAGAAAGAGAATATTGACTTCCAATACTATCAAAGCACTGACTTATCTTCCCAGTCTTACACTACACATGAAACAGTTTCAGAATTGTTATGCCCAAATCTCCTTGCAGTACAAGGGACTCTCAAGAGTCTTCTCCAATACCACAGTTCAAAAACATCAATTCTTAGGCCCTCAGCTTTCTTTATGGACTACAAGGAGATCAAACCAGTCAATCCTAAAGAAAATCAGTCCTGAATATTCATTGGAAGAACTGATGATGAAGCTGAAACTCCAATACTTTGGCCACCTGAGGTGAAGAACTGACTCATTGGAAAAGACCCTGATGCTGAGAAAGATTGAAGGCAGGAGGATAAGGGGAAGGCAGGAGGATAAGGGGACGACAGGAGATGAGATTGTCAGATGGCATAACCAAATCAATGGACATGAGTTTGAGCAAGCACTGGGAAGCCTGACGTGCTGCAGTCCATAAGGTTGCAAAGAGACTGACATGACTGAGCAACTGAACTGAACTGAAAAAAATGAAGTGAAAGTGAAATTCGCTCAGTCATGTCCGACTCCTTGTGACCCCATGTACTATACAATTCATGGAATTCTCCAGGCCAGAATACTGGAGTGGGTAGCCATTTCCTTCTCCAGTGGATCTTCTCAACCCAGGGACCAAACCCAGGTATCCCACATTGCAGGTGGATTCTTTACCAGCTGAGTCACTAGGGAAGCCCAAGGTGGAGGATCTGCCCTCTCTGAGGTTCAAAGTCAGGACCTTCAGATTATGAAACTGATGTGCTGCCTACTGTGCTAAGAGGGTAGACGAACTGAACTGAACTGATGTTCAAATCACTATGTATACCAAATAGACCAAAAATGCATATATTTTTATATGCATTTTTATTCACATATAAATTTGCAGTTCTTTATTTTCCCCTAGAGTAAATAATCCAAGTTATTATGTTTTAAAGTAATCTGAAACAATTGCCCCCACAGGAATGCAATCATGTGATCCATTTTCAAAAGGTATATACTCAGAGAAGTCTCACTTCCTTTCCTGATACCTCCTCTTGGTTCCCCTTCATCCATTCTAGGTAGCCAATATTTCATTGTTTTCTGGGTTTTCCTGTCTGTGTTTCTTCTCCCCCAAATAAACAGATTTATATGTGTCCTTATTTCTTCTATAGGGGCTTCCTTGGCGGCTCAGATGGTAAAGAGTCTACCTGCAATACAGGAGACCTATGTTTGATCCCTGGGTCGGGGAGATTCCCTGGAGAAGGGAATGGAAACCCACTCCAGTATTCTTGCCTTTGAGAATTCTGTGGGCAGAGGCTACAGTCCATGGGATCTCAGAGACAGAGGCAACTGAGTGACCAACACTTTCACTTTTATTTCTTCATGCTTACACAAAAGATAAGATATTAGAAATACTCTTTCAATTAGATTTTTTTTTAACTCTGCATCTCCTGGAGTAAATAGAAAAAAAAATTTTTTTCTACAGTGCTATAGTACTCCATTGTATGAAGTACTCCCAGGCATTCAGGTAGTTCCCAGTATTTTGGTAGTACAAATAACACTGCAGTTAAGAAATTTGTACCTGTTCATTTTCATACGTTAAAGATATGTGTTCAGGAAAACTCCCTAGAAGTAGGATTACAGTGGTTTTTTCTGAAATTTCCTTAATAGGAGTGGATCACTTTGCATCTCTTCCATCAACATATGAGAGTAGATATTTCCTTATAGTTTTGTTGATAGAGTGCATTGTCAAGCTTTAGAATGCCAGTCTGGTGGTGAAAAATGGTATCTCTCCTTGGTTTCAATTTTAATTTCTCATGAGTAGAACTGTGCATCTTTCATATGTTTATGGAGGCATGGTTATGTATTTTCTGGGAATGGTTCATGTTTTTTGCCCAGTTCAGTTCAGTCGCTCAGAGTTGTGTCCAACTCTTTGTGACTCCATAGACTGCAACACGCCAGGCTTCCCTGTCCATCACCAACTCCCGAAGCTTACTCAAACTCATATCCATTGAGCCAGTGATTCCATCCAATCATCTCATCCTCTGTCATCCCCTTCTCCTCCCATCTTCAATCTTTCCCAGTATCAGGGTCTTTTCAAATGAGTCAGTTCATCACATCAGGTGGCCAAAGTATTGGAGTTTCAGCTTCAGCATCAGTTCTTCCAATGAATATTCAAGACTGATTTCCTTTAGGATGGACTGGTTGTATCTCCTTGCAGTCCAAGGGACTCTCAAGAGTCTTCTCCAACACCACAGTCCAAAAGCATCAATTTTTCAGTGCTCAGCTTTCTTTATAGTTCAACTCTCAGATCCATACGTGATTACTGGAAAAACTACAACTTTGACTAGATGGACCTTTGTTGGCAAAGTAATATCTATGCTTTTTAATATGCTATCTAGGTTGTCATAACTTTCCTTCCAAGGAATAAGCTTCTTTTAATTTCATGGCTGCAGTCACCATCTGCAGGGATTTTGGAGCCCCTCAAAATAAAGTCTGTCACTGTATCCACTGTTTCCCCATCTATTTGCCGTGAACTGATGGGACCAGATGCCATGATCTTAGTTTTCTGAATGTTGAGTCTTTAGCCAACTTTTTCACTCTTCTCTTTCACTTTCATTAAGAGGCTCTTTAGTTCTTCCTAGCTTTCTGCCATAAGGGTGGTGTCATCTGCACATCTGAGGTTATTGATATTTCTCCCCGCAATCTTGATTCCAGCTTGTGCTTCATCCAGCCCAACGTTTCTCATGTTGTAATCCACATATAAGTTAAATAAGCAGGGTGACAATATACAGCCTTGACATACTCCTTTCCCGATTTGGAACCAGTCTGTTGTTCTGTGTCCAGGTCTAACTGTTGCTTCCTAATCTGCATACAGATTTCTCAGGATACAGGTCAGGTGATCTGGTATTCCCATCTCTTTCAGAATTTCCACAGTTGATTGTGATCCACATAGTCAAAGGCTTTGACATAGTCAATAAAGCAGAAATAGATGTTTTTCTGGATCTCTCTTGTTTTTTCGATGATCCAATGGATGTTGGCACTTTGATCTCTGGTTCCTCTGCCTTTTCTAAATCCAGCTTGAACATCTGAAAATTCATGGTTCACATACTGTTGAAGCCTGGCTTGGAGAATTTTCAGCATTACTTTACTAACATGTGAGATGAGTGCAATTGTGCGGTAGTTTGAGCATTCTTTGGCATTGCCTTTCTTTGGGATTGGAATGAAAACTGACCTTTTCCAGTCTTGTGGCCACTGCTGAGTTTTCCAAATTTGCTGGCATATTGAGTGCAACACTATCACAGCATCATCTTTTAGGATTTGAAATAGCTCAACCGGAATTCCATCACCCCCATTAGCTTTGTTCATAGTGATGCTTCCTAAGGCCCACTTGACTTTGCATTTGAGAATGTCTGGCTCTTGGTGAGTGATCATGCCATCATGATTATCTGGGTCATGAAGATCTTTTTTGTATAGTTCTTCTGTGTATTTGGGCTTCCCTGGTGGCTCAGAGGTTAAAGCGTCTGCCTGCAATGCAGGAAAACTGGGTTCGATCCCTGGGCTGGCAAGATCCCCTGGAGAAGGAAATGGCAACCCACTCCAGTATTCTTACCTGGAGAATCCCATGGACGGAGGAGCCCGGTGGGCTACAGTCCACGGGGTTGCAGAGAGTCAGACACAACTGAGCGACTTCACTCACTTATGTGTATTCTTGCTACCTCTTCTTAATATCTTTTGCCCATTTAAAAACAGGATTTTCAGGGTTCCTTTCCTCAATTTTAAAAGTTCTTTACACTATATCCAGCATAGGAACTCTTTATTTGTGATAAATATCTCAAGTATTTTCTTGCAATTTGTTATTTCTCTTTTAACTCTGCTTAGAGTTTTTGCTTTTAAGAAAAATTTTGGTCGTCAGCTTATCAAACAATCCTCCCCTTGCCTTTGGATTTTGAGTTACAGCCACAAATCTTCTGCTACTGCTGCTAAGTCACTCCAGTCGTGTCTGACTCTGTGTGACAGGCTCCCCCGTCCCTGGGATTCTCCAGGCAAGAACACTGGAGTGGGTTGCCATTTCCTTCTCCCAATTCTTCTACCCACACTCAAATTTTAGAGCAATTCATTCTTGTTTTCTTCTAGTATTTTTATATTTACTTTTTTGTTTTTTACATTTAGATCTTTAATCCATTTGGAACTTATTCTTGTGTGAGAAATGGATGTAATCTTACCTTTTCTCTGTCTATCCAGTTACCACAGTAACTTTACTAAACAGTTCCTCTGTGTCCCCAGAGATTTGAGATACCACCTTTATCATATTCTAGATTGCCATATATGTTATGTTTGCTTCTGGACTTAGTTTTATTCCACCGATTCCTGTCCCAGTACTATGCTGTTTGCAAACTAGAAACCTTATCATAAGTTTTAGTATCTGGTAGGGCAAGTCTGTCAACTCCTCCACTCCTCTCACCCCCATGCCTTATTTCTTTTCAGTATTTTTTTATTATGTTTATTTTTCCATATGAAGTTTAGTATTAACTTACCTACCTTCAGGGTAGGGGGGAGGTGGGAATCTTGTTCACTGGAATTTCATTAAAGTCCTAAATTGTCTTAGGGAGAACTAATGTCTAAATACAACAGAAATATCCTAACCAAGAACCCAAAATGTTTTTCTGTTTGTTCATCTCCACTTTTGCATCTTCTGGGAATGTTTATAATTTTCTGTCTGTAGGTTTAGAACATTTCTTGTTAATTCCTAGACATTTTTATTGCTATAGTAAATTTTTTTTTCTTTCATGATTCTTTCTAACTAGGCTTCCTTGGTGGCTCAGACTGTAAAGAATCTGCCTGCAATGCAGGAGACCTGGGTTTGATCACCAGGTCAGGAAGATCCCCAGGAGAAGGGAATGACAACCGACTCCAATATTCTTAACTGGAGAATTTCCTGGACACAGGAGCCTGGCAGGCTACAATCCACGAGGTTGCAAAGAGTCGAACATGATTGATCAACTAACACATTCTAACTAGTTATATTTTGTGTATATAAAGGCTATTGATCTTTTTAATTGATAAGCCATTTTAAAACATAACTAGCCTTATGGCTTAAAAGCATGTAATTTTAATATTGCTAATGCTTCAGAGTTCACAAATTTTTTTGCAATATACATTTCAAAAATGCATGTAATAACTAAATGTAGTAAAATAAAATACCTCCTAATGGAATATATGGCTTCAATGAAATGACTTATAATTAGTGTTCATTGCACATTATTTCTAATAAATATAATCATTATGCTGTGCTGTGCTTAGTTGCTCAGTCATGTCTGACTCTTTGTGACCCCATGGACTGTGGCCCGCCAGGCTCTTCTGTCTGTGGGAATTCTCTAGGCAAGAATACTGGAGTGGGTGTCCATGCCCTGCTCAGGGGATCTTCCCAACCAAGGGATCAAACCCAGGTCTCCTGCACTGCGGGCGGATTCTTTATAATCTGAGCCACAAGGGAAGAAATTATGCTCATAATACTTATCATTATACTCATAATAAACACATAGTTTGCTTTTTAAGTACTTTAAAATTATCTACGTCAACAAATTGAACAAAAGACAAGAGGAATTAACCTTTATAAACAAATAAAAATGGCTTGTAATGTATTGGAGACTATATGTAGGAATGTATGGACCTCCAGAAGACAGTGAAACTTGTCTAGCCTCAGGTATGAATATTAAGCAGACTGAACAGTGTTGCCTATGTTAATTTATCAATGCCCTTGTAGATGCAATGATACAGGTAAAAAAGGATCATTCATGACAGTCTCCACCTCTCTGAAACAAGAAACACTTGAACAAGTGAGGGATAAATGGATATCTGGAATCCCCTTCCTCCTCATCTGACATCCTCTAATTTCAGAAAGCCAGAAGCTGACAGAGCCAGATAATACAATGAAAGGAGACAGTTTATAGTTCCTAATGGTTACCCAGCCCATCGTCAAAGCCACCTATGGAAGAAAAAACCCAGCATGTTTTCTGTGCCGTGTTTCCTTTTCTTTTGTATGGCAATGTTGGAGTCATTTTACCATCTGGTAAATGGTAACCAACACTCCAGCGTCATCTCTTCCTTCCCCAAAGTAGACCAATGTATTATATTCCTTCCATTACATGTAATAAACAAGCTAGTCTACACAAAGACAGCATTTATTAAAAAGATATTAATGAATCACATGGAATCCAAGGAAGAAGAAAACTCCCCAGCCTCTGGAAGATCCAGGAACTTCCATGAAGGGAAGTTCCATCCCTCTGCTTATTACCATGGCTCAGCTCCCAACAAGCTTTAGTTCTAAATTCCAAATTCTTGAGGAGAATTCAACTGACACAGCCAGTATTTCCCTTAGACTCAGGCAAAACAGACCTCTGATCTGGGCTCCAAGGTTCAGAGGACCCTGCAGATCACAAAACCTTGAAAAAAAAAAAAAAAACTTTCTAGAGAACATATAAAAGTTAGTCACTCAGTCATGTCTGACTTTTTGTGACCCCATGGACTGTAGCCCACCAGGCTCCTCTGTCCACGGAATTCTCCAGGCAAGAATACTGAAGTGGGTTGCCATTCCCTTCTCCAGGGGCTCTTCCCAACCCAGGGATCGAGCCCAGGTCTCCTGCATTGCAGGTGGATTCTTTACCAAAGGAGCACCAGAGAACATATGGGTGTTTTTATCATTGGGATCTACTTGCAGTTCCTGATGTGACACAAGCTGTAATCCTAAAACCTCAGAGAAACACTTCCATATGTGTCTTATAGGATCTTGCATGCAAGGCACCCACATCTGAAAGATGTGAGGCTGTGTGTATGGATTGTGCTGGTGTTGACGTATGAGGTTAACACTGCTTTCGAGTGTAGAAAAGATTTGAGGAGCCCTTGAACACAGGAAAGAAAAAGGACTAGTAAAATCCTCCCTAGGTACCATAAATAAAATAGATTTCTCCACAATGAAATATTGCTTCACAGTAGTGTTGAATGTCTATTCTCTGGTTTATTTTCTGATTTCCCTTCATGTTACCATTTGTGGTTCCAGAGGCACTCTTGCTTTTAGTGAAGTATTCACAGTAGTTGCACATGGCCACTGAGAAACATTTTACAATGTTTGAGCAATTCAGATTACTTTTCAATTTGTATATATGTAGATTTCTGACATGGCTTAAGCATAGTACAGAGTCTTTATTAGCAACTAGTTGGGACATTGAATGGTTGAATTGAAAATAGTTTTATTTGTATAAAACAATAAAATTTCATTGAATTTACAGATAGCTAAATTTATTTTGATTTACTTTTGATTAAAATTATGACACCAGATTAAGTACAGTTTGTATTTTGCTTTTTATGTTTCATAGATGATTTAGAATACTTTAGAAGAAAAAGAACTTTTGGGGGAAAACATGCTATATAGGTTTTATAAGAATACTTCTAAAGTATTCTATGTTTAATTAATTGTTAAATATATTTTGTTGCAATTCTGGATGAAAATATGTTAAAATTATGTTTAAACTTTTAATTCTTTAGTTTCCTTGAGATGACTACAAGTCAAAATCATAAAAGATGTAAAAAATACACACTCAAAATAGAAAATAGGAACAGTAATCTCAAAATAGAAATAGAAAATCTTCTAAGAAGAAACTGTTTTCTTAAAACTTTAAAGCTCACATTTAAATTGAGCACATATATTTTGAACATAATCCACATAAAACTTATAAATTGGATATTACAATTTCTGTACTTAGTGAAGTTTTAATTACTGATCAAAAAATTGAATAAGTGTTTTGTTCCAAATTCAGAACTTGAATTTAAATACATAATAAGATGAAATTTCTGTAACTGAAAAATATCCAAGAATCCATATTGAAGAATATGAATATTCCTTATTAAATGAAGATTTACAAAGATGATCCTTCATATCAGCATCACAATCCAGAAACATCAAATGCAACTGTATTTCCCTTTAAAAGATGAAAAAAATTGCATTCATGAATCTGCCAATTGGATGAGAAAGATGAAATCTCTGGGACTTTACCATTTACTAGATCATGATCTTGGAAAATAGCCCATGTGGCTTTCTGACAGCGTGGGAATGTTCTTGCAGAACATATTCAGATGCAAATTTTCCATTGCCTTTATGTCACAGAAAATCTAATACTGTATTTCATATCAAGATTTATTCAATTGGAAAAAGAAACTGTGACAGCTGGTTTTTATATTCTCATTTCAAAGGTAAAGTATTCTGTTTTTGCTGTCAAATGCCTCACAACAAGTCTTCAAGATTAGCTTCAAAACAAAGACCAAAATCAAAGTGTTAGTTGCTCTGTCGTGTCCAGTTCTTTGCAACCCCATGGACTATAGCCCACCAAGCTCCTCTGTCCATGGAATTCCCCAGGCAAGAATACTGGATGAGTTGCCATTCTCTTCTCAAGGAGTTCTTCCCAACCCAGGGATTTAACCTGGGTCTCCCACATTCCAGGTGTATTCTTTACCACCTGAGCCACAAGGGAAGCCAAAATGAAGGTATTTGTTGCTAAAAACAATTGGTGTCTCAAAAGAACACAAAACAACAATTGTGCATACATGTACAAACACACACAAAACAAAATGTGCAATTACTAAAAGCTCAAAACAATGAATTTTATCTTTTTCTCAAGTGCACATGGAACCTTCTCCAGGATAGATCACATCCTGAGCCATAAATCTAGCTTTGGTAAACTCAAAAAAATTGAAATCATTCCAAGCATCTTTTCTGATCACAATGTGGTAAGATTAGATGTCAACTACAGGGAAAAAAAAAAACTATTAAAAATACAAACATATGGAGGCTAAACAACATGCTTCTGAATAACCAACAAATCACAGAAGAAATCAAAAAAGAAATCAAAATATGCATAGAAACGAATGAAAGTGAAAACACAACAACCCAAAACCTATGGGATTCAGTAAAAGCAGTGCTACCAGGAAGGTTCATAGCAATACAAGCTTACCTCAAGAAACAAGAGAAAAATCAAATAAACAACCTAACTCTACATCTAAAGCAACTAAAAAAGGAAGAAATAAAGAACCCCAGGGTTAGTAGAAGGAAAGAAATCATAAAAATTAGGGCAGAAAAAAATGAAAAAGAAACAAAGAAGACCATGGCAAAAATCAACAAAGCTAAAAGGTGATTCTTTGAGAAGATAAATAAAATAGACAAACCATTAGCCAGACTCATCAAGAAAAAAAGGGAGAAAAATCAAATCAATAAAATTAGAAATGAAATTGGAGAAATCACAACAGACAACACAGAAATACAAAGGATCATAAGAGACTACTATCAGCAACTATATGCCAATAAAATGGACAACTTGGAAGAAATGGACAAATTCTTAGAAAAGTATAACTTTCCAAAACTGAACCAGGAAGAAATAGAAAATCTTATCAGACTCATCACAAGCACAGAAATTGAAACTGTAATTAGAAATCTTCCAGACCAGACGGCTTCACAGCTGAATTCTACCAAAAATTTAGAGAAGAGCTAACACTTATCCTACTCAGACTCTTCCAGAAAATTGCAGAGGAAGGTAAACTGCCAAATTCATTCTATGAGGCCACCATCATCCTAATACCAAAACCAGACAAAGATGCCACCACAAAAAAGAAAACTACAGGTCAATGTCATTGATGAACATAGACACAAAAATCCTTAACAAAATTCTAGCAAATAGAATCCAACAACATATTATAAAGATCATACATCATGATCAAGTGGGCTTTATCCCAGGGAAGCAAAGATTTTTTAATATCTGGAAATCAATCAATGTGATACACCACATTAACAAATTGAAAAATAAAAACCATATGATTATCTCAATAGATGCAGAGAAAGCCTTTGACAAAATTCAAACTCCATTTATGATAAAAAAAAAAAAACCCTCCAGAAAGCAGGAATGGAAGGAACATACCTCAGCATAATAAAAGCCATATATGATAAACCCACAGCAAACATTATCCTCAATGGTGAAAAATTGAAAGCATTTCCCCTAAAGTCAGGAACAAGACTTTTTGAAAGTTTAAATAGCAAAAAATATTTAGCAAAGAAAGTAACACTGACATAGGATATTAACATAGGATATGTTTTAAAGAATAATATCATGTATTCTCTATTTATCCCAAGATTTTCATAGCATAAACAGTCCAACATTTACAGAAAGAAAGCCCTGGAAGTTGGTGATGGACAGGGAAGACTGGCGTGCTGCAATCCATGGGGCTGCAAAGAGTTGGACATGAATGAGTGACTGAACTGAACTGAACTGAATGGCAAATTTCTAGGTTTATTAGAAATTATTTAGAAATTTTACACCATGGTGGCTGAACATGTAAGCTGAATGAAAAATGAGAAATACACAATAAGATTTTTAAATTTTATGTGTATGATAAAAGAAGAAAAATTAATCATCCCCAAATTAAAACCTAATAATACTAGTTTCAGCTACATTGCATCAGAAATAAAAGTTGTGTTGAAAGCTGATTTTTATTATACAAATTTTTTAACTACTCCCCCAGCAAATTTGAAATTAAAGAATATTTAATTTGTTTTATATATGTCAGAAAATATGTGGATTTGATTTAAGTGAAGATACTTGAAAACACAATTTTTTGCCTCTGTCTACACAGTGTTCCATAGCCCTTCCTTGCTCTCTGAGTAGGCAGTACTGGTTTTGCACTCCAGATCCAAAGTTAAATAAATTAACGTTTTGTTGTTGTTGTTGCTGTTGTTTAAAAAAAACAAAACTCACAGTTTTCAGTGTTAGGCATTGATCTGAAGGTATCTAGGCAGAGCTATGATAATAGAATCAACATAGTTGATTTGAACAACAAGTGCATAAACTGAAATTTTAGCCCAAAGTCATGCTCATTCTTTGTACCACCCAGTGTACTTGAAACGAGTTCTCCACTGTGTCAGAAGCTCAGTACTAAAGACATCCCATGGAACAAATGAATGATCGTATTAGGTATTTTCTGGGTCTGCCCACCAAATATAACCTTACTACTTCACTAAGACACACAATGAGAATGTTGTGTTGCTACAGCCATTCTATTTCATTTAAGCAAAATAACTGAAGGACCCTAGAAAAAGAAAGCAAAATAACCGAAGATTTCAAAGGGAAATCAATCTCTGACAAAGAACAAGTTAGTCTTGTTGTTGGTTATTTGATGTGAACTGTTATTTGCTACTAATTATGTTGGCAAAAGCCTAAAGGGAACTCAAACAGGTATTTTTAGTTCACTTTTTAAAAATTAATAGTATGTATTTTTTTAATCTGGAGAAAAAGTTTTTTTATTGAAACTATATAAAATAAACAACAAAATAAAGAAAAAAGGAAAAGAGAATGTTTATCTGTAAAGAAGACTCAAGTACTCATAATCTCTATACCATTTTCTATAGAGATTATTTTGAACATATTTTAGCTTCAGATATTGTCTTGAATCAAGAGAGGTTTGAATAAATTAAGCAATATATTATTGCTATCTTCATTTTTAATAATGTTGCAATGTTGAAACTTCAAAAGAAGAAAAACTTGAGTACTATATGGATATTGCCACAAGAGACCATAAAAGTTGCTTAAGTGACAGTGACATGAAATCACAGTAGTTTATAATAGATTCTGTGATTTATTACAAGTAGTTCCATTAAAATGAGTAAACATCATGTCAATTATAGCTCAATTTTTTAAAAGTTTGAAGAATCATATGTAAATTTCATTGTTCATTCTGAGTATTGCTTTTAGAATTTTATTGACCATTCCTGTCGCTACTGTTTCAGGTGATGATCCAAACTGATCTAAGATGATCCATATTGAAACTAATAAAAACTGAGAATGATAAAGAAACATCCTGCATTACCATTGAAAGAATGCAGATTTTGTGAAAATCTGTGAATCATAACAACATAATTATTCATTTGAATAAAATAGAAGAAAAGAAAATATATTTTATGAAATAAATGCACATTAATTTACAAACTTACAGGTCATTTTATTATACAACAAGCATTGCTGGCCCATCAACTAGATGCATTGACTTACACAACAATACTTTGGTTGGTTTTTAATTTTTGCTTACACTCAAGTATATAAAGATCATACATGTATATATTTAAAAGGTTATTGTTATAAAAGAATACACCCATTTTAATTTAAAGTGGCTGGATGGGGAGGTATCATATAATATAAGCATGGTTACCAGGGGACCAAGTTAGTCCATCTGGAAATATCTTCCAGAGGAAGTGAAATCAGTGTAAGCTAATCCGATACCCTCAAGAGACTTATCTATCTCATTCTGGGCTAAAAATTTTGATGTCTCTATTCTTCCACTCACACTATTTAATCTACCTGGTGTGTCTTTACCCATGTTCTCTGGCTGGAAAAGTTTCCATCCTTCAAGTGCAGACTGGAGTGAGCTCCTCAAAGGCCCTCCTGTACTTCATTCACCCTGTCCTACATCCCTTTGATACAATTATTTCTATTGTAGAAACCACTTTGCATGCTTTATGTATTATTTTCTCTGTGCTGGTCCGTGCCAAGGGAGCACAAGCTCTTCAGGAATAAGGACCATGACTTTTTCATGTTTGCTGCCCTGACATTTAGCTCAGAGCCTCATGGGTGGGCAGTACTTAAACATTTAATGAATGAATGAATACATTCATGAATCGATTATACTTTAACAATTTCAGAGACTCCAGTATTTATTATTATATATTGTCTACCACATATCATATATTACATAATCCTAATGTTGTTACGTTCAGTACAATTCCTTTATATATTACTGTATAATAAACAGCTTTACTAGCCTGCTGATATAGAAATGAAAAGCAATTTACCACCATTGCGACAGCGAAAGTTGTTCAGTCATGTTGACTCTTTGTGACCCCATGGACTATATAGTCCACGGAATTCTCCAGGCTAGAATACTAGAGTGGGTAGCTGTTCCCTTCTCCAGGGGATCTTCCCAACCCAGCGATCGAACCCAGGTCTCCCACATTGCAGGCAGATTCTTTACCAGCTGAGCCACCAGGGAAGTGCAATTTACCTCCATATTCCTGCTAAATGTTAACCATATGCAAACTCTGAAGAAGTTATGAGTCAAGAGAGACATGATATTTCAGAATCGGATAGCCTTTTCTAACTTAAATTACAAATATAGAAATGCAAATCATAACAAATACAAAGGATACCAAAGGTCATAAAGTTTTCTTCTCTCTCTCTATTCCAGGAGGTAACTACATTTAGCAGTTTGATAGATTTCCTTCCAGATAGCCAGATATTTTTGATTCATTTTCTTTGCATGCACACAACCATTCACAGGTAATTTCTTTTCCTTTTCTTTCCTTTAATTTTTCCTTCAACAAATAAGAGTGTAGTGTCCACATTGTTTTGTAACTTGTTTTCATCACTTAAAAATATTGTAGTGTGTATATGTGGAAACTAAAAAGAAATGACACAAGTAAACTTGCAAAACAGAAAAAGACTCACAGACTTAGAAAATGAACTTACAGTTGCCAGGGGGAGGGATAGTTAGGGAGGTTGGGAGGGTCGTGTGCACACTGCTGTATTCAAAATGGATAGCCAACAAGGACCTATTGTATAGCACATGGAACTCTTCTCAATGTTCTGTGCCAGCCTGGATGGAAGAGGGGTTGGGGAAGAGTGGATACATGTGTATGGATGGCTGAGTCCCTTCACTGTTCACCCAAAACTACCACAACATTAATAGTTTGTTATATCCTAATACAAAATAAAAAATTTAAAGTTAAAAAAATTGTAGTGTGAATATCTTGCTGGATAGTTTTTGACATGTACCCTTCAAGATATTTGGACATTGTATAGCAAGATATTTTATGAGTTTATTTTAAATATGATGTTATAGGTACTTTATGAAAACAAGACTATCATTTCAACTGAATCTCTCACGGAGATTTTCTCACATTTGTTTTCTTAGCCCATCTCTTGAAATGTTGGCTTAGTCTTGAAATTCCTGATTATCAAAGCTCAAGTCTCTCTGTGACATCACTTGGGAAGTCCAGGCTTATCCAGCTTTTCCATGGGCAGAAATGACCCTGGGGATTTCAGATATGCCTCATTTGGAAAATTCAGAAAATTATGTCGATGTCACATCAAGAAAACCTTTGATTTGAAAGTTAACCAAAAGTCATTTATTAACTTTTCTGAGGATTTTTTAAAGAAGACTGTGTGTCTAAGCATCTATTTTAAAAAAAGAAAGCTACAGAGCTGAAAATAACTTTTTTTTTCTCTCAGTTTGGCAAAGAGTCAAGTCACAATAAACATACTACCGTATAACTAAGTAAATATAAGATAGTTTTTTTAAGAAGTTATTTTCAGTATTTTATGTTGGCTCAGTGAGACCAAATTATAACTTTAACAAACATTATATTCCTTTGACTAGGATTATTTGATCCATTTTTACTCACGTTACACAAAGACAGCTTTAGCTGCATTTTAGGGCGTGGGAGAGAAAAGAAGTTTTTCTAAACCCTCTTAAGAGTTCCTGGCTAGGTGTGAAAGTTAAACTGACAAAGACAGATTAACAGGAGAAAAAAAATACACATTTGATGAAATTTTTACATGTAAAACTGTGAGCTTTCATAAGAGAATGAAGACTCAAAGAAGTGATCAGACGAAGCTTTTATACCTTTCAGACAAAGAAACAATACATTGGTGAAGAACTGAGAAGACAAACGAGTTTGCTCTGAGTAAATGGTGAAGTAAGTAAATGGTGAAGTAACAAGCTTTGTTTACACACCTTTCTCAGTGCTACACTATTCTTCTCTGGTGATAAGAATGTCCCCTTTCTCCAGATACAGAAAGGAGCTTTAGCCCCCTTTTTCAGGAAATAAAAAGTGAGTGGGAAGAGGTCAGAGTAACAATCTTCCTGCTTCTGCTGTTTTCTCAAACTCCTTTCATTTAAGATGCTCAACATGCCAAAGTGCCATACTTGGGGGTAACATGTCCTGAACCCCCATCAAGGACAAATTGTGAGGTGCCTTCCCCAATAATTCAGAAGTAAGATAGGACCCTCATCCTCCTCTTAAACTATGAAGCTATTAATAACCCAGAATGAAATATAACAGAAAGAAGAAAACTTTGAAAATATTAACACATCTAAAGGAGGAATGTGTCAAATAAGTGATTTTGCCACCGCTTACATCACTACAAAGGAAGAACCTAGGAGCCATGGAGAAAAAGGAAAGGAGTGAGAGACGGAGGCCAATCTGAGCGGAGAGTGACGACCTATCCCAGCCTGATGTTCTCAAGTGTTGGAGTGACAGCGACCTTGTTCTGGTAGCCTATTTATTCTCCTTTATGTTAATGTAAGGGAGTATCCTTACCCTACCTGGAGTGTTTGTTTTTCAGTTGGGTTTTTACCACACCGTGCAGCATGAATGCTCTTAGTTCCCCAATCAAGTGTAGAACCCAGAGTCCTGCACTGGGAACGCAGTCTTAAGTGGTGGACCAGCAGGGAGTCCTGTTTTGTTTTGTTTTCTTACCTGGAGTGTCTGGTAGCCCACTTGCTCACCCAGCCTACTTGGAGAGACTTTTGCCAGCCCACTGAGAAAAGTACAGATTCTCTTGCGCCGAGAGACTAGACACATGGCCAGCCTTTCATCAAGTTGGAATAACAGACATGAGAAAGCCAGCTGTAAAGTTTATGGACAGCACTATTTCTCCCAAGGACATACCACAGCTAGAAAGCATCAGCTAATCTTCTTCCTTGAATGACTACTGCTTTCTTACACACTGAGAAATATTTTTCCCTAGTATCATGAATATCAAACTTTGCTGTGTGAAATTTTATCAGTAGGGATGAGACGTTCCATTTTACCTGGAAGATTTCAGTGACTTTGATCCAGTGAAGCAGCCTCAATTTCTAATCCAGATGTTGAGCTTTGGATACAGAGTATCTGGACACAATATTTCACATCTATCTGAACTCTGGTTTCCAAAGAAATCGTGCTCTAAGTCTATATGATGATCTAGATTTGATATTGATCCGTAATCCACAGCCCTCGCTTGCTTTGAGCCTGTCAAGGCACTGCATTTAATTTTCACTTTAATTCCACCCTTTTCCCAAATCCTATAATAACTCATCTTTTTCTTTACTGAATGAGATGCTTCACTGTTCCTCTGGGATGTTCCTCTATTTCTGTTGGTTTTGGACTGATAGGCTAAGACATTGGGTAGGTCTGACACAAAAGAGAATTCTCTGCCTGACTGTCTTATTTCTCAATGTAAACTTAGAAATATTTTCCTTGGATTTTTACTCATTGTGGGTCTTCTCCAAGAGATAGACCCTCTATTAGGAAACGTGAAAATTAATTTTCAATCTTCAAGGGGTCTACATTACCAGATAAGTCACAAGTGAGCACCTGGCAGATACATAGAAGACAGCCTCAAAGACCACTCAATTTGGATAAGCATGTATCCTTTCATTTCTACACATTCCTGAATGTTCCTACTTTCCTTTAATAAATACAACATTATGTACAGACATACTACAGCTACCTGAGCTGCAGATATTTGACAAAGCTAATGTGGGAGACCTGGGTTCCATCCTGGGTTGGGAAGATCCCCTGGAGAAGGGAAAGGCTACCCACTCCAGTATTCTGACCTGGAGAATTCCATGGACTGTATAGTCCATGGGGGTCACAAAGAGTCGGACATGACTGAGCGACTTTCACTCACTCACTCACTCTTTTTGAGGAAGTAAGAAAATTGATACCTTCATTTCTTTTTGGAAGGGAGGAGTGCTTTATGTTTTGGAAATCAGTTCATTAAAAAAGTAGCTTTAAACAGAGAAAGAGATTTGCAAATTATTCACCCTAGGTTTTCTTCAAACGCCATATCTCAGCGCTGTTTTTTTTAAAACCTGGCCTTCTCAGAGTGCTGTGGTTCTGTGGGGGTGCTGTAGGGGCTGCCATGGAACTTACATGAGCCCCAGCTTCATGCTAAGCAGCTTATTCAAGAGCTTGTTTGAATAACATGTTTAACTACCGCAAAAGAACATTTGGAAAGCACTGCCTTTGTGCTTTTTATGACCACTTAGTGTTCTTGCCTGGAGAATCCCAGGGATGGGGGAGCCTGGTGGGCTGCCGTCTATGGGGTCGCACAGAGTCGAACACGACTGAAGCGACTTAGCAGCAGCAGCAGCAGTATGTAAATTAGACTGGACTGGTTTTAGAATCATAGTAGACATCAACGTTCCCAGTTGCAGGGAAAAAAGGGAGTTCACAAGAATCTGGTGGCTCAGACGGTAAAGACTCTGCCTGCAATGCAGGAGACTCAGGTTCCATCCCTGGGAGGGGAAGATCCCCTGGAGAAGGAAATGGCAACCCACTCCAATATTCTTGCCTGGGAAATTCCATGGACAGAGGAGCCTGGCGGGATACAGTCCATGGGGTCACAAAGAGTTGGACACTGAGAGACTAACACTTTCACTTTTTCAAGAATCTGGGGCTTTAACCAGATGGTTTGCAGCTGGTTAGATCCAGACCTCTGTTCCAACACTATAAAGAAGTTCAGTTTCTGTCCACCAGAGGGAGTAGTGCAGATATTAACTTGGAAATGTATTTCTATTACAAACAGGGAAGACCAGAACTGAGGACAGGATGTTGAATTCAGAAGCTGGACCTGAGCCTGAATGTCGATTGACTTGATTTTCTTTTTGCCCAGAAGAAAGTAAGTAACTGCATTGTCTTGCTGACTCTCTAGAGCTTTGGCACCCATTCTTTTTTTATATTTCATCCCTCAGTCTTCTACTTCTGTTACCTCCTTTTTGTTGTGGAAATTAGTTGTCTGAGATCCTAAGTAACAAGTTATCAGAAAGACCCCCAGGACTCTGAGGAGTCCTGCACCCCTGATTGCTCTCTCCTGGGCTGGCCTTGGCACCTGGTGTGAACAGCCCATAACTGTTTACATCTCTGAGCTCCAATTCAGTCCTAAAAACATTACTAGCATTTGCAAAGCTAGTCATCTCTGCTCAGTGAAAACCAGCATCAGCTAAAAAACTGTGTGTGTCTTTAATCTGCAAAATCTCCTAGAACAAAAAGCAAAATAAAAATATTTTTTCTAGCATCAATATCATGCTTTAATTTTATATACTTCCTCTAAAACACCAACAATTTCTACACACTGGGCTATACTTTCAACTAGGTGTGTTTCTTTTCCTTATTTGAGTCAATTTCCTTATCTGTTAAATAAAGCGACAGGATGACTATCCTCTTCGAACTTAAAAATGTTGACTCTATAATTGATTCTCTCTTCTTAAAAGATTATAAAAAGTGTTTCATACATCTCTGAGTTTATAAACTCTATAGTAAAATGTTCATATACTACTTTTCCTCATTTCTTCCTCTTTCAATGAATACACTTCTGTTTTTCTAACCTAACCATGTCTTTTCTGGAGTCTTACAAAGATTGCCCTAGGGCACCCATAGGAAGAGTATAGGCAAAGATGGACGAAATAGCTTAATCTTAGTGAATGTAACTTTATTTAGAGTTGTTTTTCGTTGGTCAGTCGTGTCCGACTCTTTTGAGACCCAGTGGACTGTCGCCCACCAGGCTCTTCTGTCTGTTGGATTCCAGGCAAGATACTGGAGTGGGCTGCCATTTCCTCCTCCAGGGGATCTTCAAACCCATGGGTCAAACCCACGTCCCATGCATTAGTAGGTGAATTCTTACCATTGAGCCATTAAGGAAGCCATTCCCTTTCAATAAGAAATCCAAATTCAATATGAAACATCTAGCAGGTTAGGCTTTCTTCTTATTGACTAGAACTCTATCAAATACCTCCTTTTATGGCCAGTGCATATTCCAAAGCACACAGCTGCCTTAAAGAAAATCAGAGTTATGTTAGCAACTGAGAAATGAGTGAAGAAAAGTGGGAAGGAAACTAACAGCAAAAGTCACAAAGCTATAGAATTAGCATAGCATAAAGTGAATCATGTGAATGAATGGGGGTATAAGATAATTTTGTAATTGTTAATATTATAGGAATCAGCCACTAACTCCAAATGCTCTTGGTCTGAGATTTTGACCCTGACCCCTTTTGATTTTTGCTTCAAGATAATCTAACTCCAACCATGAAGGTACATCTTAATATCCTTTGATGGCCTACCAGATCGGCCAAAACCAGTCAATTCTTTTGAAGGCTGTGTTGGATGCAATAAAACACATGAATAAATAAAGATGTTGAGTAATCAAGTTGAGACAGAGTTCCCCCATTTATTGGGTCAATTAATGACTGAAAAGCCTTTTCTTGAAATTTAAAAACAAATTGTCTTGAGACTGAGATTAGGGTTAAAAGGAAAGGCCCTTTTCTCTCTCAATCTTTGGCGATGAAACAAAGAGATGGTTCGGAATTTCAGAGAATTAATATGATAGCTCTTGTTCTCTGATCACTAATGAATAACCTGGATGAAATAAACTTCCTTTCTTTGCCAAGGTGCTTTTCCACCCTTTTGAAGAACTAATAATCATTTACCTACAGCAATGCAGACTTATTAGTACAGAAATATTATTCATATTCAAAAAGAACATGGCATTAAAAATAGGAACAGATAGAAGTGGACTAAACAGATGGTGTTCCAGGACTTTGAGCCCTGAGGTACAAACTTAATCCTCTATTGTCATAACTTCCAGGGACTATCCAAATCCTTTATTTTACTGGAATTCAGCAAAATTGTATTGATTGTTTGCAAATAAATGGAGAATTGGCTGAAGATCAAAAATCTTCTGTGATATAGTGAATACCATCAACTATAAAGTACCTTTATCAGGATTCAATCTACCTGTCAGAGATTAAAATGGTACAAAAAGCAATAGAAAACTACCCAGGAGGTAATTCAGCACTTCACTCTATCCGCGCTGTCTGAATAATCTCTGAGGCTTGATTACCTTAACTACATCTAAAGTCTCTCCTGGATACGCTGCCAATGAAGGATTATTATTGTTTAATCACCAAGTCATGTCTGACTCTTTGCAACCCCATGCACTGCAGCACGTGAGCCCTCCCTGTCCCTCACCATCTCCCAGAGTTTGCCCAAGTTCATGTCCATTGAATGGGTGATGCCATTCAACCACCTCATCCTCTGTCACCCTCTTCTTCTGCCTTCAATCTTTGCCAGCACCAGGGTCTTTTCCAGTGAGTATGCTGTTAGCATCAGGTAGCCAAAGTATTGGAGCCTCAGCTTCAGCATCAGTCCTTTAATGAGTGTTCAGAGTTGATTTGCTTTAGAACTGACTGGTTTGATTTCCTTGCTGTCCAAGGGACTCTTCATGGATCGTGGCCTTGTCATGGCAAAGAGGCTTGCATAACTCTATGAAGCTATGAGCCATGCCACGCAGGGCTACCCAAGATGGATGGGTCATAGTGGAGAGTTCTGATGAAACTTGATTCACTGGAGGAGACAATGACAACCCACTCCAGTATTCTTGTTGTGAGAACCTCATGAACTGTATAAAAAGGCATTGAAGGGTACTGGATCATTTTCCACAAACTCCTGTCTAATAGCACAGAATTCTTATCACTGGAGTTTTTAATGGAAAGTGGAATCAGGAGACAGAACATTTGGGGAAGGTGGCCAGGCACCTAAGGAGCTTTTTAAAAATACCAATGTCTAACCCCTGACTACTTAGTGAAAATTGTTCAATTTTGTCTTCAAAACAGATGAGAATTTTTAATAAAATAATTAATGCATTAATTAATTCAAATATAAAGGCTCCTTTTACATATACAACTTCCTTCTATGACATCCCTGGAAGGTAGTTAAGAAAACACTGAACACCAGCAGTCATGAGAATTTATTAATTTCCCACAGAAATTCATTTAGTTTTTGAGCAAATTTAATTATTTGAGATATTATTCTTAGATTAAATAAATATGTATTCCCCTACAACTCATACAACAATCTAAGTCTTGGCCCCGGAGATAAGAAAAAAAAAATCTTATCCTTCTATTCAATACATCACAGCCCTTCAATTGTTTGAAAGTTTTATCTTTTACATCTCTTTTTGTTTTTTTAAATTAAAAAAAATTTTATTGGAGTATAGTTGATCTACAATATTGTGTTAGTCTCTGATGTTTAGCAAAGCAAATCAGTTGTACATATACATATATGCACTTGTTTTTAGATTCTTTTCCCATATAGGTCACCACAGAGTGTTGAGTAGAATTCCCTGTGCTATAGAGTAGGTCCATATTAGTTATCTATTTTATATATATTAGTGTGATATGTCAATCTCAGTCTCCCAATTTATCCCCTCCTCTTTTCCCCCTGGTAACCGTAAGTTTATTTCTCACATCTGTGACTCTGTTTCTTTTTTGTTAAATAAGTTCATTTGCCCCGGCTGATCCAGGGTATTCGAAGGAGAGACGGCATCGGTGACCTATTTATTTAAATATTTATCAAAGATATAAAGAGTAATAGAATGAGGATAGCTCAGTAGGAAAATTCAGTGGAGAAAGGAGGCTGAGTAGCTTGGTTTACGCAGGAGACCAATAAAACTTCAAGACAAGAAGTTTGCACCACTTACGTAGGCCGCAGGTGTCCTTCTGTTCTCCCGAAGGAGAGGAGACACTGAGGCCTCCCTGGTCGGATCTTAGAAGCCCAGGCATAATTAGCGAGCATGGCGGGTTCCGCGCTCCAGATGGAGACTCAGCCAGAATTTGAGAGAGAGAGCGACATGGGGAGACCAAGTTTCGGTGAACAAGGCCCGCACTTTATTTTCCAAAGTAGTTTTTATACCTTAAGTTGTGCATAGAGGATAATGGGGGAAGGGGTAGAGTCATGCAGTAAGCCAGGCTTTCTTCCTGCAAACTTATCATATGCAAAAGTTTAGGTGATTTGCATCATCTTCTGGCCCGGAGGCCTGTTAACATTTTAAGAAACTTATTTTTCTCTAAAGTTGATTATTCTAAAGTCAGGCACCAGCCTCTAAAAAGCATTGGACAAAGCTGCATTCCTATAGGGCAAAGGTGAGGTGGGCTCAATCAAGAAAAGAATTAACTCAAGGGTCCAAGGTTACAAACATTGAGGCTACTATACTTACATTTCTATACACCCATTATATCAATCAATACACTGCCAAGGACACAGTAGGTAAGGGGTATGGAGACTTAGCAGCAAACATTGGCCCAATAAGTGAAAAACCCTTCACCAATACAATTTCTAATCAATCTTTTAACTACTCAGAAGAATCTGTGTTTAGACAGTTTAGAACATCTCCTGCCTCTCACAGTTGGGAGGCTCTGAACAATCACATGTGGCCGGAAAAACCTATTCAGGCAGGCTAGAGGATTTCCAAAGGAGTTTGTAGGTTGAAACACTGTCACACCCAGGAATTATTAACTGGAGCTGTAAGCTAACTCTTTTTTCAGAGAGAGGTAGTGGGGGAGAGCCCCCCGTAAAGTCAGAGGTGTAGGTGAAAGCACAAAGCAGAAAGTAGGCAGACTCTGGTTTTGGGGGTAGATGCTCGAGAATTTCCAGGGGGACTCCTGAGGCTCGATCCCACCTTTGCGTATGCCGAGCCTCCTTCCTCATGACCTTTGCCACGGGTGGAGTGCCTCACGCTGGCTCCCAGCAGTGATAGAATTCTAGTTGAGCTATTCCAGATCCTGAAAGATGATGCTGTGGAAAGTGCTGCACTCAATATGCATTCAATATGCAATATGCCGGCTCCTGGCAATTTGCAACATTTATTTTTTAAAAATTTTAATGTTTTATAAGTCCATTTTTTTCCCCTACTATTCATTTGTCTGTGCCTGGTCTTAGTTGTGGCATCTGGGTCTTTAGTTGCAGCATGCAGAATCTTCAGTTGTACATGTGAATGCTTAGTTGTGGCACGTAGGATCTAGTTCTGTGACCAGGGATTGAACCCAGATCCCCTGCATTGGGAGCATGAAGTTTTAGCCACTGAACCACCAGGGAGGTTCCTGCAACATCTCTCTCTATTTTTTTTTTTTTTTAAAGCACATCATTTTGTTTAGTCACTTCAGATGACTGAGTTCCACTGTCCCATCACTGTCTTGGGTAGACCTATACAGAAAAAGTTGTTGATACTCAGTATTTAATTTAGAGCAGTGATTCTCAGCACCAGCCCAGGATTCTAATTAAATTGTTATGGATTGGGGCTCAGATACTGGGGAGTCTTCAGTGCCCTCTGGGTGAGTCTAATTTACTAGCAAGGCTGAGAGCCTCTGAAAATGTATGGTCCAACCCCAAACTCAGCACCTCTGGCACAAAGGGAGCTTCAATGGGCAAAAGGAACAACCCTTTGCCTTGTTCTAGACACTAAAGTTCCACTGAGGCAATCTAAGTCACATATAAGATTTTAGTGACAGTTATGTACACTCTGGGCTCAAACTGGGCTTAAGTTCAATCCAAAGCCTTATGTATTTGTTGGATGAATTTCTGTTAATGTATACCTTCCTGGTTCTGTGGAGAGGGAATTATTTTTTGGATCTAACTCCATTATATTTGTTTTTTTTTAACATATTGCCTATAACTTTATTATTCATAGTATCAAAGAAAACAATAGATGTGCATTAACTGTGTGCCAAGCACAAGGCCAAATCCATTGCCTTTTAAACCATTATCTTAATTGAATCCCCTCAGCAGCCCTATGGCAAAGGGAATATTAGTATCCACCTTTTATAGGTAATAAAATTGAGGCTTAGATAAGTTAGATTAGATCCATCACCCAAGTCCGTCAAAAAAATTTTTAGGATTCTAATTCCATCATACTAGTCCATATTCTCTCTCTCTCTCTCTCTCTCTCTCTCTCTATATATATATATATATATATACACACACACACACACACCCTCCTTCCTACTATAACTGTCAGCTTTTCATCAACACTCACAGATGTGATCCAGGCATCATATAAACCCTCTTCAGTTCATTTCAGTTGCTCAGTCATGTCTGACTCTTCCTGACCCCATGGGCTGCAGCACGCCAGGCTTCCCTGTCCATCACCATCTCCTGGAGCTTGCTCAAACTCATGCTCATTGAATCAGTGATGTCGTCCAACCATCTCATCCTCTGTCGTCCCCTTCTGCTCCTGCCTTCAATCTTGCCCAGCATCAGGGTCTTTTCTAATGAGTCAGTTCTTTGCATCAGGTGGCCAAAGATACAAACCCTCTTCAAATGATTGTATAACTGTGGAACAAGCAAAAGTATCTGACCACTAGAGACTTCCATCCAGGATACACCATCATTTTAGAGCTAAACCAGTACAAAAGACTATGAAGCCATCAACATAGACACATTTTCCCTGATGTCTGCAAAGATGTCCTGGGACCGTTGGTCAGTGCCATGCCAAGATCTGTATTCACTGTTCCTATTCCTCTGTGAACCATCAATTAAGGAAATAAGCACTGTCCAGATGGACTTGTTCTAATGAACCAGATGTTGTTTCCGGAAATCACCATGTCTCCCAGGGATTACCATGTCATTACATCACAGACCATCCTTTTAATGCATTGCCCAAGGATTTTATCTGGTACTAATTGGTTTATAGTTTGCAGAGATCAAGTCAATATGATATGTGCTCCTCTTTTCTTTCTTTTTATTTTGTCACTTACTATGGATTTTTTTCAAATTTTATTTATTTTTTGGCTGCTCTGGGTCTTCATTGCTCTGTGCAGTCTTTCTCTAGATGTGGTGAGTGAGGGCTACTCTCTGGTTGTGGTTAGCGGGCTTCTCTTGTTGCAGAGCTTGTTCTAGAGCTTGGTCTGAATAGTTGTGGTGTAGGGGCTTAGCTGCCCCGCAGCATGTTCCCAGACCTGGGATCAAATCCTTGTCCCCTGCAATTGTCAGGGGGATTATTAACCACTGGACCACAGGAGCAGTCTCTTCTTTTCTTTTTGGTTACCTCCCGTGGTATCTCTGACTGCTCAGAGATCATTTTAGGCACCTAAGAAAACTCCTCTCTGTTTTCACCCTCATTTGCCTGAGCCCCAGAATCCAGACTGCCTTTGATGGGTTCCATTTGATCAGCTTCATCTCTTTCATAAATTCCCACAATCTTGGGCTTCTGTTGGCCCCTCCTTCTCTCTCTGAACAGCCTTCACTGCAGGGAACATTGAACAGGGGCCATTCTGCTTTTTCTCTAAAATCTATGAACATTAGATCCCACACTTGCCCCAGGCACTGGGCAGATCACTTCTCTTGTTTTTCTTGCTCAAATAAAACTTACAACCCACCTTCTAATTTCCTTTCATATTTTCTTAATATTGAGTTTTATATCCTTTTCAAGTCTCAGCTCATTCTGGGCGGTGGCCTTCTTGACACTTTAAGCTCATAATTGTATCCTAAGTGAGGGTTTAACCCAAAACTATGAATACAAAGCTAACAAGTCATATATAAATCCAGCATCAAGAGGAAATGTGTTATCAATCCAATCTTTCTCCTTTTATGAGCAGGTAGACCACCTCTATGCTAAGTTCAAAATACATTACATATGAAATCACTCTTCTCAGAAACTTCATGGTATACATATATCATCTTTCTTTGTTTTTGCGTGCAAAGGAACTGGTACTTCAAATCATTCCAGAAGTTAGACAGTGATCCGGGTCATGAGTCACCCCCATAGATTTTGATTTTGTGTTGAGGGCTTTTTACAGCTGATTCTTAGCTGTGGAAGACAATGGTTTCCAGTCTTCTTCAGTGTCTGATTGGAAAAACCATCACCATATCACCCTACCTGACATAATGGAAAAGAATTATGGTCAGAGCTAACAATAGTGACCCTATTCTTCCAGGAGCCTGGAGCTACAACAGCAAGAAACATTATAAGCTACTGTGGTATGTCAAAGACTCAGGAAAAACCTACTCACCTTACTGGGAAGTATTTTGTTCCAGAAAATGGTGTTAAAATTATTCACATTTCCGAATCCCTCTTATCACCAGCCAAACCCAGGGAATTTGGAATGATGAGTCACTCCCAGGTCACTTTCATAGGCCAAATAAATAACTGAAGGATCTTCAATCAATGAGGAAGCTACCCAAGAACTTTGGATAGTAAATATAAAGCCTCTGGCAGATTTACTTCCATAAACTGTTGCTTCTGTTCACCAAGTTCAAAATCAGACAGTGATACACTAACAAGGTCCCTTCTAGGTTAAACTTGTATTAGTTTTAAGCCACACGCTCTTGGCACCACAGTTTCTCACAGAATTTCCTCTCCCTGTCTCTCTGCCATCCCCATACCACACCATCCCTGACCTAGCTACCCTATAGGACTTGGCATGTGTCACATAGACAGTCTCCCTTTCCCAGTCTGTTATGTGATTACCCTGAGAAGGAATAGGCTTCATTCAAGTACCCACCCTCCCAATCCAAGCACCAGACAGTGACAGGGCCATGACCCTGCCTAGGCATTCTGATCTTTAGGTGAGGGATCAGACATCTTTTTCTAATTAAAAATATTGTACTGAAATGTGATGTACATGCAGAAAAGAGACTATATCTAAGTATACTGTGCAACACATTTTCAACTGATCAAAAAGCAACAGAGAGTTACTCATACCCAGAAACTCTCTTCCTGCCCTCCTCCACTCCCTCCCAACAAGGATCAGCATCATGCTTACCTCTCCCAGCACAGATTGGTCTTGACCTTTATATGAATGACATCATACAACCTGCACACTCTTTTGTCTTCATTCTTTTAGCCATAGTATGTACATGATAGTCAGCCATGCTGTTGCATGTAGTTGGAAATTGTTTATTCTTTTTGTTGGATCATGTTTTCATTTGATAAGTACTCCTGATTTCCTTCTCCCATCTACGGTTGGTACACATCGAATCATTTCCAGTGTGCATGCGTGCTAAGTCGTTTCAGTTGTGTCTGACTCTTCGTGACCCCAAGGACTGTGGCAACTATAGCCCATCTGCCTCTTCTGTCCATGGAATTCACCAAGCAGGAATACTGGAATGGGTTGCCACTTACTTCTTCCTGACCTAGGGATTGAACTCGCATCTCTTAGGTCTCCTGCATTGGCAGATGGGTTCTTGACCACTAGTGCCACCTGGGAAGCTCAAGTGGGTAGCCATTCCCTACTCTGGGGCATCTTCCTGACCCAGGGATTGAACCCAGGTCTCCTGCACAGGCAAATTCTTTACCATCTGCATGTGGGGCTATTACACATAGCACTGCTATAAATACTCCAGGCTCCAGGTGATCACAGTCCATTTCTGTTGGGTAAACATCTAAGAATAGAATGGCTAGGTCATAGGGTGGCATATGTTCAGCCTTAACAAAGAAACAGTATTTTAATAAATACTGTTTGCTCTTATTTCACCCCACTCCAGTACTCTTGCCTGGAAAATCTCATGGACGGAGGATCCTGGAAGGCTGCAGTCCATGGGGTCGCTGAGGGTCGGACACGACTGAGAGACTTCATTTTCACCTTTCACTTTCATGCATTGGAGAAGGAAATGGCAACCCACTCCAGTGTTCTTGCCCGGAGAATCCCAGGGACGGGGGAGCCTTGTGGGCTTCTGTCTATGGGGTTGCACAGAGTCAGACACGACTGAAGCGACTTAGCAGCAGCAGCAGCTCTTATTTCATTTCCTCCTCCTTTTCTTTCTCCTCTTCCACCTTCATCGTCTTCTTCAAGCACTTTTTTTTTAACAAAATGAAACCCATGTGTGCTGGCCTCACAGCCTGTGTTCACAATCTGAATGTGGGATACTCATGGCCCTAAATGGTCCACGTCACGGCAGAAACCAGGGTTGTTTTAGAACCTGGTTTTACTACAAATTTAGGGATCTCTGAAGGGAAACCACACAGAACGTAGCACTCAGTACTGCTGAGGAAGGGAGCAGGGCACAACATTTAAAAGAATGACAGACTTTGAGGACGTGATATAAACGGGTTAGAATAATGAGGTCCAAGATACATGCTCATTGTAATATATTAGCATATACTGACACACCCACAGCCCCCATGACATTTCCAAGGCTCACCACAAAAGGTCAAAAAGTAGGCTGTGGCCCAACTCCTAGAAATCCCTACCCCTTTCCAAAATATTCAGAATACCCCTCCCACTCATTAGCTTATGAAATTACCCATCCCTATAAAAACTGACAACTCCATACCCTGGAGCCTCTTGCCTTCTGAGATTGCCCACACTCTATGAAATGTGTATCTCCCTGAATAAACCTTTTTCCACTTTACTATGGCTTGTTCTTGAATTCTTTCCTGCCAGAAGCCAAGAACCCAAGCTTGGCAGCCACCCCAGGGACTTACCTGAGACTTGGGACATGATCATCCTCTCATGCCCTGCTCTCTCTCCTGCAACATTACCATGAGCTGTGGATCTCTCTTGGAGAGATCACGCTAACAACCAGCTCTGGCTTGTCCTCAGAACTCCTTTCAGAACAGCCTCCCTGTCAGCTCCCTCTGGGCCTGGAAAGGGTGCCTCTCAGAGTCCAGCTCGCTCCATCCACTTAACTCTCCAGTCAGCATCCCACCATCAGCCTTGCTCATCTATGGCTGACCCTGTGTGGAGGCAAAGCTCTACAAAAAAATATGTCAATGAAAAATTAATCAATCTAAGAAAGAAATGGAAATTTTTATGAGCCAAATCCAAGACTTATAACCTGAGCATCTTAGAAAGTTCTGGGAACAGTTTCACCCACTTGAAGTCAAGGCCCAATTATACAAGTTATTTGAGAAGAGGGTTGTACCTCAAGTGATGGATTAGTGACAGTTTACATAATTCAGATCTAAGCATCATTGTGATGGGTCATGTGATTCCGTATAAGATCAAGATCTTTTAAGGAGTTGTCTTTTTGATGCTGGGAGAATGCTGTTCTTGAGCAGGTATTCCTGCTGATGGCGGAAGTCTGGTTGATGACTAATGCAGATACACAATGCACAGTGCAGGGAGAGGGGAGGCCAAAGGGCAGAGAAGAAATTTTTATGCTGAAATAGTTCTTGTTCTGCCATAAAACGTGAATTTTATTTCACAGATATATATCTATATACACATATATAGCTCAGCATCCAGAGATCTTAAATTTAAATCCTCTGTTCTCCCCTTTACTACAAAGTGACCTTGAACAAGTCACTCAACTACTGTTTTCCCTCTTTCTTCATCTGTGAAATTAGATTAATAATAATTCTCACCTCACAGGATACATTTGAAGATCATGTGAGAAATGCATGTAAGGTGCTTAGAACTCAGGCTGACAGGCAATTGGCACAGAGATGTTGGGTGGAATCACGCTAACAGAGAAAACCAACTTCAAAAGGCATCTGCCTTCAGGTTAGTGATCATTTCAATTGACCCCACCCCCACCCTCAATGGATATGAACTAACTTTGTGTGTTTGTGTGTTGAGAGGCCTTTTCAGGGGACAAAAAGAGAAAGAGAGAGTCTGCCCTGGAAGTAAATTTAACTCAGGCAGAAGTGATTTATAACTTTTAAAAGACACCATCTTTTCATCTTTAAAAAAATATTAGAACACAGTCCCAGGAAAGACATCTCTTTATAAGTCTAGAATAAAGAGAGAGAGAGAGAAGGAGGGAACATTAAAATAGCTTAATAATGTCAAGGGGGTTTGATAAACAGAGCCTGGGCCAAGGAGATAGGCTGATAGAGAGGCCAGACTAAAGGGACAAGCGAGTTTTGGGCAGCCTGATTTAGTCTGGCCCACAGTACTTGCTAACGATGTGTTCTTGAACTTTGCCTTTTCATACCTGTAGAACAAAGACAATCTTATCTTCCTGAGAGAATTGCCTTGTGGTTTAGAGTTAATGTGCTTCCCTGGTGGCTCAGAAGGTAAAGCATCTGCCTGCAATACAGGAGACCTGGGTTCGATCCCTGGGTTGGGAAGATCTCCTGGAGAAGAAAATGGCAACCCACTCCAGTATTCCTGCCTGGAGAATCCCAGAGACGGAGGAGCCTACCAGGGGCTACAGTCCATGGGGTCGAAAAGAGTCGGACACGACTGAGCGACTTCACTTCACTTTAGAGTTAATGTAAATAAATTGCCTAACCTAGCAAACATAAAGACCTTATGCTACTACTAAGTTGCTTCAGTCGTGTCCAACTCTGTGTGACCCCATAGACGGCAGCCCACCAGGCTCCCCCGTCCCTGGGATTCTCCAGGCAAGAACACTGGAGTGGGTTGCCGTTTCCTTCTCCAATGCATGAAAGTGAAAAGTGGAAGTGAAGTCACTCAGTCATGTCCAACTCCTAGTGACCTCATGGACTGCAGCCTACTAGGCTCCTCCGTCCACGGGATTTTCCAGGCAAGAGTACTGGAGTGGGTTGCCATTGCCTTCTCCAAAGACCTTATAAATGGCACCTATTATTATTTGGAATTACACACACACACATGCTGTATCCACCTAATGAGAAAGGAAAATAGCTCTGTGGGAACCATCCAGTGATGCTTCTAACAGAACATAAACCATCTTCCAGTGCATCATGGATAAGAGCAAGTACATGGTGTTTCTCTGCAGGGTCTCCACACAGCTGCAAAAGTTTGATCCCTGACCTCCTCTGAGTGCTGGCTGCTCTCAAAGCAGACGCCCCATGTCTGATTTGTCCGCCTGACTCCTGAACTCAGATCACTGAGACTGCTGAAATGACACCCTCCTTGACAACCTCCAACCCAGAACATCACCTTCTTTCCAGACACCTCCTTAGAATTACCCAACTCTCTCAGAGATGCTCCACGTGTTCTCTGGTGTGTATACTCCCTTGCAGTAGCAAGCAAAATGAACCCAGTTTCTTAGTCTCCTCCTTCTTCCTGTAAGTGTGCTCCTGGTTGTCTTTAAATGAAGAACTTAACACCAAAGAATAAATCTCTCTAGATAGATAGACAGACAGACAGACACATATAGATGGATATAGATACATACCCATTTTTATAGATAGAAAGACAGATATAGATATCTATATTGGAAGAGAGAAAAAAGAAGGAGGAGGAGGTGGGGAGAGGGAAGGGGGAAAGAAGAGGGAAGGAGAGGAGAGGAGACTTTTCAAAAGATACTTTTAAATTATTCTGGTTCTTTATAGTCCAGTAACCCTCCTCAGGTCTCACACCAGTCTGCTACTCATTTCAATAAACTTTATTAAAAAATCACACAATTTTATGGTACTTACAGTCACTATTCTAAGCTAGAGACTACAGCCCGGAACTCCATCCTCAAAGACAATTGAGAGGAATGTTGGCTGCAGGTCAGTCCAGAACTGGGGTGAAGGGCAGGGTGGGTTTCAGGACTGGCTAGAGCTCCAGATCTGTTATCCGGTTGGCAGTGTTATAACCTGGGCCTGTCCAGATTCTGCCACTGACGAGCCAAGTACCCTGATTTAGGTGAATCATCTGGAGTAGATATCTATAAAGTAAAGGTAAAACTTTCTACATTAGAGGGTTTTGGTAAGGCAAAATAAGTCACACGAGGTTTCTAATTTGTTACTGAGTCGCCCAGTCCTGTCTGACTCTTTTGAGACTCCATGGATTGGGATTTTCCAGGCAAGAAGACTGTAGTGGGTTGGCATTTCCTTCTCCGGGGGTTCTTCCTGACCCAGGGATTGAACCTGTGTCTCCTGCATTGCAGGCAGATTCTTTACCTTTGAGGTTTCTAACACATCATATATATTGTTTAATGTTTAGATGTTGTTTCATTACATCATACCACTTTTCTATTGAAGTTAGTTTATGTTCCCTTTTCAGGAAATTCAGAACATTAGCTCACAATTGTACTAAGTGATAGGAAAAAGTGGCCTAGAACTTAAATTTCCTTAAGTAAAATTCCACCTTCACTGCATTCATTTCTCTTTAAATAATTGTTCCTTATATTTGACAGCACACTTAGGAGGTAAGGAATTTAATGTCACTCAAATGCATTGAAAGCAAAAATGTATAATCAGGTTTACAAATTTTTTTAAACAGTTACCCATAATCTGCACCCCCTACAGATAAGTGCCATTAGCATTTTGATCAATTTTCTCTGCTTGTACATATTTTTAAATTGAGGTATAACTGACCTACTCTTAGGAAAGGGAAGCCCTTACCCAAGGGAAAGAGCGTCCCTTGTGGCTCAGCTGGTAAAGAATCTGCCTGCAATGTAGGAGACCTGGGTTCGATCCCTGGGTTGGGAAGATCCCCCGGAGAAGGGAAAGGCTACCCACTCCAGTATTCTGGCCTGGAGAATTCTATGGACTGTATAGTCCATGGGGTGGCAAAGAGTTGGACACGACTGAATGACTTTCACTTCACCTGATAACTGACCTGCATCACTTTGTTATTTCCAGGTGATAACATAGTGAGTTGACGTTTCTATATGTTGCAAAATAATTACCATGATACATCTAGACACCATCTGTCACCATACAGATACTCCAATCTAATTGACTATATTCCCCAAACTGTACCTTTTATCCCTCTGACTCTTTTTTCTTTTTTAATAACTGAAAGCTTCTACCTCTTAATTTCCTTTACCCATTTCATCCCCCAACTACTCTCCCCTCTGATAACCACCTGTTTGTTCTCTGTATCTACAAGTCTATTCTATTTTCTTATATTTTTTCTTTGTTTTGTATTTTAGATTCCACATACAAGTGAAATCCAACAGTGTTTGCTTTTCTCTGACTTATTTCACTTAGCATAATACCCTCTAGGTCCATCCATTTCATCACAAAAGGCAATGTTTTATATGACTGAGCAATATTCCATTGTGTGTATGTATATGTATATATATATACATATATATACACACCACATCTTCTGACCCATTCATCTGTTGATGAACACTTAGACTGTGTCCATATCTTGACTTCAATGAATATAGGGGCACGTGTATCTTTTTGAACTAGTGTTTTTGTTTTCTTTGGAAAAATACCCAGAAATGAAATTGTTGAATTGTATGGTAGTTCTAGGGCTTCCCAGGTGGTGCTAGTGGTAAAGAACCTTCCTGCCAATGCAAGAGACTTAAAAGATGCGGGCTCAATCCCTGGGTCAGGAAGATCCCCTGGAGGAGGGCATGGCAACCCACTCCGGTATTCTTGCCAGGAGAATCCCATGGACAGAGGAGCCTGGCAGGATACCGTCCATAGGGTCGCAAAGAGTAGAACACGACTGAAGTGTCTTAGCATGCACACACACGAGGTAGCTCTGTTTTCAATTTTTTCGGGAACCTCCACACTATTTTCTATAGTGGCTGCACCAATTTACATTCCCACCAACAGCATAGGAAGGTTGCCTTTTCTGTTTGTCCTCACCAACACTTGTTATTTCTTCTTATTTTGATGACAGCCATTCTGACAGTTGTTAGGTGACATTTCATTGTGATTTTGATTTGTATTTCCTGATGATTAGTGATATTGAGCATCTTTTTATGTGTCTGTTGGCCATCTGTATGACTTCTTTGGAGAAATGTCTATTTAGGTCTTCTGCCCATTTTTTGATTGGGTTGTTGTTTTTTTTTTTTTTTTTTTTTGATGCTAAGTTGCATGAGTTCTTTGTGTATTTTTGACACTAACATCTTATCAAATCAATGTTAAATAATTTAAAAAATTATACTTAGAGCTTTTTTCCAGTTTATTTAATAAGAGTATTTAATTTTATTAGATAACACTCACAAGACTGGTGATTTTCAGAATTTAAAAGTCAATTCTTGGCTAAGTCTATATTATCAGAGTGAAACAGAGATAAGTAGGATAATTCCTGAGAAGTCAAGTGATTAACTCTCCTCCCCATTTCACTTTCCTTTCACAAGTGTTTCCTGTGGAGCATATGTTAGACAAAAGTCAACTAAACACAAACTCTTAAGCCAAAACAACTGCAGTTTGAATCCTCATGATCATTTACTAGTCATCTGACCCTGGGTAAGATTCTTAACTTTTCAGAGCCTCAGGATCCTTCCCTGTAAGATAGAATGATAAAGCAAGATTATTTCAAAGCCATAATGTGATATAAAATATGAAGTCCCGTTTATATGGTTTTAATAGAAGCACAATTAGTGGTAGTTTTAGTATTTTATTTTAAGGATAAAAAATGTATTTAAGGACTTTATTATCAGATTGAACATTATTCCTCTACTTTGAAAAATAGAGTTACAGGGAACTCCCTGGAAGTCCAGCGGTTAGGACTCTGGACTTTCACTGCTGAGGGCTTGGGTTCAATCCTTGGTTGGGAAACGAACATCCCCCAAACTGTACAATGAGGCCAGGTTTGTTTTTTTTTTTAATAGAATTACAAGGTTAGTAGGGCTCTCTAGGTTTTGAATCAGATCTCCTGCCCTTTGCTAAGATTGTAACAAAATTTCTCAGGGAAATGAGAGTCATCTTCTATGTTATTTTAAGAAGTTACAGGGAAGGAAACAATATTTTCTACATTCACATATCTAAATATTTCATAATTTTTAAGTCAAGTTGTTTAAATGCAATTTTATTTCACTTGATATTATAACACCTAATATCTCTTATTAAGTATATCTTTTAATCCAGAAACAATCATAGTTCACGTAAGTGTAACATCTTAGAGTTTAATGAGTATGTTCATATGTAATATTTCCTTTGATCTTTACATTGTCTTTGGTGAAGAGCCATAGCTAGACAAAAGGACAAAAGTTGAAAATTGAAATGATTTGTCTTGAACCTCAACCATCTAATTCACGGTGGCAGAGCCAGGGAATGATCCCACACAACTTGCTAACGAAACAAACAACAACCACTCTCAAAGATCTTTAAGTGAAAATGAAAACTAAGTGAAAAATCTAAAGTTTCAGGACCATCTTTTAGTCAGGATATGATAATAAGCTGTATATAGTAAGAAAAATAATACAGGAAGTCAATGTTAAGATTTTTGAATTTTAAGAATATTTGCAAAATATTTGGATACACTAACAGTATGGAGAATGGTGGAGAAGAGCTTTTGAAAGCTGAGCTGATGAGATTATTAATATTGGGAGGATTTCTTCCCACTTACCTTTGTTTATTCACTGCCTGCTGAATGCTTGGTGCATTTTTGCTGCAAAACAAGAGTAAAGTTTTAAGATCTGCCCAGACTCCATTAGAGGGCAGTATCTGCTAACGAAACAGAAGGCAGGCTTGTCAGCAGTAGGAACCGCACTGTTCTGCCCACAAGTGTCTGTGTCATCTCACATTCCAGTGTTTGCAGCAACACTAACGAGAAGTCAATACAGATACGCCAAAGGAAGGAAGAAAGGAAAGAAATAAACAGAACCTTATTACTGAGTGAAGACAGCATGAAAGAGTATGAAGAAAATATGTTGAAACTCTGTGTATCAGGTTCTGAATTAAACATTGCAATAAAAAGACAGAATTCCTGGCCTGGAGGAGGTTTGTTAAGAAACCAAGTTCTGTTCCAACTGGCTGCGTTCTTTGTGGCCTGTTCGCCTGTTAGTAAAATAAATACTTGGGAGCTGAAGGCCATGCAAGAAGCCATCTGGTGGCCAAATCTCCAGCTCTTCAATGACAGCAGTCCAGTACAAAGGCAAATGTAGTGGCAAAAGTGCCAGTGTGTTTTATGCTCACATATGAACAAATAGGGAAAGGACTACGTCAAAGCTGTATATTGCCACCCTGCTTATATAACTTAAATGCAGACTACGTCGTGAGATACGCTGGGCTGGATGAAGCACAAGCTGGAATCAAGATTGCTGGGAGAAATATCAATAACCTCAGATATGCAGATGACACCACCCTTATGGCAGAAAGCGAAGAAGAACTAAAGAGCCTCTTGATGAAAGTGAAAGAGGAGAGTGAAAACGTTGGCTTAAGACTCAACATTCAGAAAACTAAGATCATGGCATCCGGTCCCATCACTTCATGGGAAATAGATGGGGAAACAGTGGATACAGTGAGAGACTTTATTTTCTTGGGCTCCAAAATCCCTGCAGATGGTGATTGCAGCCATGAAATTAAAAGAAGCTTATTCCTTGGACGAAAAGTTATGACAACCTAGACAGCATATTAAAAAGCAGAGATATTACTTTGCCAACAAAGGTCCGTCTAGTCAAGGCTATGGTTTTTCCAGTAATCATGTATGGATCTGAGAATTGGACTATAAAGAAAGCTGAGCATTGAAGAATTGATGCTTTTGAACTGTAGAGAAGACTCTTGAGAGTCCCTTGGACTGCAAGGAGATCCAGTCCATCCTAGTGGAAACCAGTCCTGAATATTCATTGGAAGGACTAATGCTGAAGCTGAAACTCCAATACTTTGGCCACCTGATGTGAAGAACGGACTCATTTGAAAAGACCCTGATGCTCGGAAAGATTGAGGGCAGGAGGAGAAGGGGACAACAAAGGATGAGATGGTTGGATGGCATCACCGACTCAATGGACATGAGTTTGAGTAAACTCCGGGAGTTGGTGATGGACATGGAGGCCTGGTGTGCTGCAGTCCATGGGGTTGCAAAGAGTTGGACACGACTGAGCAACTAAACTGACTGACTGACTGATGAACAATGCACTTCTCCTGTTCATTCAGATGGAATGTGTATACATTTTCACTAATTATTCTCTCAAGGATCAGCAGGAAAAAAAGCTCGAATGTGGAACAAGAAAAATGTTATACCAGAATTTGTTGTTAATAAGAGTATTTTTTACCCCTATAGCCCTCATATTCAGTTCAATTCACTTCCCCAGTGTTTACTGAGCACCTTCTGTGGTCAGTAGGGGGCTTCCCAGGTGGCACTAGTGGTAAAGAACCTGCCTGCCAATGCCAGTGCAAGAGACGTAAGAGACCTGGGTTTGATCCCTGGGTCAGGAAGATCCCCTGGAGAAGGAAATGGCAACCCATTCCAGTATTCTTGCCTGGAAAATCCCATGGACAGAGGAGCCTAACAGGCTACAGTCCATAGGGTCTCAAAGAGACACGACTGAAGCAACTTGGCATGTGTAATCAGTAGGTGAATACCTACCTGGGGGAGGTAAGGGGGCAGGAATAGGTGGGACTGAAATGTCCAAATGTGGAGGCCATCTTCTACAAGTGGTATAATAACAGAAATACATCAAATGTCCAGAGGAGAAAGACATTGCTTCTGGCCTAGAGCTGAAGAACTGGGAGGTGCTTGAGATGGGCCTTGTCCAGTTTTGATGGTGGCAGAGGTGGGATGGAATTTGATAGGTGTGGAGGGAACTGCAGGTAGAGGAAACAGACAGAGGTGTAGAGTGCTTTGGTACTGGCGATAAAGTTTATTTCTAAAGCAGAGCACCAGGCATGATGTGGAGCCAGAAAGGAGAAGGGATACTATATGGGAGGAAAGGCTGGAAGGGACACGAAGAAGGAGAGGAAGGAGGTGTGCAGGGCCTTTGGGTTTCAATGCCATGCTAAAGAGTCTGTCCTATATGGACTTATTTTTTATACTCCACTCTAGTCAAAAGACTGGGGCTGTATTCTGTAAATCAAGGGAAGGCAGTGAACATTACACAGCACATGGGTTTAGATTACATGTGTATGGATATGTGTATTTTTTTAGACTTGTGTTTCAGAGCAATTTTAGTTTCACAGCAAAATTGAGAGGAGGATACAGAAACTTTCCTCAGGCCCCCTGTCCCCACACATGCATGCATAGCTTCCACCACTACCAACATTCCCCATATGGGGTTTCTATAGCCGATGCACCCTGGGATGTCTGGCTCTAAGTAAGAGATCACACCATCATGGTGGTCATCTGGGTCATGAAGATCTCTTTTGTACAGTTCTTCTGTGTATTCTTGCCACCTCTTCTTAATATCTTCTGCTTCTGTTATGTCCATGCCGTTTCTGTCCTTTATTGAGCCCATCTTTGCATGAAGTGTTCCCTTGGTATCTCTAATTTTCTTGAAGAGATCTCTAGTCTTTCCCATTCTATTGTTTTCCTCTATTTCTTTGCATTGACCACTTAGGAAGACTTTCTTATCTCTCCTTGCTATTCATTGAAACTGAATTCAGATTAGTATATCTTTCCTTTTCTCCTTTGCCTTTAGTTTCTCTTCTTTTCTCAGCTATTTGTAAGGCCTCCTCAAACAATCATTTTGCCTTTTTGCATTTCTTCTTCTTGGGGATGGTTTGATCACCACCTCCTGACCAATGTCACAAACCTCCATCCATAGTTCTTCAGACACTCTATCAGATCTAATCCCTTGAATCTATCTGTCACTTCCACTGTATAATCATAAGGGATTTGATTTAGGTCCCACCTGAAAGACCTAATGGTTATCCATACTGTCTTCAATTTAGGTCTGAATTTTGCAATAAGGAGTTCATGATCAGAGCCACAGTCAGCTCCCAGTCTTGTTTTTACTGATATTCAGAGCTTCTCCATCTTTGGCTGCAAAAACATAATCAATCTGATTTCAGTGTCGACCATCTGGTGATGTCAATGTGTATAGTCATCTCTTGTGTTGTTGGAAGCAGGTGTTTGCTATGACCAGTGTGTTCTCTTGGCAAAACTCTGTTAGCCTCTGTCCTGCTTCATTTTGTACTCTAAGGTCAAATTTGCCTGTTACTCTAGGTATCTTTTGATTTCCTACTTATGTGTTCCAGTCCCCTATGATGAAAAGGACATCTTTTTTTGGTGTTAGTTCTAGAAGGTTGTAGGTCTTCATAGAACCATTCAACTTCACCTTCTTCAGCGTTAGTGGTTGGGTCATAGACTTGGATTACTGTGATAGTGAATGGTTTGTCTTGGAGATGAATTGAGATCATTCTGTCATGTTACATCATGATCACCCAAAATTCATAGTCTACCCTAGGGTTCACTCTTGATGCTCTACATTGTAATGGTGTAGACAAATGTATAATGATATGTGTCCATTATTATGATATTAATATTATACATACTATTTCCACTGTCCTGAAAATTTGTGTTCACCTGTTTATGTCTCCCTGTCTACACTCCATGACAACTACCAATCTTTTTACTATCCCCGTAGTTTTGCCTTTTCCAGAATGTCTTACAGCTGGGATTATGCAGTATGTAGCCTTTTCATATTGGCTTCTTTCACTCAGTGATACGAATTTAAGGTTGTTCCACGTCTTTTCATGGCTTGGTAGCTCATTTCTTTTTAGTGCTGAATAATATTCCAATATCTGGATGCATCACAGTTCATTTAGCCATTTGTCTACTGAAGGATCGGCTCCCCCGGTGGCGCTAGTGGTTAAGAATCTGCCTGCCAGTGCAGGGGAGACACAAGAGAAATGGGTTCCGTCCCTGGATTGGGAAGATCCCCTGGAGGAGGGCATGTAACCCACTCCAGTATTCTTGCCTGGAAAAATCCCATGGACACAGGAGCCTGTAGGGCTACAATCCATGGAGCCACAAAGAGTCGGACATGACTGAAGCGAATTGGCACGCACACATGCTATTGAAGGATATCTTGTCTATTTCCTAGTTTTGGCGATTACAAATAAAGTTGCTATAAACTCCATGTGCAGATTTTTGTGAAGAGTGTATGTATATACGAAGGTCTGACATCATGGCTAAGTGGCTGCTTTCATAGGCTCACAGCCACTGCTGCTTTGATGAAGATGATAAGGGTGGTAATAACAAATGCCTGCATCAGGTAAATCCCAATCAGCTGATCAGAATATCAGCATTACAGGAACCAAGTGAGCAGCAGACAAGAGGCAGTTTTTTTCTGAGGGAGACCTTCATTAGGAGATTGGCATCAGTGAGACAGTCAGCCACAAGCCACGGTAACAATGCAAGTGAGTGAGTGAAAGTCGCTCAGTCGTGTCCGACTCTTTGCAACCCCATGGACTATATAGCCTTCTAGGCTTATCTGTCCATGGAATTCTCCAGGCAAGAATACTGGAGTGGGTTGCCATTCCCTTCTCCCAGGGTGCTTCCCAACCCAGGGATTGAACCCAGGTCTCCCACATTGCAGGCGGATTCTTTACCATCTGAGCCACTGAGAAGCCCCATAACAATGCAAGGAAACCTTCATTCTACTTCTACTGCCTTCCAGACACTGTGTGGAAATCAGTTTCTTCTGCTGACATATGTGTGCTCTGATCTAACCTTCTGGTTTTGTGTTTTACAACACTATTCATTTCAGAAGTACTAGATTTTTATGATTAATGAGACATTTTCCCCCAAAATAAACTTCTTTGTATTTTTCTCATGATATATAGACAGGATTATTTGGTTTGGGACTCAAATAAATGCTGTAAGAAAAATATGAGGAGATAAAAATTTTGTCTGCATCTGGGTGGTGCTAATGCATTTTAGCTGGAGGATCGTTGTCTGGGAATTCAAATAGAACATTTTGAGGTAGGCATGGTGATATGTAACATGGAAAATGTGTTTTTTAAAACCTATATATTTGTTCCTCTCACCCGTTGAATATGTTGCTAGTCCAACAGATTTTAATAATTTTGGTGGCCTACCTTTTTTTAAAAATCCTGCTAAAGTTGAGAGGGCTTCCCCCCTGGCACTAATGGTAAAGAATCCACCTGCCAACACAGGAAATATAAGAGACATAGGTTTGACCCCTGGGTCGGGAAGATCCCCTGTAGGAGGACATGGCAACCCACTCCAGTATTCTTGCCTGGAAAATCCCATGGACAGAGGAGCCTGGCAGGCTAAGATCCAGAGGGTCGCAAAGAGTTGGACACAAATGAAGTGACTTAGCATGCATGCAAAGCTGAGAACCTAGTAGACAGAAAAACAGACATATCTACATTTCTTTTCAGAGAAGTTGTCAACAGTGAAACTCAGTAGACACAGGTTCAGAGTTTAAGACTCTGTTTAAGACTTAGAAAATGGCCAAGTCACTGTTTTCTTTCCCTAAAATGTCCCCTTCCCATGTTACACTTCCTCTTTCATTTCTGTGCTTGGACAGTGGTCATTTCCTACCCGGATGATGATGCTGAAACCCAAAATGTGGTTTTATTTAGCACCCTGGGGAAATCCTATGGCCTGTAATTCCATAGATGTCTATTATGAACACATGGTTATTCTAACTAATTCAAGATGGAGCTGGGAGAGGAAATTTCTGAAGGCCTTATTCTTTTATCAGTTTAGTTCAATCTCTCAGTCATGTCTGACTCCCTGAGACCCCATTGACTGCAGTATGCCAGGCTTCCCTGTCCGTCACCAACTCCTGGAGCTTACTCAAACTCATCTCCGTTGAGTTGGTGATGCCACCCAACCATCTCATCCCCTGATGTCCTCTTCTCCTCCTGCCCTCAATCTTTCCCAGCATCAGGGTCTTTTCCAATGAGTCAGTTCTTCGTGTCAGGTGGCCAAAGTATTGAAGTTTCAGCTTCAGCATCAGTCCTTCCAATGAACACCCAGGACTGATTTCCTTTAGGATTGACTGGTTTGATCTCCTTGCAGTCCAAGGCACTCTCAAGAGTCTTCTCCAACACCACAGTTCAAAACCATCAATTCTTCGGTGCTCAGCTTTCTTTACAGTCCAGCTCTCACATCCATACATGACTACTGGATTCACCTATTCCTAAAAGAATGAAATTCTGCCATTTGCAGAATTGGATGGAACTAGAGAATATTATGCTTACTGAAATAAATTAGACAAAGATAAATACTATATGAAATCACTTATATGTAGAATCTAAAAGATAATACAAATGAAGTGTGTTAGTCGTGTCCAACTCATCGTGACCCTATGGACTATAGCCTGTCAGGCTCCTCTGTTCATGGAATTCTCCAGAGAAGAATACTGGAGTGGGTTTTATTCTCTTCTCCAGGGGATTTTCCTGACCTATGGATAGAACACAAGTCTCCTGCTTTGCAGGTGGATCTTTACCATCTGAGTCACCAAATATAAATGAATCTATATGTAAAACAGAAACAGGCTCACAGACATAGAAAACAAATTTCTGGTTAACAAAGAGGGTGAGGAGGACAAATTAGGAGTATGGGAGTAATAGATACAAACTAACAGATTCATAAAATGGATGACTAACAAAGATCTTTTAAAAATAAACAAGAAAAAAATTTAAGTAGTGCCCTGAGATGGTGGTAGAACAATTCTCCTATAGTTTCCCTTTAGTAGGGATCTGCAACTCTAGCTCAGGCATTCTCCTGCTCCTCTATGCCTTGAAAGATTGCTCATTTTAGCTCTCTCTCCTCCCTGCTCCCCCCTCGCCCCAACGTGGAGCCAAGCCACCCAAATGCCATTTACTTGTACAACTGTCCATTTGTTCAATTGGTCCTAACCTCTAGGTTCACAGGAAGCAGAAAGCCCCACACCCACCACGGCAGCCTTCTCTTGGATGTGCGATAACCTCTCAAGTTTGTTTTCACTATGAAAAGAGGTCAGAGGTTTCACTTTCTCTCTCTTTTTCACATGACTCATAGAAGTTTGATATTTAGGGCTTGCGATTAGGAATGGCAAAAACATCCTTACGGACTTTTTCCCCCTTGAAAACTTTGGTTTTGATTTTGCTGTTACTTATTTGCTTTGTTTTCTAGTGATGTATATGTTGTGTTTCTAATTCTCTCACTTGGCTAGTTTTTCTATGTGAAAACTCTTGAAGTTCATGTTCCCAAACTTCTGATTCTTCTCTTCCTTTGGGATTAAATACTTACCCACACTGGAACTTCCTCATATTTAAAAGTCTCTTGAATTTCAAGACCTTGACTTTATAATGTTAACTAGGTCATTCTTTAAACATATACCCTATACAGCATTCTAACTCAATTCAGGTGTTTTGATTAGTCAACTCTTTTGACAATTACAAGAAACACCACTAACATTTGAAGAAGTTTGCCTCCTGGGCCCTTCTTCACATCTAAACCATCAGTGGTACCTGGAGCAGGACAGTGATCCTTACATCTGGTTGGCCAATGACTGACTGGAAATTGTCCATGATGGTTTCTCCTGACCTGATGGCTAAGGAAGGGAAGAAAATGGCTAAAAAATAGAAATATTCTCTCCTTAATAATAAATTTGTATCTTCAGTTAATTTTCAAAAGGTGGAAAAGGAAATATTTTCTAAATATCAGCTTTCTAAACCAATTTGAAAAATAATCTTCAGAGTCAATAATAAATGTTTAATGCATATTTTCTTCTTTTTTATCTTTATGTAGCACGTATGTTGAGGTCACAGTTTATGAACAGATGGAATATATGGCCAGGGCCAACTAATTAACATCAGGGATAGGGGACCCATTGTCTTTCCATAACTCCCATCCATCTACCTTCATTTCTGTCACCATGGTACCTCGTGGTTCAGTTATCGAGAGTTGTGAATAAACAGTTCAACAAAATTCATTTCATATAATGATCTGCTTGATTTTCAGACATAGAAGCTATGTTTGAATATTTTCCAAATCAGTGAAACATCCTCAATGATTTCAGCTGTTCAACTTCACTTTAAGGGACGTGAGACTGCAGTGAATTTTGTACTAATTGTTTAGTTTACAGATGAATGGAGTGGGAGTTGGCACTTTTTACAGTGCATTCTGAACATTCTTATGGTTTCTAGTTGTGAGGGCCAACTCTAGAATGCCTCAGATGTTTGTGCCAAAGGAACATGCTAAAGTGTGTCATTTTTATTAATTCACATATCATGTGTAGCATGCTGGGAACTTCGAAAGAGCAGGCACGCTTCCCAGACTTGAAGTAACTCCTGCTTCTTTTTGGAGCTGCTGTTTCCTGTTTGAATCGAATGGAACAAAACCAGGAAGTTCTGAGCAGTGTGTACGTTCTCCAGTGTGACTTGTGAGTTTCATAGGGAGCCTGTGACAGAAGAGCACTGAAAATAGATCCAAATGAATTACCATGTGATCCCACAATCTCACTTCTGGTATGTTTCCAAAAGAATTCAAAGCAAGATCTCACAGAGAGATTTATACTCCCATGTTCGTTGTAGCATTATCCACCAGAGCCAAGAGGTGGAAGCAGCCCAAATGTCCATGGATGGATGAAAGGATAAACAAAATGTAGCACAGTCTGCTCTCCATATTTGCAGGTTCTGCATGAGGATTCATCCAACTGGCAGCTCATGCACTGTGTTTAAAACCGAAGGTTGATTGCGATTGAATCCCCAGATGCAGAACGTAAGGCTGAGGAGGAACTTCTTTGGGGTTTGAATACCCTCAGATTTTGGTATTCATGGCTGGTCCTGAAACTAATCCCCCACAGATACAAGGGATGGCTGTGATACATACAATGGAATATCATTCAGCCTTTTTAAAAAAATTAATTTATTTATTTTAATTGGATCATTACTTTACAATATTGTGATGATCTTTGCCATACATCAACATGAATCAGCCATAGGTAAACAAGTGCCCCCCTATCCTGAACCCCCTCCCGCATCCCTCCCCACCCTATTCCTCTATGTTGTCCCAGAGCACTGGCTTTGGGTGCCTTGCTTCATGCATCAAACTTGCACTGGTCATCTGTTTTACATATGGTAATGTATATGTTTCAATGCTATTCTCTCAAATCATCCCACCCTCGCCTTCTCCCACTGAGTCCAAAAGTCTGTTCTTTATGTCTGTGTCTCCTTTGCTACCCTGAATGTAGGATTGTTGGTACCATCTTTCTAAATTCCATATGTATGCATTAATATACAGTATTTCCCTGTTAAAACAAGGAAATCCTGTCATATGCTGCAATGTAGGTGAAGTCTGGGGTCAGAAGCCAGTCACAAAAAGAAAAGTAAGGTCTGATTCCACTGCTAAGAGGTATCCAAAGTAATTAAACTCACAGAAATAGAAAGTAGAAAGGTGGTCAGAAGCTTGGGAGAGGGGGAAACAGAGAGTTGTTTAAAGAGTATAAAGCTTCAGTTTTGCAGGATGAAAAGTTTGTAGAGTTGTGCTATGAAAGTGAAGTCACTCAGTCGTTCCGACTCTTTGCAACCCCATGGACTGTAGCCTATCAGGTTATGGACTGTAGCCTATCAGGTTACTCCGTCCATGGGATTTTCCAGGCAAGAGTGCTGGAGTGGATTGCCATTTCCTTCTCCAGAGGATCTTCCCAACCCAGGGATCGAACCTGGGTCTCCTGCATTGCAGGCAGATGCTTTACCGTCTGAGCCACCGTGCTGTACAACCATATTAAGATACTTAACACCTCTGAACTATGCACTTAATGAATAGGATGCTAAATTTTGTTTGTGTTTTCACCACATTGAAAGAATTAGACACTGAGCTGATGGGTGTTAACGAACTCAACAGCTAGTCTGCAGAGGACACTTGTGAGGCAATTCTGATCAAAGAAAGCTGTTCTCCAGCTAAAAATATTGATACTTGCAGTAGAGTTGACCAGTGTGTAGAATCACTCTAGATCCTAGATCACAGAGCCCATCTGGGCTGCTGCATTGCCATGAGAGCTACTGTGGACAGCCTGGAAACTTCTAAGGAGTTTCTGAGTTCCGATGTGGAAAAAGGCCAAAAGTGATACAAGTAAAGAAGTGAATCAACAAACCAGCAAAGGTGCTTGACTTCCTGGAGGCGTTTCTGTGGGAAGATGCTTCCTCAGAATAGTCTACCTGGGGGTAGTTTCCCCACAGGTCCAAAAACTGACCGAACCTTTACCTAGGAGAGACGCTGAACAAGTTCTTTCGTATTATGCAAGCGGAAATTAAAGTCAGAAACATTGAGGAAATTACTTACCTAAGGTCTTCCAGAGAAAAGATTAGAAGACTCCTTTTAGGAGTCCCAGCCTCAGTGGTGACTTCAGATAAAATCCGTTATTGACCGCAACGTGGCGAGAAAGTCAATACTAACACACACACACACACACACACACACACGCCTCTCACACAAAAGTAGGGCTGTCCAGGTCAAAATGAAAGCAGGAGCAGCAGAGCAGTGGTGGTGTCGTTTTGCCTTCTGCACACTCTGCCCTTGAGCCCTGGAAGCAGACCTGTGGATGTCTAGGACTCTGTGGGGTATAATTTGAATTTCACTCAGCATACTATCCTTTTCACTTTACGCTTCCCCTCTAGCATTCACAGTCTATTTTATTATGCTTGTTTATATGTCCACAGCAAGGAAGTTCATAGTAATGATGGCCCCATGTATTGAGTACTTATGGACTGGCTTGCTTGCTAAGTGCTTTACAGTCATGATTTCATTGAATATATCCCAGAAAGGAGTTTTATCCCATTTTGCAGGGGTAAGAAACTCAAGTCTATGTAACTTAAAAAGCTTCTTAGGACTTCACTGCCCGTTCATTGGTTGAGAATCTGCCTGTCAATGCAGGGTGGGAACATAGGTTCCATTCCTGGTCTGGGAAGATCCCACATGCCCCGGAGCAACTAAGCCCATGCACCCCAAATAAGCAACTAAGCCCATGCACCCCAAATACTGAAATCCATGCACCTCGAGTCTGTGCTCCGCCACAAGAGAAGCCACCACAATGAGAAGTCCGCGCACTGCAGCTAGGGAGCAACCCCTGCTCACTATAACTAAAGAAAGTCCACACACAGCTAGAGAAGACCCAGTACAGCCAAAAATAAATAAATACAATTTCTTTAAAAAAAAAAAAAAAAAAAAGCTAGCTTAGATCAACACCTAGTATATGGCAGAGTTGGGACTCAAACTCAGCTACGACCAAAGGCCTGAGCTTGCAGCGAAAGTCACAATTTGGATTGGGAATGATTTATCTTTGGTTCAGATTCCTTTGGTTTATGGACATCTTTTAAAACTGCAAACCTCTCCAGAAGGATTAATAACTGTCAATTATTCATATGTAAGTCTGAATTCTTTTTTATCTGATTGCTTTACTCTTAGCTAGTCACTGTAGTGTAGTCACTAAGATATCAATTGTAGTCATTGCTGAGATTTTAGAATCTGTGGAATCCTGGGCTGCCTAACTTCTCCATGTCTCAGTTTCCTCATCTGTAAAATGGATATTGTTATGGAATTTACCAAGTAGAATTGTTGCAAGGATTAGATGAGTTTATGTATATGAAGTATTTAGAATGGTGCTTGGTGCAAAAAAACAAATGTGAAATGAATATTGATTATTATTATGAACCACAGTAAAGGAAAGAGCATTAAGTTTGTTTTGATGGTCACTGTTTTTTGGAAAGGAGGGAAGGTAAGTAATTTTTAAGGATGATTTGGGCCACTGGTGTGGGAGCCCAAGGCAGATGTGTTGGGGGATCTCTGGACGTCCAGTGGATAGGCTTCTACTCTGGCCTGAGTAGTACAAATAAGGACATTAAGGAGGATATTTCAAAAATATGCTTCAGACCTTCTCTATCTCTGGGTCAGGGCAGTAAAACCTGTGTTTCTTTGTCTTCTCTCCTGTATCTCCTGGCCTCTCATCTGGACTCAAGTGTAGGCTATAGATCAGCTATACCATCAATTAGGAAGAATTTCTGAGCTGGTGTAAGGCTTTGGCCATAACAAAAATGGGAATATATTACCTCAACTCAAAACTTACTTTCCAATGGATGATTAGCTGCTGCCTCAGCTTTTCCCATCCAATTCTCAGAATTCAGTTTCTGAAAAGGAAAGCTAAGAACATGTAGAACAGATGTTACACCCTGGGAGGAGTGAGAGCTCAGTCCTGTAGTAGGTGAGAAACCAAAGCTTCATTTCCATGAAGAACAAGAAGTTGGACCACGTAGAGACTTTGGTTAAGGAATGCATTTCAAAGAGAGTTTCCAGATTACCTCTGAATATAGATGTTCCTAAGAAAGGCAGAATCTAGTTATTATTTTTCTTCAGCTCACCAGATGATGTTAAAACTGACTGTCCTTTATAACCAAATTCTGGTTAATTATTTAATCTTAATCAGCAAATCTGTTCTCAGATCACTAATTAAACATGAGGGGAAAATAAAAGGCACAAAGATATATAATCTATAAGTTCATTAAATTAATTTAAATGCTATGGGGATAAAACTCCACTTACTATTGGGAAAACAGTCACCTCTTTTTACAGTATGTAGCGGCCAGCTACAGATTTATCCTCAGCTCTATTTTCCCTGTCCCCCTACCCACCTCGGAGAAGAAAATGGCACCCCACTCCAGTACTCTTGCCTGGAAAATCCCATGGATGGAGGAGCCTGGTAGGCTCCAGTCCATGGGGTCGCTAAGAGTTGGACACCACTGAGCGACTTCACTTTCACTTTTCACTTTCATGCATTGGAGAAGGAAAGGGCAACCCACTCCAGTATTCCTGCCAGGAGAATCCCAGGGACAGAGGAGCCTAGTGGGTTGCCATCTATGGGTTCGCACAGAGTCAGACACGACTGAAGTGACTTAGCAGCCTACCCACCTATCGCCAGCCCTGGGTCAGAGAAGACTACATTTCCCAGACTCCCCTGCCACTTGATCCCAGACTGCTTGGCCAATGAGAGTCACTGATGGGAGACCGAAAGGCTCGGAAAGAAACCAGGTTACTTCTGAGTTGTCTCCAGCTGAAGCTGTGCTGCTGTGAGCCTCCAGTTCCCTATGCACAGCTCCTGCCTTGGTGGTCCCAGCTCTGGCCAGGAGTTCTCACAAGTGTCCAACTCCTGTCAAAGAGGCCTGACTCATTGCTTTCTGCAACTAAACTTCCTCAAAAGTAGAAGCAATTTGCTGCTATTACTAAGTTTTGGATCGCTTGCAGGGCTTCATCTCTCCCAGTGTAACCAAGTTCACGTCCCTGTATCAAATACCCTCAGAGTGAAAGATCTACAAGGATTTCTTTTTTTGCTTTTGTTTTATTCTGCAAGTATCTAACTACTACAGAGAGAGAGTTGTAAACATTTTACTTTAGAAACAAAAAAGAGGAAGGACCATTTCTACTCACTATTTTTACATTGTTTAGGGCATAGGGCTTCCCAGGTGGTAAAGAACCTGCCTGCCAATGCGGGACAGTCAGGAAACAGGAAACATGGGTTTGATCCCTGGGTCAGGAAGATCCCCTGGAGGAGTGCATGGTAATCCACTCCAGTATTCTTGCCTGGAGAAACTCATGGACAGAGGAGCCTGGTGGGCTATAGTCCATAGGGTCCAAAGAGTTGGACACCACTGAAACAACTTAGCACCGAGGGCATATTATTTTTTTGTTTTTGTCTCTCTTAAAAGATAGCTTTATGGAGCAAACAATAAATCAGCAAATATTTCTTGAACCCTTTCTTTCTACAGTACACTTTACTAATAATTATCTAAGTTACAAACTGCTAGGATAGGAGTACTCAGCTCACTGCAACAGCAAACAAGGGCAGTTCATCCTAATAAAACAGCTGAAGTCTGAATTTTCTAGATTCTGGCTGTCTTCCTAGGCTTTTGAGATGCCTATGTCATTCCCTCTCACATTCAGACCTGAGAATGGAGGCTGGAGTATTACTGCTGCCCCTTAGAACCTTCCACATCCTGCCTAAGTGCTTCACTGACCACTGTGAGCCTGGGAATCACCACAGGAGTAAGTCAGTCTATGGCTGTGGAAGGCTGTACAGACAGAGCAGGTCCATAATGGCCACTTGCCCTTCTGTTGTATAGTTAGTTTTTTTCTTTTTTCCTTTTTAATAGAGTCGCTTAAGAGGCATGACAATATCTGAAGGTCCATACCAAAGGGGCCAAGGATGACCTCATTAACAGGAGACTCAAAAATAGCCCTTACCACAAACAAGAGAGAGACATGAGTGTTTTCTGCCCTTCAGAAGATGCCCTTTTGGTCTGGACCTTTTTGGTCTGCTATCATAATCATATCTTATCTAGCTCTGAAATACTAGAGCTACTCCAGTAGGAAGTCTTTCTGATGAACCACAGGAAAAGATATCTATCTCAGAGCAAAAGAGTACTTTAGGATTTGCCAAGAACTTTCATAAACATTAGCTTAATGCTGAGGATTTTGAACACCCAGCTTTCTAGAAGAGGCAATTTCTCCCCATTTTACTTCCTAAACTTATTTGCTTCTCTGTTTCAGAGGAAAGCAGAGTAAGAAATGTCAGAGACAGGACAGATGAGAAAACAGTGTTCAGAACTTTTTCATGGCTCGTCCAGGACCACCCAGGTAACTTGATTCTCTTTGTCACCTGCTTCTTTCTGTTGTGCACCTGCAGAAATTCATCACTGATTCTTTGGACTGATGCTAAAGTTTGAATATACAGCTCAACAACCACAGACTGAATCCAGAAAGACTTTATTGAATCAAAAGTTATTAGATAATCAAAAAACCTCTTTCCCTCCCTCAATTATTTTCTTCATAGGTCAATCCAAGAGAAAACAAAAAAGTCCTAGTGCTCTCCAAGCTTTCAAAGGGGCCAAACCATTTTGAACAGTTACTTACAACATGCTACAAATTTTCACTTCATAACAAGCGTGAAGTTAAGCGTTAAGTTTTTAAAGAGAAGGACTTCACTAGTCACCCAGCTCTGAAGAAAAGATATTCAGCCTTCTAATAAAATAGTAATGCTGCAAGCTCAGCGGCTCATAAAACATTTACAGCCTTCAGCCAGTAAAGTGCAGAACAAGAGATTTAAATGTTGCAGCTTGATGGAATGAGGGGATGCTTGGTATAAATATCACCCCAAAGCATGTGGTCTGCAGGGGGTGCAGGAAAAGAAGTGCCCTTATGGCTGCAGGTGTCTATGGTATAGGTAACCAAAGGTATACTGTCTTTTTCTGACCTTTTCCTTTGATAACCTAGAATTGAAAATGAATTAGCAGAGGTGGAGAGAATAGCAATTGAATTGGAAAGATTGTCTTGCCAACCTGTATTACAGCTTCCATGAAACAATGTACATTACATACCGATAAGAGTGGTGCAACCAGAGGCACATCTAAGGTGGGCCATGCCTAGCTCAGGTGTCTTAAAGCTGCGTAGTATTCCCACTGTTTTGGGAGATGGGGCAGAAGGAAAAGGCACCAAGTTACCCAGAGGTAACTCTCTGCACACTCTGAGTGTGTTTGAGCGAGTGTGAGAGGGAGGTGAGAGCCCAGGCAAGTGCTGAATTGTTTCCCTCCGCTTTTCATCTGGGACTACGGTTGGGCATGCGTTAACATGAATACGTCCCTACTTTATAGTAGGAATTTGTACATACAAATTGTGTATTAGAAAATGGGGATTTGTTCATATGTGCTTTCAAGCTGAGGATTTGTTTTTCAATTCTGGAAAATTCTCAGCTATGCTAATTATTTTCCATGTCCTCAATTCTATACTTTGGAATTCTTGTATCCATGCTGAGGCCTGAATCTAGTCTTTCCTATCTCAAGTTTTTTCATTGGTTCTATGTTCTGAGTGAACATCCCAACATATCTTCTAATCCATCAATTCTCTTTGTTCATCTAGAGTTTTTTTCATTTTTTTCTAATTATAGTAGTGATAATCTTTATTCCCTTGTGGCTCAAACGGTAAAGCGTCTGCCTGCAATGTGGGAGACCTGGGTTCAATCCCTGGGTTGGAAAGATCCCCTGGAGAAGGAAATGGCAATCCACTCCAATACTCTTGCCTGGAAAATTCCATGGACTGAGGATCCTGGTACGCTACAGTCCATGGGGTCTCAAAGAGTCGGACAGGACTAAGGGACTTCACTAATCTTTATTCCCAGAACTTCCCTGGTGGCTCAGTCAGTAAAGAATCTGCCTACAGTACAGGAGACTTGAGTTCTATCCCTGGGTCAGGAAGATCCCTTGGAGAAGGAAATGGCACCCTGATCCAGTATACTTGCCTGGAAAACCCCATGGACAGAGGAGCCTGGCAGGCTACAGTTCTTGGAGTTGCAAGAGTTGAACACGACTTAGTGACTAAACCACCATCAATCTTTATTCCTCGGACTTTTTCCTGGTTTCTTTCTTTTTTAAAAAATTTTAATCATATCTACTTGCTTTTGTTCCATAATCCCTTGCTATAATTTCTTATTTTGTGAACTTCCTCCCACCCCTTTAGCTCATTGGGAGATTTAACACATTTTTCAGATGACTGTTTTATTTCTCTCCTTTCCAGAATGAATTTCCTGATTTTTTTAATATTTTGGCTGTCAATTATGACATGAGTTTTCTGTGTTTTTAATTTTTAATTGCCATCTCATCTAGAGTGGAAATTTCCTCTTGCTGGTGCTGTTGGCTCCACTTCTCTCGCTCACCACTCCTTGCCTGAAAAGTGTGGCCGCCCTCATTCGAACAAGGTCTCCATTAGAACCAAGTTTTGTGATGGCAGTTTGGGTGACTTGTCCATGGGAGCAATGCTGATCCTACCTCTTGGCTAGAAGGTGCCATTGGGCACCAGCTCTGCGTAGGGGACTCCAGGTTCTCTCTCCTGCTGGTCGCTATTGATGACAGCCTTGAGCCACAGCTGCAGCTTTTTCTAAGCCTTTTTCTAGAAGGGCAACATGCCCTGACCCACCACTTCACACAGCCAGGTCAGCACCATGGCCCACCCAGAAGGTGCAATCAGTACCTTGAGGTGCATGTTCAGCCCTACCAGGGACCTCCCACCTCCACAGAATATTTCCCTATTCTGGAGCCGGGAAGATTCTAAACCCACAGAGATGTTCTCTTGGTTTTGAGACTGTTGGTGTATTTTTATGCTTTTGAGCTGTGGTGATGGAAAAGACTTTTGAGAGTCCCTTGGACTGCAAGGAGATCCAGCCAGTCCATCCTAAAGGAGATCAGTTTTGAGTGTTCATTGGAAGTTTCAACTGATGTTGAAGCTGAAACTACAATACCTGATGCAAAGAACCGACTCATTGGAAAAGACCCTGATGCTGGGAAAGATTGAGGGCAGGAGGAGAGGACGACAGAGGATGAGATGGCTGGATGGCACCACTGACTCAATGGACATGGGTTTGGGTGAACTCCGGGAGTTGGTGATAGACAGGGAAGCCTGGCGTGCTGCAGTCCATGGGGTCGCAAAGAGTCAGACACGACTGAGCAACTGAACTGAACTGAGTGTATTTTTAATTTGGGTTGACTTTCCCTTCTCCAGGGGATCTTCCAACCCAGGTTTTGAATCTGAGTCTCCTGCCCTGCAGACAGATTCTTTACTATCTGAGCCACCAGAGAAACCCAATTTATGTTTATTCTCGGCATACAGTGAAAGGGGTGTAAATTTCCATCTGTTCGTACCTGAACCATGAACTTAAGCAAAATTTGTAAGACCTATTTGATCTCCCTTCCAGACTTTAAATTTCCTGAGGAAAGAGTTATATCTTCTTTGACCTTGTATCCTTATCAAATAGTACATACTTGGGAATGTTCACTGAGTGAATGAATAAATACAAGTAGAATTCTATTTCTTAATTGGAATTCTTCCCCCCACCCCCGACTCCCCATTCTGATGATTTCACAGGAGGTAGGACAGCTGCTTGCTGCCCTCAAAATCAACAATTTTTCAACTTAGCTTACAGAAATCCTTCCTCTTTCTGGGGCTGCTGTGAACTACTTGTTTAACTGATTTGATCCGGTTTGGTTTTAAAAGTACTGTCTATGTCTTGTTAAGAAGATAAACAATGCTGACCTGTATTGCAATTAGGGTTAGGGTTACATACAATATTTCTTATCAAAAATAAATGACAGAGTTTTAGAAAATTTAGCCAATAAAGATAAACAAATCTAAGGAGCAAAGCCATTCAAAACTGCCACACAGAGCCATGGATTGTTAACCTTCTGGGGTGTAACAGTCCATGCTTTCTCTCTGGCTCTAAAATGCCCACACTAATAAAATGTCATTCCTGGTTCTATCACTTGATTCACCTATAAACATACAGCTCTTGCAGTGAACTGTGAACCCTCAGGTCTCCTCCTAATTCAGAACCATGTTCATAATTTCCTAGGATTGACATTTGCTCATCCACATTAAATGCATTTTTTAAAACAGTGAAATATTTACAGGGCATTTATTCCGCGTGAAGAGCTGTTTGATCATCTGAAGTCTCACAGCAAAAAGCAAACAAACAAAAAGTTCCTATTTTTGAAGAACTTAAAATCTGACTGGAAGAAGGCAGGAAAACCAGGAAGAGCTGTGGTGTGGTTAGTTGATTGGTGGGGATGACAAGAGAATGAGTCTGGTGGTTATAAGAATGGCTGGAGCAGGTGCGGCAAAGGGCTGGGACTTGATTTGAATGAAAAGAAGAGGAGGAGGGAAGAGAAGGGTGAGGAGGTGAGAGGAGAGGGGTTTTTATAGCCCAGAAGCTCTTGCACCCCCAAGGGTGGTCACTGGTGGCTGACCTTTTATAGAGGATCGATATTGTTTGTTCATAAAAGAATGTAAGATGTACGGGACTGGGTGGGGGGGGGAGTGTCACAGCTGAACAGTCTCAGAGGACAGCAAGGAGACCTACCTAGAAACATGGAAAAGAGGGCAAGCAGATTAGGGAGGGGCTCCCATGTGCACAGAGAGAGTACAGACTTGATAGAGAAAGAAATAGAACTCCATGGAGAGTTTTCATTTCATTTTTTAAACTAACGAATAATAAAATATTTTCAAAATCGTTTGAGCTATTCTGGCTTCTTTGTCTTTCCATATCAATTTTAATACTGATTTGTTTGTACCTTTAAAAGATCCAACTGGGAATTTGATTGGGCGTCCTTTAAGTCTGTAGATTGATTTGGGGAGAATTGGCATCTTTACTAAGTTTTTGAATATGAGAGTGAAAGGATCACTCCATTTCTGGAAACTTCATTCGCATTTTTATAGCTGCTGAAGCCTGGAAACCCACTCACCTTGACCTTTGGTCCACTGGGAATGAGGGGCTCCAATCACCCTTTCTCTAGATTCACAGTGTGTGTCAGCTCAGAATGTGGTCTGTATAATCCTAAGGGACTCATTCCATCAGTCTATGGACGCAGCAGCCCAGGTTGTGCAGTAAGGCTGGGCCAGATCATGAGAGGAATCCAGGTGTTCAACAGTATCCTGATAGAGCTTTCTGGAGAAGGTAGAGCAGATGGATTCTGTTTGGCTGCTTGGTGACTATATTCCAAAATGGCGAGCTTCTTATACAAATTTGTGTAGAATTTCTAAACAAGGGTAAGACCCCATGCCATCTGTAATGCAAGAATTTGAAACTGGACTGACTTGCCTGGTGATTTGAAAAACTCTTTTCTTTGGCTCGTCTTCCTCACCCAAAAAATGAACTAAGTCCTTTAAAGTACCTAAGTGTGAAAATACAGCAGGTCAGCTGAATCAAATACGCAAAACATACATATACAGTAGTTTGTGAAGAAATCCTACCTTTAAAGAATATAGAGCAAATGATTATTACACAAAACTCAGCCTGAAATTGTACTGAAGTTCAAATAGCCACACTTTTTCAATAACACAGAAAAAAAGCTTATCTATTTTGCCTGTTCAAAATGCCAGTGACTCTGTAATTTGGAACATGCTGCTGCTAAGTCGCTTCAGTCGCATCCGACTCTGTGCGACCCCATAGATGGCAGCCCACCAGGCTCCCCCATCCCTGGGATTCTCCAGGCAACAACACTGCAGTGGGTTGCCATTTCCTTCTCCAATGCATGAAAGTGAAAAGTGAAAGTGAAGTCACTCAGTCATGTCCGATTCTTAGCGACCCCATGGACCGCAGCCTACCAGGCTCCTCCATCCATGGGATTTTCCAGGCAAGAGTACTGGAGTGGGGTGCCATTGCCTTCTCCGAATTTGGAACGTAACTTTGCCCAAATTCATAAATGTGTCCCAGGTTTGCTCATGTGGACCACGGTTTTACGTGACCCATAGCTGTTTTCATTTTTTGACATGCTCTTACCATCCTCTCATTTTAAAATAAGACCTTCAGGAAAAGTTGCCCATCAGGAAGCAAAGTTGAGCTCACTAAATACTGCCTTGCTGAGCTATATGAAAATGCAATAAGATAAAAATAAAACTTGTTTAGGAAGTTGATGTGAACAACTTGCTTCTCAAATCCTAAGATAAGATTTGACATCTTAGCCCACAGCATCCAGTAGGTCAATGAAAAGTAAGAAGGAAGGATGTGACAAAGAGGAGGAATGGCTTAAAGCTATGAAACTCTGTGTGTGTGTGTGTGTGTGTGTATGTGCAGGATTGGTAATAATGGCCACAAATGAAAGGTCTATGTCCTTCCCTGAAGGAGAGCATCTGGGAAAAATTGGGAAGGAAGACTATTTTTTTTCAAGATGACTAGAGATTCCTTACTGTCATAGAGAAGAAGGTATGTATATTTTATTTTTACCTACTTCTTCCAAGTAAAATAAACCTAGAAGTTTTCCTTATATCCAACCTTTCTTTTCTTAGTGTTCTTTATACAAGTCATTTTCACACTTCTGCCACTTTTGCTATTGGCGTTGTTTGCATTTTTCACTTACCTTCAAGCAACACCACAGTTTGCAGAATGAGACCTCTGTTCATCCCCAATATATATAAAGTGGTGGCAGAAAAGTGATCCTGCCATGAGCAGAAGGTGGATTAACTCTGGGACTGCTCTGTCTCCTCACCAACCCCATGGGTTCCTAGAGTACCTTCACTGGTTTTGAGGATTCACTGGGGGTGCTCAGTTGCCAGGCTGCCCAGAGTCTCCGGCTGGATGCTTGCATGCATGCTCGTGTCCAACTCTTTTGTGACCTCATGGACTGTAGCCCTACCAGGCTCCTCTATCCATGGGATTTCCCAGGCAAGAATGGCAAGGAGTGGGTTGCCATTTCCTTCTCCAGGGGATCTCCCCATCCCAGGGACTGAACCCATGTCACCTATGTCTCCTGCATTGACAGGTGGGTTCTTTACCACTGAGGCCCCTGGGAAGTCCGTGCTTTCCAGAACAGCCTAGTACCTGAACTCTCCCAGTATACATATCAGTCCTCCGAGTCATTCCTTCAAACCCCGGACTGAGATCAATGAAGGGTGAGACTGGTTCAATCAGACATACCAATCCATAGTATCATGTAGACTTGTCAATGAGTTATTCTTTCGGGTTATGTAGTATTTAATCTGGCTTAAATGGCCATCATCTAGACCCTATAAGGAGGCCAGTGAAAGATGTTGGAAGAGAGCTTCTGGGTGCTTGGTACTCTGCCCAGTGAGACAGCAGGCTGCTTCTAAGACACCGATTCCTTCCTCCTTATACAAAAGTCTAAAACTATAAATGTCACATTGATTATTTTCCTTGTAAAATACTTGTAAGATTTACAGGTTAAGATTTATAAGACTGAGGAAATACTTATAAAACTTTTGAAAGTGCCAAACTGTACCTGAAAAAAATGAACACCCGGGGACATGGAGAGAGGAAGAGAATGAAGTCCCTTCCTTACCCTATCAGTAATACACTCTATTGACATTGTTTTTGAAAAGTAGAACATCATTGTTTCTGACAAGCATCAAACTAACTAGCTTTTAAGTTTTATTAATATGTAATGAAATGATGGCTCAGATGGTAAAGCGTCTGCCTACAATGCAGGAGACCTGGGTTCAATCCCTGGGTTGGGAAGATCTCCTGGAGAAGGAAATGGCAACCCACTCCAGCACCGTTGCCTGGAAAATTTCATGGATGGAGGAACCTGGTAGGCTACAGTCCATGGGGTCACAAAGAGTCGGACACGACTGAGTGACTTCAATGTCAATGTCAATGTCAATGAAATGATTACAGTTCATGTGAAAACATTCCCACTTCAAAGTTTAAATCCCCACTTCAAAGTTTATCACTGTGCCTTTAAAACACTTGTTTGTTTTTGAAGGTTGCTCTCACTAGTTCTTTTAATGCAGGTTTGACATCTTATATGGACCAGACATCAAGTACATCGTTGTTCATGCTGTCTTACTACACTCTCCGGAACCAAGACGGCTTTGGTTCTGGCCTCTAACTTCCCAGGTAGAAAAAAATTGCCAGTAATACTAAACACCTTTATAATCTGAAACAGCAGACAGACCATCTTGTCTAATTTAAGGTTAAACAGAAACAGGAGCTGTAGATATATCTGTTCTTTCAGGGACCTATGATAGGATCTTGAGAAAGACAAAGAGTTTGGCCTTCATCTTTGCAACTGGGATAAGAACTCACAATATTTATAAGGAACAGGTAATAAAAGCAGAAAATGTTGTAGTTTTTAGGAGAAAGTGAATGTTCAAGCCATAACCTATTCCGTCCTGACCTATATTCACAGGGCCAAAGTAAAGTGCTTTTGTTTGTTTGTTTTATGAGTTTCTAAAATGACCAAGTTGAAAGGATAGTAAATCTACCCCAATTTTATCATGACAAAGTATAGCTACAAAAGCAGCCTTCTGAGTTGCATGAGGATGGTTAGAGCATGAAAAAATAGTTTGTTTTCACTGTTCAATGGCAAAAACTACCTGTAATTATTTCCTCAGTGGGGCTGCATAAAACTTGAATTCCATTTAATCTTATAGTAAACAATTTCTATATTTCATGTCATGGATTAGAATGAAAATGGAGATAGTTCATCAACACTGATCCGCGATATAAAAAAGAACACTGAAGCCGAGGGTATGAGAGTGCATAAAAATGTTTTGTGTTCTGACCAGTACATTGCTTTAAAAAAATTTTACAGTCAGGCCCAATTGTTCATTCTCACCATGCAGAAGATACTCACATATTCATTTTTAAAAGGGCAAATCAACCATAATTCAGTTTATAAACTGTGAAGCTGGTTGCGAATGTCTGGATGAATATTCATTAGAATCTCTTAATCTGCCATCGACTGTGATTCATTAGGCATATGTAAATATCATTCACTTTAATTGCCCCTAAACTGACTTAACATAATATTGTCATTAGCAAATTATTAGTTATTTGTGTAACTAATGGTACATTATGGTGTGCACGTTAAATCTCCAAATATATGATTACAATTATGATGATATTTTATGCTGGGGGCTTTCTAAACTATTTGATGAAATATAATGGAGTCAAATCAAATCTGGTATGTTAATAGGACAGTCGCAGAACTTTTTTCTGCACCTTGGTGCTGTGATCATGTCCCAGTTATTCACTCTTCCTGACACTTGACTTGCTCTAAATTCTTTCCATTGTCTTGTCTGCACCAAAGGTTTCAGGAAGTCCTCAACTCTCTTCTCCCACAATTTACATCATGGACTCCATTCCAGTTTGCTTTTAGTCAAAGAGAATATTTTCAAAAATATTCACTCATTGAAATGGGGCAACCAATACAAAATAAGCCAAGAAAGTACACATGACCTTTCTGAACTGGGTGGGAAGGGCCAAGACAAACATGTTAATTTAACCAACTCATAGGAACTTCACTGTATGTGACTGGAAGGCAGCAGTTTACGTATAAATTCATCAACTGGTTAGCTGTATTGAAGCTGTTTTCTCCAGAATCATCATCTGGGAAGAACTGGATACCTCTTACATTCTCAGCATTGTTCTTTCTGAAAATTTTGTTGACCTGTCCCTCCATCTCCCCATAGTGCTTGCTTTACAATATCTTAAAGAAAATGACTTTTTCTAAGCTCAGTCTCTCTAGCAATGTCACTAGTCTTGTTTTTCAAAGAAACTCCCCCACTTATACCACTTATAATTATTACAAATTGATTAAGCAAGCTCCTAGGAATAAAAGTTGACCCAGCACATTGGCAGAGAAGCCTACAATTAGTGTTCCTTTAGTCTCTGTTAATTGCCTAACTGGTGATAGGAATATGTTAATACAAAATGAGCTAACAGAGGCAAGGAAGCCTTTTATCATGTTGCCCTCCTAAATATTAGTACATTAACAGGCCATTGATGTTTATAAAGAGATTCCGACAAATGCATGTTCCTGTCTTTGATAACACTCTAGATTAATTGCCATTTCATCTTAATTTAATAAGCAATCCTTTTGGAAAAAAAATGCTTACCCATGAAAAGAAATTATTGAGATAATGACAGCATAATGAATATAGATTGTGATACAAATCTCCTGAAGAAATACCAACATCCCAGAAACATGGTCAAGCATTATTGTATTTAAAATAAAGCAAATTTTTCAGTCTAACATCCTTCAGGTTTAACACCAGTGCCATAAAGTAAAGTAAAACAGTCCTGGCGATTCTGATGAATGGTGAGTGATTGAACCCTCTACCCAAGAAGATGAGCTGCGAGTTTCAGGATCTCTTAGCCCATATCAATCCTCTTATTTCAGAAGCTGGTCTGTTGACATGCCTTTTCTATAATATACATACTTCTGACATAACACCTAATATCTTCTGCTTCACACAATACGTGCCTACTCTATGGGCTGCAGGCTCCACAAAGTCAAGGGTTTTGTATTTAGTAGAGAGGTTGGCAAAAAGACCGAGTCTGGTCTACCACGTCTTTTTATAAATTGGTAAATTGGAACACAGCCATGCCCATTTATTTACTCTTGTCTATTGACTCTTTCAGCTCTTCAGTGGCACCACTGAATGGTTGCAGCAGAGAACCCATTGTTCCACAAAGTTTAAAACATTTACTATCTGGCCCTTTATAGACAAAAATTTGCTAATCCATGGTCTAATATACAGGATTTTGCCAAAAATGAAAAAAATGCATAAATAAAACCCATAAAACAAGCATCTTTATAAATTTATGCCTCAAATGTCTGCAGAGTCAGTGATTCATCATGTAGTTAAATAAAGTTTGGTCACTTCTAACTCTGACATCGTGGAGATGTCAAAAATATCTAATTTATTTGTTATTGCTGTTGTTCGTTCAATTACTAAGTTGTGTCTGACTCTTTGTGACTCCATGAACTGCAGTATGCCGGGCTTCCCTGTCCTTCATCTTTTCCTGGTGTTTGCTCAGATTCATGCCCACTGAGTCAGTGATGCTAACTATCTCATTCTCTACCACCTTCTTCTCTTTTTGCCTTCAGTCTTTCCCAGCATCAAGGCCTTTTGAAATGAGTCAGTTCTTCACATCAGGTGGCCAAAGTATTGGAGCTTCAGCTTCAGCATCGTCCTTCCAATGAATATTCATGGTTGATTTCCTTTAGAACTGACTGGTTTGATCTTCTTGCAGTCCAAAGGACTCCCAAGAGTCTTCTCCAGTACCACAATTCTAAAGCATCAATTTTTAGGCACTTAGCCTTCTTTAAGGTCCAATTCTCACATCTGCACGTGACTACTGGAAAAACCAAAGTTTTGACTAAATGGACCTTTGTTGGCAAAGTGATGTCTTTGCTTTTTAATACGCTGTCTAGGTTTGCTATAGGTTTCCTTCCAAGGAGCAGGCATCTTTCAATTTCATGGCTGCAGCCACCATCCACAGCGATTTTGGAACCCAAGAAAATAAAACCTGTCATTGCTTCTACTTTTTCCCCTTCTATTTGCCATGAAGTGATGGGACCCGTCCTGTCCTGTGGCAGGAAAAAGTCCACAGGACTGGAAAAGGTCAGTTTTCATTCCAATCTCAAATAAAGGCAATGCCAAAGAATGCTCAAACTACCACACAATTGCACTCATCTCACACGCTAGGAAAGTAATGCTCAAAATTCTCCAAGCCAGGCTTCAGCAATATGTGAACCGTGAACTTCCTGATGTTCAAGGTGGTTTTAGAAAAGGCAGAGGAACCAGAGATAAAACTGCCAACATCTGCTGGATCATGGAAAAAGCAAGAGAGTTCCAGAAAAACATCTATTTCTGCTTTATTGACTATGCCAAAGCCTTTGACTGTGTGGATCACAATAAACTGTGGAAAATTCTTCAAGAGATGGGAATACCAGACCACCTGATCTGCCTCTTGAGAAATTTGTATGCAGGTCAGGAAGCAACAGTTAAAACTGGACATGGAACAACAGACTGGTTCCAAATAGGAAAAGAAGTTTGTCAAGGCTGTATATTGTCACCCTGTTTATTTAACTTATATGCAGAGTACATCATGAGAAATGCTGGACTGGAAGAAACACAAGCTGGAATCAAGATTGCTGGGAGAAATATCAATAACCTCAGGTATGCAGATGACACCACCCTTATGGCAGAAAGTGAAGAGGAACTCAAAAGCCTCTTGATGAAAGTGAAAGTGGAGAGTGAAAAAGTTGGCTTAAAGCTCAACATTAAGAAAATGAAGATCACGGCATCCAGTCCCATCACTTTATGGGAAGTAGATGGGGAAACAGTGGAAACAGTGTCAGACTTTATTTTTCTGGGCTCCAAAATCACTGCAGATGGTGACTTCAGCCATGAAATTAAAGGACGCTTAGTCCTTGGAAGGAAAGTTATGACCAACCTAGATAGCATATTCAAAAGCAGAGACATTACTTTGCCAACAAAGGTTCATCTAGTCAAGGCTATGGTTTTTCCTGTGGTCATGTATGGATGTGAGAGTTGGACTGTGAAGAAGGCTGAGTGCCAAAGAATTGATGCTTTTGAACTGTGGTGTTGGTGAAGACTCTTGAGAGTCCCTTGGACTGCAAGGAGATCCAACCAGTCCATTCTGAAGGAGATCAGCCCTGGGATTTCTTTGGAAGGAATGATGCTGAAGCTGAAACTCCAGTACTTTGGCCACCTCATGCGAAGAGTTGACTCATTGGAAAAGACTCTGATGCTGGGAGGGATTGGGGGCAGGAGGAGAAGGGGACGACAGAGGATGAGATGGCTGGATGGCATCACTGACTCAATGGACATGAGTCTGAGTGAACTCTGGGAGTTGGTGATGGACAGGGAGGCCTGGCATGCTGCGATTCATGGGGTCGCAAAGAATCGGACACGACTGAGCCACTGATCTGATCTGATCTGATCTGATGGGACCAGATGCCTTGATCTTGGTTTTTGAATGCTGTATTTGTGTCCTAATAATATTGTTATATAGCTTGGCCCAAGATATTTGACTAGGTTTATACAGCAAGTTCTTTTATGAGTTATGGTCTAATGCAAAATGTGACTCAGAAAGTCACTTTAAATTTTGTTCGGACCTTTAGGTCCACTTTAGACTCAAATACAAGTCTTTTTGTAATGCACACATGTAGAAGAAATGAAGCGGAACTCTTGCACAGCATCAATATTGCAAAGAAATGAAGTAACACTGTTGCACAGTATCAATATTGCAATTATTAATAATAACTGTTATTTAAGGAGCCATTAACTTCATGCTAGGCTTATGCAAAGCACTTTACATGCATTATCTCATTTAATTTGTACTACAACTTCGTAATACAGAGACCATTATTTTTTCTACATTAAAGATAAGAATGTTGAGACTTAGAGAATAGATATGTCTTACTTAAAGTCACACAGCTCATAAAAGGAGCCATAAGTCAGTCCTCGGCTTTCCCAGGTCTATGACCCACCTTTATTCCATGACATCATGTTGCCCCAGTTACTGTATGTTGAATTATATCACTTGCTACTCTCACATGGCTACTAAAAATCACATTTTTGAAAAATAGTCAATTATCTGGAGGTAATCTAATTTAATGTTTAGTAAAAATAGCAGAATATGAAATTAAACACATTGTGATCTTCATTTTGTAACAGATGTATGTATTAGGATTTCATCTGGAACCTGGCCTATGGACCCTCCAGCTCAATAGGTGTCTTGCAGCTTGACTGGGAGGCTGGTGCAGTGACCTCACCAGATTTATTTGACTTGAATCTAATTAGCCTTGTGGAAAAGATCTCTTTCTAATGAAACAAGGGTAGGTCTGTGTGCTTAGTAACTAAGCTCTTATTGAATGGAAAGTGATTTTTAGTACACCGTGAAGGCAGTTACTTAAACTGCCCTGCACCCAGATGCCCACGTCCACGGAAATACAAGCAACACTACTTGAGAATTCCTCCACCTGACTTGGTATTAGAACCATTCCTGAAGCTATTGCTGGAAAGACACTCAGCCCCGAGCTCTGAGAGTCCCTGTAAGGCCTTAACTGGTTTTTATCCATGGCATTGTTCATGGATATGTTTACAGCAAGCAGTCTATATCCAAAGGCCTTGCTCTTTGGGAGGAATCCCCATAATCATGTGCTATACTGGAGAGATACCACATTTTACTCCTCACTGATGGTGGTTTAAAGTGGTTTGGTCACTCACTCATATCTGACTCTTGCAACCCCATGGACTGTAATCTTCCAGGCTCCTCTATCCATGGGATTCTCCAGGCAAGAATATTGGAGTGGGTTTCCTTCTCCAGGGGATCTTCCTGGCCCAGACATTGAACCTGGGTCTCCTGCTTTGTAGGCAGATTCTTTACCCACTGAGCCTTAGGGAAGCCAGGTAGAAAGAAAGAGCAAAGGCCTCCCTTACAATTTCCCAGGAGATCTGTAAATGGGCCTGTGACTTCAAGTTAGCCACTGGGTACTCTAAATCTGGAGGAATCTGTGAACATGGAAGGAATCATTAGGATCCCTTCAGAGAAACTGGATCATGTTCAGAGGTGTCAGAGGCAGTGTGCAGCAACAGGGAAGCTGCTAGTGTCCTGACGAGACTATTTCCAATAAAGGGCAGATGGTATGTTTTCTGCTCTTTCTCCAGAGATGCCTCAATTCTTGCCCACTTTTAAGTCTTGTATTTGTCTCCAGCTTCCCATTATTTGGTAAACCAATGACATCCTGCCATGTAATTGCTTTTCTCTTTAACATGGCCAGAGTCAGTTTCTGTTGCTTGCAACCCATAACCCTACCTGATGGAGAACTTCTACTCTGAGGCCATTCAAACACCAAATATCTGTGATCTTAATTGTAACACAGGAGAGATTGGAAGGGGCCTTTGTTGAATATCTCATAGAAAAGTTTCAAAATATGCATAAAGTCAACTATGTAAATTGAGAAGTCAATTCTTCTATTCTGCCAAAGTGCAAAATTTGCAAATGCTTCATCAAGACAGGAAAAGTAACAGGGAGAATTGTGAATACTATCTTGTAGAAGACCTATGATGCCCAGGGTAAAAATGAAAAACTTCACTATTTCTAGGCAACTACAATCAACATGAACTGTAATGACCACTGGTTATTATTCCATCTACCAGAAAGAATCACCCTAGTGAGTCAGAAGTCATGCCAGCAGCTAATGCTATTCAGAAAAAATGGTTTCAATGACCTTTCCATGTCATCCAAATAAGATAACTGTACTTTTTCCCCCACATTCCAATTAGAAGTGACATTATTAGTCACTTCAACAAGTAGTTTAATTATTAGTTTTCTCCCTCAGTCCCTAGCCCTCTCACAGGGTTCCACAGACAATACTGCTGATCTTCGTTTTCTAAACCCCACTCCCCAGCTCCCCCACCAAACACACACACTTCCTGCAGGGACCTCTCCTCAGATTACTCAGACACATTTAGCTCAGAAGCAATCTTTGGGAGATCTTCTCATAGAAGTTTGAGCTGAAATCACCTTTTTTCATACTGTGTGCAGATCTCCAGTTTACTACTTAACCCATGCTAAACTCTTTTATTCTTAGGCTTGAAGCCTCTTCAGTTTCTGGAACAGGGACCACATCTTTGTATCCTTGGCAACTATCATGGTTCCTGGCGCTTGGGGGATGTTAAGTAATCATTTGTAAAGCAGAGCTGAGGAATTCATGTTTAGCATGTTCTTAAATGCCAATTTGTTAGTCCTGTCCTATAGCATTTTAATTTTGGCATGAGAGTTTTTGGAGGCTATTTCTAGTTCTGGGGTAGAGTGTAGGTTTGTGGAATTTGAAGTCACTATCAGGCTAATTAGGGAGAAATCAGGAGACACAGAACTCTAGTCGCCTCAAGTCACACTGTGACTGCAGCATCAGGGAGGATCATGGTACAGAAGGGCTTTGCATAGAGAGTGACACTCCTCTTGGTGTAAGTCCTTGTCAGAATACTGGGTTAACATCTCTACTACCAAATGCAATAGGCTGGCAACAAATCCCTAAATTATAAGTGCACATGTGCTCAGTCATGTCTAACTCTTTGCGATCCCAAGATCTATAGCCCACCAAGCTCTTCTGTCCATGGAATTTTCCAGGAAAGAATACTGTAGTAGGTTGCCATTTCCTCTTTGAGGGGATCTTCTCAACCCATGTCTCTTGCATTGGTAGGAGGGCTTTTTACCACTGCACCACCTAAGAAATCCCAAGGAAGTCTTCTCAAAAACAATGGGGGAAAAAATTCAAACAAACATGTTTCGAGCAATAGACAAACGTGGTTACTCTAACATTTCACAGTCTCTTGCTTGAGTTGTCAAGCAAGACACTCAGTGGGTAGGACTGTTGATGATCCCCCCAACTGGCATAGACTACTCACTCCTCCACAATGATAGTTCTCCCAATGATGGGAGCAGTCATGCACTGCTTCACACCCCCAGTTGTTACCAGTTAGATCTCTTTTCAGTTTTCTACAATCTTCTCTTTGAAGGTTTGTCCAATATATCTTGAATAAACTTCCTAGGAAATCTTCTACTTCCTGGGAATCTTTGGCTGGACACTGTTGGCCTCTCTTCCTGCAGGGCTCAAAGCTTATTCCCTTCTCTCGGAACTGATTCCCCTGAGTCATAACTTAGCTCCCTGACACATTTGATACAACTCTGTCTCCTTGGATGCCAACCTGAGTATAATTTAGATGTACATGGGATGAAGAGGGAATAGCAGACATGAATTAGATGGACATTAGAGGGCAGGAACATGGAGGAAGGATATTAATTTGCCTCAGATCAGAAGGGTGGTGTCTGAGAAAGCCCGAGAGTGGAGATGCATTTTAGAAAATGAATAGAACTCTTCCAGAAGACAGTAGTACATTCTAGACAAGAGAAAGAGCCTGTAAAGAAACAAAGTGTATGGAATATTATAGCATATGGTAACCATGGAAATAAAGTTAGAGAACTACACAGACTTTTATTTTATTGTAAGAAGTTTGGAAGCCAATCAAAATTAAGGGAAGAATGTGATATGAAAGGATTGATGTTCTAGAAAACTGTGGTAATAGGATTGGAAGGAGTCAAGATGGGAGATGGGCAAAGCAATACACAGGGCATTTACAATAATCTGGGTGACTTTGAGGTGATGACTTAAGTCTATGACAGAAAAAGTGGTACAGACACGGGGAACTTAGAAAAGATGTTAAGAGGATACCACTGGCAAGAGTATGGAGGCAGGAGAAATAGGAGGAGAAAGAACCTGAGGTTTGTGACCTGAATGACAGACCTGTTGATGTCATTCACTGAATAGGAAACAAAAAGTAGATTATACAGCATGGAGGTCGACGGTGATTTCAATTTGAACATGTTGAATATTAAATGCCCTTGGAATATCCAGTTGGAGTGACCTACCAGTTGAGTGATACATGGATTAGAAAAGAGGTCTGGATTAGAGATTCGGATTTGCCATTTTAGACCCTCTAGCCGTGTAAGCAGAGAAGGCAATGGCACCCTACTCCAGTACTCTTGCCTGGAAAATCCCATGGACGGAGGAACCTGGTAGGCTGCAGTCCATGGGGTCGCTAAGAGTCGGACACGACTGAGCGACTTCACTTTCACTTTTTACTTTCATGTATTGGAGAAGGAAATGGCAACCCACTCCAGTGTTCTTGCCTGGAGAATCCCAGGGATGGTGGAGCCTGGTGGGCTGCCATCTATGGGGTCGCACAGTGTCGGACGTGACTGAAGCAACTTAGCAGCAGCAGCAGCAGCTGTGTGAGATTGGGCAAGTTAATTAGCCTCTCTGGGTATCAGCTTCTTCATCTGTAAAATAGGAATAACAATGGTATACTTCATAGGGTTGTTACCAGTGTTAAGTGACTTAATACATGTAAACTTCTTCGAACTAGGCCTATATAAAGTATTAGCTATTATTATTATCACAGTTATTGCCTTTGACAAGATACCCTGTTATATCAATTTTTAAACTGCAATTTTCTTTTTTCAGCTTCTTTGAAGTATAATTGAATATTAAAATTATGAGATATTTAAAGTGTACAATGTGATAATTTGATATGTTATATATTGTGAAAAAATCTCCCATTCCCATAATGTTAACTAACGCATCTACCACCTCACACATTTATTTTTGTGTGTCTGCATGTGAGAACATTTAAGTTCTACTCTCTCATCACATTTAAGCCGTACAATACAGGGTTATCAGCTAGAATTACATGCTACATTTTAGGTCCTTGGACCGTATTCATCTTAAAACTGCAGGATTGTATCTGTTTACCAACCCCTACCTGTTTTCTCCACCTCCCAGCCCCTGGCAACTTCATTCTATGTTCTTTTTCGATGAGTTTCACTTATTGGGTTTTTTTGTTGTTGTTGTTTTTCTATTTAGAGTCTACATATAAGTAAGATCAGGCAATACTTTTCTCTCTCTATCTGGCTTATTTCACTTAGTATAATGCTCTCCAGGTTCATTCATGTTGGTGCAAATGAAAATTTCTGTCATTTTTAAGGTTATATATGGGCTTCCCTGTGGCTTAGATGGTAGAGAATCCACCTGCAATGCAGGAGACTTGAGTTTAATCCTTGGGTTGGGAACATCCTCTGTAGAAGGGAGTGGCAACCTTCTCCAGTATTCTTGCCTGGGAAAATCCCACGGACAGAGGAGTCTGGCAGGTTACAGTTCATGAGGTCACAAAGAGTGGGACATGACTGAGCAACTAACACACACTCTACACACACACACACACACACACACACACATATACACATATATATCAATTTCCCTGATCCATTCATTCATTGATATTACATGTATTCTTTAACTGTCTTCTCCAACCATCCTCACTTCCTCCTGCCACTCATCCTTGGTGAAAACCTTAGTTCTTGCAATTCATGCAAAGTCTCACAGTGGCCTATGTTTAAAAATTACATACCCTGAAATGTGTTGTGCTTATTGCTAGTTAGAAGAGCGCCCAGCAAAAGCTTGCTACAAACACTCTTTGAGTCTTCACTAACACCCACCCTGAGTACCATGATAAATGCTACTCGTGCCTCTGTAGTTTTTACAAAGACAACAGTTATTCTTGATTATAAAATTAATACATTCACCTTGTACAAATCTTTGAGGGAAAACTTGAAAATTATAAAGGGGAAAATAAAAATCACATATAATCAAGATAACCACCGTATGAGTATTTATCAGTTGTTTGTTTACCTTTGATGATTTCCAACACCCAGGAGATGGAGGCAAAGAATAGCCCTCCACCCCCGTGCTGCCTGCACACTAACCCTGCTTCTGCTGATCTGTGTGCAGGTGTTTTAAGACATTCACTGTGATTACTGGGTTTCAGAAAGGTGCCAAGCTGGGAATAAATGCAGCATTTGTTTGAGTGTCCTGGCTGAATTCCAGCTGAAGCTCTGATGGTTTCAGGGTCTCCATTGTAACTTCAGTTGGATTAGTTACCCATTAGTTCTTATTCTGACCCAGATGTGGAGGGATGCAGGCACGGGTGAGTCAGGAGTGGCTGCTTTTAATGGAAGGCAGCCCTGTCGAGTGGGCTCTGTAAATCATTCTCCTCCACCTACAGGGAAGCTCGGCAGGGATCAAAGTCTCTGAGAAAGAGCAGGGTGTCATTGACCCTCCTACGGCTACCACTCACTGGCACCCCTTCCCCCAGTGGGGACTGAAGGGGTGGGCCACCACTGCAAGGGTACTTCTCCGTTATGCAATCTCTACCTACCATTGAGATTTTGCATGCTTACTGAGCATCCTGGTTCATCCTCTGCCCAAGTTTTACAAACATTTCACCCATCTTTCATTGTAAAGGTGAGGGGGAAATTTGGTTCTGCAAGTGACCTAGATGATTCAATTTAAAGTCTGATCTCAGACAAGATCTAGGATGTAAAAATTAGTTTACTGCCCCAATGCATATCAGATGGTGAAAGTGAAAAATTTATAAGCACCCAGGGCCCACGCTGGTAGAAAATGTTGCTTTAACATTCTGATCATGTAGGAAGTGGGTCAGTGTGCCCTGAGCCTTGAACCAGAAGAAATCAAAATATGAATCCAACAGTATCCAAAGCCCTAATTGCTGCTGATTTGAATTCAGCAGCGAGTTCTGCATAGTACCAATTGTGACCTTTCTTCAGGGGTGCACTGGCATGACTGTGGGGACCTTGTGACAGATACCTAGTGCCCTTTAATGATGGAATGACGTATCTCTGATATGCAAATTTTTACAGCACAGCAATTAAGCAGTTTAGAATTTTACGATAGTGTTTGGGCTTTATACAACAACAAAAAAGGGGGCCAATAAAGGGCTGTGATGGATGGGCTAATCCCCACTGGAAATATACCATGTAATGCTGTAGAGACAATACATTATGGAGAGTGTGGTGATGATTGGTTGTTAATCTCCCTTCCTGTCCTCCCCCAGATCCCCTGTAAGCCCTTGCTCTTGCCCCACACCCTCCATCTCCACATCCTCTCCCCCCAGGGCGCACCACTGAAATCTGCTCGGCAGCCACGCTGTTGCGACACGAGTCTGGGGTACAGATGGGAAAGTTGGGGCATAGCAATCTGCTGTGTGCACGGAATACAGAGCAAAAGGGGCTTGCAGCGAGGCAGCTTGTCAGCAGGGGACAGAACTGGGGGCCATATGCCGCTCTTCTTCTCCCTTCTGTCACCAAGTCTGCCACCTCATCCTTCTGTCAGGGGACACTAATGATGAACATGTTTTAAACAGTTTTGTTTACCTAGCAACAGCTTTTCTAAGAGGGGGTCTTAATTAGTCACCTTAAACAAGTTTGGGTTTGGACTTTTTTTTTTAATGCATTCATTCATTTGTTCATTCATCTGGAAGAATCTCCTCTTGCTCATTCCACACACCCTCCCTGCCCCCCGCCCCTCCCCCATACCCCTGAGGCTGTTACTGTTTCCATGAAAAAGTGTGTCTGCATTACAAAACTAGTTTTAATAGCTATATGCCATTTTTCTTTCTTTCATACATACTATCATGCCACAATTAGCTTTGAAGGGTAGATTTTTCTCCACTTGTCAGAGGCAGTATTCCTTTGTGAAGCTCTTCAAATAGGATCTGCATTTTTAAAATGAAATCCCATTTGGCGAATTATTTTTATTCATAATTTTGTACTAGCAGGTGCAATCACTTCCCTGTTAAAGGAGTAGGCTCAAAGCTGAATTAGCTATTTGCTCTATGGTGACAGCACAAAAACAGAAAATTCTAATTTGAATTTCATCAATTATGATATTGGTTTTCTTTTCCAATTTGATTCACAAGGCACAGTGAGAGCATAGTAGCTTCCTAGTGATTTCTCAGCTACTTTTTCTGTGACTCCTTTCATTTAGGATAAAGCAATTTGAATACTGTGAATTCATAGATTTCTATAAATTAATTAAAAAATTTTTAGAAATCTGGTTAAAATGTACAAGATTTAATTACAAATAAATTAGACACAAATGCTGACGTAGCATCTCGCAAAATGTTAGGAGTGAAATGCCTTTCTTTTTTTGCAATAAAATTTGTGATGAATGAGGTAACAACCAAAGACAATGGGACCAAATGTGTTTAATCATTAACTTTCATTAGACAATAACATCCATAAAAATCAAATGGCACAGGCTAATTCCTGTAGGACTATCTCTGCTTTAATATTGTGCAACCAGTTTCTGCTTTATTGTAAAAGAATAACACCTCTTTCAAGTCACTAGTTGTTTCTCTTAGAACCTAGGACCAGCTTAAGCCATGGGATTATTCAAGCGTCATGACTATCAAGCTTCATGTTTATTCAGAACAAGGTGAAATGATTAAAATGTAGGCATGGTGGGACTAAAAAATAGCTGATTCCAGCAGACAGTTCTTAGAATAAATAGTATATTTTTGTGGGTAACTTAGTGTGTGCTCTAGTAAGTCAAATGATCATTTGAATTATTTCTTTTTTTCTCCATATGAATTATAGTATTAGAAATAAGTTTTTGCTCAGAACTCTAAAGATAAAATTTTAAGTTCAGCTGATTTTTAAAAACTTTAATAGACTTTAAGAGCAGCATTGTTTCCAGAAAAATTGAACAGAAAGTATAGAGTTTTCATGTACTTCCTCACCTTTCCCTACACTTTCCCTTATTAGTAGTATCTTGTGTTAGTATGGAAGATTTGTTAAATTGGATGAACCAACGTTGATACATTATTATTAACTAAAATTCATAGGTTACACTAGGATTCATTCCTTGTGTTTCATAGTTTTGTGGGTTTTGACAAATGTCTATATACATGTGTCCACTCTCACAGCATCATGTAGGATATTTTCACTGCCTTGAATATCACTTGTACACCTCTTGTTCTTCTTCCTTCTATCTCCAACTTCTGGCCACCACTGATTTTTTCACCGTCTCTGCAGCTTTGGCTTTTCTAGAATGTCATATGGAGAAGGCAATGGCACCCCACTCCAGTACTCTTGCCTGGAAAATCCCATGGATGGAAGAGCCTGGTGGGCTGCAGTCCATGGGGTCGCTAAGAGTCGGACTCGACTGAGCAACTTCACTTTCATTCTTCACCTTCATGCATTGGAGAAGGAAATGGCAACCCACTCCAGTGTTCTTGCCTGGAGAATCCCAGGGATGGCGGAGCCTGGTGGGCTGCCGTCTATGGGGTCACACAGAGTCGGACACGACTGAAGCAACTTAGCAGCAGCAGCAGCAGCAGAATGTCATATAGTTGGTATCATACAATACATAGACTTTTCATTTTGGCTTCTTTCACTGAGTAATGTATTATGTATTTAAGTTTCTTCCATGTCTTTTCATGATTTGATAGCTCATTTCTTTTTATTGCCAAATAATATTCTATGGTATGGATATACCAAGATGAATTTTTATAGCATTTAATTGTCTTATACTTTCAAAATAGAAAAAGACAAAGACATTTAAGTGTATATACTGTACACTTATTTTGATCCTTAAATTTGAAGATAAATTTGAAAAGTTATTTGTTTAAAAAGTTTGGCCTCTGTTTTGGGCTACTCGTAGCATACATGTATTAGTGTAAGCCAAATAAAACATTAGGTGAAAAAAAGAAAGTCATTGAAACTGCTGCGGTCAGAGGAGGATGCTTGGTAAAGTTTACAGTTAACCAAGAAGTGTCATCTTCTCTAATGTGTATGCCACATGGGGACAGACAAGAACAGCCTGTGTGTGTGTGTGTGTGTGTGTGTGTGTGTGCACGCCAACCTGGTGAAAGAGAACTTAATATTTTCAATGAGAAAGCTTGCTAGGAATGGTGTCAAGAAAGTGGGCATAGCAAGTTACCCTGGCGGAACTTTGAAGGATCATTCAGATTTAAATGACTTGAAATCACATATTCTAGGATGAGTTGGTACCAATTATCCTAAGGAAAGAATGAAAAGGACACTTTGTGATTGATGAAGACCATCTCTTACAATATCACTTGCTGTAACACAGTTGGTGTTGGCAAAACAGAGATAAAATTGTGTAGGAGGCAGGAGTCTTTGCAGGGTTGTGGGGTTAGGGGGAAGAGACTGAGATATTGGTGATTCCTCTTTCTAGAATCAACATGATTAGAACCAAACTGAGAGGTTAGGATGGTCCCAGCTGAGGTCCATGGGTCAGGAAAAAAAAACAAAAAACAAAAACAAAGTCCATGAAACAGAATTTACATGTTGGAAGGGGAAGTCAGGACTCAAACTAACCCCAACATGCTAAGTGCTAAGTTGCTTCAGTCATATCCAACTCTTTGGGACCTCATGAGCGGTAGTCCACCGGGCTCCTCTGTCCATGGGATTCTCCAGGCGAGAATACTGGAGTGGATTGCCATGCCCTCTTCCAGGGGATTTTCTCAACCCAGGCATCAGACCTGCATCTCTTATGTCTCCTGCATTGGTGAGCGGGTTCTCTACCACTAGTACCCTTTGGGAAGCCCCATAAATCAGAAACCAAATAAATGTGCTGAGCACTGTGTGTAGCTGGAGCTGGAGGCTGACCTTTGAGTCACTTCCTCACAATGGTTTGCTTCCCAAATCGGTGTGGTCAGGAGGAGCAGGACCAGGAAACCCCAGAGTTCTACATTTCCCCCAGCTTCCCACCTGGAGGTCCTTTAAAAATTGCTGATCAGAGAACTACACTTTCGCTGATAGAGAAACAGGGAAGGAAATTTGAGCCTGGTGAGGACTCGATGGACATTAGTTTGAGTGAACTCCGGGAGTTGGTGATGGACAGGGAGGCCTGGCATGCTGCAATTCATGAGGTTGCAAAGAGTCGGACACGACTGAGCAACTGAACTGAACTGAGGCAGCTATGGCTTGTAAGGCAGGATGTCTGAAGGAGAGATGTGCAGAAAAGGAGCTCCAAAATCTATGTATGGGTCCTCTTGGTCTTGTTTGGGTAAAAGCTGAGCCTGCACAGAGCATGACTTGTAAGGCAAGACTGAGAGAAGCTGTTTATGTATGGGATTTCCAAAGCTCTCATTGTGCAGGAAGATGGATTTCTAGTCAGCCTAAGGAGAAAGCTCTCTACTCACCTCGGGTATTAGCTGGACATCAGAAATGCCAGGTCTTTCCAGTCAGGCATTTCCAGGTTAAAATCCTTCATTAACTCCCTGCTGCTCTCAGGGGAAAAGGCTAAACTTCTCCTACTGGCCTCCAGCGTGTCTGGGTCCTGTGATCATTCCGGCCACCTCTTCTCCCTGCTCCGTGGGGTCAGCACCCCAAGCACCTCTTTGTCAATTCCCTCCAACTTCAGGGTCGGTTAACCATACTGTTCCACTGACCTGAGACACTTGTTCTATTTTATCTAATCAGACCAGCTCAAAAAGCAAAGTTCAGGATATTTAGAGCCATGAAACTACCCTGTATGATACATTTGTCAAAACCCACAGAATGTACAAGACCAAGAGTGACTCCAATGTAAACTGTGGACCTTGAGTAATAACCATGCATCAACATCAGTTCTTAAACTTTATAGTGCCTCCTGATTCATGTTTCTTTTGGCGATTTTTTGTAAAATTCCTTTCTTATTAAAATTTTAAAAAATGAAAGCAAAGCCCAATTATGTGATGGTTTCAAAAGACACAACTTAAACATAAAGACAAAGATAGATTAAAAATGAGAGGATGGAAAAAGATATACCATGCAAACACTAATCATTAAAAATCTGGAGTGACTATATTACTATCAAAGTAGACTTTAAAGCAAGGAATAATAGCAGAGATAAGAAGGGATATTTCACAATGTTAAGAGGCTAGATCATCAAGAATACATTAATCCTAAAGGAGTAAGCATTATATATATATATATATATAAAGAACTTTAAAAAGCAAAAACCAAAGAAGCTAAAAGAACTAGGCAAATCTAAATTATGGTGCAGATTTAAACCTTTCTAAGTAATTGCTCAAACAGTTAAACTAAATAAAACCTGTTAGGGTATAGAAGATTTGAACATCTATCAACCAGAATTCCCTGTGTTTAGATCATTACTTTCAACCACTGCAAGATATACCTTCTTTTCAAGTGCACATGGAACATTCCCCAAGATAGACCATATTCTGGTCCATAAGACAAGTCTCAATAAATTTAAAAAGGTTGAAATCATACAAGATGTGTTTTCTGCCCACCAGAGAATTAAACTAGAAATCCATAATTAAATGTAAAGAGTTTATTTAAATAATGTATTTATGAATAACCCATGGGTTACAGAAGAATCACAAGGGGAATGTCAAATACTTTTTTTAACTAATGAAAGCATGGGCTTCCCAGGTGGCTCAGTGGTATAAAGAATCCTCCTGCCAAGGCAAGAGATACGGCTTCAATGCCTGGGTCGGGAAGATCCCCTAGAGAAGAAAATGGCAACCCACTCCAGTATTCTTGCCTGGGAAATTCCAAGAACAGAGGAGCCTGGGGGCTCCGTGACATCACAAAAGAATGGGACACAACTTAGCTGCTAAATGACAACAGCAACAATGAAAGTGTAATATCTTGAAATTTGCTTGGTTATATAAGAAAGCCCTTTCAGAGGACCGCATTGTATAAAAGTTTTTAAGTAGATATGAGATTGTTAAATTAAGCACAAGTTTATTTTGAGTCTGAGTGACGCAGTGGATATTAATGAACCAAAAATAGATGTGTTTTGTTTCATTTTTGTTTGTTTAGACAATGTACAACTCCTAATGCAGGGAGGGGTGTTCTGGAGCTGGCATGATCTGGCTTGCAAAAGCATCTTGAGTCTTCCCAAGTCAATTCAGTAACTTGAACTTGTGATGGAAGAAGTGTTACACCACAGAAATCAGCAGATTAAGAAAAAAAAAAATTAGTGCTTTCCTGTCCCCGCCCACACAGATCTCATCATTAAAATTTATCAGCATTCTACTCTGTAATGTAAAGTGAGAGTTACTCTGTTAAAATTAAAAGCTCTTTCTGCACAAAAACGTGAAATCATTTGATTGGGGGCTTACTAATGAGGACCATATGATACTAGACGATTGATAAAAAAGGATTGATAAAAAAAATTTGATTCTATTTGGATCTTTGTAAAAGCTTTAACTGGATAATATTAATTAGGTTAAGTTCTATTAATTAGTAAAAGAAAAATTCCCCCTGGAAATTGCCCTGTGAAAGTTTACCAAGTCAGTAACTCATTGATGGTTGTCTTCATACGTATACATATGTGGCAAAGTATAAATAGCAATATATCAGCTGATAGCTTAGGAAGAGGGACAGGGAAGCCTGTTGTGCTGCAGTCCATGGGATTTCGATGAGTTGGACACGACTTGGCGACTGAAAAACAACAGCTTAGAAAGAGTCAGTGGAACATCCAAGGATACTGCAGTTATACCTGAGAAAAATAAAAGCACTGGGAAGATCTGAATTAGGAGTAAATGGGTAGGTTTTTAAAACTCAAAGCACAAATTCTTCTAAAAGACAAGAAATAAACACCTACGACAGGAGTAGATGTCTAGAAATAAGTCTTCAGTTGATTCTGGAGATCTTTGGTGCCCCTAAACATTGATTTCACTTGCCACTTAACTCTTTTAAATAATGACTGACATCACAATTAGAAAAATGAAATTTAACTCTTCCTAATTTAAAAGGAGTGATATATAGCTTTGTATAATGTGATATGCAAAGTTTTCTGCTTTTACATTAAAATGCAGATAAACCATGAAATGTTTTGAGTTTTAACTGCATATTATCAGGCCATAGGATATGTCTATCCCAGTGTCTTATTATTAATTAGTTTCAGTGCTCTTTCAAGTTGAAAAATTCAAGTCCTAGTAGAACAGGTTGTATGTAATAGTGAGAAAATGGAAACCAAGAGCCTCTGGTCTTTTCACAATTACAAAGCATGTTAAGGATATTCAAGTGGTTTGGCAGGAACATCTGTTGTCCCATAGATAGCCAGGGTGGATGTGATCAGTTTTACAGGCTCGGTTGGTGAGCCTATTAATTCATCACCCTTTAAATTAGACCCTCAGATACGTATGTGTTGTTGTCAAAAGAACAACTTCCTCAGCAGAGGTGGTCTAGTCTCAGGTCAGGAGTAACAGAGGAGCTGCAGAGGTCAAGACCCTATGGGAGAGGAATGGAAGGAAGTTCTGCTTTCAAATGTGACATATTGGTTTCAACATACATACAAAATAATTGTATCATTAAAGTAGGTATCTTGAAACATATCCTCTGATGTGAATATTTGCATCATAAAACTTTAATATTGAAAAATTCTAATTATTATAACTATATATGAGGAAAGTTTTGCTACTTTGTTCACTGTACACAGTTATTAAAACATTTTTTCAACCCACTCAGATACCATATCAAAATGTTCATGTTATAATAAGTGGAAAAGTCAAGCTATATTACTAAATAGGGTGTGATTTTAATTATGTCAAACATCAGCATATATATTATGTTATATGTTCATAAAAAAAAGTATCAAAATATATCAAGTATATCAAAATTAACATAAAGAATTGTGATTTTTTTTTCTTTTCATCTGTTTCCTAACTTTTCTAGAATGAATATGCATTATACACAAGAAAAAAAGCAAGATTATTAATTTCATTTTCTGCTCAGTATGAATGTTAACATGTTAGAGAATATACATATTATTGGACCAACATGTAATACAGATGGAAGATTCAATATAGAACCTTGTGACACATTTAGTAAATGTCCAGAAATGGATCACGTGACAAAGATAAAGCTCTACCTGGAAAGATCATGTAAAATAGGAACTCTGAAGTGTTGTGCTTCTTATAAGCCTGAACAGGACTTCAAAAAAACTTGAGATGGCTGACATTTGTGCCGTGCTGTTAATTGTAGCCAATTGAATTCTCACAAAAACTCAGTAAGTTTGGTTTGAGTGTTCTCGTTTTATAAGTGAATGTGCAAGGAGCTCACACCCAGTACTCTGTGACAGCTGAAACGAGTGGGATGGGGTTGGAGGTGGGAGGGAGATTCAAGAGGGAGGGGACCTATGTATACCTATGGCTAATTTATCTTGATATATGGCAGAAACCAACATAATATTATACAATATTATCCTCCAATTAAAAATAAATAAATTAAAAAAAAATAAATGAATGAGCTCTTTCTAAGACACTGCACTGCCAAGACAGTTTTAAGACCCACATGAACTTCATGGGAATGATTTAACAAAAATAAATTACTCCAGGCATTGTCCATGATAAGAACTCTACAGATTCAGAGAATATTGGTCTTCTTTGCTTGTTTTGAGATAAGTGTTGAGTTCACATAAGAGAATATCTACTTTTAACCCATGCTTTTCTTCTTAGAAAAAGAAATGCAAAGTAAGTCTTCCAGTGTCAATTCAATTTTGACAGTAGGACATTACAGCACATTATAAACTCTAGAACACTGCACATCTTAAAAAAATAAATAACTTGAAGCCAGAAACCTGTATCTTGTGGGAGTTTGTTCTGTTTTTTATAATTGTCTAAATATTTTGATAGGTTAATGAGAAATAGGAGGTGTAATAATAAAAAGAAAGTGAAGAAATTGAGAACCAACCAATCCTCATGTTTTTAGTTTCCTCAATCTGCTGGAGCCTTCATTTAAAAGTTTACATCTTTTAGTGCAAAAATTAATTTCTCTTTCACAAGTTCCACTCACATTTTGTTGCTAATAAAACCAAGGATGTAAATACTATTAAGTACAAAACAGTCTGCTGCATAATTGTTTCAGAGCAATTACAGATTATATCGAGCCATTCGTGGAGCAGAAACAGTTTTTTCCAAGACACCAGCTCCCTGTACCTTGAAATTTTATTAGTCTAAGAATTTCATGCACCATATGTTAGAATATGAGACTAGCTGCAATTGAACAAACAACTTTCTGATATATAAGTGAATGATAACCTGATTTTAAATGTGTTTATCTAATGAGATAATAACTGTAATTTACAACACATATAAAAACCCCCACTGTTACTCCTGGTACACCTTTTGGCTAAAAAGGGTGATGTGGGGAGATATGCTAATGATGATCGTCTTGGTTTTTACCAAGTCAGTAATAAAATTTGCATTTGATATTGTGCACAGTAAACTGGGTTATTAGCCTTGAAAATGAGTCTCATAAAATTTAAATATAGGCTTAAATCATATTAACTGTCCTGTAGGTTTTCTGAGAGGCTTTAAAGCATTGTGTTGCTTCCATAGTGTAGGGAATGCAGATGTTTGTGTGCCTTCACGGGGGCCCCCAAAAGGATACAAAAGAGAGCTTGAGAGAAGCACTAGAAAAGCATCACAATTGTGCTTCTTGCTCTGAGGACCCACCCAGGTCAAGTGCCTGTAGATCAAGGAGGCTAGGGAAGGGGGGGTCCTTCCAAAGAAGCCTCTATAAGATTTCTGGCTAAAGGTTTAGCCAAGCTGGCCAACCAGTCCCTGCCCAAGACTGCCTAGATCATCAACAACAGGACTTTGAAACTCCCATGGATTTGATGGTATAGGAAAATTGACAGTTGTGAAAATGACTTGTCCTTCAGATACAATCAAATTGCAGATTTAAGGTTGAAGGTCATACTTTCTCCAGTAACTTCCAATTTCAGTGTCTTGCTTCTCAGTGTGCTCTAAATCATAATTTATTGCTATGAGAAAGAAAGCTTTTGAGGATGCAGACACTTTGTTGCTGACACCCTGATTGAATTAGATGTGCTACCCTGGCACCCTGGGCATATGTTGTTAAGTAGCCTTGTAGGGCCCCACCACCAATTCAAGGACAGTACTCCATCCCTGAGCTAAGCTTCAGTCCTACTCATCACTGACTTCTTCCATGCAGCCAAGACACAAAGAGCCCCTTGGGTGTGTAATCAACCAAGGCCAAGAGGCATAGATGACCCTCCACTTCTAAGTCCAAGACTTTCATCAGAAGGCTGCCAGGACTAATTCTTTTAAGATTTTCTACCCAGCCAAATTAACTATACTTCACATACATTTCTGTTTTCCTTGATCGATGCCCAAGATCTAAGCTCCTCAGGTGCCAATCCCTTCTTCAATCTATTCCCTTCCTTTCTCCTGAATCAACTTCCTTCTCTACTCTTCTCTCCCCAAATCTTCCATTCTGCCCTGTAGAATGTCCTCTTGTTCCCAGGGTAACAAATTCATATTTGTCCTCAAATTCTTCACTGAATGCCCATTCTACCCTTTTGCTTTAAAAAGAACCCTGGCTCACCCAGGGAATAAAGCTTCTCCTGCTACCTTCTTAAGGAGAAGCTGCATTTTTCTCCCCATTTCTTATGGTACAAGGATGACGGGATGTCTTTTACCCATCCTATTCAGCACTGCCCATTTAAACCATGAATCTTCCATCTTGATATGAAAACACTTCTTTGAAGGAGTTGTCTATATAACTCTTCCTTTCCATCCTATTGCAAACGTCTATTCTTCCTCCCCTTTTCACGAAAGACTTTAGCACTAGTTTAAAACTTTCTTCTCTACTTCTGTTTATGAAGAAAACTCATCTAAAACTCCAAGTTCTCAGTATTTTGTTCTCCTAAGTTCTAGTGACTCACTCCTCCATTCACAAACTTCATGCCCACACTTTCATGGATGCAGCACACATCCCTATAATCTCCCAGAATATCTCAGGCTCTGAATTGATAATTCAGTAAATCCACTCTCAGTCCACACTCTCCTGACCTATTTCCTGATCAGTCACCCCAATAGAACCTCTAGTTCTCCGCCCCATTGAATTTCCCCTAAGTAGCTGCCCTTCCTGTCTTAACTTCTTTCTTAACATTCTACAGCACGTTAACACTACCACCTCCACTGAAACATTATTTTGCCAGGGCCATTAGTAAACCGCACATTGCTAATGCCAAAGTAAACTTTCCCGTGTATTTCTGACTTGTCTGTTTAGTAGCCTTTGTCTTTATTGGGCTCCCCCTCTTCACAGTGTCCTCTTCTCACAGCTTCTGCAACGCTCCTTCCTAACTCTCCAGCTGTTCAGTCTTAGGCTTTTTGGAGTTCCACTTTCTCTTCCTTCTCCTAAATGTTGGTGTCTCTCAAGATTTAGGCCCAGGACATCTCATCTCTTCTGACTTGCTACACTGCCCCTGAGTGTTTTCATTAATTCTCAAAGCCTTAAGCAAAGTCCTTATGCTAATAACTCCCAAAAAAATACTTCCTCAGTTACACATACAATTTTCCAACTTAAGCAAGTTACTATGTGTTTCAGTTTCTCATTTATAAAATGGAGATAACAACAGTGCCTACCTCTAGATTTGTTGTGAGGAAGGAACGAGTTTACTCAAGTATGCACTTAGAACAGTGCTTGGTGCTTGATGAGCCCTCAGTAAATACTTGCTGCTATGATGCTGTTGTTGTTCAGTCACCCAGTCATGTCCAACTCTTTGCAACCCCAACATAACTACTATTATTATTACAAGACATCTTTTCCTGGATGTTTCATAGGCGCCTTAAACTTAATACACTAAAAAGTGAAAACGAATACCATTTTGCCTTCTCTGATATGCTTTCTCTTGCTGAGTCTCCCAGCTCAATAAGCATCAATATCATTTACTCAAATTGGAAATTTGAGTTTTCCTTCGTTTTAGCTCATACATTTGATCAATCGCTGACTATAATACAGGAGACATGGGTTTGATCCCTGGATTGGGAAAATCCCCTAGAGAAGGAAATGACAACCCATTCCGGTATTCTTGTCTGGAAAAATTCCATGGACAGAGGAGCCTGGAGAGTTACAGCCCATGGAGTTGCAAAGACTCAGACCTGACTGAGTACGCAGGCCTTCAGTTCCGTTCAGTCACTCAGTTGTGTCCAACTCTTTGTGATCCCATGGACTGCAGCATGCCAGGCTTCCCTGTCTATCACCAACTCCCGGAGCTTGCTCAGATTCATGTCCATCGAGTTGGTGGTGCCATCCAACAATCTCATCCTCTGTCGTCCCCTTCTCCTCCTGCCTTCAATCTTTCCCAGCATCAGGGTCTTTTCCAATGAGTCAGTTCTTTGCAGGCCTTAAGTCTTATAAATTATGCTTCATTTCCTATCTTTTCTGTTTCATAAACTAACTGTTAGTTCTCCAATTCAAGCCATTACCATGCCTGGACGTCTGCAATAGTCTAACAACTGATCTCCTGACCTGTCCAACACAGTACATTCCCTGGATTACCTTCCAAAGTCCAAATATAGTATCACCTCTCTTGTAGGTCTTTTTAATGGTCTCCCACTGCCCTCAGGAGAGAGCCTAAACTCTTTAGCCTAGTTTTAAAAAGCTATTTGCAATTTGCATCACTTATTTTCCCACATCTACCCTCAGCCCAGATTCTTAAGAGTTCTTTCACTCTGTGCTGGGCAACTACAGGACAAATCCAGCCCACTGACTGTTTTTGTGTAGCTTGTTGGCTAAAAAGGGTTTTTATGTTTATATTTTACATAAATATAAAACAAACAAGCAAAAGCAAGAACAGTTGCTTGAAGAATGTAGGATATTGCCTCTTCATCTGCAGACCCAAAATATTATCTGGTCTTTCACAGGAAAAGTTTGCTAACTCTCGCTCTCTGCTCCATTTGCTCAACTTTTTTCAGTTCCTCAAATATCCATGCTCCGGGACCTTTGCATATGATGCTCTGGGACCTTTGCATATGATCTTTTGTCTATTCTTATCCAAAGGTCTAAGTCCTGTTCATCCTTTAAACATTAGCTTACATTTTACCTTTGCCTGTCAGACTTCCTGATTCTGTAAATCAAAATTAAGTAACCGCCTCCTTAGTTAAGTTGATTAAGTATTTTATTCTTTTTGGTGTTATTTTAAATGAGATTGTTTTCCTAATTCCTTTCTCAGATAGTTCTTCCTTTCCAATCTAGATGTCTTTTGTTGCTTTTTCTTGCCTAGATGCTCTGGCTATAACTTCCAGTACTGTGTTAAATAAAAATGGTGAGCATAAACCTCCTTGCCTTTTCTTGATCTTAGAAGAAAAGCATTCAGTTTTTCATCAGTAAGTATGATGTTAGCTTTTCAAATATGGCCATTATTACGTTGAGGTAATTTTCTTCTATGTTTATTTTTTTTTAATAATGAAAAAGTGTTGAATTTGTCAAGTGGTTTTTCTGTGCTATGCAGACCAGTATGGAATGTCCTAAAAAAATTGAAAATAGAACTATCATACGATCCAGTATTTACCCAAAAGAATGGGAGTCAAGATAACAAAGAAATATAAACACTCTTATGTTCATTCACAACAGTCAAGATGTGGAAACAAGTTAAATGTCCATCAACAGATGAATGGATAAAGGAAATGTGGTACATACAAAATGGAAATTTAAAAAGAAGGAAATTTTGCAGTATGTAACAACACAGATGAGCCTAGAGGACATTAGGCTAAGTGAAATAAGTCATTCACAGAAAGACAAATCATGAGTCCACTTGTATGAGGGATCTAAAATAGCCAAATTCGTAGAATCAAAGTGTGGAATGGTGGGTGCCTGGGGCAAAGGGAAGGAGAAATGGGGAGCACTAATGACTATGCTTTGTCTCATTTAAACAAAATAAACTGAAAGCTCTAGAGCATCTATTTTAAATGTTGTTAACAACTTTTTAAGATTCTCCTTTACCAGGCTTTATTATATACGAGGGGACATTGTTCATTCCTCAGCTCCTGGAGCCATGCAAAGCACAAACAGGCATTCAGTTAGCATTTGTTCACTGAATTAAAGAATCAGTTCATAAATACCTCTATCACAATAAAGAACACTTTGTGCCGTCGTAGTATGTTGTCTGCCCATCATAGAATGTGAATTGAAGTTGATTGGGTGCTTGTCCCTAATACCTAATACAGTTGTCCCATAGATTAAATACTAAAAACTATTGAAACTAAAACTGTTGAAACTAAAAACTAGTAACTTAGTACTAGTGTCCTTAGTAACAACAAAAGAACTGCTCAGCTAATCTTGCCTACTCTAGAAGCCCAAAGAGTGAAACGGGCTTACAGTAACTGTGCTCATAGGAGTGGATTAGAATTTATGTATCGTTTTCCAGTATCTCCTTTAAGCCACTCTTTCTGCAATTCCAAAGCCTACCAGTAGGTGTTGCTGCTAAGTCACTTCAGTCGTGTCCGACTCCCGTGCGACCCCATAGACTGCAGCCCACCAGGCTCCCCCGTTCCTGGGATTCTCCAGGCAAGAACACTGGAGTAGGTTGCCATTTCCTTCTCCAATGCATGAAAGTGAAAAGTGAAAGTGAAGTCACTCAGTCGTGTCCGACTCTTAGCGACCCCATGGACTCCAGCCTACCAGGCTCCTCCATCCATGGGATTTTCCAGGCAAGAGTACTGGAGTGGGGTGCCATCGCCTTCTCCGACCAGTAGGTGTTAGTGGAGACTTTTTGGGTCTTCTGTATGTTCTGGTATGAGTGACTAAGAGGTAGGATAAAAATGATGTCCAGACCAATTTTTAATTTTTTCAACAATATCAGAGCAATATACAGAATAGTATAAATTGACCAAATGCTAATTAACTTTGTTCACACATCGCCGGTACTGAAACACCTTGTCAGACTAATATAAGACATTTATGTCTTGTCCTGTGTAATCAACTGTGATGAAACAGTACTTCCCTTATCTCTATCTCTTCTTTCTGACTAGAGGGGCTGTTATGAAGTTATAATCATAGCTCAGTGGTTTTTAGGTCCCTGTGCCCTGTTTCTTCCTGATTCTGTCAGCTAACATCTAGGTCTTTCCTTATAAATATCAGAATAGAAAAAAAAAATAGATGACAGCAATTTTTCTCCCTTCTCTGCATAAGTCTAGTGTTAACTTTGTGACAGGTTCTTCCATTAAGGCTACAGTTTCTCTAGGATCAGGTTGTAGAAGAAAGAAAAAAAAAGAGAATTCAGGAAATATTTTAGGAGGCCATAGCAAGAGTGTCATTAGAGACTGCCACTTTCCCTGGGCATTGCTTAGTATTTCCCTTACCTAGACTGTCTAAGCTTGCAGAAGGACTCTGCTTGTTTATAATTATAGGCTCTGCTTATTGGGAGTTAATTTTTTATGGTTTTCCATTCTGCATAAGCCAACAGTTCACTGTGATGAAGAGCAGACAGAAGTCAGCCCTTAATAGACATTAGCTTCATACACATACCCAAACCAATACCATCTGTAGCGCCTGCCTGTGTGCTGTGTGCAGAGTACAGGGAGAAGGAAACAGGTATTTATTTTTTAAATAATAAAATATTAATATAAAGAATTTTAATTTTCTTTTTTCCAAAGAACTAAAAAAAATGCAAAGCATCAAATATGTTGATAATTTATATTTTCAAACTTTGAAAACAATGACCATATTTATTTTTTAAGTTAATTAACTAAATAATTTACTTTTGGCTGTACCGAGTCTTGGTTGCCATGAGCAGGCTTCTCTAGTTGTGGTGAGTGAAGGCTATGCTGTATTTGCGGTGTGCATGCTTCTCAGAGCAGCGGCTTCTCTTGTTGAGGACCATAGGCTCTAAACATGCTGGCCCTGTAGTTGCGGCTAGTGGGATTAGCTGCCCCATGGCATATGGAACTTGCCGGGTCAGGGATCAAATCCATGTCCCCAGCATCTGCAGGCAAATTCTTAACCACTGATCCACCAGGGAAGTCTGACCATATTTCTTTTTTCTTTTTTTTTGACCATATTTCTTAATTAGGAAAAAAAATACATATTTTTGTAACAAAGAGGAAACTGCTTCCTAATATTGTAACTTGGGAAGGCAGATTTCTTGTTTTTCCATCAAATTATCACTACCAACCAAAAATTATAAAAATTACTGGGAGAAATCACATAAAGGCTGCAGTCGATCTTACTGTTGCCCTCAACCTTCTGCTTCAGAGGATGCTTCACACGGGCAGCTGCCGTATCTGAGTGTTTTCCATGTGTGATTTCCAGGGCAGAGTTAGTATTTGAGGTGTGCTGGGCACAGTTTTTCCACTCAGGGCATTTTAAAGAGTCCAATATATATGTAACAGAAAGCAAATATTTTGTATCAACACATTCAGTGACAGCTGCCTCTGAAAAAGCCATTCTTGTACATATTTATTCCATTCTGATCTGACACTAATCATGTACTATAAGCATCGCACTGGGAAGCCTCATTCACTTAGACTGACTGCCAGGCTTGGGGGAAAATCCACACCAAGAATGTCTGTGAAAGTTGTCTTGAAAACTTAGCGTGGGAAGCAGTGAGTCCCTTGTCTGGAAGTCTCTGCAAGGTCCTGGCTCTGTGGCCACACCTAAAGACATGTTTATTTCTGTTACCAGAAAACACCCCATTGTTTACTCAGAAAATTGCTGCTTTGGGCACTGATTCCAGCTTCACTGAGCATCTTTTAGGATAGAAGCCTGAGCTTTCCTCATTTGAGGAATCTTTGATGGTCTGCAGTAAAGGAAAGCTTAGCCTCAAATGCTGTTTTTCTCTATTCTTTTATTTTTTAGTGTAAGTTTTGAAAAATGGCTATTAATCAATTAAATCATAGTCCATGGCTCAATGAAAAATGCCATTGCATTCGAATACAGCCCTCATTCTGATTTCAAGGTTTTTTTCATAGATGGATGACAATTTGAAGACTTTCGAGCCAAAGCAATGAGTGGCTTTTTGTATTTCACATTCATCTTTCCTTATTGTGTGACCTTTTATTTGGGAATATGGATTGCTTTCTGCCATTTGCTTAACGATTCTTACTTCATCCCTTTGGGCATCAGATTGGAGCAATAAAAGGAACAAAAAGTCACGCTGCCTAATTTCTAGTGGTATAAACAAAACTGCATGAAAACCAAGGCCAAAAATAAGTATTAAAAAACGCAAATGCTTTTTAGAAGGGATAACAAATTTCGGAAAAGCTGCTCTGTTGTTTTCAATTTGTGCTGACATTCTATAGGATAGGGTAAGAATTGAGGTAGATAAACCAGGCAACTGCTCTATGACTCACTTAGCCTCTGGACTCTCACACTGTGTGGACTCACTCCCTATATGAGAATGAATTAGCCTAGGGTGTGTGGCAAATAGATGTGATCCTTTGGCAAAGACTTTCAATTTTGGTATAGGAGAGATATACCCCTTAATTCTTTTAAGATAGTCCCTGCAACTATCAATCTTATTCATCACATTCCCCACAGGAGGCTTTCTGCTGTTTATTCTGCCAATCGTTGGATGAGGAGACGTGCATTGAGGTATCACTCTAGCGAAGGCTCTGGTACATATGACCATATGGACTTACATGCCATCATATCCTAGCTCTTGTCTTCTCTGAACTTCTCACATTAATTTAAATGAAAGAGAGAGCATGGGAGCATAAAACACATTCCTTTACATACTCCAAATGACAGCTGTATTTGCAATGAAAATCATTTATTTAAAATACCAGAAATTTTGTATGACATTTTTGTATGACAACTTAGATGTTATATACTAAGATCTACTGATCTTCCCAGGAGAGTGGGCAACAAAGGAACAATTTCTTTGATCAAGTTGTCTACAGATGAACTCAGGCTTAGATCTTATTGCCAGAGGGGAAATCAATGAAGTTTCCCATGCCAAATATCTCCAGATCCCGCTCGGCCCTACTCTGTCCTGGGAGCCGGACTTTGCTGACTGGTTTAGTGAGCACCCTTGTCCTCTGACTTTCGGGTGGGTGAGGCCAATGTGGGGCAACAGCAAGAGATCAGAGGGAACAGAATAACAACATTGTAATACTAGATATATAGATATATATTGTATATAGATTCTTCTATATACAATATAGAAGAATTAGACCAGTGTCCTCCACATGTTGAACTTCACTATGTACAACTATCTCCTCCTACCCCCAACATCAATCCTACCATTAATTCCTTTTAAAATTTTTACTGTTTTTGGAACAGATCATACATGCTTATGGTAAAAATTGAAAAGTTTTTTTAAAAGATAAGGAGTGAAAAATTAATCTCCCCACCAAACTATCCTCAGACATCTAGTTTCCTCCCTAGAGGCAAATACTGTTAGATTTTCTTATCTGCCAGAGATAATCCATAAATATGTAAAATGAATACATGTGTATGTATTCTTTTTTTAGATACAAATGATGGCATACTGTATACACTTTTCTCTTTCTTACTTTAGTCATGTAACAAAATATCTTGTTGAGCTTTCCAGAGTGGTGCAGATAGGTCACTGCAAATGGTGTCCAGTACTCCAATAAACAGATGCAGCTTATGCAGCGTTCTATACAACCAGTCCCCTAACATTGGGCATTTGTGTGTGTGCGCTAAGTCGCTTCAGTCATGTCTGACTCTTTGCTACCCTAGGGACTGTAATCCACTGTGCTTTTCTGTCCATGGGATTCTCCAGGCAAGAATACTGGAGTGGATTGCCATGCCCTTGCTCCAGGGGAATCTTCCCGACCCAGGAATCAAACCAATATCTCTTACGTCTTCTGCGTTTGCAGGTGGATTCTTTACCGCCAGCACCACCTGGCAAGCCCCACTGGACATTTAGTTTCTGTCCAATCTTTGGCTGTAACAATGCTACAATGAGTAGTCTTGTAAATGTGTCCTTTTTTACAAAACTCTATTGGTCTTCTAGCACTTCATTTTAAAAAATATTCAAAACGCTCCTACACTGTTGGTGGGAGTGTAGTTTGGTACAGCCACTATGGAAAATAGTATGGAGGTTCCTTAAAAAACACTAAAGTTACCATATAATCCAGCAATCCCAACCTCTGGCCATGTATCTGGGAAAAACAGAAACTCTAAAGGCACATGCACCCCAGTGTAAATAGCAGCACTATTTCCAGTAGCCAAGATATGGAAGCACCCTAAATTTCTACCCACAGAAGGCTGGATAAAGAAGACGTGGCCCATATATATAATGGAATATTATTCAGTCATTAAAAAGAACGAAATAAGGCCATGTGCAGCAATAAGGATGGACCTAGAGATTATGACACTACGTGAAATAAGTCAGATGGAGAAGGATAAATATTATATGATATCACTTTTATGTGGAATATTAAAAATGATACAAGTGAGCTTATTTACAAAACAGAAATAGACTCACAGACATAGAAGACAAACATGGTTACCAAAGACGATGGAGGGAGAGGGATAAATTAGTTTGAGATACATACTACTATATATAAAATAGATAAACAACAAGGACCTACTTATAAGCACAGGGAACTATATTCATTATCTTGTAATAACCTATACTGGAAGAGAATGCATAAAAAGAACATATATACATGTACCTATATATATATTATATACGTATGTATGTGTAACTGAATCACTTTGCTGTATACCTGAAACTAACAAAACATTTGAATCAACTATAGTTTGATAAAATAAATAAAAATAAAATGTTTTTGAGGTGATTAACTCAGTATGATATTTGCTTGTAATCAGAACTAGCCCAACCAGCTCACTAAGTATTTGTATTTGCGTGCTAAGTTGCTTCAGCCATGTCCAATTCTCTGGGACCTGATGGACCATAGTCCACCAGGCCCTCTGTCCATGGGATTTTCCAGGCAAGAATACTGGAGTGGGTTGCCATTTCCTTCTCCAGGGGGACTTCCCAACCCAGGGACCGAACCCACATTTCTTACATTGATAGGTGGAGTCTTCACCACTGAGCCACCAGGGAAGCCCATGTGACTAGTACCACCATTTTATTTACAGGTGTTAAATATTATTTAAAAGTATTTATTGGGGGCAGTTGGAGAGGAGTGTTGACTTAAAGAGAACATTAATAACCTGGGTTTTCCTAGGTTTTCATTTTGATTTTTTTCTCTTATGAAATAAGAAAAAATACGCTATATGACAAAGTAAAATTAAGAAGAAAAAAACGAGGGCACTAAGATATCTGTGTCTGTGTTGATTATATATGTGCTAAACGTCTACTCACTAAATAAACTATCCCTGAAACAGTATTACAGCAGGAAGAATGTATAATTCTTACAATGGCAACAGCAAACAATGTCATAAAGTATTACTATTTGCATTTTATTTTCCTTTCTTTCAACGACTAATCGTCTTTCTTAATCTCTCTTACATGTTTGCGCAATAGTCTCACTCCCTCACACAAAGAATTTAATGTAACATTTATACAAAAAAATCGGTACCATTACAATCCAGGGAAAGTTTTTGTTGAAAGATTGGGACAAACCTTCCAGGTGCAGTCTCTCTCTTTTTTAATTGAAATATTTTTGACATATGACATTGTGTAAATTTAAGGTCTACAACATATTGACCTGCACTTTTGTATATTGCAGTATGATTACCATTGTAATGTTAACACCTCTGTCATGTCACATAATTGTCATTTCTTTTTTGTGGTGGGAATAATTAAGATCTAGTCTCTCAGCAAGTTAATGTTAATGACAAGATATGGAAACAACCTAAGCGTCTGTCAAGGGATAAATGGATAAAGAAGATAAGATACACACGGATACACAGAGACACACACACAGACACAATGCAATGTTATTCAGCCATGAGAAAAGGACATTTTGCCATTTCACCCCAACACGGATGGGCCTTGAGGACATTATGCTAAATAAGTCAGGTGCTCTTTTTGGAACTATTGTAAAGAAGAGGAATCTTCTTGATATTAAAGGGCAGTGATTTCCCATAAATTTAGAAGAATGTTCCTGAAGAGAGTCATTTTTAAAGCTGAGGTTGCCAACCTTTTTTCTTTTAGATTTTCTGTAGGATGTTGAGCTTCCTCAGGGCAGTTTAAATAAACTCTCCCTTGTCAAGGAGGCACAAGTTACTTGTGAGAATATACATTTCTGGTCAATAAAGCAGTATCTCTCAGTTGACAAAGCATTGAAGTAAAAGTGACTCATGTGAATTTCAACAAGCCACGATGTAAGCAGGGCTGTATGATTATCCCATCCAACTGCTGAGAATATGAGCCCAAGAAGAGCATAAAAGATTACCCCAGCACAACATATTAAGTGACATAACACTTGCTGCTTACTTTAAGAATTGCAAGCAAGCCATTAAGTCTGTCAATTTGCAATAAAGAAATCTTTAATCCTACTTCTGTTCCTGTTTTTGATATTGAAAACTTTATTCAGTGAAGTTAAATTCCTAGACTTCCTTGGTGGCACAGTGGATGGGAATTTGCCTGCCAATGCAGGGGACCTGGGTTTGAACCCTGGCCAGGGAAGATCCCAAATGCCGAGGAGCAACTAAGCCTGTGCACTGGGAGCCTAGAGCCTGCGCTCTGCAAAGAGAAACCAACTGCAGTGAAGAATGGAAAAGACTCTGATGCTGGGAAAGACGGATGGGCAGGAGGAGAAGGGGACGACAGAGAAGGAGATGGTTGGATGGCATCACTGACTCAATGCACATGAGTTTGAGCAGGCTCTGGGAGAGAGTTAAGGACAGGGAAGCCTAGTGTGCTGCAGTCCATGGGGGTCTCAAAGTGTTGAACACAACATAGGAACTGAACAACTGCAATGAGAAGCCCACACACTACAACAAAGAGTAGCTCCTGCTCGCCATAACTAGAGAAAGCCTGTGCAAAGCAATGAAGACCCAGTGCAGCCAAAAATAAGTTAATTTTTAGAAGTTAAATTCCTATGCTTAAAGAGGATTCCAAAAGAGGAAACAAATCACACGCTCAAAAAAGGAAACTGAAATTCAGGACAAAGAATAAATAGGAAACAAGAGAATGACAAATAAAATGCCTATGAGTTCAAGGAATCAAAAATAAGGGGATGGGGGAACATTTGAGCCATGCCTTAGAGGGTGGGTAAGATCTTTAATGGAGGAGAAAGATATTCTAGGAGATTGAATAAATCTCCAAATATTGCCTGGAAAACAGGGGGCATGCTACAGGAACGCTGTAGTTTGGTAGCAGCACGGTGTCAGGCTGTGAAAAGAAAATCTCTTTGGCTAAGGAAGGTTGGGCTATCTTTTAGAAGGAACTTAGAAAGCAATTAATTCAACCAGTGTTTATTGAGCAACAACTAGGGGCCAGGCACTGTGCTAGACTTGACAAATCAGGCTTGTGGTTTCCCGACCTCATCTCTCATTCCCTGCCATTCAATCTCTGCAAACGACCCTGCCCACGTGGCACTGGCAGAAGGCACCATTGGCTCACATGTAGACCACGCAGAAGTCACCTTCCAGTTTTCATTTCACTTACATGCTGACTGTTGACTACTCTCTGCCTCTTAAAATTCTCTTTCCCGTTAGCATCCAGAAAATTCCTTTTACCTGATTTTTCCCAGAATCTGTCTAGCTGCTCCTTCTGATTCTCTATTGTTATCACTTCATTCATCCCTTACTTAGTGAAGCAGAGTCCTTGAGAGCTGTCCTTAGCCCTCAGTGTACCTCAGGCCACACATTGGACTTTAGTGATTCCATCCTCATTGATTGCAGTCATCACCATTCCAGCGACTTCTCAGTGCAGGCCACTCTGCTCTTATAGCAGATCTTACCATTTTTATTGAACAGCAATTTTGCTGAATAAATCTTACTGAACAGATTCATGTACATGTTCTTCAAGCACGACATAGGCCAAAGGAAACTGAGCATCTTTCCTTTAAGATTTGTTCTGCCTCCTGTAGTCTCAACAATGTTAAAGCTATTCACCTAGCTGTCCAAGGCAGTAGAGTCACCTTATCCTCTTCTACCTTCTCCCTCCAGCATCTAGTCACTGGGTGAGTCCACTTGGTGAGTCCACTACCGTGTATTATATATTGTACATTATTCCTCTTCTCCCATAACTGATCTTTATAAAGCTTCTCACCTGGACACTGCAATGACTCATTCCCTGACGACAGCTTTGCTCCCTCCCTGCCCTTCAGGCTGCTAACACTTCATTTCACTACTTAAAATTCTTCAATGGCTCTGTGTAGCTTACAAAGTAAAATTCAACTCCTTGGTTTATTACATGTGGCCCCTCAAGGCTGTCTCTTGATGACTTTGCTCCAACCTCTACTGTCCTGCATAGGGCTTCCTCTCTATCAACCAAACAAAAGTGCATTCAGATTGTGGGACAGGGTAAATCCTTTCATCCGTGCTATTTCGTTAGCTCGAAATTGTCTTCTCTCCTTTTTGTCTACCTCGTATTCTTGAAAACATAACCCTGCCTTCCCTGACCCTCAGTCCAATTATACATCTCTCTCCTGTGTTCCTAGGATGTTGAACATGGCACTTGTCAGACAATTATCATTGCTGAGGTAACATGTGTCTTTTCTGTCAGTTTTTGAGAGACCATGATTTACCCAACTTATATTTTCTCATCCTCAGGGTGATCTTTCCTGAGGTGTACTTAACGTGTGCATGAGTACAAGTTGTGGAGAGAGACAGAAAGAGGTGGAGAGGAGAGGAAAGCGGAAGCAAAGAAAAGAGAAGAGGAGAGAGGAGGAGGGGGTAGAATAAGAATATAAGCTTGTTGGTGAGTTTGGGGTCAAAGTTGAGAGAGTTTTTCTTTAGTGCTGTATTTTCTCTGTGAAATGCAAAATGAAGTTGTTTTCTGAGTGGGGACTTACAGGTAAGTAATAAAATCTCAAAACAGTTACGGTGGGGAACAGGAGAAGGTTCAACTCAGGACCTGAAAGGGACTTCCGGGCATCATCTCTGGTCTACCTGACGTTGTTATTGTTCAGCTGCTACATCGTATCCATGAAGGGGCTGACTGGCATTGCAAACCTGAAATTTTATGGTGGCTCCACATGAAGATTTTCTATGGGACCTGTGATGGATGTGTGCTGTGACCAGACATCCTTCTCCTTTACTGCTCTGGGAAAACTCCGTGCCACATTGGCAGATTGAGAACTAACAGAGGTCAGTCAGAACATTTCCTAACAGTGTTTTGTGTATCCTTTACCATTTGGGGGAGGGACACAACTAAACTCTGCTGCCTCAGGGCTCACCCTCCTGGACTTCTTCCAGAGCCCTCTTGGAAGACAGCACCACCCCTGCCCCCCGACCCCCCACCCACCATCTAACTGAGCAACTCCAATCGGAGGTATTCCAGAAAGAATGTCACGGCTTAGGACATTCCACTTACCATGTGGCCAGAACCATTACCTTCCTGACTTTGAGCCGCCTCCAAATAACTGTGACATCCATTCTAAAATGTATGTTGATACAAGAATAGACATCACTGAGTCTAAAATAATCATCAATTCAACTAAAATTGGCTATTAAAAAATATAAGCAGCCTGGCCCATGTGTTCCCCATCTCTCTAAGAGCAGTCGGTGCCACAGCATTTGGCATTTAGCCCCAAATCCCTTTATGAGAGCTGTGTAAGGTCACAGAAACCCATATACAGAAGGATCCCAAAGAAACTGAACCTGATAACTTCCTGCATCCTCGGGATTAGGAGCTGAGAAAAAATGGCTCTTAATTTTATTGGCTTACCTTGTTGAGGGGATAACCACTTCTCTCAAATTGCATCTATAGCTCCCCACTAAAATATTCATCAGCCTCTTCTCCAGGGCATTGATTCCTCAACTCTGCCTGAGATTCAAACGCTTTATAAAAAGTACTCCTGGATGAAGTACTGCCCAGAGTCCAATCCTTTACAGTCAGAGTCCTGGCTGTTTTCCATAATTTTTAGGCAACTGAACTGGAATATTTCTTTTTTAACCAGAGCTCTAAAACTGGCCTTTACTTTGGAAATGAGGGTAATACCTGCAGGTTTCCCTAGGGATAGAAAATGATTCAAAGAGGCAAAGGAAGGTGGTGAAAATGCTCTTAGAAAAGAATACTAAATACTACAGTGAAATAATACAGAGGCTGCTCTTAAAGGAGAAGTTGAATACTGAGAATTCACTCTTTCTCTCTCTCTCTCTGTCCCAACCATGTGGGATTCGTAGGCTACACAGATTATTTTCTAAAACGCTGAAGTCCCAAACTGCCTCCCGCAGCAGGTTCACCATGGACTCAATCGTCGCCCTACAGAAGCATTTTCAGTATCCCCACTTTTACTGCCGATCCAGTTTGGAGCCGCCAGTAGGGGGTTAATATAAACCCTAGTCCACACAATACTAGAGGCATCCGCAAACGAGGTCTACAGTTGCTGCATAGGCACATTTGGCCCACGTTTCCAAAGAGGCAGTAGCTGCTGCTGCAGAGAGCTCGCTGCCTGCCACTGCTGGGTCATTAGTATGGAAATGAGGCATGTGCGTGACAGGTGGCCTTACAACCAACACAATTAACTTTCTCCATTAGCCGACGCTCTGACAAAACAGATGCAGCATCAATAAGCACCCTCCTCCCCTACAGAAGGAAGAACAGCACATTGCAAACCCCTCATTTCTAAGGGGGAGCAGTATAGTTTCTCCTATACACACAAAGTGGGTGGCACTGAAGTTTCCTTTTGTCTTATGGCTATTTACTTATTTATTATTTGTTTATTTTTACATTTGCTTTGCAATCCCATGGGTTCACTAGGGCTTCTGAAGCTTCCTAAAAAGAAGTCATCAGAGAAGAAGGAAGAGTAAAGCTGGAAGAATCAAACTGGAATTCTTTGCTTTTGAAAAGCAGTACACAGATGATTACTGATGTAGCTTCAGAGGAGATGAGGCTGATCTCAGAGTTCTGCAGGTCTTCTCAGCAGTAACTGTACTGATTAACAGAACCTTAGAACCTGGAATCTGGTTTGTAAGAACTTTGTGACTCAATAGGAAACAGACAAAGCAAAATTGAATACTATAATCTGGAAAACCAGAATCACCTTCGGAAATTTCTTCCCGTTTTTTTATTAAGGACAACAAAGAGAAGTTCAATATTTTGGGACATTCTGGATTCTAAAGTCATGATTACAACTTAGCAGTGTATTTTTCTGATCAAGTGCATATCTTTTATCTTAATAGCTCACCTGGACTTCTCCAGCAATTTAAAATTCCTTCAGGTGCAGAACTTTCTTGCAGCAGAAACAGTGTAACCCTAAAATAATAATTTGTGTAAAGTAAAAATGTGAATATTAACAAGTGTGGATTGTTGTATATTATAAGGGAGAAATCCACCCCTCAAAATTTTCTATATCAGATTTAAGATTCCTATTGTAGAATTTTTAAAATTTGAAATATTTATTATCCCTGTGGTATCACTGATCTCACATGTATTAGACCTATCATCTAGCAAAAGGCTGTTTTTTTTGGTTTGTTTTTTTAATGAAAATAAATGGAAATTCACTAATGTTTTTGTCGTACAAGTCTGAGACTTCTTGGTAGAAGCTTGAAGGAATAGGGTGGGCGTGGGACTCAGTCCTGCTAACTGGCTCACGTATTTCGAAAGGTCAAGAGGTGGACCTTTCTTTCCTCTGCGAACTGCCCCAGGCTTCTGGAATGAGCAGACCGGGATGGTTGGAGGCCAAGTGAAGGAGATTTGACTCAGGCTCTTACCTTCACCCCTCACTCTCTTCAAGCCTCAGTTTTACCACTTGAAAATGGAAATAAAATCATACCTAATGGGATGGTTAACAGGAAGACATTCAATAAGATGGTGCCTGTCAAATGGCTTGCTTATTTTGTGTCCAAATAACTAAATCATTTTGGAGGGAGATGGCAGAGTCTCAGGCACCAGATACTATTATATTTTCAATCATCTACTCTTCTGGAACCAACTCGAATCCCCCCTCACTTTCTCTGAAACCATGGATATTCCTGCAGGATTAAGGTGTCTACAGTAAATTGTGTATTTGAGTCTTTCAAGAAGAAAAATATCCCATAAAAGCCTAATAAGCCGGCTTGAAAGCCTTAAAACAATGGTTTCTAACCTTCCAACCCTTGCTGCACAGTAGAATCACTTTTTAAAAAATAATACCCTTATCTAGGCCCCCATAAACTGATAAAACCTTATTGTCAGGGAAGGGGATCCAGGCATCAGTTTTTTTTTTTTTTAATCCTCTGTGAGTGATTCTCATATTCATTCAAGTTTGAGAACCACTGCCTTCAGTGGTCTGCAATTTCTCTCTGTCCTACTCCTCAGCCCAACAGCATCCATCTCCTACTCGTTTTCTTGTTGCAATGGCCTCCTCACTGGTTTTTCTTGACTCTAAGGCTTCTCCTAATGATCACACAAATCACCCCAGATAAGTACTCCTAGAAGACAACTTTGGTCTCCCTACAATCCTGCTAACAGATGTCAATGGCTTGTTTCCTGACAACTAAGGTTCCAAACTAGGGATTTAAAACTAGGGTGGGAATATCCATGAATGCACTAGAGATTATCAGAGTTTATGTTGAGCGGGTTAAAGAAATGCAGAATTTAATGCCTTTTTTCTCTCATGCCTCTCCGAATTTGGAAACCCAATCCATTCTTCACAGCCTAGCTCTTCTACAATGTCATCTCCTCTTTGTTGCTTTTGGCTGCAATAGAGTTATCAGCCACCCAGCTTTGCCCTGGATTGTGGGGTTTCTCAGTACATGCTAATACCAGAAAGGTCCCGGGAAAACTGGCATGAACTGTTTACTCCAGGCTAGAATGATATCAGTCTAGTACAATAATGTTTGGGTTGTAAGCTCCCTGTCACAGGAAGAATACAAGGATCTGCTCAATAATCAATTGTCACTGTTACAGCAAATTCCTGAATAACTAAAAGGTCAGCCTAGATGATTTTTAAAGTATGTTCCCACTCCAACCTTCTAGATATTAAAAAGTCTGCAATTAGAATTCAAGGATTATTCTGGAATCCCCACTTAAATGACAGGAGTTGGAGTGAAAGTTAACAATTTTTTCAGCATTATTTTTCCAGACTTCCACATATCCTTATCTAGGACAGAAGTCCCTTTATCTGAGTCCTCTAGGGTATTCTAGTTGGAATCCAGGTAACAGTGATATTTTCTCCATCTACTATATTGTATGTAAGGTGGTAGAACCAAGAGTTAACAGGGATAGCAAGGAAGACTGGGGCCCTTGGCAGAGTCTCTAGCTGCTAAGGTTTATAAAAAAGTAACAAAAGTGAATTTCTCTAGACAAATATCTGCAAATTAATGACTAACATCACTTAAGGCAAAGATGAATTTGCCAAATAATACCCCCCTCAATGTATTTTTATGATGATTAGAAAGGGCTCAAATTGGAAAAGATATGAATGTTGCGTAGGGAAAGGGTATTTTTCTTTCTCTTCATAAGTCTTGTTCTGAAAACCCATTTCTGATACAGACTGGTGATCTCCTTCCCTTCAGTTTCTGTGGTGTTCAGCAAGAAAATAGTTTTATGTTCCATTTTATAGTTTTTGAGATGTAATACCTCAAAAAAGTTTTCATTTCAAAAGTATAATTTTAAAAAAGTAAACTTGAAAACATGATGAAAGAAGAAAGAAGTGAAAGAAGCCAAACACGAAAGGGCACATGGTAAATGATTCATCGATATGAAATATCCAGAAAAGATACATCCATAGAGACAGAAGGAAGATGGCTGATGCCAGGAGTTGGAGGAGGTAGTTATGGGGAATTTCTGCTTAACAGTTAAGGGGTTTTACTAACAGGTAAGGGGTTTTACTTAACAGGTGAACTGGACATGGAAAAACAGACTGGTTCCAAATAGGAAAAAGAATACGTCAAGGCTGTATATTGTCACCCTGCTTATTTAAATTATATGCAGAGTACATCATGAGAAACGCTGGGCTGGAAGAAGCACAAGATGGAATCAAGATTGCAGGGAGAAATATCAATCACCTCAGATATGCAGATGACACCACCCTTATGGCAGAAAGTGAAGAGGAACTAAAGAGCCTCTTGATGAAAGTGAAAGAGGAGAGTGAAAAAGTTGGCTTAAAGCTCAACATTCAGAAAACGAAGATCATGGCACCTGGTCCCATCACTTCATGGGAAATAGATGGGGAAACAGTGTCAGACTTTATTTTTGGGGGCTCCAAAATCACTACAGATGGTGATTGCAGCCGTAAAATTAAAAGACGCTTACTCCTTGGAAGGAAAGTTATGACCAACCTAGATAGCATATTAAAAAGCAGAGACATTCCTTTGCCAACGAAGGTCCATCTAGTCAAGGCTATGGTTTTCCCAGTGGTCATGTATGGATGTGAGAGTTGGACTGTGAAGAAAGCTAAGCACCAAAGAATTGATGCTTTTGAACTGTGGTGTTGGAGAAGACTCTTGAGAGTCCCTTGGACTGCAAGGAGATCCAACGAGTCCATCCTAAAGGAGATCAGTCCTGGGTGTTCTTTGAAAGGACTGATGCTGAAGCTGAAACTCCAATACTTTGGCCACCTCATGCGAAGAGTTGACTCATTGGAAAAGACCCTGATGCTGGGAGGGATTGGGGGCAGGAGGAGAAGGGAACAACAGAGGATTAGATGGCTGGATGGCATCACTGACTCGATGGACGTGAGTTTGAGTGAACTCCAGGAGTTGGTGATGGACAGGGAGGCCTGGCGTGCTGCGATTCATGGGGTCACAAAGAGTCAGACACGACTGAGCGACTGAACTGAACTGAGCTGAAGGGGCTCTACTTTGGAGCAGTGGGAATGTTCTGGAGCTAGATAGGAGTGGCTACACAACTTGTGAACCTACAGAGGCCACTGAATTTTACATGCTAACGTGATTAATTCTACATTATGTGAATTCCACCTCTATAAGTGGCTTGCTTAATAGAGTAAATGTTTTCCTCTTTTCCCTATTTCCTGAACACTCATTTCTCTCCAGAGGTAACCAATGAATGAGTTTCTTCTCAGAAATATTCTGTGTTCAAAAAATTCATATATTATCATTTCTTTCTTTTTCTACGAATTATAAGTGTACAGTGTTCGCCATTCTTCAGTTGATGTTCTGTTTATTTGTTACCAATAAGCCTTGGAGATCGTTCATTTCAATATTTAATATTATCAATATTTAATTCTTTTAACAGCTTCATGATCTTCCGGTGTATATATGGAAGATAATTTATTTAATTAATTCCCTGCTGATAAGCATTTAGATTATTTTCAGCTTTTACTATTAGCAACAACAAGGCAATGAGGAGCTTTGTGTATATGTCATTCTGCATGGGGATGAGTATATCTGCAGGATAAATTCTTAGAAATACAAGTGTTGGGTTCAAGGGCATGTGCACTTGTAATTTTGATATATAAAAGCAAATTTCTTGGCTTAAATTTTGTACCATTTACATTTCCACCAATAATGTATAATAAGAATCCCTGTTTCCCAACATCACTGACAAAACAGATAATTATTTTTGTTCAGAAATTTGCTGTAGCAATATAGAAGATAGTCTTTTTTTTTTTTTCAGTTTTTACAAATCCATGCTTGGCAAAGCTTTGTTTTGTTGTCCTTTTCAGGTTTCGTTGTGCTTTGCTGTGTTACTAGACATATCCCAAGCTGAAACTTTTCTCTCTTTTTTATCAAATTCACTTCGTAAACACTTATTGCTTTGAATTCCAGATGATTTGGTCAATATTTCTGTATATTCAATTCCTGAACAGTCTTTGAATGACTTTATCTTCTGGAAACAAAATATTTAAGTTGCTGTCCATAAAAACAATTATAGATGTGTTAACTTTTCAGCTTAGCAATCATTACTTTAGCCTAGTTCCTGAGCACAGCAAACAGTAAAGCACTTCAGACCTCCACACAAACACAGTCTGGTAAGTAGTTGCCAAGTATCTTCTATTTGAAAGTTACGTGTCAAGTTCTGTGGATGATGCAATAGGAATAAGACACGGTGCAGAAAAGGAAGATGAAATAGAACATGGCTAATGCTCTAAGAGGAAAAGTGTTCCCTGTGTCTATGTGAGGGAAAGATAATCTGAGTGGGGACATCAGGAGAGTCATGTGAGAGGTCTAACGGGTAAAGATGGAGAATGAATGAGTGAATATATGAGTGAATGATATTCTTAGAAAATGTTTTAGGTGTTTCCCTTGACTTTATTTGTAGTGACATAATTACATTTTGTAAGTTATCAAATAAAAGATTATAAATAATATATAGTAACGCTATGAGAGTAAGAAGTGAAAGTGTTACTCACTCAGTCATGTCTGATGCTGTGACCCAATGGCCTGTAGTCCCTCAGGTTCCTCTGTCCATGGGATTCTCCAGGCAAGAATACTGGAGTGGGTTGCCATTCCCTTCTTTAGGGAATCTTCCAAATCCAGGGATCGAACCCAGGTCTCCTGCATTGCAGGCAGATTCTTTACCATCTGTGTCACCAGGGAAGCCCATAATAATGTTACAAACATTTTTGTATATATTTTTTTTAATTTTATTTTATTTTTAAACTTTACAATATTGTATTGGTTTTGCCAAATATCGAAATGAATCTGCCACAGGTATACATGTGTTCCCCATCCTAAACCCTCCTCCCTCCTCCCTCCCCATACCATCCCTCTGGGTCATCCCAGTGCACCAGCCCCAAGCATCCAGTATCGTGCATTGAACCTGGACTGGTGACTCGTTCCATATATGATATTATATGTATTTCAATGCCATTATATTATAAATATTATAAATAAATATATAGAAATAAAATCTTACAAATTTTTGACATTCCAAATTTTCTCTATCACTTGTAATCAACAGTTACATCTATGTACTTCCTTCACCTACCTGAGGGCTGTCAACATAAAGGTGTTCATGAAATGAATTTGAACCAAGAGAAACTGATCAATCCCTGATGGAATGAATAACTTTCCATTTCTTAGCCCATGATAGATATGCTAATGGAAACCTTATGGTCAGCTATGAAATTAAGACTTTTCCAGTATGGAAAGCCACACCTGAAAAGCAGTTTTCACAAATATTTCACAATTATTTATCTTTCATAGCATAAGAAAAAAATATATATTTTCTTATATAAAATGTGTATTTCAGAGATATATGTGATATATCTTGGTGTTTTCCAGGGAATTATTGCATGCTTCCAGAAAATGTCCTAATAAGCTCAATAAGTTAGTTATTGGTCAAATTTTGAGTGGGTTAGAAATAGATACAAAAATTAAGTGGTAAAATTACTAGTGTTTTACAGAAATTAATTTGAAATACAGACTCCTGACAAGAATTCAGTTAAATATAATTCTGGATATATGGATATATATGGATATACATGGTGGCTAAAATAGAGTTTATTGAATTTTAAAGCATATTATCAATGTGCTAGTCACCATGCTAGTACTTAACAGCTGAAAAAATTAATCATAGTCAAAATTTAGGAAGATAGCTGTAGCTCCTAACTTCAAGGCAAATTGGAACTAAGGAGTCTTTACATCAATCAGGCAAATAGATATTTGCTGTCCTTGTGGACAGCAAAATTGAGGGAAGACCATTTTACATTTGAAATTTACAGATTATTTGAGAATAGGCATTCATGAGCCTGAGAAAAAGAAGCAAGCTAGAAACAGACATACAGAAAAATCACTCAAATGGTAGTATTTTTTTGCTTATAGTTTTAAAAAAAGACAAACATTTTAAGAAACTATCATTAAATAGAGGACGAGTCCCTTCTGCCTCCAGAACACACGCAAGATTGTATTTAACACATTCATTTCCCCAGATGTACAGACGTTGGGACCAGAACTGTGACAGCAGAGACATGCAGTTGGTGCCTCCATTAGCTCAGTGTTCCTTCCGTTCATCAGCTGGGGAAGCCACTACCTTTCTGACCTTGCTCTGCCTTCTTTCACATTAAGCAAACCAGGTCTACTTATCCTTTGAGGACGTAAGAGTAAACAGTCTTTCTTATATTCCCTTCCAAAGGAGGTCTACCCACCTTTCCATTGAACAGCCTCCTTTTTAAAAAATCGGGGTAAACAGATAACAAGGTGTTTAGCATCTTAAGTGTTTTTAAGTGTACAGTTCAATGCTGTTAAGTATATTCATGTTGTGTGACCAGTCTCCACATGGTGGAAGGGGTCTTTGCAATTTCTTTCATAAGAGTATTAATCTTTTTCATGAGGGTTCTACCTTCATGACCTAACCAATTCCCAAGACCTTACTCCCAAATATCATCACATTGGGAATTAGGTCTCCACATATGAATTTTGGCGGGGAAGAGACACAAACATTCAGTCTATTGTGTTTCAGTTCAGTTCAGTTCAGTCACTCAGTCATGTCCAACTTTTTGCAACCCCATGGACTGTAGCACACCAGGCTTCCCTGTCCATCATCAACTCCCAGAGGTTACTCAAACTTATGTCCATTGAGTCAATGATGCCATCCAACCATCTGTTGTCCCCTTTTCCTCCCGCCTTCAATCTTTCCCAGCATCAGGGTCTTTTCCAATGAGTCGGTTCTTCCATCAGGTGGCCAAAGTATTGGAGTTTCAGCTTCAGCATCAGTCTTTCCAATGAATATTCAGGGCTGATTTCCTTTAGGATGGACTGCTGGTTGGATGTCCTTGCAGTTCAAGGGACTCTCAACAGTGTTCTCCAACACCACAGTTCAAAAGCATCAATTCTTTGGGGCTCAGCTTTCTTTAGTCCAACTCTCACATCCATACGTAACTACTGGAAAAACCATAACTTTGACTAGATGGACTTTTGTTGGCAAAGTAATGTCTCTGCTTTTTAATATGCTATTGCATTTAGATACCTCATATAAGTGAAATCATGTAGTATTTGTCCTTTTATGATTGGCTTATTTTTCTGTCTGCAATGTGGGAGACCTGGGTTAGATCCCTGGGTCAGGAAAATCCCCTGGAGAAGGAAACGGCAACCCACTCCAGTACTCTTGCCTGGAAAATTCCATAGATGGAGGAACCTGGTGGGCTACAGTCCATGGGGTTGCAAAGAGTCAGACACGACTGAGCAACTTCACTTCTATTCTTCTTAGCACAGTTTCTTCTAGGTTCATCTGTGTTATAGTATGTGTCAGAATTTCCTTTCTTTTTAAGGCTGGATAAGATTCCATCTTATGTTTATACCACATTTTGGTTAGTCCTTCATTCGTCAATGGAAACTCGAATTGCTCTACCTTTTGCCCATTGCAAATAATGCTGCACTGAATATGAATATAAGTGCGCTGAATCTTGATTGCAGTCTTGGTTATTGTTCTAGGGTGTTAGTTTTTTTTTTCCTTTTGACAACTCCTCCACTTTGGAAGGAGTAGATGGTGGGGATTGGGAAGGACTGAACCCATTCTTCCACCTTTATGCCGCTATCCTATCTCCCACATGTACAGGCAGCACAGGATGGCAGCTGAAATGCATGCAGTCAGCACCTTCTCAGATTCAGCACAAGTTGCCCCCGGTCCCCAGCCCCTTCTCTTTTGTTTCTGTCTTTACACCACAGGAGGGCATCTTTCTTCTTTTCTTTAAGCTTAAACCTATGAAAACAAACAGTTCATTAGGGATAATGTTCATCTTTGTATCTCTAGGACACATTGTCCAAATTTTGCATATTAGCAACGTTTTCTTCCTCAGCTTCACAAGTCTAATGAGACCAACTCCTGTCTGTGACTTGGTTGGCATAACTCAACTCTACTAGTTTAACATGCATGACTCAATTACACAAGAGTTAGCTAATGAGCAATGGGGAAGAAGTTACAGGTTAAAACAAATGGCGCCTAAATGAATCAAGCATAGCCTTTCAGATGCCCACCATTCAACAAAGACCTGGCAAGACATTTTCTTCACTGGGTATGAATCATCCAGATAAAAAGGAGAAACCAGGGCCACCTACATTCAGAGCTTGTACATTATGACCTCGAGGCCCAACATCTACCAGGAGCTTCCTAGCAAAAGGCCAGGCTCCAGAGAATAAAAGGGCTTACACATTAGCATTAAATAATTCTCTTAGAGATGCAAATTTCTAATTAGTTACTGTGGCAACTGTAGAGGCCTAGAAGTAAGCCCCTTACACAATGAACCTGAGAGTTTACTTTTTTGATTTACTATAGGCCTGGAAGAAGCAGAGAGGAGGAAAATAAATATTGCTTTAACGGTGACAAGAGAATAAAGTACAACAAGCGAAGGGATTTCATCCTTTTGTTGGCATTCCTACAGGTCTAAGAGGAGCATTATACTTGACACACAGTCTTGCTGCAAACAGAAGCCAAATTCTCAAAGGCTTCATAAAATCATGAATGTTAGAAACATGATCCAAACATTAACAGACTATTTTTTAACCAATGTTGATGTTTCTACTTCTTTAAAGTGAATATGGTCTGACTGCTATTTCAAAACAGCATGTTTTGATGGAGTGCTTTTGTTGTTTATTTTGTATGTTCAATTTCTGTTCCTTTAAAATTATATGCAGTTCTTCAAAACTTTTATTTGGTATGGGGAAAACAAAATCTTTATGTTTTTATGACAAATTGATTCTCTGCAACCTACTTATTGGAGAGTGATCTATATCCCAACCTTGAATAATACATGAAGAGAAAAAATAAAAGTATTCACAAGAAAGTCTGTGACATCAAGGATAGAATATTAATTTTGTGGCTACATGAACTGAAAAGAAAATTTGTCCCAGTAGGATTTTTTTAATTTTTTTTAGGAATAATTATTTAAATGAAAGTTTAGTAGATAAATGCATAAATGTTCTTTTCATCTTTCACAGGCAAAGAAGAGAAAAATTATTGTCAACAAACTTGGGTAATATTTCCTGTGTGGAATATATTACTTTCATCTATCTTCTTTCCTAAATGTTGTAAGTCAAATTTAGAGACCTAATACTTGCTCAAAATAATTTAAACATAGTTCTTCTCCATTTTATCGTCCTGCTTCCCTCAGACCATGTCAAAAACTCTCCTGAATCTTGTTGGGTGATTTTAATAAGCTTATCACATCTGTATGTATTCCTAAAAAGTATGTTGCATATTTTTTTAAACTTTATAGCACTGTATGTCATCTCTGGAAACATGCTTTTTCATTGAACATTGTCTTGCTAAGATTTATCCATAGTACCACAATGCTGTAATTCATTCGACTTATATAATTTACATATGATATAACGAATTTATTAACATATAATTTATTTGCTTTGTTTTTATGAATAATGTTAAATACATTTTCTACGCATTTCCAGGTGTGCATGATACCTTATTAGGTGAGGAAATGCCAAGGCAAAGGATATGTGAATTTCAACCTTACAAAATAGTGATAAACAGCTTTCCAAGTTGCCTATTGACTTGTACTCTCACCAATGATATCTAAGATTTATATTTTACATCCTTCCCACAATTAGCTATCATCAGATCTTTTTATCTTTTGTAGGAAGCAATTTTAATGTGAAAAAATTTTATGTGAACTAACTCTACTCCCAAAATAAATTTTCTACCTCTAAAATTTAAAGCTGTACATCAAATACAATGCCTCTATCCTGGTGGTAGACAATGTGAGGTTTAACAGTTAATCCTTTAACTTAGAGGAATAGTCCCATCATGGCCAAGACTCCTGGACCACTAAATATTATGTCGTGTATCAGGTTCCTGATTCTCCATTGGGTTTATCTTTTATCCTGTAGCACTTTACTGACGTTTCAATGGAATTAGTTGCTTTGTTTTTTACACATCCAATTTGCAGTGTGTCATTAATATAATGGATCAGCAATCCATGGATTGTGACATTATGTAGCCTATGAAGGACTAAGGTCCCTGAAGACTATACTGCAATAGCAAGCAGAAGAATTAACATAGCCCTGGGGAAAGACAGTGAATATATACTTCTGTCATTGGCAGGAAAGGGCTAATTTCTTTTGATTTTCCCTACTAATAGAATAAAAATAATACATTCAGTAGATCATAAACTGTGTTGACTTACAGCTGTAAAAAACTACATCTGTAATGGCAGCTACAATTGGGACAATCAAGAATGAAGCGTTCTTCCTTCATTGTTGTTGTTTAGTCACTAGTTGCGTCTGATTCTTTTGCGGCCCCACAGATTGTCGCCCAGCAGGCTCCTCTGTCCATGGGATTTCCTAGGCAAGCATACTGGGGTGGGTTGCTGTGCCCTCCTCCAGGGGATCTTCCCAAACCAGGGATCAAGCCTGAGTTTCCTGAGTCTCCTGCATTGCAGGTGAATTCTTAACTGCTGAACCATCAGGGATGAAGTGAAAGTGAAAGTTAAAGTCACTCAGTGAAGTCCTACTCTTTGCAACCCCATGATACAGTCCATGGAATTCTCCAGGTCCGAATACTGGAGTGGGTAGCCATTCCCCTCTCCAGCAGATTTTCCCGACCCAGGAATCAAACCAGGGTCTCCTGCATTGCAGGCAGATTCTTTTTCTGCCTTTGCTATAATCTATTTAATTTTTCAAGGGGACAGGGTGTTTGTAAGTGTTCCTTGAACTGTATCTGCATCATTCCAATCCCTGTCTCTGTGAGCACTTTGTCTCCTCTTTTTCTGAGTGTTATCTCTCTCTGCCTTTCTCTTTTCTGGACTGTATAATTGGATTTAGGGGCTACCCAAATAATACAAGATAATCTCCCCACGTTGAGATCCTTAACTTAATCACATCTGCAAAGACCTCTTTTCCTTATAAGATAATATTTACAGATTTCAGGGATTAGCACCTGATACTCATCTTTGAGTGTCCACTATTCTGCCTCTGCCTTCTGGCCCCTAAAGATTCATATCTCTCCCTCATGAAAAGTACATTTATGCCATTCCCAAATCCATCAAATTCTCAACCCGTTACAGCATCGTGTGTGCATGCTCAGTCATTTCAGTCATGTCCAACTCTTTGTGACCCTATGGACCGTAGCCCACCAGGCTCCACTGTCCATGGAATTCTCCAGGCAAGAATACTGGAGTAGGTTGCCATTTCCTCCTCCAGAGGATTTTCTAGACCTAGAGATCCAACCTGCTTCCCTTACGTCTCTTGCATTGGCCGGCAGTTTCTTTACCACTGGGAAGCCCTCATTATAGCATCAACTCAAGCCAAAAAATCTCTTCTAAATATCATCACCTCAAAAGTCCCAAATCTAATCATCTAAATTAGATATAGGTGAAAGCCTGCATATGATCCATGCTGGGGTAAAGCCTTGGGTGATTTAGCACAGGGACAATGTGAATGTCAGATGGCAGCAGCTTGAGCAGCACTGTTGGGTCCTGTGAGAAGACTGCAGTCATGTGTTCCTGAGTGTCTTCCTTGGCAGTCCCTGTCATTGACAACTGTCATATCTGAGTAGAAACTCAGGCTTAAATGTCACTGTTCCAGATTTCAAGGTGCCTTTCTTTTCCTGTAAAGGCTGCAACTTTGACGTAAGACCCGCTTCAAAGCTGCACATTGTTGTCTCTGTAGCTCTACCACCCACGGTGAAAAGTGCTTTGGAAAAGAGGAAATGTAGATTTAGTTGGGAGAGACCAGGGGCGTCACAAGGCTGGGGGTGGTGTGCAGGGTGGACTTCACTGAAAAGCTGGGATAGCCTTGCGGTGGGAGGCACCGCCATGTTCGCAGAGCAGCCAGGAAACAGAGGAGCAGGAGCCCCTGAGAAGGAAAGGAGCCGTCATTCCCCATCTCACTGTCTTCGTGAGGTCTTTGAGTGGCCATTACAGGGCTTCTATAGGAAGTTTCTGATTTTAGAAGGTCAGCTGGTGAATTAACATTTAGTGTTTCGCCCCTTTACAACCTGGACAAATGCCCTTCACTGGTGTAAGCGTTCCCTGATGGTAGCATTCTTCACTCTGCTTTATCCTGACACCCTGCCCAGGTCTCTCTGGGTCCCCTTCCTCCTGAGTCCACTGGTCCTGACATCTGACTGCTCTGACCGCTCTGGGATGTGATTCGCACGATTCTCGTATTCACTGTGCTCACTTACATTTCGTCTCTTGCCTCTTCGCTCAGTCCAATCACAGCTCTGCTTTCACTCAGTCTCGGGTTTTGGAAATCCACAAAATACAGAGATTCTCCCGAGCTTTTGGTTCTACTAGTCCTGTGTCACAATGCAGGGCGCTAACTGCTATATGCTATGCGTGTCAGTCAGCACAGACAGAGGATGCTCTGGCAGCACACATTAGGACCATGATATTCTTTCAAAATTGCTCACACTAATTTCTACATATTGTGTTATGTGGTCATACATCTCACATCTTATACAACAACCTTATTACAGTTGCCAAATATCGTTAAGCACACAAAAATTTTCTTTGGCTTACAACCTATACAAACTCATAGAGCAACTGAACGCCTCCTCTCCAAAAAATATGCTTAATATCGTTTTGATTTTTCCTATAAATAGAAAAATAGAATGATCTATTCTCACAGTTCTGCTGAATATTATTTGAACTTTGGGGAATTAAAATGGTAGATAACCTTGCTGGTAGTTGATTTTTACTCTAGCAGAAGAACTGGAGTATGTTTTGCTGGAAATAGTACTCAACCTATAGAGATGAAGTGTAGCTTTTACTTTGTTTTCTCATATATTTCAAAGCTATATTTAAGCAGTGTTAGGAAAATATTTAACAAAGTGTGGATAATACTGTTCTTTTCTATAGAACAAAACACATGGTAAGTTACAATATCTTGTCCTATCACAAATGTATTTTAAGTATATTGAAAACATGAACATTTGAACCATTCATTTGCTCACATATGTTGTAATTAGTACCATGTCCAAAGCAATGTGCTGGACAACACAAGGGGTGTAAAGGTGCATAAGGCAAGAATTCTTGCCCTCAAGAGCTTATAATGAAGGAGATTTATGTGCAAATATATCAAAATAACATGTAAAAGTGAAAATGAAGTAAACATATTCCAAATATTCAATTTAAAAAGACCCCCTAAATTGGGCTTAGTAAGTCAGAGTAAACCAAATCTTAAATATCTCCTCTTACAAAACAAAATGATATGAACAAAAAATATGGGGGGAAGCCATAGAAAGATACCATCAGAAATCAAACTAAAGAAGGTCTTGGTGGACACCAAAATAGTGAAATAGAAATTTCCAAAAATCTACTCTGCTAGGCTTGTTACAAGTTCATGTAACAACAAATCATACCTTTCAGAAGGGTTAGGGTAAAGAGCTCTAATTTTTTTAAATCTAAAAAACTCTTACTAATAATCTGCAACTACAGAAAGAGAAAAAAAGAGGAAGTCTGCTGCCAATAGAGAAGGTCTAGAAATTACTAATACAATATAGAATCCTCTGCTCTACCACCTTGACAGCCACTCAAGAAAGAAAAAGAAAAAAATTAAACTACTGTTTAAAACGTTGGTGCATTTGTGCTGGGAGAGCAGAGTATTAATATTATTAACTGCTTGGGCAATAAGTAGAACAAAATAAGGGAAATGTTCCTATTATATGGACGCTATTAACAGGTACCAAAAAAATTTTGCCTCCTCTGCATCCCTTCCTGGGGTTGGGAAGACAAAGGTAAACCAGGAAGGTTAACAGCTGAGGCTGTCTCTCTCTGTCTGTTTCCTTCCCTCTGTCGCAGAGTAAAGGCACCAGAGTCACGTGACTTGGGAGAATGAGTCAAAGCCTGGTAAAGGCAAAGCCTGTGCTCATATGGCATCTTCCTTAGACAAGAAATGTAACGAAACTGCGGATAAGAAAAAGTCAGTCCTGCCAATCAGATGAAGTAAGAAGGAATTCAAGCAGACTAGATTAAGCTGTTCATATGAAAAATTGACCAGTAAAGAATGAACATAGAGACAACATCCATATACCCGTCTCTTACTTCTAGTAGCAGGGAACAGAGAATAAACCAGCAGATTAATATAAAATAATTGGTGATAAGTACAGGGAGAAGCGAAACAGAGGGATGGAGAGGGTGGAGGGAGGGGCTACTTTATGGAAGGTGGTCAGGAAAGGCCTCTCTGCAAAGGTGACTTTGGTACAGACAGGACCATGCAGATACTTGGGAGAGGAATGTTCCTGGACGGGTGACACAGCAAGTGAAGAAGAAGCATGCATGTCACATTTCCAAGAAATGTCATCAGAAGCAGAGTTGGCAAGGGGGAGAGCAGTAGAGATGGTGGGAGAACTTAAAGGCAGTCAGTGGAGGGAGAGTGCTGGTAAAGATCAGGCAGGGCCTGGCTGGCTGAACAAGGGCCTCGCTATTTACCCTGAGTGAGAGGGGCAGTGAAAATCTTGCAGAGGATGATGCCAGCTGCTCAGTGAGGAGATGATAAGTAGCAGAGGTGGAAGCAAGGAGACAAATTTCTGAGGATGTTGCAAGGACCTGGGTCAGGGGTCAGTAAACCTTTTCCTTAAAGAGCTAGCTAGTAAATGTTTTTGGCGCTGAAGACCATATGGTCTCCGTGGAAATGACTCAACTCTGTGATTGTACTGTGAAAGCAGTCAGGGACAATATGTAAACAAATGGGCATGGCCGGATTTGTTCCTCCCATTGTCCTGGCTATAGTTTGCATACTCCTGATCTACATGACAGCCTCAAACAGGATGGTATCCAGAGAGCTGTTGAGATGTTGTTGGATCCTGGATAGTTTTTGATGTAACCACCAGTGGAATTTGACAGTAGATTACAGTTAAGACATGAATTAAAGACAGAAATCATGGGTGACTGCAAGAGTTTTGTCTTATGAACGTCCAAAGAAAAGAGTTATCTTGGCACAGTTACACAGGTTGTGCACTGCACAGGGCTGCACATTAAAGAGGATCCTGATTACACTGTAGAAATACTCATTTGTGTATTTATGATTATAATTTTCTATCTAAAATGGCTTTTATAACAAAATTTATATCATGATGGTTTTCTAAAAGGTGGAAATAAAGAACCTGGAGGAAGGAACTTCTTGTACTAACTCACACTAATTTTCTCTGTAAGTTAGTGGTGACTGTGGTCTAATTTTATAGAAATTGTGATTCCGTTTCATACATTTTCTTGACATATTCTCAACCTAAGAGTCCTAATACAGAAATGTAATTTGGGGCCTTATAATATAAATAGCAGTATGAGGTTGATGACCATCTCATGAATTTTGGTTGCACATGTGAACAATTTATCTTTAATTATCTGCATTGCTTAATATAACTTTTTCATAGAATTGCAGCTATGCTGACATGAATCTTTGGGTCCCAGTGAATTCTAGTAGCATCATCACTAGCATTCAAAGAACACATGTGAAGAGAATTAATTTGAAGTATATTTTGATATGCTTCCCAGGTGGCTCACTGGTAAAGAATCTACCTGCAAATGCAAGAGAAACAGGAGACACAAGTTCGATCCCTGGGTTGGGAGGATCCGCTGGAGGAGAAAATGGCAACGCACTTCAGTATTCTTGCCTGGAAAATCCCATGGACAGAGGAACCTGTCAGACTACGGTAAATAGGGTTGCAGAGAGTCAGACACAACTGAGCACACACACACACATATTTTAAAATACCTTAATTAATTAGATTTTATACAAAATCTAATGTTAGGTTTCATATAAAATATAGATTAATAAAAAAGAAATGCAGTCTTTATTGGTTTTTAAAATTCAAGACATAGATACATGCAAAAATATGTCAGTTGTGAAATTAATTTTCCTAATGAGTTAATCAATCCCTTAGCATGCCAACTATCTTAGTAGTTGCAGTGTATTTCTTCATATAGTTTTAAATGCATCCATTTACTACAATGAAAGAACAGTTCATTCTCCTTACTAGGACACCCTGAAAGTGTTGACACTTTCATTAAATATGAGTATATTACTCCAAGTAGTCACATACCTAACATGACTAGCCACTAGAAAAATACATATTAAAACCAAAATTGGAATACCACTTCATACCCACTAGGATGACTGTCATCAAATAACAATGAAGTTGTAAAGCAATTATCCCTCAATAAAAAAATAAATTAAAAAATAAATAAATTAAAAAAAAGATGGCAAAATAAATAGACAACAACAACAAAATAAAACAACAATGAAGCAAACAAATAAAACAGAAAATAACTTGTGTTGGCAAAGACGTGAAGTATTTGAAACCCTTGTTACTTGCTGGTGGGAATGTAATATGGTGCAGACACTGTTGGAAACAAAACTGTGGTTTTTCCTCAATTAAACATAGAATTACCATATGATCCAGCAGTTCTTTTCTGGATATATACCTCCAAAAAACTGCAGGGCTGAGGGTTTCTCTAGTGGCTCAGTGGTAAAGAATCCACCTGCCAATGGAGGAGACATGGGTTCAGCTCCTGATCTGGGAAGATCCCCCATGCCTTGGAGCTACTGATCCCATGCACCACAATTACTGAGCCCATGCCCTAGAGCCTGGGAGCCTCAACAATTGAGCCCACAAGACTTAGAGCCCATGCTCAGCAAAAAGAGAAGCCACCACAAAGAGAAGCCCATTCACTGCAACTGAAGGGTAGCCCCCATTTGCCATGACAGAAAAGCCCACCCAGCAAAGAAGACCCAGTACAGTTCAGGCACTCAGTCATGTCCGGCTCTTTGCAACCCCATGGACTGGAGCATGCCAGGCTTCCCTGTCCATCATCAACTCCTGGAGCTTGCTCAAACTCATGTCCATTGAGTCAGTGATGTCATCCAACCATCTCAGTCCTCCAGCACAGTCTCCCTTAAAAAAATTACTTAAAAAAAATTGTAAGTAGAGATTTGAAGAGATATTCATATACCTATGTTCATAGCAACACTATTCACAACAGCCAAAATGTAGAAGAAACCCAGGTGTTTAACAAAGGATAAATGAATAAATAGCATGCACATGGTATATGAAGTGAAGTGAAGTCGCTCAGTCGTGTCCAACTCTTGCTGGTGGGAGCCAGCAGCCTACCAGGCTCCGCCATCCATGGGATTTTCCAGGCAAGAATACTGGAGTGGGCTGCCATTTCCTTCTCCAGGGGATCTTCCCAACCCAGGGACTGAACCCAGGTCTCCTGCATTGCAGACAGACGCTTTACAGTCAGAGCCACAGTGAAATACTTTTCAGCTTTAAAAAGAAAAGAAACCAGATATATGTTGCCATAGGAAAGAACAATAAGAATAGTATACTAAGTAAAATAAGCTGGTGACAAAGGGACAAAAATTGTATGATTTCACTTATATAAGGTATCTAGGTTTGCCAACAAAGGTCCGTCTAGTCAATGCTATGGTTTTTCCAGTAGTCATGTATGGATGTGAGAGTTGGACTGTGAAGAAAGCTAAGTGCCAAAGTATTGATGCTTTTGAACTGTGGTGTTGGAGAAGACTCTTGAGAGTCCCTTGGACTGCAAGGAGATCCAACCAGTCCATTCTAAAGGAGATCAGTCCTGGGTGTTCTTTGGAAGGAATGATGCTAAAGCTGAAACTCCAGTACTTTGGCCACCTCATGCGAAGAGTTGACTAATTGGAAAAGACTGATGCTGGGAGGGATTGGGGGCAGGAGGAGAAGGGGACGACAGAGGATGAGAGGGCTGGATGGCATCACCGACTCGATGGGCTTGAGTTTGAGTGCACTCTGGGAGTTGGTGATGGACAGGGAGGCCTAGTGTGCTGCGATTCATGGGGTCGCAAAGAGTCAGACACGACTGAGCGACTGAACTGAACTGAGGGTAGTCAAATTCACAGAGACAGAAAGTAGAATGATGGTTGCTAGAGGTGGAGAGGAGAGCAGAATGGGGAGTCAGTGTCAGTAGGGAGTCAGTGTTTAATGGAGACAGAGCTAGTGTTTAATGGAGACAGAGTTTCAGTTGGGGAAGATAAGAAAGAAAAAACTGTATTAGAAGATATAGTGTTTCTCTTAATAGAAAACTGTAAAAAAAAAAAAAAAAGTAAAAAAAAAAAGAAAACTGTAGGAGGGAAAAATAGTGGAACTAAGTCATGGGAAATGTTCAGGGTTTAAAAAAAAAAGTTGAGAGCCTCTAATTATGGTGTCAGCCAAAATGCAGGTTTTCCTGTCCATGAGTGGAGTTAAACACAAAGTTTTCTTCCATAAAATCTCCCCTCCTGGTCCAAACTGGATGTTAAGCATCTGCAGGAGAGGAGAAAAGGAAATTCCATCCTTCTGGCAACACCATGGGTTCAATCACAGCTGCAGAAAGTGACTGGGAAAGAATATTATTTCCAATCAACGTTCCTAAGTAACATTCACTTTAAGAACAGTAAAAATTAAACTGAGCTAGTAAAACACTGCGTGGAAACAAGAGGGGAACTGGGCGTCTATAAAATACTAATGTCCATTGTGCCGGGCGTGTTGGACTTGTCAGAGGGTGTTGCCTCAGAAAGCAATTTGAGCAAACTAACTTGAAATGTCTTTTCTCACTGTGTGAAGTGTAACTGCTGTTATCTTTGAATTCCAAAAGGTTGCCGGGCTGTTACCTCCTGAATTCCACATGGTTGCCAGCCTGTGCCCTTCTTTAGTGCCCTCCCCCAGAGCAAAGACCCCGTGTTTCACCAGGTTGGATGGCCCCATTGGTGTGGCCCTAACAATGGATGTTCGTTTTACCTCCATAAAAGGGTTTAATGATTAAAAGGCCACACCATAGCACTCAGCCACAAAACTCTCTCTTTTGCTCCCATGAAGCCCCTCTGATTCAAAGTGTTCTTTTGGAAGGCTCAGGAGAGGTTCTCACTCTACTAGGCTGCAGAAACATCTGCATTTTTATCCATTACCTTCTACGCAGTGCACATAGTTAATATGTAATTAATAAAACACCCTTCCCTGGAGTGACACACAATAATGCCTGGTCTCCCACCAACCTCGCTCTGGCTCCAATAAAGCAGGGCTGGCTTTAGATCCTTGTTTCCTCATTCAGAGCTGGTAATAAAACCGGTCACAGGCTTATCTAGCCAGCTTACATCTTAATCTTTTTTTTTTTTTTCTTTCTCTCTTCTTCCGTCTCCTTGAAGGAAAGCCCCCCAAAAAGAGGGAGGGCTGTGAGGGGGAGGGAAAAAACCCATACAACAACTACAGACGTCTTTTTTTTCTTTTATTGAAATATAATTGCTGTTCAATATTATACAGATTATAGGTATACAATATAATGATTCACAATTTTTAGAGGTTATACTCCATTTGCAGTTATCATAAAATATTGGCTCTACTTTCCATGTTGTACAATATATCCTTATAGTCTATTTTATACCTAATAGCTTGCACCTCTTCAATCCCTACCCCTAAGCTGTCCCTCTTTCCTTTCCCTCTCCTCACTGGTAACCACTAGTTTGTTCTCTATAGATTTTCTCTCCCTCTCTCTTTTTTACATTATTGGAGCTTATTAGGGAGGGAGGAGGTGAACCAAACCCAAAACACACAAAAAATATTGAAGCTGGATGGGGAGAGAGCTAAAAGGGAGTCTAAGGAAGAGATACAATGGAAAAAATAATAATGAAAGGAAAAGCACTCCAATATCAATGTGATTTTAAAAGATGAGCAGGTTGAGTTCAGACTGGTATGGGCAGAGACCTGGTGTAGACCAGTAGCTGGGGTGGTGATGCTGCCCTATCCTGGTATCAATGTGCCACTCCAAGTCCACAGTGTCCCCAAAATACCCTCATGTCCACAGTGCCATCCCAAGCCCACAGTGTCCCCAGCACACCCTTCTTGTTGCTTGGCCCTGCAGATCTCTTCCTTCTGGATTTGCTCTGACCCGACCAGGAGTTCCAGCAGTGACTGGTAAGTCCAGAGATTAGATGATACATCATTTTAGCTCCTCTTGAACCACTGTGCATACACTCAGCAAATTGGAAAGGAGGCATCTTGGTAAACATATTCTTTGGAACGCATCCGTGCTTCCCTCTCTCTGCTACTTGATGAGGTTTGCTCTCTCAGCCTGGGTGCACCGTGTTTCTTTCAAACAAGTTTACATCTTGATTTTTTCAGAACATGCCTAATTATCTCCTAAAGGTTCTTGAATAACAGTCTTTGAAGATTAAATGCTTTTCTAAAGCTAAATCCTGTAACTTTTGTGACTGGCTGGTCAAATGAGCACATTTTTGTTTGGAAAATACTGGAAGTAGTACTTGAAAATAAAAGGATTCAACTGTTATTTGTAGAACACACTCAGTTAAAATCCAGAATCTGTGATCACTGGAGGATGTCTTTTTGACTCTTGACCTCAGTGGATAGGATATGAATAAGCACTAGATATTAGAAATACCAAATGGTCCTGAAAGAGCTGTAATATCTTATATGACAGTCCGTTCAATAGTTCACGCATTCTTCCCAGTATAAGTACTTTTACTTTGAAGTGAACCAATAATCAGAAAACAATGTCAGTGTGTCTACTTGATTCTGAACCAGAGCCTAAGGGCTACCCATCCTCTCATTTCTTTTATAACAGGACTGGGACTGCTCACCTGGGAGCCACTTGATCTTCCACAGACTGAGAAACTTTCAGAAATCCTTATTGAATGGAAGCTGGGAATCCCTTCAGATTTTACTGTCCTTTTCCTGAACTCTCTTCAGTGGCTTTACTAACTAATGCCTTGAAACTGCAACTTAAAGAAAAGCAGCGACCTCACCTTAATCATATCTAAGTACGGTGATGACGCTGTGTGTCCTTTCTAGCTGCTGTGGGAAATTCAATGAAACATTTCTCAGAATGCCTGCTGTTTCACCTGTAAAGTGAGGTTGCAGCTAGCTGTTCAGTCGCTCAGTCATGTCCGGCTCTTTGTGACCCCATGGACTGTAGCTCAACAGGCTCCTCTGCCCACGAGATTTTCCAGACAAGGATATTGGAATGGGTTCCCATTTCCTTCTCCAGGGGATCTGCCCAACCCAGAGACTAAACCCACATCTGCTGCATCGACAGGCAGATTTTTTCACCACTGAGCCACCTGGAAAGCCCAAAGTGAGGCTGATAGTACTAAAAAAGGACTTAGGGAGTATTATACAAAAAGTAAAATATTATTGTGTCTTTTCCTTAGGTAAATAGAAGCTCTAAGGAATATTCTGGAAGAACTGACTAGTGTGTATTTGCTCTAAATAGTTTTTAACACCAGGGCTCAGTAGAGATTTATATTGTCAGGATTTAAGTGTCGGTTCTCTATTTGACTCTATTTGATTGAAATTTAGTCTAAATGTCATTTGTGATAGGGTGGCATTTTTCTTTCTCTGCATCAACTAGTTTGTTTAAACTTCCTGGGCCACAGTTTCTTCATCTGAAACCAAACTGATGAAAAGTTGCTGACATTTATCATAATAAAGTGAAAGTGAAGTTACTCAGTCATGTCCGACTCTTTGCAACCCCGTAGACTGTAGCCCACCAGGCTCCTCCGTCCATGGGATTCTCCAGGCAAGAATACTGGAGTGGGTTGCCATTTCCTTCTCCAGGGTATTTTCCTGACCCAGGGATTGAACCCAGGTCTCCAGCATTCTAGGCAGACGCTTTAACCTCTGAGCCACCATACCCAAATCATAATAGAATCACTATATTTTGACAGGATATTCAGACTACCATAATGGCATATGAAGATTTATGCTACAGTTTAAACAATATCTCCAAACTTTATGTACACAAACAACATATGATATAATATTATATATATGTATTTCTTGTATCTAGTGCTGAAAAAGTTTTTTTGCAAATCATAAATAATACATACAGCATTTGTATTATATGAATACTGAAACAAAATCATAATTAAATTGTACTAATATGTATTTGGAGATAAAACATCTTTTTTTTTTCACTTGAAAGTGTCATGATCAAATTTTGAAAAATGAGTAGCCACTAGAATTTACTGTTCTGCTTTAGAATAATCAATAATAGTCATTCTACAGGTGATGAGTTTATTAAACTCAAAATACTGATGAGGTTTCATTCTCACTGTTCCAATCAAAGCATTATGTGTGGTAAAATTTTTAATTTTTTTCAATAATTTATTTATTTTTTTTAAATTTTATTTTATCTTTAAACTTTACATAATTGTATTAGTTTTGCCAAATATCAAAATGAATCCGCCACAGGTATAATTTAATAACAATATGCCTGATATGCAGAAATTATCTCTATAAGTTACCTATCAGAGTACTATTTATTTATGTAGTATTTTCATTAATATAATTTAATATTATTTAGGCCAGATACCAATTTTATTTAAGCTAAAGTCTTTTTTGAAAAAAGAGGGAAAAATTACACATTTCAGACTTGAGGCTCTCAGTCCTTAGAAACCCGTACAAAACTGACGGGCCAATAGTGATTGGGGATAGCTGGTGCCAAAACTTTTGGAATCACTGAGCATCTTCCCTGCTGGCCACACTGGAACCCCTCATCCCAAAGCTGAGGTTAGCTTACACAAATAAAGGGGAGGAAAGCTTCAAAAGAAGCTTCTTACCCTTGATTCCAGTGCATACATGGGTCAGGAGAGGATATAATGTTTGTAGAGGGGATTAACCCCCTGCTGATTCCTCTAGTCTGAGAACACTGAGTTCTGCACCCCTACCCCCATCAAAGTGGGGGGTGTCTAGGATCAGCTGACCCTTCCAGAGCTATAATTTCCCCAGAATAATTTCCTGACAACAAATGCTCAAAACTCAATGTAAATGGTATAGTGTCTGCAAACTCCACATTCGCCCAAAGGTTTCATCTCAGGCAGAAAAATAACAGCATGGAGTGGAGTGGAGGGGCAGAGAGTGTTCCCCTGAGAAAGTAGATAGATCAGGACGATGCAACCTTTAAAGCAAAATTAATGGTAAAAATAGCTTCATCCTAATATCGACTTAGACAGTCATTGACTTCTGACTTTAGATAAAACTGTGATCTCAGAATCTCTGTTCCCTGGAATTAGCCACATACAACTGGAATTAAAGTCCCCTTTTCACCTAGAAATCGGAGGACAGGGAGAAATATGCTTGTTCATTATCTTTTTCCTTTACAAAAATAAATCAAAAGTAGAGACTGTCTTCGGGGGCTCAGTGAATGTAAAAGTGTTTCCCCCGCACCTCTGTTTGCTGAACACAGGAATAAGAGTGAACATGATAATCTGTATTTGATCATTAATATATTTATCCTTGCTGTTCCTAGTCTTTTAGGTTATAAAACCTAGGAAGGTCAAGGATAATGTCTGTTTACCTTGCCTGGTAACCTTGCATTTAACACAGCGCCCCACGCAATGAACACCTGGCTAATGCTGGCCCACCATCATGATGCTGGTGTTGATGCAGGTGGCTGGAGTTTGCTTAGTTCCATCTAGTCCTGTGTTGAGTAGGTGGTACCTAGGCAGCCACAAGTTTAAACCCCAACCTGATAAACTGACAAGTATCACCTACGGTGAGCTAATTACTTGCTTTTCAGCCCCAACCCCTACTATTTCCACGGTTGGGCTCCAGCATATAGTAAAAGGCAGAGTGCCAATCACTAGCAAGTGTGAATAATACCCAAATAACACCACCAGATTGTGTTGGTCTAAAGTGTCAAATCAAATTTTCCACGAGCATTTCTGAGAAATATCCAAAATAATACTAAAATGGGGTGTTAAACCTTTCCAGATTGTTGGTGAGCTTTTGCTTGGGGGGAAAAAGAAACAACTGAGCTTCTTAGATGGGGGTCAGTGTTCTCCCATTCTTACAGGGGCAACTAAAAGAAAGCATAGCAAAAGAAGCAGCAGAGATGGGGGAACTTCATCTTCCCTAGGAGCTCATTTTCCTGTCTACACGTAGGATGCATGGATGAAGGAAAAGAGATGTCCACCAGCTTTTAATCCCATTTCTTTTATGAGATGTCATACTCCTCTTCCTTTAAACCTATGTTTCTACTACCATTTTACTTAGGTAATGAAGGACTGAGTTTTCTGCTTTAGGTGATTTGTAACAAGTCTTTTAATTTGCCAAAGGATTGTGTTGCCTAAATTTTGTATTATTAGTAGCGTGCAGCATACCAAATGTGTTTCTTTGATGTATTCAGAAGGAAGAAAAGGTAAGTGTTGATATATAGTACTAGAGTCACAAATCAGGATCTTATTTTGCTTCAGAATGCTTTGAAACAATGAATTATGAAGATAACTCTGTTTATGAACTTGTCCTTATTAACTTAGTAATTAGCAAGATCTTGGAATTCATTAGACATTGCAGCTGGAATACTGCTTCAGTTTTAACACAACCAAATGAACGAAAAAGGCAATAATAAATAAGTTGATATCCCTTTCCTGCTTCTTACATTTTTCTAAGGCTATGTTGTGCCTAATTAAACCATATTTTAGATTAGAAATTTTTTTAAAGTAGCATTATCACATTTTTTAAAACATGAAGACAGAATATACTTCCGTTTGGAAAAGTCTGTCACCAATAAAGTTATGGACAGAGTTGTAGAGCTACATCTTTTTCTTCATTTAACTCAACAGGAAGCCTTGCAAGCATGAGAAAAAGTTAGCAAGGTGGATTCCAGAAAGTTCCTTCCTGTCCTTTAATTCTCAAAGCAAACCAACCCCACCCCCATATTCTAGAATTCTGTTCAAAATTCTACTCAGTGCAGTCAGCTAAGTCTCAGTTCTAGATTGGTACTTGGTGAATAACCTCTTCATTAACTCTTAATACTTCTGGTATTTGTTTCAAGTATGAATTTAAACTCATTCAGAAATTAATATATTCTTTTTCCATTTCATGATCAGAATTTTCTGTAATGTTATAAATTTTACATAAATTCTGTGAAAGAAGGTTGGAACCCAAGACAGATTTACGTCAGCAAAGCCAGGATTCAAACTGCAGCCATGAAATTAAAAGACACATTCTCCTTGGAAGAAAAACTATGACTAATCTAGACAGCAAATTAAAAAGCAGGGACATCAGTTTGCCAACAAAGGACTGTCTAGTTAAAGCTATGGTTTTTCCAGTAGTCATGTACGAACATGAGAGTTGGACTATAAAGAAAGCTAGCACCAAACAATCGATGCTTTTGAACTGTGTTGGAGAAGACTCTTGAGAGTCCCTTGGACAGCAAGGAGATCCAACCAGTCAATCCTAAAGGAAATCAGTCCTGAATATTCATTGGAATACTAATGCTGAAGCTGAAACTCCAATATTTTGGCCACCTGATGCGAAGAACTGGCTCATTTGAAAAGACCCTGATGCTGGGAAAGATTGAAGGCAGGAGGAGAAGGGGATGACAGAGGATGAAATGGTTGGATGGCATCACCGACTCGATGGGCATGAGTCTGAGCAAGCTCTGGGTGTTGGTGATGGATAGGGAAACCTGGTGTGCTGCAGTCCATGGGGTCGCAAAGAGTTGGACATGACTGAGCAACTGAACTGAACTGATACAGTTTATTTGAGTTCCTTTAGTGCCATCTGCAAAGGGGTATTCAGTTCATTCTGATTGGAAAACATGCTACATGGCAATTTCCCCCTTTTTTACTCTAAATTTATGTTATATTTTTCTTTAAAAATTGCTTCTTTGTTGCATTAAATTCTAATATTTAATGATACAAGTTATACTCTCTTCTCCAGACTCAAACTGCTGGATTCCCTAACACAGATTTAGGTTCCTTCTGTATTCTGGCAGCTTCCTCCTAGCCCAGTCCTGCCTGTCAATGTCTCTTTGAATGTATAGGTAATACGAACATAGAGTAATACACGAGGACTGATCAGTTTATGAAGGAAGGTCCTATCACTTCCTTAGTTCTGAAGACCATACACCTATTAATAGAGTCTGATTGTATTTATTTGGCAAGGTACTTTAGCCAGGATTGTTCCAGAAAATAAAGCCCAAGGTCAGAGCTCTTATGCAGATAAAAGCTTATGTGCAGATAGTGTAGTGGGGGAAGTAGAACCAGGAAATAAAGAATAAAACAGAATGAAGAAAAGTCAGAGGGTCACCAGTGTGGGTAACTGGGCGTCTGTCCACCCACAATACTCTGAAGAGCTGAGTAATGCACCTCAGAACTGTCTGTGGGAACAGAGGACGGTCTCATGTATCCACTGGCTCCCTTCCCTCATTAATCCCTGGTCAGGGGACGTCACTGACCCTGGGCTGTCAGGCCCCTCACCCTTCCAGGTCTGTGCACGTGCAAGGTCAATTCTGACATGAGGGATATGAAGACATGAGGGGAGTCAAGACATGAGGGGAGTCAAGACATGAGAGGTATGAAGTGCCCAGAAGTGAAGCCTCTCACCAGCAGCAATGGCTGTAACAAGTGGGCTGAGAGGATGAGGGGGATAGGGACAAGAGGCATCCAGAGCAGATAACCGCATCCCAAGACCAAGTCATATTTAACTTGAAGTTTGCTAACCCTGTCAGTCTTTTATTTCTGTACTACTGGGTTTCTTGTTGGTATTATCTAAGATTTCACAAGTTATATATCCCAAATATTCTAGAGAGAGATTGAACCTTTGAGATTATTTTAGAGATAAGAAAATGGGGGCACAAAATGGGGCAACAGATCTCCCATAGTCACAAAATTAATCTAAATAGCTGCTTCAGTTTTCTGATGCACTTTGTGGAGGTCTTTTAAATTACCCTTTGGGGAAATATCTCTTAGACTGCTAGAACTACAGAATGATGACCCAGAATTCGAATACCATCACCTTCATTAGGAGCTGTTTTTGAGCTTGATTCTGCCAATCATGCAGATGTTTATTTCTTAGCTCACTGAGTTCACATTGGTACCGGAGTTTGTTAGCAAGAGATGTCGTTATCATTGTCTTCATTCTGCTTTTCTTTATCATGCAACTAAAACCCTGAAAGTGTTTATGTTTTCTTGTTGTTGTTGTGGATTTGAGATCCAGCAGCACAAATAGCTGTGTGTTCAGATCAGGTGTGTCCAGAAACAAAGGTGGCATAGGAGAGGCCAAGAACCTCCCTGTGCCCAGTTTCCTCTTCTGTAAAATGGGGACAGTTATAGTACCACCATAAAGAAGGCTGAGCACTGAAGAATTGATGCTTTTGAATTGTGAGAAGACTCTTGAGAGTCCCTTGAAGTGCAAGGAGATCAAACCACTCAATCCTAAAGGAAATCAACCCTGAATATTGATTGGAAGGACTGATGCTGAAGCTGGCGCTCCAATATTTTGGCCACCTGATGCAAAGAGCCGACTCATTGGAAAAGACCCTGATGCTGGGAAAGATTGAGGGCAAGAGGAGAAGGGAGTGACAGAGGATGAGATGGTTAAATGGCATCACCGACTCAATGGACATGAGTTTGAGCAACTCCAGGAGGTGGTGAAGGACAGGGAAGCCTGGTGTGCTGCAGTCCATGAGATCACAAGGAGTGGGACACGACTTAGCAACTGAACAACAATAACAACAACTCATGGGGCTATTATGAAGCTAACATGATTTAATGTTTGTTAGCGCCCTATAACAGAGAAGGCAATGGCACCCCACTCCAGTGTTCTTGCCTGGAGAATCCCAGGGACGGGGGAGCCTGGTGGGCTGCCGTCTATGGGGTCACACAGAGTCGGACATGACTGAAGCGACTTAGCAGCAGTGCCCTATAATAGTGCCAGACACATTATAAGTTTTGTTAAATCACACCTATAAAATCAGTCTCTGGGGGAAAACTTTTGTTTCATTGTTGGTTTTGATTTTTTTTTTTTTAACTGCATCATCAACACTATTTTTTTTTATTCAAAATTATCTCAACTTTTCTCTTAGGTGTAGAAGAATTGGACATCTCTGTAGTTACTTATTTACATACATTTAGCTTATATTGTATACTCTCTTTTTGCTACTTATGGCACAACTTTCTATTGCAGTATTAAATATAATAAGACCACTTCCCTACTAGACTCTGGGCTATAAAAATATTGTTTGCCTAAAATTTTCCACACTGTTTTTAACAGCAAATAATAATTTTTAGAAACAACAAATGAACAACAGCAACAAAATAACTCTAAAAAAGTAGAAGAAATAAAGATGTGTCAGTTGTACCTCCTGATACAAATTTAATTGCAGTAACCACTTGGATGGGGTATTGTGTTGATGGCTCTTGTTTTGGTCTCATTTAAGCTGAAAAACATGTATCCATTATGAGCTGTATTTAATATGATTATGATGGCTTTTCCATCAAGTGGAAATAGCAATAGCCCCATCATCTTTCTCACAAGTTTTATATAATTGAAAATTTTCACTTTTGAAAAATGTAACACTTTTGCTGTTAAGCAGCATTTTGCCCATATGACTTGATTCAAAAAATCAGTAATTAAATATGCTACCAACTTTAAAATAGTCTGTTTGCATAAGTTATTATTCGTGAATAGACGGATTTGTTTATTCTTCCTGAGGATGGGAACACAGCCACATCTCCTTTAGAAAGTTCAAAAGCTGCAGTGCCTCCTTGCTGACAATTGCTGATGAGATAGTCAGAGGAGATTCAGGAGTTGTCTTGACAAAACAGTAATTTAGAAACTTACTGTCCGTCGGCTGCTTCTGTTTGAAATATCTTGACAAGGCAGTGTCTGTAGGATGATTTTAATTCTTGATCTTTCAACATAAATTTCCACCCCTTCCCCGCTGTCTGTTGGCAGTAGGAGCACCAGCTCAGAAATCTGTAAACACGCTGGCTGTTTTAAAGAAAATTCTGGGGCATAAAGAAGTCTGCCCATCGTGGCGGCCTGGCCTGCTGGGTTCAAGCCACTGAAAGCAGCCGCCGGGGAATTTCTCAGCCTTTTGGAGACTGTCTCAGTTCTCTGAGTTTGTTCAAGTGTACCAGGGCTGTGTGCAATGGAGGACGCCTGCTGGGTGGGTTTGCTCTCCACCCAGGAGCTCAGAAAAGGTGAGAGGGCTCTTTCACATCGTCTCTTTTTCTTGAACTGACACAATGCTTTCTTCAGCAGGTCCCTCTGCCAGGGAGCGCTCTGTCTCGCATCGCTCACACTGGGACATTTTTCCACATTTCCAGGATTATGGCCACTTTTACTTAGATCTATGTGTGCTGCCTCCACGTACAAAGAAGCACTTGGGGACAGGATTAGTAGGATTAGAAGAGATTCACATATGTCCAGTTCAAGCAATTGGTATTCAAAGCTTTACACTTTCAAATGCCACCAAGAGAGAGAAAAGGGGCAGGGAGCTTGCTTTGCATTTCAGCACCTTCAAGAGAGGAACAGGGCTTTTGATTGGTGTTTAAAGCGGAGGGGATAAACAGATTCCTCCTTGGTTTAATCCAGTCCAGTACCCTGGCCTCTAATCTGGGGACCCAAATAGCAGTGCCGCTAGGCTCTAAAATCACAAACTTGTGCATTTGGGAGGTTGCTGGTGTTCCGGAACACACCACAGCACAGCTGTTTACAGCAAGTTCCTTTCCCAGTTGTGGTTTACTGTTTGATATATAAGCATTCCTTCAGGATTTCCCTTGCGAAAGATTCCTAACTCTGTGTATATGTAACTAACTGTGAAACTCAGCTTCCTGGCAATGACTTAGAGCAGAGGTTTGATTTGTTTTCATGTATATTGATGGTGGGGGTGGGAGGGGTGGTAAAGGGCAGAATGGACGACGCAAAGGGAGGGGTAATAGAATGACTCTTGAAAGCTGAAAAACAGCTATTGAAATAATGAAGTTATTTCTTGTATTGGGTTGGCCAAAAAGTTCACTTGTTTTTTCTTTCACACAACATAATGGAAAAATCCAAATGAACTTTTTGGCCAAACCAATATTTTTTTTGTAAAGACAGAAGCAGACACACCTCCACAACAGAACTAATTTTCTTATCAATCACTATTTTTTTCAGGTCATGACACAACCTATATTTTCCTCTCGATCTCCCCATCCTAGAAAGACCCATTTTCTTTTATGAAGGAACAAAACAGCCACTGAAAACAACCATGTTTTAAGGTTATACCTATTCCATGACTTCGTAAATAAACGTGTAAGAAAAGTTTTGCTGTAGATTGTATTATATGTTGTATTTTAACTTAGCAACACTGACCCCTTGATTATAAGGTTTTGTTTTGATGGATTTTGATAGTACTTTGACATCTTTCCCAAGGCTGTAGATTTTTTAAAAAGTTAACTTCTCATAAACTCTGAAATATTACTTTCAACGAAAAGATGTTGCTAAAAGTCCTATTTCTTTTTTTAGGAATAAACCTCTCTAACTAAATTTATTTTACCCATGGAAAAAGATTTACACTAGTTATTACTGGACCTGGGGTCCAGTCGCCAATCTGTCATTAATTAAATATTAACCTAAGGGAGTCATTTATTTTCTCTTTGCCCTCAGAATCTTCCTGTATAAAATAAAGAGATTGGACTAAAATGTTAATAGCTTCCATTCTTGGCACAGCATAAATGTTTTTTAAACATTAAAAAAACTTTTTAAATGTATTTCTGAATTTAAACACTCTGTATTTCTCTTCATAATCATTTTAAAAGAAGTCACTTATCTCTGCCATAGAACAGTCACATTTCACAAGACAAAGACGTTACCTTCAAACAAATTAACTGCAACATCTCTTGAGCAGGAATTACCTGAAGCAGATATTTTACAGTGAGATGATATCTCTGTAAGACATGTTCTTAAATACCAAAAAAGCTTCTGTGGTGCCAAATTACATCTGTTATCTTTTTTTTTTTCTTTTTTCCAGTTCATTTTCTCTTCTATTATTCATATTAGATAAAGTCTATTGTTTTGTCTTCAGAGTCACTGCTTCTTTCCTCTGTCATTTCCTTTCTTGTATTTTATGCTTGCAAAGAGATTTTTATTTTGAGTACTATATTTTTCACTTAGAAAATTTTTGTTTGGTTCTTTTTTATTAAATTATAGTTGAGTTGCAATATTGTGTTAGTTTCTGGCATACAGCAAAGTGATCGTCTTTTTGTATACTGTTTCATTGTAAGTTATTACAAGATACTAAATATAGTTTGTTCTATACAGTTGGACCTCATTGTTTATCTGTTTTATATATAGTAGCTTGCATCGGCCAATTCCAAACTCCTAATTTATCCCTCCCCTCCTTTCCCCTGTGGTAACCGTAAGTTTGTTTTTTATGTCCATAAGTCTGTTTCTGTTTTGTAAATAAAGTTCATTTATACTATATTTTAGATTCCATATATAAATGATATCATATAATATTTGTCTTTCTCTGTCTCATTTAGTTCACTGAGTATGATAATCTCTAGGTCTATCCATGTTGCTGCAAACAGCATTATTTAATTCTTTTTCATGGCTGAATACTATTCCTCTCTGTGTGTGTGTGCATGTGTGTGTGTGTGTGTGGTCTATATCTTCTTCATTCATCTATCGTTAGACATTCAGGATGCTTCCATGTCTTGGCTATTGTAAATAATGCTGCAGTGAACATTGGGGTGCATGTTTCTCTTTGAATTACAGCTTTTTCTTGATGTTTGCCTAGGAGTGGGATTGCTCATGGGCTCATGTGGTAACTCTATTTTTAGTTTTTCAAGTCATCTCCATACCATTTTCCATAGGGTTCCTTTTTCTTTACACACTCTCCAGCACCCTGTTTGTTGACTTTTTAGTGATGGCCATTCTGACCAGTGTGAAATGATACCTCATTGTAGTATTGATTTGCATGTCTTTAATAATTAGTGATGTTGAGCATCTTTTCATGTACCAATTGGCCACTGTATGTCTTCTCTGGAGAAATGTCTATTTAGGTCTTCTGCCCGTTTTTTGACTGCGTTGTTTGTTTCTTTGTTATTGAGTTATATGAGCTGTTTGTATATTTTGGAAATTAAGCCTTTGTTGCTTGCATCATTTGCAAATATTTTCTCCCAGTCTGTAGATGATCTTTTCATTTTGTTGATGGTTTTCTTTGCTGTGTAAAATCTTAAAAGCTTGATTAGGTCCCGTTTGTTTACTTTTGCTTTTATTTCTATTGCCTTGTGAGACTGACCTAAGAAAACATTGCTATTATTTATGGCAGAGAATGGCTTACCTATGTTTTATCCTAGGAATCTTTTTGGTGTCCTGTCTTATATCTGGCTTCCCTGGTGGCTCAGATGGTAAAGCGTCTGCCTGCAATGATGGAAGCCCAGATTCGATTCCTGGGTCGGGAAGATCCCCTGGAGAAGGAAATGGCTATCCACTCCAGCACTCTTGCCTGGAAAATCCCTTAAGCCATTTTGAGTTTATTTTTATGTATTGTGTGAGGGACTGTTCTAACTTCATTGATTTACATGCTGGGTTTTTTTATATCTCCCATTTCTTTGCCAAGTTCTTCCGCTTTTTCAACTGTCTCAAGTGTATTCGCAATTGTTCTTTGAAACATTTTTATAATGGCTACTCTAAAATCCTTGTCAGATAATTCAAATATCAGTGTTATCTTTGTGTTAGCGTCTATTGATTATTTACTCTTTCAAGTTGAGGTTTTCCTGTTTCTTAGTATGATGAGTCACTTCCAATGTGTCCAGGACATTTTGGGTTATCATGCTAGGAAACTCTAATTCTTATTCAAATCTGTTTTATTGTAAAGCAACTGTACTCCAATTTAAAACATTAAATATAAAAAATAAAATTTTAAAAATCTGTTTAATTTGCAGATCTTTATGAAAAGTACTCTAGTAGTGTTCATAGACTACTAGGGGGAGACAGGCACAGATTCTTTCCCATTGGGTGAGGATATTAATCCAGACTCTCTGCTCCTTGGAATCAGACACTGATATAACCGTTCAGATGGATCCAGTAGACACAGTACAGATTTGAAAGTCAGACAACACTGAGTTGAATCCTGTCTCCCCACTTATTTACTATGTCTCTTAGGAATATGCCACATAACCTTATTGAGCCTCAATTTCCCCATAGACTACACCTTCCAGGACTGGAAATTTTACATGCAAAGGGTCCAGCACCTAGTAGATGACTGACAAATATTAAGCATCTCTGACTATAAAGAATCAGTGTATTTCAAAAGGACATGCTGTTGAGCACACATCCAAATGTTTTCTAAGAAATAAAAACTTCACAGATCTATTTTTTTTCTCCATATTCTTTTTTACATAATTATTTTTTCTACAGATTCATTTATATGCGATACAAATACATTTGTGAAAATCTCCTCTGGGTATCAGTGGCACAACTTGCAGGCCAATACCTTTCAATTGACTTAGTCATACATTTACTTGCTTCTTGAATTACTTCACTTTCTGCCATAAGGGTGGTGTCATCTGCATATCTGAGGTTATTGATATTTCTCCAAGCAATCTTGATTCCAGCTTGTGCTTCTTCCAGCCCAGTGTTTCTCATGATGTACTCTGCATATAAGTTAAATAAGCAGGGTGACAATATACAGCCTTGACGTACTCCTTTTCCTATTTGGAACCAGTCTGTTGTTACATGTCCTGTTCTAACTGTTGCTTCCTGACCTGCATACAGGTTTCTCAAGAGGCAGGTCAGGTGGTCTGGTATTCCCATCTCTTTCAGAATTTTCTACAGTTTATTGTGATCCACATAGTCAAAGGTTTTGGCACAGTCAATAAAGCAGAAAAAGATGTTTTTCTGGAACTCTCTTGCTTTTTTGATGATCCATCGAATGTTGGCAATTTGATCTCTGGTTCCTCTGTCTTTTCTAAAACCAGCTTGAATATCTGGAAATTCACAGTTCACGTATTGCTGAAGCCTGGCTTGGAGAATTTTGAGCATTACTTTACTAGCATGTGAGATGAGTGCAATTGTGCGGTAATTTGAGCATTCTTTGGCATTTCCTTTCTTTGGGATTGGAATGAAAACTGACCTTTTCCAGTCCTGTGGCCACTGCTGAGTTTTCCAAATGCTGGCATATTGAGTGTAGCACTTTCACAGCATCATCTTTCAGGATTTGAAATAGCTCAACTGGAATTCCATCACCTCCACTAGCTTTGTCCATAGTGATGCTTCCTAAGGCCCACCTGACTTCACATTCCAGGATGTCTGGCTTTAGGTGAGTGATCACACCACCGTGATTATCTTGGTCATGAAGATCTCTTTTGTACAGTTCTTCTGTGTATTCTTGCCACCTCTTCTTAATATCTGCTTCAAAAGAAGAGTGAAAATTTTGGCTTAAAGCTCAATATTCAGAAAACTAAGATCATGGCATCCGGTCCCATCACCTCATGGCAAATAGATGGGGAAACAGTGGAAACAGTGGCTGACTTTATTTTTCTGGGCCCCAAAATCACTGCAGATGGTGATTGCAGGCATGAAATTAAAAAACGCTTACTCCTTGGAAGGAAAGTTATGACCAACCTAGACAGCATATTAAAAAACAGAGATATTACTTTGCCAATAAAGGTCCATCTAGTTAAGGCTATGGTTTTTCCAGTGGTCATGTATGGATGTGAGAGTTGGACTATAAAGAAAGCTGAGTGCCGAAGAATTGATGCTTTTGAACTGTGGTGTTGGAGAAGACTCTTGAGAGTCCCTTGGACTGCAAGGAGATCCAACCAGTCCATCCTAAAGGAGTTCAGCCCTGAGTGTTCATTGGAAAGACTGATTTTGAAGCTGAAACTCCAATACTTAGGCCACCTGATGTGAAGAGCTGACTCATTTGAAAAGACCCTGATGCTGGGAAAGATTTAGGGCAGGAGGAAAACGGGATGACAGAGGATGAGATGGCTGGATGGCATCACCAACTCAATGGACATGGGTTTGGGTGGACTCCGGGAGTTGGTGATGGACAGGGAGGCCTGGTGTGCTGTGGTTCATGGGGTCGCGAAGAGTCGGACATGACTGAGCGACTGAACTGAACTGAATTACTTCAATTACTTCACACAATTGAATGACTTTTTAAAAACTTCTGCTGAAAACTTATTATTAAAAAAATCTCATTAGAGTATGTTTGATTTTCAGGGATACTATATTTCTTCATAAGCTTTATGGTTTTATTTATGGAGTATTCTTATTTTATTTCTTAGTACTTATTTTTCATTGTGGTTAAAATACACCTGACATAAAATTTACCATCTTAACCATTTTTTAAGTATACAGTTCAGCAGTATTCAGTATATTAACATTTTTGTGCAACCAATCTCCAGAACTTTTTCATCTTCTGAAACTCTGTCCCCATTAAACAGCAGTTCCCTACTTCTCCCTCCCCCAATCCATAGCAACCACCATTCTACTTTCTCTTCTTATGAATTTAATACTCTACATACCTCATATGTGCTTCCTAGGTAACTCAGTAGTAAAGAATCCTCCTGCCTAGCAGGAGACACAGGTTTGATCCCTGAGTCGGGAAGATCCCCTAGAGAAGGAAATGGCAACACATTTCAGTTTTCTTGCCTGGAAAATCATGGACAAAGGAGCCTGGAAGGCTATAGATCATGGATTCGCAAAAGAGTTGGACTTGACTTGCAACTAAATGACAACAAACCTCATATAAATGAAATTATATAGTATTTCTCTTTTTGTGGTGACTTTCTTATTTAATTTTCCATAATGTTCTCAAGTTTCATCCATGTTGTAACATTTTTTCTTTCTAAGAATGAATAATATTCCATTGAATGTATATTTTATATTTTACTTATTTATTCAACTATTAATGGCATTTTGGTTACTTCTACTCTTTGGCTATTTATGAAGAAGCCTATGAACATGGGTGTACAAATATGTGTTTAAGATCCTGCTTTTCTTTTTTCTTTTTTTTTTGATAAGTATCCAAAAGTGGAATCTCAGTAGTATTAAATTTACATACCTTATTTTGAAAGAAAAGAGGAACTGAATATCCCCTCTCTATAGCCACACACTTTGCATATCATGTAAAATTTTTAAATGCTGGTTATTATGTTCAAGTCTAGGAATGCTAGTTAAAATGAATATGGCTGCAAATAACAGAATACCCAAGTATTCTATGACTTTAACATTATAAGACATTTATTAGATTCAATAATAAGACTGTTAGGAAGTGAATTCAAGTCTGCTCTGGTAACTCAACCAATGCTTGCTCTTTGCTTCCCTTCTGTTCTGCCAGTAAATTGGCTTTACATTCTCATGCAGCCTCAGTGTCACAAAGTGACAGCCACAGTCTAATAATTTTTGTTCTCAAGAAGCAGGAAGTGAAAGTAAAAGAGATTTCCTTTCATCACAGAAGGAAGCAACTTTCCCAGAAGCCTCCAGCAAGCTTTTTTATTCTTGTGGATAAAAAAACAGAGCCGTATGGCCACTTTCATCTCAAGTAGAAAAAGCAAGTATATGAAAAAATGGAAATAGATTACCCAGCTTGAGACCAGTCTTGAGTCAGCCCCTTTTGTATACATGATAATATGAGCACATTGTCAAATATACAAAATTAGACATCTGTTTACAAGGAAGACGGTGAGGTATGATTTGGGCAGGCAACTGGTGGTACCTGTGTGGTAGGCCCCAAACCCCCAGCATCTGACTTTCCTATGTTTGGAGGATGAGAGAACAGCCATGTGATCACTGGTGCATACCTGCAGTGCTCCTGGGTATAGGTTGTGCTGGCAACCACACTGCACTTCCTTAACCCATTTACTTTCCCATTCTCCCAAAAGTCTATTTCGTATTATGTATCTCTTTAACTCATCAGTTTCTCATTCTTCAATTCTTACTTTCAGAAGTAACCTTGCTTCTTATTCAACTGAGAAAATAGGATTAATACAAGATACTTTGCAGAAGCACCTACCACCACTTCCACCTTCCTGCACCTAAGCGTTCCGCATAAGGTCTGTCCCCTCCGGTGTGCATAGGCCCAGCCCTTCTCACCTATTCAAAGGCATAGACCCAGCAGTTGTCCTGCCCCACATTATCAGTTGCCTTTCATTACTAGAGGGCTTCCCTCATGGCTCAAACAGTAAAAAATCTGCCTGCAGTGTCAGAGACCTGGGTTCAATCAGGAAGATCCCCCTGGAGAAGGGCACGCCAACCCACTCCAATATTTTTGCCTGGAGAATCCCATGGACTGGCAGAGGAGACTGGCAGGCTACAGTCCACAGTATTGCAAAGAGTCAGACAGGACTAAGGTTGTAACACTTTCATTACTAGATCATACCCAGAAATGTATAAGCATGCTGAGGTTTCTCCCATCTTAAAAAGGAAACATGGTCCCAGTAATTGCATCATTTTTCTGCTTCTCTTTTCAACAAAACTCTGTGATCGAGTTTTTTAGTTACATTCTCCGATTCTTCCTTTCCCATTTTTTTTTGGAACCTACTCCATGCTGACTTCTTCCTCCACTATACCATCAACACCACTCTAGTCTAGGTTGTCAATGACCTGCATCTGGATAAATCCACAAGATGAGATCTAGGTCTTTGTCTCATCCTTAGCTCCCAGGGTATCACCAAGTATGGACTTTCCCACCCTAGTGGCTGTTCCTTCTGAGCTTCCTTTGTTGCCTCTTCCTTTTCTTCCCTCTTTCCAGGAAATGCACCAAAGCTCAGTCCTTGGAGTGTTCTCAACTTTATCTAAATCTATACCATCTGGGGTGTGCTGGGAGCAAGACGGCAGAGTAGAACGACACACACTCATCTTTTCCTGTGAGAACACCAAAATTGCAACTCACTGCTGAACAACCATCAACAGGAGAATGCTGGATCCTATCAAAAAATGATACCCCATGTCTAAAGGCAAAGGAGAAGCACTAAAATCCTAAACGACGCTGCTGCTAAAGTTTTGCACTCAATATGCCAGCAAATTTGGAAAACTCAGCAGTGGCCACACGACTGGAAAAGGTTAGTTTTCATTCCAATCCCAAAGAAAGGCAATGCCATAGAATGTTCAAACTACCACACAATTGCACTTATCTCACAGGCTAGCAAAGTAATGCTGAAAATTCTCCAAGCCAGGCTTCAACAGTATGTGCACTGTGAACTTCCAGATGTTCAAGTTGGATTTAGAAGAGGCAGAGGAACCAGAGATCAAATTGCCAACATCTGTTGGATCATCAAAAGAGCAAGAGAGTTCCAGAAAAACATCTACTCCGGCTTTATTAACTATGCCAAAGCCTTTGATTGTGTGGATCACAAGAAATTGTGGAAAGTTCTGAAAGAGATGGGAATATCAGACCACCTTACCTGCCTCCTGAAAAATCTGTTTGCAGGTCAAGAAGCAACATTGAGACCAGACACGGAACAACAGACTGGTTCCAAATTAGGAAAGGAGTATGTCAAGGTTGTATATTGTCACCCTACTTATTTAACTTATATGCAGAGTACGTCATGTGAAATGCTGGACTGGATGAAGCACAAGCTGGAATCAAGATTGCCAGAAGAAATATCAATAACCTCAGAAATGCAGATGACACCACCCTTATAGCAGAAAATGAAGAAGAACTAAAGAGCCTATTGATGAAAGTGAAAGAGTAGAGTGAAAAGGCTGGCTTAAAATTCAACATTCAAATAGCTAAGATCATGGCATCCAGTCCCATCACTTAATGGCAGATAGATGGAGAAACAGCAGAAACAGTGAGAGACTTAATTTTGGGGGCTCCAAAATCACTGTAGATGGTGACCGCAGCCCCATCTGTGGTCACCATCTACAGTGAAAATAAAAAGATTAAAATTTTAAGAATTTTAATTCTTAAATTAATTTTAAGAAGTAATTCTTTAATTCTTAATTTAATTTTAAGAATTTTAATTAAAAGAAATTAAAAGATTCTTGCTCCTTCAAAGAAAAGCTATAACCAACCAAAACAGCATATTCAAAATCAGAAACATTACTTTGCCGACAAAGGTCCATCTAGTCAAAGTTATGGTTTTTCCAGTAGTCGTGTATGGATGTGAGAGTTGGACTGTGAAGAAAGCTAAGCGCCAAAGAATTGATGCTTTTAACTGTGGTGTTGGAGAAGACTCTTGAGAGTCCCTTGGACTGAAAGGAGATCTAACGAGTGAATCCTAAAGGAAATCAGTCCTGAATATTCATTGAAAGGACTGCTGCTGAAGCTGATACTCCAATACTTGGGCCACCTGATAATAAGAATTGACTCATTGGAAAAGACCCTGATATTGGAAAAGACTGAAGGCAGGAGGAGAAGGGGACAACAGAGGATAGGATGGTTGAATGGCGTCACCAACTCCATGGACATGAGTTTGAGCAAGCTCCAAGAGTTGGTGATGGACAGGGAAGCCTGGCGTACTGCAGTCCATGGGGTTTCAAAGAGTCAGACATGACTGAGCAACTGAACTGAACTGACACTACTTGGTGATCTTACCTAATCTCTTTCCTTGAATGGCAGAAATGTTTATACAACTGCCTACTTAACATTTTCATTTGGATAGGAATCACAGACTTAACATATTTAAAATACCTCCTTCCTCAGTCTTTCTCATCTCAGTTGTTGTTCAGTCACTAAGTTGTGTCTGATTCTTTGCAACCCTATGAACTGCAGGATGCCTGGCTTCCCTGTCCTTCACCAACTCTGGGAGTTTTGCTCAAACTCATGTCCATTGAGTCCATGATGCCATCCAACCATGTCATCCTCTGTCATCCCTTTCTCTTCTTGCCCTCAATCTTTCCCAGCATCAGGGTCTTTTCCAATGAGTCAGTACTTTGTATCAGGTGGCCAGAATATTGGAGCTTCAGCTTCAGCATTAGTCCTTCCAATGAATATTCAGGACTGATTTCCTTTAGGATTTACTTATTTGATCTCCTTGCAGTCCAAGGGACTCTCAAGAGTCTTCTCCAACACCACAGTTCAAAAGCATCAACTCTATGGTGCTCAGCTTTCTTTATAGTCCAGCTCTCACATCCATACATGACTACTGGAAAAACCATAGCTTTGACTAGACAGGCCTTTGTTGGCAAAGTAACATCTCTGCTTTTTAATATGCTCTCTAGCTTGGTCATAGCTTTTCTTTGAAGGGGCAAGAATCTTTTACCTTTATGGCTGTAGTCACCATCTGCAGTGATTTTGGAGCCCAAGAAAAGAAAATCTGTCACTGTTTCCACTTTTTCCCCATCTATTTGCCATGAACTGTTGGGACCAGATGCCATGATCTTAGTTTTTTGAATGTTGAGTTTTAAGCCAGCTTTTCACCCTCCACTTTCACCCTCATTAAGAGGTTCTTAAGTTCTTTTTCGCTTTCTGCCTTTAGAGTGGTATCATCTGCATATCTGAAGTTGTTGATATTTCTCCTGGCAATCTTGATTCCAGCCTGTTCTTCACCCAGCTTGACATTTTGCATGATATACTCTGCATATAAATTAAATAAGCCAGGTGACAATATACAGCCTTGATGTACTCCTTTCCCAATTTTCAACCATTGTTCTGTGTCTGGTTCTAATTATTGCATCTTGACTTGCATATAGGTTTCTCAGGCAACAGATAACGTGGTCTAGTAGTCCCATCTCTTGAAGACTTTTCCACAGTTTGTTGTGATCCACATAGTCAAAGGCCTTAGTATAGTCAATGAAGCAGAAGTAGATGTTTTTCTGGAACTTCCTTGCTTTTTCTATGATCCAACAGATGTTGGCAATTTGATCTCTCATTCCTCTGCCTTTTCTAAATCCAGCTTGTACATCTGGAAGTTCTCAGTTCACATACTTTTGAAGCCTATCTTGAGGGATTGGAGCTTCACTTGGCTAGCATGTGAGATGAGCACAATTATACAGTAATTTGAATATTCTTTGGCATTGCCTTTATTTGGGATTGGAATGAAAACTGACCTTTTCCAGTCCTTTCCTCAGCCACTGCTGAGTTTTCCAAATTTGCTGGTATAATGAGTGCAGCATTTTAACAGCATTGTCTTTTAAGATTTGAGATAGCTCAGCTGGAATTTCATCACTTCCACTAGCTTTGTTCATAGTAATTCCTCCTAAGGTCCACTTGACTTCACTCTTCAGGGTTTCGGGTGCTAGGTGAGTGAGCACACCATCATGGTTATCCTGATCATTTGGACTTTTTTGGTATGGTTCTTCTGTGTATTCTTGCCACCTCTTCTCCTTCTGTTAGGTCCTTGGCATTTCTGTCCTTTATTGTGCCTATCCTTGCATGAAATGTTCCCTTGATATCCTCTGTTTTCTTAAAGAGGTCTCTAGTCTTTCCCATTCTATTGTTTTTCTCTATAACTTAGCATTGTTCATTTAAGGCTTCTTCTCCTTGCTGTTCTCTGGAACTCTGCATTCAGATGGGTATATCTTTCCCTCTCTCCTTTGCCTTTCACTTCTCTTCTTTCCTCAGCTATTTGTAAGTCCTCCTCAGACAACCATTTTGCTTTCTTTAATTTTGTCATCTGCACAATTATTTTCATTGTGCAGATGACAGAATGAAAGTTCTAAAGTAAGTGTGTACTTCTAGGAAAGAGCAAACCCTATCCAGGAAATTTGGTGAGTTGTGAAGTCTTTTTTGTGTAATATCTGCCTCTGGTCTTCCTACCATAAGGAAAACACTGCCATCAATGGGGAAGTGGCATGTCTATGTTTACAACATAAAAGTTATCCAAAGAAATATTTTATGTCTCTCCAGGAACTCATTTCCCCCATGATTCTATGGTATGTAGAAGCTTTGGCCAGAAGATAGCTTATTAGAGAAACCTACACAATATTCGTTGTTGACTTGTATTCGTTGCTGATGTTTGGTTTTGCTCCCTTTGTTGTTGATGGTCTTATCAAACAGGAGGGAAAGGACACCACAGACACTGAGAGGAACTGTGCTGTAGTTATTCTGTGCTGTGCTGTGCTGTGCCTAGTTGCTCAGTCGTATCTGACTCTTTGTGACCCCATGGACTATAGCCTGCCAGGCACCTCTGTCCATGGGGTTTCTTCAGAAATACTGGAGTGGATCCTCCTCCAGGGGATCTTCCCAACCCAGGGATCAAACCCAGGTCTCCCACATTGCAGGTGGATTCTCAATCATCTGAGCCACTAGGGAAGTTATTCTAGTCCAGTCTTTAAAAAGGTTTTCAAACCCCTGGTTGCATATGCTCTTCAGATTTTAGTTTTTAGTTTCTATAGCAACTTAAAACTCTTAAGGTGAATTGGTTAGAGGCTCTTGATGGGCCCACATCTTTCCTGTCACATATCTTTCAGCAATATTTTTCTATTGGGTATCTGTTCTTGGCATCACTTTGCCAAAGACATTATTTTCCATTTAATATAATTACTTCAAATAATAAATCTAATGGGAGCAAAAGAGCTATTACCCCTTGCTTTATTTTCACAGGGGACAAAACTTTGATAAAAACATAGGTCCATTCCAGTAAGAATACTTGAAAATTTTACACATAATTGCATTTGATATTTTGGGGGGCATAAAAAGATCACATATAAGAGCTTTTCAAGGAGAAAAATAATTTTGATTCTGGAAAGAATTTTAAAATTAGTTTATAAGTTCACATCAACAAAATAGAAATTGGCTTTTTCTAGCAATGAATTTCTAGTCTTGTATTCTTATTGAGGTAAATGTCTTGTATTATAAGCAAGTACTGGGACATTAAAGTTGTCCTTCAGTATAAAATTGATAAAGTTAAAAGCTTTTGTTTCTTTTTGCCAATGGAAAAAAAATCAAGAATTTGTTTGGAAACCTTCTCTAGCTAGGAGATCTATAGCATTAATTTTTTTTTTTAATCTATTTTTTAGCAGGGTTTCAGTCTGATAATGTGTTCCATTTGCCATTTGACCTCTACAGTAGTTTTGATGGTACTTATAAGTACCATCGCAGAAGAAGTCCTCAGTGTTTTCACCCTCACAGCTTATCTCAAGCAGTTTGACTGAGATACACACACACATACATTTGCAGGATGTGTGAATGGTGAACAAAGCGCCATAGAAACAGAAAACTTGCTTTTCCTGGGTCTTTGGAAAATGGCTACAAGTGGGCTCTATATTAAAATATTAGAATTAACGTTAAATTTTCCAAAATGTTTTAAGAAAATATATGAAGAGCACTTTCATGCAAACAGCTCTTTAAAATGCACTTAAAGTGGATTAAGTTTATGTATTATGAACAAAGGACATATACAAGTGTGTACTATGCCCTCCCTTTTTTTCCCCCTTTTACAAAGTTTTTTTTTTCTAAAAGTCTACCCATATTTATTATACTTGCCATTATGAAAAGGAGAAAAAACAAAATGCTAAGGTATCCAATTGAAATGCTCACTTCTGTGAACATAAATAGTTTAATATTCTATTATTTCATAATTATCAAGGGTTATAAAAAACAATCAAAATTACTAAGGAAATATGAGGGTTTGGAAAATTATCGTTTCCTTCACCAATGTCTTCAGTAATGTTAACTGAATGTTAACTTCCATTGTCATTTGATGTTGTAAAAAATAACATATTCCAAATATCTAAGACTTTTTTACTACCAGTTCTCGACAGTTGAGAATATCATTTCATTTGAGCAGGAGACTCAGACTAGTCTACAAGTGAAATATAGAATAACTAAATATCTACAAATTTTAAGTAATACTTTTCCAGTTTCCAACCTGCTTCCTTTTTTCAGATCCCACTCCCAAGATAAAAGAAAAACAGTACTTGAAACTTCAGTTGTCTGGATAATTGCTTCAATTTTATTATATAGCATAATATTAGAGATGAAAGTGAAAATTCTGGCAATATTGTAAATGGTGACAATTTGGGCTTTATAAACTTTACATTCAGACTGTTGATGTTATGCAAACAAAATAAAACATATCACTAAATAGAAAAAAACAATGGTCTAGTGAGAAAGGAGAGTATATCACATTTCTATGTGTCTTTAGAAATGATGAAACAGAATTCACCTGGTCTGTAGCACGTATTATGTATAAAATCAGTTAATCTGTGGAAATGTTGATTTTCAAAAACTGCCATTTTGATTTTTCAAGATTCAGTGGCAGACTCTTTAATCATCATTTTTTTGAAAATAATGTGTGCAAATATAACATTTCAAATGCAATTCTACCTCTGAGAAGGTGTGTACCGTTTTTCTTTGTCCTTATTAGCATATGAAAACGAACTTACTCCTTTTTATTTAGAATTCAAAGGCTTCAAATAAATATTTAAGTGTCTTTAATTTTATGCAAATGTACATGTAAGTTTTGGAATACACATATATAGGTCCTTAGAATAAAAAGCAATGTGATAAACTGAGAACATGAATGTTAGCATCTCTTTAATTCTCTGTCGCTCGATAGGTAGGTTCTTATCATTCTTACCACTTTGTGGTATATATTCACATACTTTATGTATAAACCTGAATTTACTGAATACAAAATGAAAATAATACTCATGCTACCCAAGATATTTATCTCTAAAAGAAATATTTCTCTCTAAAATAAAACTAAATTCCTTAAGCATTTTAGCAAAGAATACAGCAATATGTGTTACATATAACTATCTAATTGAATATACCAAGATGATAAAATAGTTTCCAAAAGAAAAAGCAGAACTTAATATTCCATGTTATTTTATATCAATATCAAATTGTACACAGTGACTTTAACTCTAAAATCATAAAAGAAGAAAATTAATAACAATAAAATACTAATAAGAAATCATCTACTTAGTCCTTGTTAAAGTATTGGTATTAATGGGGCCACAAATTCAAAATGTCAGGATGCATGCCAAGAATGTGTGTATATGTATGCAAATTTTAATATAAACTCATCAGTTTAAGTGATTGATCACCAGTGATATTTAAATCAACCTAAACGTTCCAATCTTGAGGAAAAATGTTTTCAATTTATTGGCTTTCTTTAGAAGGAAAACTCAGTAGAGGTTTTGGCAATTGAGCAGATGTTTCCAGAAAGAAAAAAAAAAGTACTTAAGTATGCTCACTAATTGAGCAAAATCCTATAAATGAAACCCAGAAGTTCATATCTCCTTTGACTTTTGTCAGTCTTTAAATAATTATAATGAGACTGTAAGTTCTGGCCAGCCTAGTAGCTTATGCATCATTAAAATCAAACTTCTACTTCTGTCAGTGGATTAACTTGTCTATATATCCACATAATTAGCACTTCATCATTTTATGCTATTCTGTGATTTCCTCTCACCCTCCAATCTCACATCCAACATTGCGAAAAGCAGTTACAATCGCTTCATAAAATTCTGGTGTCCTTCAACTTCTGCTATTTTCCTCGTATGAAAATCAAATTTTAAAAAGGTGAGGAGAAATACTGGACAGATCATGAGTGTTGGAGATATTATATAAAATATGGGAAAATCCAGAAAGCTAAAGCACTTTAGCCGACCGGCCCAGGTCCATCCCCTTGGGTCCTTCTAGCACCTATTTAATTGTTTGGTTTTCAATTTTGGCATCTCCGACTGCGGGGACAGGGGGTTTAGCACACTCGCTACATTCCATCATTCAGGATGCGCTGCTGGGAGAAGAGATAATTTTTGCTTGGCTGCGATTTATGTTGACATTTCATTTTTTAAAACTTGATGTCTTCTTCTTCTTTTTTGTAACGGCTTCTTTGATCAACCTAACAGTCTGGATGACCCGGTCCCCGTTGCTATTGTTGTGAAGTGAATGTTTTACTCAGCAGATAAAGAAAGAAACTACTTTTTTGAGAAGCTCCTCCGTGGTCAACTAGTTTTTAGGCTATTCCTCCGGTTGCCCATGACGGAGCATCTTTGAGATATTTGGGTTTCCCTTTTATCCCTTTTGTTTCCGAAGGGGGATTGGGTTAAAAGGTGAAGCCCACAGGGCAGCCTCCTGCTGTTCGGTCTTGGCCAAAGTTTCTGCCGGTCAAGTTTGAGGCTTGAGCGAGAGAAGCCCGCGGACGTGGTCTACTGACCGGCTCCTCACAGTAGCCGCCTGGCAGGTCAGCCAGCGTGACATTTGTCTCTGGACTCTTACGAGGGCTTTGGGGGTGGTGGGGGGTGGGCGGTGGCGATCGTTCCTGAGCCCAAATCGCCGCGGGCTCGGGCACAGCGGCAGCTTCTGGCGAGGAACTCAGTAGCTGGAACTGCAGAGCGGCGCGCACCGGGCAACGGGTAAGACACAGCCCCCCGGCGATCTGGAGATGGGAGGGGGTCGGGAAGAGCCGCAAAGCCGCTGGAGGGCGCGGTCCCCAGAAGCCGGGGCTGCGTCCCGTCTGGGGCTGCGGAGCTGAGGCTGTGCGCCAGAGGCGCGCCGGCCAGGCAGGGCGGCTCTCCCTCTCAGGTCCCCGCGCTGACCTGCTACTTTTTTAGTGTTATGCAGAGGCTGAGAAACTCACAGGCTATTCCCAGACCCGAGACTGTCTGGCCGGGAGCAGCCCGCGGGCCTTGGGACGCACCTGTTGCCGGAGCACGACCCCCGGCTTTCCCGCCGTCGCCCACCAGGGCAGCCAGGGCGCGGGGTGTGGCCTGGAGAGCGCGGCCCCGCTGCCGCCCGCCCGCTCACTCCGCTCCAGGCCTGCCGGATAGGCCCCTGTCCAGGGCCAAGGTCACGGCGCGTCTCTGGTTGAGGTTCCTTTAGGCAGCCGCTGGCTCGGCCCAACGCCGGCTGCCTTCCTCTCCCCTCCCAGCTCGCGCCGGAGGGTGGACGATGACAGAGACATCCCTCGAAAAGGAATCCATCTGCTTGCTCTAGTGGGGTTTCCAACCTGCTCCCTTTCGGGGCGCGGGGCTTATCCCGAAGGGCTGAGCTCCGGGGTAGGGTAGTCGAATGGAAGTGCATTCTCCGAGTCCACAGCGACTCCGCGAGACGAGCGCCCAGGAGCAGCGCCAGCGCTGCCTGGTGGACGTCTCTGCCTTTTCGGCCCTGGCTAGTACCAACCCATTTTATGGCGAGCAAAACTGTGGCTCCTTTAGTCACTCTCCCTCTTTGCCAAGAGCTAAAGAATGGGGAACAAGCCTCCTAGAAGAGGATGGGACTCCTGGAAGGCTCTAAGTGTTTGCCTGGCTGGGGCCTTGGGCCTTGAGCCATCCCAGGCTCACACAAAGTTACCCTTGGGGAAAGCAGAGGGCGACTAGAGAGGAGAGGACGCGCGCGTCCCAGACTGTGAAAGAGGACCTCAGGCCAGGACACACTCCAAGCATTGCCTCCATACTGGAGCCAAAAACCTTTTGGGGATGAAGTAGATCTTGTCCGTGCAGGCAGAGGCCTGGCGCCCCTTCTGCGCCCAATGCAGCCCCCCTTGGGCCTGGCTGCTGTCAGCCTATGTCCCTCTCTCCATGGAAAGATGCGGCGGAGGAAGAGAGGCTGGTTTTCTGACTTCAGAACACAGCCCCCAGTCTCTTCAACCCTGCAAGTGAATTCTTCAGTTTGTATTGAGCGGAATGCTCCCCACCTCCCCGCCCACACACTCTCTCTTTCCCTCCCGGCCCGTCCTCCACCTACCCACCCCGCCCCACTGCAACTTTACCTTCTCTATTAATTGGCAGGGAGGGGGGAGGAGGGAGATTTTACACTTTATTTCATATTGTCCATTGAGAAAATAGGGATTTTTAAAAAGGTAAATACCTTTCAGCGGCCTGATTTTTCTATTCCTTTATTTGCAACCCTTCTGCTCAAACTAGACTTTGCTGCTTCCTAAAGTCAAAACTGAGCAGCAGCATTCTCACTTGGGGCATGGGAAGGACAGAGGTCGATACCCAAGGGTCAAGAAGGTGGTTTTGACAGGGGGCCGGGCCTGTGTACTGGCCCAAAGGCGAGGAAGCCGCTTCAGCTTGGGTCCAGCGCTCCCGGCCCCACACCTTGATCAGCAGAAGAGCTTCTGAAGGCTGTGGTCTGGACCACGCCTCTTCCCCCAGCTTCCGTCCATCACCTGGGGCGTTGTCCGAAAGTGTGCGTTCTGTAATCCTTTTGCTCAAAAGCAGCTCCGGGGATGTAGTTATCTGAGTTTAGATGGGCGAGTCCGGTGCATTAGGAAACATTCCTTTTGCTTGGATATTAGGAGTGCGTTTGACCATCAGAATCTCCACATCCAACCGAATTCCTTGGATTTTTCGTTTTAAGAAACTTTTTATGGAGGAGACAGGAGAATGAGAGGCTTGTGTCCAATCTTCAAGGGCTCTAAGATCCTGGCCTTGACGAAGGGGTGCTGGCCATTTCCTTTATTTTTTCTTTACGGAGAAGCAACGATCGGTGTCGAGAAAGGATCCGTCCCCACGTCTCGTCTCCCCACTCGACCTGCTTTCGCGGCGTGACGGTGACGAGGCACAGCCTCACCGAGCGCGCGAGCTCGGGACCTGGGGGTGCATCCCTCTCCGGTCGGCCGCTCCGTTTGCATCAATGGAAAGTGAAGCCTCTTTTACCTCGCGAGTCCTGGAGGCTTGCAGCGACTCTGCGGCGCAGTGTGAGGCCCTGACTGCTCGAGATCCCGGGATTATTTCAGTTTTGCACTTGCCACCCAGACACTCAGCCGCAACCTAACATTTTTCTCCTGTTTCTCCGAGCCCGGAGCGTGGAGGTGCCCAGGTTTTTCTAGAGGCCGCCCCTGGGGCAGCTTCCCTTCCGGGGATTTCTGCTTTCCGGCCTCTCAGGCGGTTTAGCTAGTTCCGACTGACAAAAACTCAGCAAGGGGGAAGAAAGGTCGGCGCCGAGCTCCCCCCTGGAACCGAAGGCTCCAAACTCCAGGCCTCCTCTTTATTCCCCAGCATGGACTGTGAGCGGGACCGCAGGGCCCACGCGCGCACGCACAAGAGGCCCTCTAGATCTTATGGTGCCAAACCACACACACACACACACACATACCCACAGTCGTAGTTTATCATTCGACCCTGACCTCCCACTCTCCCGGACCGCGGGTGTGGGGCGGCCCCGGCCGGGGAACGCGGAGCCGCCGATGCTCCGCCCGGGCGCGCACAGAGCTCGAAGGCCCTCGGGTCGAGCTGCGGGAGGGGGACCGCTCCGCCATCTTCAGCCAGCGCCGGGGTCCGGGAGTTGGGGGGTAGCCGGAGAAGAAACAATCTCTCCCGGTGTTCTCGGGAAACTGCAATCCTTAACTCCCTCCCTCCTCCTCGGCCACTTTTCCTCTCCTCTCCTTCTCAAGTGGCTCTCATTGTAACGCCAGAGTTGGTTTGTTTCCTCATTTCCAGGTCTAAGAAGTTACAGAATCTGGCAACATTGAAATTCTTTCAGTAATCTATTTTTCAAAACGAAAGAAAATATATAAAAAGCCAGAGACCCATTCTCACAGCAGTGTTGGGGGTACAACCTCGTCACCAGATACGGACATCCCATTACAACCACACCGGAGGGCCCCATAAACAAAATAAGCACAATGTCAGTGTTTAGGGAAAGAAACCTATTGAAATGACCTTCAGGCTGTGCACGTCGGCAGGCATCCCCCTGCCCCTCCCACCTTGACCCCGGCGTGTTGAACCTGCCCTTCATGTGCATCCCCGTCATTGAAACCTTTCCACTGAAGCTTCTTTTGCCCACGTTTTCCAAAACTTGGGAGTAGCGGTGAAAGAGAGGAGAGAATGTTACAATTCCTCTTTCCAAACCCAGAGGAATCTCCACCTGGCTCCCTTCCATTTCCTTCCTTCAGTGCCTTTAGGTATTCTTTGGTTAGGGAAATTAGCAAGGGGAGTGGGGTGGAGGAAAGTTGTTTCCTTTTCTTTCTGTCTTTCTTCTTCTTTTTTTTTTTTTTAATCCAGAAGGCGCGAGCTGGAGCGGTGAGTGTGTCAATCAGAGGGTTTTGTGCCTGGGGGCTCCTAGCAGTTCTGAGCAGAGGTGTCCCAGGGCGGCCCCACAATGAATATGAATAGGAATCCTTGCTAAATGGGACAGCAAAGCGCACCGCCCTGAATGATGGCACGTCATCCTAACCAGCCCAGGATAGATAGGAGGGTTCCTTTTGTCTCTTTTCTCCGGCGCAGCTCTATAAAAGCCCCTCTTTTTCAGCGTGAGGTTAGTTCAAGCACACACCAACGAGCTGTCCAGGAAACAGCCAAACCAGAAAGAAGGGAGAGGGGAGGAAGAAAGGCGGGGAAAGGCACTGCCTCAGCTTTTCTTTTCACGTCTTGCCGCTGAGAAGTGGGTTGCTGGGCTCTGCAGCTTTTTTTTTTTTTTTTTTCATTCAAGATTTTCTCTAATTTCCCGCCTAAAGCTTCCCCACGGTAGGGCCGCATCCCCTATAATAAAATGAATTCTGATTCAAGCTCTGTCTCCAGCAGAGCTTCATCTCCGGACATGGATGAGATGTATCTGAGGGACCACCACCACCGCCATCACCACCACCAGGAGAGCCGCCTCAACTCGGTCTCGTCCACGCAGGGCGACATAGTGCAGAAGATGCCAGGGGAAAGCCTCTCGCGGGCCGGCGCCAAGGCCGCGGGCGAGAGCAGCAAGTACAAAATCAAGAAGCAGCTGTCGGAGCAGGACCTCCAGCAGTTGAGACTGAAGATCAACGGACGCGAGCGCAAGCGGATGCACGACCTGAACCTAGCCATGGACGGGCTGCGCGAGGTCATGCCATACGCACACGGGCCCTCGGTGCGCAAACTCTCCAAGATCGCCACTCTCCTACTGGCCAGAAACTACATCCTCATGCTCACCAGCTCCTTGGAGGAGATGAAGAGGTTGGTTGGTGAGATCTATGGGGGCCACCACTCGGCCTTCCACTGCGGGACCGTGGGCCACTCGGCCGGCCACCCAGCGCACGCCGCCAACGCCGTGCACCCTGTGCATCCCATCCTGGGCGGCGCGCTCTCCTCTGGCAACGCCTCGTCCCCTCTGTCCGCTGCCTCGCTGCCCGCCATCGGCACCATCCGGCCTCCCCACTCGCTGCTCAAGGCGCCGTCCACGCCTCCCGCGCTGCAGCTGGGCAGCGGCTTCCAGCACTGGGCCGGGCTGCCCTGCCCCTGCACCATCTGCCAGATGCCGCCGCCGCCGCACCTGTCCGCTCTGTCCACCGCCAACATGGCCAGGCTGTCTGCCGAGTCCAAGGACTTGCTCAAGTGAGCAGCGGGCCGGCCCGGCTGCGGAGGTTGAGGGGAGAGCGGCGGGCGGGAGGGGTCGGGTCGAGGTGCCGGGCCCAGAAGGAAGGGGGAGCTGGGCGCGTGGCCCGTGGGAGGGTGGACGGCGGTGGGACCCCCCAGTGGCCTCCCACACTGCCTAAGAGATCTCAGATCCTACTTGACCCCCGGAGGGACAGAACTAAGACCAAACTGCAATTTCTAGGTGGTAACGAAGGGGGACTCGAATCAGACGTCGTGTGTCTTGCATGCATGCTTCTTTTCTCCATGCCGCGCCACTTTTTCTCACTGCCATAGGCTCTTGTCAAGACTGCATTTATTGTATAAAGACAGGATCGGTGTAGTTAAACACTTGGCGAAGGGACTTTAGAGTTGGCTCTCTCTGGCTCTGCGTTCTTACCTTGGAAAAGACAACCATCCTTTTTGTGAGAAGCAAATGTAAATATTTCCTTGAGATGGGTGCAGTTATGACTGTCTATCTGCTGGACAGTTGATTTTCTAGAGACAATGTAGGGAGAGAGACGGGGGGGAAGAGATAAGAGGGAAAGAGAGAGGGAGAGAGAGAAGAGAGAGAGAAAAAAAAATGTATCTCAGAGACAAAATGTATTTCAAGACCCAAGTTTTGAATTTCAACTCCGGTCCGGGGCATGATAACTCTTCTGTGGGTTTTTCTTAAGACGCAGTGTAGGTCGAAAGAATGCATGCACGCTTCTAAATGAATCTCTTCTAAACATGTTGTGCAGGCCATGGTGCCATTTTCCTTGTAACAAGGATTTATTAGTGAATTCTCCGAAGTACTCCATACATCTGTCTGTGGTTGTAGGAAATGAACAAGGGGGCAGAGTGCAAAGACCCAAACTCACGCACACGCGCTTCTCCCCCGCTCCCACCCGCCTTCAAACTTCATTCCCAACTTCCCTGGGCTGTTTCAGGGACCGGTGATTGCAAGAGCTTGGGCTCCCTCTACTAGCTTGCCCCACCCCCACCCCACCCCCCTTGCTCAGTTATTCTGCATGCGGGGTCGCTCTCTCCATCGTCAGCTTTGAAAACTTACTGTGGTTTGGGGAGGGGTGCTGGTTTTATTTTCCTGAACATTTGCTTGAAATATTTTGTTAGGGCTTCAAAGACAAGACCTGTCTTTATTTTTTATATATTCTTGATAACTATGATATATTTATTAATAACCAGTGTTTCTGGATGAGATTTCAAATAAAAAAGAATCTTTAAATCCTGGCTTTGCCTTTGCCTAAAATTTTTGAAGATGGGGGTAGTGGGTAGGGAACATGTGTACTCAGTAAAGAGTAGCGGAAGTAGGGGAGAGATCTGGGTGGGTGGGCTAACACAAAGCTGTTTTTCCTGATCATTTAAAGGTAAAGAGGTCAGACACATTGGTGTTAATTATTACAATTAAATGTCCTTCAAGTGGGGGGCCTTGTCCACATTGGTAGGCTTGTGATATTTCAACTTTTTTCTGCAATAATCAGACCTTCATGAACTCAGCAATTGAGATTTTTTATTTCAAGTGATCTGGAAACCCAGAGTGACAAGAAATGAGAGGCAGAGTTGTGACTGCACTGGCTGTGTTGGCAACAGATGAGAATGAAACAGTAAGTTAACTTCTTTTCACTTTAAATTGTCTGTGTGGCTTTTTAAAAAATCAAGCAAAATTCAATCCAGTGTATGTTTTTAAAATCAAAGAAAAGTAATCTTAAAAAAATAATCGAAATCTCAGCTCCCCACTAGCCTCTTGGTAGCATATTCCTCGGAGGTAAGGAAAGCCCCTCTGCTTTCTAAGGTGAGCCTGGAGTGAGGCCAGTGACCACCCAAGTCTCAGCATCTCCAGATGTGTAGTGGGAACTTTCTCTTCTTTCCTCCCTTAGAAGATTGCAGATCCCATTAGTTGAATACAAATTATTTGGAAGTGTTATTGGGTAGGGGCAAGGAGAGAAAGAAAAGTCTTCTACATAAATAATGGCTAAAATGGATTATTTTAATCAATTACTTATCTCTCTTGCCACCCCATAACATTTCCAGATAGTTTGTATAAGCAAAAATAATCCAGCAAGAAGGTTTTGTTTACTTGTTTATAGAGGACAGGAAATCAAGTTCTAGGGATGATAATCTGAACAGCATGTGCCTCTGTTCCCCATCAAGGATAATAGAAACCTGATTGCAATGTACCACCCCAGAATCTGTCTCAAGCTTAGCTGTACTATCACCTCCCTGTTGGCTGAGACCTAGTTCTGCTTCAAGAGGGGGAGGCAGGTGGTTTCTCTCCATAGAGCTGTCTCTCTCCAGGATCCAGCATAGACATCCCATCTAGGAAGCATCTGCCACTTCCTTCCTGGGTCCCCACTGCCCCTCCCTGGGAGGACACCTCTGTGGGTCCTGGGTCTATTTAACTCATTCTCCTTCATCTCTTTTTACCCTCAGCTCCCCCACTGCCAGGGAGAAAGATCTAAGTGAGGGTCTACAGTGGAGGGTGCTTATTTCCTCTGGTTTTAGGCAGATAAATGGGGGAATAATCGTCTGTTTCCCAAGGGTGATTCATTTCTCTGGGTGAGGAAAGAGCTTTTGAGGATTTATTTGAAACCAACACAAGGCAGCCCTCCAGCCTTTCCCTGTGAGTTTATTATTTAGAAAAGAGAGAGGAGGGAGAAGTTTCATCAATCAGGAAAACGACTTTCCCTGAGTCACTGGCTTCTTTTGAGTCCTGTTTTTAAAGGCATGAGTCTGGGGAAAGACAAGAGGCCTGACCACCGGCAGGGTAGTAGGCTTCATTCCTTCTTCAGAATTGGGCGCTGAAGAGAAGAGACACTGTTTCTAGTGTTGAGGAGATCCTCTGGACTGATCTGTCTCTTTTCTGGGTCACACAAACTCCTCAGACCTAGAGACTAGGAGAAAGCATTCCTTTAAGAAAAGGATGGGAGAAAGACAAAGTGGGAGCCAGATAAATCTGGAGTTTCTAGATTTATTGAGGATGGAGCAGCCCCTCCATCCTGCCCGACTTGCCTCCACTGGGAAGGGACTTAGCCAGGTGCAGGCTGGTTTGCTTGGAGGAGTGACTTTGCAGGCGATTCTAACTGGCATTATCCGTTAAATTCTCGATTTACTGATGCGAGAAAGAAGAGTACATGGCCGCAAAAATAAGAATGAATTCTTGGCCTGATTTTCTTTTCACTACAGTTTGTCACCTTCTCAAAAGTTCTTAAGTTTAAGCAGTTTTGAATTCAATCTAGAATTACAAGGATCCCTTCATTCCACAGAAAACGTTGCTCTGCATTTAAAACGATGGTGAAAACCTAGTGGGCTAAGGTATTTAGAGAAACCAAGGCTAGAATCCTCAGGATGCCTTTTAAGCTAGTGACCCGTCTTTAAGGCAGGGAGAAAGTCACACTTAGAAAAGGAAAACCGACAGGCAGTTGGCAGGATCTGCTAAACCTTTGTTCCTAAAGACCCTCTTTAAAGGGTCTTGGATCTACAACCCTCAAAAAGAGCGGGGAGGAGAGATCGGAGTTGGTCCGCGAGGTCCAAAGTTCCCTTACTCCTGCAGGCGGAGGCCTTGTGTTGCCTCAAGCTTTTCCAAGCTCCTGGGTCGAGCAGTTACACCGCCTCCTCTGGTACCCTTTGCAGAAACTGCAAAAGCACCTTTCCCCAGGGAGGACGATGGATACTCTGAGCACCTCGCTCAGCTAACAAGATTTAACTGCTCTTTTCTTCCTTCTAGAGACTTCGGGCCTCTCTCTCCGCGTCCTGTCCCGCAGCGCGTGTTCAACATGGGTTCTCAAGCCCGCGCGCCCAGACGGCTACGCCCCCGGCCCACCCAGAAGATGCTCCCCCAGCCCCTCTGTGCCTTTGGGGACCTGGCCAGGCCTTGAGGCTGGGGCTCCGCGGAGCCTCCGTGATCAAGGGACCAGAGACTGGCGGGTCCAGGCTCCTAAGGCTCAGGAAGCTAGGCAAGAGGAGGTGCCACAGCTGAAAGGCGTTGGCAGTGTCTTTGGAAAGAAATGGGCCAGGGAAGGGGTCGCGGCGCGGGTGGCGGGGGGGGGGGGGGGGGGGGGCACCTGCATCTTCCGCCAGCCTCTAGGCAAACTTGCTTTCCTCTCCAACCCCTTCAGAATCTCAGAGCCGCGCGTGTACCCATTTCCTTATAAATAGCCGGGAGGAGTCAAACCCCGAAGGTTCGGCTCTGCACTCTCTTTTTAGTTGTGTCCGTTTTCATTGAAATCTTACCTTCAATGGGGCCGGAGAAGGAGGGATTCGGGGAACTAAGAGAGGAAGAACAGGTCAGTCCCGGGAAAGAGCGATCGCCGAGGCCTCCTAGGAGTCCCGGGACCTAATCCTTCCAGACCACCACCCCACCCCCTCCCGGTTTTGCCGCCAGCCCGCTGGGTGGGCAGCTCCTCCCTCCGCGCTCTGCACTCGGCGGCTGGGAGCGTGGATCCAGGGTCGCGTCTGGGCCCCGCGCCGCAGAAACTGGCGCCGCAGAAACTGGCCCCGCACCTCGCCTCTGTCCCTGGAGTCTAACGCGGAGCCGGTTGGTGCGGAACCGGAGGTCCTGGGGGGCGGGGCTGCGTCCCCTGGGAAACCTCGGTCTCCGCGACCCGACCCCCGACTCCTCTCCTCCCGCTCCGCAGGCCCAGTGAGGCCGGGCGCAGAAGACAAAAGAAAGATGCGCGGGAGAGGAACGTCGTGGAGCAAGGCGCCAGACTGCGCAGACACTTGCAAAGAGCCTCGAAATACCAAAGCGTTTGTGGAAAGTGAGTGGAAGAAAATGCAACAGTCATAATCCCAACCGAGGCCGAGCTTTTTGATATCTGTTCCCTGCGACGTAGGCGCGCGGACACTGGGTCAACTTTGTTTAGGAGATCCTGTCCGAGGCGGCCAGGGCGGCCCGGGCTGCCTCCCTCCCCGAGGCCGAATCTGGCGCTGGCGCGGAGACATACCTTCTAACCCAACCCTGCCCATGTCCCAGGCTCCAAAGTGAACACGGTACCCTGCAGCCAGCACTCGAGACCGGAAGTTCAACCCTCCCCCGGGAATTCGACAAGTCCTGGGGGAACAGGGATCGGGATCTGCTGGGGTTTAGGGCGTGGAGAGGGAAGGGTGCGCAGATCTGAGTGCTCAACTGGCTGGGGCCAGGGGCAGTGGTGGTAGGGAGCGGGCTGGATTTTTGCTGCGGTGTCCTGGGGTTCGAATGAAAGCCGAGTGGTTGGGTGTCTCCTGCCAGAGAAAGGCAGGGAGGGACGGGATAGCAATGAAGGGTCTGGGAAGCAACTTGGAATACCTGCCCCTGAAAGTTCTGGGGTTCTGTCTGGCAAGGACATGATCAGCGCCAGTCTTTCTCTATGGTCTTCAACCGATACTTCAGAGTGCGGAAGCCTGGGACGGATTGTGGGGGCGCCACAGTTTATGTGTAAGATGCAGGCTGTCAATCATTCATCCCCTTTGGGCCTGGGAAACCACCCCGCACCCCCCGCACCCCACCCGCGCCACCGCCCCTGCGTGCTGCTGAGCTCAAGGGCCGGGAACACATCTCTGCCACAGGTAGGAGTCTTAACACCACTGGAGAAAACGGAGATTGGAGCAAGTATACTCTATGAAGACTCTCTTCTCCCGGTTACTTAACTGTCTTTCCCTCCCTTCTACTCTGGTGAAGGGACAAGGGGATTCACAAGATTCGTTGCAAGCCTTAACGTTACTTCCTTTGGTATTTCTCTTAATCTTCCTTCACTTCAACAATCAACATTTTCTGAGTGCTTTTGTTGTGCCATGCACTGTGACGGTCGCGGGAGAAAAAAAATGAACAAAACAGCTAGAGAAGTAGGACATTCAAATGCGTAAGAAATGGCCCCTGCCCTTGGAGTCCTCAGACCCTAGTGGGGAAACATGGCATCTGAGTCCCAAGGTAAAACCTCCACTGGCCGCACAAAACACTGAGTGTTGCAAGCCTGCTTTCCAGAGGCTTTTTCAGATGCTGGAAAACTCACTGTCCTGATAGGGAACAGGAGCAGATGCCTTTGATTAATATGGGAATAAAAAGAAGCAATGGTGGCAGTACTTTGCTTCATTGCAGTTGTTTAGAGATTTATTGACATTTAGATAAGCTTCAGTCTGTGGCATCTCCAAAATTCATGTCCCCATTAGTTATTACCAAATGAGCAAATCGTTTTTTTTCTTTTAACCGGTTTTTAAAAGAAAATAAATAAATAAATAACAGGGTGGGGGGAGGTTGGGAGAAATCTTTTTTTAATAAGATTAGAGTCATTATTTTCCTTGCCTCTGTGGGTCCCTGAGCTACAGAAACTTGTCTCTCCACTCCCGAGTTCACCAGGCTGTGTTCTGAACATAAAACAATTCTGTAATTTCCTTCAAGAACAAAAGTTTTCAAAGAAATGACCTGCACGGTATCCCCCTCAATAAAGCAGAATTGACTTAATGGTCTGTTAATTACTCTATCCTCCCAGGGGGAGGGAAGCTTCCAAAAGGATTGCTACAAACCCTCTGTTGATTGAAGCTGTGGTCTGCCCCCAAATGTACAGCTGGGGCTGGGCCATTAAAAACCCAGACAAAACAAAATCCCCGATAAATAATCCTACCTAGAACACAAAGATTCAGCATACAATAGTTGAATCTTCGATAGATCCTCAGAAAAACCCAGAGTGAGCTCTTTTGGGGCTTCCGGGGTAATCTTTTAATTTGAGGCCAAATGTTCTTGGACAAAAGTTAAAAAAAGCATGGTTGGCCCTTCCGTCATCTCATCCTCCTGTGTCGAATTCCTTTCTCTTTTATTTGAGACTCTGACTGATAAAAGATTTCTTTTATCCAATCTTCTTTTGTACTAATTACAGTTTGTTTCATCATTTAATATATTTTTGTTTGGTTATTTTTTTCCAATTTTTTCTCTATTAGTAATTTAAAGAAGAAGACAAATTTGATTGTTCTAGTAAAAAAAGGACATAGTAGAGAATCAAAATGTAAGGGACAGATTTGGGTTATTATTCTCTGTGACTTTTTCACATCTGTAAGGTGACAACTGCAACATGCAGTTAAATATATTTCTAAAATAAAAAAGTTTTAAAATCCTATTTAAGCTGAAACAGCATCGAGCAATCATCCAGTTAAATTGGCATCAGAAAGCAGAAAAATTCAATTTTTAAAAGCATTTCTTTACGGAAGAAGATATGCATGTTGTACACTAATTGAGAAAATATTCATTTTAATTTGGTGTACATTTAACTTTTGTGGACCATTGAAATAGAACACTGCCGAAAGATGAAAGGTAGCATCTAGAGAGAGGGGTCATGAAAATGATCAAGATGTGGAGATGATCTGTTTTGAAAATTAGTTCTTTGCCTGAACTAGGCAATAACAGAAAGAGTGTGTCAAGCCACACAGTTTCCCACATTTACCATCTCTTTTTGAGGTAGTGATGGTATCTCAAAAACACGTAGGTCATTCTTAAGTGATTACTATTACTCAAGAGTCATGTGTTGATAGAACTCAACCTCTTCTTTCCTTGCCATGGTTGACTGGTCCCTGCGTGGTGCAGGAGCTAATCATGGCGAGGAAGGGTAGCTCAAAGACTTTAAATTGTGCCCATAATTGTGTTTCATATCAAATGGTGACAAACACATACTTGTCTCTGCTTTTGAAAACTGAAAAAAAATCTAGTGAATCAAAAAGAGACCCATCATTTAAAGTCAGCCCGACCCCCAACTGATGCTGAACTTTTGATTTTGTGTCCTGTTGACTGTTCACCCCAGTTATGTGAGAAATAGGTTCTACATACAGAGTGACAGACAGTGTGGCCTGTGGGCTCAAATAGTGTTGTTTCTTTCAATAAAACCCGTACAAAAGGCTATCTTTGCCTTTCTCATCAATGATGTCCTTACAATCCTGACTGCTCCGCAATACTACATAGCTAATAGACAAAAATGAAAAACAGGAAGCCATTCCTCTTGCTAAATAATCCATGGAGAATACTAAAACAAGAGGAGGCAATTTGTTTCCAATTTTTACTAGCTTTGTATTATGAATAAATAAGACTGCAAGGTTGAATAAAGTAGTTTTAGAAATTATACTGACTAACCACGTGCTGCAGAGATGGCTTAGGTCCTATTTTTCCCCTTTGCAGAACTTAATGTGCTCAGGTATTAATGCCCCTCCCCAAAGGACATTTTGATTTGGAAATTTTTTTTTTTTTTCATTTTTTTACCCTTAAAAAATGAAGCATTTCCACCACTTGTAGAGTGCTGTTTTCCAGGCTCTCGAGACACTGGATCTCTGTGGAACCACAGAGTATATTGACTACAGTCAGTAACTTTTCATCATTTTTGATCAGGGCAAATTTTTAAATAGAAACTACTGATAAACATGCAGTAACATTAGATCTCAGTTAAATAAATACAAGGGAGGTATAACTTGAGGGAAACTACTAACAGTAAAAAAAAAAAAACTTCTTGGAATATATTTAAAATGGAAAGAATTTATCTTTTTTGGGAAACAACGGTTTTATTTAAACCCCAGCAAATGTGGTACTTGTCCTTGGGTGGTGGAAGAAGAGGACAGAAGAGGCAGGAAGGGAAATACTACTTTTCTAAATGTGGGTCCCATGAACTCTACTATGTAGACCCTGAACCTCATCTAAGTGGATGGTGAGCAGTGACAGGCTTTTCTTACAGTTCTGTACTTGACCATAATAGATTCTTTTCTTCTTCTATAATTTATTTCCTTTGTGATTTTATGTGAAGCTTGCTCATCTAAAATATATACAGTTATGGTATAAAAGAATCTTCTGGAGTTGAAACTAGAATCAGGTTCACTGAAACATTTGATATTTATCTACATTTTAAGCTTGAAAGAAAGAAATGGGAAATAGAATCTACGAAGCAGGAATAAAACAGATTAAGTGGAGCAGGTAAGGCAAGAAACATGGTGGCCACTTTTTTAAAAAAGTAAAACATTTTTGCTGGTGACATGACATCAAAGGTTACTGTTAATAGTTTGTGCCTCACATATATATGCTTTAGGTGAAGATACTTAGAAAAAAAGGACCGTGTTTGCTGACTTCTGAGAGATGAAAGATTATAGCTGAATTCTTCTCTTTCTCCTTCTGTCTTCCACCTCAATTTTCTTTTCTTCCTCTATTCTTCTATCTGGAGTCTCTGTCATCTCCTCATCTCTGGCTCTCTATCTTCTTCCACCTCTCTGCTTCCAGTCTTTACTTTATTTTCCATTCCAGCTCGTCCCTCCGCTCTATTTGTCCACTACTTTGGCCACTTCGTTGCTTTAGGGGAGCCTGGGGTTGACATTCCCTTAGCCTTCTCACTCAGTCCTTGCACATGCAGCCTGCCTGCTCCTTCAACCAGTTTCTGTTATTCTGAGCAGGTCTGTTAATACCTTCACTCTCAGCCTGTGTTATGTTACAGGAAAAAAAAAAGTGGGTGGGGGGAGCTACATGGAAGTGTATCCCAGAACTAAAGATGTTTGAAAGCACTTTAAATTCCAAAACCAGCATCATCATGAGAATGCCTTTCCAGGTGATAGAAGCATGCATGTCTTAGCTAGCTTATGTTAACTTAGGGGAAATGTTTATATTAATAATTATAGAAAACAGAAAGTTCTTAAAATGTGCCAGTCACGGTTTTAAATACTCAACAAATATTAACTCATTTAATTCCCACTGAAAGCCTATGCAGGTGGTGCTATTACTAGTCCCATGTTTGCAAATGCACAAACTGAGATGCAGAAAGGTATATAACTTTCCTGGTATGTCCTAGGTCAGTGGTATCCCCAGACCTACAGGATAAGTTCCCTGGGCCAGCAGCAGCAGCAGCATCCAGAACCTTGTTAGAAACACAAATTCTGAGATTTTATCTTGCTTGCCAACAAATAAGATAGGCTATCACAGTTTTGTGGACGCTGGCAGAGGACGCAACACTCCTGGGTCAGAAACAAGGAACTTTATTTCTCACTGTGCGGAAAGTATCATGAACATCATGTTCACATTGATTCCCCTGGTTCTTTAATCCCCACAAGAACATTGCAGAGGTAGCCAAGTTTGTCAGTGTCTCAGATCACAAGATGCAGAGAAAGAAATGCAAGAGATCTGTGAAAAGTTTCTGCCAACAGAGGGTTGAGACCAGTACACTCTTCAAGCAATTGGCCCTTTGTCATCATTTTTCAGGACAAGGCCACTGTCTACTCCCCTTCTTCTTCTTCCCATGGACATGATATTCATCTTGAATATTTATGAAGTACTGAATTCTTTTATAATAAGCAATGCTTCTTTGTTTGTGTACCCATTTTTCATTTATGTGTGAACTGTGTTATAGTCCTTCTTCTATTACTTTTTTCCCCCCTCAGCATTAGGTTTTAAGATCCAATTCATTTGGCTGTAAGTTAATCTTGTTCCACTCCTTTTTTATTGAATTATATTTGACATATAATATTGTATGTAAGTTCAAGGTGTACCATGTATTCTCCTGATGTGTTTATATTGCTCTATGATTGCCACTGTAGAAATAGTTAAACCTCTGTCTTGTCACATAATTATCAGTTCTTCCAACATTGGGAACAATTAAGATCTAGTCATTTAGCAAGTTTAAGGTTTCAGATACTGTTTTGTTGTCTGCAGTTACTGTGCTGTGTATTACGTCTCCAGGATTTATTTATCTGCTGGTTGCATGTGTATAATGTCCTCCAGTTTCAATTCTGCTGAGTATTCCATACTGTGTGTCCATCACATTTCATTCTTCATGTCCCTTGGGATGAAACTTAGCTTCCCTGTAGCACCCTATCACATGTGATAACACTGCTGTGAAAATCTTTACTTATTTGTCTCCTCTTGAATCTCTTCAAGAAGTTTTCATATATATATATAGATAGATAGATAGATAGATAGATAGATAGACAGACAGATAGATTACATATCTTGGAAATTATACACACACATATATATAGAATACTGGGCTTCCCTGGTGGCTTAGCTGGAAAAGAATCTGCCTGCAATGCAGGAGACCTGGGTTCAGTCCCTGGGTTGGGGAAGATCCTGGGTTGGGGAAGATCCCTGGGTTGGGAAGATCCCCTGGAGAAGGGAAAGGCTAACCACTCCAGTATTCTGGCCTGGAGAATTCCATGGACTGTATAGTTCATGGGGTCGCAAAGAGTCGGACACGACTGAGCGACTTTCACTCACTCACTCATATAGAATATTGATCACAAATCTTGGAGATTGTATATATTAATTAATTGATTATATATAATATGTTATATATATAATCAATATTCTTTGCTCACTTTTCTATCAGGTTATCTGTTTTTCAAGGGTTCCTTGTACAGTTTAGATATTGAAAGTTTTAGATATAACAACTGTTTTCACCTAATATTTTAATTTTGTGTTTTTGTTTCTTTTCTATGGAGGGTGCCCAATTTTCCCAGAATTGTCTGTTACACAGTCTGTCTTTTACCTTTTGCTTTGTGGTGGCGTCTTTATGCTGTATCAAGTTCCTGTATTTTCACTGGTCTTTTTGTGAACTTTCTACTCAGTGTCATCGGTATATTGGTCTGTTTCTTTGTCACTACCAGTAAATTGTTATTGCTGTGACTTAGTATTATGTCTTAGTAAAATAAATCCAAGGACAATAAATTTTTCACAAAAGGGTCATATTTGCCTCCAAACTGAGTACATTCTAGGCCAATGAGAATAATGATTTTTAAAATGCAGTGCTGATATTACCAGACTTCTATCACTGTTTTTTTAGGTGGTAGAGTGTTGGAGGGAAAAGAGATATGTGTATATGCAGGTCTCTTAGAGTTATCATAATATTTTCATTTTTTCACTCTATTTCCTCAACCTCAAAATTGATAATCATGGACAGAAATTCTCAAGTTTTATGACTCTCTAGTGCCCCACTGATCTGGGCTGAGAAGCAAGTTTCTTTCTGATTATAAAATGTAGAGATAGTGTCCATTGTTATATTCCATTACCTCATATATTCTACATCATCATGTACCTACTATTCAGTGTCTTCTACAGAAGAGAGTAGAAATTCTTCTTAAGGAGGGACTTCCTGCTCATCCTGAAAAAAACATTTTGCAGATGGATTCAAATCTGAATAGAAGCCTTTCAAGTTTACTCAGGCTCTTTCAAACCTCCAAGCCTGGACGCATTCTAATCCCTTTGCCTGGAACACTTGGTCCCACCCTATCCCCACTTGCCTGCCTATTCACAGCCAGTCTTCACTTCCCAGCTTCCCCGGCAGCCTGGATCAGTGGTACTTACCCTCCCAAGTGCTCTCATAGCCCAGTGTACAGCCCCTTCACAGCACTCCTGACCTGGAACCACTTGCTTGTCCTTTTCTTTTATAAGAATATTAACTCTATAGGGCAGGACTGTGATGGTCCTGCTCACCCAGCATAGTGTCTGGAATATAATTGGTGCATAAAGGACATTTTTCTGAACTAATGAATGAGAAATGTTGTAGAGGAGATAGATCTAAGCTTTGAATGCATCATTGCATTAGATGGTCTTTAGTTTCCCTTCCATCTATGAGATTTCACAAAGATATGCTACAAAAGCACAAAGTCTGATTCAGATTTTAAAGTCTGGATATGTTATTACTGTTTTAAAAACCTGTAGCTCCACTGGAGTAGGGGCTTTTATGACTTTGTTTCTAGGCACTTTTTGTAGTGGAAATTAACTTTATAATTTAATCAGATAAAATGAAGAGAATAGAGTTGCTTTATTACCCTGATGCTCCATTTTTATGTGTTGTATGTATAGTAGCTGCCATTTAATGAATAGCATGATGGCTATTTCATAGATGTCTTGGTAATCTGGCAAGAGTGTCATAGTGCCCCTCTACAGGTGAGGAGAGAAAGGTTTAGGTTAAGTAACTTGAAAAGGATGCCCAGTCAATAAATGGTACAGCTGCATGTTGAACACTCTGCTGTGTTACTCTAAAAGTTAGTGCTCCTAAGAGCTGTCATACATCTTTATGAATATCCCTGTGACCTGTTTCTTAGCTTCTCCCTTTCCTTCTTGGTGGCCATTCCCTATTGAAGGTAACCTACATAAGACGGCTCCTGTCCAACCCTCCCTAACAGTTTTCACCTCTGTAACAAGGTCTTGTTTGGGGTCATCAGGGGTTTTAGAAATTTTTTCTCTAGTCATTCACTCATTCAATGAAACTTGCCTGGCTCTGGGCATGGTACTAGGTTCTGAGGGTGCTGTAGAGAATAAGAAATGTGCTATCAGCACTCAGAAATCTTATAGCTCAGTGGGGAAACTAATCAAGCAAATGGTGAAGCAGTGTCCTAATACTATGCTAGAGGATACAACCACCATCCCCATGGACATTTAACCCTGTGTAGGGGTATGTCAAGTTGAACTGTTAGGGGAGGAGGTTTGGCAACAGGCAACAGCGTTTCCAGAAGCCAAAGAACAGAGGGGATGTGAGAGACATTTCAGTGCAGCTGGAGAGTAGGATTCCTTTGTGAGAGCGGAGTTAGAATGGAGCAAAGCAGGATCTGATACTGCAGAGGCAAAAGTGAGTCAGTTGCCAAGAGGCTCTGCAACTGATTCACTCGTTTTTAATGCATATTAACTAAGTTCCTAAATAATCCATAGATTGTACATATAGCACTTATCAAGCACCATGCACAGTTCTACCTGCTTTATATCTACTATATAGATATATGTATAGATATATATGTATATGTATAGATATATATATATGCAGCAAACCTATGAGATAAATATTATTATTATTCTAGTTATAAGGATGAGAAACCCAAGACCCAGAGTGTTTGGGTAACTTTTCCAAAGTCACACAGCTGTTAAATGACAAGGTTGGACTCAAACTCAGGTAACCTATCTCCAATGCCTATGTTTTTAACATTAGAATAAACTGCTTCTGGGAATAAAGTGATGCACATGACCACTTGGCTCTCTGTCCTCATTTTAGGGAGAAGACAGAAAATAAGCAGGCAAACAACATAAAAATTAAGGAGATAGAGATAAGAGGTCTGAAGAAACCCAAACAGCAGAGTAGCTTGAGTTTGATTTAGGTAATTAAATTTAGCTAGGGAGCCAGGGAGAGCTCTACCAAGGGGTGGCAAGGAGCTGTGACCTCAAGCATCAACTGAGGTCAGAGAAATCCAGGTAGTGGGAATAGCATATATGGGTTGGAGGGAGGGTGGAGATGTGGGAGAGTTAATGTTATTTTTCAGCTTCATGAAGCTACTGCATCCAACTGATTGTTGTGAAGTCCTTTTGTAGATACCATTAACATTTACAGCCAGTTGACTTTAAGTAGAGGAGATGACTCTCCATGATAGGTGGGCCTTGTTTAATCAGGTGAAGGCTTTAAGAGCAAAATCTAAGGTTTCTAAGAGAAAGCATTCTGCATTGGGACTGTAACATAGAAATCCTTCCTGAGTTTCCAGCCTGGCCTAATGATCTCAGACATAGCAGCCCCAGCAATCACATGAGCCACTTCCTAAAGTGAAGGAACTCTGTCTCCCTGTATATTGTTCAGTCTCTGAGTCATGTCTGACTCTGCAACCCCATGAACTGCAGTCTCCCTATATGTGTATATGTAAATGTATGTTATACAGTATACAATATAGTATTTGTATATATATGCTATACAATATATATACAATGTATGTATTTTAGAAATAATAATTCTTTAATTCATAGGGTTATTGAAGTTTATATATATATATATATTTTTTTTTTTTTTTTTTTTTTCTGGAGAACCCTGACTGACTGATACCTAATGATCAGTGAAGACTCAACCCCTGCCCTCACAGAGTTTCCTTATAGAAAGACTACATAATTAAGAATTTAATTCCAAGAACAGAGACTGTCTCTTTATGCTTCTCTATACTTCCTTAAGTGCTATGATCAGGGCCATAGAGCCATTCCCTGGCTGAGGGAGTAATATCTGGAGTCAGGATATGCCAGTGCCAGTTCTACCATGCCAGCTGCATGACCTGAGTTCAGGTCTTCTGAGCCTATTTCTTTCTCTATGAAATGAGAATGTTGGATTAAATGATCTTAGTGTTCTTTCCTTTATTAATTATCTGTGATTCTTTGAGAGCAAATAGGAATATGTGGATGATAACTGATCTACTGATGGGAGCAGCAACCTTCAGAAATATGATCCTAGATGATGGTTGTTGTTCATGACAACCCGTGAGACATTTTTAAGATCCTCAAACCTCCTCACTCCTGGCATCAGCTGATTCACAGTCAGCTAGGGTCTGTGGGATATGGACGGAGAACATCTGGGCCAGTGAATTTTCAGTGCTTAAGTCAGAACAATTTTTAGCTTCTCCTTAAAATGAATGTTAGAAGGAGGAAAATCAGGATTTTTTTTTTCTTTTATAAGATGAAAATTTTCCTTTTCTCTATACTTGTTTATAGAGGCTTTCTCCAATGTTTCATTATTATAAATCAGCTTGAATAAATAATTGGGTGTATACAAGTCTGTACCTAGGGTTTTTTTCTTATCTACTTAGAATTACATTTCTTTGATAACAAAGAGGAACATCTTTTAATGAAATAAAAATTTGGGGGGAAAGGTGTATGGGCTGTCCCTTAAGTTCTTTCCAAGATTATAGAGATATTGCAGTAAGCAATGTTGACATGATTCCTGGATCTTCCAATTTTTATAATCTTGATGTTATGATTATCAGAAAATAAAATTACCTTTAATGAGAAGTGTTAATTTATGCTTTTTATAGAATTATGTATTGAAAACAATGTTCTACTAATTTTTGTGAATGCTTTGTGTAGCCGTTGGTACATTTTTTCTTAAAAGTGTATTTTCTAGCTTGAATTTTCCTTTTAATTTTGATTCCTTTTGTTGTTGTTTTTTTTCTTTTTCTCATTTCTGTCCTTTAAAAATTTTTTTCATATAATTAATTTCTTTTGGTTACTTTTCTTACAGCATAGAGGATTTACAACTACATGTAATTATAACCATGAATTCATTTATTTCTGATTGATTTTATGCTTTGGCAAGGCCTCTGCATCCAGAAGTTGATAAGCATGGATCTTTTATGCTAGTAATCATATTTGTTGTCATTCAGTTGCTCAGTTATATACAACTCTGTGTGACCCCATGGACTACAGCATGGCAGGCTTTCCTTTCCTTCACCACCTCCTAGAGTCTGCTCAAACTCATGTCCATTGAGTCAGTGATGCCATCGGACTATCTCATCTTCTGTCATCCCCTTCTCCTCCTGCCTTCAATCATTCCCAACATCAGGGTCTTTTCCAATGAGTCAGCTCTTTGCATCAGATGGCCAAAGTATTGGAGCTTCCAGCTTCAACATCAATCCTTCCAATGAATATTCAGGACTGATTTCCTTTAGGATTGACTAGTTTGATCTCTTTCTGTCCAATCATATAATGCGACTCAATAACAATAACTAGTGTTTACAAAAAGCCAAACTTACATTTTAAACATTATTATATTTAATCCTAAAACATTCTCTTTAGGTAGCTGCAATAATTGTCCCCATTTTACAAATGAACAGCAATTTATGGATGAGGATTAGAAAAGCAAATAATCTCACCTCAATTTAAACAGCTTCCACTCAAACGTGAACTATAGTGTCTCCACCTGGGAATTATTTCAGAGGATGGTGCTGGATGAGAACCAAAATTGATTTTATTCCTGCCATGACTAACCACATTTGCCCCAATGATTTACTGGTTCTCCCTTCCCTCCCCCATTTTTGAGGATTTTTCCAAACAGTTATATGTAGTAAGGACTTTCCGCATATAGCCAGGGCTTCTCGTTTTTAGTAAGTACATTATCTATACTCCTTCTGTTTGATTTGTTTTGTTTTGCTTTGATTTGGAGGGAAAAGTTTTAAACTTTTTTTTTTTTAATAAAAATATCCTACTTGTTTCCTTTTTAACTTCCTTTCTTAGAGACCGTCAATGAAACTTCTGGGTATAAAGCTACCTTCAGACTTAACTACTTTAGAAAGAAAACTATTACATATAATTATTTTAGGTAAATTTTGTTGGTTCTGTTTTTCAGGGATTTTTGGACTAAAGATACTGTTGGATTCTTGAATTTCAATTTCCCTATTCCCGACTCAATTTAGAAATATCTGGAAAATTACTTGTATAGTGGAAGATGTTTTGCCAAGTGTTCCAAGCAGAGTAATGACTCACTCTAATTTCTACTCTTTCCTAAGGAAGATTTGGTGAACTTGAGGCAGCTTTATGCAGATGAATAGTGTAAAGGACCCAACTGTGTCCTCCAAGCTCAAGCCCCCACCTTTCTAGGTCCATTAATCTTCAACCAAAACAAAATTACTGCCATGGAAGAGAAGGAAATAAGTTCATGACAGACTTGAAAAGAGGAAGCTGAGGATGTATTTCCCTTGGAAAAATATAAGGATGTTTCCAAAACTAATAGGAAGAAATAATTTGGCTGCCCCAAAAGAACCTCTGTAACATCTATTTGGTTTTTCTGGCACCACAGCTAGGAAAAGGAGTATGTTTTCATGCATCTGTATGGCATGCTTTTGCTGTCAGTTTGTCCTTTCTGGAAGTCAGAAGACTGGATTTTTAGTAAGTAATTGGTTGAACATCAATGACAGGGGGGCCTTTGCTTGGGCAGCCACCTCTCACCCATCTAGTGCACAATCAACTTTGGCCCTAATTCCATACAAATCTACATACAATTTAACACTAGACTTGGTTAAAACAAGAACAACACGTCTCTTAAATCTTTCCTCTAAAAAGATCGCTTGCTGCAGAAATTCAAGGAAGTGAAGACATTAAATATCAGTTTCTTGTTTTAAAAGTGCTTTACATATATCACCACCAACCAGCTTGTAAATTTTAGTCAATCCTCAAACCAGCCTTTTAAAGGAGCTGAAAAATGTCCCCATACCCTCAAAGGACACACCTGTTATCTGAAACAGTTTTTAACCAGCTTGTTAAGCAGCTTTGACAGATCAAAGACTCCAGACAATGGACACAAACTTTAACAATAGTATAGCCTTGAGCAAAGGTTCTGTCAAACCAGGCTTGTGCCCATGGCATTATGGCCGGCAATTGAAAATAAATTTTACTTGAATAAGTACCTCAGCCGATCAGAGGCACTGCGGCTGCTGAAACAAAAGCAGTTGAGGATAAGTTATTGACTCCACTGACAGCCTGAATGAACTTCATTATGCCAGCCCACTCCTGGTAAAATGTGTCAGGTTTTAAACTGAATTAGGTGGCAGGTGCATGGACAATTTTCCTGCCCCCCTTGAGACAGCAGACAGCCAATCATCACCTGATTCTACAGACAAATGTTTAGATTTGTTTTTCATATTGCACGGCCATAAGTGAAAGCACATTTAAATCTTTTTTCCTTCTCCTCCATCACCGCTGGGTTATGTTCCCATGAGCAGGCATACCCACGCTTTGGTGTAATGGGATTCGTAAAGGCCTGGACTGCCACCCCCATCACTCCCCTCCCTCCAAGGCACAGATTTCAGGGGTGATCCAAATTCTTCGCTTGAGGTTATTGGATTTTAGCTTCAGAACAGAAGCTCCTCTTCTGTTCTAGGAGATTAAAACACAACGACACACATCCAAAATCTCTTCCATCTAAGAACTTCAAAAGGACAGAACCATGGACATTCTGATAGGTTTTAACCAGAATGATTAAGCTATACATTGGCTTTTCAGTTGGGAGCTAGGATCCAGAACTCAGATATTTTAATCTATAAATAGTATATCCTACCAGCAAACCTTGTAACCCCTGCTTGGATCTCTGAGTTAAAGCAGAGTCAATAAGAACTGGCATTTTTCTACTGTATGTGTCTATCTATCTGTCTTTCTATCTGTGTTTGTATATTTGGCTCTAAAATATTTTGTTTTACGATCTTCCCTCGCCTATAAGGATAAATGCAAGATCAGCTAAACTTCAGATACTTTGATTCCAGCTCTCATTACTTAATCATGAGACACAGGACTATAAAGACTCCTAAAAATGAAAATCCAGACTCCTAACCATAGAGGGAGAGGGTTGGCATATGCCTTTGGCTGTGTGCCTTATTAAAGTTAATGAGCAAGAAAGACTCTCTTTTCCTAAGTATCTCAAAGAACTGAAATCTTTTCTCTTAGCGAAGCACCATTTTCTTTGGAATGTTTCCATTACTCATTATGAATAACTATACTTTTTTTGGACATACATCTTGAATTTTGAAGCAGAACACCTTTTGGAAACTGTCAGCACTCTCTCCTCTCAAAAAACACAGGAATAAAGATTTTTTTTTTTTAATCTCAAGTAAAATGTCAAAGACATATCAATCCAGTCACTGTCATTCTTGTAGTGATGTCTATGCACAAGCTGGTTCAAGTCTCCAAAGAAACTTTGCTCGGTTCTGGGCTATATTTATTCCACAAAATTTTTGCTGGATTTAGTGGTTTAATGTTTGCATTTTAATAGAAAGATCAATTCAAACTTTTTTCACCTTTAGGAAAGCATCAATGTTCTACAATTTATGTGTGTACCAATCTGGGCGAGACATACTATTCAGGAAGACAAAATTGGATTTCCTTTAGAGCTACTGAAAGGCTACCCTGAATTAACACAGTGAGGAGGTCTACGATGACTCTCACTTGCTGGAGCCCTTCCTCCCCCAACCACGGCAGATGGTGTTTCATAGTTGGTCACAAATGGCTGTCAGCGAGTGTTTGTCTGCCTGCCAGTAACCTGTGGTTCAGGGACTCCCCGGGAGAGTGTACCAGCTCTGACTCTGCTGATAACAGCATCTGAGAAAATGATCCGTCCTTTCTTGTCAGGCACAAAATTAGCCATCTCACTTTTTAACTGTAGACAAGGGGGACATGAAAGAAAAAGGACGGTGCCAGCCCAGCTGATGTTTCCTCTGCTCTCGTTCTAGGGGCCCAAAGCAGACACATCCAAAAGCAGACTATGGGACAATGGTGTTGTCACCAAATACATGATGTTGGAGTAACCCCAGTTCTGGTACCAGCATTTCCTGCAGCGATGTGCTGGAGCTCTCCCCAGGGCTAGCTCTGATCTTTAGAGCAACAGATATTTCCGTACCCCAGGGCATCTGTCAGACTTCGTGCTGCAGTGACCTTGAGTGGCTTGAGCCCAGATGAAGGGGGAGGAAGAACAGAGAGTGGTAAAGGGTCTGAGCAGCTGTCCTTCCTACTCTGGGCACCACCACCAGCTGGAAGGCAGGGTGCCCACCCTACTGCCTTTGAGGATGCAAACAACCCTGAAGTACAAGAGGCAGCCACTAATGAACCAAAGCAGAAGATAGCTAGGGAGGTTGAAAAAGCAAGAAAGTGAGAGAAAGGAGAGAAGAAACAAGAAGGGAAGTAGCCCCAAATTGGGAAGAGACTAATACTTGTTGAGAATCTATTACGGGTAGGCATAGACTGGTGCTGCTGATGCATCACACGAGTAATCCTCCCAGCAGTTTCATAGATCGGGTACCAGCATCCCTCTTCTGGGCTTCCCTCATAGCTTAGTTGGTAAATCATCTGCTTGCAATGCAGGAGATCCGGGTTCAATTCCCGGGTTGAGAAGAGACCCTGGAGAAGGAAATGGCAACCCATTCCAGTATTCTTGCCCAGAGAATCCCATGGATAGAGGAGCCTGGCAGGCTACAGTCCACGGGATCACAAGAGTCAGACACGACTTAGCAACTAAACCACAACCACCATCCTTATTCTAGAGATGAGGAACATAAATAACATCTCTGCACCATGAAACTAGAAAGTGACAAAACCAACCTTCCAACCCTGGCCAAAGCACTCAAGCTTAACTGGTTAGACTCAAGGACTAGGTTCCTGACTTTGAGCCTGGCTTTGTTACCTACAGGCTATGTAAACTTGGCAACTTAACCCATCAGTGCCTCAGTTTCCCCGTTTGTAAGATGGAGCTCTTAATAATGTCATCGAGTCATTGTAGAGAATGAAATATATTCATATACAAGAACTCTCATTAGTACTTAGATGGTTGAAAACACTTTACTGTTTGTTTTTATTCTTTACTGCTTCTGTGTTTTTCAGTATTTATTTTAATCACTATCTCCTTTTTGGTAACTAACCCTTTCAAAATCCTTAACGTAGCAAAAAGAAAATTTTTTTTCCAATGATCTTACATGTCTAGTTATTGCTACTGTCTTGTTTGCTTTTTTAAGCAGATGAATCTAAATTCTAAGACTGTACTGCCAATTTTGTGTATACATGTGTAAGAAACAGCAGCTTTTGTATCGGAAAGCCATTGAATCCTATTTATGTCATTTTTAGCTGGGCAGGTTACCTGTTATCCTGGGCAGGTTACTAAACACACCCATCTGTATAATAAAAAGTACTTACCAACTTCTAGAACCACAGTTATGACTAAATGAGAAAGGTATATAGAGTGTCTAGCACATAAGAGGCATTCTGTAATCATAGTTGTTATTATTTTACTAAATAACTAAGCACTGGTTTATATCGTGTAGCTCCACATGTCAACTCAAATGTGGGTCATGGATATTATACCAGAATGTCTGGGATGTATCCTTAGATTGATGAAGCAGTCCTAAATGTAGCTCTTTTTCCTTCTGTGACATTTCTCACATTGAATCCCTCCGAAGCACTATTCTGGGTAATGACCACCACCTGCTGTAACCGTTTTGTCTGGCAAAGGAATTTCTTTACCGTAGACTGTGCTCCCGTGGCTCTGAGTGAGGTGATGCTTGGACCTCAGGGAGAGCAGAGTGGGCTCCCTTTCAAAGGCTCCATCAGGTGAGGTCAGCACGGTGATGAAAGGAAACATCCTTCAACCCCCAGAATCTCTCCGGGAGAAATGAAGGGAATCTCCTGCCAATTGTTAATGATAATGGTCTTATAATTTCAACACCACATTTTACCCAGGAGGATCCCAAATGCTTTACAGGTCTGCAAATAGCTTTACCCACTCTGTCTGTAGGCATTAGGTAGAGTGAGCTTGGAACACAGCCACTGTGGGGAGCATTACCTTCCTATTTTTTAAAATGTGTAAAAATATGTATGCATATGTTAATATATGTGTGTGTGTATGAGTGTGTGCATGTCCAGTCGCTCCAGTCGTGTCTGACTCTTTGCAACCCCATGGATTGTAGCCTGCCAGGTTTTGCTGTCCATGGAATTAACCCAGGCAAAAATACTGGAGTGGGTTGCCATTCCTCCTCCAGTGGATCTTCCTGACCCAAGGATCGAATCTGTATTTCCTGCACCTCCTGCATTGCAGGTCTATTCTTAACACTGAGTCACCTGGGAAGCCCCTGTATATGAGTGTATTTATATGTAAATATCTCTATTTATGTATATGAGTAACTACAAAACATAGATATGTAAATACTTTGCTTATGTGTCTTACTTAGTAGTTAAAATAGGAGTAAGAACAAGAGAGAAGAGGAAGATTTGTGCTATATGTTTTTTTTTTTTTTTTAAACTTACTCATTTTACCACTTCTTGAAGTATGGAGCTCCCAAATGAGCATAGGCTTATGTTTGTAGGTCATTAGTTCCTTAAGAGAAGGGCTTAAGGGATAAGAATCCTTAAAGTACTCACCAAAAAGAACAGAAGGCAACTCTCAATTATGAAGCATATTAAGGAGAAATTTCTGGGAGACTTATAAAAATAGTCTTCAAATGCAGCTTTAACATGCTGCATGTGTCTTTTTCAAACCATCTATGACTAGGTAACAACCTATCCCAAATATGGTGGCTTAAAACAACAGCCATTTCATTAAATCCCATGATTTGTGTATCAAGCATTTGAGCAGAACATGGTTGAGCACTTCTGTTCCACAAGGCATTGACTGAGGGCCTTTCAGTGGCATTTAGCAGGTGGCAGGGGCTTCCCTGGTGGCTTAGATGGTAAAGAATCTGCCTGGAGTGCAGGTGACCCAGGTTTGATCCCTGGATCGGGAAGATCCCCTGGAGAAGGGAATGGCTACCCACTCCAGTATTCTCGCCTGGAAAATTCCATGGGCATAGGAGCCTGGCTGGCTACAATCCAGGCTTGTAGCAAAGAGTCCAACAGGACTGAGTGAGTAACACACTACTGGGCTAGTCTGGAGGGGTAAAGAGTAGTTTACTCTCATACTTAGCGTCTTGGTCAGAAAAGATAGGAGACTGGGCTCAGTTTGGTCACTTGCTATGGAGTGTCAGGACCTTGTCATGTAGTTTCTCTAGCAGAGTATTAGAACGTTCCTAGAGGCTCAGAGAGCCAAGAGGAGCCAAAACCAAGTGTCCCAAGAAAGAAAAATTAAGGTTGTCAGTCTCATAAAATCTGAGCCCACAACTGCCACTTCCACCGTGCTTTCTTGGTCAAAGCAGTGATGACCCACTTAGATACAAGGGATTAAGGCCAAGACCTCAGCTCTCAACGGGAGGAATGTCAAAGACTTTGTGTTCTTTTTTATTTTTAATTGGCCACACTCGAATAAAAGCAGTTTGAAGTAGAAATTAATTAAGATAGATCTTTATACTTTGTTTTGACCTTCTAGGAAAGCATTCTGTTAAACAGTTTAGTACTTCAACAGTTGTACAATGCGAAGTTCAGTGTAATTACCACAAAAGCTGGGAGCATAGATTCTCAAGGGTTTTTCTAGGAATCTGTTAGCTAAAGCCAACTACTGCAAGGAGTATGTCCTCTAGAGACTTTGTTCAATCTAAATGTCAGCATAAAAAGACAAGAAAACAATGGGCTAAAATTTTCCCTCAGAGAAAAGGAGAGATACTTCCAAAACAAGAGAGGAAGGGGGAAATTTTGCCATTGGATTTCTCTTCATTCCAAGGACTGACTTATCCCTAAATACATGGCTTTCAGGACCCAATGGCAGTAACAGCAAAGATGGACGACTAACAGAAGGGTAATTCCCAATAGTGGGAGGTCATTAAATCAAGTTGTTAGCACAGTGTTTATGTTTCTGTGTATGTATATTTTGTCTTATGTATTCTTTCTTCCTCTCACAGTATTTTCTTATTATCCCAAACTTGCCTAAGCATCTCACCATTCCATTTCTTTCTAACTTTCTAGGCCATTGCTTTACGTTAGACCCTACAAATAAATACTTTAAATTTCTTTCTGGAGCCTTAGACCTATTATCTTACTGACTTTCTGCCATTCCCAACTCAATAATCTCCAGCCTAGAATAATCCCCATCATATACCTCCATATTGTGAATTACAAATAAGGGATCATTGAGATGATCTTACATTTGAAGAAATGGAATTTACATTCTTTAATGTGGCTTTGTCAATTACCCATGGCTTACTGCTTGCAATTTACAATATTGCTACCTCATCACTTGAGTTGTTTAAATTTCTGTTCTCCAACCTCTGTGTCTCTTGGGTTCATCTGCTTGGTAGACACTTGTCTACTCTCAAGAGTCTGAAAAATGTAGTTCAAGTGTTTCACCTAAAGAAGGCAGAATTCACAATGACTGTAAAGGCAAGTGATTTTATGCAGGTCCATATGACTAATGTCCAGGACGGTCCACCTGTTGTTTGTCCAACAACATGTATTCTTCTACATTCAGTCTTCTAAACAGTAAAAGGAGAAATTATACACTCCATTTAACATAGCACTGCTATCCCTCAAAAGTGAGGACACCAACACATTCGTTCCAAAAAGGCCAGATTCAATCTTATTTGCTGACTCTTTCCAGTATTTCTGGGTGAGGTTTGTTGTTGTTTAGTCGTCAAGTCATGTCCAACTCTTTTTGCAACCTCATGAACTGTAGCCCATCAGGCTTATCTGTCCATGGGATTTCCCAGGCAAGATTACTGGAGCAGGTTACCATTTCCTTCTCCATGGGATCTTCCTTACCCAGGGATAAAACCTGTGTCTCCTGCACTGGCAGGTAGATTCTTTACCACTGAGCTACCAAGGAAACCCTTGAGTGAGGTCTATTCTTCCTCTGTTAGTCACAATCTCACCTTGACTTTCTATAGCTTTAAACACTAGATTAAACATTGCCAACACCTGTTTACAAAATTTGAAAAAATCTAAGACATTTATCATTTGTAAAATGCATCATTATCAATACTGTTCCACTTAAAAGAAAAAAAAAAAAAAAAACACTGTCATTAAACCAAAATATGCCATTAGCTGTTAGGTGCCATCCAGTTTCTGAGATGCCAAGTATGCAAAAATGTACATACACACATTTCATGGATGTTAACATATGAAGAAACAAAATAAAGTTAAAAAGTGAAAGAAAGGAAAAATTAATGAATTTATGTACATACTAATGACTATATATGTATATAGATATATATATTCACAGCATGAAAAAAGTGTTGGATACCACAGTCCTCATTTTGATAAAATATCAAAGATGATGGTTGGTGTCTGTAACTTTCTTCTTCAACTTCTTCAACTGCTCAGTCTATGATTTTTTTTCCCCTCATTTAAACATAATTCTAAATTCAGTGGTAAACTTACTCTTCTAAGTTGCTATAAAAGTTGCCAAGCAGTAACTTAATTTCCAGACTTTTCTTGCAGACTAGTAATGTCCATTCATGGATAAAGTGCTGCTCTGTTTTAACTCCTGTGGCTCCTTGTGGGTATATATTATTTTAGTCATGAATCTTGTTATTTCGTATACTTGTTTCTACTTACTGGCGTGATGTCCTCCTGCCATAATTCTAGAACACAAATGTTTTACCCAAGCCATGGGATTGAGGCCTTGTTATGGATTAAGTTGTATCACCCCAAATTTATATATTCAAGTTTTAACCCCTAGTAACTCAGATTGTGACCTTATTTGGACATGGGAATGTTGCAGATGTAATCAGTTAAGATGAAGCCATACTGGAGTAAGGTGGGTTCCTAAGCCAGTGTGACTGGTGTCCTTATACAAAGAGGAAATTTGGAGAAAAACCTTCACACAGGAAGAATGCCATGTGAGTACAAAGATAGAGATTAAAGTGATGATTCTACAAGTCAAGGAATGCCGAAGATGGTCAGCAAACCAGCAGCAGCTAGGAGAGAGGCATGGAACACAGTCTCCATCAGATCCCTTAGAAGGAACCAACACTGCTCTTACCTTGATGTTGGATTTCCAACCTCCAGAACCATGTTACAATAGATTTCTGGTTTTAAAGCCGTCTAGTGTTTGTACTTTGTTAGAACAGCTCTAGCAAATGAACACAGATCTTCAAACTCTACAATGCTAATTTGTTTTTCTCTATGGATACCCACCAGGCTTTGTTCTTGATTCTCATCCTCCTGTGCTTGTGCCCAGAATCACCAAATGGCCCAGGTAAAAAGCAGCTGTGAAGGCCCAGCTCACTTCTTTCAAGGTCCTGTCTTGCTGAAATCTTAGCCCCTTTACCTCTTGTGACTTCAGAAGCTCTTAGTTGCCTTTAGAAAGTTGTTTATCATATTTGATCTGACTTTTTAGTTATTCTAGGTTGGAGTGTGGCTCCGCCTCCAGTTTCTCCATCCATTACTCCCAGAAGACCAAGTTCCCATCATTCCTTTTATGCAACAAAATTGCCCCCACATCTTTCTCACTTCCTCTGATGGAGAGCCATTGGTCTAAATTATACCAACAAATTTCTGGCATCTCAAATCCTTTTAGTACACAGTACAATAGTATGAGAAGTGAGCATACCCTGAGAACTGCTCCCAGTTACTGAGCTAGCATACTGAATCATTCATCTCTGGTAAGTGTACTCAGATTATCTGTATTACATGCAAAATTCTGTGGTTAACAAAACTGTTGGAATAAAAAGATAATTCAAAATTGTGGTGGGAAACTCTTTAAACACTCTTTCTAGTAATTGATAGAGCAAGCAGAAAGCAAATTACTGAGAAACCCAATAAGTAACATTAGACCACAGTGCAAATAAGTTTTAAAATAATCACTAAGAGACTGCTAGAAATTCCCCCAAACACTTAGAAATTTAAAATAATTTTAAAAATACCTCATAGAACACACACAAAAAAATCACACTGGAAATTTGAAAAAAAGCCCTAAATTATAATGAAAATAGCTTACATCTAAACATGCTGCTAAATCACTATTTGTGTCAAAATTCAGTTCAGTTCAGTTCAGTTCAGTCACTCAGTTGTGTCCAAGTCTTTGTGACCCCATGAATCGCAGCACGCCAGGCCTCCCTGTCCATCACCAACTCCCAGAGTTCACTCAAACTCATGTCCAACGAGTCAGTGATGCCATCCAGCCATCTCATCCTCTGTCGTCCCCTTCTCCTCCTGCCCCCAATCCCTCCCAGCATCAGAGTCTTTTCCAATGAGTCAACTCTTCACATGAGGTGGCCAAAGTACTAGAGTTTCAGCTTTAGCATTAGGGTCAATTCTTCAGTGCTCAGCTTTCTTCACAGTCCAGCCTCTTAAGAAACCTATATGCAGGTCAGGAAGCAACAGTTAGAACTGGACATGGAACAACAGACTGGCTCCAAATAGGAAAAGGAGTATGTCAAGGCTGTATATTGTCACCCTGCTTATTTAACTTATATGCAGAGTATCATGAGAAACACTGGGGCTGGAAGAAGCACAAGCTGGAATCAAGATGCCGGGAGAGATATCAATAACCTCAGATATGCAGATGACACCACCCTTATGGCAGAAAGTGAAGAGGAACTAAAAAGCCTCTTGATGAAGGTGAAAGAGGAGAGTGAAAAAGTTGGCTTAAAGCTCAACATTCAGAAAATGAAGACCATGGCATCTGGTCCCATCACTTCATGGGAAATAGATGGGGAAACAGTGGAAACAGTGTCAGACTTTATTTTGGGGGGCTCCAAAATCACTGCAGATGGTGATTGCAGCCATGAAATTAAAAGATGCTTACTCCTTGGAAGGAAAGTTATGACCAACCTAGATTGCATACTCAAAAGCAGAGACGTTACTTTGCCAACAAAGGTCCGTCTAGTCAGGGCTATGGTTTTTCCAGTGGTCATGTATGGATGTGAGAGTTGGACTGTGAAGAAAGCTGAGCCCTGAAGAATTGATGCTTTTGAACTGTGGTGTTGGAGAAGACTCTTGAGAGTCCCTTGGACTGCAAGGAGATCCAATGAGTCCATTCTAAAGGAGATGAGTCCTGGGTGTTCATTGGAAGGACTGATGCTAAAGCTGAAACTCCAATACTTTGGCCACCTCATGCGAAGAGTTGACTCATTGGAAAAGACTCTGATGCTGGGGCAGGAGGAGAAGGGGAATATAGAGGATGAGATGGCTGGATGGCATCACCGACTCGATGGCCATGAGTTTAAGTGAACTCTGAGAGTTGGTGATGGACAGGGAGGCCTGGCGTGCTGCGATTCATGGGATTGCAAAGAGTTGGACAGGACTGAGGGACTGAACTGAACTGAATGCTTGAACTCAAGAAAAAGAGAGCCTAATATATAAAGAAGCTAGAAGGAAAAGAAGAATGAACTGAAAGAAGGAAGAAAATAAAAGTAAAACTTAATGAATTAGAAAATATATAAGCAATAAAAAATCATGAGCTGCAAAAACCCTGATTTTATGAAAATGCTAATTAAACAGGTAATTCTCTGAAATGACTTGTCAAAGGAAACGAAAAAGAGGGAATGCACAAATACTTCATATGATGAATTGTTTTTTTTTTTTTTATTTTATTGGAGTATAGTTGATTTGCAGTGTTGTGTTAGTTTCAGATATACAGCAAAGTGAATCAGTTATACATATATTCTTTTAAAGCTAATTTTCCCATATAGATCATTACAGAATTTTGAGTAGAGTTCCCTGTGCTATATAGTAGGCCCCTATTAGTTATCGATTTTTATATAGTAAAATTGGAGTGTATATATCACTCCCTGTCTCCCAATCTATCCCTCCCCCCTCCACTTCAGTTCAGTTCAGTTCAGTCACTTAGTCATGTCCGAAGCTTTGCAACCCCATGGACTGCAGCACAAGTATCCCTGCCCATCACCAACTCTCAAAGCTTGCTCAGACTCATGTCCATTGAGTTGGTGATGCCATCCAACCATCTCATCCTCTGTCGTCCCCTCTCCTCCTGCCTTCAATCTTTCCCAGCATATGGGAACTTTCCAATGGGTCAGTTCTTTGCAAGAGTGGCCAAACTATTGGAGTTTCAGCTACAACGTCAGTCATTCCAATACATATTCAGGACTGATTTCCTTTAGGATTGACTGGTTTGAATCCTAAGGGACTCAAGAATCTTGAGTCCAAAGGACTCTCAAGAGTCTTCTCCAACACCACAGTTCAAAAGCGTCAATTCTTCAGCGCTCAGCTTTCTTTATGGTTCAACTCTCACATCCATACATGACTATAGGAAAAACCATAGTTTGACTAGACAGACATTTGCTGGCAGAGTAATGTCTCTGCTTTTCAATATGCTATCTAAGTTGGTCATACCTCTTCTTCCAAGGAACAAGCATCTTTAATTTCATGGCTCCTTTGCTTTTCATTTCTCTTCTTTTCTCAGCTATTTGTAAAGCCTGCTCAGACAACCATTTTGCCTTTTTGCATTTCTTTTTCTTGGGGATGGTCTTGATCCCTGCCTACTGTACAATGTCACAAACCTCCATCCATAGTTCTTCAGGCACTCTGTCTATCAGATCTAATCCCTTGAATCTATTTGTCACTTCCACTGTATAATCATAAGGGATTTGATTTAGGTCATACCTGGGTGGTCTAGTGGTTTTCCCTACCTTCTTCAATATGTCTGAACTTTGCAATAAGGAGTTCATGATCTGAGCCACAGTCAGCTCCCGGTCTTGTTTTTGCTGACTGTATAGAGCTTCTCCGTCTTTGGCTTCAAAGAATATAATCAATCTGATTTCAGTATTGACCATCTGTTAATGTCCATGTGTAGAGTCTTCTCTTGCATTGTTGGAAGAAGGTGTTTGTTATGACATTCTCTTGGCAAAACTCTGTTAACCTTTGCCCTGCTTCATTCTGTACTTCAAGGCCAAATTTGCCTGTTACCCCAGGGATCTCTTGACTTCCTACTTTTGCATTCCAGTCCCCTATAATGAAATGGACATTTTTGCTGGGTGTTAGTTCTAGAAGGTCTAGTAGGTCTTCACAGAACCATTCAACTTCAGCTTCTCCAGCATTAGTGGTTGGGGGCATAGACTTGGATTACCATTATATTGAATGGTTTGCCTTGGAAACCAACAGAGATCATTCCGTGTTTTTTTGATATTGCACCAAAGAACTGCATTTCAGACTTTTGTTGACTATGTCAGGCAAGTGTATGCTCTTTGGTTCTGTTTCATCACAACAAAGATTTGGAGTGATGGGCATTAAAGCCCTCGGTGCGTCACAGCTCTCGGGTCTTGGACGGACTGTGTTATAGCACTTAGACAAATCAGTGTTACAGCTCTATTTTATTTAGAAAATAGCAAGAGAATCCATCCTCGAGGCGTGAAGGCATGCTGACCCAAAGATATGAAAAGAGGAGTGGGGGAGTGGGCCAGTGCATGGGAGAGAGAGAGTGAGAGAGCTTGCACTTTGGCTCCTCTTTTTATATGCATTTTACCTCCCCCTGGGCCTGCCCTATGTAAATTGGGCTAGCCAGGAGTGCTGTTTGTTCTACATGAGGTCCTCACTCAGGTCCTCGGACCTTCCTTTGACCTTCCTTTGTTCTATTTTTGCGGGGTTTTCTCTTCCTTGTCTTTTAGCCACTGCCATTTTGGACTCCTGTTTCCTATTCTAACTACCTAACAACTAGGAGGGCTACTCCATTTCTTACAAGGGATTCTTGCCCACAGTAGTAGATATAACAGTCATCTGAGTTAAATTCACCCATTCCAGTCCATTTTAGTTCACTGATTCCTAAAATGTTGATGTTCACTCTTGCCATCTCCTGTTTGACCACTTCCAATTTACCTTGATTCATGGACCTAACATTCCAGGTTCCTTTGCAATATTGTTCTTTATAGCATTGGACTTTACTTCCATCACTAGTCACATCCACAGCTGGGCATTGTTTTTGGCTTGACTCCATCTCTTCATTCTTGCTGGAGTTATTTCTCCACTGTTCTCCAGTAGCATACTGGGCACCTACAACCTGGGGGAGTTCATCTTTCTGTATCATATCTTTGTGCCTTTTCATACTGTTCATGGGGTTCTCAAGGCAAAAATACTGAAGTGGTTTGCCATTCCCTTCTCCAGTGGACCACATTTTGTCAGAACTCTCCACCATGACCTGTCCATCTTGGGTGTCCCTACAAGGCATGGCTCATAGTTTCTTGAGTTAAAGAAGGCTGTGGTCTATTTAATCAATTTGATAGCTCAGTTGGTAAAGGATCTGCCTCAATGTAAGAAACCCTGGTTCAATTTCTGTGTCGGGAAGATCCACTAGGGAAGTGATAGGCTACCCACCCCAGTATTCTTGGGCTTCTCTTTGTGCTCAGCTGGTAAAGAATCTGCCTGCAATGTGGGAGACCTAACTACGGCTTCCTAACTACAGAAGCCAATGGGGTAGAAAGACGTGTGCCCATCTTCTCCTGTAAGAACTCACTGCTGAACAACCATCCACAGGAGAATCTTGGATCCCACCAAAAAAAGATACCTCATGTCCAAGGACAAAGGAGAAGCTCCAGGAAGATGGTAGGAGGGGCAAAATTGCGTTTAGGATCAAACCTCATACCCTCCAGAGACACTTGGAGGGCTGAAACAAAACCTTGTGTACACCAGGAGACCCCACGGAGACTGAGCCATACCTGCCATCGAGTGTTTGAGTGTCTCCTATGGAGATTTGGGTCAGCAGTTACCTGCCTTCAGGGCGGGGGCTCTGGGGGCAGCAAAACTGTGTATGACATAAGCCCTCTTGGAGGAGGTCGCCGTTAACCCAACCGCAGAGCTGCCAGAACTTACACAGGACCAGGGAAACCGACTATTAGAGGGTACAAGCAAAACCTTGTGTACGCCAGGACCCAGGAGAAAGGAGCAGTGACCCCACAAGAGACTGACCCAGACTTGCCTGTGAGTGTCCAGGAATCTCCAGTGGATGCGTGGGTCGGCAGTGGCCTGCTACAGGGTCGGGGACGTTGAGTGTGGCAGTGCATGCACAGGGCCTTTTGAAGGAAGTTGCCATTATCTTCATTACCTCCACTATAGTTCGGTCTCAGGTCAAACAACAGGGAGGGAACACAGCCCCACCCATCAATAGAAAATTGAATTAAAGATTCACTGAGAATGGCCCTGCCCATCAGAACAAGACCCAGTTTCCCCCACAGTCAGTCTCTCCCATCAGGAAGCTTCCATAAGCCTCTTATCCTTATCTGTTAGAGGGCAGACAGAAAGAAAACCCCCACACTTACTCCCTAGTAATCATAAGTTTGTTTTCTACATCTGTGACTCTATTTCTACTTTATAGATCAATTCGTTTTAGATGAATACTCATTAAAAAAAAAATTCAACAGAGCATGAGATTTAAAATGTATATGAGAATACAGTGGAAAAATTTATCCTGGTAAATTTGAAAACTTGGATAAAATGGATAACTTTATAGAAAATTAAACTTACCAGAATATACTCAAAACATGTAAATAATTAGCCTTGTAATCATTAAACAGTTTTACTTAATAGTTTAAATTTATTCACAAAAATAGTCCAATTAGCATGCTTTTACTGGCGAACTTTTCCAAATATTCAAGTACCTCTCATTGATGTATCAACTCAACAGGTCTAACTCTCTAACTTTCTCCTACTGGCTTTTTCTCAGTTTCTGCTTTCATGAATCACACCATTTAATCTACTAAATGGCTCTTTACTGGAAAGCTTAGCTATTTGCTGCTGCTGCTAAGTCACTTCAGTTGTGTCTGACTCTGTGTGACCCCATAGAAGGCAGCCCACCAGACTCCCCCATCCCTGGGATTCTCCAGACAAGAACACTAGAGTGGGTTGCCATTTCCTTCTCCAATGCATGAAAGTGAAATGTGAAAGTGAAGTCGCTCAGTCGTGTCTGACCCTCAGCCACCCCATGGACTGCAGCTTTCCAGGCTCCTCCATCCATGGGATTTTTCAGGCAAGAGTACTAGAGTGGGGTGCCATTGCCTTCTCCTAGCTATTTGCTAGGTTGATACAAAAGTAATTGCAGTTTCAAACCCTGAATTTTAAATCATTATAACTAGGCTCAAACACATCTTTATTAATCAAAATAGGAACCATTACAATCAACACATTTTTGCCAATGAATAATAAGTTTGTTTATTCCTATAGCTTAAAAATCTGTGCTTTGGGATTTGATGAACACTTGAAAAGCATTCTATTCATCCTGCTGGTTGTGGAAGCATTTTCCCTGCAAAAAGTTGTCGAGATGCTTGAAGAAGTGGTAGTCAGTTGGCTAAAGGTCAAGTGAATGAGGCAAAACTTTGTAGCCCAATTCATTCAACTTTTGAAGCGTTGGTTGTGCAATGTGAGGGCAGGCATTGTCCATGTAGAATTGGGCCCTTTCTGTTAACCAGTGCTGGCTGAAGGTGTTGCAGAGCATCTTTTGATTTGCTGAGCATACTTCTCAGATGTAATGATTTTGCCAGGATTCAGAAAGCTGTAGTAGATCAGACCTGCAGCAGACCTAATGGTGACCTAACAGTGACCATGACCTTTTTTTGGGTGCAAGTTTGGCATTGGAAAAGACTCTGATGCTGGGAGGGATTGGGGGCAAGAGGAGAAGGGGACTACAGAGGATGAGATGGCTGGATGGCATCACTGACTCGATGGACGTGAGTCTCAGTGAACTCCGGGAGTTGGTGATGGACAGGGAGGCCTGGCGTGCTGCGATTCATGGGGTCGCAAAGAGTTGGACACGACTGAGCAACTGATCTGATCTGATCTGATCTTGGCTTTGGGAAGTGCTTTGGCGCTTCTTCTCAGTCCAACCACTGGGCTGGTTATCCCTGGTTGTCATGTAAAATCCACTATTCATTGCATATTATAATCCGATTGAGGAGTGGTTTGTTGTTGCGTAGAATAAGAGGAGATAACACTTCAAAATGAAGATTTTTTTTTTATTTGCGGTTCGCTCATGAGGCACACACTTACTGAGCTTTTTCACCTTTCCAATTTACTTCAAATGCCAAATGACCATAGAATGGTCAACATTGAGTTCTTTGACAACTTCTCATGTAGTTGTAAGAGGATTCAGATTCGATGATTGCTGTCAATTTGTTGTTGTCAACTTCCAATGGCTGGCCACTGAGCTCCTCATCTTCAAGGCTCTCATCTCCTTTGCAAAACTTCTTGAATCGCCACTGCACTATACGTTCATTAGCAGTTCCTGGGCCAAATGCGTCATTGATGTTGTGAGTTATCTCCACTGCTTTATGACCCATTTTGAACTTGAATAAGAAAATTGCTCAAATTTGCAATTTCCATAGTCTAAACTACATATAAAATAAACAGCAAGTAATAATTCACTGGGCTTCCCTGGTGGCTCAGATGGTAAAGAATCTGCCTGCAATGAAGGAGACCTAAGTTCGATCTCTGGGTTGGGAAAATCTGGAGAAGGAAATGGCAACCCACTCCAGTATTCTTGCCTGGAGAATCCTACTGACGGAGGAACCTGGTGGGCTACAGTGCATGGAGTTGCAAAGGGTCAGACATTACTGAGCGACTAACACTTTCACTTTCAATAATTCACTAGCAAAAAAAGGCAAGAAATGCATATTAAAATAATGTATAACATAACCACATTTATTTAAGGATGTAGGAGAAGGCGATGGCACCCCACTCCAGTACTCTTGCCTGGAAAATCCCATGGACAGAGGAGCCTGGTAGGCTGCAGTCCATGGGGTCTCGAAGAGTCAGGCACGACTGAGCGACTTCACTTTCACTTTTCACTTGGAGAAGTAAATGGCAACCCACTCCAGTGTTCTTGCCTGGAGAATCCCAGGGACGGGGGAGCCTGGTGGGCTGCCATCTATGGGGTCCCACAGAGTCGTACACGACTGAAGCGATTTAGCAGCAGCAGCAGCAGCAGCAGCATTCCAGTATCAAATAACAAAGTTCAACAATGCAAAACCATAATTATTTTTGCACCAACTTAATAATATCTCGGTATGATTGTATCTACTGTTCTTAATCTGTTCTTCAAAAAGTATAACACTTGAGTCAGCCAAAATTAACACTATTTTTAATTGGCTTACTGAATGTTTGTGACAGAATCGTGGGGTTTCTCCATAAAAATGGTAATGAATGTCTCAACATGACGTGCATTGTTACACATATTTCTCTACCAGTACCTTAGTAAGACAACTGGAAAGTTTCACATCTACTCCCTCTAAAGTAAGACTTGGCAAATACAACTACATTTTAGAAACACAACATGAATGGAACAAACTATTATGGTATTAGTCTAGTTTTATTTGGCTGCTCAGAATGTCCCCAAATAATTGTTTTTGATTTGGTCTGTGACTCCCTGGTGTCCAATTGAGTGACATAAATTCTTTTAATTTTATCCTTTAATTAGGAAATGTTTATCAAAGTGGAATCTGTTTGATGCCAAATATATGAAAACGTGATTTGGTATTTGAAAATTATGGTAAAAGAAATAGGAATTCTTGGGTGATATTCTTGAATAGTCTATTGGATTATAGCTCTCTTCCATTGAAAGTATTGTCTATGCAGTCTCTCAATTAACACTTCTTCACACCACTTATATATTTCATCATGGCTAAGATAATTACTGCCTGGAATTTAATAAGTTACATACAATATTGCAATACAAGCCTGTTGTGGCTTCTTTGCCCTTGAGGCAGGGGATGTTCTTCCTGCCACCTCACTTCTGTATTGTAATAAAGAGGTTCATCTCTATCAGGAGATTCAAACTTTCAGCAGCCTACACTTATGGTTTGACAAATAATTTTTTATTTACTCAATAAAATCACAGAACTGAGACACTTATTTCATTAACTCAAGAATTTAAGAAACTTCCTATTTCATGACATTCATAATCTAGTAGAAAATAATGATGAACAAAACAACATGTGAAACAAATCCATGCTTATTGGTGTATACAGAGATAAATTTATGTGGAAAGTACAACTTGACAATGATTAATAATGACAGTAAAATATTTATAGAGTTTATGATGTACAAGACAGCTTAAAAATAGCTTTTAAAGTTTGAATTGTTACTGTCCTGAGTATTATCTAAGCCTATAGTATTTAGCATATGTAATAACAGTTAATATTTATTAATTACTTACAATATGACAAGCTGACAATGATAGGCTATGGTAGGCTAAGCACCTAATATATATTAACTTGTCGATAATGGTACTATTACTTTCCTGATTATTATCCCCATTTTACAGGTGAGAAAATCAAGGCACAAAGCTATTAAGTGGTAGAGGTATTGGGTTGACCAAACTTATGGAAAATATAGAAAGTAAACCAAAACTGTCTGGCTTAAAAGAACTTGTTCTTAATTATTTCAAAATATCATCTCTCTGGTGAATAATCATTATATATTTATTCATCAAATTTTATTGAATGAATCAATCTGTAATGTATCAATGAATGAGTTAACAAAACACCAAATACACAATGAAAAACAAATCAGGAGATCCAGAAGTCATTTAGTTGAGTTCATGTAAAGATATGCACCACAGAGTATTTAGATTAAAGAGCATATCTCTATTTTAAGGCTGGGACTACATGGTTTGGTTAATCTGTTGCTCACAAAAACAACCAAAAAAAAAAAAATACCCACAATTTTCCTCATTTTGTATGTCTCAAACACAGAGAATGATAAAACCTTCTCCCCAAGATTACTTTCCTCACAAAGTGGGAGGAAAGCTGGTTGCCTCTCAATATTTGCTTCTCTTAGCAGAATGAATTTAGATTCTTGGCACTTATCCATAGTTATTTGAAACTCTTTAGCCAAATGCTATGAAGGAAAATAAAGCTTTCATCTTTGAGATTTGAAATCCTTTTTAATTAACATGACTACATATAGTCAGGGTACTAATTAGATTGGTATAAAACTGATGGCAATGCCAAAGAGCATAAGTATTGATACTTAATAGCATTGGATGAAAGAAACTAATGAGTCAAAATGATTCTCAGAGCTCAGCATATATAGAGCTATTAAAAAACTTATTCATGTAAATGAGGGGTTGATTACTTTAAGCCGTCACTATGAAGTTTAGAATGATCCATTTACATTTGGCTAACTTCTCATAGTTTTTGTAATAAATAAGGTATCTTTGTATTTAATTTAGGAAGTTTAATTTTCTACCTATCATTATTCCATTTGTACAATAGGGAGAAAAGTGGACCCATATAAACTTAAATTTTTCTGGGCATCTATGAAAAAAATTGTTTAACTTAAGGGTTTATTTTTATTAGGCATATAAGCCAGATGTTCCTGGCTGCTGATAAGCATTTCAAGTTATGTTTATTCACAGAAGTTTAATACCAGGAAGAACAATCAAGTGATTCTTGAGGTCGGAGTACTGAGTTAGTAATAGTCTTAAATGTAAATCTGTCAGTTTGTTTATTGGGAAATAAAAGATCTTAGAATACTTACATTAAAAATTAAAACATACAAGTAGACACATAAATAGATGTTAAAGAAACACTGATAAGAAAGCAAATACGGGAATAAAACTGTGCTTAGTGTCTTTAAGTAATCTCAAAACATACTTTCTAAGCACTTACTGGTGGCTCAGATGGTAAATAATGGCTCAGATGGTAAATAATCTGCTTACAATGCAGGAGACCGGATTCAGTCCCTGAGTCGGGAAGATTCCCTGGAGAAGTACACGGCAACCTATTCCAGTATTCTTGCCTGGAGAATCCCCAAGGACAGAGGAGCCTGGAGGGCTACAGTCCATGGGGTTGCAAAGTCTGACACGAGTGACTAACATTCACTTGCAGTGCCTCCCTGTTATGGTTCTCTTTTTTCACTTTCACTGGCATCTTTTGTTATTGTTCAGTTGCTCAGTTGTGTCCGACTCTTTTGGACCCAATGGACTGCAGCACACCATGCTTCCTTGTCCTTCACCTCCTCCCGGAGCTTGCTCAAACTCATGTCCATTGAGTCGGTGATACCATCCAACCATATTTAAGTGATCTCAAAACATACTTTCTAAGCACTTGCTAGCTTAATCCTTTACCAAAACCAATCTCTTCTTTTAGCCATTTCAATCAAGAAATGAAAAGTCTATTTTTACTTAAGATATTGATATTGTAACAAGCATTTATTAGATAACTAGATGATTCTCTAATGTTCTGAGAGGTTCAAAAAGCTGTTTAAAACTAACTATTAAATCACTGAACCAGCTTCTGACATGAAGAAACAATTCTGACAATTTTTTCCCCCATGAACTAGAGGCTTTGGCAATAGTAGAAATAACATTACCCTCTAGGTACATGCTCACATTTTACTCTTCAGGTTTAAATAGTTTAAGTAATATGGGATTAAAATACAGATTATATACAGTATTCCTAAGCTCTGAAAATGAAGTTAATCTATTTAGAAAAGTAAGTCATACAGAAATCTCTTTAAAAGAAAGTAAACTACCAAAAAAATCATGATTAACATTTGACAGATATGTTTCCCCCAAACCTCTAAGCACACAGTGCATATAACAAGAATAATTTATTTCATAACATGCTTTCTACTGTCTACAAAATTTATTTTCTAATTGTTTATACTGATTATAAAAATGCAGTTGGTTTTTTTTTATATTGATCTTATAGTCCTCATGTTAAACTAACCTGTAAATTCTTATAATTTGTCTATGGATTGTATAATTTTATTCATATAGAATTCAGTGAATTAAGACAACTTAAGCTTTTTCTTACAAATCTTTATACATTTTTTGTTTTTTGTTTTTCTTATACCATCTGTGACCTTAAGTTCAATGCTGAATGGAAATGATGATATTAGACATCATTTTCCTAATGGTAATTTTAAATGCTTCAAATATTTCATATCTAGGAAAATATGTGCTATTTTTTAAAATTACATGTAGATGCTGAATTTTATCAAATGGGTTTCTCTGCATCCATGGAAATTATCATATTGTTGATCATATTGTTTTTCTCCTTCAATCTTTTATTGTGAATAGGTGTTCTTATGGTAAATTCATTTGCATTTTGGTGATATTTGCTAAGCAATCAGAGTCAATTATCGTTTAGAGTTGGGCATTATTAAAGTTAACACAAATTGTTTCAAGATTTGTTATTGCCTAGAGATGGTCAGAATTTTTTGAAGAGTTTTGCCATTATTCACTATATAGAAGTAATATGAATTACATAAACAAGAAAATATATAAGAAAATATAACAAGTATGCTTTTATGCAAAGAATTCTTGCCACTTATCTGGAAATAAGAAAACAAATAGAAAAATGGACTAAGATGCAAAAAGGCGATTACAGAAGAAAAAATTCAAATTGCTTACAAATATATAGTGTGTGCATGTGTGCCAAGTTGCTTCAGTTGGGTCCAACTCTTTGCAACCCTGTGGACTGTAGCCTGCCAGGCTCTTCTGTCCATGGGATTCTCCGTGCAACAACACTAAAGTGGGTTGCCATGCCCTCCTCCAGGGGATTTTCCTGACCCAAGGATCAAACTTGCATCTTCTGGGGCTCCTGCACTGCAGGCAGATTCTTTACCACTGAGCTACCGGGAAACCCAACAATACATAGACAGATATTTAAATCCATAAATGATCAGATAAACACATGTTAAAACAGTAGTGAGAAGTGTCTTCATACATATCAGATTAGCAAACATTGAACATTTTTATTTATTTTTTTAAAATTTATTTTATTTTTAAACTTTACATAATTGTATTAGTTTTGCCAAATATCAAAATGAATCCGCCACAGGTATACATGTGTTCCCCATCCTGAACCCTCCTCCCTCCTCCCTCCCCATACCATCCCTCTGGGTCGTCCCAGTGCACTAGCCCCAAGCATCCAGCACCGTGCATCAAACCTGGACTGGCAACTCGTTTCTTACATGATATTTTACATGTTTCAATGTCATTCTCCCAAATCTTCCCACCCTCTCCTTCTCCCACAGAGTCCAAAAGACTGTTCTACACATCAGTGTCTCTTTTGCTGTCTCGTACACAGGGTTATTGTTACCATCTTTCTAAATTCCATATATATGCGTTAGTATACTGTATTGATGTTTTTCTTTCTGGCTTACTTCACTCTGTATAATAGGCTCCAGTTTCATCCACCTCATTAGAACTGATTCAAATGTATTCTTTTTAATGGCTGAGTAATACTCCATTGTGTATATGTACCACAGCTTTCTTATCCATTCATCTGCTGATGGACATCTAGGTTGCTTCCATGTCCTGGCTATTATAAACAGTGCTGCGATGAACATTGGGGTACACGTGTCTCTTTCCCTTCTGGTTTCCTCAGTGTGTATGCCCAGCAGTGGGATTGCTGGATCATAAGGCAGTTCTATTTCCAGTTTTTTAAGGAATCTCCACACTGTTCTCCATAGTGGCTGCACTAGTTTGCATTCCCACCAACAGTGTAAGAGGGTTCCCTTTTCTCCACACCCTCTCCAGCATTTATTATTTGTAGACTTTTGGATCGCAGCCATTCTGACTGGCGTGAAATGGTACCTCATAGTGGTTTTGATTTGCATTTCTCTGATAATGAGTGATGTTGAGCATCTTTTCATGTGTTTGTTAGCCATCTGTATGTCTTCTTTGGAGAAATGTCTATTTAGTTCTTTGGCCCATTTTTTGATTGGGTCATTTATTTTTCTGGAGTTGAGCTGTAAGAGTTGCTTGTATATTTTTGAGATTAGTTGTTTGTCAGTTGCTTCATTTGCTATTATTTTCTCCCATTCTGAAGGCTGTCTTTTCACCTTGCTAATAGTTTCCTTTGATGTGCAGAAGCTTTTAAGGTTAATTAGGTCCCATTTGTTTATTTTTGCTTTTATTTCCAATATTCTGGGAGGTGGGTCATAGAGGATCCTGCTGTGATGTATGTCAGAGAGTGTTTTGCCTATGTTCTCCTCTAGGAGTTTTATTGAACATTTTTAAATACCAAATAGGTCATGTAGGAAAACAGAAATCCTATGTTCTGCTAATGGGACCACTGAACACTTACTTATCTATGCCCTAGAACTTCTGCCCTTGATCCATAATCCAGAGAAATTATTACTCAAGATCATAAATTTCTCATACCAAGATGTTTCTTGGCCTTGTTTGTGATAGCAGAAAGTTGGAGGCAACCTACTTGTCTACCTCTAGAGGAATAGACAAATAAAATGTGGTCCATACAGGTCATGGAATACTACACAGCTGTTAGAAGCAATCTAGATGCATGCCCTGCAACATAGGTAGATTTCTAACAAAAAGTACTCAGGAATAAAAATAAGAAACAGAATGAGGTCTACAGCCCAGTGTATTTAGGTAAATAAAAACAATCAAAAGAATAACACTACATATTTTACAAAGATATACACAAATTCAAGGTTATAGATCAAACACCTTAGCATGATTTCCTGTGGGGGGAGGTGAATGGAAGCAGAAAATGGGATTAAAAGAATAAGCAAGTAAAATGTGAAGGGACCCCTACAGCAATAATAGTGCGACTTGAATAGAAGAGTATGAGGAATTCAACCCCTTACACTTGAGAGGGATGTGTGGTAAACTAACTAACGTGCATTAATGCAAAGGGTTATGAAAGGTTCCTTGCTCATTTCTGTCATTGACTTTGTCTGTGATCTGATACATTTTCCTTACAGACGTGATTACAGTAGAGGGCTTAATAAACTGGGCTCAGGCATGACTCAGTCCTTAGTTCAAGTTCTTCCTCCACATAACTATTAACTGCATTCTTTAGGGCAAATTACTTTCTTAGACTTCTAGTCAACTTTTTCATCTATAATCTGGTGCCAATGGTACTATAGAGTTTTCTTAACGTTGCATGAGAGATCAGCTACATAAAGTACTTAGTGTAGCGTCTGGCACGAATAATTGTCCAACAGATGGTAGCAGTAGTTGTTATCCTCATTCTAGAAACTTTGGTAACTTTACTCACTTGATTTGTGTCCTTTAAAAATTCATTTTAATCAATCAGATCAGTTCAGTTCAGTTCAGTCGCTCAGTCATGTCCGACTCTTTGCGACCCCATGAATTGCAGCACGCCAGGCCTCCCTGTCCATCACCAACTCCTGGAGTTCACTCAGACTCACGTCCATCGAGTCAGTGATGCCATCCAGCCATCTCATCCTCTGGCGTCCCCTTCTCCTCCTGCCCCCAATCCCTCCCAGCATCAGAGTCTTTTCCAATGAGTCAACTCTTCGCATGAGGTGACCAAAGTATTGGAGTTTCAGCTTCAGCATCAGTCCCTCCAAAGAAATTCCAGGGCTGATCTCCTTCAGAATGGACTGGTTGGATCTCCTTGCAGTCCAAGGGACTCTCGAGAGTCTTCTCCAACACCGCAGTTCAAAAGCATCAATTCTTCGGCACTCAGCCTTCTTCACAGTCCAACTCTCGCATCCATACATGACCACTGGAAAAACCATAACCTTGACTAGACGGACCTTTGTTGGCAAAGGAATGTCTCTGCTTTTGAATATGCTATCTAGGTTGGTCATAACTTTCCTTCCAAGGAGTAAGCGTCTTAATTTCATGGCTGCAGTCACCATCTGCAGTGATTTTAATCAATAACTGGGATGAAATAGTGATGCCATCCTTATTAAACTGGGAGGCCACAGAAGTCAAGAGGGCAGAGCCAGATGGAAACCCACAAACTGAAATGAACTGATGTTTCCCTGGCTGGTCACTGAGATGGAGTCAGTCCCTTGGCAAAGCATCCAAAGAGCCTGCCTACTGTATTCTCTGAGGCATGTGATGGAGAGGTTAGAATTTGGAAACTGACTAAATGAAAATGTATTCATATGGTACAAGCACATGAAGATTTTGTATAAGGAATATGTACTTGTTTTGTGGGACTTTTTTTTCTTTTTACTGTTGGTAGTTAAAACTCTGAAGCAAAGGAAAATGGGTGGACCAAACTATGGGGAAGAGGAGGAATCGTTGCACACAGTATTAGGAAAGACACAATATACAGGAATTCATCATCACTGGAAAGAAGTTGTTTTTGCCACATGTGGATAGCAAGTAGACATTTAGGACAAATAAAGACTCAGTCCTATATGTTCAATGACTTGGGGATTTGATGGTATAAATGGTGTTAACTTTAACCTAATTGAAACATTTCTCTTGGGAAGCTGTGCTTCTCACAGGAATATATTGTATGATATGAGGTAAGCTACTTCTCTGAAAAAGATCATCTTGGATATGAGAACCAATACAACCTGCTGAAGCCCTATGGAATCATTCATTCTTACTGCAGCAAATGAAGATGATGACTTATATACTTTTAATATGTATGCTCTGGACAGTCCTGTAATGGTACATATGGTTCATGTATCTGTGGGGCTTGATGTGGATTATGCTACCACTGGGAAATCATTTGTGTCTGCTAGTTTTGATAAATCCATATGAACCTTACCTGTGGACAAAAGTCTATCTCACACAGAGAATGCAACATGTTATCTGTGGGACTTCCCTGGTTAAGATGCTGCACTTCCAGTGCAGGAGATGTGGGTTTGATCCCTGGTCAGGGAATTAAGATCCCATATACAGCAAGGTGGGGCCCAAAACAAAACAAAAAACCATGTTATCTGTGTAAAATGCACTTCTGACAGCAAGAACTGTACATCGTGTATGGATATAATGAAATAAACATTCATCTATGAAAAACTAATGCTTCTGAAAAGTTGGGTGTGCTTACACCTTGAGAAAATACAGCTGCAGATTATAACCAGAAATTAACGGAGAAATTTCAACATCATCTTCATATGAAATGTATCCCTTGTCACTGACATCTACCAAAACCTATTTACAGTCAGATTTAGGAACAGCATATCATGAAAGAAGCTTGTCGATGAAAGGAACTGAATCGTATCAAACATAGAAAGCCTGCATCTATGCAGCTTGTGTCAGAGAAAAAAGGACACAGTGGCAGTAGTGAAATAATATTTGGTATTCCAACCAATATTGATGTGTAATTATTTGCTATGTTTTGATTTGTGAACTCTACAAATAAAACTAATGGCTCTAGTAAAAAAAAATGAAATAAACTTAATTGATGTTACCAAGATAATAAATAACAGGGATTAACATAAAATTGAATAGCATGGCAAATCCAGAGTGATGAGAGCTGAATAAAAGCCACATGTAAAAGACCCCAAGGATTTTCAGCCAATATGAATCCACAGAGCAATGATGCTGTTGAACAAGTCAACATGATCTCGGATCACATCGGTAGAACTGGACCAGACGTGGTCCAGAGTCCGGGAGGGTCTCGCTCCGGGTGCATATGTCATATACTCCTGGAGACAGTTCTCAGTTCTGGGGATCAGACTTTGAGAAGAAGGAGAACTAACCAAAGAATATTTGGAAGAGAGTGAGTGGAGAAGGCAGAGGACTAGAAACCACCAGATGCAGAACCACTGAAAACACTGAAGGGACTGTGCTGAGAGAAGGAAGTTCCTGGGTAGGAAACCTAAAGCTGTACTCAAAATTATTTAGATGTTAGGCCTGCCTCCTCAGACCAGCTGCCTGCAATCAGTAAAGGGGTGTTTCATAAGGAAGATCTCAGCAAACATAACCACTACGTTTCTGCTAGCCAGAACTGACTGAAAAGGGGAGGGCAGACTTGCAGGACGTGGAACCCATTTGTGGAGGCACTTACACAGAATCCAACGATTCCTTCCTCTGGGAATGTCATCCAGGAGACTCTCGGACAGATAGAGGATCACACTGAAAAACTCCAAAGCCTTCCATGTCTCTTTTCTGAGACTCAAATACTCATTTTCAAGTACTTATCACCTGCTGGGACCCAGAAACCCTCAAGGGGGAATATGATTCTGAGATTGCCATCTTGATCAGCCTGAGGTTTTGATATAGATTTTTAGGAATACAAGTGTTTCATGAGCCATGAATTCTTGAATAGTTTTCAACTGCTCTCATCTTAAGAATATTTTTTTTAATTTTTATTAAAATATAGTTGATTTACAATTGTTGTGTAAGTTTCAGATGTATAGCAAAGTGATTCAGTCATACATATATATTATGCATATATATAAAAGATATATATGTATATATAAGTATATGTATTCTTCAGAATAACTTTATACTTCCCACTAAATTAAGCCAATCACCTTTCTCTCAAAAATTTCAGCTTTTTCTACTAGTGGTTAGCATTTGTTCTATCAACTTATGGAAGGTGTCAGGTTAAATAACTTAGTGGTTTGCTTTCACTAAGCAATAACTTCTGTGAAGTTATCAGCTACAATGACACTTCAGAACTATTGAAGATCAAGTGATTGTTATTTCTAGTTTCTAAAACTCCTCCGTCTCCATTGCCAACTATGTTTCCACACAGGAAAGGGAGGCAAGATTATTTCAGGAAACCATAACCACTTGCTTTTATGCCTTGATCCGAAATCTTTCTTTGGAGAGTTGTTTGGTAGCTGAGTTGAATAGGCCATGTGTGACAGATATTAGAAGAACTGGCCTCAGGGAGCAAGTGTGCTTTCTACGCTAGTTGATGGTTTGTACAGTAATCTTGGGGGCTGAGAAAATAAGCAATCTGAGAGCAGGAACCTTAGCTTCTACATCTTTGTATCCCTCCCAGCTCACAGCACAGCCCCTGGTGCATAGTAGGCAGACAATATGTTTACTGCCGGAATGAATGAATTAGTGAATACGACTAAATGAATGGATGGATAATGTGGACAGATGGCACCGAGCAAGAATCTGCTTGAGGCTTTAAGTTAGGCATGTTGGAGTTCAGCTCCAGTTGCTGAGCTAAATTTCTGCCCCTCATCTGACCAACTCCCCTTCATGGAGCTTGACAATCGTGGAGCCTGTGGGTAGAATGTATTCTGGGGGAGATGAGAGCTGCCTGATATGAGAGATGATATCAGAGATTAGTTAACCGTATGGGCTTTGTCCCGGGGGAGGTGTGTGAAATGAATCAGATTAAACAAAATTGATAATGTGAATGCTTAATCAAACAGACAAAGGTAGTCTGCGCAGCTAATTAGGGGCAAATAGAGCGTCCCTCTTGTACCTCATTTAACTGACAAATTGTGCAGACAGTTTTAATGGGAGTCTGTTTAGCAAAGAGAAGGCTGTATAGTTGACAGCTTGGCAAAATGTGGTTTCTGTAACACCACATGATGCTTATGGAAATTAGCCTGGTGCAGCTGAGCTCGGAGCAGTCCTGGGATGTGCAAATCACACAAAACGGACCTTGCACACACTGCTTGCCGTGGCATTCTTAAAGACAAAGAACTCATTTTTAGTATTTTCAAAAGTCAAAGGGTTTGGACTCTGAACGTTCAGTGAAATCTTGCCATTGCCCTACCCAATGCAGAAGCTGAAAAGTAATGTGAGAGAAACTTCCTGTTTAGAGAAGTTTCATTCAGACAAATGACAAGCTGTGACCTTTTGCCTGTGGAAGCACTGACTTCAGGTAAGCCAGGCGACTTCAGGAGATCAGAGTGACCCACAGCTAAAGATAACTTCATCTATGGAAGCTCCAACAGGTTAAGATAAATCGTCCCAGAATTTCCCAGCATGTTTACAGGCTCAAATGGCACCTCAACTTCTCACTCCTTCAAACCTCAACAAACCTGGTTCCCTTCTCCTTTTCCAAATTAAGCAACTTCTTCCTCTGATATTTTTACATCTTTGGACTTGTCATGTTGTTGAAGATTGTGGGAGAATTTCTGGGAGCAAGTGTTCTTTTGGGAGAAGCATGCTGGTTTCCCAGGTTTGCGGGGTATCAGCTCTCAGGAGTTCATCCAGAAGGAGATTGTTGTGAACAGAGTCATTTGCTTGCTTCAAGGAGAATGGGGGAAAGAATACAACTAGGGTTGGTGTGGAGACAGAGGGGGCTGGTTCTCAGAGGCTCTATCTGTGGAGCTGGCATGCCAGGGATGAACAGAGTCACCAGGGTTCTTAGCCTATGTGCCAGCCCCAGGATGTCATTGTCTGAGGGCAAGACCTGGAACCAGGCGTTGAATTCACAGTGTGAGGAAGAGCTTCCCTGCCTTGCGTACCCATGCGTGGCTCACAGTGTCCAGCCCACTAAAGGGAATACGGCCATGCATGAGGAGTAATCGTTTAATGAAGTGATTTTTGTGAATCACTCCACCAGTCAGACATGGTCCCTTCCGGAAAATGAACAGTTTTGCATAAAATGGCCCATTAGTGTCAATGGAGAGGGTCTGACCTCCTTCGGCTGCTCTGCAAGCCTAGTCAAGTGGAACAACCAGGGCTGCGCTTGGACTGGAAGACGATGTCTCTACCCCAGGAGACTTTGCTTGACATCACGATGCGTTAAATGGGAAAAACAAGAATAATTCCCCTTTCAGTGGGCAAAGCATAATTTTAGCAAAGTTGGAGACTTTGCTAAAAGTCTTTAACAGTTAAAGACTGTTGAGACTGTTAAAAGTACTTAAACAGTTTAATATACACCTGATTCTTTAAAATTATGGCAGATAACTTATTTATTAAAACAGAATATTTTAAACCAGCAGGATGTCATCATACCAAAGTGACATCACTCACACTTTCAAAACTCTACTGATGCTAACGTGAATCAAATTTGTTTTTCACTTTTTGCTGTGAAGTTTGGCTTTTCTTTCTTTTTTTCCTTGGAATTAAATTCTTTTTTCCCAAGTTTTACAGATTTAATATGTTTTTCTTTTATGTTAGTACCCTGTGAAATATAAGTGCAGAAGAGTGAATATGGTGAGAACCCGTGTCACCACCACATGAGTTAAGATATGGAACATTGACAATGATTAACAATATTTTTTAAAATTTATTTTTTAATTGATGGAAAGTTGCTTTACAGTTTTTTTTTGTTGGTTTATGCCATACAACAATGTGAATCAGTCATAATTATATGTATATATATATATATATACATCCTTTCTCTCCCTCCCCTTCCCCCATCCCACTTCTCTAGGTCATTACACAGTGCCAGGCTGGGCTCTCTTGTGTTATTTAGCAGCTTCCCACTGTCTATTTTACACATGATAGTCTATATGTTGGAGTAGGAAACGGCAATCCACTTCAGTATTCTTGCCTGAAAACTTCCATGGACAGAGGAGCCTGGTGGGCTACCCTCCGTGGGGTCACATGACTGAGAGTTGGACACGACTGAGTGGCTGAGCACAGTGTACATGTGTCAACGCTACTTTCTCCATCCGTCCCACCCTCACCTTTCCTCACTGTGTTCACACGTCCATTCTCTGCTAGGTACATGGGGACCATTTTTCTAGATTCCATATCTATGTATTAATATACAGTACTTGTTTTTCTCTAACTTGCTTCATTCTGCATAAGAGGCTCTAGGTTCATCCACCTCACTACAACTGACTCATATTGGTTCCTTTTTATGGCTGAGCAAAATTCCATTGTATAAATGTGCCACAACTTTGTGCATCCATCTGTCAATGGACATCTAGGTTGCTTCCACGTCCATCCTTTATTGAATGGATTTATATGACCATTATTTATTGGATCCTCCACCTGACTTTTGAGTTTTTTGAACAATGAATCATAAGAAGCAATTGGGGATTCAGCAAAACACATTTGCTGAAAAAATATTTAATGTAATTTGAAGTCACTATGAAAACAACTTCTGGGCTTTTAAAAAAACTGTTCACCATGCTTGTTATTAAGTTGATTATTTCTTTTTAAGAGAAGAAAAATGAGTAATAAAATGTATTTATTAAAGAAAAGTAAAGAGATTCTGCAATAATAATAATAATAGCCTATAAAAGAATCAATCTATGCCTAAGAAATTATCATTGTCTTCTACTTTTGGCAGCTTGACTGTAACCAGAATCTGTTTTATGTATGTGAAAGCTTGAAAAATATTCTCATTTCTGGAAATTTTAACCTTGTGCAGGAAACATCACTCTTGTAAGATGGATTGACATTGTTATAAATAGACATAAATGTAACTAATTCTCCATAGAAAAATTGAAATATTGACAATAGTTTCCAACTTTAAAGAAGTGCAGAGGAAATAAAATGTCACATTTGATTACAACATTTTTATATCATTTATGTAGTTCTGTAGATCAGTTTTGCACTTTGATTTACTCATGAGAACAGCAAAATCTTTCTTTTTCAGATAGTTCTTTGATGGAAGTGATATGTTAGTATGTAATTTAAAAAAAAAAAAAAAGGAAAGAGTTTCATGATTGAAGAAAGACTTAGGAGCCTACATTTATCCAAATTATTGGCCCAGCATTTTGTACATACTGGACTTCAGCTTTGACCCAAACCAACCAGGACCTGTCTTCAGGATCCTAGATCTATGTAGGAAGCAACTTTATTAATGATAGATTTTTCATTCCAGTCCCTCCAGTTACCTGCCTACAGGGCACTTCTTGATTAAATCACCAGCATTCAAAGTGGAAAAGAGTTAATAACGGAGCAAGCGTAGTTTGCATTCAACTAATCGATAACATTGAGGCCTCTCCAAATCCAGTTGGGGCCTAAATGATTAGATTTCACAATTCAGAGAATGACAGCTTTGCCACTAAAGTTGCTTAACCTTAAGAGAGGCACCTGGTCATTGCATGTGATCTCTGAGCCCTGAATAAAAGCCAGAGATTAAGAGAGGAATAGGGAGAGAATTAACTAGTAGAGGGGCTAAGGAAATGAATGATAGCTTGGCCTGCCAGCAATCCAGAGTTAAAAGTGTTTGGGGCAGCATGAGTAAGAATAGGATTGAATTAATAAAGATAGAGAAAGGAAAAAGGCAAGGTAAGATTGAAGGACCATTTGCATTTTTGCCTAAATCAATATTTCTTTCTGGGCGCTGCTACTCATGATAAGAAAAAATAGACGTAGTGACTTGATAAGTCAGGCCAAAATTTTTCCTCTAACTTTCTAACACCATTTTATTCATTTTTACACTTCCTGGAGTGATTCTGGCTATAAAACATGATCTTTATATTATTAAGCATTTGGCAATTGGTTGCTCTTAACACCTTTGATATTAGTTTTCAAGCTAAGCTTCCACTTTAGATCTGAAGTCCATGTTTGTTGATGGCAAAATGCCTACATGGCAGAGCAGAAATTCAGGCAATGGTCTCACTGTCTTTTTGTCATATGACTGACAGTCTTACTTTCTTCATGCAACTTTAAGTGACACATGAACTTAAGCAATTTGTGACATGTGAAGTCTCCAAAAGTTCCAAGAAAATAAAGGGTCAGAAAATAAAAATAAGTCTATCTTATTTTCCCATTTTGCACTCTAATAAGGTGAGTCACAGCACTTGGAATGTGATTAGTTAGGAACTATAGGTTCTACTAAGTGAAATCAAGCTGTTTTATTTTACTGTTTCACTTCAAATTTTGCATTATTAGCTGATCAGACCTATATAAGTACCAAAACAAGCTTATACTTCTAAAAATATTTTTAAGCCATGTGATGTTTAAGTGACTACCAAGATCACAGAAAAAGATAAAGAGCTAACAATCTATCCCTTCATCTCTGTTTGGTGTTAAGTGTGTTAGTTGCTCAGTCATACACGACTCTTTGTGACCCCATGGACTACAGCCCACCATGCTCCTCTGTCCATGAGATTTTCCAGGCAAGGATACTGGAGTGGGTCGCCATTTCCTTCTCCAGGGGATCTTCCCAACCCAGGGATTGAACCTGGGTCTCCTGAGCTGCAGGCAGATTCTTTACTGACTGAGCTGTAAGGGAAGCCCTTCTGTTTGGTAACATGTTCTAAATTTCATCTTCAGAATTTATTTAATGACAAAATTAGCATTCATTTCAGAGAAAAATATATTAATTATTAGGATTCTGTAAAAAGTACAATTATTCAACTGAATTTTTTTTCACTTTTTGCAGTCAGTCCATAGTTGCTCCTAATTAATTTGCAAAACTCGTGTAAAAGGTTTTAAAGGGACTTGTAATTCAGTAGTCAGCTCTGATACTAATGAGTTCTTTCAAATAGCATAACTGAGTTCTTAGGACCTTGAATCTTCTTCTGTCATCGGAAATGACAAGCCATTTTGCTACCTGGATGGCCTCCAACCATTTTTCTTTCCTATCATTGCTTGTGAGGGAGGGCGAAGGAAGGAGATCAGAAAGCATTTGGAAAGCCAGAAAACTCACCTTATTAAAGAGCAAAGGGGAATATGATAAACTTACTTTTACATTCTGATCTTTATTTTCTTATAACTTTTGGAGACTTCACTAGCAAAACTAAAGTTCTGGACCGCTTTGTCAGCCTGGCACAACGGAAGTGGGGGTGGACAGCCAGCCACTGTCTACACAGTGGTGCTTGAGTTAATTGATAAACCTCTCCTTTTTATGATCAGTGCTCGCCTTCTGTCTACAGCCACACAGCCTATTACCCCTGTGGGGCACTGAGATGTCCTTGTGGAATTCTAGCAGATATTGGAAATTGTGGTGGCAAATTAGCAGGGGCCACAAACCAGAAGTGACAGCTCCAGTCCCCTGATGGGGGGAATGTAGCAATCCCTTGCCCATAGCAATTGGCCAGGCTTATCATATGGACTAATCACAACAGATCTGGGGAAATAATGGGCACCAGATGTTATCGCTTTGTAGGCTTGAGCTCTCCAGAGACTACAGCCATGATAGGAAAGCTCCCTGCAAACAGGAACACGATTCTGTTGCTTATTAATCAAACCAGGAGGCTGAGTGTGATCATCTTCTCCTTTCTCAGCACCATGCTTTCTTTCTGCTGTGTTGATGAATAGGGGAAACATTTTCTGTGTCTGTGTGTGTGTGTGTGTGTGTAGATAGAGACAGATATGGAATGTGGAGGAGACAATCAGGAAATGTCTATTACACACAAGCACACATACAATTCAATTTATTATCTACAAGAATATGTCCCAGAATTAAATTTCTTTCTTAACTCAATTATATTCAGCTTTGAAAGTTCAGGAAGAACTTTCTTAATTAGATATTTTATTTTTCTCTATTTTATGTGTACTTCGACTTTAAGACGATTATATGTTTTAAATATGTGTTAACAATGAGAAAAGGGGCTCAGTGATGAACCAAATTCTCATTTCTATTGGCCTTCCTGACAATGTGCCATGGATATTCCCAGGGACCATAAATCTAGCTCATTTAGAACTGATGGGATTCAGGACACGTTACCACAAGAAATGGTGCTTTGACATGTTGAATATTTTAAGCTGAGAGTTTGAGAAAGAGCAGAAGCAGAACAGTCTTTCTGACCTTCTGCAATCCCCCTAACCTCACCCCTGAAGCAGGTCATAAGACCCTCATGTGAGAGATGCCCTCCCTGGAGGAAAGGAACATCTTTACTACAAACATGGTCCAGCCCTGAGAAGAGTCCCAACAAGCAGGTCTTCTTAGTTTCCCCTAACTGCGAAAAAAACTTTCTATGCTTACCCCGTACCCCTCAACCTAATGTATTTCTCCACAGCTCTCCACCTTTCATCAAACTTAGCATAAAAACACTCGGGTTTAACTGTCTCTTAGGTTCTTCATTTCCTTGTGAAGGCTCCTATGTCATGTAAAACTTAGACTGAATAAATGGATGCTTTTCTCCTGTTAATCTGTTTTTATCAGTTGAATTTTCAGACCCAGCTAGAGGATAGTTCCCTGTGTTATACAGTGTCTTTATTGACTATCTATTTTATATATAGTAATGTGTATATGTTAATCTCAAACTCCTAATTTATCCTTCCCCTCTTTCCCCTTTGGCAACTATGTTTGTTCCTGTGTTTGTGAGTCTATTTCTGTTTTGTATGGAAGTTCTTTTGTGTCATTTTTTAAAATTCCACATCTAAGCAGTATCATGCAATATTTGCCTTTCTCTATCCATCCTACTCAATATGATTATATCTAGGTTCACCCATGTGGACTCCAAATGGCATTATTTCACTCTTTTTTTTTTTGGTTGAGTAATATTCCATTGTATATATGTACTACATCTTTTTTATCCATTCACCTGTTGATGGATGTTTATGTTGCTTCCACGTCTGGGATAGAAGCTCCAATACCTTGGCCATCTGATGCAAAGGGTTGACTTATTGGGAAAAAAATGTGTTGCTGGGAATGATTGAAGGCAAAAGGAGAAGCAGGCAACAGATCTTTAGATAGCATCACTGACTCATTGGAAATGCATTTGAGCAAACTCCTGGAGCTAGTGGAAGAGAGAAAGGCCTGGTGTGCTGTACTCCATGTGGTCACAAACATGACTGAGCGCCTGAACGGCACAATGGATAATTAGTGATGTTGAACATTTTTTCATGTACCTTTTGGTCATCTGAAGAGTGACTTCTGTGGGCCCATTCTAGAATTTTGGGGGAGGCATACAAAACTAGAACCCTGAGTTCCTCCTTATTCATATCACATTCTTTCTGAGTCCTCTCTCCTAACCTCCCACCAATAGGAAAGGGCTTCAAAATTAGCCCCCAAGGGCCCCAAAAGTCTCTCTTATGTTGTCAACCTCTTCCTTATTTGAAGGCCTAATTAGGCAATGACTTTCCACCTTGGGTATTCTGTGTTTCTTTCAGAACTTCTCAGTGACTTATCAGAGTAAGCTGGGAAGATAAATCCCTATAATTCAATGCAAGAGCAGATGCTAATGATTAGACAAAAGAACAGGCTCTTAGGTATCTTTGAAGACACAGCCAGTTGGTAACATTTTGTGAGTTATCCTAAAAACATTGCCCAAGTCCTACGCTGTGCAGAGCAATCATTCTAATAATCACCAAGTTCAAAGATATGGAGCTGGTTCTCACATAAGCTTTGTCACATGCAACTCCATTTACTTGTCAGGAACCTAAAGCTAGAAAGAAGTTATAGATATTTTCAATCAATAGGTCTGATCTGTAAATATTTGCAGTAAAGGTTATTTAAAGATAATAAAGATGTATTAATATGGACCTCATAAAATCAGAATTTCTGATTATTTGAAAGATGACTAAGATAAGGTTTAACCTGATATTTTCTCTAAAAGGAAAGTTTACCACATGCAAGAATAGCATAAGAAAAACTCAAGAGAGCAGTTTCCAATGGACTGTGAAAGTAAACCATTCTCAAGCAACTTTAGCAGAAATGATCATTTAGGTACAATTGATGTGGCACAATCAGCTTTTATCTATTGCTAACTTATTAAAGTCTAGTCAATAAAATAGTCTCCTAGAAGCTACCACTAGAGAAGATTCTATTTCTCTTGCTGTGTATACTTAAAAGTTAATAGAGTTTCACTTCTTTAGAAGGGCTTGATAATTCAGACTCTTCCCTAGTTAGCCAGTATTTTGCAGAAAATGAGTTCTAGGTGGGCGGTTTGCAGCTCCACATGCAGTTTTCCCATCTGAACATATCGGGGCAGGTCAGTGCAAGTTGCACCCCATAATTCGCATCCTCTAGTTAGCTGACCATCCCAAGAGGCTTTCCCCCAAGTTCCTAGGTAGACAACAGAAAACACAATCCTGGGTACTTCATTCTTTCCTTGCTCAGCTCCCAAGGTAGATTTTAAGTTTGAAAAATCCTTTCTTGGTTTTTTCTTTTGTTTTTAGTCTACACATTTCCTGAGTTGTATTTCTAGAGACACATTTGCCCTGAAATCTTTGCCAAAATGATGATGAAATATGAAACAGAAATCAAGGAATAAACAATCTCATCTGAGAGAGGGAGATGGTGAGAGAGATTAAGGGATGAGGAAAAAATAGAAGGTCAAGTTGAGGGTAGTGGAGAAGGAAGGGAAGGACTGAGGTTGGAGGAAGGGAAGGAGGAAAAATGCATCAGAGAGGTAGAGAGGATTCAGTTGAAATGGAGGGAAGAAGAGGTAATGAATACATACACTTGTACAAAGCTGAATGGATTGGGATGAGAAGAGACGAAGTAGAAGAAAAATAAAGGAGGAAAATATCAATGAGCTCCTATCAACCTCTGACTGGGCTGGGTCCATCTTTTTTACATTTCCTGAAAGTTCCTTGCTTTTTTTCAGCAGAGTCATTATCAGTTGTATGGCTTCCCTCTGTCTTTATCCCTACAATTCTAAAGTCAGAAAAGAAAATTATTTTCACATTAGCAACTCATTAAATGCATCCATACATGTAGCTGAATCACGGCTGGATCTGAATGCATTGTCTCTACACATCTGAATGCCTACTTGGAGGCATTATTAGCCAGGGCATCTAGGCTGGGAGCCCTTCTGTCATGCATATGGGTAAGTGGGTGGGGTGGGACCCTGTCAGAGTCATCCATCATCCTCCATCAATGTCACCACCACCTGCAGGGACCCAGCCAATGGTCAGTCAGTCACTCAGGCCTGACAGCTGGCCATCAGTCCCCAGTGGGGGCTATGCTCAGGGCTTCCAAGGTATTAGCTACTGGCTCTTTTTTGCTAAGACCAATAAGTTCCAGGAAGCATTCCACCTTCAGAAATATATTAAAGATACTAGTGATATTGCTCACTTGCATAACAACTGGTCAGCGTCAGGCCAATTGAAGGGGACATTTGCTCAGGATTCACTTAAAATATGGAAGATCATCTTTAAAAATGAAAACTGGACAATTCAAGCAAACATAGCAGAGACTTTTATGCATGGCAAAAACATACATTGGTGTTTTGGGTTTTTTTAATCTGTGTTTATGACACATTGATAACAAGCAAATCCAAGCAACTAGCTGCCTAATTAGATGAAGTATTCATGAGTGAAACCCTTCTCATTGTCATAAACTCTCTCTGAATACTTTAAAATTCATACCTCCTTTTTCAAAATGAGGGCTATCAATTACACATCAATATGAAATAAAATTTACAGTCTTAAGTATATAGCTTCAGGAAGTTTTGCATATGTACAAGTGACTATAACCATCCCTAGATCACAGTAGGGATTATAAAATTCTTCCCCAATCACATATCTTATAACATTTCATATTATACTGACTTATGAATATTGTATCTCCTTTATTTACAATAAAGGTGGTTTATGGGAAAAACCTGTATTTGGTCATTCAGATGACCAGAAATGTTTCTCATATATATTTGGTCCTCATCCATAGTTTCTGGCTCACAGCTCCTCAAACCCTTGGAATTTCCTAAGTGATAATAGCAAAATATGTGGTCTCATATTCCTCAGTTCCTGAAAACACTTCAGAGAAGATTGGGTGGGAGCTGTTTGCCAGAAGAATCAACCAAGTTGGAGCTTTCAGTCCCATCCCCTGATTTCCAGGAAGGGGCGAGAGGTTGGAAGTTGGCCAGTGGCCAATGATTTGGTTAATCACGACTATGATAATGAAGCTTCCTTAAAAAACCCAAAGCACAGCTTTTTGTCCCTTTTTGGATAGTTTCCACATTGGGGAACCAGAAGACTTCTGGGTGCCTCCATGCCAAGCCCTAAGTTCCAAGAAGACAGAAGTTTTTTTGGGGGGGAACTTGCCCCATGTATCTCTTCATCTGGTTGTATTTTGCAATATCCTTTTATAATAAATAGATAATCTAGTGAGTAAGGGAGTTTTCCCAAGTTCTATGAGTCATTCTAGCAAGTTAATTAAGCCTGTGGAGGGGGTTGTGGGACCCTCTGATTTGTCATCTGTGGGTCAGAAGCACAGGTAACATCCAGAGCTTATGACTGGCATCTGGAATGGGGGATGGGGTGGTTTGGTGGGACTAAGTCTTTTGCCTGTGGAATCGGATTCTAGCTCTAAGTAGATAGGGTGAGAATTAAGTTGGATTGTTAGAAACCTTGCTGGATTCCAACAATTGTTTGTGGGTGTGGGGAAGCCTCCACATACATAGGTTGGAATTCGGTCCAGGAACCGTCTTTAGGTAACAAATAATTAAAAATAGGGTCTTAGACTTTTCATGCTTGTGGTTCTCACAGTGCCTGGCTTAATATTTTGCCTGTAGTAGGTGCTTCATTTTTCTTTTTAATTAAAGATTCCTAAGTAATTTTTCCCAAGTAATTTTGAAGTCAGAATAGGTCTTAAAATCTCAGATACTTAGTAGAGGCTTTAACAAACATGAGATCAAAGAGAGAAGAAAATACAAGAGAATGAAATGGAAAAGAAACTCACTCACCTCTCAACTGATAACACTGAAGTTCATTCAACAAGTATTTTTTAAATAAGTGCTGTGTGCTAGGTACCAGGTTCTATGCTAAAATAATTGGTGAACACACCTCTGCCTTTGTTTATGTTGTGATACAGAAATGACTATCCAATCAGAAAGAAAGAAGTATAAGGGTTTATGTGAGAGGTTTTTGTGAGAGAAAAAGATCCTAGATATATTTGAATTGTTTTATCAAAATGTAAATGAATCTTTTATTCTATAGAGAGGTCAGAGAAAATGTACTGCTAGCCCAACTCTAAATGGAAAGCAAAAGTACGAAGTCTGTGTATTTATTTTAATTCACTATGTGAAAACTTGGGACAGGGCATATGGAAACTTAGTACTGGGATGGAGTGCATCTATACTGAATCGCTTCAGCTGTGTCTGACTCTTTGTGATCCTAAGGACTGTAGCCAAGAGGCTCCTCTGTCCATGGAATTTTCCAGGCAGGAATATTGGAGTGGGTTGCCATGCCCTCCTCCAGGGAATCTTTCTGACCGAGGGATAGAACCCATGTCTCCAGTGGCTTCTGAATCGCAGGCATATTCTTTACCACTGAGCCACCTGGGAAGCCCTCTGGGATGGAGACTTAATATTAAATTTAAAACAATTGCCAGTATCACGGTGAATAGTGATCATGGTATGCAAGAGGGGTACTCAGCTGACTGCTAACATGTCTATTAATGGACATTTAGAGAAGGAAATGGCAACCCACTCCAGCATTCTTGCCTAGAAAATCCCATGGATGGAGGAGCCTGGTGGGCTGCAGTCCATGGGGTAGCTAAGAGTTGGACACGACTGAGCGACTTCACTTTCACTTTTCACTTTCATGCATTGGAGAAGGAAATGGCAACCCACTCCAGTGTTCTTGCCTGGAGAATCCCAGCGACAGGAAGCCGGGTGGACTGCCGTCTAGGGGGTCGCACAGAGTTGGACACGACTAAAGCAACGCAGCAGCAGCAGCAGCAGGATCATTGAAAAAGCAAGACAGTTCCAGAAAAACATCTATTTCTGCTTTATGGACTATGCCAAAGCCTTTGACTGTGTGGATCACAATAAACTGTGGAAAATTCTGAAAGAGATGGGAATACCAGACCACCTGACCTGCCTCTTGAGAAACCTATATGCAGGTCAGGAAGCAACAGTTAGAACTGGACATGGAACAACAGACTGGTTCCAAATAGGAAAAGGAGTACATCAAGGCTGTATATTGTCACCCTGCTTATTTAATTATATGCAGAGTACAACATAAGAAACGCTGGGCTGGAAGAAGCACAAGCTGGAATCAAGATTGCCGGGAGAAATATCAATAACCTCAGATATGCAGATGACACCACCCTTATGGCAGAACATTCAGAAAACGAAGATCATGGCATCTGGTCCCATCACTTCATGGGAAATAGATGGGGAAACATTGGAAACAGTGTCAGAATTTATTTTTTTGGGCTCCAAAATCACTGCAGATGGTGACTGCAGCCATGAAATTAAAAGACACTTACTCCTTGGAAGGAAAGTTATGACCAACCTAGATAGCATATTCAAAAGCAGAGACATTACTTTGCCAACAAAGGTCCGTCTAGTCAAGGTTATGGTTTTTCCAGTGGTCATGTATGGATGTGAGAGTTGTGCTGTGAAGAAAGCTGAGTGCCGGAAGAATTGATGCTTTTGAACTGTGGTGTTGGAGAAGACTCTTGAGGGTCCCTTGGACTGCAAGGAGATCCAACCAGTCCATTCTAAAGGAGATCAGTCCTGGGTGTTCATTGGAAGGACTGATGCTAAAGCTGAAACTCCAGTACTTTGGCCACCTCATGCGAAGAGTTGACTCACTGGAAAAGACTCTGATGCTGGGAGGGATTGGGGGTGGGAGGAGAAGGGGACAGTAGAGGATGAGATGGCTGGATGGCATCACTGACTCAATGGACATGAGTTTGGGTAAACTCCAGGAGTTGGTGATGGACAGGGAGGCCTGGCGTGCTGCGATTCATGGGGTTGCAAAGAGTCAGACACAACTGAGTGACTGAACTGAACTGAACTGGGAAGAGCTCTACATTTCTCCAACAGGATCAAGTGCCTTTCTCCACAGGCCTCTGACTCTACTTTTTTCTGCCTTGGTCTTAGCTCCTTAAGTCTGTTTTTGACTGTCACACTCCTCATGAAGAACCACGCCTGCCCTATTTTTTAAGTCAGTTCTGGAAGATTTTTAAACATATCTAATAGACTTCACCCCAGAGTCCACAGGAGTCTGACCTAAGTTATACTCACTTGACCCAATATATTTTGGTCTCCCTAGCTCTGAGACTCCTTCAGCACCAACTAGGCAAGTCAGTTTCACAAAGGTGAAGCTTAGGGCCCAATTGTCTTCAAGTTTCATCACTTTTAGTTCCTGGGTTGGTCCAACCCTCATGCCTGGGCTTCTCTATGAGGACTCCACAGTGGCCTAGTCAGTCTCTCTGTAGGTTTCTAAGCATATTAGTTTGAACCCCAGCATGCCTGGATGAGATCAAATTCTTGCTTCCACATTTCCTATGTCAGCATCTTGCCTTCTTGCTGAAGCTGGGCTGCATCCTGGCAGAAATGTCAGAGTGACTCAGCTTGAGAATGTACCCTCCATCTTAGTGTTGCTCTGCTAGGTGGGACCAGGCAATTGGACCATCTGGTAGTAACTAAATCATGTCTAACAACTTTACCTTGACATGCCCAGTTATTCTTTCCAGGACCAGGCTCTGACCTATTTCACAGTGAACACATTTACACCTGTTCCCTGGCCTTAAGATTGCCAAAGTCCCAGCCTACCTGAGGTTGAACACACCAAATCTTGAAACACCCCCACACATTTTGATGATTTATTCGTGGAACCCAGGACAGAAGGAATAAAATCACAGAAGTCACTGTGCCCAAACCCTTGTCTTCAAGATGCAGTTTTCTTAAATTGTCCTAGATGAGAGGTATTGATTATTCGGAAAGCTATAAAAATTTCAAGGTTCATACAAAAAAGTAGATATTGGTGAAAAAAAAAAAAAGAGAGAGAGAGAGAACATATGAGTGCAAAAAAACATTGTTTTTGTGGTAGGTCTGAGTAACGTGTGACATTTTAAACATGTGTTGACTTTTTTTAAAAAGTCTTTATTGAATTTGTTACAATATTTTTTCCGTTTTCCATTTTGGTTTCCTTTGGCTGCCATGCATGCAGGATCTTAGCCCCCCAGCCAGGGATCAAACCTACATCCCCTGCACTGGAAGGCAAAGTATTAAGCACTGGGCAGCCAGGGAAGTCCTCATGTGTTGGCTTTAACCAGATTTTCCTCTAGCCTTTTCGGTTTAATTTTGTGATCACTTTGATTTTACTCCAATCATCATACAGACAGAATTAATCAGACTGAAATGAGAAATCACTCAGAAAATCTCAGAATTGAAAGGGAACCCTTGCCATGAATTTACAACAGTAAGCAGGGCCTTCAGAGTTTGATTCAGCCCCTCGAGCGATGGGCGGTTAACTAACTCACAAATTCCAACTGCAAAAAGATCTAATTTTAAGTAATTTTTTTTTCTACTACTAACTGAAATAAACTCTGCTGTCTCCTTCAGGTATTAAGAAAGAATAACAAATGTATTGAGTGCTGATAGTTCAAACATTCTGCCAGATTAGAATTTATGGCAAAAAGAGATATGATCTTCTATCTTAAATTGTTCACAGTTGTTAGGCCTTCTGGAGCAAATATTCTTTTAAATGAATAATTGCAACATGTGGCAAAATTGATGTGAAGCATTTCAAGAGCATTAAGAAAAGCAAATATCTATGGCTGAGGGAGGTAGGGCTAGTGGAGAATCAGGCAAAGTTTCACTGAGAAAATAAGAGCTAGCTTAAGCCTTGAAGGATTAAATAGGACTTTAGCAGACAGGGAAGAATGTTCAGAACAGTCTTGTCCAAAGGAAAATCATTTCCAATGTATGTTAGAATTCTTTTCATTGATGGTCACAGACTACACAACTTGCAGGTCAACCTGGCTTGAATCGAAAGATGGGTAGATCTGTTGACAGGAATAATTTGATCTTGGACTCAATGTTATCCTGATTCTGACCCCATTTTCCTATGACCCTCTCAGCTCTGAATTCTTTCATTTTCTGCTTATGGAATCAAAATGACAACAGTTCCAGATCTCTTATCTGTACCCACCATTTTCCAGGAGAAATGTAGCAAAAGTTGTAGAATTCATATTTGTTCTTTAGAATTGATTGGGTTATATATGCATTTCTGAATTTATTATTTAATTGATGAAAAGTATAAATATGTGTGTATATATATATATATATATATATAGCTTCCCTGATAGCTCAGTTGGTGAAGGATCCATCTGCAATGTATCCACCTTCAGCCAATCTGGAACTATCTCTCAAACTGGAAGTAGACCAATCCCATCTAATCACATGGAGAGATAAGTTCCTCAGGTGAAAGTGAAAGTCACTCAGTCGTGTCCGACTCTTTGTGACTCCATGGACTATAGAGTCCATGGAATTCTCCAGGCCAGAATACTTGAGTGGGTAGCCTTTCCTTTCTCCAGGGGATCAAACCCAGGTTTCCTGTATTTCAGGTGGATTCTTTACCAGCTGAGCCACCAGGGAAGTCCCAAGTTCCTCAAGAAAATGTCAAAATATTGTTGCCAGGAAGGGAGGGATGGATGATGGGAAGATAGGTAACAATATTCTCTGTAAAAGGGCTGGAAAGTGTTTTAGGTGTGATCTATCATGTAATTGAAAGATTTACAATTTGTAGTTGGAGAGTAGGGAGCACTTGGAGGTGTAGCCACTAATGAGAATGAGAGGGAGGCAGGACTCCTAATGAGAAAGGCGATGCCATATTAGGTAAACACTAAGCCACTGGAACACAAAGCCCCCAAACTGCAGTGGCTTAAAGAAAACAGAAACAATTCAGGTAACGACTCTGAGGAAAATGATGTCTTTGTTCCATGTGGTCATTCAGAGATTGGGTCCCTTCCTTTTTTGTTATTAATATTTTGCATCTGCTGGGGTATTGACCTTTATGCATCGTTGAAGTTGGGTCATGGTCATATCCATGTTTCATCTCATGAGACAGAGAACGAGAAAGGCCAGGGGAGCGATTTCCTCTTAAGTAAGTGTACCTATCACTCCAGCTCATTCCATTGATAAGAATTCAGTTTTGATCACAAGGTCACAAGCAAGCTAGGAAATATGGACTCCAACTGGGGTTCAGGTGTGACATGTGTATCCAGGAAGAAGGAGAGAATGGATCTGAGAGGCAAAGAACGATTTACCACAGATGCTAAAAAGTCTGGTGGAATTATAGGGTAAAGAAAGGAGTCGCATGAAATGATCAGATTCAGGATTAAAACATTTCCTTTGACAGGGGGTCTGAAGTAAGAGAACCACCAGCTAAGAAGGTGTTGCCGTCAGGCAAATGTGCAATACTGAAGGCCTGAAACAAGGTTCCCTCAGAGATAAAATAAAAGAAGTCAACCACATGACTTTGAAGACCTTTTCCACTCTTTGAATCTGTCTTCTAGTTCAGCGGTCCCTAATCTTTTCGGCACAAGGGACCGGTTTCATGGAAGACAATTTTTCCATGGACTTGAGAGGGGCATGCTTTTAGGATGATTCAAATGTATTATATTTATTGTGCACCATGTTTCTATTATTTTACATCAGGTCCACCTCAGATCACCAGGCATCAGACCCCAGAGTTTGGGAATCCTTTCTCTAGGCTATGAGTAACTGCTCATTGCCATGGATCTAAGCAAATTTTAAAAATGAGTGTTTACACATGCCCATGTGCTCCATAAGTATTAATAAAATACCAAATGGTGTTGGGAGCATGGGCTTCCAAGGTGGCGCTAGTGGTAAAGAACCCACCTGCCAATGCAGGAGACTTAAGAGACTTGGGTTTTATCCCTGGGTTGGGACAATACCCTGGAGGAGGGCATGGCAAATCACTCCAGTATTCTTGTCTGGAGAATCTTATGGACAAGGGAGTCTGGCAGGCTGTAGTCCGTAGGATCACAAGGAGTTGGACCTTATTGACATGACTTAGCACACACGTATGCATGTTGGGAGCATGGACAGAGCCATTCCTATCACATGATAGGTTAAAGAACACCTAATTTCTGCTATTTCCACTGAGACACATAATTGAAATAGAGTGTTGTCAGAGTGGGACGTGCCCAGACTCAGCCACTGTGCAGCCTGGGGCAGAAGACTTTCTCTTTCCAACCCATAGTTCTCATATGTACAGGGGACTAACACTCTGTGAAAGTGTCTGGGAATCAATGAAATAACCTGTGTGAGGGTCAGGTGCTCAATAGGAGACATTGCTTTGCATCCCTTTCTATCCAAGGTGTGTTTGTAAATTTGCCTTTGTCCTTATGAACAACATCTCCATGCTGAGCTCAGAGGGAAAGAGAATAGTTTTTGTTTTTTTTTTCCATCTAGAGGTTATATTCTCTGGACTGGCCCTCCTTCGTAACTCAGGCTCATTACTATCAGAGTGCCTGGTGACTGAAGATCCACAAGCTACTTGCAGCTGGCAGAGGTACCACATTAGAAATTCATTTTTTCCTGTCATAATAACAAAGTGCAGAGCGGCAGGCCGGCCATAGTTTCGTATGGGAAAACCCACAGAAAAGCACAGCTGAAAGAAGCTGTGCTTTTCTCCGATATTTCTTGTCAGGGAGACCCATCCTCAAAAGGAAGGGGGAAAAAAAGGAAAGAGAAAAAGAATAAAGTCCCTGTTGAATTTGGCTGTCTCATTTCTAGGGACAAAATGCTTCTGCCTTCCCATCCTCTTTGCCTGCTTTTTGCTGAATGATACCTAGTCTGGACTCCCAGAAAGCAGTTAAATTGACAGCCTTTCACTTCAACGGGCTTGTCTTAGCCTGTCATCAGCAGCCCAGATAACTAAACATGCTGCTGTCTTGATTTGCTCTTGGAAAAATTTTCTAAGAAATCAAATTGCTGGGGTTGCTGCAAAAACCTCAGTGTGGCAATTTAACTGATGGAAATGAAGAGAAACTAGGTTTTTGTCTTTTTCAGAACAAATTAAGGAAAGTTAAGTGGGTGTGTATGCTCATTTGCAACTTTGTCCAAATATCTCTAGGTACAGTGAAATGCTTGCAGGAAATTAAGATGAAATCCAGGACTTGTGAACCTAGTTGCTTTGGGTACCAATGGGGTTCAGGACATGATGCCCCAGAATGTGGCCCCTTGGCATGTTGAATACTTTAAGCTGAAGGAGTGTGAGAGAAGCACAGGGTCCTTGTGAGTTCCCTCTGCCGTTCTCCCGTGATGCAGGTCATAAATCCTCATGCAAGAAGTGTCCTCTCTATACCCAGAGGAAAGGAGCGTTTTTATCTCGAAAGACGAACATCCTCACAAACAAGTCTTGCTGTTTCCCCCGGTTTACTCCTTAACCTATCACATTGCTCCACAATTGTCCACTCTTCATCAAACCTCACATAAAAATACACAGGTCTGTTTCTATGGGTCTTCATTTCCTGATGATGGCTCTCATGTCACACAAAATGCAAATATATTTGTTTGCTTTCTTCTTGTTAATCTTTCTTTGTCAGTTGAATTTTCAGACTCAACCAGAAACCCTAAGAAAGCTGAGGAAAGCCTTTTCCTCCCCTACAGTGGCTTCGTTACCAGTCAGTAATGCTTCCCTTAAAAATAAATGATATGAGGTGGGAGCAAATGATTATAAAAATATAAGTAAGAACCAGGTTAATAAGTCAATAGCACTATAATGCCTTTTGACATAAACACAACTTGATGATGAAAAATGCCCAGTTGCTAAGCTGGGTCCAGCTCTTGTCCATGGGATTTCCCAGGCAAGAATACTGGAGTGAGGTGCCACTTCCTCCTCCAGGGGAATCTTCCCGACCCAGGGATCGAAACCCCATCCCTTATGTCTCCTGCATTGGCAGGTGGATTCTTTACTACTGTGCTACATGGGAAGTCCAGGCCCCCTGGGGGAATGTTAACGAGGACAGGGTCCACGATACTTTCAGAAGCCCACAAAAATCGATTACATTTCCTAAAAGGGAAAAAAAGTTGACATATTTAAAGTTATATAGGAAAATCCCATGGATGGAGGAGCCTGGTGGGCTGCAGTCCATGGGGTCGCTAGGAGTCGGACACGACTGAGAGACTTCACTTTCACTTTTCACTTTCCACTTTCATGCACTGGAGAAGGAAATGGCAACCCATTCCAGTGTTCTTGCCTGGAGAGTCCCAGGGACGGGGGAGCCTGGTGGGCTGCCGTCTCTGGGGTCGCACAGAGTCGGACGCGACTGAAGCGACTTAGCAGCAGCAGCAGTCATCTGTTGGTACTATTTTGGTGGGAGAGGCCACAAAGGCGAAAGTGTGCAGGGGACCATGCAAGAAACCATGTGGCCCTGAGAGGAGGTAGACTTTAAACACAAAATACAAAAATGAAAGAAGATAAAATTTGTAAACTTTTAAGTATTGTATTTAGCAGTTTTAATCCACAATGAAATCTGATGATTTTAATGGGAAAACAGTTCAGATTTCCACAGATGGATAAACTCTTTGTATGTTTTCATTTTCAACACCGAATGCTAATATTAATCTAATTTTCTTCTTTTCTTAGAATAAATCAATACGAAGTCCTTTTACTCTGTCATATCATCCACATCTCAGTTCTCCTGACACCCTGAAATCCTTTATTTCCTTCCTGGTGGAGATGAACTAATACCTCAGGGTTAGTGTCTGGCATAGGGCTTCCCTGGTGGCTCAGATGGTAAAGAATCCTCCTGCAATATAGGAGACCTAGGTTTGATCCCTGGGTTGGGAAGATCCTCTGGAGAAACAAATGGCAACCCACTCACTCCCCTGTTCTTGCCTAGAGAATTCCGTGGACAGAGGAGCCTGGCAGGCTACAGTTCATGGGGTCGCAAAGAGTAGTGACTAACACAGTTAACTCACTCCGTCTCCGGTGTTCAGGGTCGACCAGCAGGGGTTGCTAGAGAACAATTCAGACCCGATGTTTCCGCAGAGGAAGTGGACGAGCATCAGAGTAAATCCTCTGAGAAAACTATAGCCTTGGTTGGCAGTCAGGGCTTCGAGATCCCACACAACACAAGAGGTCTAATTTATTGTGCAGAGATGAGTCATTCTGGGCTTAGAGATTAAGAAACAACCGTAAATGGTTGTCCTTGTTTTTGAAGTTTCTGTGTCTCGGTGAATTGTATGTGGACTTTAGATCTTAGAGCTCCATCAAGCTGGGTTCCTTCTGTGGACCGAAGGACTAACAAAGTCTGAATAAGAAAGGGAAGGAGTTTGGCTGATTCTCCACTCTCTGAAAAGAGCCTGAAGCCCTTCTCCTGATGAAGTGCTGGGTCTCAGACTGCTTTTGTGTTTCCTTTGAGACTGTTTTTAAGGACATGCGTGCTCAATCGCTAAGTAGTATCCAGACAGCAAGATTTAATTTTGAACTCTAGTCTGGCTTAGAGAATAACTTGCTGAAAGAATTCTGGTAACCACGAACAAATGAAATCTTTAGACAAGGTCTATGTTTTCTCCCTAATAATTTCATTAAGTGCTGCAGGGGCCCCAGCTGCCTGGTAACAATTCCAGGCAGCCACTGGCAGACCCGCGGTCACTCAGTTAAACGGCCAGTTTCAGGAACTCTGTCTTAAAGGGGCATTTGCTGTCTTGCTGCTGCCTATTGTGCTAAAGAGGTTTGGGGGAGGGTGTTGAGGGGAGGGGGTTGTGTGGGGCGGGGGTGGGGGGGGGTTGGCCCGATTGTAAATGTTTTGAATTTAAAAGACACCCAAATTCATTAAATGTGTGAAATGATGGGAAAAAAAGTGTGAAATTGTAACAGTCGGTTTGTAGTTGATTAATAGAAATCTCTTCTAACAATCCCCAGAACCTTCCAGGGGTCATTGGAACAGAGCAGCTGTAGAGACAGCAGGAGTGATTTTGACACTACCCAATGAGGGTTGTGCAAAGTTCCAAACAAGTGGGCAGAGTCCCATGCACTCTGCACTTTCCTCGGCCACTCATAGATGATTGGCTGCAAGGTCAGATTAATATGCAGATCAACCGGCAAGGTGCTGCTTTGCTCTGGGTCTTGGAGAGGCTTATTTTTAAGATACATTAAGGTTTCATAAAGAATGAATCACTTGGAATAAACTGGCCACTTTGGACCCAGGTAACTGCTCAGGGCCAGTCTGATTTCTGAACTTGACCATCTGTGCCATAAGCAGAGATTTATAATTTGATGTGTGGCAGCGACATTGGGGTGTCCTGAAAGGGGGCTATTTAATGAGCACCAGACTTGGCAAAGGACTGGAGTCTCCAGTTCCCGGTTTGCCACACCTCCTCCGCTCCAGACAAGCCTTGACAGGGCCAAGGAAGGGAAAGGAAAACATCACCTTTCTTTAGGGGAGCACATTTTTCCATAATTTTTGGCCTCTGCCCACCCCAAACCTGTAGTGTATTTTTTTTCTCTTTAAAACCCTGCTGCAGGCTACCATTCTGAAGTTAAAGGATTTTTGCCTTCGAAGAGGTACAAAGGAAACATCAAAGTAAATGTCCTCAGAGTGACATAAGGATAGAATAATGGTGACCTAGCAGCTAGAGACTTGGCCAAATGCTGAAAGTAATTCACGCCACTCACTAACAATGGGGGATGTGTGACAATGATATATACCAGGAGACAAGGACAACCACTTTGCAGGGCTTCGATGCCCCACAAACCCAATTGTAGGCAGATCAATACTGTCATAAGACAATTATCAAAGGCCATCAGCACATCATATTTTCATACCATAAACAGCTCAAGGCGCCAGGGATGGCTTTCCTACAGAAAGCACATAGCATAAATTTGAAGGGTGTGAAATTGACATGATTAATAATTATAGTTATTAGCACATGTGCCAGCTGCTCATGTATGGTTTATCCCTTGATTTATGGTGCCATAAATGCCCATCTCTCCCTCTGATGCCGAATCAAGGGGGCACACAACCGTGGGCAGAATGGGTCTTTCTCATTGCCAGGAGTTTGATCACAAATAAAAGAAAAAAGTGGGTTGAAAATCACCCTGGATCTGGAGACACCTCGGTGAGAGGGAAGCTGCCTTTTGTTTGCAGGGCTGCTTTATCGGCTGCTGAAACCTGTCTGTTCAATGTTCTCAAAGCCTTTGAAGTTTGGACTGCAACTAACAAGAGGCTATAGTCTTCCAGCCCCCCTCACTCCTTCGAGCTGTTGCCAGGCTGCAAACAATCACTATACATACATATTACAGATGAAACCACTAAGGCCAACAATGGAAGAGGCAAAAAGTAATCTTTGGGATGCCAAAAGTTAAAGCTTTTGTTGTTGAATGCAACTCGAAAGGGGTTTTCCTGGACTTTGATAAATGTTACAATTTTTTCATATGGTTATAAACAGATCTGGACATTCATGGTAGATTATATCAAAATACTCTATAAAATCTGGTTCCTCAGTGATGATCATCTTTAGGACAAAGGGACAACTCTAGGAGCCAGCACAGACCCGAGCCTAAACATACAAATTTCTCTCACCATTCACTACCTGGTGAATGGATAATATCAATTGCTACTCATAACTAATATAATGTCAAATTACAGATTCGAGAAAAAAAATAAAGGATAGTAATGAACATGAACTTTGTTAGCTGTTTGAAGCATAGCTTTCTTTACTTTTCATATTAAAAATAGAAAACAAGTAGAGGATGCAGACAAGCTTTTTTTTTCAATTTTAGCATCATAATTACACAAGTACACTTAAAACATGTAGAAGGTAAACAAATATGTTAGGAGGGAATGCTTTTATAAAAGGCAAAACTTAAAACCTGCTATCCAAATATGGAGATTATAGGATGCATCAAACGTTGATAGAGATGAAAGAAAATGTCCTTTATAGATCGCCTCTGCAGGTCAACAGAGCACCAAAGATCCTGAAGACTTTTTCTCTCTTGCCGTGTTCCTTATTTCCTGGCAGCCTGGCTTCAGGGGACTATGGCTAGTTTAGTGGGGAGAGTCTGAGCAATGGAGGCTGCCCCTCTTTCCATAATACATGGCTCAGGAATTCACCTTTAGCAGCTCCCACTCCTGAATCAAGACCAGGATCTCAGGATCATTTATCCTACTGATAGAATAACTTTGATGGAGCAAGCATATACTCACAGAACTTCAAAATAGTGCATACTGACTTTTTAGCCTGGAAAGAACTCAAATTCCCAAGTATTAATCAGATAATGATTAGAATACTCCAAGAGCAAAAATTTAAACACTAGCAGATACTCCCATGGGTTTTTGAGGACATAAGTGTTCTAATGATATATTTGGAAGAAATTTATAAAAGACTGCAAAACTTAAGGTCTCTTGAAGTTAAAACAAGTAAGCCAAGAAGCAATCTAGGTAGCTTCAGTGTTGCTTTAAGCAAGCAATGTTTAAAATAAAAATCACTATTTTTATGAGCAATGAATATAAATAAAAATAGATAAGTCTTTAACCTAAAGCTCAGTAAACATAATGTCAGTGGAGTGTTTAACATTTTAAATAAAAGCAAATTTATAGTTAGAACACTTTGTAAATGTTGTTTGTTTTAAATATAATCCTGTATATATACATCAAATTAATGTTATTAATAATGCCTTTGAAGCAAATCCTTGTAGACAGATCACAGAATTAAATATTGTTTGTAAATTGAAGAAAAATTGAGAAAAGGAATTTAAAAGGAAAACATAATTGTAAAAATTTAGAATGAATAATGGATTAGATCATGAAAACTCATGTACTTCATGTTTTGAAAGGACCAGAGTCTTTTTTTGAACTTTTTAAAGAATTATTTGTATGTATGCAATAATAATTGTGCTGCATGTTCAAATTGTATGATTAAGAATACAGATTTTAGTAATAGTAAAGAAAACTACTGTACAATATAAAAGTTAATGGATAACTTTCTATGTCATATATACCATAATTTTGATGCAAGAGGAGGAACAGGATGAAGTCTAACAAAATGTCCCACAAAATACTACACACATAGACTCCTCCATTCATCAAGTGGATAAATGAATAGCCACTTTTTTTTTATTAAGAAAGTAATTATAAGTGATACATTAGAAGAAAATAGCTTTTTTCCAAAGTTAAATTATAAGTGAATTTTCTTGACAACATCTAGAAGAAGACATAGGAATATTTACCCTTAAGAAGGTGATAGAAAGAATTGAGTTCCATATAAGTCTGTGAACTTCAGTTTTGTGAAGAATAAAAAGAAAGGATATGGAGCAGAGAATTGGAAATATGTCAGAAGGCAAAATCAATACGTTTGCTCTCATTGAGTTGGCACCTTTAAAAATCTCCTTCTCACCCATGAGTGAGTCACTGGATTCCCATACGAAGGGCTCTGAGTCTACATTCTAGAGACTCGAGGAACTGTCCAAGCTCACTCCTACCTACTCATTAGTGCCTGCTGGCTTTCCTTGATACCTCTGGTTGTTCATTTCTAATCTTTCTGTGTATGACTCTTTCAGAAACTGCTTTGCCTTGATTGTTGAGTCTTTGACCTTTGACTTCATTTTTGAATATGATCTCTCCAACATCCCTCTTGGGCTTCCTTGCTAGCTCAGCTGGTAAAGAATCCACCTGCAGTGCAGAAGACCCCAATTCGATTCCTGGGTCAGGAAGATCCCCTGGAGAAGAGATAGGTTACCCACTCCAGTATTCTTGGGCTTCCCTGGCTGCTCAGATGGTAAAGAATCAGCCCACAATGTGAGAGATCTGGGTTCGATTCCTGGAAGGGCATGGCAACCCACTCCAGGATTCTTGCCTGGAGAATCCCTATGGGCAGAGGAGCCAGGCAGGCTACAGTCCATGGGGTCACAGAGTCAGACACAACTGAGTGACTAAGCCCAAGGCATCCTTTTTTTTTTTCCCCAAAAATGTTTCTTTATTGGCCGCACTGGGTCTTAGTTGCAGTTGAAGATTTTGGGATCTTCAATCTTCCCTGCGGCATACAGGATCTAGTTCCGTGACCAGGGATTGAACCTAGGCCCCCTGCATTGGGAGCGCTGGACCACCAGTTAAGTCCCTCTCCAATGTCCCTTGATTCTGTTCTTCAACCTCGGAGTCAGCAGTGTCTTCACACTCAAACCCGGTAGAAGCCAGCTTGCCTATAAGGGAAACTTAGATCTTTTGTACTTTTCAAAATCTTATAAATGTCGGCTTCCCAGGTAGTGCTAGTGATAAAGAATCAAGCCGGGCAGCACAGGAGATGCAAGAGGCACAGGTTCAATACCTGGGTCAGGAAGATCCCCTGGAGTAAGAAATGGCAACCGACTCCAGTATTCTTGTCTGCAAAATCCCATGGAAAGGGGAGCCTGGCAGGCTACAGGCCATGGGGCCACAAAGAGTCAGACATGACTGAGCATGCATATGATGTGATGATGTGGTAAGGATGGTGAAACAGCCAAGAGGCCCTCCTCATCTGCCCTCTTCTCACCCAAGTACTCCATAAAATACTTATTTGTGTTCTCTGATGTTTCTTAGACACATTCAGGTAAGCAGAGAGTGGCAGCAGCCATCAGAGTGTTTGTGGGTTATGTATATTTAAGGCCTTTATATTGCAAAATTCAGTCATGCATAAATTACTAGTAGGTCCAAGACCTGGTCTGCAAAAGGAAGCCACTGCCTTTGTCTGGTATGTCATTGGTTTAGTTTGCGATGACACTTGGCCAAACAGAATGACCTGTGTATGAACTTTGTCTCTTACTTCTTGGTTGATTTTGTGGTTGTTTGGTAGGGTACTGCCAAAGTAACAGGGTTTAGTTTCATATTCCAAGGTGAAAACTTTCATAAGTCTTCTCTGATTGCAGGCTCATTCCCTTAGGTTACTCATCAGTTTATAACTGTGATGAGTCTGAAACTTACCTATAATCTCTAAGATGATATATTGACTGTATCTTCAAAGAGTCTAGGAATCAGTCTATTTCAGGTACTTGAATGGTATTCTTAGAGGGTCACATTGGAATTCTGTCCTGAAGGAGTTCGATACTAGCTTCTAGATCCCTTACTACATCCTAGAGCCTGGCTTCATATGATAGATTTAATAAAGCTGAACCTAATCCATAGCCCAGAAGTAATTTTTTGGTGACAGAGAATGAATTAAATAGAATATCAATTCTGACACAGTTGGCACATCAAGGAGGAACAGGTTTAGGATCTGAGTCAATCTCTCTGGGTGGCCACATTTCCTTAAAAGCTGCCAAAGACCAACCTACTAATGTCATTAAATGCTTTGGAAGTTGAACTATACACATGTGGCCACAGTCTATGCCAGTCGATGTTGTTTGGACTTTGCCAAGGGTGAGAATTCTGTGGGGGAGGTAATTATTGCTCAGGGGAGGAAGGTACCAATGAAGATTTAGTCATGACCTCAAATTATTCACCATATCATTGGGGAGAGTAAGTATAAAACTTATACAACTCTAGAAATCATAAAAATGGTCAAGGAATGTATGAAAAATGCCAAGAGAGGCACAGAAAAAGAAAACATGCTACTGGAGTTCTGAAAAATGAGAGATCAGGTAAGCGAGGTCAAAGATGGACTTACAGAATAAATGGCATTTTGACTTAGTTTTGAATGGAGAGATGGATTTGCTGGAGGAATGTGGAGGGCTCTGCTAGGAAATAAGACTAGGACTGCTTGGAAGATGGTGAGATGATGCAGACAGAAGGGCAAGGACTAAGGAGTAAGCCATAGGATTTGCCAACTCTAAAGCAGTCTGCTGCTTCAACCTACACAGGGTACCATTTGGCAGAAACACCCTAGTTTCTAAGCACTCTGTAAATTAGACTCAACGAATGATTTCATTAAAAAGTTCTTGCTGTTTTTTATTCTACATCCTTCCCAGCATCATATTCCCTGTCTTGGGATTTAGGAGCAGACTATCAGCTGAGTTGAGTTGCCACCCATAGTATAGAAATAGGAACACTGTGAAGTGGCCATTCTAGTCCTCTATTCTTCTAGGAAAGATAGTGATCTTTGTGTCTTTAAAATGGAGTGGCAGATGCAGATGTAGAGGAAGGACTTGTGGACATAGGAGGAAGGAGAGGGTGGGGCGAGCTGGGAGAATAGCATTGCCATATATACACTACCATTTGTAAAACAGATAGCTAGTGGGAAGCTGCTGCATAGCACACGGAGCTCAGTTCAGTGCTCTGTGATAACCTGGAGGGGTAGGATGGGGGCGTGGTGGGAGGGAGGCTCACAAGGAAGGGTTATATGTATGCATGTAGCTGATTCACATTGCTGTACAGCAGAAATTAACACAACATTGTAAACCAATTATACTTCAGTTAAAAATAAAGTAAAAGCCAAAATATGAAGTGGCCATAAGCACTCCATAGTCAAGGAGGAGACACTGACTCAAGTCCTAAGGAGTGTAATGAGTTAAACATTTAACTGACTCCAGTTACCTTGATTTATATGTCCTTCTTGGGTGGCTGCTTCCCTGGTAGCTCAGACAGTAAAGAATCTGCCTGCAATGCAGGAGACCTGGGTTCGATCCCTGGGTTGGGAAGATCCTCTGGAAAAGGGCATGGCAACCCACTTCAGTATTCTTGCTTGGAGAATCCCCATGGACAGAGGAGCCTGGCGGGCTACAGTCCATGGGATCACAAAGAGGTGAACATGACTGAGTGACTAAGGACACACACACATTAGGTAGCTGCAGGTATGGGTGAACCACTACAGGTATGAAAGGCTAAAGGGAAAGTATGCCCTTCTTAGAGGCTTCATTTTCACATGCACTCTCCATGTCTTGTTTCTTGTTGAGAGAAATTCCCTCGTCAATATCCGCAGTCTCTCACATGCTCTGTCATCACAGAGCCTCTCGTGTGGGCTTGAAAGGTAACTAGGTGTTATTTGTTTCTCTTAGGGGCCAGAGGACTCCTTTGTCACTTTGTCTTTCTGTAGGCTAGACACTTGCCTTTAGATGGTTGCTGATTATCCTTCCAGTAAGTACCAGATGTTTTGCTGAGTTGGTTTATTTTTCAAGTCACTGTTGGATTAGCATCATCCATTCACATAGTACCTACAGACGTAACTTGCCAGAAATACAAGAATATTGTGCATTGTGCCTCTAACAATCTAGTACGTTATTTACTATTATCTTAGCTAAAGAAATACATGAAATCGCTCTCCAACTATGGTGGTTCCTCAACATTGCTTAGTGTAGCTGTTTCAGTAGTTTCTAGAATCTGTGAGTGTATCTGCATTGGCAGGGTTTCCTCATTCTTGCTTGCCACTGACTCTCATTCAGCTTCCCTAAGAGTAATTGACTGAAAGTTCATTTTGTGATGACTTGACAGACATCACTACAGATTTTAACAAGAAGAATTCAAAGTCATATCCAAGCTAAACATCAAACTGTTAACTAAATGTTAACTGTTAGTTGCTCAATCGTGTCTGACTCTTTGCAAGCCCATGAACTGAAGCCCACCAGGCTCTTCTGCCCATGAAATTCTCCAGGCAGAAATACTGGCATGGGTAGCTAGTCCCTTTCCAGGGGATTTTCCTGAGCCAGGGATCAAAACCAGGTCTCCTGCATTGCACTACCTCCATACAAATCGTTCTCCAAGGAGGGCAATCAAAAGCAGAAACAGCATAATAGAGTAAGTAGGTTGAGATTTAGCCACCAATTTGTCAAATGGCAAATGATAACATGACCAAGCACCCTTTTGTTGCCTTGATGAAATACAAATTCATAAACACTAATAAGACTGCAGATCAAATATATTATTTTTAGATAGCCACAAATAATAGAAACAAGGATGTGTCATCATGTCCTTGGTATGTGCATATGAAGTGAGATGGGGAAGAAAATTAATGTATCATCTTAACCCCCAACATTGTACCTTTTGATGAAATATGATCAGTTAACACATATACATTATCAGTTTTGACATTTCTCTCTATTCAGAAAGAAAGGCTGCATTATCTTCATAACCCTCTGATTCACAGCCTACTAACACTTTCAGTACGTGTTTCAAGCAAGGTTATAAGAGTTCTTATTTTGTAACTATTGCACCTTAAACAGAATTTTAAATTGGAAAGAAAAATTTCACTTCACTTTTCAACTTGTTCTCACTAAGCTTCATTTACTTCTCCCTTCTGTGCAGTTTAAAAGAAAAAGAATTGAAAATGCATGATCAATTTCAGTCCACTCCATCATTTAGCAAAACTGCTGTCCAGTTCTTTTAACAGGCTTATTAGAATTTTGGAGAACCAGAAATTCTAGGTCCGTTCAACAGACTCTGTTAGGACATTATAAAGGGATCTGCAGGGTAAATAAGACACATAAGCTACAATCCCTGCCCTTACGGTGTTACCTGCTTCTTAGTAGGACAGTGAACCTGTAAGGCAAGCACTTCTCTGGTCCATTACCCTGCATTGCCATCCGGCTGTGAAACTCACCAACTAATGGTAAGCTTTCTTATCACTTAAATAATAATATTAAATAACACAAAAAGATAATAATATGTAAGAGGGCAGAAGGAAGGTCTTGGAGGTGGCGGACAAGGTATGGCATAAATTGTAATTATAGTTTTATAGATGCATTTCAGTTCAGTCGTTCAGTAGTGCCCGACCCTTTACGACCCCACGGACTTCCAGACTTCCTTTTCCATCACCAACTCTCAGGGATTTCTCAAATTCATATTCATTGAGTCGATGAGGCCATCCAACCATCTCATTCTCTGTCGTCCCCTTCTAATCCTGCCTACAATCTTTCCCAGCATCAGGGTCTTTCTCAATGAGTCAGTTCTTCACATCAGGTGGCCAAAGTATTAGAGTTTCAGGTTCAGCATCAGTCCTTCCAATGAATATTCAGGACTGATTTTCTTTAGGATTGACTGGTTTGATCTTGCAGTCCAAGGGACTCTCAAGAGTCTTCTTCAACACCCAAGTTCAAAAGCATCAATTCTTTGGCACTCAGCTTTCTTTGTGGTCCAACTCTCACATCCATACATGACTACTGGAAAAATCATAGCTTTGACTAGATAGACCTTTGTTGGCAAAGTAATGTCTCTGTTTTTTAATATGCTCTCTAGGTTGGTCATAGCTTTTCTTCCAAGGAGCAAGCACCTTTTAATTTCATGGCTGCAGTAACCATCTGCAGTGATTTTATAGGCCAAGAAAAAAGTCATTCACTGTTTCCATTGTTTTCCCATCTACTTGCCATGAAGTGATGGGACCAGATGCCATGATCTTAGTTTTCTGAATGTTGAGTTCTAAGCCAACTTTTTCACTCCTCCACTTTCACTTTCATCAAGAGGCTCTTTAGTTCCTCTTTGCTTTCTGCCATAAGGGTGGTGTCATCTGCATATCTGAGGTTATTGATATTTCTCCCGGCAATCTTGACTCCAGCTTGTGATTCTTCCAGCCTAGGGTTTCTCATGATGTACTCTGCATATAAGTTAAATAAGCAGGGTGACAACATACAGCCTTGACTTGCTCCTTTCCCAATTTGGAACCAGTCCGTTGTTCCATGTCTGGTTCTAACGGTTGCTTCTTGGCCTGCATACAGATTTCTCATGAGGTAGGTAAGGTGGTCTGGTATTCCCACCTCTTGAAGAATTTTCCACGGTTTGTTGTGATTTACACAGTCATAGAAGTATCAGTTCAGTTCAGTCACTCAGTCGTGTCTGACTCTTTGTGACCCCATAAACCGCAGCACACCAGGCCTCCCTGTCCATTACCATCTCCCAGAGTTCACCCAAACCCATGTCCACCGATTCGATGATGCCATCCAACCATCTCATCCTCTGTAGTCCCCTTCTCCTCCTGCCCTCACTCTTTCCCAGCATCATGGTCTTTTCCAATGAGTCAGCTCTTCACATCAGGTGGCCAAAGTATTGGAGTTTCAGCTTCAACATCAGTCCTTCCAATGAACACCCAGGACTGATCTCTTTTAGGATGGACTGGTTGGATCTCCTTGCAGTCCAAAGGACTCTCAAGAGTCTTCTCCAACACCACAGTTCAAAAGCATCAATTCTTCGGCACTCAGCTTTCTTTATATTCCAACTCTCACACCCATACATGACCACAGGAAAAACCATAGCCTTGACTAGACAGATCTTTGTAATGTAAAAGCAAAAAAGTAATGTCTCTGCTTTTGAATATGCTGTCTAGGTTGGTCATAACTTTCCTTCCAAGGAGTAAGCGTCTTTTAATTTCATGGCTGCAGTCACCATCTGCAGTGATTTTGGAGCCCAGAAAAATAAAGTCTGACACTGTTTCCACTGTTACCCCATCTATTTGCCATGAAGTGATGGGACCAGATGCCATGATCTTCGTTTTCTGAATGTTGAGCTTTAAGCCAACCTTTTCACTCTCCTCTTTCACCTTCATCAAGAGGCTTTTTAGTTCCTCTTCACTTTCTGCCATAAGGGTGGTGTCATCTGCATATCTGAGGTGATTGATATTTCTCCCAGCAATGTTGATTCCAGCTTGTGCTTCTTCCAGTCCAGCGTTTCTCATGATGTACTCTGCATATAAGTTAAATAAGCAGGGTAACAATATACAGCCTTGACGAACTCCTTTTCCTATTTGAAACCAGTCTGTTGTTCCATGTCCAGTTCTAACTGTTGCTTCCTCACCTGGATACAGGTTTCTCAAGATGCAGGTCAGGTGGTCTGGCATTCCCATCTCTTTCAGAATTTTCCACAGTTTATTGTGATCCACACAGTCAAAGGCTTTGGCATAGTCAATAAAGCAGAAATAGATGTTTTTCTGGAACTCTCTTGCTTTTTCCATGATCCAGAGGATGTTGGCAATTTGATCTCTGGTTCCTCTACCTTTTCTAAAATCAGCTTGAACATATGGAAGTTCACAGTTCACGTATCGCTGAAGCCTGGGTTGGAGAATTTTGAGCATTATTTTACTAGCGTGAGAGATGAGTACAATTGTGCGGTAGTTTGAGCATTCTTTGGCATTGTCTTTCTTTGGGATTGGAATGAAAACGGACCTTTTCCAGTCCTGTGGCCACTGCTGAGTTTTCCAAATTTGCTGGCATATTGAGTGTAACACTTTCACAGCATCATCTTTCAGGATTTGAAATATCTCAACTGGAATTCCATCACCTCCACTAGCTTTGTTTGTAGTGATGCTTTCTAAGGCCCACTTGACTTCACATTCCAGGATATCTGGCTCTCGGTGAGTGATCACACCATCGTGATTATCTGGGTCGTGAAGATCTTTTTTGTACAGTTCTTCTGTGTATTCTTGCCACCTCTTCTTAATATCTTCTGTTTCTGTTAGGTCCATCCCATTTATGTCCTTTATCAAGCCCATCTTTGCATGAAATATTCCCTTGGTATCTCTGATTTTCTTGAAGAGATCTCTAGTCTTTCCCATTCTATTGTTTTCCTCTATTTCTTTGCACTGATCGCTAAGGAAGGCTTTCTTATCTCTCCTTGCTATTCTTTGGAACTCTGCATTGGAATGGGTATATCTTTCCTTTTCTCCTTTGCTGTTCACTTCTCTTCTTTTCACAGCTATTTGTAAGGCCTCCTCAGAGAGCCATTTTTCTTTTTTGCATTTCTTTTTCTTGGGGATGGTCTTGATACCTCCAATTCATCAAATTGGATACATAAAACACATACAGGTTTTTGTATGTCAATCGGACTTTAAGAAAGAAGTTTAGAAATTTAAAAAATAAATAGATCTATAAATACATTAAAACCACTTTTATATTGGTAAATTTTATGTGGTAACAACAACAATAAAATCTAAAAACAAAAAAACAGCCAGCAGAGATGCCAGTGATAAAGGCAATTTACTAGACAGCTGGGATCATATTTACTTAAGTGAAGGGGGATTACAATAAATTAATAGGTTCAAAGATCCACCACAGTAGATGGGGTCTTGTCTGGAGTCTTGCTAGTAAGTGAGGAATTGAATTTTAGCATTTAGCCTTACTATCAAATGACCTTAGATTTTCCTCATAAAAGTAAAACACCCTTAAACATTTTTTGTCTGTGTGAAAAGAAACAACAATCTTTAGGTCCATTTAGATATTTTTACAATGATACTTGTCTGTTCAATTCGTTTTTTTCTGAAGACTATTTGTGCTGAAATGGGCATCTGCTCAGCTCACCGATTTCAAAACAAAAATTTGCATAATCTGTATTTGCATAGCAGCAAGTGGGTGGAGTTTAGGCAAGTGCACAGATGAACATAAAAATCAAATATGGGCAGGAGGAAACTCAATTTCATTACAAAAAACCATGTTTGTTTAAACATAAAAAAGCTGTGTAAACAATCCAAATGTGTTTGCTGTAGTTTAGCCTACAGGGCTCACATTTTGTTCCCATCCTTTTAGCAGCACAGTTGAACAATGCAAATAAACTTGTGCTGCTCACAAGAGATGTCAGTTTAAAATGTACTCATCAAAAAACAGAAGAAATAGGATGGAAAAGCTGTGAATAGAATGATGCGTGCTGTCTGGAAGAAAAAAGTTAAAGACAATGATTCTAAAAAGATACAATTAGAGATTTTTGGAAAACTATTAGAGCTGTTAAAAATTAAGTAAAAATATTTAAAAGTTTATATACCACAAAATTTTAAGAATTTAGAAGTTGAAGCAAGTAACAGTAGGAGTGAAAAGAATACGGATGGAACATGGAATTAGAATAACTTAGGAGGACAACAACCTTGTAAAAAAGAAAAGGAAAGAGAAAGATCATAGAGTATTAACTTAAAAAGAAAGAGTTTTGGCACAAATAGGGTGATATCTAGAGTGATCAGGTCTAAATACATATGCACTTAGTGTATACACTAAGCCCAAGGAAGTAAGACTCAGATTCTCGATATATTACTAGTATGCTGTGGACCTGAATCTTAGCAAATGTATTGTCATCTGTGGTCAGCAAATGAGACCATAATGTTAGGTCTATCATAACACAAACTGTGTATTAATGGAGCCATTAATCACCATCAAAACTGTATTAGGAGTGAAGATAGCCAAAGAGAGCTTAACTGACAGCAAGTGGCCATAAACCTGTCCAAAAACTAATTTGATTACCATCATACCAGCATCTGTGCCACTTATGAGGGTTCATTTTTGTGATGAAATTAAGTAGACAAGTCATTCATGCGTATAATAGACATCTAAATCATGGTAAACATGTTGCTGGCAAGAGAAGTAGTTAAAGAAAGTGGAGGATTGTTTTGGTGTTTGAATGTAGAACCAACTCAATGGAAAGCATCTTTTGTACAACAGTTGGGTACAAAATGCCATCAAAGAAGCTTGAGATGAAGCCAAATGCCAAGCGAGAAAGAGATGGATGTAACGGGGAGAGTTGGTGGATGTGGGTTGTTTATAAGAAGGAATGTTTTGCCAGGATAAACTCTCACTCTTTATGGGTCATAAAAGTTCCTAGCAAACAATCTGTTTAATTTGGAGACAGTTGGATCTGTTAGGTTTTAGTCCTAACAGACAGAATTGTGGGATGTCATATTTAATGGCAGTCTAGGGAGAGCCTAGAATGTGTATATTCAATGAGAAGCTTAGTTATGAAGAAGGACTATGTTCCACCCGCTTATTCATTTGATCAACTCGCTGTTTTTTTTTTTTTTTTTTTAATTTTCAATTCCTTATCCAGTTATATAATTTTGCCTCAGAACCACTGTGGCTTTAGATTCTGCATGTTTTTATTATCCTACTCCTTTACTGAAAGGAATTTCCTTTCCAAAGACTCTAAATTATTCCAGTTATTAGAGAACGGATACTACCCACTGAGCTGGCAAAAAATAAATACATTTCAGTAATTATTTCACAAAGAAAAAGATTCATTGGAAAATAAATACCAGGTACATTTGAAGATAACCAAAAGCAGTGTATTTTGGGAAGGTGAAATCGTAAATGATTATATAGGTTCATGGACCAAGTCCAGACAGGCCAGGGTGCTACAAATCTGACTCCTGCTTGCTTGATAATCCTGTTGTTTGAGACAAAGCCCTATCTCTGTGTACTTGCTGATCTGATGACCATGCATGTGTGTGAAAGCTTGGAGGAGAATAAAGGGACTTGAGGAACAGGAAATGCTTTTCTTAATACCACGACTGAGAGTGCCCCCACCCTGAATATCCCAGGAAAAAATACCAAGAATGACACTTCTCTCCAGCACCTCCTGAAACATTCTGTGGCTAAGACCCAACACCTTGCCGCTGCTGCGAGGCAGCCCCGAGCCCTGGAAACTGCCTGCCATTCACAGGCTGATGCCTGGTAGGCCTCCCCTTCTTACCTGAGTTTGCAGATGGGCCATTTCCCAGGTGGGCCTGGCCAAACACTCCTCATTAATCATGGCTTAAACCTCTCTCAGTGGGAAGACCTCAGGTTAGACATCATTTGGAAACAAATTGGGTGAAAAATAGCTCTGACAATAAGGAGCCCACACGGAATTCCCCTGTGAGAGCTTCCGCAGTGTGAAAACAGTCTCTTCCAAGACGCTAAATGATCTGTCAGTTAGGGAATGACATTCTAATCCAGTTTTATGTCATATGCAGCTTGAAACAGTTGCTGCAAGCTCCAGCCTTTTGCTGCTGTTATGTTTCCAACTCTCTAGACCCTCTTAATTTACAGAGAAGGTTTGGATTCAGAACCGAAAAGACGTGTGTGTGTGTGTGTGTGTGTGTGTGTGTGTTACGCACAGTAAACAGTCATATGCATAGGCACACAATAGCAAACAAAGTACCTGACCATATGCTGCCTCACTAAAAACGATACTTGCTCAAATATCCTGGTGAAACCAGAAGAATCACAAGGGTACATGCTCTACACAGAATGATCCCCTAATAGAAAAACCAAACAAAACAAAGACTTGTTTTTGTGATTTATTCTCTGGGTGCAAAAAACTCAGCCGAACTGGCTCAAATGCTTTTCAGGCTTTAGAGCCTTGGGATGAATTTATTCTTCCTGAGTCTCTTTTCTTAAAAGTAACTGTATGTTTGCCTTAAAGTGACAGATGGCTTTCCCATCACGTTTTGCCATTATTTATACTAACAGATTGGATCTGAATTGACTGTAAACCAATGTATTTGGTCTTCCATCTATTATAATTCGCATCCTAGGCTGATCTAGTGGGAGAGAAATAGAAGACAAATGCCCACCCGTGTACTCTTGGCACCAGGATTCCATTTGTAAGAATACTTTCCAGGGCACAAACCATGGCCACTCTCTGATTCAAGTAAGCCCAAGAAAGTCCTTCTTCTAGAAAGAGGTGGAGGCTCATGCATGCTGGAAAAGGGCAAAAGACTTTGAGTGCTTGATTTAAGTCAGAATCTTGGGCAGTCTATAACATGGCCACATTCCTTAGCTTACCCACAATGACCCCATTCTCTGATCTACAGAAGTCAGCTGTGGAAAATTCTCTACCTTTTCCCTAGGGGCTTTGTGAAGGGCTTCTCTGAGCTTAACTCTTGAGGCTATCCTGGTCCTAGGGTTAGAATTTCCTCCATTTTCTTCTTGCCTTGACCTTCAAGGCAATGAAGAATTTTCCTCACTGGTCCCTTCAAGCTGGGCCTGGCAAAATGGATTACAATAATCTGGCATTAAAAAAATTTAACATTCTATACTTTTATTTGATTTTGGTGTGAGGATACACAGTGACAGCGTAAATCACAGATATGAGGATTCAGTGTGGGTTGAGAAGCACACACGGGATGACTGTGCTAAGATACATGGTTTTGTCTCAAGAACAGACTAATAGATCAACAGAACTGAAACAAGAGCTCAGAGACCTGTGAATATAACGAAACTACAAATAAACAGGAAAAAGATGGACTGTTTAGCAGATCATCAATAAATAAATGAATGAAATAAAACCCTGTATTGTTTGATATAAATCTAAGCAAGCAGCAGAAATATAGGCTCAGAAAAAAAAAAATGAGCTGAATTTTTAAATTGAATTTAAATTTAGTTCAGTTCAGTTCAGTTGCTCAGTCATGTCCGATTCTTTGCGACCCCATGAACCACAGCATGCCAGGCCTCCCTATCCATCACCAACTCCCGGAGTCCACCCAAACCCATGTTCATTGAGTCCACTGATGGTTGGTGATGCCATCCAACCATCTCATCTTCTCCCACCCCCTTCTCCTCCTGCCCTCAATCTTTCCCAGCATCATGGTCTTTTCCAATGAGTCAGCCCTTCGCATCAGGTGGCCAAAATATTGGAGTTTCAGCCTCAACATCAGTCCTTCCAATGAATACCCAGAACTGATCTCCTTTAGGATGGACTGGTTGGAACTTCTTGCAGTCCAAGGGACTCTCAAGAGTCTTCTCCAACACAACAGTTCAAAAGCATCAATTCTTCGGCACTCAGCTTTCTTTACAGTCCAACTCTCACAACCATACATGACCACTGGAAAAACCATAGCCTTGACTAGATGGACCTTTGTTGGCAGAGTAATATCTCTGCTTTTCAATATGCTGTCTAGGTTGGTCAAAACATTCCTTCCAAGGAGTACATATCAAAAATATCCTATATCCCTGCATATCTAAACTTGTGGAATGAGGTTTATATTTACTACAAGAGTAACTTTGTGTTGGAGGGAAGGAATAACACTTATATTTGATGCAAAGCTATGGTGCCTCTTGAGAAACCTATATGCAGGTCAGGAAGCAACAGTTAGAACTGGACATAGAACAACAGACTGGCTCCAAATAGGAAAAGGAGTACGTCAAGGCTGTATATTATCACCCTGCTTATTTAACTTCTATGCAGAGTACATCATGAGAAACGCTGGGCTGGAAGAAGCACAAGCTGGAATCAACATTGCTGGGAGAAATATCAATAACCTCATTTATGCAGATGACACCACCCTTATGGCAGAAAGTGAAGAGGAACTAAAAACCTCTTGATGAAAGTGAAAATGGAGAGTGAAAAAGTTGGCTTAAAGCTCAACATTCAGAAAATGAAGATCATGGCATCTGGTCCCATCACTTCATGGGAAATAGATGGGCAAACAGTGGAAACAGTGTCAGAATTTATTTTTGGGGGTTCCAAAATCACTGCAGATGGTGATTGCAGCCATGAAATTAAAAGACGCTTACTCCTTGGAAGGAAAGTTATGACCAACCTAGATAGCATATTCAAAAGCAGAGACATTACTTTGCCAACAAAGGTCCGTCTAGTCAAGGCTATGGTTTTTCCAGTGGTCATGTATGGATGTGAGAGTTGGACTGTGAAGAAAGCTGAGAGCCAAAGAATTGGTGCTTTTGAACTGTGGTGTTGGAGAAGACTCTTGAGAATCCCTTGGACTGCAAGGAGATCCACCCAGTCCATTCTAAAGGAGATCAGTCCTGGGTGTTCTTTGGAAGGAAGGAATGATGCTAAAGCTGAAACTCCAGTACTTTGGCCACCTTCATGTGAAGAGTTGACTCATTGGAAAAGACTCTGATGCTGGGAGGGATTGGGGGCAGGAGGAAAAGGGGATGACGGAGGATGAGATGGCTGGATGGCATCACGGACTTAATGGACGTGAGTTTGAGGGATCTCCGGGAGTTGGTGATGGACAGGGAGGCCTGGCACGCTGCAATTCATGGGGTAGCAAAGAGTCGGACACAACTGAGTGACTGAACTGAACTGAACTGAACTGATGGGGCCCAACTGAGAAATTGAGAAAGGAAGTGGGAAGGGAACTAACATTTATCAAGCAGCTGCTGCATTCTAGGCACTGTACTAGAGTTCAGATTTCATAGTCATTTTCAGATTTCAGACTCATTTGCTTATTTAATTTTTACAATATCATCATATGCTGTGATGTACTGTGCTTAGCCTCTAAGTTGTATCCAACTCTTTGCAACTCCATGGACAGTAGCCTGCCAGGCTCTTCTGTCCATGAGGATTCTCCAGGCAAGAATCTGGAGTGGGTTGCCACGCCCTCTTCAAGGGGATCTTCCTGACTCAGGGACTGAATCCAGGTCTCCCACATTGTAGGTAGTTTTTTTTACTGTCTGAGCCACCAGGGAAGCCCAAGAATACTGGACTGGGTAGCTTATCCCTTCTCTGGGGGAACTTCCTTACCCAGGACTAGAATCGGGGTTTCCTGCATTGCAGGCAGATTACCAGCTGAGCTACCTGGGAAGCCCATCATCATGTATAGGTGCTATTTATCCTTTTCTACTAGTGAGGAAAACAAGGAAGCTGAAGCAACCAGCCCAAGGTCATATTTATTGATTCCTTTATTCATGTGTTAACAGGTATCAATCACATACTCATTTCTTGCCAGATGGTTTTTTTTTTTTTTTTTCCCAAGCACTTGGGATAGAGTAGTATGGGGAGAGTAGTAGAGGATAGACAGACCAAGGCTCTGTCTCCAGATAACAGTCTAAAGGCAGGAAACAGTCAATACAGCTTATGAATGAGCATGCATATAAAGTCACCTCAAAACAGGAAATGCTGGGAACCAAGGGTATAAATCTAATGAGAACGATGAGGAAAAGGGACTCATTTGACAATCTTAGGGGAAAGTATTCCAAACAGAAGCAAGAGTAGATGCAAAGACCCTGAGGTAGCAATAAGTGTCACATGTTTAAGGGACAGAAAGAAGACTAGTGTGATGGACTTAAGTATTGTGAGGGCATGATGGAAGATGAGGTCAGAAGTAGAAAATATATTACAGTCACCTGCCATGCTAAAACCTAGGTCATATTTTTTAATGACATTAAACAATAAGTATTTATTTGATGGGTTTTCTCTTAATGGAAGGTTTTCTCCCCTCAAGTTATTTACGTTCACAATGAATAATTGAATGAATCTCTTATTCCAGTTGTTTTATGAGGTCAAAGGAACTAAGAGAACATTAAACCTAAGCAAGCCAGGTTTTGCAATATTTAGATTTAGTAATAGGCATTGAGGGACAGAAGATTATAAACACTGATTGCAATCAGAATTTGGAAAGATAATTGTTTTCGCTTTTTTCATTTAAATTGCTACTTCTCAAGAGTACATCTTCTTTTACTTCTGAGTTTTTCCAAAGGCAAGAAGAAGCCACAATGGTGAATAAACAAGAGTTTAAATAAAACAGAAATTGTCTAAATTTGGATAAGTCATCAAGGCTGAAATGGAACCAGAATTGAGAAACTGAGTGATCTGTGTTGTTACAGAACTTCTCTGGTGGCTCAGTGGTAAAGTATCCACCTTCCAATGCAGGAGACAAGTTTGATTCCTGGTCGGGAAGATCCCCTGGAATAGGGAATGGTGACCCATTCCAGTATTCTTGCCTGGAGAAGCCCATGGACAGAGGAGCCTGGCAGGCTACATATATAGGCCATGGAGTCACCAAGAGTTGGACATAACTGAGTGATTAAGTACATATGCATGTAGGTTGTTACAGAGTTCTAAGTTAAATTTCCAAGAGAAAGTCATTGAACATATACAGATTTCCATGCCTTATTTCCACATTCTCAAGAAATAAGCATGCAGAAGATAAAATTATTCTAATTTCAACATATTTCAAAAATTTAAATCACAGAAATCTACATTTTTTGTGTGAACTTTAAGCTCCCCAAGTATTTAATGTTATAAAACTGCCCATGAAAACTTTACATGGGATTACAAACAGACAGGTTTCTCTACAAATTTGCTGAAACTTGAATTACATGGTTGGATGGCTTCACCAACTCAATGAACATGGGTTTGGATGGACTTTAGGAGTTGGTGATGGGCAGGGAGGCCTAGTGTGCTGCAGTTCATGGGGTTGCAAAGAGTCGGACACGACTGAGTGACTGAACTGAACTGAATTACATCTAAATCTGAAAAATCTATCTAGTTATTGAAAACTGATCCTTTAAAAAAAAAACAATTCCGATTGACCCTTACAAACCCATATCACTAATGGGTGGGAATCAGCCACGCCAGTGTTGGGACAGCTTAGTATCCCTCATTGTGAAGTAGCTGAGTGCCGAGGTGGGGTAGGGAAGGGAAAAAAAAAAGCCAAGGAATTTCACCTGCAAGAAGAATGGGGACATTGATACCACTTGACTGGCTGTTGCTTTTTTAATTAAATAAAAGTGTTGAGATGATGACCAGGGTCTGAGTTTCCTCCATCGTCTCTTGAATTTTTGGCTTGTTCTAGATTCCAGGGTTAGGGAAGGATGACAACTCTCTAAGATGTAGAATGAAAAGGAGGATTGTAAAGAATCACAAGCACCAGCTGAGGAGACTACTGAAGCTCCAGCCTCAAATGCAGACTGGGAGAGTACTGTAAGACTTCATAGATGCTGTGGCTTGAAAAGAGGAAAAATCAAGCCAGTGCCAAGAAAAGATGATGTCACTAAAAATAGGTCTCTTAATTGATTTTTAAAACATATATAGACTGAGCATTAGATGTATCTTCTGGTGCTACCACAATGAAGCAAAGAGTTTCTTAGTCATGATAGAGAAGGAAGGCTAGCTAGACCAGGTGGTAGCTCAGGATGAAGGCAACAGTCAAGGTGGTTTAGTGACTCCCAATGGTCAGCATTTGCTCCTCAACCTCAGTTCTAAAGAGTTGTTGGAGATTTCTGATGATGTCTCTCTATTGGTATTAATTATAAGAGTAACAGGGCTGATGAGACTAAGATACAATTGGGGGACACTTCTACCGAGCAGGCATTGTACCTTGATTATGTCCTTATGGACTCAAACAGCTAAATTATTCATTAAGTTAGCAATTAATCATCAAACATAGAGTTGGGCAGTTTGTTCCAGGCAATAGAAATTTTTATTTGAGCATCTGTGTATAAAGATGTATTAGTGACCAATTAATGCTTTCTAAAAGACACACAATTCAGGATAAAATCTATAGTGTGTAGAAATTCCTAAGTATAATTTTCTTTTGATTTGTAAAAAAGTTCCCTTTTTGCATATAATATATAACAATAATTCACTGCAAAATTTTCATGGTATATTAAGGACTCATCATTGGCCTCAGAGTTCTCGTTATCTTGACACTAAATGGCTTTGAAATTGACTCTTCTCTTGCCTTTGACTGTCAGTCTGATCCAGTGTCAGCTCTTCTCCTTTTCATTCCTATCCTCCACCCATGAAACCTCTCTAATGGCTCTGAACTACAATAAGGCAATAGTACACCTGAAGTACTAAAATAGGAAGAATGTAGCATGGAGAAAGACATATTTCACCCTCACACACAGAAAAACAAAGAGAGAAAGAAAGAAAAGGTCTTGGTTTTGAGACAAGCAAGGAACTCATCTTATTGTGAGTACCAAAAGATCAACACAAGGAATAATTTAAACATCAGGTAAAGAGAAGTCTTTCTCTTCAATAATGAAACTTTTAAAGATCTGACAATCCTGGGACTTCCCTGGCAGTCTTGTGGTTAAGACTTCACATTTTCGATGAAGGGGACACAAGTTTGATCCCTGGTCAGGAGACTAAGATCCCAATGCTATGTGGTGTGACCCAAAACAAAACAAAACAAAACAAAAACAAACAAACAAAAAACTAATGTTGGAAGAAGCATGTGCTAATTTTTTAATGCCTTTTCACCCTGATCAAACATGTTTAAACTAGGGTCCTTATTTAACATAAACCTTGTAAATGCATTAAATAAGCAATCTACACATGCTTACTTAAGCACTGAATAACTGAATCAATAAATTACTTCACTTATTACTAGGTCATTGTCTTGACATAACTTTTTCTATGTCTCTGAAGTTTCTTACTCATGAATAATAAGCTTCATAATAGTTATTATTTTTTTAATTATACTCTGTGCCCAGAAGTTACTCACACTAGCTTGGTTTATTGACACATTTTATCACCTCATTTCACAAAGAAAAAAGTTGAGATTCAGAAAAGTTAAGTGACTTTCCAGGGTCATACAGCTGTAAGTAAAAAAGTCAGAACCCTTGCTTATTGCTTTTTGGGCCTTGTAGCTCAGTCAGTAAAGAATCTGCCTGCAGTGCAGGAGACCCGGGTTTGATCCCTGGGTTGGGAAGATCCCCTGGAGAAGGAAATAGCAACCCACTCCAGTATCCTTGCCTGGAAAATCTCATGGACAGAGGAGCCTAGTGGGCTGCAGTACATGGGGTTGCAAAGAGTCGGGCATGACTGAGCGACTAACACTTACTTACTTACTTACTAAAGGAAGTCACACTGATAGCTCTTTTGGTATAAGAATTATTTAATTCTGTGATCACTAGCCACCCCCATACAAGCACCAGCATTGAGTTCCAATTGGTAGATAGAGATAGTGTGGCCTGTGCTAATGTGTCTTTTTGAAATAATTGCATTTCTATAGACTGTCATAAAAGAAAATCCAAAGCTAGCAGAGAATCTCGGCTTTCAAGAAAAACACAGAGAAGGTGACATATTTGGGATTTTGCATTTAACCACTTCCTTTCAGTAATCAGCTCATCATGGAATCTACAGAAGATATATTCTGGATTGTTAAGTATGAAGGAGTTTATGGAGCAGTAACATTTTGCATGGAGCAAATAGTCTCTGGTTTTAGAAGCTACATACTTAATACCTGGGCTGGAAATGGGAATAATTTGGCAATCTAAGAGTTCCTGTGTGAAAACTGAAGATTTTTTACCTGAAAAGACAAATTTTGACCCTGATTACCAAGTGAATCACCAGGATTTGCCACAAAGTCAAATTGAAAAGATTACAATATATTTTGGTTCATCTGCAGTAGCTTCTGTGGGACTCAAGTAAATTATGAAATCAGTGATTTAAAAAGCCTGTACTTTGGTGTTAATTTAATTTATCTGTCTACACCAAAACTTTTACCTTACTGGATAAGATACATATCAGTGCTATTCCTAAACATTTTTACCTTGACCCTTTTCCAATGATATAATTCTCTTATTCTAGGAGTTGGAGAAAAAACAAAATGACAAACAGAGTAGAAAGATATAAAGGGATTTCTTCACACTTGCCTCCAGCTAAACAATGCCTATATGGGATAAAGTCATTGACTTTCTCCAAAAGTGAGCACATGGAACTAAATCCAGTTCTATATCTCACAATTCTGATAAAAATATTGATTTTTATAAACATAGCACACACAACAGAATAGTAGTGTTTGTCAAAAATAAAATAATAAACCAGGAGCGAAATAAACCTTAAATACTTAAACCCTGGTCATCAGTGTTATTGTACTAATAACTCCTATCATGTTTTGAACACTGACTACATCCCAGACAGGGTGTTATGCACTTTATAAGCATTACATTATTTGGTTCACTATTGGCTGTATGTAATGAGTGATAATATTATGCTATGGAAATTGAGGCATGTAGTAGTTAAGTATACAGCAAGAGGAAGGACACAAACAACAGTAGTCTGTTTAGACTCTGCTCTTAATCATTGAGTGAAAGATATCATACCCTTTAGTTCAGTTCAGTCACTCAGTTGTGTCTAACTCTTTGCAACCCCATGAATCACAGCACACTAGGCTTCCCTGTCCATCACCAGCTCCCAGAGTTTACCCAAACTCATGTCCATCGAGTTGGTGATGCCATCCAGCCATCTCATCCTCTGTCATCCCCTTCTCCTCCTGCCCCCAATCCCTCCCAGCATCAGAATCAACTCTTCACATGAGGTGGCCAAACTATTGGATTTTCAGCTTCAGCATCAGAACACCCAGGACTGACCTCCTTTAGGATGGACTGGTTGGATCTCCTTGCAGTCCAAGGACTCCCAAGAATCTTCTCCAACACCACAGTTTAAAAGTATCAATTCTTTGGCATTCAGCTTTCTTCATAGTCCAACTCTCACATCCATGCATGACCACTGGAAAAACCATAGCTTTGACTAGACAGATCTTTGTTGGCAAAGTAATGTCTCTGCTTTTTAATATGCTATCTAGGTTGGTCATAACTTTCCTTCCAAGGAGTAACAGTCTTAATTTCATGGCTGCAATCACCATCTGCAGTGATTTGGGAGCCCCCCAAAATAAAGTATGACACTGTTTCCACTGTTTCCCCATCTATTTCCCATGAAGTGATGGGACCAGATGCCATGATCTTCGTTTTCTGAATGTTGAGCTTTAGGCCAACTTTTTCACTCCTCCTCTTTCACTTTCATCAAGAGGCTCTTTAGTTCCTCTTCACTTTCTGCCATAAGGGTGGTGTCATCTGCATATCTGAGGTTATTGATATTTCTCCTGGCAATCTTGATTCCAGCTTGTGCTTCTTCCAACCCAGCTTTTCTCATGATGTACTCTGCATAGAAGTTAACTAAGTAGGGTGAAAAGGAGTACGTCAATATACAGCCTTGACGTACTCCTTTTCCTATTTGGAACCAGTCTGTTGTTCCATGTCCAGTTCTAACTGTTGCTTCCTGACCTGCATATAGGTTTCTCAAGAGGCAGGTCAGGTGGTCTGGTATTCCCATCTCTTTTAGAATTTTCCACAGTTTATTGTGATCATACCCTTAGGGACATTCAGATAAGAGCCCTAAATATTTTTTACAGCTCAAATATGCACAAAGTTCCCATCCTGTCACCACTTTGGGTCATGTTCATTTAGTGGAAATAGTGACTTCTGTCTCCCAACCACATCTAGAATAAGGAAAAATACAACTGTCTGGAACAGCTATGATGTTTTTGGCTGGATCCCATGAACTCGTTCTATTCCATTTCCTGGTCCTCATGAAAGCCAACTCAATGCTTTCTCTCCAGAAGAGTAGCTAAAGGAGCAAACCTAAAGGGGAAAGGAGAGATCCCCAGCGTTCTGGATGATGCAAATTTGGGGAGGAGGATTACAGAAAAGCCCCACCTCTTGGGGTTTCCCAGGTGGCACTAGGGGTAAAGAATCCACCCACCAATGCAGGAAACGTAAGAGACACCAGTTCGATCCCTGGGTCAAGAAGATCTCCTGGAGGAGGAAATGGCAACGTACTCCAATATTCTTGCCTGGAGAATCCCATGGACAGAGGAGCCTGGTGGGCTACAGTCTGTGGGATCACAAAGAGTCTGACGTGACTGAAGTGACTTTGCACACACGCACCCATCTCTTACCACCTCATTAAGAAAAATGGAGGAATCCCAGCATTAAAAGGGACCTTCACATAATAATTCAAACCATCAGTTTGCCAGGATCATGCTATCCTCTGAAAAAGTTGTCAGAACCTCAGGAAGGAGAGAGGTTCCAAGAAGGCAGGAAGCCAACATAATTAGCAATGCTCACGGGGCAGGCTGCCTTGGATTCCCCTCATGAACCGAGGGGCTGGAAAAGCAGGCCTGCTCCAGCAATCATCCCATCTCAATATGTTTGCACCTTGGTATAGGTCCCTGGGGAACACACGGCTGCTGCCAGACTCACTCATCACACAGAATTAGTGAGTGCTTTGGCATGGAGGCCCTGCGCAGCAGTCACCGAGCAAGAAGATTTATTGCTATATTTGACAGTCTGTTATTCACTAACTGAGCATGACACGTCTGGGATTTCGAATCGTCAACTTGACATCTAACAGGAGAACAAACCTTGGGGAGGAGGACAGGGGTACGAGGAGAAAGCAGAGGAAGGTGGCAGTTTTCAGGATAGAGTTCCCATTTCCCTGCTGACCTCCACGGTGGGTCTGGGCTTGAGGTCATCACCAGATGGAAGGGAGGAGGCAGATACCTGGAGGGCCTTGGTGTGGAGTGATAATGAAGCTGCAGATCACTGGGAACGAAGGCACTGTGGCTTCTTGTACGGGCTGGACATCTTTCTTGGCGACAGTAAGTGAGCTTCTGTTCTCATCTTTAGGAAAGCATGTCCCATGAGAGACACAGAAGAGCTCCCCTCACTTCCCTCTCCCTTTGCAGTTGAATCAGAGCCTTGGCTGCCAAGGGAGAATGAGTTTTACTGCTTGAAGTCACCTTTTCAGCTAGAGGACCCCGTGGACAGAATGGCCCTCATCCCCTTTCCCATGCTCTGGCCACCCTCCATCAGCTGAATGGGCTGCAATGAGCCCAGACACAGTCTTCAATCCTCACCTAGCCCCCTCACAAATCAAAGACAAACTCTTTTCTTGCCCATTAGAAAGCCGAGATTCTGTCCACAGGATGCAGGCTCCACCTTTACCATGAAAAAGAGACTGGGGCTCACTAATGATTGGAGACATAATTTATTTAATCTTCATGGATCCATTGGGAGCCATGGCTCAGAGGCCCATGAATAAAAACGGCAAGTTTCCTCAGTGCATTCAAGGCAGTTAAGACAATTTGTTTAGCCTGCTACTAAGTGCTTGGAAGACTTATCTATCCTGGCTGAAAATAGCACTCACACGCCCCCATTAAAAGCATCGAATCTCTCTGCTTATATTTCAGCAAGTCAATATGAGATAAAATAAAAGTTTTAATGTCTGGTTTCTGCCTCTTTGGGTTTCCATATGTTAGAACCCAATATATTTATTCCCTCTCCGTTTATCTTCTCTCTGTCTCTCTCTTCCGTCTTTGTCTCTCTTCACCCGCTCTGTCTTCTCCATCCCATTCCTCCCCTGATCTCTCTTTCTGTCTCAGCAAGTGGAGGATATGAACAAGGCAGTGAGACCACAAGCAGTGGCTCTGGTTCACATTTTCTCCTAATTGTTCCTGCAAAATTCTGCATAATAAAGGAATATCGGCAACAAAGAAGGAAAACCTAAGTACAAGGAAGAATTGCCCTATTTTACTCTAAACATCCTTTTAAGCTGAATTGTGGTTTGATAGTTGTGGTTTGATCTTATTGAAATGGACATACTCTTTAAAAAAACAGACAAATCTCTTTTGAATCATTTATTGAGTTGATGGAATAGAAATATTTAAAATTACTGCAAGCACATTAGTTAGTATCTAAGCCCTAAGATAGTATATACTGATGGAGAAAGTTTAAAACAATTCTGTCAAATTAAGAAGGGAGCAAGTTTGTAGTGGAAAAAAAATAAGAGTTTTTTTTTTCCCCAATCAGGAACCAAGAGTACATGGGAATGTGTGACTTGGCAATCGTGAGAAGAAACATATTTAAAACCCAGGCTTGAAACAAGTCACAGATCAACAGAGAATGACACAGAGGCCTACAGGTTCCTGGCATCAGAGATCTGTCTTGTCTCTCCCTCTCCTCTCCTGTGATCATGGTTATATAATGATGAATCAACAAGCGTATCCAAGTAATGGGTACATAGCAAGAAGAAAAGATCCACCTGGGCCTCCCTAAACTTGGCTGCAAGACCTCTCCAGGTCCACCACCCCTTGTTGGCTACTTAGAACTTATCTCAAGGGAGTGGAGGAATGTTTTTAGATGCTAGACAGCATATTAAAAAGCAGAGACATTATTTTGCCGACAAAGGTCCATATAGTCAAAGCTATGGTTTTTTCAGTAGTTATGCACAGATGTGAGAGTTGGACCAGAAAGAAGGCTAAGTGCCAAAGAATTAATACTTTTTGAACTGTGGTGCTGGAGAAGACTCTTGAGAGTCCCATGGACAGCAAAGAGGTCAAACCAGTCAATTCTAAAGGAAATCAGCCCTGAGTATTCACTGGAAGGAATGATGCTAAAGCTGAAGCTCCAATACTTTGTCCTGCAAAGCGCTGACTCATTGGTAAAGACCCTGATGCTGGGAAGGATTGAAGACAGGAGGAGAAGGAGGCAACAGAGGATGAGATGGCTGGATGGCATCACCAATTCCATGTACATGGGTTTGAGCAAAATTCAGGAGATAGTGAAGGACAGGGAAACCTGGCATGCTGCAGTCCATGGGGTTGCCAAGAGTTGGACACCACTTAGCAGCTGAAAAACAGCAGGGCTGCCTCAGGCTTTATCACCTGCCTGGACACCTGCTCCAATACAAAGATCATGTGGAGGGACCCTGCTGGTATACCACTGTGGCTCTTCAGATCTCAGAAAACAGATCATGCCCTCAGCATGCTTCTTGGTCTGTCTAGCACAGAGTTCACAGTTTCATATTAAGGATGCTCACCATGACCTCAGGCTGACTTTCCTACTTTGCTTCTCTTTCTTTCCAATCTTTAGGGTCTTCCTCTCTTCTGGTAAGAGAAGATTCATAATCACATCATTCACATTATTCACAGCAACTATTTTAGACCCTGGCTCATTATAGCATTCCTCTCCTACTTTTACACCTGCCATGAGTTATAAAAGTTCATTTTGAAACTGAAAAGCTGAGAGCTGTTTTTAACTTTCCATTTTGCCATGATGTTATGCCAAGAGAAGTAAGAATAGAATACCCTCAGTTCTGGGAGTGGGGGAGATGAGGAGACCAAGGAAATTCTGAGGATATCAACAGGTTAATAGTTCAAAAATAATAGATGTATTATTTTATCCCAGCTTTATATTGTGTCTATTAACTCATCCTCAAAGGGAACAATTGCTTCCAATTGCACATTGAGGAGACAGCGTCCAAAGCCATTTCTGAAACAACAATCTATTTTCTTCCTGCAAGTGTACAACAATCTTATTTGTTGGATGGAGTCCAATGATCACAAAAGGTGCCATAAAGCTCTGGCTTCTGTCCAGTGATGTGGGTAAAACTTTTATGTCAATAAATATATGTTCATATACTTCCGTCTCCCCAAAAAGATTTGAAATATCTTATAAATAATTACAAAATATATCAAAAACACATGGATATGTAAATCAAGGTAAAAGGAAAATAGATGTAGGAAAGAAAGATAAAGCCAAATATAAGATTATTACAGAAAACAGAATTTCCTTCTCTTCTATGCAGCTGCTGGATCTGGGTTATCAACTGGGCTGTAACAAGGTCAGGTTGTCATGCTCATCACCTTTTTAGCCATCCTATTGAAATGCTGACCATATTAGTATGGACTAAATTCGTAATCAGAATTGAGAAGGGGCTCATTGTAAAGAAATTATTCTGGGAGAAAATTATGAACATTCTTGAACAAGCTGGCCCTTGGGTTATAGAAGTGCTATGCAAATTCCCTCAAAGATGGGACGGGGGTTAGACAACCTGGTGGTGCCTGAGCAGGATCCTGAGGATAACAGGAGCATCTGATTCACCTCCTGGATTTGACCATTAGGTATGCTGAGAGGGGAAGATACAGGGTTTGGATAACTGGATGCAGCTACAGAAGAGGCATCAGCAGGAACTCCACATGGGAAGAGGACGTTGAGGACCCATTTCAAAAGGATATCCTAGGAAAGCTTTCTGAGTCAAAATGTTGCCTTTCAGAAGTCATGTGTTCTGGATAGTTTGTGCAGGAAAGAAATGATCCATCTTGGAAAATAACTTCTCCCCCGCGTTTGTGGTTGTTGTTAAGTTGTTAAGTCATGTCCTACTCGTGTGACCCCATGGACTGCAGCACGCCAGGCTTCCCTATCCTCCAGGCTTACTATGCTGCACTCTGTTGCCCCCCGTTCTCTCTTGCACTGCTCTAAAAACAGATTAGTGGGCCTGAGAGAAGTAGGAAAACACTTCAGTGGAGCTGAATATGGACAAATAGGTCCCCAGCCAAGGTCTGTTGGATTCATGTTAAAACAAAAACATTCAGAAAATTTTACTTACACATAAAGTTAAATGACTGGGATTGGTAAAAATATTAAAACGTTTCTGTTTGGGACAGACATTTGCCTGTTATCCCAAAGGTTCATGTCATGTTTCCACCAAGTTAATCTAGTCAGAAGACATGTTCCATCTGACCCAGTGGGGTTTCAGGCATTTTGGAGCCTGGTGGTTACTTTTTAAAGACATAGAGGAAATTCCCAGAAAATCACATGTTTTGTGACTGTCAATCAATTGAGTAAATGAGTAAACAGGAAATAGAGTCTCAGGTGGGATGGCCTGTGATGATATGAGCCAGGTTCTATTTTTTTTCAAAAGATAATATAGTTTTTATTTATTTCTAGTACTTGGTTGGAGTAATTTTTGTTGTTGTTGTTCAGTTGTTAAGGTCATGTTCTTTTTGACCTCATGGACTGCAGCATGCCAGACTTCTCTGTCCTTCATTATATTTCAGAGTTTCTCAAGCTTATGTCCATGGAGTTGGTGATGTCATCCAACCATTTCATCCTCCACTGCCCCCTTCCTCTCCTGCCCTCAGTCTTCCAGCATCAGAGTCTTTTCCAGTGAGTAGGCTCTTCCCATTTACTCATTTACTTGCTTGATTGACAGTCACAAAACATGTGATTTTCTGGGCATTTCCTCCATGTCATTAAAAACTGATCACCAGGCTCCAAAGTCCCTGAAACCCCACTGGGTCAGAAGGGACATTATCTTCTGTCTAGATTAACTTTGTGGTAACATGACATGAATCTTTGGGATAACAAGCAAATGTCTGTCCCAGAGGGAAAAGTCAGTATTTTTTTTAACAATCTCAGTCATCTAACTTTAAGTGTAAATAAGAACTTTTTGAGTTTTTTAAAACATAAATCAGACAGACCTTGGCCCGGGACCTATTTGCCTATATCCATTGAATTTTAATGTAAACCTAACATATACCTGAGGGGGCAGAAAAAGGTTTTTTTAATGCAATGGAATATTAAAAAGAAAAACCTAGAGATTTTTAAAAATAACTAAGATTTAGTATATTTCTATCTGGCTGTTTTTCTGTGCTTTTCCAATTATTTATTTGTATTTACTTCATAGGGACTTTATTGCATAGCTTTTTATCCTGTTTTTTCCATTTCACATTTTATAAAAAGCACTTTCTATATCATTGAAGCAGTCTCAGAAACAGTTTACTAATTACATAGTTTTCCACAATGTAAATACATCATAAATTATTTAATCATAAAATGTTTCCAATTTTTCATTATTTGGATAATACCTCCTGAGACTTCATTAGTTGTTTTTTTTTAATCTATTATTTTTAGAGTTTCAGAAAGGAAAGGAGGCTGGAGCTTGTGCTTAGTTTATAATTTTGATCCAATCACAAATGATCTTTATTGAACAATTTGACAAAATGTAGTGTTTCTATTTTTTTTTCTTTTTACAAAAGCTGCATAATGATATTGTTTAGTCATCTGTGGGATATTCTGGTAAGGCAGGTGAGTTTCATCTTCATTGTATAAAAGGAAAATTGGAGCAGAGTGATGATTGCTCTAAGGCACAAAGCGATGACAACAAGCATCATTTATACAGGCCTTACAGCTGACCTTACGACATTGCTTCTAGGTAAGTATCATTCGTAACAAAATTGAGAAGACTGAGACCCAGAGGACAGGTAACTTGCACATACTTACCAAAAAGGTTAGTGACACAGCAATGTGTCAAATCAGTCTCTTCTGACCCCAAATCTATGTCCTCCACCCTCAACCATTGCTTCCTGCGCTGCCCACCCAAAGTTCACCAATTTCTGGCTTTGGACCCAGGGGGTATCTACACCAAGGACAACAAGATGCTTTGCATAAATCCTTCCTCTAAATACATGTATTATATGCAGGTGGTTATATTTGCTTTGATTCAACAGCTCACTTTCAGTGAATGTCTAGGAGGCATCAAGCTTTCAATCTTCCTCTTGTTTTTAAATACCTCTTGCCACACTTTTGAGAGATATGATCCCACCAGCTTAGCTCTGATTATTGAATGGGCATAAAAACTTTCCTCAACTTTTGTACTCATCACTGGCAAACTGCAAGGCTCGTTGAAAAGGGGAGTGTTTCATTTCTGAATTCAGTCCATTCACAGGCCAGTACACGAATGTGGCACACAAAGAAAAAGCATTTTTTTTCATTGTCAAAATATCTGTCACCACACCCACCAACCCCTTTCATAACTCACAGTCCTATTATAGTGTTGTTGTATAATGCACTGTTAAAATTATTTAGCATGAAAAAAAACGTGGACTTGCCATGGCAATTTACGTTGGTGTTTCTCTTTTCATAATAAGGTCTTGTCAGTCTTAGCTGCATATTGGAATAGAGCTTTAAAACACACAGATGCCTGGGTGTCTCTCCTTGTGATGGAATTCCTTCAGGTTTCGGCCTGGGTTTGGGGATTTCTAAAAACCTGCATGGGTGATTCTAATGCATAGTCAAAGACTCTAGAATATGTCAGGGTTTTAGGCAGTGAACCAACAACCAACAACAACAACAACAATAAAGTGATACCTACCTTTTCAGAGAAGACAGCAATTAATTAAATCTAGATAGATAGATAGATAGATATAGCTAGATTTTCCTCTAAAACAGATAGCACAATTATTTTTTAAAAGCTATTCATTTATTTATAGTTTTAAATTAATGGATTTCTAAAAATAAAGGAGTTTTCAAATATTAGGCACAATGTAATTTCTCATTTTTAGATAGAGGTAAATAGGAAAAGGAGTATGTCAATGCTGTATATTGTCACCCTGCTTATTTAACTTATATGCAGAGTATATCATGAGAAACGCTGGGCTGGAAGAAGCACAAGCTGGAATCAACATTGCCAGGAGAGATATCAATAACCTCAGATATGCAGATGACACCACCCTTATGGCAGAAAGTGAAGAGGAACTCAAAAGCTTCTTGATGAAAGTGAAAGTGGAGAGTGAAAAAGTTGGCTTAAAGCTCAACATTCAGAAAATGAAGATCATGGTATCTGGTCCCATCACTTTATGGGAAATAGATGGGGAAACAGTGGAAACAGTGTCAGACTTTATTTTTGGGGGCTCGAAAATCACTGCAGATGGTGACTGCAGCCATGAAATTAAAAGACGCTTACTCCTTGGAAGGAAAGTTATGACCAACCTAGATAGCATGTTCAAAAGCAGAGACATTACTTTGCCAACAAAGGTCCGTCTAGTTAAGGCTATGGTTTTTCCTGTGGTCATGTATGGATGTGAGAGTTGGACTGTGAAGAAGGCTGAGCGCCAAAGAATTGATGCTTTTGAACTGTGGTGTTGGAGAAGACTCTTGAGAGTCCCTTGGACTGCAAGGAGATCCAACCAGTCCATTCTGAAGGAGATCAGCCCTGGGATTTCTTTGGAAGGAATGATGCTAAAGCTGAAACTCCAGTACTTTGGCCACCTCATGTGAAGAGTTGACTCATTGGAAAAGACTCTGATGCTGGGAGAGATTGGGGGCATGAGGAGAAGGGGACGACAAAGGATGAGATGGCTGGATGGCATCACTGACTCGATGGATGTGAGTCTGAGTGAACTCCGGGAGTTGGTGATGGACAGGGAGGCCTGGCGTGCTGTGATTCATAGGGTCGCAAAGAGTCAGACACGACTGAGCGACTGAACTGAACTGAATCCTCTCCTAACTCAGATGATGTCTGCTGATAATTCATTCCAGAAATTTGCAATCCTATATGCTACAGTACTAAAATTTTTGGATCATTTCCCCAATAGAGAAACCAAGGCACAAATAGAGTAAGGGACTATTCCAAGAATGGCACATCTTACCCTATATGCAGCCTGATTAATAGTACTGATCCCTTGGAGTATTAGGGAAGCCCCATATGGCAGTAGTAGTAAAGATTCCACCTGTCAACTCAGGTTAGACAAAAGAGATGCGGGTTTGATCCCTGCTTTGGGAAGATCCCCTTTAGGAGGGCAAGGCAACCCATTCCACTATTCTTGCCTGGAGAATCCCATGGACAGAGGAACCTGGCAGCCCACACACAGTCCATAGGGTTGCAAACAATTGGACACAACAGAAGTGACTTAGCACATACCTGGAGTATTCTTGAGAAGGATTCTGAGGCTGCAGCAGGGTGTAAGTGTCGTGATTGATTAATGTCTGCCATGAGTGTAAATTGTTGTCGTTCAGTTGCTCAGTCTTGTGTGAGTCTTTGCAACACCATGGACTGCAGCATGCCAGGCTTCCCTGTCCTTAACCATCTCCTAGAGTTTGCAAAAGGAAGCACATGTTTCCAATACTTTGCATCTTTAGTCTATTATTATTTTATTCGATCCAGGACCTGAATTTGGCTTCCCTGATAGCTCAGTTGGTAAAGCATCTGCCTGCAATGCAGGAGACTCTGGTTCGATTCCTGGGTCAGGAAGATCCGCTGGAGAAGGGAAAGGCTAGCCACTCCAGTATTCTTGGGCTTCCCTTGTGGCTCAGCTGGTAAAGAATCTGCCTGTAATGCAGGAGACCTGATTTTGATCCCTGGGTTGCAAAGATCCCCTGGGGAAGGCAAAGGCTATCCACTCCAGTATTCTGGCTTAGAGAATTCCATGGGACTGCAAAGAATCGGACAGGACTGAGAGACTTTCACTAACTTTAGCACAAGGGGTTTTTACATATCACAAACTCTCCATTAGAATATTCTTTTCAAGCGCAGGGCTGGGTGAATATGTGTGTGTCCTTGAAGATAAATATGATAAAGAAAGCACTCTTGTTGTTCAGTCGCTAAGTCGAATCTGACTCTTCAGCCCCATGAACTGCAGCACACCAGGCTTCCTTGTCCCAGACTACCTCCTGCAGTTTGCTCAAACTCATGTCCAGTGAATCAGTGATGCCATCCAACCATCTTACCCTCTGTCGTCCCCTTCTCCTCTTGCCCTCAATCTTTCTAAGCATCAGGGTCTTTTCCAAAGAGTTAGTTCTTCGCATCAGGTGGCCAAAGTATTGGAGCTTCACCTTCAGCATCAGTCCTTCCAGTGAATGTTCAGGGTTGATTTCCTTTAGGATTGACTGCTTTGATCTCCACTGATCCCCTTTAAAAGATTATTTCTCTTTTAAAACAAATATTTTATTGGATTATAATTGATTTACAATGTTATTTCCACTGGATTTCCCTGGTGGCTCAGATGGTAAAGCATCTGCCTACAACATGGGAGACCCAGGTTCAATTTCTTGGAGAAGGAAATGGTAACCCACTCCAGTATTCTTGCCTGGAAAATCCCATGGGTGGAGGAGCCTGGTAGGCTACAGTGCATGGGGTCACAGAGAGTCGGACACGACTGAGTGACTTCACTTTCACTTTTTCACTTTCCACTGTACATAAAAATGTATCAGTTGTATACACACATACTGTTGCTATTGTTCAGTTGAGCAAACTCAGGGAGATAGTGATGAACAGAGAAGCCTGGCTTGCTGCAGTTCATGGGGTCGCAAAGAATCCAACACAACTTAGCTTGACTGAACATCACATCCTACTCTTTTTTTAGATTCTATTCCCATATAGTTCAATGCAGAGTATTAAATAGTTCCCTGTGCTATTCAGTAGGTTCTTATTAGTTATCTCTTCTATATATAGTAGTGTGTATATGTCAGTCCCAACTCCCAATTTATCCTTCCCCAATCCCTTTACCCCCTGGTTGCTGCTGCTGCTAAGTCCCTTCAGTCATGTCCGACTCTGTGCGACCCCATAGACGGCAGCCCACGAGGCTCACCCGTTCCTGGGATTCTCCAGGCAAGAACACTGGAGTAGGTTGCCATTTCCTTCTCCAATGCATGAAAGTGAAAAGTGAAAGTGAAGACACTCAGTCGTATCTGAATCTTAGCGACCACAAGTTTATTTTCTGCATCTGTGACTCAACTGCTGATTTATAAATAGATATCATTTCTATTGGTTTCACATATGTGATATCATATGATATTTGTCTTTCTCTGTCTGACTTACTTCATTCGGTATGACAATCTCTAGGTTCATCATGTTGCTGCATATGGCATTATTTCTTCTTTTTTATGGCTGACTAATATCCCATTGTATATATTGACCAAATCTTCTTTATCCATTCCTCCACTGAGGGACATTTAGGTTGTTTCCATGACCTGACTATTGAAAACAGTGCTACAATGAACACTGGTGTGCATGTATCCTTTCAAATTATGTGTTTTTTGGTCTGAATATATGCCCTGGGATGGGATTCCTGGATATAAGATGGATTTATTTCTTGATGGTGAGTTATTTACTTATTTTAAGTAACATCAGTATGGACTGGTGACCAATAAAGCTACCAGAATTTTCAAAACTCGGTGTAATTATCCTAAAGTATATTTTAAAATATAAATGTGTCTCATTTCATCAGGATATTAGTCAGATTCACATTTAATGAAGAGATAAATATGTACAACATTCTGGCATATATCAAGTTTGTTTAAATATTATCTGAGCTTTAGTTCTGAGTTTGATTCTATATCAGTATAGGTTGAAGGAATGAGTAACATTGAAATGCCAAACTCAAACTACTGGAATCTTCTTTGACATACAGTTTTGGACTATGGTTTACCTCACAATTATAGTGTATCACCTCAAATTTTGGGTAATGGGTTGGCATCCTTTGTACTTAAGAAAAAATTTTGCAAAATCATACAAATAAAATAATGAAATTGGTTTTATCTCTTAAAGAGGTAATGTAAAACAAAAAACAACAGAAAATCATATTGTCATACTTTGAGAGAAAATATGGAAAGTAAAGGTTGGTTGTCTTTTCTTTAAGTTTTTTTTTATATATATATGGACCATTTTTAAACTTGTATTTATTACAGTATTATTTCTGTTTTGTGTTTTGGCTTTTTAGCCACGAGGCTCCCTGACCAGGGATAGAACCAGCATTCCCTGTGTTGGAAGGTGAAGTCCCAACCAGGTTGTCACAACCACTGGATCACCAGGCAAGTCCTGGAGACTGATAATCTCTAACAGTGAAATATAAAATCTAATTATGTTACACTGAAAGTACTTACAGGGACTTATCTGGTAGTCCAGTGGTTAATATTCCATGCCTTCACTCCAGGGACACAAGTTGGGTCCCTGGTTGGGGAACTAAGATCCTCCACGTCTCGAGGTGCTGCCAAAAAAAAGTACTTATATAATTTTGGTGCCAAGTCTTTTCAAATACCTTTACCCCCTACTTCCAAGTTTGAGGAAAACACTTGGTATTTTTAAAGTTTTTCATGGGTACTTTATGGACCTTCTCCCTTCTGGGGCTTGTTCCCTAACTTCTCCCCTCCCTCCACTCAAGATGCTGGCCTTGGTACCCTGAAGTGGACTGCCACCGCAACCCAGCTACATTTCTGCTGGGTGACATTGCCACTCAAGCAGAGTGAAGCAGTGGAAACAGTTGTCTGGGAAGTATTTTCATCTCTTCCTTTGCCTCTGCCTTCAAGAAAAGACAGAAAATGGATATGCAGATGGGTTAAAGAGCATTTCCCCAAGCAGGAGAGGGTGGAAACTATTTGCATAGAATAGCATCTGGAGCCCCCAGGCACTCAAATGCTTCCAGGGGAAAGACAGCTTTCCACATTCATAGATGTTTCCTAAGGAAAGGGAGAAAGGGAACAAGGGAGGAGAGAAAAGGAGCAGGGGACTCCTTTTGTATCTGTGTCCAATATGGTTTCTTTTCATTGTTCATTCTCCATAGTCAAGGGCTCCCCAGGGGTTCTCATCTGTTACCAGGCTGGGCTGTACCTGCCTGCCTGTGTGAAAGTGGCTCAGCTGCTGCTCTGGATGAGGCAAACACACCACATCTATCTCCCTGGCATCTACCGAGCTTTCGGGCTGCAAGGATCAAGCCCCAAATGGAGCACAAAAGCAGGTCTGTATAGAAAGAGTCGACCTTTTTCATTGTCCAACACTCTTTGTGCAGACGCTGGGGGTCAGAGCTCTCTCCATATTCCTGCCAGTACCAGGAGAGGGAAGCCAGGGAGTGTAAGTACAGTAAGCTCTTTCTGGATTTTCACTTGAGCAAAAATGTAGGATTATTCATTGGTCCACCATTTCCTCATCAGTTACATCCTAAACATAAAATCCAGGACATCAATAGAACTGCTATTTTTTGATATCAACTTTTCTGTTCAGAGACCAAATAGAATATTTGAAATGGTAATGGAAGGATAATTAATGATAGAAAAGTAGAGTCTGTTTCAGATTTAAACTAGTATCCACTGGCCTCAGGAGATATCTCATTCCATATCCTTAGCCCCCTTATCCTCCTCATTTAAAATTAATTTTAAAAGGCACATGATTGTTGGCTAAAAGAGGGAAAGTACACAGAGGAGATAGGGCTTTCTTATTAGCATAAAACACTGATAATCAATGAAGGAGGAAGTCAAGATAATTAAAAATCAGATGAGGAAAATTTACAAATTTTATGGTGTAGTTTTTAATAAGAGAAAAATTTTCATGAAAAGTAGTTAATAGACATTGGTGTCTAGATTCAGATGTGAACCTCATTCTGTAATCTGTTTTATATACCCACGAATCCTGATCTTTAATCTTATCATGCTTGTGGACAAGCTTTTCTCTTTTTTTCTCAAAAAAAAAAAATTATTGTTTACAAAGAAATTTTTCCATAATTAATATCTCTTCTTTCTAAACGCATGTGATTTATACTTCTTGAAAAGTATTTGCCACTTCAAAGTTAGAAATAGTCAAGCATTGCTTTTAGCTGGGTTGTCCATAACATTCCATAGAATGTTCTATAACATAACATTCTATAGAAGTATTTGCATATTCTTCCTTCAACTAAAAGATTTCAAACTTAAGAAAACAACATGTATCATTGTGCCCTGCCATATATTTTGATCCTTAGCTGTAGACACCTACCTTTTCTACTTGGGCTGTATCTTTAATACTTTCCTAAATATTTCCCCTACCCCTGTTTCCTGCCTGCCTCGCTCCCCTATCATTCTTTCTCTGAGAAGACTCAGAAAATGAGCAGTCAAAAAGAAAAAAAAAAAAAAAAAGGGCTGCTGTTCCATTCGTTCCGCCCTGCCCCCATAAAAAGCTAATATTTTCAGGTTGACTGAAAGTTTAACTTTGTGATTTTTTTTTTATTTTTCAAGAAAATCCAGCGTGACGTGGCACGTGTTAGTGCCCTCTTACTTAACAAATTACACGTTTTTTGACCTAAGTTAAAAGCTGTGCAAATCTCCCTTGTCTGTGTTTTCATTGTATGGATTTCCGCGGTCCAGCCTCAGACATGTCCACGGTGGAACTCTGAAATTGAACCTCAGTGTTTCTGCCCAGAACTCCTCTCTTTCCCTCAAAACTTGAAGAAAGACACCCGTCCTCCAAGAATGTGAAATCTTCTGATGGTGCATCTCCTCACTTTCCTGTTTGCCATCAAAAAGCAGGGATGACTTGGGGGGTTAAGTAACTCTCTGTCCTTGTAGGAACAACATCAGGAATATGGCCATTATCTTATTTTTAAAAAAGAATTGATCTTTCTCAGGGGCTAAAAGAGTCATAGGGGTTTAAGAGAGCCATCAGGGTTTTTAAGAGGGCAAATAATTTCTTAAAGTTTAGAAAATCGAAATGACCACAAAAGACACAGCACCTGGTTCTCTTTTTATTTCAAGGAGATTTTTAATGGCATACTGATGGTAGATCCCAAGATATTTTAGAGGAGAACCTAGCCTGTTTCTAGATGCTGGCAAGAGGTATTGTGCCTCCAAGGCTCCCAGGCAAAAACACCGCTTCCTGGGAAAGAAAATCATTTGGGATAAGGCTTTTGAAAAATCGGATCAGAGAAGTCTTGAGAAGCCTCTGTTTATTCGTTACTAAACACACCAATCCTTTCTTTTCTCCACAGACTTGCCTGGACTGACCCAAGCTTTTGCACTGGGTAATAAACATTGAACTGGTCATGCCTGGAGATAGGCACCCCCCTTTTCAGCCAAACTCCCCTTTTGCCCTAATGTGCCATTTTATTTTCAAAAGGCGAAGATATCCTAGAGCTATAAATCTCCTCTCTTTCTTCACTGGCTTGCAGCCCCTGCCTTCACGGGGGCTACCTCTCGGAAGTTATTCACATTGGGTTGGGAGAGGTCAGCGCAATGCACAGCTCCTGGCAGGTGGTCCGACACGGAAACTTGGGGCCCCATGCAGGATGGCGACCCCAAGGTGCTTTAAAGGCTCCACTGGAAAACAATGGCCATGCGTCTTTGTCTGTGTCTCCAAGGCTGTCTATGACAGCCTTTGCTTTGTGACAGATTGCTGTCCAAACACTGACCCCATTCTATCTCCAATTGGCCTGCCTTCCACTCCCAAGTATACAGAAACTTGACATCCTTCCAGAAAATAAGCTCTTTATACTCTCAAATGGAAAAAAATGAAAATTCGTTGGAGATAGGTGTAGATAGGATACTTTAGGGAGGACTGTGGCAAATGGAGTAGGGAAGACCCTGAGCAAACAGATGTTAGAATCTGGACAGTTGTGGTTAATGTCACTGGCCTTTCTCCTATTGTTCTGCACATGTAACTTAGGTTCCATTTCACTCTACTTGACCTTCTCAGTCTGATTTCCTTCCCAGTCTCTCAACTTACTGTACTATCTATCTTTATTTTTCTTAAAAATCTTTTTCCTTCTGATTTCTCTAGTTTTGACTTGATTTCATTTTTTCTTTCCCATCTTTTATTTTCCCTTTCATTCATCTATATATAGATCTTATGTTAACCATGTAGTGGAGAGAAACCTAAGCAATGTTGATTACTCCTTCCTTTGCCCCATCTCTGCATCTTGCATAGTATAGCCCTTATTGCTTATTCATTGACATATTTTATGATGTCTGATGAGTCTATATTTCTAAAGTCCTAACACAGTATCTGTTGCTATTTGAAACTATTAATATTTGTTAAATGAATAAAAGAGAGAAGAGATTATAATTACTATAAAGTATCTATAAATTATATTCTTTGTACAGAATAGATTACAATTTCTCATTAGTTCACCAATTCTCTAGACTAGGGTTTCTCATCTCAGCACTTTTGATATTTTGGACCTGATAAATTTTTGTACATGGTAAGATGTTTAGCAATATTCCTGGCCTCTACTTACTAGATGCCACTATTCCCCGCCTCGTGATAATTAAAAATTATCTCCAGATGGTGCCAGATGTTTCTTGGGGAGCAAAATCACCCTCAATTGAGAACTATCACTTCAGATCAGTGTGACCCAATAGAAATTTCTGAAATGATGGAAAGGTTCTATCTCTGTGCTAACACAATAGCTACAGGTACATGTGGCTACTGAACACTTGAAATGTGGCTAGTTTGAACTAAGATATATCAATACTATGTGTGCATTAATTCACATCAGATTTGAATGATGACCTCATTAAAAACAAATGTAAAATATCACATTGTCTTTAATATTGATTACATGTTGAAATGATGAAAATTTGAACATGTAGAATTAAATATAATAAATTACTCAAATTAATGTCATTTATTTCTTTGTACTCTTTTGGCTACTGGAAAAATTATGACTACATTACATAGGTTACAGGTGTAGCTTATATTATGTGTCTATTTGAAAGAATAATTTTTAGATGATCATTATTTGATTTTTGCTTTCTTTTTCCAATTTATTTTCTTGTCATATACATTGTTCTCACCTGCTCCCCCCAAATGCCATTGTTTTATTTTCTGTACTAAGCTATTTTTGTGCAATTTAATGTCTAGTTTATTATCCATGTGATCTTGAATAAGTATCTCCCTCTCTGAATCTTGCTTCATCTAAATGTCAAATCACTGAATTGTGTACAATGATTTTCAAAGTCTAAACTTTAGAATATAGCTCCAAAATGTTATTGAATCAGCTGTGTTTAATCAAGTACAACAGCTGAATGCAGCCACTCTGAAGAGGATCAGATTAAGGGCCCTCAGAAAGGCAAAGGTCAGAGCTTTGCCTTCAGATCACCAAATGAACTTCCCAAACTGTGTCCTAGAGAATGCTGGCTTGACGGAGTTTTATAGGAATTACTAGGAAGAGAAGAATTTCATAGTTAAATAAATCTGAGATATTCTGAATTAAATAAAACAAGAGAGGTCTGTTTAACTGCAGGTCTTCGCAGAAGCTTTAATACATCAAAATTCACTATAAATCAAAGATGTAGACAGAACGCAACATTTTCCACATGTATTTTTTCATGGAATTTGTATACTGCTTTGGATTTACCCTGATTGTTTATGAGAATCCACTGAAGCCAGGCATGACACAAGCCACTGACATTTTAGAGAGCTCCCTCTGGGCTTCCCTGGTGGCTCAGACAGTAAAGAATCAGTCTGAAATGTGGGAGACCCAGGTTTAATCCCTGGGTTGGGAAGATCCCCTGGAGAAGGGAGTAACAATTCACTCCAGTATTCCTGCCTGGAGAATTCCATGGACAGAGGAGCCTGGCAGGCTACAGTTCACGGGGTCGCAAAGGGTCAAACACAACTGAAAGACTAGTACTTTTTCTCTGGGGACTGAAGATATCAGACTAGAAGCCTAAAATGTGAAGTCAGGGGAAAGCTCAAAGCAGAAGCAAGTGAAGAGGCTCTTGTAAATTGCTTGGGTGAGATTTTGAGGACTTGAAAATAGATGATTTAAGGGGTGTTTACAAAATTCAATCAACATGATTTAGGAAGCCCAGACAAACCCAGTTCCTAGCTTGGCAACTCAGTAGACAGTGTTGGTTCCACCAAGAAATTTACAGCCCCGTTAAGGAATGTGCCATGTGCTCAGTCATGCCCGACTCTTTGCAAGCCCATGAGCTGTAGCCTCCCAGGCTCCTCTGTCCATGGAATTCTCCAGGCAAGAATACTGGAGTGGGTTGCCATTTCCTCCCCCAGAGGATCTTCCCAACCCAGGGATTAAACCTGTGTCTCCCATGTCTCCTGTGTCTCCTGTACCTCCTGTACATCACAGGTGGATTCTTTACCCGAAGTGATTACAAAACAACATCATCCACAAAAATTAGAAGTAAGTGCACAGTATTCTGCATGCAGGCAGAAGCTATAGTTTATACACGTACATTTATATAGCACATATCAAAAATAGGTACAAGATTTATGATCTTTCCAATTGTGACAACATTTATAAATGTTTCAGTTGCCTACATTTTTAAAAATTTGAATAAGGGTTCAGGATTCAATTTTGTACTTAAAACTAAAGAAGTTATGGGGGAGTGGTTACAAAGTTATAAAAATACATATTAGGATAAAAAAGACAAACGACTGACATATCAATGGCTAGGATTTTTATCATCTTGTTTACCTATATGCTTAACCCCTAGCTAAATGTCATGAAGTATCCTGGAATGTGAAGTCAAGTGGGCCTTAGTATCACTACAAACAAAGCTAGGGGAGGTGATGGAACTCCAGTTGAACTATTTCAAATCCTGAAAGATGACGCTGTGAAAGTGCTGCACTCAATATGCCAGCAAATTTGGAAAACTCAGCAGTGGCCACAGGACTGGAAAAGGTCAGTCTTCATTCCAATTCCAAAGAAAGGCAATGCCAAAGAATGCTCAAACTACCACACAATTGCACTCATCTCACACGCTAGTAAAGTTCAAAATTCTCCAAGCCAGGCTGTAGCAATATGTGAACCGTATTCAAGATGTTCAAGATCCAGATGTTCAAGCTGGTTTTAGAAAAGGCAGAGGAACCAGAGATCAAATTGCCAACATCTGCTGGATCATCAAAAGAGTAAGAGAGTTCCAGAAAAACATCTATTTCTGCTTTATTGACTATGCCAAAGCCTGTGTGGATCACAATAAACTGTGGAAAATTCTGAAAGAGATGGGAATACCAGACCACCTAACATGCCTCTTGAGAAATCTGGATGCAGGTCAGAAGCAACAGTTAGAACTGGACATGGAACAACAGACTGGTTCCAAATAGGAAAAGGAGTACGTCAAGGCTGTATATTGTCACCCTGCTTATTTAACTTCTATGCAGAGTACATCATGAGAAACGCTGGGCTGGAAGAAACACAAGCTGGAATCAAGATTGCTGGGAGAAATATCAATAACCTCAGATACGCAGATGACACCACCCTTATGGCAGAAAGTGAAGAACTAAAGAGCCTCTTGATGAAAGTGAAAGTGGAGAGTGAAAACTTTGGCTTAAAGCTCAACATTCAGAAAATGAAGATCATGGCATCTGGTCCCATCACTTCAGGGCAAATAGATGGGGAAACAGTGTCAGAATTTTTTTCTGAGCTCCTAAATCACTGTAGATTGTGATTGCAGCCATGAAATTAAGACACTTACTCCTTGGAAGGAAAGTTATGACCAACCTAGACAGCATATTAAAAAGCAGAGACATTACTTTGTCAACAAATGTCTGTCTAGTCAAGGCTATGGTTTTTCCAGTGGTCATGTATGGATATGAGAGTTGGACTATAAAGAAAGCTGAATGCAAAAGAATTGATGCGTTTGAACTCTGGTGTTGGAGAAGACTCTTGAGAGTCCTGCAAGGAGATCCAACCAGTCCATTCTAAAGGAGATCAGTCCTGGGTGTTCATTGGAAGGACTGATGTTGGAGCTGAAACTCCAATACTCTGGCCACCTGATGTGAAGAGCTGACTCATTTGAAAAGACCCTGATGCTGGGAAAGACTGAGGGCAGGAGGAGAAGGGGACAGTAGAGGATGAGATGGTTGGATGGTATCACCGACTCAATGGGCATGGGTTTGGATGAACTCCGGGAGTTAGTGATGGACAGGGAGGCATGGTGTGCATCGGTTCATAGGATCGCAAAGAGTCGGACATGACTGAGTAACTGAACTGAACTGATAAATATTTGTTGAACAATCTGAATTCCTATCACCGAAAACTGAATGTAATATTAAGAAACCATATGTAGGCACTTCCCTGGTGGTCCAGTGGTAAAGAATCTGCCTTCCAATGCAGAGGACAGGATTCAGGATCCATCCCTCGCTGGGGAACTAAGATTCCACGTGCCTTGGGGCAATAAAGCCTCCGTACCACAACTAGAGAAGCCAGTGTGCCACAATGAAGATCCAGCATGGCCAAAATAAATATATAAATAAATTAATTAAACTATCAAATTATTTTTTTAAAAAGATACTATATGATGATTCAATTAACAAAAAACATTTGCATTTCATAGTAGCAATGAGAATTATTTTTTTGGAAATATTGAATAGAGGTATTCAATATTCTAAATAATACTAACTGTTGCTAGGGAAAGGCTCTTCCACTCTTGGAGGTTGTGGCAAGCTGATTTGACCTGAGAGGTCTAGGGGGAGACCTTTCAAGATGTGATGAAAGCCCCATAGCTGCACTCAGTTTATGTCAACTTAGGTCTCAATATGGCTCCTACTTTTATACTTCCATTCTAAATTTTGTTACTTAAAAAATCAGTTTTAAAAAGAGGACATCCTAGTACTTTATTTACAAACTGAGAATTGTCTGTATCTTGCAAACTAAGGGAAAAAATTTTGGAAAATTTAGCTCTCATTTATTTTGATACTTACTGATTATAAACCAATAGGCATTCTTAAAATATGATTGGATTTCCAGTAGTATAGACTCTATTTTGCCAGTTTGTGTGTGCTAAGTTGCTTCAGACATGTCTGATTCACTGTGACCCTATAGATTATAACCCATCAGGCTGCTCTGTCCACGGGATTTCCCAGGCAAGAATACCAGAGAGAGTTGCCATGCCCTCCTCCAGGGGATCTTTCCTACCCAGGGATCAAATCTGCATCTGCTTTCTCTCCTGCACCAACAGGCAGGTTCTTTACCACTAGCACCACCTGGGAAGGCATTTTGCCTAGATATTTATAAATTATCAGAAGAATCTGAATTATATTATCTTTACCACACACAATCCCTCATACTCTTTGTTCTGCTAATATGCAATATACAGGTCCGTGCTACCCAAACTGAGATCCATGGACCAACAGCATCATTATCACCAAGCAATACCTTAGAAATTCAGAACCCAGATCTACTGAATGAAAAGTATCCAGACATTCATAGGCACATTTAAGAGTCACTAATATGGACAACTCTTGATTGGCCAGGTAAATAGGAATGAAAATAGAAAATACAAAAAAGCTTCATATTAGACATACATCTTTTTGTTTGTTTGTTTTTTAGTATAGCCAACATATAACATTGTATTAGTTTCAGGCGTACAATACGACGACTCTTGGTATTTATATGTATTGCAAAATGCTCACAAAAAATTTAGTTAACATCCATCACCAGTTACAAATTTTTTCTCCTAACAAGAATTTTAAAATCTACTCTTTTAGCATTTTTCAAATGTATAATACAGTATTACTGATGACAGTCACCATGCTGTATATTACATGCCCATAATTTCTTTATTTTATACCTAGAAGTTCGTACCTTTTGACCGTGTACGTAAACATACATCATGACTTCTTCCTTGTCAATATTTTCAAGAATTGCTGTTATTATCAGGAATGGCTGACTTTTAATTTCATTTCTCTCTATTATTAGGAATGATCAGTGGAAGGAGAAGCAACGGGCCACTCATGGATAGACTGAACATTTCAGGATACTATGAGATCTTGGTCAAATCACCTGCATGAGGAAGAGCCCAACCGAGAAGTCCTGAAAAGTAAAACAAGGATCTGGGGAGAGAGAGAGACAGCCCTGAGGCCAGCGGCTACAGAGGCGGTAGAGAAGAACTTCAGCCTGGCAAGGGCGTATGATATTTGATGCATTGACTGGATATTGTTCTCTGCTTCCTGTCTTCTGGATATAGAGATATACGGCATTTAAAAGGGAAAATGTGTTTGAATTTCAGATAAAAGTAATGTTTAAAAAAAAGTTACAGCCAGTCTTGGGAATAAACTCCAAAAATGTTATTTCTACCAGCACCATGTCACTCGTCTGTAGAGATGGAGAGGCACCTGGAGGGCCATTTCTGCATAAACACATGACGGGCAGAATCTGGAGATGACATTTCCTTTGCCAAGTTCGAGACCCCTAGTCAGAGGGTGATTTACACGTCAATTTGCAGTGTTTGGGTCAGTGTTCCAGGCTGTCAGCTCGGCACCGCCCTGCCCTTCTTTAACAAGCGCCATCAGAGCTCAAGCTACACGGGGCTTTGAAAGGTTGGTCAAAGACCACATTGTGTTCATCCTGCTGTAGGAGAGGCTGCACTAATTTGGACTGTGACTTGGCTTGTTATCCCCCCGGCTCTTCCCAAGGTCTGAGCCGAGTCTTTGTCAATCAGTGGTGTCACATCATTCAAGGATGGTGGCCTTCCCTACCCTTGGAGTAGTTTTTAGAATAAATTTCAGGAAGACATTAGGACAGTGTTATGTAATTCTGCCTACTCAATACCAAGAACAGTCACCATGAAACCTGTCTGTAGATTAATGGAAAGGAGGTATCTGGTACATTTAATTCATATACTAGTTGGCACAAGGAATGTCAAATTTGAGCCAGAAAGTCTGGCTTGAGTTCTCCCTTTGCCACTTATTTTGTGCCTCAGTTTACTTATCTATAAAATCAGTATATGAGCTATCTCTCACTGTAAAAATAAAGATCATGTAGATCAATTTGTAAACTATGAAAAGATATTATACAAATTAAGATGTAGCCAGATCTGAACTAAAGAACTGATTCAATGGGATCAGTTCTGCATGTTAGAAGACTGTATGTCAAAGCCAAACATTTCAAATTCAAGCATTATCTTAAAAAGCCGGAATTATCAAGAATCTTAGGGATCATAGGGATTATTTAGCAGCAAACAATAATTAGGTTTCCACTAATATGAATAGTTCCCAATTACAATGATAACTGTAATTGCCAAGTAAAGCTTTAATGGAAATGTTCTTTAAGCTAATGAAGCAGATGGACACAAGTGAACAGAGCACAGCTTTTTCTTTTTCTATAGGTAATGGCTGAAATAGGTAAAACAAATGGCTATGACGCAGCTCTACCTAGCAAAGGCACTCTCTCTCCTCTTCCTCCTTTACACAGGAACTTGCCCCATTCTCCTGGTTTTAGGAGATCACAACAGGCCATCCACTCCAAAAAATCTCTTTACTTTTTCTCTTCTCCTATCTTATTGAGTACTGATTACCTCTGTGGGTCTGTTCTTCTGATCCTTGCTTTACTAGGTTTTATCTCTAAATGAATCCTCCTCCAACTCTGGTCTCTGTCAAATCAAGAGTATAGTTTTCTGAAATTCTTCTCTCATTAGTAAAGTGTGTAAAAGATGATTCTTCCTTATTGTCTCATCCTGTCCTTCTGAACTTTTAATGGTTACTTAAAATATTTTACTTTTTTATATCAGAGGTTTTGTGTGTTTTTTTAACATGTAGAAACATGGAGATATGATGAAAGAAAAGAGCATCATTCTTACGTTCAACGATTCGAAAGTCTACTGGAAGTGTTCGTGAATTACAAAGGTATTCTTAATTTCTTACAGGAAAGACATTTTGGGAGCAGGGTGGTATTAGGGTCTGAGATAACTCGTCTTGGACACAAAGTGCATCCAAGTCCATTTTGGTTAGAATTTATGAGGGCAAACTGGTGAACTGGGAAGGGATTCTAACAGCCATCCTGGCAAACACTTCACTGGGCATATTACTCAATGAAAAGACTCAAGTTTCCTAAGCTTCTCTACCCTTCATAAATTCAGTGTAAACAAACAGCCAACTAGTAAACTTTTGATCTAGATTTCCTTTATACAACCTGCACAGAGAGACCTTAGGCACCAACTCTGCTAGGTCTCACCTGGGTAGGCTCAGAGGACCAAAGCTTTGGCACTTGGATAGTAAGTGGCTGACTATATGAATATGTATTAATAAGTGTTGCTCAGCAATTATATGAGTGCTCAGAGTAACATTCTTTTGGGGCCCTCGGGATCTCCTAAATACTCCTACAACTATCAGTCAATATTTTTTCTTAAAATGTAAAAGATCTTTCAGTCTTTTAGAAAATAAAATTTGTTGAGGCAGCAGCATTTGCTCTTTTATGGTCATAGATGAAAAGGACCACAGTCTGCCAGAAATGGTACCTCAGGAGGAGGACTGAAAAATATAATGAATTTCAGATCTCCACTGCAGAGAAAAAGAGACTGTGATTTTCCCATACTAGCTGGAGATTTCTTACTCCTTCTGAATCAAGTTGGGTAACAATTTAAATATTAGAATAGAATGTGTTTGTCCTCGTTACATTTTGAGCCAATAATGATGTAGTCCTATTTTTCATGTCTGTTTTAAATCATTCTAGAAGATATTCATCATAGTTATTATTAATAGTATAAATGATCAACCCTGAGATATTAGTTTAAAAATTAATTGTGTATGCCTGTAGTTATGATTCAAATCCCATGAAAACTGGAAACATGGGTATGAGATGTAATGCAATCCCAAGACAGAACCCATCATAGGAAACAGGTTGTAGACCTGATGACAATCAGAAAATAGGAGATTTTTAGAAAATTCCTAAGAAATTTAATAGGAGTAATTATAATTTTTTAATAAATAACTGCAGAGTTTATGGTTCAGTTTTTATATCTAATCTTCGTAACAACTCAGGAAGATATATTATGTTTCCATTTTTCATATGATGAAACTAAGGTTCCAAAAGATGGAATAACTGGCCCAAGTGACTTAATTATTAATTTCTCTCTGATTACAAAGCCACTATGCCAACTGCATTGCTGGTCTCAAATTTTCCTTTTTGTTTGGCCTCCAAAATCAATTAATGTTTGTTTGAGAATTAAAAGGTAATAATAAAAAGTAATTAATTTTTTCAAGAATTAAAAGGTAAGTCTGCAGTTTGTAGCATTAGGCAGTTAAGAGTATTTTAAAATGAAGAAAATATTAAAGTCAAGTGGAAAACATGAACTATTCAGATACAAATTTTAGAGTGACTTGAATTCAAAGACCAAAAGCAAAAGAATGGGTTCTTCAATGATTTTCAGGTTTCCTCTATTTAAGTGGACTGGGTAGATATTTTAGTTTTCAATAAATTGTTATTTTCCTTCTCATTCAGAATTCAAAAGGTTGTTGAATTGTGTTCTAGTAAGTTTATAAAGCTTAGATATTCATTAACTGTCTTCTAATAAAATCAGGGAGAGTGTAGTAGATTGTATTTGATTTTATGTGGTCCCTACAATTTGAGGTATTAATTATTATTTGTGGTTTCATTCGTAAACATAGATGGTATCTATTGGAAATATACAAAGTGCTTGCTTTTTCAAAGGAAGTTATCACTTTCTGTTCATTAGACAGCACTGAAAAAATTTTAATGGACTAGGTATTAATTCAATTCAACACTGATCAGTAGGAACTTGAAATCTTATAGCATATTTTCTTTCCTTCAAATAAAACCCACTCCCAAGAAATCTCCAAGAGTAGTGAGTTTCTGGTTCGTTTTTCTGAAGCTGAACGCATTCTGTGCACAGGGCCATTACCTGGGCTTTCTCTGGATGTGGTGTGAGCCTCAGCATCCATATGGAAACTGTCAGTTCCTTTGATGGCCCCACCCATTTCACTTCTATTGGGGCCACAACTCTTAATCAAAGTCACTTCAAAGACCGCAAACAGATTGATTCATATGTGAATGTTCCCCAAACCGTCTTCCAAAGGAGGAGGGCTTCTAGTCTTATGTTCCTTTGAACCTACTGTTGCTCATTTACTAGTATTTACTTTGCATGGCCTATGTCTGAACCATGGAAATTGGAAAACAAACTCCTATTCAGTAAGTCATGTCAAAGGTGACTGCAGAGTCGGAGAGTTGACTGTGGGACAGACATTCTTTCTGATCAGGAGGCCTCTTTTGCAGCGCTGCTGTCTCCACAGTTACATACCTGTCCATGGAAGCCTTTCGTTTATCTTGTCTATGTGGGAAGTCCTAGACGATGCCATCAATCTGGGAGATGAGAGAGATGCCCATTTGACATCCCAACAATGGTTATAGGGGGAAAAAAGAGAGAAAGAAAGAAAAGGAAAATTAGCTGAATTCTGAACAAAGTTCTTTTGAGCTGTACTATGATCATAGGAAAAATCCAGTAAGCACTCTGTTCATAAGCATATTTTGTGCTCTGTCAAACTAAACAAAGATTTCCACCTAAGAACATAAAATGGACACTGTCCAAGGGCCCAGTGAATAGGGGGACAGGAAATCACCACATTCCTGAGTTTTCTTACAGAGGAAACTCACATTTCCCTAGAACAGTGCATACACCATGCCTCACTAATGGTCATTTATGAGGACCACATTTCCTGTTGGCTATTCTTAAAATAGTTATTTATGTGGTTCTGCCAGGTCTTAGTTGCAGCCTGTGGAGTCTTTAATTGTGGCATGTGGGGTCTAGTTCCCTGACCAGGGATCAAACCTGGGCCCCTTCATTGGGAGTGAGGTGTCTTAGCCACTGGGCCACCAGGGAAGTCCCACTGTTGGTTAACTCTGTGGGCAGAGTCAGTGAAGGGTGCAGTGTATGTCCTATTTCTGTGGTCCCCAAACCAGAGTTGCTAGTGTTATTACGAGTTGAGACGGCACATCGAAAAATGTGAAAATTGGGTTCTTCTGAGATATATTCAAAACATCTTAATGTTCTTTTGATGAGAGAAGTTCAAGAAATCAGAATGAATTATGTGTCTTTTCTTCTCCTGCAAAAAAACAAAAACAAAAACACACCACTTTGCACATGCATTTCTCACTCTGCAGTGTTGTCGGGTTCAATTGTGAGCGTGTGTGTGGAAGGGTCTGGAAAATACAAGGTGCTTCACACCCTCACAAGCATCATCAGCAGCATCATCATCTCTAACAGGATTCTTTGGAAGCCTAGCTGAATGCTGTGTCTATGATAGAAGCTGAACCTCATTCCTGTCAATTGAAATGAAGACGAAGCTTTTCTTATGAGAAGGTCCTGGACTAAGGGATTTACTACCAAACTCCCCTCACTCTCTCCAGCTGACCTTTAGGGCCAGGTACAAAGTCCATCTGTTTCCACAGACTTTTACTCCATGGGGGTTAATCTGAGAAGAAATTTCTCAGACATGATATGGAGATGTGAGTACGAATGTTAATGTTTATGTAGTACTGTTTTTTCTTTATACTTAATAAATGTTCCAAATGCCTCACAAAAATAGACTAACATGTTCACTGAAAGCATCACAAAATGTTATTGACAAGTTTAATTGAAAACATTATGTTAAATGAGAGGACAGCAGAATTATTATTAAGACTGCAGAATGCATCATATCATGATCTCATTCATCTTGGTTACGTCACCCTGAGGTGGTATGTGTAGGCATTAGGAAGGGAAAGGGTGGGTAAATAGCTAGAGATATACTAGATGAAGGGACTGGATATCCCATTCTCACTTATAGCCTATTCTCCACACCTTCCCTTCACCCTTCCACCCCCAAAGATCTATTTCTCAGGATTTCCTCACTTGACCTAGTTGAGAGGTGATAGATTTGGAATATTTCCTTCTTATCATATTGTTAGCTAAAAACTTAAGTAAGTGGTAGTGATTATATACATTTTTACAGATTTAGTGAGAAAATCCAGCCAAGAACACAGCTTTTCTATCAGCTTGATTTTTAATTCATCAGATTACATTAGCTCATGAACATGTACACATAAGGAATGGGCAGGAGGGCAGAGATATGGATGTTATAAAGTGACGACTGATATATGGAACTAAGACAAATAACATCTGGGGTCTAAATAAAATTATAGGTCTTGAGATAAATCTATTCAGTCTCAGGCTTAGTTTTTAATTTGCATTTCTCTCCTCTCTAGACAAATCTGAGAACTGAGCTGCAATTGATATCTGTTAGAGATAGCTTGTGTAGTAATAACAAATGAAAATACCCAATGTTAATGAGCAGGTTCACCATGGCAGTATAACTCTAAGCACTTGACATGAAATCTCATGAGCTTTGTATGTGGAAGATGCTATTATTATCCACTGTACAGATGAAGAAACTGAGACTAAACACTTCTTGTAAGGTCATTTAGCTAGCAAGTGGGACTGACTCTAAAAACTACAGGAGCCTTCATTATTAATCACTGAATTTCTGCTTCCCCAATGCAACTGGTACCCACTAGCAACCCAGTGAATGGGTGAAGCCTAACAACCCCTGCTTTGGGGAGATGCTCTGCTTAAATTAGTGGAGACTGATTTATCAAAGAAAGAGCTTGGGATGTAGGTAAACACAAACTAACACCTGACTAAATGTGGGATTATCAAGGAAACATCTAGGCAAAACAAGCCTGTTTGGATGTACAAAGGTCATTTGTTATTTGCACAGTAGCCATTTGTATACAAGTGGAGGCTGATAGGAATTCAACCATTGTGTTCTCCAATGGAACAGGCTAAATGCTCAAGGAAGTGAATCGACATGTTTCTCAAATCTCCATCGCTCGCAGGTCTCCTGTCCTTGTCAGAATTGTGAGGAGTTCTGACAGGCGGGGTTTCCCAAGTGATGCTAGTGGTAAAGAACTCGCCTGCCAATGCAGGACATGTAAGAGATGTGGGTTCGATCCTTGGGTCAGGAAGATCCCCTGGAGGAGAGCATGGCAACCCACTGTGGTATTCTTGCCTACAGAATCCCAGGGACAGAGAAGCCTGGTCCGCAACAGTCCATAGGGTCACAAAGAGTCAGACACGACTGAAGTGACTTAGCACGCACACACTGGATAGGTGGATAGGAGACTTGTGAGATCTCAGTGTATCTGTCTTTTGGTCTGTATTTGAATTCTGACAGTGGCTGTCTCCCACTAGTGATGTTTTGTCTCTCAGTATATCAGACTGGAGCCTCAAATTTCTCTCTCTTGAACCCATTAGATATGACAATTAATGGAATGCAATTCCAGCCCTGCCAGCAACAGGTGCAGAGGGGGGAAGAACACAGTTCCACAGATAACAAGCATGCATATGTCTGGTGGATTTAATTAGACACAGTGTCCATTAACAATTTCTGCAGATGTTCACATCAAATCAGATAAGCTAATTTTCTCACACTCTTCAATTTGGCCTATCTTCCCTTTTCTGAATGTATCCACTCTCACTCGAATCTTCTGATGCCTACGTGAAAGCAAACTTCCTTCTGCTCTCGGAATCCAGATAATTGATTGCCTGTGTGATGCTGAAGAGATGAAACTGGTGGGTGATGTTTAGTACTCACTAGGAAATGCATATGATTCATAGTTAAGGGCTTTTTCTGAAGATGTGGGGTGGTAGCTGTGTCTAGCTGGGAGCTGCAGTCTCTGACACAGGATGTTCTGTGTTCTCTGAGACACTGGCCCACTCTTTCAATTATCTGCAAGACAGAAATAGACTCACAAACATAGAAAACAAACTTATGCGTACCAAAGGGGAAGGAAGGGGATGGTGGTTTAGTCGCTAAGTCGTGTCTGACTCTTGCGACCCCATGGACTGTAGCCTGCCAAGTTCCTCTGTCCATAGTATTTTCCAGGCAAGAATACTGGAGTGGATTGTCACTTCCTTCTCCAGGAGATCTTCCTGACCCAGGAATCGAACCCAGGTCTCCTGCGTTGCAGGCAGATTCTTTACTGACTGAGCTATGAGGCAAGCCCAAGGAAGCAGGGAGGGGTAAATTAGGAGTTTGAAATTAACATACACACATTACTATAAATAAAATAGATAACAAGGACCTACTGAATAGCACAAGGAACTCTACCCAATATCTTGTAATAAGCTATAAAGCTATAATGAAATAGAACATGAAAAATATACACCTGAAAGTAACACAACGACTGTCAATAAACTATACTTCAATTAAGGAAGGTCCCCTGGAGAAGGGAAAGGCTACCTACTCCAGTATTCTGGCCGGGAGAATCCCAAGGACTGTATAGTCCATGGGGTGGCCAAGAGTCGGACACGACTGAGTGACTTTCACAAAAAAGAACGATGCCTAATTCACTCTTCCACAGAAGCACCTTTTGAAATTTACATTGTCTAATTACTTTTAAAGTTTGGGGCTTAGAGTTTTTGACATTTACAATAAAAGATCACTCTTAGACCCACCTGATGCACCCATTTTCTCATAAATTTCATAAGATCATGTATGACAACTAGACATCACGTTTCAAGCCAAGAGCTGAAATCAGCAAGTGGTGTTGACAGATGTGACATATTGACAGGACAAATGTGTTTTTATTTTGCATGAATAAATATGCACATTATGCTGAGTCTAGTAAACGGATTCTCAGAGTCCCATGAAAATCATCAAAATTGAGACAGTAAAAGTATGTTAGATGAGCCGGCATTGGTAGGTGAGCACTATTACTTTACTAATATTTGTGAAGTTCAAGAGATTTATAAGAGAAACTCTATGTATACCTCATGGCATAAGCAATTGGACTTGATAAAAAAAAAAAAAACATAGCCCCACACTCCTAAAATTCTTGCCACATGCAAAACATCACTGGTTAAGAGAATTACAAGAACATATATTCTTTTTGCATACACTAGCCATTGCTATGACAAAATGAATTAAGAGAATAGTGATTTACATCATCTTTTATTTCCCTAGCCATCTGATTTATTTTGGGGAGTCTTTGCAACCTTTTTATTTTATTTTTTAATTGATATATAAATTGCATTAGCTTTAGGTAGACAACATAGTGATTTAATCTATATATAGTGAAATGATTACCAAAATAAGTTAACACCCACATAATTTAACACCTTATATAGTTACAAATTTCATATGTGTGTTTGATGAGAACTTTTAAGATATACTCTCTTAGCAACTTTCAAACATACCGTACGGTATCATTAACTACAGTCATCATGCTGTGCATTATACCTCCAGGACTTAGTTGTTTTATACATTTTAATCACTTTCCGCTCAGATCCTCACCTTCCATCTCTGTCAAACACTAATCTGTTGTCTAGATCTATAGGTTCATTTTTTTCTTTTTTAGATTTCACATATAAGTTAGATCATATAGCATTTGTCTTTCTCTGTCTGATTTATTTTGCTTAGCGTAATGCAGTAGCATCAGCAGCGTAATGGTAAGGTTCATCCATGTTGTTATAAATGACTGGATTTCCTTCTTTTGTGGCTGAAATATATCTATATACATATGTATATGTGTGTGTGTGTGTGTGTGTATCTCCTCTTTATTTATTCATCCAGTTTCTGACAGTTTGTTTACATGCCTTAGGTATGATTAATAATATTCAATGAACATGGAGGTGCGGATATCTTTTTGAGATAATGATTTTATTCTGATCTGATTTTTAAGAGTGTATTTTTACTGGTCTTTTCCAAGTGTTCACAACTAGACATTGAAATTAGCTTTGGTGAGAGGGTCCCACTGGACCCCTTCCTTCCAGATGTAAGATCGGTACATGTTTTCCCACAGGCCTCCCAAAGAGTGAGAAAGCAAAGCGCACTGCAGCCCTAGAAGAAAAGCACTTGCTCAGAGGAAAGCACACACTCTGTTTCCTACCTTGTATAAATAAGCTTTGTAAGAGCAGAATCATCCCCACACCATATATGAAGTTCATTACTATCCTTTTTTGTGAATATATATATTAACATATTGTGAAAGAAGTTTTTAAGCATAATAAGCTATCAAAACTTTCCAACTATATGTATCCAAATGTAATTTTTGCTTATTATCCATCTTTAAAGATTAACAGGCCTACACAAGCAAATTGTACAGTAATGTAAACTTCACCACTTATACAAAAAACTGCTTTGCCCCCTATTTTTCATGGAAATCTTCTTTAAATATACATTTCACACTTCTACCTTTTAGAATAGAAGTTATCAAACAAGGTGATATCATTTAAACTTGTCCTGAAGATGTAGAGTTTTCCTAGAAAAAAGAAAGTGTGTTTTTTATGCAGCATTATAGTTCTGTCCTGAATTTCTCTTCCTCTAAGCTGAACGTTAATTGTCACATCAACCTCTGCCTTTAAAAGTTCTCACCCTTCGGTTTCCCTTCCTTGATGTTAATTATGACCATGAAAAATGCACCCAAAATAAGAGACCGTGAGGCTGAGAATGAGTTCTTAAGAAACTAAAGTGTATGCCTCTAGGGCAAAGGACTTGTGACCATCTTCTGGACCAGTAGCATCACTTATCTGTTTGGTACTATCTGGGAACACAAGCTTTCTTTAAATCTGACCCTCAAAGAGTGGAGTGTTAATGTCTATGTTTGTATATCCCTCGAAGATTATAACCCAATGTTTGCCAAATGGTTGGAAAATAAAAATCCACAATAGAAGCATGCAATATGTGTGGTTCGTGGATAAAAAAACTATCCTTTTTTATCTCAAACTCCTCCAGGGTGAACCCATAATTCCCATCAAAGTCAAGCCAGAGAGGAGGCCTGTCTTTACAGGCTTCTCAATGACTTGACAATCTCTGCCCCAGCCTCCACTCCCCATTTTTGTTTTCATGCTCCACCCTGTCGCTCTACAAAGCAAGCCACAAAACGGGGCTGGGAATGCTTTGGGCAAAGAATGCCCCTGTTCTGTGGGATACCCCAGAATGAGACCACAGGCGTCCTTAGGATGCTGACCCGACCCTGGGAACTCGAGAGGTTGACACAGAGGTCGAGAACCGATGTCCCTTGGATGCCTGCAGTGCTGTTCTATGACCCTACCCCACTGGGTGGCTGTCAGCATCACAGCGGACATTCATTTTGGCTAGAAATCGTGCCTTATTGTGAGGGGTCGCACTGGTCTGAAAGGAGCATTTTCATAAAAAGATCCATTAGGGGTTCTGCTTGGGAAATTATGGACCTGCTGCATTTGTATGCTCCAGGTTATTCTTCATCAAATTTATTTTCTTACCTTTCTATAGATTGAGATCAAAAGAAAATAAATTACCTTCCTTTTCTGCTGCAGACAAGGGGCATTACAGGTGATTCATCTTCCACTCCTTCTTTCTCCATATAAAATACAGAAGGTATTGTCAAGGTCATTTCAGCACAGTTAGTGTCTCCTCCACTCTACAAAAGAAGAATCGCTTCCTCTTTGCATTTGTGCCCGGCATTATGCATTAAGCCTGATGTGCACCGAAGAATCACGTCTGAGGGGAAAGAAAGTGATACCTTGGAAGTTCCTTGATGGCTTTCTTTTCTTTCTTACCAGTTTCCTTTATCTAGTTCCTTTTGACTTTTGGTTTATCAAATGTTATATATGTAGGTATCATTGAAATAAATACTTCCATCGTTTCCTGGCAATCCAGAAGACAAAAGGTTTGTGTCCGAAAGAACGGAGAGGGGTCCCCTGGCCCCTCTTGATCCCTTTTTCTGTTCTTACATCGTCAAACCAGTAATCCACCAACTGTGTAGTCCCATCCCACAGAAAATCCTTGGGAATGCAGATATGGATTTCCTCTTTTATTCAAACTGCAAGAAGGGTCTCAGGAGAGTGTTTCCCTTCTATAAGTTGCAGGCAGATCCAACCTGCAATCTGGGGCGCTGCATAGAGGAGGTCCCTTAGAAAGACTAATTATGAAAAGCAAAGGCTCTCATCCTAGACCCGAGCCACCTTCATCCTATCTCAAGCCATTAACCTCAAGTGCTCTTAGGGAGGAAACTGCCCACCCTCTCAGATTGTGAGTACTCCACCCAGATGAACTGGATACTCTGTGTGTGTGTGTGTGTATTCATTGTCGTTGTTCAGTCTCTAAGTCATATCTGACTCTTTGTGACCCCATGAACTGCAACACACCAGGCTTCCCTGTCCATCACTGACCCCAGAGTTTGCTCAAACTCGTGTCCATTGAGTCAGTGATGCCATCCAACCATCTCATCCTCTCCCACCCCCTTCTCCTCCTGCCTTCAATCTTTCCCAGCATCAAGGTCTTTTCCAGTGAGTTGGCTCTTCACATTAGGTGGCCAAAGTACTGGAGTTTCAGCTTCAACATCAGTCCTTCCAACGAACATTCAGAACTGATATCCTTTAGGAGATCCTGGTTGGATCTCCTTGCAGTCCAAGGGACTCTCAAGAGTCTTCTCCAACACCACAGTTCAAAAGCATCAATTCTTTGGTGCTCAACTTTCTTTATGGTTCGACTTTCACATCCATACATGACTACTCGGAAAACCATAGCTTTGACTAGATGGATAATAATATTTATAGTATAAAAATAATACTATATATTTATCATATATAATAATTTATATTATAATTTTTGTTGCTGTTGTTTAGTCCCTAGTCATGTCTGACTGTTTCATGATTCCATGAACTGTAGCCTACCAGGCTCATCTGTCCATGGGGTTTTCCAGGCAAGAATACTGGAGTGGGTTGCCATTTCCTTCTTCAGAGGATCTTTCTGACCCAGGGATCAAACTGATGTCACCTGCATTGGCAGGTAGACTGTTACCACTGAGCCATCAGGGGAGACCTTATGTATAATATATATTGCTATAGATTTATTATAGCTGAGACTTTACCAGTGAAAAGATGTGCATGAATGCATTTAATAATGACCTCAATTTAACACAATTAACTGCTGGTTAAAACTATCTTTTAAAATGCCCTTAAAAATACAACCATCCCCACAGTTATTTAATTTTAATCCTTCACACATTTGTGTTCTTTCTTTGGGACTGAGTTTTCTTGACCATTTCCCAATATTTGTACATCAATACATTATGCTGTACATCTTAAACTCACACAGTGCTCTGTGTCAATTATAATTCAATACAGCTGAAAAATAGATTCTTTTGATGTAGACAGCCTGAAACTTGCATACAAAATCTTATTAATAAAGTCTTGGTAAAAATAATATCTGCTACTGCTAAGTCACTTCAGTCGTGTCTGACTCTGTGCGACCCCACAGACAGCAGCCCACCAGGCTCCCCCGTCCCTGGGATTCTCCAGGCGAGAACACTGGAGTGGGTTGCCATTTCCTTCTCCAATGCATGAAAGTGAAAAGTGAAAGTGAAGTTGCTCAGTCATGTCTGACTCTTAGCGACCCCATAGACTGCAGCCCACCAGGCTCCTCCACCCATGGGATTTTCCAGGCAAGAGTACTGGAGTGGGGTGCCATTGCCTTCTCCGAAAAATAACATCTAAGTAATAACAATAAAAGAAATTCTATGCAAATTTCTCTTTTCTCCCTTTATCACTACAATTTTCTTAAAAATAGTTCCTTTACTTTTTCTTTGTAACTATCTGCAAGAAACCAGGGTAAGGGTGATGAAGAGAGCACCTATTCTCAATGAGGACAGAGAAGTTATAATTTACTAAAGTTGAGATGTAAAGATCATTTGGGGGCCTGTTTTAACTCAGATCAGGATATATGATGAGGCACCTACAATACTAACAAATAACATATTAATTTTTAAAATGTTTAACTTTGGTATCCAAATACCAAAGGAAGGAATTACATGGTTCTAAAGGAGCATAAAGATTATTTTACATGAAAGACTCTGAGACAGCATGTATTTTGGCATAGTATACTTCTTCGTAAAATACCTAGTTAGCATAGGAGTCTTCTAGAATATATGGACACTCAAAGCACATTATAGCCCTATGATCTCCACAAACTCTTTATATTTTTGAAGAGATGAAAATTAAGATGAGGTGAGAAAGGAGTTAAATATAACAGCAAAATATGGGGGGAATCTTTCAAAAATACATCTTTTTAATTCTCTTTCTTTTCTCCTCTTCTTGAATGCTATCAGGGCACAAAGGCTCTGCAGGCTTTCCTCATAGATGCTCAGCCAGGAATCACCCCTGCTTTGAGGTCTTTAGTGGTCAGGGGGGCTTCACACTTTCTCCACTCCTCCTCCACCCCCTCCTTAGTGCTGCTCTTTCAGTCTCATACTGAAATGTGGGGTGCGGTCAAGTGTGACCCCAGCCTATCTACCTTCAGAACTGGACCAGCCTCCTACCGTGGCCAGCTTCAGTTAAGACCAAGCAGCTTCATAAAATAAACATGTGTCTCTCTGAATGCAAGGTGGCACAAAACGATAAGCAATAGTTCTCAAAGATCAGTTATCAAAGTGAAAATAACAGCAATGGGCTTTGTTTACTTTAGGGTACTTCAAATAAGAGGATTGTTCTCAAAATAAATGAATACACTCAGATCCTGTGTCTGCATAATTGGGAGAGGTGGCTGATCTTATCTAATCAGAAGAAAGGTTCAAAAATAAAACAAAACTATCATTTCATGGAAAGGGAGAGTTTACCAGAATATGAAAAGCGAGAAATGGGTTGCAAACATGGAAAATATTGCACCTGGATTATATCTGCCTCTCAATCCTGCACTGATGCAAAAAAGACTCAAATGCCTTATTCGTCTGGGGGACTATACACACAGACAATACTTTGCAGCTTTTTAAGAACAGGAAGAACTTTTTTGTTCTTGTTCCGTTTCCATTTAGAATTTGCAGATGCATAGTCTAAGTTCACCCTGGAACCTGGGACGTGTATGGCATTGTTAGTCATTAAGAAAGCCAATAGTTTACCATCATAATCGTGTCTGAAACCACCGCGCTGATGACAGCACTGCGTCTAGAGTCTATTATTAATTCATGGCCAGTCCTATCCAAGGCACTTGGCCTTTGGCCCCTTGCCTGACAGCACAATAGCCAATGAGTTAAAGCAACACTGTCCATTCTCCTCACTCTTGTTTAGGCATGTTGAAAGAAACAGCTTCATTAAGGTTTGAATTATTTCACGAGGATGCTGTTTTTCTGCCTTCTCCTGCCCTACCCTCACAGCACCCCACCTTCGAAGATTAGTCATGGGCTTCTTTCTGCTGTTGGCACCAATGATGCCACCTTGTGGGCATTCCTCCCGTTCCTGAAAATAACACCGCATCACAGAGAGCTGCGGGCCAGCCTTCCTGATCCTGGGAAACATGCTGCCCCGGAGCCCCGAGGGCTATTTCTAGCAGCCCACCCCCGCCCACGCCGCGGCCCCCGCTGCACCGCCCCAACATTTTTTTCCAAGGTGCGGGCCGGCGCCGGCGTGGTCGCTGGAGTTGAGCAATGCAGATCCTCGTCAGCTTTGCCCGGCTTCAGCCCGGGGAGGCACAAATCGCTTCCAGGAGGTTTCGCATCTGATTAGCGTGAGCCAATGAGAAACCTCGAAAGAGGCAGTGGTTGCCAAAAGAGCAGATGTGTCTGAAGCCTGCATCAGTTCATCTGGTGACCTCCTGAAATCGGTGAAAGATTTATATTGCTAATTATAGACTTTTTTCCCCTTAATTTAGTCATACTTCTCTTCATTAGAAAAGAAAAAAATACAGTTCCAGGTTAAAATCCAATGCTACTTTAGGAAGGGTGTCATCACACGACTTAGTGACTAAACCACCAAACCACCACCATCATCTTTAGCCGTTTTTGCAAACCACAATTCAGGCTTTCTAGAGTTAGACTGGCAAAACACACAACACACCAGACACACACACAAACGCAATTTACAGAGTTATACCAAATTAAAGACTCAGCACAACAAAAACCAAATGTCCTTCAGCGGGACTTTGATGTTCACTGTAACTTAGAAGTTGTAAAAATAAACCTGGTTGCCTGGGAATGTAAGTGTTCATCAAATAATCCCTATCCAAAGAGAGACCTATGAAAGAAATCAGATAAGTAGGTAGGCCACACTACAGTTGCTTAATTGTTGAAAGTATTTGATTTTACAGTTAAATATTTAGACCACAGATATTTTCTTCTTCTACAAGAAAGAAAGGAGGAGGGAGGAAGGAAGAAGGAAAGAAATAGAACAAATCTATAAAGCTGTCTGGCGTGGGCTGCCTTATCCATGATTCACCGGCTTGCCTGTGGGATTGATGTACATGGACCCAAGTCTTCTGTAGTTGCTGCTATGGGCCCCATCAAAATGAAAACAATTTCCTGCCAATTTACCTTGAAAAATAAAAACACACATTTTCTGTGTCTCTCAAACAGCTTTAGCCTCCAAAATCCATGTAATGAACAGCAACAAAACAATTGTAATTCACTCTTAGCCAGCGAATTTCCTCTTGCATTAATTAATGTATAGTGGGCCCTAAATATATCTTCCCGTGTTCACTGCAGGGCTGGACGTCCAGAGACAGCAGATGGTCTGAATGCATTTGTAGAAGATCCACATCGAGTCAGGAATATTTTCAATTATTTTGACAAAAGTGTTCTTGTTGTATCATCTCAAAAATGACATCAGAGTCATTTCTTCTGGACAATTTTTAAAATATTAAGCAGAAGCAAATGAACCAAGGGTTTTTATTTTATTTTATTTTCCGATGTTAGCACTTGAGTCACTTTGATATTACATTAAAGTTAGTAGATATGGATCAGAAAGTCTACATAGTCTTTATGCCCTGATCAGTTTTAGATCTTTCTGGGTAAAGGAAATCAACACATGCTATTGGCAAGAATCCCTCAAGGAATGCCATGGGTGACTGTCTGGGTCCCACACAGACCCAGATATATAAAAGCTGAACCCAAATGGCCACATGGAGGCCCCAAACCAATTATTTCCCCGATCCAGGAAAATCTGTTGTCAGGGGCTTGATTGCATATGAAAGGAATGTTGTTTTGTTTCAAAACCAAAGATTTCCGACAAGACAGAGCATGAGCTTTCTGAAAGGAGAGATCTTTTTGTTTTTTTCTCACCAAAATGCTCAGACATAGCTTTCCTTTCAGCTAATTAAGCTGTTTTAAAGCAAACTGGTCAAACAGTGACATCTTAGTGGGGAGCCTTGGAGTCAATTGCACAATATAGAAGGCAGGACACTTAAAGGGTGACTTCTGCCATTGTTTTCTCCGGCTGAATGTTTTCTACTTGGTCAGTGCTGCCAGAGTGACCCCATACAATTGGGAGAATGTAAAGCCACTGGCCTCAAGAGATGCCATTAAGAAGGCAACCACAGAATAAGATTTCATGGTCAGAAGCTAAACTTAGCCTCTCCTACCAAGTCCTGATGCTTACAATATTTTATATGTATGTTTTCTTCCTGTCATTAGCATACTGTTAAAACAGCTAAATAAAATGAGAACATAGTCACTGGGAACTGCTTTATATAGTTATTCCTGTGTTCATGTAAAACGCAAAGCCTTTTTCATTAGAGAAGTAGTTGAGAATAAAGTCAGTTTCTAGAATATTGGTGGTTCCTTTAAGAGCAGGTATGGATTACCTAGAGCAAAGTTTCTCTTGGCTAAATACACAGCATAGATGATGACGATCTCCCCTGACAAATATTTTTTTGGTAGCAAGGTACAACACCTGTGGTTGAAATGGATGGAATAAATTTGGTGTTTAGACATCTACTAGGATTGTGCACATTTTCCAATGCTGAAAGAAAAAGGAAAAATTAAATTTTCTATAAATAGCTGTACTATTGTTGAAAATGCGTCTTCTTTTTATATCTTATATTAAACCCCAACACACTGAGTTAGTCAGTAGGTTGGAAATGAGTCTTTTAAAACTCTGGCAATGGTAAAGCAGTGCTCTTTCATTAACAGCAAATTATTCATTATTTCTTGCCAAGTAACATGAGGTTTTTACTAAACAATATGATTCTGCCCAATTACAATGAAAAATGTGTTAAGATAAGTGTCTTCCTATAGAAGTCAGATGTCACCTGTTTAGATAGGAGATATTCATGACAAAAGGAATTGAAGAAAATGCTGAAAAACAGAAGGAGGAATGATAACCAGTTCTTAACAAGAGATGTTGTATTTAAGTCAGTATTTATTTAAGAGGAAGCCTGTATTTTCCTTTGACTTTTAGAAATACTAAATGATATTTATTTAGTTCTATTTTCATGGAATACTGAGAATAAGTAATCCATAAAAATAGAACATCTTGATAGTAAGGAAAGGGGAAGATGATGACCAACACTTACTAGCTGTCTATTACTGAGAGAAGGGTTATTGAGAACGGTATTATTTGAGAGCATTGTTGCTTTGTGATTAAAAGAGAAGCTTCAGGAACCAAACTGCCCGGCGTTCATATTCCTGTTTCACCACTTCTCGCTGTGAAGCCTTTGGCAGGGTGTATAACCTCTCTGTTATAAGGTTTCCAAACCTGAGCAAGGAGGCTGATAATATACTACCCCACAGGGAGTCTTGTGAGCATTAAATGAGTTCAGCGGCACGTAAGAGTCACACTGTAAAAATTGGTAACTATGATTGCTATGTGCCAGCATCATGCTAAGTGCTTTATATACATTATATTTCATAATCATTACAGACATTCTATAAGGACTAGATCATCCTCTCCCTTCTAAGACTGAGAAAGCTAAAGTTCATGGAACCTACTGAATTGTTCTACCATCACAGAGCACAGATTTTAATCCAATTCTCCAGACTCCAAAGTCTGTATTATTCCATATCTTACTGCTTATCAAATAAGCATCAACACAGATACTTTTGCTTGTTTGATAGTGAAAAATATAGAAAAGTAGTAAATAAACACTCAAAATACTATCTTCATGGAGCAGCACTCAACATGTTAATAGACTGTCTTTTCTTTTTTACATAAATGAATTACACAGCATGCATGGTTTGTGTACATCACAAATATCTTTTTATGTGGAAAGGAATGACTTGGCCATATTTATACAGCTATGCTGTGGAAAAGCGTACCCCAGGGATGGGGCTGCTATGGGAAGTAGTTCAGAAGTACAGGGAAATGGAGAATTAGAGTAGTTTTTAACTAAGTACTGACACTATCCAACAGTATGAGATAATACCTGGTCCCAGAAGGAGGCAACTCAGATGGGACACAGGTCTACGTTGCAAGTTGTCTCCTGCTCTCCATCCTCAGTACTGGGCTCCCGTTATAGAAAAGATGGTGACTGACAAAGGAAGACCAGCCAGGTCCCCACCCAGCCTGGAGGCATTCTGCCAGAAAGGCTGCTTACATCAATCAGGCAGGGGAAAGAAGGTGGTGGTTAGAACCAGGCAGCCCTGGGGACAGATTCTCTTTCTGCCAGTGTCTAGTTATCTTGTGGCTTTCTTGTCTGAGTCACTTTTAGCCTCAAAAATCTGGAATAATAAATTTGGTTGTGATGATCAGAAAAGATCCAGTGGGCCTTCAGCTGCCTGAGCCCCAAGCACCGCTGGGCCAGGAACTTCGGTGAGCAGGGGGTGCCCAATCTGAAGGCCCCAAAACACAACCACACACACAGTTAGAAGGCACGTTGAAGACACAGGATGACTTTCTGGGATATAGAAAAGCAAGCATTAGAGCCAGTTAGTACGTGAGAAAAGGTTTTGTCAGGGAGATCAGCAAAATATTGAGTTGAACCCTAAATACTCAACAAGTCCTCAGCTAGGCCCCCTGTGAAACGGGGCGGTCAGAGACGGGAGACCCCCAGGCAGCAGAGCAGATGCTTTGAGTGCCAACTAGACCACTCCAGGTGCTATACGTGAGGGCCTTGCCCTCATCCACTGTCCAGATGACCACGGGAATCTATTCATCTCTGGAGAACAGGGCCATCTCCAAATTTAGGGGCCATGAGTCATATTTCTATTGCAGGTGCCTCAATTTGCAAGAAACTCAAGTCTATAGAGATAGCCAAAATGACATACAAGGTATTTTATTTTTTTTTTTTATTTCAATATAGCTGATTTACATTGTTGTGTTAGTTTCTGGTAAACAGCAAACTGATTCAGTTATATGTGTGTGTGTGTGTGTTCTTTGTTAGATTCTTTTCCATTATAAATTACAAATTATAAAGATATTGAGTATAGTAGGTCCTTGTTGATTTTCTATTTTATATATTATAATCTGTATATTTTAATGAAATAGCTGCTAAGATAATGATGTCTGAGTAGAACACAGGAACTTTTGACTTTAGAAAATTAAACACAGAAGGCCTTGCACACATAGAAGATTTCCAACCACTCGAGGAATCAGGGATTGTAGCAGTCTTCATTTGGTTGAGTCATGGAAGATAAAAGGTAAGCAGAAGCCTACTATTGAGTAATAGAAAAATTTCTGATGTTCTTAAGTACACCCAACATAATATTTATGGACATAAAGGGACTTCCTTGGTGTTCAAGTGGTTAAAACTGAGATGCAGTTTTGATCCCTTGCTGGGAAGCTAAGATCTCACATGCCTTTTGCAAAAAATCGAAACATGAAACAGAAGCAATACTGTAACAAATTCAATAAAGACTAAAAATGGTCCACAAAAAAATATCTTTTAAAAAATTGGGGGGCATCAGGAATCACCAGGGGAAAGATTACGGAATATAGGAAGGTTGAAGCTACCAGCAGTTTGCTACACTGGGGCTGAGTAAACTGAGAGACAGCAATCTCTGTGTTCACCAGGTCTCAGTCACAAACACAGGAAAAAGCAGCAGCCAAAGAACAAGGCCTCCCTTAAGGAGAGAAGGAGGTCTGTGCAAGGGCGCAGTTGAGTCCTCCAAAGCCTGGCAGACAGCAGAGATGGTGAGACGAAGGCTCTTAGCAAGGATGCTATTCCCAGAGGCATGGGCAGAGTTAAGGGAGAAACAATGGACAGTGAGGCACCCAGAGACTGGCAACTTCCTTCCCACAAAGCTGAAGGGACCAGAGATGATGAGCCAGAGCCAATGGAGAGCTGGGGTTGTGTCAGCTGCCATCATGGAGGCACCCAGCCAGGGATACAGCACTAAAGCAGGGAGGGAGCAGGGGAGAAATGCCCCCACTTTTCACCTTCTGAACACTGTGTTCCCATTAACTGAACCAACAGAAGGCATCCAGCCAGGAGGCCTAGGAGATAAACTCTTCAGGGATCAGGCTCCCAGGACACACAGGAAAGCAGACCAAGGCCAAGGTGGGGGCCAGGGGTGAAGACAAGCACACACCAACCAGACACCTCCTCCCATTTCAATGTGAGGGCGAGTAAGCCCCTCTTCCTTAACTACACAGATACCATGTAAGGGAGGAGCACAAGAGCTTCCAAAGCAGTGAATATTTACCAAAGAGACGAGTCACTTAAAAGTGAAACTTAATTGCTCGGTCGTGTCCGACTCTTTGCAATCTCTGCCAGGCTTCTCTGTCCGTGGAATTCTTCTCCAGGGGATCTTCCCAACCCAGGAAACTGGTCTCCTGAACTGCAGACAGATTCTTTACTATTTTGGGGCTTCCCTCATAGCTCAGTTGGTAAAGAATCCATCTGCAATGCAGGAGACCCTGGTTCGATTCCTGGGTCAGGAAGATCCTCTGGAGAAAGGAAAGGCTACCCACTCCAGTATTCTGGCCTGGAGAATTCCATGGACTACAGCCCATGGGGTCGCAAAGAGTTGGACATGACTGAGCGACTTTCACTTCACTTCACTTCACTTCTTTACTGTTTGAGCCACCAGGAAAGCCCACAAGTCACTTAAAGAAAGTCCTTAAATTATTGAAAGCGGAATGAAGTTTGCTAAAATACATTTTATTTTTCTCTCTATCCATTGGGTCATTGTAATGAAAATTAGATCAATTACTTTAAAAAAAAACAAGAAGCATTAATAATAAGTTACATTTTCACTTCATAACGTGAGGAAATTTTTTAATCTTCTCCACTTTACACTACGCCCTCTATTTCCAAAAGCAACTGAGCTGACTTAAAGATGAGACATGGCAGAAATGTCCCAATAGAGACAGAAGGAAGAGATTATTTCAGACTCCTGCTGTGAGCAAGCAAATCTTGGTCATTGGTTGATAAGTCACTGACATCTAAAATGGTAATATAGTACATTGAGGTCCATCCTTGATTATTTAAAATAAAAATATAGTTATTTCAGGAAAGGAAATAATTTCTGAAACTCAATACAAATGATAATTATCACAGGGGATCTTCTATAAAGTGTATCCAGTGATATATGGGGGAAAAAAAATCTCTCTTCAGGTTTTCTGAGATAATGAAGCCATGCTCAAGCACAGTATAATTCTGGATGGTTTCACAGTTCCTGGCCTTCTGCTTTTGTCTCCTCCAAAATGTCTTATATCTTTGTTTCACTCCACAAACGTTTCCTAATTTCTTCTGTTAGGAATTATAATTCCTAATCCCTATAATTCTGTTAGGAATAAAAACAATGACTGTTTTTAGCAATGACCCCCAAGCCCTTCCTAGACCATGAAGATCAGCTTGTCAGAAGGCCCTGCTTCATGCAGACTCAGCATCTATCCTCATCTGGCTTCTCTCTGAATATCCCAAACATCCAAATGTGATTTTACATACCTTTGTCTAACCCTTCCTCTCCTAAATTTAATCATTCCAAAACAAAATGTTTCCACAAGTGTCATGCTAACATTTTCCAACCTGCCATCATAATCTTAACTGAACTCTTCCATCAAAGCTATTTTACAACTGCATTCTCTTTGGTATATATCTACATTACATTTGTTGATGTATGTCATCTCCCTACTTTATTATAAACTAAAATATCTGAGGACAGAGACAGCATCCACGTTCACTATTTTTAAGACAGCAAAGGCTGGACACTTAAGAGATGGCCAAAAACTTTATTAAAATAGAGAAAAATGCATTAATAATTCTATTGGGAGGAGAATGCATGCTTTCTTATTTTATTAAAAAATTTTTTGACATCCAAAGGAAAATACCTGAGTTTCAGCAAGCAATTTGCTTAAAGCAATGATCTTGTTTGTGTGTTTCTCTTTTTCAACCATTTTCCCAAGTCTCAGTTAAAAGTTAAATATGTGATTGCAATATTTCCTTCTCCCCACAACACACACACACACACACTCAAACCAGTAGCCTTTCTAAAAAGATATCTGAAGCCAGCACAATTAGAAACCTGACATCAGTGTGCTTTTAGTGAAAAGAGGCATTATCTGGAGATTCATGCCTAATCATTTTTTGGTTTGCAGCAAGAACTTTGACGGGTGACTCCTGGTATGGTTTCCTGGCCACTTGCTACTTTTCCTGTGTAGTTGCATGTTAAACATGATGACTTGCTGTATAGAAGCCATGTGTTGTCATAATGTAACATCATTAAACAAAGTGTTTAGAGCAGTTTTAGCTGAGCCAGAACATGAACAACAAAACCCGCCAATTACAGTGTCATTTTGCGTAGTTGTTAAGGTTTCAAATGTCTCCAACTTTTTCTGGTAGGCCATATTGAGCGTGTCACAGTGAACATCTGAGACGACGATTTGCTAGGCAATGTGCAATCCTCGCTCCTTTTTTTAATATCAGAGAAGAAAGAGTTCTTTATAATAATTTGGCTCAAATGTCTACACACATTGCTCCAGCGTCTGTAGCAGCATGTGTTTCTAGGATTGTTCTGGAAGAGAAAATGCAGAAACAGCAGGGAGCAGAAGATAAACAGGCAATCCGTGACTCATTAAAACCAGCACTGGTAGCCAACATTGTGGAGTGTGTGAAGACCCCAGATCCAACTCGCCTATAAACTTTTTTTACCAGCTGGACTTAGCATCTGTCAGAGTTTGGAAGGAGAGATAATCTGGTACAAATGATTTCAGTGTGTCGCATTTATTAACCTGCCACCTTACATAACTCTGCTGATTGGGAACTCAGGGAAATGTTTGAGCAATGACACAGCTTATTGTTGGAATGTTACAACTTCAGTAATAAAGATGCAAGTTGCTATTTTACAAAAAAAAAAAAAAAAAAAACTATGAAGACCACAGAGCAATTGGAAAATGATAATGAAGCCAAGTTAAAAAGCATCACAGTCTTGAGAAATGTACATGCCAGAAGAATAATTGAAATTCAGTTTGGATTTTGATCCCCTTCGATTCTTTACATCAATTAGGCAGGAAAAGTGTTTTATTTTTTAATAGTTGTCACATTTGTTACACAGCTCTGATGTAAACAAATGCCAAACTGGGAGCATTATCGCATCCTTTTCCAACTACTTACTGTTTTAAATGAGTGATTCACTTCTGTTGTCAAATCCCTGACAATTGCTAGAAGGGCATTTTCTGTTTATTTAGCGTGTTCACAACAGAACTGGAGGGAGAGTATAGGCGGCTTCCGACAGAACCCACGTCCGTTTTTGTCTTTAACAGCTTTGCCTTGGCTCGCTGCTCGTTTAAAGACAAAGAACATTACCCTTGAAGTCAAAAATCACACTAGATAACCTGTTCCCTTTCCATTCCCGGGCTTGGATTGACTTCCTTTTTGCCTCAAAGTTTGTTTATTATTTGATCAATAGGAGAAAAAACACCCCAGAGCCATTTTCCATTTCTTATCCAGTATATGCCAGTCATTTCAAATTAATGGAGATGTTCACACTTTGATACAAAATTTGCACATATCAGCTTATAAAATATGGATAAGCTGGTTTCCTATAACAAAATATAGCCCTGCCATTTCAAAAAATGGAAATTGCAGAGACTTTGGAAAAATATCAGCGGAAGGAATGCTTCACGTTTCACTATGGTTAGCCTATTATTTGTAGTTTTGAAACTTTATTGGTCCCCAATCTAATCTTTTCTGAATATAAAAACATTAACATATGGTTTAACACAGCACAGGGCTGGAAAGTCCATATCCCAAAGGCACATTGTATGCAGGGTGACATTCACACTAAATATCATCCCTCAGGGTCTGTACTCCATTTTACCTGGGATTGGAGAGCCATGAAATTCCCGGAAAAGTTGTTCATGAGTCTGAACCAAATGGTGCACAGGGTACTGAGATGCTAACAGTGTATGCTGCTGCCAAAGGTTGTGGCTCAAATGTCTCTCTAAGTAACATTAAAAATCTGCTGCTTCATGCCTATGAATTTCAATATTTATAGCATTCAATAAAACGGTCCACTGTCAGAGAGAGATGTGCCACTGTGCACTCTCCGAGCAGATGGACGGCAATATGGCACATTTACATGGACCAGCTGTGGAGCGCAGAAAGGGATGCTGGTCAGAGGCAGGGTACAGGCCCCACATCTGGAATTCGAACTGGCCAGCCGCAGTACCCATTGTCAAGTTTCCTTCCGCAGGACGAGCTCTGATTTAGAGCCGCTCACTAGTGTGCCTTAAACTGCATCAAGAGTCCTCATTAACACGAGAGACTAGAGGGAGGTGAGGGCCTGGATCTCCTCTGTTGGGCATCTGTTAGTCTGTGCATGGCACTCTGTACTCGCTTTTAGACGCACCCAGGGGAAGATTCTCTCATGCATGATGCAATGTTCTCTACTTAACTGGTTTTATACCAAAAGAGAGGTTTTATCATAAACAGAGCTACTTTATTTTCACGCTCCCTTTTCAAATAGGTCAGAAAACATATCCTCAGAGAAAGGACAATCCCTAGGACATTTAAAAATTTAGTAGAAATGTCTTATTTTTTTTTCAACTTTCAAATGAAATGTCTTATTTGAGGTAGACTGGATTCAGTTCAAATGCAAGGTAAGAAATTTCTGAAATGTAGCACGCTCTTAGACTAGTTCTCTTCACTGTAGTAACAGATTTCAAACAGAAACAAGAAATGGTTTGTTATGTAAAAAGTACTCTTAAGAAATAACATTCTAGTTTATTTTCATAAAATATTTTCCCTTTAGAGAAAATTCTACTCTCACGCTTTCCTTTTGTAAAACACTTTTCTCCACATTTTTCAATTATTAACTTTAAGATTTACTTGGTCTTCCGTGGCTTGATCTCTTGAAAAGTGGTGGTTCATTTATACCTTCATAACTTGATGATTCCTTTCCTATGACAATCTCTCACATTTATTTCTACCTTCCCTCACTCCCAAGAGAAACACAGATATTTTAAGAAAGTGAGTGAATACAACTAGTCACCAATTGGGTAAGCTAATTTAATCATGTAATTCATAGATATCTTAGAGCTTTGTTATTGAGTAATCATTTCCTTTAAAATCTAAAATAATTCCTTTTATGCAGTTTGACCTCAGTATTTAAAAGCTTTTTGGTTAGAGCTGTCAAAGACGTTCTAAGGGATAATTGATTTCCACCTAGAGGATTCTTTACCAGCTGAGCCATAAGGGAAGCCCAAGAATACTGTGGTGGGTAGCCTACCCCTTCTCCAGGGGTTCTTCCCAACTTGGGAATCAAACCAGGGTCTCCTGCATTGCAGGGAGATTCTTTACCAACTGAGCTATCAGGGAAGCCAAGTAAAAAGCTAACAGGTTAAAGTACTCAGGTTGATTAACTGATGGATGATTGATTGAATGGTGTAGTGTGTTAGTAAGTAATGAATGACTGAATGTCAACTGAAGACATAGCAGCTAAAGTGATGATTCTTTACGATTTGTCATTGTTTAAGACAGTAAACACATGACTATGACTTGTCCTGTGTGGCACATTCCTTAAACTCAAAACCATCTATAAGAAGGACAAAGTGATGAGAAGGAACTGAGCCACACTGGACACTCAGAATTGTAGCAATAAAAGGTTTGGAACTATTAAAAAGAATAGTGATTGGGAAGAGTGTTTGGGTCATGAAGAATGAGCACAAGTTGGCAATCCAATATAATATGCATGATCATAGCAATTTCAAAGAATTCAGTGAGGGAATATTTTAATTTTTCTGTTGTTTTCAACCACAACTCAACTTCTGATTGGTAATTCAACACCCCAAAGATATCACTTTCTTACTTCAACAGAAAATGGCAATATTTAGCCCATCCCATACCCCCTCATAACTGCATGGATTGTGTATAAAACATGTGATAATTATGAATGGAAACGTGGTCTTCCAACCAAGGGATGTATAGAAAGCAAAGTGAATGTGAAGCAAAGTGCGACTAACATGATATGAACATTTTCAAATGGCTACCTCCATCTACAATAGCTGCCTCCTTTCCTTTGAGATGGATACAAGCTTTACCAACACAAATAATCCCATCTCTGCGTGTCCATCAGGCAGACAGAGTTCCAGCATGGTGTTGTCTGGCTCAATGTGTGCTCGTCACGGACTGCTGAATGCCCGACTTTTCCCATCTTGTAGGAGAATTCCACTCCATTGCTCCTGACAAGAGACAAATCTATTTATGCATCCTGCTTTTGGTTTTGAAATATTCAGGGAGATAAGCTTTCCTATGATATTTTTTCAAAAAATTAAATTAGGCAATACTTTAAAAAAATTTTTTTTAATTTTATTGAAGAACAGTTGGTTACAATATTGCATTAATTTCTGTTGTACAGCAAAGTGACTCAGTTGTACACATATTCTATTACATATTCTTTTCCATTCTGGTGTATCACAGATACTGAATATAGTTTCCCATGCTCTACAGTAGGATCTTGTTGTTTATCCATCTTATATATACTAGTTGAGGAAGACAATACTTCAATAACAATTAAATGGCTATAAAGGATGGCACAATTCCATGACCCTGTATAAAAGCAATATTAAGACATCAGGTAGAATGCGTGTATTCTTAGCTTTAAAAAATGTGTGAGTGTGAGTCTGTGTGCATGCGCTTGTGTGTTTTTAAGGAACCATAATATAATAGAGCTTTAAAAAGAGGTGTATCTTATTTAATAATTTGTGATGTTAATTTTAAGTTTGGCAATGAAAGAGAAGAAAATCACTTAGAGAATTTTCTGTTAGAGTTTGTTTCAAATTCCTAAACTCCTGAAGATGAGAAGGAGTTACAGATCCTGAAAGGGGGGACTAACCTTGTGGTATTAAATTAGAATTGGAATTAATAAGTTTATGTTGTCCAGTCACTCGATTGTGTCCGACTCTGCGACCCCATGGACTGAAGCATCCCAGGCTTCCCTATCCTTCACCATCTCCCAGAGCTTATTCAAACTCATATCCATTGCGTTGGTGATGCCATTCAACCATCTTATCCTCTGTCATTCCTTTCTCCCCCCTGCCTTTAGTCTTTCCCAGGATCAGGTTCTTTTCCAATGAGTCAGTTCTTTGCATCAGGTGGCCAAAGTATTGGAACTTCAACTTCAGCATCAGTCCTTCCAATGAATATTCAGGACTGATTTCCTTAAGGATTGACTTGTTTGATCTCCATGCAGTTCAAAGGCCTTCTCCAACACCACAGTTTAAAAGCATCAATCTTTGAGGCTCAGCTTTCTTTATGGTCCAACTCTCACATCCATGCATGACTACTGGAAAAAGCATAGCTTTGACTAGATAGACCTTTGTTGGCAAGATAATGTCTCTGCTTTTTAATACTCTGTCTAGGTTTGTCATATCTTTTCTTCTAAGGAGCAAGCACCTTTTAATTTCAAGGAAATTCAAATTCAAATTAATTTCAATTTTAATTTCACCATCTGCAGTGATTTTAGAGCCCAAGAAACTAAAGTCTCTCATTGTTTCCATTGTTTCCATATCTATTTGCCATGAAGTGATGGGGCCAGATACCATGACCTTTGTTTTATAAATGTTGAATTTTAAGCCAGTTTTTTTACTCTCCTCTTTCATTTTCTTCAAGAGCCTCTTTAGTTCCTCTTCACTTTCTGCCTTAAGGGTGGTATCATCTGCATATCTAAGGTTATTGATATTTCTCCCAGCAATCTTGATTCCAGCTTGTGCTTCACCCAGCCTTGCATTTCATGGTTTCAAAATATATACCTAGGGATAGAAGTAAATATATAAGTGGTAAATTCATGGTTTCAAAATACATACATAGGGATAAAAAAGTAAATATGGATACAAAAGTATGTGTAGGCACATATTCATACATTGATGAATTCCCTAACTCTACTTACTGAGAGAGCCTAGAAGTCATAATACCCATAGCAAAGAGCATGCCTAGGACCCTGACTTAGCTTCTAATTCCATTCTCCACTAAAAGGAGCCAGGGCTCCTTGGAGGGGTCACTGATTCTGGGGCTGGGGAAGGGAAGGACCAGATGAGCCTGAAACATCTTATGTACCAGAAAGCTGGAAGCACTCAAAGAATCCAGGGACATCTGAAAAGGACACAGGAGCCAACTAGATGGAGCTCCCATTGGCCAAACTCAGGACAATTTGAGTACTTAAATGAACAAGGATCATAACATATTAAGACACTGAATAAAATAGAAAATCATGATAACATATAGATAGAAATAAATGAATACATTTGAAGTTTGTAGGTACAAAATAATCACAAAATGTCCTCCACCAAGTATTTATTCATTACCAAGAGGGACAAGATTAACTTTATAGTGGAGAAGACTGGCCACCATCACCTAAACCAAAGTGACCTTCATCAGTGATGGGACAAATTGAAATCATGCATCTTAATGGGAAAAAGCATCACCACTTCTGTGACATTGTTGTCTGACAAATATCACCTGAATCTAATCATAAGGAAACACCAGACCAAGCCAGACTGAAGGATGTTCGACAAAATCAATGGCCTGTAATCTTCAAAAGTAGCAAGGTCATAAAAGTGGAGGAAATACTGAGGAATTTTTCCAGGCTAATGGAGACTAAGTCAAAGAAAGTGAAATCGCTCAGTCGTGTCCGACTCTGCAACCCCATGGACTGTAGCCCACCAGGCTCCTCCATCCATGGAATTTTTCAGGCAAAAGTACTGGAGTGGGTTGCCATTTCCTTCTCCAGGGGATCTTCCTGACCCAGGAATCAAACCAAGGTCTCCCGCATTGCGGGCAGATGCTTTACCATCTGAGCCACCAGGGAAGCCCCATGGAGACTAAAGAGATATGATAACTAAGTGCAAGATGTGATTCTAAAGAGGTACAGCTTTTTTTGATACTTATTTTTATATATTTATTTGACTGTGCTGGGTCTTAGTTGCAGCTTGTGAACTCTTAGCTGTGGCATGTGGGATCTAGTTCCCTGACCAGGGATCGAACTTGGGCCCCTTGCATTGGGAATGCAAAGTTTTAGCCACTGGACCACCAGCTAAGTCCTACTAACAGATACAGTTTTCAAGAGACATTTTTGAGGAAAAGGTGAAACTTGAAAACATCTTGAATGTATCCATGTTAACCATCAGATTCTGATGGTTGCATTGCATCTATGTTGAAGAATGTCCTTGTTTATAGGAAAATCACGCGTAAGTATTAAAGGATGACTGATCATTAGGTGGGCAACTTGCTCTAAATGATTCAGGGTGAGGGTGAAGTTCTTTATTCTGTTTCAACTTCTCTGTAAATTGGTAGTTTTTCAAAACTAAACAAAATATTTAATACCTGTGCATGAGCATTACCTCCAGAGAGTCTGGGTCAGTTTGAGGTGGGATCCAGGCACACGCATTTTCTAGAAGCTCCCTAGTGTATCCATTGTGCAGCCAAGGTTGCACAGAGCTGATGTCTAGGTCCATCAGCCTAGACAGTAAACCAACCCTCTCACTTTATGAAAGATGCCAGGCCAAAGATTGTGCAGCTGGCCGAACGGCCTCCAAAACTCAGGTTTTCAGATTTCTAGTTGATTCATTCATTCATTTGATTGATATAATATTTACAAGGCCCTGTGCTAGATATTTTGGACAAAACAGTAAAACACTTGTGTTTGTGATAGTAATAGTGCCTTCTCTTACGTAAGATTTTATTGCTTGTAAAATATTTCAATATTTCTTTCAGTTGTCAAAGCAATTCACTTGAGTATCATTACCTCAGTTTTATAGACAAGGAAACCAAGATTACAATGAGTGATATCCTGTGTCAGGGCCAGGACTTGGGTCTGCTGACACCTAAGCCAGGGTTTTCCTACCACACTCCACTAGTTTAACAGAAGACAGCAAATGTTTAATGTCAGATGAGTAATAAAGAGCCATAGGCATTCTGGGAACAGATAAGAACTTGAGGTCCCTCCACATGCAGTATTGGAAAGAACTTCATAAAGGAAGCAAGATGTAAGCTGCAAATTCAAAGCTAGCTCAGTAAGTCCATCTAAGCAGATAGAAAAGTAGTCATTCTAGCTGGACAAACAGGGTATATAAGCAGAGGGCAAGAAGCAAAAAGCTCCTGGTCTCGTGGGAGATAGTGATAAAGCAGTTTGGGTAGAAGAAAGAGTTCACATCAGAGAAAAATTCCTATCAAAAAGTTTCTATGAGCAAAGACAGCACATATTTTTAGATAATTCACAGCTTCCAACAGGCAACTACAAGTTGACTCCATGAAAACCTACCAGGGAGAAGCTGGTCACATCTAACTGCAAAGCAGACAGAAATGCAATCTCTAGCTACATAGTCAAGTACCCAGGGAAAGGGGGGAGGGGTAATTTTCGTCATGTTGGTACTGTCGGAAATCATAATTCAATGTGTATACTTTAAACAGTTTCAGTTCAGTTCAGTCACTCAGTCTTGTCCGACTCTTTGCGACCCCATGAACTGCAGCACGCCAGGCCTACCTGTCCATCACCAACTCCTGGAGTTCACTCAGACTCACATCCATCAAGTCAGTGATGCCATCCAACCATCTCATCCTCTGTTGTCCCCTTCTCCTCCTGCCCCCAATCCCTCCCAGCATCAGAGTCTTTTCCAATGAGTCAACTCTTCGCATGAGGTGGCCAAAGCACTGGAGTTTCAGCTTTAGCATCATTCCTTCCAAAGAACACCCAGGACTGATCTCCTTTAGAATGGACTGGATGGATCTCCTTGCAGTCCAAGGGACTCTCAAGAGTCTTCTCCAACACCACAGTTCAAAAGCATCAATTCTTTGGCTCTCAGCTTTCTTCACAGTCCAACTCTCACATCCATACGTGAAAAACCATAGCCTTGACTAGACGGACCTTTGTTGGCAAAGTAATGTCTCTGCTTTTGAATATGCTATGTAGGTTGGTCATAACTTTGCTTCCAAGGGGTACGCGTCTTTTAATTTCATGGCTGCAATCACCATCTGCAGTGATTTTTGAGCCCCCCAAAATAAAGTCTGACACTGTTTCCACTGTTTCCCCATCTATTTGCCCTGAAGTGATGGGACCAGATGCCATGATCTTAGTTTTCTGAATGTTGAGCTTTAAGCCAACTTTTTCACTCTCCTCTTTCACTTTCATCAAGAGGCTTTTTAGTTCCTCTTCACTTTCTGCCATAAGGGTGGTGTCATCTGCCTATCTGAGGTTATTGATGTTTCTCCCGGCAATCTTGATTCCAGCTTGTGCTTCTTCCAGCCCAGCATTTCTCATGATGTACTCTGCATAGAAGTTAAATAAGCAGGGTGACAATATACAGCCTTGACGTACTCCTTTTCCTATTTGGAACCAGTCTGTTGTTCCATGTCCAGTTCTAACTGTTGCTTCCTGACCTGCATATAGGTTTCTCAAGAGGCAGATCAGGTGGTCTGGCATTCCCATCTCTTTCAGAATTTTCCACAGTTTATTGTGATCCACACAGTCAAAGGCTTTGGCATAGTCAATAAAGCAGAAATAGATGTTTTTCTGGAACTCTGTTGCTTTTTCCATGATCCAGTGGATGTTGGCAATTTGATGTCTGGTTCCTCTGCCTTTCCTAAAACCAGCTTGAACATCTGGAAGTTCACGGTTCACATATTGCTGAAGCCTGGCTTGGAGAATTTTGAGCATTACTTTACTAGCGTGTGAGATTAAGAAGCTGCAAAATAAATATCTCAAAGGAGCTGTTAAACAGCCTGGTTTTTTTATTTTCCTCTAGGGAAGAGATTACATCCTATATACTTAAAGGAAGTGATAAAGTCCTATGTTCAAATAATTCACCATTTTTCCATTTGACTTGCAGCCCAACCCAAGACTTAAATAACATCAATGATATTATTAAGATCTAAGAAGTCACCTCTGATCTACAGATCACACACTCGCATCCTACAGGTTGGAAGATGTTCCCAGACATAGTTCATTACTATGGTACAGCATATAACTTTTCCTGAACAATGAAGAAAAGGGAACATGACATTGACATGACACTGAAGTCGCTCAGTTGTGTCCTACTCTTTGAAATCCCATGGACTGTAGCCTACAAGTCCATGGGATTTTCCAGGCAAGAGTACTGGAGTGGGTTGCCATTTCCTTCTCCAGGAGATCTTCCTGACCCAGGGATTGAACCCAGGACTCCTGCATTGTAGGCAGACGCTTCACCGTCTAAGCCACCAGGGAAGTCCAAAAAAAAAAGGGAATTCTAACCAAAATACAAGACTGTCATTTCCACTTTGCAGCTGGGGCAGGCACTAAGTTCACCACAACCTCTGGCACAACCTCCTATCTTTCATCCACACTGCTCTGGACCTGGTCCTTAAACACACTGTGTTTTTAAGGCATGGATCATATATCATGTAACCAACCCACTCAAACCTTAGGTTCAACGTGAATTGTGGTGCCAAGAAATGCTGTCACGGGGAGTAGGGAAGTGGGGTATTTATTCTCCACAGGATTTACCCTTTCATGGGCTTACTTCCTCTTCACTGTTAACTGTGGATTTCTTTTTTATTTAATTTTTCTAACAATTTTTTACTTTATTTTTTGATACTCTTTACTATAATTTTTGCTAAGTATTGAGTTGTCACTTTAGATAAAAATCTAGATTCACTGAGACTGGTACTTTCCATCAATATTAAATGTAAGAACTATAGCCATATAGAGTAACATGAAGTAAAATTTTAGACAAATCTCAATAAAATTTGTAATTTTTCAGACAAATTACAGAAATTGAACAATTTTATACCTTCTCTAAGTTAGTTTTTAACATGCAGTCTCACTGACTCATTAAAATTAAAGCTTGCCTGATAAATTCTTGCTAAGTCGCTTCAGTCGAGTCCGACTCTTTGCAACCCTATGGACCATAGCCCACAAGTCTCCTCTGTCCACTGGATTCTCCAGGCAAGAATACTGGAGTGGGTTGCCATGCTCTCTTCCAAGGGATCTTTCCAACCCAGGGACTGAACCCAGGTGTCCTGCATTGCAGGCAGATTCTTTACTGTCTGAGCCATGAGGAAAGCCCAAGAATACTGGAGTGGGTTGCAGTGCCCTCCTCCAGGGGATCTTCCTGGCCCAGGGATTAAGCCCGTATCTCTTATGTCTCCTGCATTGGCAGATGGGTTCTTTACCACTAGTGCCACCTGGGAAGCCCCTGATAAATTCTCATAAAGTCAAATGACGGATTACTGCCTCAGCAAACACACAAAACTGTACTCTTAAGCCAGAGGTAAATTATTTGTGGTTCTTAAGTCTCACTGGCCCTTATTATTGTAAATGCAATCAATCAGAAGAAAAAAAATCCATAATCATCTCATATGAATCAGCATTACCATGTGTGTTATCAACGTATAACGACATGATTTTCAGCCAGGATTCAAATTTAGCACAATTAGAGGAATCATCAGGTAATAATTTATGTATCTGAAGAGTTTAGTGTTATGAACATGAAGAAATCTTCAGATGCCCAGGTAAAACGTTGAAAAGGATGGAAATGGAACACATATTACTTGGAAATACAGTTTAAAGTATTTTTGCTGTTAGAAAAATTCAAGGAAGTTTTAAAAGTCTTTAAAAATAAACTCACTGAAAAAATGAATTCACAATGAAGCTTGGATAAAGAAAGAATAGAGATTGGAAATTCTGCCACAAGGATAAATATTGGCTAGTTGGGCATCCCTGATGGTTCAGTAATAAAGAATCCACCTGCAATGCAGGAGCCATAGGAGATGTGAGTTCTATCCCTGGGTCAGGATGATCCCCTGGAGAAGGACACAGCAACCCACTCCGGTATTCTTGCCTGAAGAATCCCATGGACAGAGGAGCCTGGCAGGCTACAGTCCATAGAGTCCCAAAGAGTCAGACACGACTGAAGCAACTTAGCATGCACGCACTTAATCTAGTCAGAAAATGGATTAATCTGAGTGCCTTAAAAAACAAGCTTTTTCTTTCCTTTATTGTTTTTTCCTTTGCTGTTGTTTTATGTAAGTAATTTCTTTTCTTTTTTTAACAGTCCCTTTATCCAGTTTTCCGCTGAGTGAAGCAACAGACTAGACTGTAACTTAAACCCATCATGTGGGCCCAAAAGTTGTGATTTGGGCCAAATCCTTTGAAAATGTACTGTATGCATTCATTCTCCAGAGCTCAGTTCAAACTCCACTGATTAAAAAGATTATGTTAAACAGAGTATTGATTCTCTGCTCTCCCTGAGCTGTCAGAACTCATCCTTTGCCCTTATAAATTTGAGCTAGTGTTTGGTTTTGTTTGGGAAGAGAAAGAAATAATATAACAAAAAACACACAGGGGAAATCCAACACAGCCATCATTAATGTGCTAAATTATTTCTAATATCTATCACCCCCCTAAGTCCATGATGACACTCGTTTAGCATAGCAGTAAAGCTGTCTTTATCTCCTGAGATAGAGCAGAGGAATGGCATTTGCATTTGACGTCCACTGATAGAAACAAAACATTAAAATGCTATTTGGTAAGTCTGCAAAAGTGCAGGGGCGCAAAGTCGTCTTCTTTTTCAGATGTCGTTCCTTACAGAGTCTCCTTAAGAGAGCTCAGTAGGGTGTGACCATATTGCTCCCCGTGGTCATCATATGGTTTGCCCACGCAGACGCCGAATTGTTTTGTGGATGTGAAATATTGTACGTTACCCCGAGAGCCATGGAGCCAGTGGAGCCAGGAGCTGTTGTTGAGACTGACAGTTACATTGTGTTCCTGAATAGTGAAACGGCAGAATCAAAAACACAAATGGACCCAGACAGAATGTCCTGACCTTTAAGAAAAAGCCTGATTGGATATGGTGTAAAACTTGCCTTCATCTCCCTCCATAATCCATTACACCTTTCTTAACCTACTTTCTCAGGGCAGACCGCTCACAGATGAGCTTCTCTTAAATTCTTTATATGAAATTATTTGTGAGGGGGAGGAGGAACCTAGGAGCACTGCAGTAAGTAGCTACCTCTCCCAAGAGAATTGTTTCTTGGTAGTTATTTTATATTAACACTGTTCAAAGACAACATCAGTGACAAATGGTGTTATTTTTATTGATCTAAGCGTATTGATATTTATAACTGTACTTAAAAAATGAAGACAGATGCCCAGATATGGGAATGGATATATAATCAGCACTTCCAAGCAAATATCATTTAATTGTCTTTAAATTTATAAATCACTGTTCTCAGTCACTATTCACTGTATTGCCAACACCTTCAAGGAGTCTAACTAGAAAATAGCAAATGAGCAGAAGAGTAGAAAGTGGCTGATTTCTCATTCCTCTCTATAAATTTTTTTGTGGATTAAGCTTATAAAATAATTCTTTATGGTAAAACTTACTAATTGCTTGATAAGGGTTGATGTAACTCGTTTTTTTTCAATTTATATATGAGACTCTTTTAATTGTTACCATTTATAAGGTTGATGCTGTTCATGTGCGAAGATACACGTCATGAAATCCAGGGTCTTACACAGTCTGATACAAGTGCCACACGGTAAGTTGAGACAAAAGTCTTAGAGCACAACTGAAATAATTAACATTACTCATTAATAATTTATTTCTGCAGGCTTAGAGGGGGAAAGTGAAGTCAAATTTAGACCATTAGGAAAAGTGAATTTCAATACCCAAATAGTCCAGATGCATGTTTGCAGGAAAAAAAAATTCTTTATTCTTGCTAATAGATTTTTTTTTCTTTACATGTATTTTCTAATAATGTTGCCACTTAGCACAACCCTGTGGACACACAGCAGCCTTTTTAAGGCTTTTCTGTCTTTCTCCTCCTTTCTCCTATTCTTCTCCCGATTTCTAGGCTGCCCTTCTGCTAACAAAACCTCCTCCCTAAGTTAATATATTTGATATCAATGGTTTCTTACTGTATAAACATTTACCACTTGTAGATTTGTAATACATGGTTTGAAATATTGACAAGATTATTACATGTATAGATAGATTTAATCTGTCTCAAAAGACACAGAGATTTAATGATTTATCCTACTTTTTAACTCTGAACTTCTAAAAGTCTGATAATTTCACTGGCATTTTTTGCATCTCTGTTATACGAGAGGAAAGCCTCTTCTAACTCAATTAGCATGCTTAAGAATGGGTTTGGTTTTGTGCTCCCTTAAAGTCAAGTAAATGGATGCACGGCATGTCTTTATTTCAAAAATAAAGCTGAACAATTAAATCCCGTGTCTCTTTGCTCAGCTTTTGTCTCCCACTTGCTGCCTTGGGATGTAATGGTGACGAAGTCAGTTCACATCAAGCACTGTGGTAACAGGCATGGCAGAATTCCTTGTTTTTGCTCAATCAGTCTGTGTTCAAACTATCAGTTTGATTTATTTGTCCACATTGACCCTTATTCACCACTTAATTATCCTCGTATAATGTTTCAAGAGGCTCCTGACACAAGGAGAAAGACAATTGTCGATGTTCTGGGAAACAACTGTTGACCTGATGGGCCCAGATGAAGCTTGTGGGTCGAAGGTTGTTTGCTTTTGGAAGGACCCACATCTCATGCCTCGGAGCTGCAGCCAGAGCCACTCACTGTGGGTGCCAACGGCCTGCCCATCAAGCTGTGAATCAGCTTATCAGAGTGTGCTGACCATCACCACAGAATGCTCCCAACATCTCGCTCCAGCAGTCTCTCAAAATTCCCTGATATGCTTAGGGTAGTATTAGAGGGAAGATGCAGAGCAAGACACCCTCGCAAACACACACACCCAGAGACACATATACACTGCACTTTGATGTCAGCAACATCTTTATAGGTATATATATGGCTACTGTTGTGAGTGGAAATACATTTTCTCACTTTATGTCTAAACAGGAAGGGTTTCAGAATCACAGATGTAAAATCAGAAATATTACAAACACTGATTTGCTTCATATTGTGACAAATCCCTAAGTCCCTGCTAGCAAATCATAGGAATTCTTACTTTATTAAAAAGCATATCTGTCTTTTACATTTTGCCAGAAACATCATAGATGGTGAGAAGTTTAATTTAAAATTAAGGAAATTCATTCAAAACTTTTGAAATCAGACAAATCTTCTACATCCAAAACCACTAAAATTTAAATGTAAATAAAATAAATGATAGCTGAAAACACAGACAATAAATATTAAAATTTATAGAAAAATGGCACATAGAAATATGAAAGTGTGGTCTTATATTTATGAAGTGGTTTTCTATAAAAGTTTGAAATTCTTTTCTGGCAAATTGAGTCCATATTTCATTTGGCTCAATCATTGTATACATAAATGCTTTTTATAAAAACTTCCAACTCGGTTTGTCATTTTAATTTTTCACACATTTTCCTCTCATTTGGTATGTTCTCCATCTTATTAAATTTTGTCTCCATGGTTACCAATGTAAACTGACAGAATAAGTGTTTTTCATCAATTAAAAATGTTCATAAATGCCATTTAAACCTAATATTTAGAAAATCACTCAGGAATTCATGATCTGATACAGCTTCCATTTGGTGGTGATTTTTACCTTTTTGTGTCTAAGACTTTCTTTCTCTATAATGAATATGTGATTTCTAATGTTGCCACACAGAAGCAATATCACAAGAATTGGATAAATTCCAGGCAACGTTTTCAAAATGAAAAACATCAACTATTTTTAAAAGCTACTTGGTAGGAATTTTCATTTCTATGTCTGGAGAAGTATTTTCAGAACCCCTTTGGCTTCTCGGGTAGCTCAGACAGTTAAGAATCTGCCTACAACGCAGGAGACCTGCGTTCAATTCCTGTGTTGGGAAGATCCCCTGGAGAAGGGACTGGCAACCTACTACATACAGTAGGCTTGCCTGGAGAATCCCATGGACAGAGGAGCCTGGGGGGCTACGGTACATGGGGTCCCAAAGAGTTAGACATGACTGAAGCGACTTAGCCACACATCCTCAGTAAATATTGAAGCCTTTCAGCTCTGGGATAACATAAGTCTAGAAATAAAGTTGTGCTTCTAAAGGGCTGAAGAAATGCAAAGAGACAAAGTGGGTGGGCAGAAGGAAACCCTCAGGTGGAAAACGTGGCTATCCTGTCCTTCAGATCAGGGCACCATCCTTCCAATGGGTTCGGTCATTTGCTGCTGGAGAAATCACTCCACCTCTTCCTCTGGCCACAAACACATGGGACGGAGATGATGCTCAGTAAGAAAGCCAGTAAGGAGGTGAGGAGGTGCCCAGCAAGGCATTGTTTCAACATGGAATCCTGCTTCTCCCTCTGCTCTGGACTCCAATACCAAGACATTTTCACATCGTATTCCAATAGAAATGATGGAAATACAAACTTCCCTGAAAAAGCAGCCATCTTTAATTTTTTTAAATTTTATCTCACTCTTCCACTCTTAGTTCCTTTCCCCAGAGAATATTTTTTTAATCTGAAAAAAATTTTTTTTCAACTCTTATAGCTACTTATACCTGTTTCCTTCAAAAACAGATGTGTCAAAGTTGTACTTCCAACAGCTCAAGGATTCTCTGACAGACCTACTTTTGCATCTGTCAGCTTCATGCTGCTAGTGATTAAAAACAGAACACAAATGTAAAAGCAACCAGGAGGAGAAAGAGTAGGCAGGAGCCACAGAAGCAAGCACACATTTTAGTAAAAGTGCTTAACAAACTCCCACCAGCATAAACCTTTCCAACTAATTGAATAGTATGAACCTTACCAAGAAGATAGGAAGGCATAGGACTCTGAAAATAATTCTAAATGTACCAGAGTATTTTGAGTTATTAATGATAAGGTTAACACTTTGCTCCATTTGTCTTTTGATAGAATAAAATTTCAATAGACTACTCTTTGGCCCTCCCTAAGACAAGTGGATAAGTAATATTTGAGAAACTTGCTTTGTTTCAGGAACTGTATGAAATGTGTTGGTAACCTGAAAGCTCAAAGACTTGACTTCCCTACTTAACACCAGTGTGCCCTCGCAAAGTTATTTTGTCAGAGACCCAGTTTCTTTATCTGTAAAATGGGAACTTTAGTGTTGGGCAAATAGAGTGAAAAGATCTAAATCCATCACCTAACTCACAGCTGCCACAAAGAAAGTATTTTCCTTTCTACGTAGTGCAAGTGTGATCATCTTTTCAAGGCTGAACTAACACAGGCTTTGTTGTTGTTGTTCAGTCGCGAAGTCACCTGACTCTGTGATCCCATGGACTGCAGCATGCCAGGCTTCCCTGTCCTTCACTATCTCCTGGAGTTTGCTCAAACTCAAACACATCCATTGAGTCAGTGATGCCATCCAACCATCTCGTCCTCTGTTGCCCCCTTCTCCTCCCGCCCTCAACCTTTCCCAGCATCAGGGTCTTTTCCAGCAAGTCAGCTCTTGGCATCAATGGCCAAAGTATTGGAGCTTCACTTCATCAGAAGCATCAGCCCTCCCAATGAATATTCAGGACTAATTTCCTTTAGGATGGACTGGTTTGATCTCCTTGCTGTCCAAGGGACTCTCAAGAGTCTTCTCCAGCACCACAGTTCTAAAGCATAGGCTTAGGGAAGGTAGTCAGAAAATAAACACAGGCCTGCTGGAATTTTAACCATGCTCTTTGCATGGTCCCATTTGTCTATGCTCCTCCCTTGATGGCCACCATAATAAGATGAAAAGTTAGCTACAACACATGTGTGTTTATGAGTAGATATGTTACAGATGGAGGTGAGGAATAGGAAGAGATAGAAAAATATGCTTGTGACAGTGTATCCTACCTTTCTTCTTGGAAGCCATGGGACATGGCAAACTCCTGACTGGAGGTGTTGGAAGAAAAACAATGGTACACAGTGTATTGGTTTAAGACAACGGTTCTGACGGGGCTGGAGAACATAGCGGGCATCTGGCAACGTCTAGACACATTTTTGGTTGTAACAATGGAGGAAGAGGCATTACTGTCACCTGGTGGCAGAGGCCAAGGCTGCAAAACATCCTACAATGCACAAGACTGCCACCTACAACAAAGAATTATCCAGCCCCAAGTGCCAGTAGCACCGAGGTTGAGACATTCTGACTTCAAGTGAAAACTCCAATAAGAAAAATCACCTTTTTCTCTGTAATGACATCTTTTCATAATACTCTTTTTATATGCTGGCAATAACACTTGGTGGAAGTTTGCTCACTACACAAATTCTGAATTGTGAGAAGATTACAATGGTTCTGGGGGAGGATATTAAGCTTTTAAATACATGTAATATCTCTAATACTGGAATGAAGACTTCTCTGAAATAACTGGTATTTGAGTAATTGGTAAGTTGTAAATTGTGAATGATACTATAAAATCTTCAATGTTGGGCTAAAATAAAACAGTAAAATTTTCTTGCTATTTTTCTTGTTTCTGTTAGGAAATTCAGAATTCCTTGCCTTAGAGTATTTAGATTCTGGGGATTTATAACAAACCTAGCATCCAAAATAGATGAAGTGTCACAGAAAACAACACAAGATGAAGACATGAACTTAAGAACCTGCTAAATCTTACATGTTTAAGGTTCAAATGTTTTGTTTAAAGCTTGTATATTTTATTCAACTTTTTTCTTTCCTGTAAAGCACAGATACTGAACCCAAACAAGGTTATGCAAATAATATTGTACAGAGAACAAGAATAGATTTCATTTATGGTTTAGTAGCATGTCAAAACCAAAATGAGCATTAGATGTACACTCATTTAATGAACTCCACAGTGTAAGCACCGCTAGCTTGCTTATTGAAAATCAACTACTCTTGAAGGAAAAAAATAAAGATTCTTCATTTCCTTATCTTACATAAGTCTTTTGAATACAAAAAATAAAAAGCATTGAGACTGAGTGTTCAGTAGAGTCTGTAACGTTGACCCCAAAGTTCAACATTGCATTGTTATGTTTGAGTCTCTGTTGATGGCAGAGGGGCTGCTGTCTCCCAGAATATAATAAGAAAAATCAAGCTGTATTTTCGATGTCACAATTCTTATAAGCAAAATTTTAAATACACTTTTAATTAAAAAAAAAAAAAGCCTATGAACCTGTAATACTTTCTGGTTGGAATGGACTGATGAAAAACCATTAATTGTTTTGTATGGAAAATTTATGACCGCAAAGTCAGTGTATATCAAAGAGTTTGGCCAAAGAACACCAATAAAGCATTCACCTACTGGGTTATGTTAAAACAGGGCAAGATAAAAGTAAAGTTAGTTCATTTCTTCCCATCACAACAAAAAGGTTGATGAAGAACATACTTGATATCAAACAGAGCTTCCTGCTGGCTTCAGTTACCTGAGAGTTTGGAGCCTGTGGTTTGAATAATGTTTTCCCTACAATAGAAATGACAGCAGAAGTGTGGAGAGACTGATGGGGCTTCCTGCAGGCTCAGCTTTTAGAGTTCAAACTCATTCTTTATTCTCAAGTAGAAACGATAACAAATGTGCAAATAAATAGTCACTGATCTTCTGATGTTCTTTTCTTGGTGCTGGGAATTACATAACAGTTCACTCAGCAGAGGTGAGCTAACTGCCTCAAACTGCATCCCAGAATTATATGCTTTCAAAAGAGCAAAGAATCACTTTTTTTTTCATAATTTCACTGGAAAATAAATATCTGTTTATGAGGTTCCTGAAGAAATAGGGTTTAGGCAGCTGGAGCATTAACTAAAGATGCTTTGATGATGAAAAACATAAAACCTACAATACTAATAGACTTCATATAGTTGCATAATTTCTAACGTTAATAACTATGGCTCTGGCTCCTCAATTCTAGAAAACATTTTGCCGTAATAAAAAAAAATTTAGTATAAAAAGTTCAATATCAATATGAAATACAATACCTATACTAGCATTCATACTTTTTTCTAAAAGGACCCTTGGATATGAAAGAAGTATCTACTTGATTGCTCAAGTAGTTGGCTACTATATAAACATTTATCTTATTTTCAAACACGTCAATAAAAGGACTTAAGACAATACATTGTATAATCTTATACCTTATCCTCTAACTGTATAGCCATTTAAACACAAATTATATTAATTATCAGTCCAATTTTTGAAATCTACATGTGTTTCTATGATCAAGCAGTTATGTTTCAAGTAATGCCCAGAGGGAAATACTTTAGCTTCTGATAAATTCGTCTTTAAGTTACAAGAAAGTGAAAGTCGCTCAGTAGTGTCAGACTATTTGCGACCCCGTGGACTGTAGCCTGCCAGGCTCCTTTGTCCATGGAATTCTCCAGGCATGAATACTGGAGTGGGTAGCCATTTCCTTCTGCAGGGGATCTTCCCAACCCAGGGATCTAACTCAGGTCTCCCACACCGCAGGCGGATTCTTCACCCTCTGAGCCACCAGGGAAGCCCGAGTTACAAGAAAAAGGAGACAAAATTCTGGCCTGAGTCTGAGAGCAGTAATGAGTGACCACCAGAGGGCAGCATCCTCCAATGGCTGTGGGTAGGAGAGGGGAGCGAGACTAGGATGGAATCTGTGGTGGTTAGCTGCATCCACTTTCATACACTGGAGAAGGAAACGGCAACCCACTCCAGTGTTCTTGCCTGGAGAATCCCATGGATGGAGAAGCCTGGTAGGCTGCAGTCCATGGGGTCGCACGGAGTCGGACACGAGTGAAGCGACTTAGCAGCAGCAGCAGCAGCAGCAGCTGCATCTAGTTAGAAATTCAAAGCCTCATACTGTTTACTGATTTTCCCCTCTCCAAACCCAGAAATGTGAGAACAAGGATTTTTTTCCCTCCAACTTAAAAAAGTGAAAAAAAAAAAAACGTGAAAGAAATTCCAAAGTAGAAATAATAACACTATAGCCCTTGCCCAGCACTGTTCTAAGTGCTTGATGTATATTAATTCATTTATTACACATAACAGCCCTGAAATGTGAATAATTATTACCCCTAATCTTATAGATGAGGAAACTGAGGCACAGGGAGCATCAGTCACTTGCTCAAGTCACGCAGTGGAGCTGGATTCAGACCAAAGCAGTTGGTTCCTGAGTACAGGCACTGGACATCTCTACTAGAACAAAGACTTATCAGAAAGCTCGCTTTTTATTTTGTATTAGGCTGGATCATTAGGCTTCTCTGATAAGCTATAAGTCAGACACTAATTTCTTCTCTATCATCTTGAAAGATACAATTCCATTTTTCTCTTCAGTTCAGTTCAGTCGCTCAGTCATATCTGACTTTTTGCGATCTCATGGACTGCAGCACACCAGCCTTCCCTATCCATTACCAATTCCCAGAGCTTACTCAAACTCATGTCTGTCGAGTCAGTGATGCTATCCAACCATCTCATCCTCTGTCGTCCCCTTCTCCTCCCGCCTTCAATCTTTCCCAGCATCAGGGTCTTTTCAAATGGCAGGTAGCCAAAGTATTGGAGCTTCAGCTTCAGCATCAGTCCTTCCAATGAATATTCAGGACTGATTTCCTTTAGGATGGACTGATTGTATCTCCTTGCACTCCAAGGGATTCTCAAGAGTCTTCTCTAACACCACAGTTCAAAAGCATCAGTTCTTCAGCACTCAGCTTTCTTTATAGTCCAACTCTCACATCTGTACATGACTACTGGAAAAACCATAGCTTTGACTAGACAGACCTTTGTTGGCAAAAGAATGTCTCTTCTTTTTAATATGTTGTCTAGATTGGTCATAGCTTTTCTTCCAAGGAGCAAGTGTCTTTTAATTTCATGGCTGCAGTCACCATCTGCAGTGATTCTCCATAATAATAATCCATTGGTACATTAAAAAAAAAATCATTCTGTATATCCTTGAAATCCACACTTTACAGGTATATCTATCCTATTGCTGCTACTGCTGCTAAGTCACTTTAGTCGTGTCCAACTCTGTGCCACTCCATAGACAGCAGCCCACGAGGCTCCCCTGTCCCTGGGATTCTCCAGGCAAGAACACTAGAGTGGGTTGCCATTTCCTTCTCCAATGCAGGAAAGTGAAAAGTGAGAGTGAAGTCGCTCAGTCGTGTCTGACTCTTCATGACCCCATGGACTGCAGCCTTCCAGGCTCCTCCGTCCATGGGATTTTCCAGGCAAGAGTACTGGAGAGGGTTGCCATTGCCTTCTCCAGGACTTATCAAAGAGAATGAGGTCCATTTGGGGTTTTGAGTTTTCTTTTTTTTTTTTTAATGAATTTATTTTAATTAGAGGCTAATTACAATATTGTAGTGGTTTTTGGCATACATTGACATAAATCAGCCATGCGTGTACATGAACTGTACACCCATCCTGAACCCCTCTCCCACCTCCCTCCCCATCCCACCCGTCTGGGTCATCCCAGTGCACCAGCCCTGAGCACCCTGTCTCATGCATCAAACCTGGACTGGTGATCTGTTTCACATATGATAATATACATGTTTCAATGCTATTCTCTCAGATCATCCCATGGTTTTGAGTTTTCAAAAGGCAGAAACCTAAATGTGCACAAAAATAAGACTAGAGCCTTGGGCAGCACTGGGCTTATAAACTTGTTAGACCAACAATTTACATATGGGGATAAAGAAAGAATATCCACAAAGGATTTAATATATTATTAAATCCTCAATATGACATTGAAAAAAGTGACTAAAGAATGATTGATTCCAAGTTAAAATATGAAAAGAAAAGTACAAATAAACCTGATTAATCAAAAGTATCAAACCAAAACAACTTAAAGTTCCAACTCTTATAGATGAGAGAAGCTTCAAATTGCTATGAATTAAATCTGAACTATTGAGTAAGCTAAAAATTTTCCCCACTCATTCACTCATTTTATTCCTTTGGCTATTATGAAGAGTTAGAGACAGAATGAGTGACCTCCTTGTAGAGCCTTGAAATACAAGTATGATTTTTCTAGAAGAGGCAAAGAGGGACAGCTTCCTAGCAAAGGGATCAACAAAAGTCAAATCCAGGAAGACTTGGCTTCCCAGGTGTCTCAGTAGTAAAGACTCTACCTGTCGATGCAGGAGACGCAAGAGATGTTCGATCCCTGGGTCAGGTAGATCTCCTAGAGTAGGAAATGGCAACCCATTCAAGTATGCTTGCCTGGAAAATTCCTAAGACAGAGGAGCTGGGCAGGCAACAGTCCATAGAGTTGCAAAGAGTTGGACACAACTGAGCACGCACACGCAAGAGAAGTAATGTCTCCAGAACATGCATGAGTTGGGAATTAGAAAATGTGCTAGTTAATAGTGTGCTAGTTAATAGTGCATCAGTCTCCACTCAGCAGAAGGACCAAAAGCACTCAAATAGCTAAATCAGACCTTTTTGAACACAAGCACATGCTGGGAAAGATTGAGGACAGGAGGAGAAGGGGACAACAGAGGATGAGATGGCTGGATGGTGTCACCGACTCAAAGGACACGAGTTCGGGTAAACTCTGGGAGTTGGTGGTAGACAGGGAGGCCTGGCATGCTGCTGTTCATGGGGTCGCAAAGACTCAGACACGACTGAGCGACTGAACTGAACTGACATGCCCCTCAAGCATTTTGAGTGCCTACTATGTTCAAGGCACTGTGTTGGGAGCTGGGTAATCACAGACCAAAGAGAGATGATACCTGCTTTCAAGAAGTTCGCAGTTGTACAGCAAAAGGGTAGAGGGGACCATAAAACAAATCATTGCCCTGCAGTTGAGACATTCTCGGGAAGAGCTTCTATATTAGAGAAATAGGAAACTAGTCATTCAGAAGGATTCCCAGCTGTTTTGTTCTCTGGAATTCTCAGAGTTAGTATGCTCTTCCTTTCTTCCCCACTTCTAGAGAATTTAATATATTCTTAAAGACTCATTTTTCTGAGAAGTTCACTAACTCTTCCCTCACCTCAGCTCTTAATAATCCCGGGGCTACTGAGGACTTGTAGTGATCCTGTTTGTGAGATAAATTGTGTGAGACTGAATTGAGGAGGAATACAACTGTAGGTGGGTTACTGCATGTGATAGAGGCCATTATTTGTTCATAACTGTTTATTTCCTCCCTCCCCTTGCCACGCTCACTGATGAGCATCGTATACTTCCCTACCCCAATGACTGTGAGCTCGACCAAGATACTCCCTTCAGCCAATAAGATCTTACAGGACATATGCCAATTCCAAACAGAATTTTTAAGTGTTCATGATAGAGCTCTGCCACCCTTGAAGTTCTGCCCTTGACCATGAGACTAGTAAACCCCAGATAAAGCTGCTATCATGATATGCACATTTCTGGTCAGCAACTAAGAAAGGGAAGCAAAGACTGAGGTTCAGAAAAAAAAGACGTTTCATGATCAAGTCAGGTTTATCCCAGGGATGCAAAGACTCTTCAGTATATACAAAGCAATCAATGTTATACACCATATCAACAAACTGAAAGATAAAAACCATATGATAACCTTAATAAATGCAGAAAAAGCTTTCAACAAAATTCAGCTCCCATTTATGATAAAAATGCTTCAAAACCTGGACATAGAAGGAACCTACCTCAACATAATAAAGGCCATATATATATAACAAACCCACAGCAAACATTATTCTCACTGGTGAAAACCTGAAAGCATTCCCTCCAAGATAAGGAGCAAGAAATGGTGCCCACTCTCAACACTATTATTCAACAAAGTTTTGGAAGGCCTAGCTATGGCAATCAAAGAAGAAAAAGAATAAAAAGAATCCCGATTGGAAAAGAAGTAAAACTCTCACTGCTTGATACTAGACATAGAAAACCCCAAAGATAATATCACAAAAGTACTAGAGCTAATCAGTGAATTTAGTAAAGTCACAGGATACAAAATTAACATATAGAAACTCTTAGAAGAAAACATAGGCAGAACACTGTATGACATAAATCACAGCAAGATCTTCTATGACCCAACTCCTAGAGTAATGGAAATAAAAATAAACAAATGGGACCTAATTAAACTTAAAAACGTTTGCACAACAAAGCAATCTATAAACAATGTGAAAAGACAACCCTCAGCATGGGAGAAAATAATAGCAAATAAAACAACTGACAAAGGATTAATTTCCAAAATATATAAGTAGCTCATACAACTCTATACCAGAAAAACAACTCAATCCAAAAAGCAGCAAAACACCTAAACAGACATTGCTCCAAAGAAGACTTATAGATGGCTAACGAACACATAAAAGGATGCTCATTATTAGAGAAATGCAAATCAAAACTACAATGAGAAATGCAAATCAATGAGTTATTAGAGAAATGCAAATTAAAACTACCTTGCACCCGTCAGAATGGCCATCATCAAAAAAATCCAAATTAATAAAAAAAAAAAAAGTAGAAACAACTCTAATGTCCATGAATAGACAAATGATGCGTAGATAAACAGATGATGGAATATGGATGGTATATCCATATTATGGAATATTGTTCAGTAATAAAAAGAAATGAAGTACTGATACATGCTACAGAATGGATAAACTTTGCAAGCGTTATGCTAAGTGAAAGAAGCCAGATACAAAAGACCACATATTGTATGATTCCATTTATATAAAATGTCCAGAATAAGCAAATTGATACACACAGAAAATAGATTAGTGGTTGCCAGGGGCTGAGGAGGGGAGGAGGGAATGGGGAGTGACTGCTAACAGGCACTGAGTTTCTTTTTGGGATAATGAAAACGTTCTGAAATTAGATTGTGGTGGTGGTTGCATTCTGTGAACATATTAAAAACCATTAAATTTTATATTTTAAATGGGTAAAATGTATATATGTGAATTATATCTCAATGAAGTTGTTAAAAATAAAAAAAAATCCACAAACAATAAATGCTGGAGAGAGTTTGGAGAAAAGGGAACCCTCTTACACTGTTGGTGGGAATGTAAATGGATACATGCACTATAGAAGACAGTATGGAGACTCCTTAAGAACTAGGAATAACATTACCATATGACCCAACAACTCCTATACTAGGCATTTACCCTGAGGAAACCAAAATTGAAAAAGACATATGTACCCGAGTGTTCACTGAAGCACTATTTACAATAGCTAGGACATGGAAGGAACCTAGATGTCCATCTACAGATGAATGGATCTAGAAGTTTGGTATGTATATACAATGGAATATTACTCAGCCATAAATAGGAACGCATTTGAATCAGTTCTAATGAAGTGGATGAACCTAGAGCCTATTTATTATGCAGAGTGAAGTAATTCAGAAAGAGAAAAACAAATATCATATATTAACACATGTACATGGAATCTAGAAAGATGGTACTGTTTAATCTGTTTGCAGAGCAGCAACTGAGACACAGACATAGAGAAAAGATTTATGAACACAGGTGGTGGGGAGGAAGGAGAAGGTGGGACGAATGGAGAGAGTAGCATGGAAACATATACACTACCATATGTAAAATAAAGAGCCAAAGGGAATTTGCTGTATGACTCAGGGAAATCAGACTTGGGCTCTGCAACAGCCTAGAGAAGTGGGAAGTGGTGGGAGGTGGAAAGGGGGGTTAAGGGGGAGGGGATATGTGTACATCTATAGCTGATTCATGTTGCTGAATGCCAGAAACCAACAAAATATTGTAAAACAATTATCCTTCATTTAAAAATAAATGGATTTTAAAAAGAAAAAAAAATCAAAGGTGTTGGATTCTTCAGTAAGTGCAAAGAAAATAATGGAGAATCAGTTAATTCTGAAAAATATTTTAATGCCCAAGTGTGATTGTAATTATTAAAGTGACTATCATCCATCTCTATTAAGCATCTAACAAGTGGAAATAAGCTTAATTTGCATGAAAAGAGGTTATTACACTCAAGAATGACACTTCTGACTAGAGACGTTGTTAGATATTAGAATGCATTATCCATGGTATTCAAGGAATTTTCTTTTACAGGATATATTTCGTTCCAGATTAGACATGGAATTTTCAAATTAATTATGAAAGAAAATCTTTTCTAGCAGTGTGATTTTACACTCTTCTTTCCTATTCTTCAATGGCTTGCTTGAGTTAATTTTATCTCTTCTGGGCCTTCATTTTATCATCTCTAAAATGAGGAAATGAAACTAGATGATTTTCAAAGCACCTCAAAGCTTGGAAGTAATAAAACAGAACCCAGCAGTACTACAGGGCATTAGAGCATAAACCCACAGTCTAGGTTCTAAAATGAGCTATAGGCATTGTGGGAAAGATGTACACATATCATGTCATTTTTGCATATTGACACTGATGTTGATTGATAGACAATATATTATTTTTAAACCACAGATATACTCCTTTTTCTTACGAGGTAAAAATGATTAAAATTATTTTGGACATTATGAATGAGAAATGTAACTTCCTGTGGATTTATTTTTCTACAAATATAAATTCAGATATTTAACACCTGAATCCTCACTCCATGAGCCAGCAAAATTAAATTTCACTATTTGGTCCAGTTGCTACACTTTGTCTTGGGGGAAATATTAGAGTAGCAATATCTATATGTGACTTTAGACCTAATGAACACAAAACTTGTAATACTCACAATTTAAGGGTCTGACAATTAAGCATCATTTACAGCTATTTAAATCCTAAGAACTGGGTGTCTTAAGTACAATTTAACATTATTAAATAAGATTTTGCTTACAAAATACTTGGCACATTATATATTTTACATTATATGTGTACATAGCTTCCCAGGTGGCACTAGTGGTAAAGAACCAGCCTGCCAATACAGGAGACATAAAAAGCTCGGGTTTCATCCCTGGGTTGGGAAGATCCCCTGGAGGAGGGCATGGCAATCCACCCCAGTATTCTCACCTGGAGAATCCCATGGACAGAGGAGCCTGGGCTACAGTGCGAGGGGCTCACAAAGGGTCGGAATACAACTGAAGTGACCTAGCACGCACATATATGTTGTACATATATAGCCAAATGTTTTTGTAAATAAAAATATATAATATATAATGTGCCAAATATTTTGTAAGATATATGTAAGATATACAGTGAAAAAGCTGGCTTAAAACTCAACATTCAAAGAACGAAGACCATGGCATCCTGCCCCATCACTTCATGACAAAGAGATGGGTAAACAAGGGAAACAGTGACAGAGTTTGTTTTCTTGGGCTCCAAAATCACTGTAGACGGTGACTGTAGCCATGAAAGTAAAAGACAACTGCTCCTTGGAAGAAAAGCAGCGAAACACCTAGACGGCGTATTAAAAAGCAGAGACATTATTTTGCCTACAAAGGTCCATATAGTCAAAGCTATGGTTTTTCCGGTAGTCCTGTACAGATGTGAGAGCTAGACAATAAAAAAGGCTGAGCACCAAAGAACTGATGTCTTCGAACAGAGGTACTGGAGAAGACTCTTGAGAGTCCCTTGGACAGCAAGAATATCAAACCAGTCAATTCTAAAGGAAATCAACCCTGAACATTCATTGGAAGGACCAATGTTGAAGCTGAAGCTCCAATACTTTGGCCACCTGATGCCAAGAACTGATTCACTGGAAAAGACTATGATGTTGGGAAAGATTGAAGGCAGGAGGAGAAGGGGATGACAGAGAATGAGGTGGCTGGATGGCATCATTGACTCAAAGAACATGAGTTTGAGCAAACTTCGGGAGATCGTGAAGGACAGGAAAGCCTGGAGTGCTGCAGTCCACTGGGTCGCAAAGAGTCAGACATAACTGAGCAACTGAATAACAAACCATTAGTATTTTCATGCTGTTATAGCCAAACGCTCCAGGAAACAAACACTCACGCAGAAGGACAGTGTGGAGAGTGGAGTGCAGTTTATTAAACTGGCAGGTCCAAGGCAGAGTTTCCTTTTTAGCCAGGGACCTGACTGACTTTAGTGAAAACTTTATATACCTGAATTGTACTGCTCAAGCCCACTTCCCCAAATTCCTTAAACCTAGCCTGGTAAGTGTTAAAGGGAGATACAATCAGGTTACAGCCATGATTCATAATCAGAAGGGTCACCTGGTTATACATTGTAACCTCCACCAATGGGTGCCATGAAGATTGCAAAGGTGATTAACTACAAAGTGGGTTATTACACTCTTTCTGGCAAAGGGAAATCTTGGTATGGAATCTGATGTCTATCAGTCCAGAAGGTCTGTTCGGCCGTAGGTATTTGATCTCCATGGCTACCAGGGACATAGTCCAAAGTTTACTGGGAATGTAAAATGGAGTTTCCTTCTTTTTCAAGATGGAGTCAGCTCTGCCTGTTCCTTTCCTCCTTCAATGCTAGACCTGTTTTAGAGGCTCAATAATGCAGATAGTTCTAAATCTTATACAAAATAACTGCAGTAGTAGATTACAGATAACAACATTTATTGGGTACAAACTCTTGCAAAGTCAAACACTGTATGAATGCAGAAAGGGAAGGAAACCAGAGTTAAAATAGACTATGCCATTTGAGACCCAAAGAGGAAGTTAGGTTGCAAAATGAAGAAAACAAGGTTTCTGATCACAAAGTTCCTTAAATCTTAAAAATAAATAAGAATATGCTGACTCCTAACCTACTAGCTCAAGATAAAGCAGTAGTAGTCTTAAAATACAAGAAGAACCAGTTGAAAAATCCTGTAATCAAGAATCATGAAATAAATTTTTACACTATCAACCCACTATTCATTTATACCTTCATAGCTAATACAAAGTTTTACAGGGAATTTCTGATAGATTTTTGTATCTGGTGGTTTTTCCAGTAGTCTTGTATGGATATGAGAGTTGGACCATAAGGAAGGCTTAGTGCCAAAGAATTTTTGCTTCCAAACTGTGATGTTAAAGCAGACTCTTGAGAGGTCCCTTGGATCCTATAAAGATCAAACCCGCCAATCCTAAAGGAAATCAACTCTGAGTGTTCACTGGAAGGACTGAGGCGAAGCTGAAGCTCCAATACTTTGGCCATCTGATGTGGAGAGCTGACCCATTGGAAAAGAACCTGTTGCTGGGAAAGATTGAAGGCAGGTGGAGAAGGGGACAACAGAGGATGAAATGGTTGGATGACATCACTGACTCAACAGACATGAGTTTGAGCAAACCTCGAGAGATTGTGAAGGACGGGGAAGCCTAGCATGCTATAGTCCATGGGGTCACAAAGAGTCAGACATGACTTAGCAACTGAATGATGTCAAATAAGTATACTTGTCCAATCTTTGCCCCACAGAAAGGGAGATTATTATACTGGACAGCAAACAAACCTGCCCCCTGCTTCAAGGAGAGACACTGAACTTTTGTTAATTGGTCTATTGCCAGTTAATTTGCAGTCCCCCAACCGCTGAACTTAACATGATAGAAGAAAAATTTTCCTCCCAACACTTTCTAGACACATTACTTCCATTCAGATTTCATTGACCTGAGTAAATTACATGGCCAAACTGAAACATTTTCCCAGATGGGAAAGTACTTCATTTCTACATGCTCAGAATTAGAAAATGGTCTTTCTAATTGGGTTTGATGAACGCTTATAATGTCTAACTCAGTAAGGGTTGGAAAAGAAAAGAGTTTCACTCGCAACTGAGTTGAAAACAAACTAGAATTAGAAGGAACCTAAAAAAATGACTCTTCTGGGATCATTTGTGCTGGAAAAGATCATGAAACTGAATCCACTGATGGAAGATAGCTTTATCTCTCCCACAGGAGTCCTCCTAAGCTCTTAGACAGAGGGAAGCATACATAAAAGCAATTTGGCAGGAAATGTCTGTAATTTCTAGTCATTAAGATGAGTAAAAATACTAGTTTTGATTTGATCACTTTTTTTTTTGAGAAAGCCAGTTGAGCGGATAAATATTGATTGTTGAGTAGGCTAGGTGAGAGGTGACACAAAAAAAGGACTAGAAACTTGTTCAGACTGTGTAGAAACTAAGGCTTCAAACCTGGTCATACATCTGTGCTTCTACTTGGCAGCAGGTTTGTGGGTAAGCGTGTAAAACTAGTTATTACTTGGGTCCAGAAGAAAAATAGGTTAAACACTGAATGCTCACATTAGGTATTGTCTGAAAAGTTACCCATGCTGTTCCTGCTTGAAAACCAAGGTAGTCAGGGCTGGCACACTCTGGCTTCCCTATCGGGCCTCCTATGGTTCAAGGACAAAGGGCACTGTAGGCTTCCCATCAAGCACATACATTTGCAAACAGCCGCCAGTCAGTTCCCAAGGCCAGGGGCTGGCCATCGACAAAGGAGACTCAACTCCAGACTTACCAGTTTTATTTTCCCTGCTGGGCAAGCCCTGTATCTCAGGAAAAGCTACTGGATTCTTTCTTTAGAGAGCTACAGATCCACAGGAATAACTCAGCATTTCCTTTCCATGATAAAAGAAATACTTTCATGGAAGAAGTCATTTGCTCAGGGCTTCTCATGCAGATTACTCAGAAAGCAAGGAAAACCTGAAAGTCCTCTTTCACAAATAGAACTTTAAAAATGTACTTATTTTTGATGAGTTGGGTTGATGACATAGGGATTAGAAGTTCATGAGCAAGAGTTTTAAATAAGTTTAGTTTTAAGATATGATTTCATCCAGGCCTTAATATCTAATCGGCCCACCATATCCGCACCCCTGACTCTGAATAAGCCTCAGGAGAGTCTGCCTAGACATATTAACTCTGTGCAAAATGGCAAAATATGTGCACCCGATGCACCTCATTTCTCTTCACAAGTGTGCTTTTTTTCTTTTTTTGGACTTCCACCCTAGATAATGTCAGCTGTTTATTCCCCGCTTCTGAATCCTCAGTACTAACAAAACCTAATATTTATGAAGTGCTTCCTGTGCTTAAGATCCTGTACTAAACACAAAACGAGACTGAATTCATTTAGTCCTCACCACACCCCTTTATGAAGGAGTATCTTTACTATATTCATTTTTCAGGTGATAAACTTCATGAAGCTAGAATTTGGAGAGAATTAAATCCAAGAAGCCTGAATTCAGAGTCCCTGTTACTTAATCAGTATACTCCCATTTAAAGTAAGATCCTGATTTTCCATAGGATTTACCATCATAACATGTAGATCCCAGAACACTCCTAGAATATTAAAGATATTGGGCTTATTAGACATTTATCCAGTTTCAACTGCTTTGAGATATAACCTTCAGGATAAAGGATGAACTTAGAAGGGACGTAAGTTAAAAATTTTTTAATCATAACTTTCAAAATTCTAAAACCCATCCTTCTTAGAACTACATACAAGGCTGACTTTGGCTACATTAAGACAGATGAGAGCAAGGTGGGACTAAGAGTGGAATATCTTTGTCAGAGCCTTATGGGTTACTGGGGCTTCCCTGATAGCTCAGTTGGTAAAGAATCCACCTGCAATGCAGGAGACCCTGGTTCGATTCCTGAGTCGGGAAGATCCACCGGAGAAGGGATAGGCTACCCACTCCAGTATTCTTGGGCTTCCCTTGTGGCTCAACTGTAAAGAATCTGCCTGCAATGCAGGAGACCTGGGTTCGATCCCTGGGTTGGGCAGATCCCCTGGAGCAGGGAAAGGCTACCCACTTCAATATTCTGGCCTGGAGAATTCCATGGACTATATGGTCCATTGGGTCACAAAGAGTCAGACACAGTGAGCAACTTTCACTTTCACACTATGTATTACTTGACTTAATCTTCATAACATTTCCAAAAAGAAATGTTTTTATTACCTCTGTTTTCATTTTGCCTAATCCTCTGTGTTTATTTCTATGTATTAGATAGGTTGGCTATGTTTCCTGATATTGGAGAAGTGGCCTAATGTAGAATACATCCTATGGGGCTCAGCAACTGACCCACCTCGGGTCACCATGAAGGAGGAAACAGACAGAACAGGCTCCATCTTGAAAGCAGGACTCCATTTTGGGCCAGACTGTGGGCTTTGAGCTATATGCCCAGCATCTATGGAAACAACAAACCAACTGAAAAACCAGGCCCCTGGAAGGAAGAGCCCAAGGGCTTGTACCTAGACTCTTCGTTGCCTAAAAGAATACCCTAATTATCTGTGTAACCAAATAGAATCAAACATTCTATTATGCTTACTGGGGTATGACCGCAGGCCTATTGATGATTGTCCACTGTTAACTACCTAGGCCTAAGGCGTGTGAATCACGGGTTAACTTTGACTGTATCTTCTTTTCCTTTGTTCAGACTAGTTTCAGGGAATTTGGGGAGGTGGGTTTGGTCATGTACACTTGGGGTATATACTTCAGTTCAGTTCAGTTGCTCAGTCATGTCCAACTCTTTGCGACACCATGAATTGCAGCACGCCAGGCCTCCCTGTCCATCACCAACTCCCAGAGTTCACTCAAACTTATGTCCATCGAGTCAGTGATTGTCATCCAGCCATCTCATCCTCTGTCGTCCCCTTTTCCTCCTGCCCCCAATCCCTCCCAGCATCAGAGTCTTTTCCAATGAGTCAATTCTTCGCATGAGGTGGCCAAAGTACTAGAGTTTCAGCTTTAGCATCATTCCTTCCAAATGATGACTCTTTGCAGTTCATGGGGTTGCAAAGAGTCGGACACAACTGAGCGACTGAACTGAACTGAACTATATACCCTAAGTGTACATGCCCAAACCCACCTCCCCAAATTAGGATATATAAGGTTTTCACAAAAACTGGTTGGGGTCCGTGGCTAAGAGGAGACTCTGCCTTGGGCCCACCAGTGTGATAACTGCACTCCACTATCTGCATTGTCCTTCTGAGTGAGTTTGTTTCCCAGAACACACGGCTACAACAACCAGAGCTAGATGCTCTAGGGAACATCTCCTCTGTTGCGGTGGGGCCAACTACTGTAGACGCACCAGTTAACTGCCAGGCGTTGCCTCAAAGGCTTCTTTTTCCACAGCCCTCTGGCTCTCCCATATGCAAGCCCCGCTGGCCTTCAGAGCAAGAAGTTCTAGGGGGCTCATCTTCCTGGTGCTGGATCCCTAGGCTGAGGAACCCAATGTCAGGCTCAGACCACTCACTGCTCAGAAACAACATCTGCTGTTGTTATTGTTCTCATGTCTATGGGTTTCCCACATTAGGGTGTGGTTTTTGACTATACTGTGTCTCTTCCCCTGCCACCAAAAGCAGATAGAACCCCCTATCTCATTGTGGTTCTTTCTTTGTATCTTTAGTTGTAAAAACTCTTTCTGCTATTCCTCAGGTTGTTCTCATAGATAATGTCTGTTTTTGTTGTTGTTCTGTCGCCAAGTTGTGTCCTACTCCTTGCAACCCCATGGACTGCTGCAAGCCAGGCCTTACTGTTCCTCACTGTCTCCCAGAGTTTTCCCAAGTCCATGTCCCTTGATGCCATCTAACTATCTCATCCTCTGCCACCCTCTTCTCCTTTTGCTCTGTAAATAGCTGTGACTTTTGTGTGCCCATGGGAAGAACTAAGTTCTACTCTGCTACTTTGGCTACACCTTTGATTTTTTGTTTTTATGGAAAAATAAAAAAACAGTTATTTCAATTTGGGGTTTTATTACAAAATGGATTGTAAATAATAGTGATTTAGAAATTCATTGATTTTCCTCAGGTCTTAGAGTGGTATTCCTATTATTCCCTCTAACTTTTTATTGTTTTCTAAGTTTTGATTAACAATTTTTTTTCACTTATTACAGAAAAATACACATGGATAAAACTCTTATAATTGAATTTTCTGCAGAAAATAGCTTTTTAATGAGCTTCTGAAACTCGTTAGGTTTAGAAACTAGCCTTTACACAACTACCTCACTGAAATCAATATTTTGTAAAACATCTGTGAATACATGAGCTTCTCAAGGACACAGGATCACAGTGTAGCAGAAAAGACTTTTTTATGATTATGATGCTAGGGGGTCAATTCTCTCTTAGAATTTCCTCTCTGCTGTAAGCCCTTATTTTCTTCAAAGTGAAGTCACTCAGTCGTGTCCGATTCTAGCAACCCCATGGACTGCAGCCCACCAGGCTTCCCCGTCCCTGGGATTCTCCAGGCAAGAACACTGGAGTGGGTTGCCATTTCCTTCTCCAATGCATGAAAGTGAAAAGTGAAAGTGAAGTCGCTCAGTCGTGTCCGACTCTAGCGACCCCATGGACCGCAGCCTACCAGGCTCCTCTGTCCATGGGGTTTTCTAGGCAAAAGTACTGGAGTGGGTGCGATTGCCTTCTCCATATTTTCTTCAAAGTATACCTCAAATTCCATCTCCTTCATGACACCTCCAAATACTCAAGCCAATACCAAGTTTTTCTTTACATGTGAAATTCTATGACTCTTGGTGTTATTATCCTACAACATAGCACTTAAGATTATTTTATACGATTTCTGTTTCTTGGGGTCAACTTTTTCTCCCCAAGATGCCTATAAACTCTTTAAAGAGAGCAAGCTTGTCGTATGTATGCTTGGTGCATCTGCTTTTGGGGAGTTCATTAGTGGCTGATGGTGCAAATAACTGAAGGGAAAAGCACTTAGAAGGATGTAAATGTAGAAATAGAAGTTGCCTAAATTCCACAGTCAGCCCACACAACCACTTCCCTTACTGGTGTAGACATGTCAATCTTTTTCTGGATTATGCCCAACTTTGAAGATAAGGATTATTTTTCACTCATCTTGGTCTTCTCTCTCTTTTACCCACACTCTTCCCCCCTACCCCACTAAAAAAGTCCACCCAAGTAGTTTGCAAAAACCTGAGCTGGCTCAGAATTTATACCGAAGAACTATTTACCAAGAAATGAATCCCGATGATAGAAAGATAAATGGTGGATCCAACACTGCAGGCAACTTATGACTTGGCTGCCGAAAGTGTCTGCGTGGGGGCCTCCCTTTTTTACTAAGCAGAGAAAACCACACGTGGTGCCCTGTGATATGATCACTTTCCTACCGTTGCCTCACCCCTCTCCCTCTCAGTCACAACTAAAAATAAAAGAGAAACAAATGGAGGGTGTTTCTCTTAAGACAGGGGAACTAGAATTCTCCCAAATGGGGCTCATTCTGTCTGTTCTATAAATTGGGTAGTCTCGGATAGCATCAGATACCTTCAAGAAAGCCTTATCTAGGCTACTCTAATCAAATGGTCCTCTTCTATCAACTGAGGAGCCTGAAAGCCTCTACCCCTGCCCGAACCGGGAGTAACGGGTCTGTGATTAACTGGGAAGGTAAATGAACTTTATTTACTGGGCAGAATTAATCGATTCTACCACATTTTTCTGTTACTTGGTGTTTTGCCAAGGTCAATTCCATCTGTAATATAGCCTTCCCAAGACTCAGACAATCTGTGTGTTTTAACTGCTTCCTGCAATCAGTGGCTTTTAATCTCTATGAGACGAGTTTCCTAGGAACTGAGGAAGTTGAAAAGTTGCATGAGTGGGAGGAGTTGGCATAATGTATCAGAGGACAGAGAAATGCAACCCACATGCACGTACTGGGCACTGACTTTATGCAAAGTGCTGTGCTAATTGTTTAGACAGGAAGATAAATAAGATACAAGTCTCATCCTCAAAGAACTCACAATCTGCTTGTGGGAAATATGCACACACACACACCCCACACACACACACCCCTAATTCCAGTCAGAAAGTTCCAGGTTATTCCACAGAGGGATTAAAAAAGTGCTGAGAGAAAAGAAAAAAGAATGTATTCTGAGAATATTAGGAACTTCATAGATAAGTTAATATTTTCAGATATAATCTAAAGACAGACTGTCAACAGGGAAAGAAGATATGTATATTACACAAAAGAAAACATGGCAATTGGTGAATTGGTTTTAGATTAAAAAAATATTTTGATTTTCATAGCATAAAGTTTCAGAATTAATTAAAAAACTTTTATTGGGTTATTTCAATGTGAAAGTGAAGTCGCTCAGTCGTGTCCAACTCTGCAACCCCATGGACTGCCATTTCCTTCTCCAATTTTCCATTTCAATGTATATTCTTATATATACAAGAATATCAGGAATTCTATAATAAATAAGACTTCCCAGGAAGAATTGTTTATTCCATTAGTAACCACTATGTAAAGATTTGAATTTGGATCAAGGGATGTGTATACACAAACCAGGGATGATCTTTATTCTTGCTTCTAAAACTCTATAGAGCCATAGATGTAGTTTAGACTGAAAGAGACCTTAGTGATTTTATCAGCTAAACTTCTCATTCTGTAACACCGGCACCCCACTCCAGTACTCTTGCCTGGAAAATCCCATTGATGGAGGAGCCTGGTAGGCTGCAGTCCATGGGGTCGAGAAGAGTCGGACATGACTGAGCGACTTCCCTTTCACTTTCACTTTCATACATTGGAGAAGGAAATGGCAACCCACTCCAGTGTTCTTGCCTGGAGAATCCCAGGGACGGGGGAGCCTGGTGGGCTGCCGTCTATGGGGTCGCACGGAGTCGGACACGACTGAAGCGACTTAGCAGCAGCATTGAATTTACACCGGAATTCAAGCCTGCTGATATTCATTCTCAAGTACTTTCTACTATGATCCCCTGAAACTCAGCCCCTGTGCAAGTTCTTGGGAGATAAGAACTGCTCCCTTTTATTTTTGTTTTATGTTTTGTTGGGAATAGGAGGGAATGAGGGGAAATTGACCTCATCCCTTGGCCTCATAGGGGCCAAGGAAGGGCCATTTTGCTTCATAAGAAAAAGTGTGCCTCATAGATGGTCTCATAAATAGGCCATTCTTCCCAGGTGGTCAGGCAACTTAGCATCACTGCACTCTTCTAGGACACTGTATTTCCTTTTCCTTTTCCTTCCCCTTCTCCTTCCCTCTCAGCCCCCAACTGGTCAGCAATGGCTGCTTCAGACCAGCGGCAGTTTCCTCCCACTTCCTCCCATGCCTCTCCAATGAAAGTGTTAGTCACTCTGCTGCTAAGTCGCTTCAGTCGTGTCCAACTCTGTGCGACCCTATGACGGCAGCCCATCAGGCTCCGCCGTCCCTGGGATTCTCCAGGCAAGAACAATGGAGTGGGTTGCCATTTCCTTCTCCAATGCATGAAAGTGAAAAGTGAAAGTGAAGTTGCTCAGTCATGTCCGACTCTTAGCAATCCCATGGACTGGAGCCCACCAGGCTCCTCCATCCATGGGATTTTCCAGGCAAGAGTACTGGAGTGGGGTGCCATTGCCTTCTCCGGTTAGTCACTCAGTTGTGTCCAACTCTTTGCGAACCCATGGGCTGTACCCCACCAGGGTTCCCTGTCCATTGAATCCTCCAGGCAGGAGTACTGGAGTGGGTAGCCATTCCCTTCTCCAGGGGATCTTCCAAACCCAGGGATCGAACCGGAGTCTTCCACATTGCAGGCATATTCTTTGCCATCTAGTTCTAGTAACAACTGGGTAGCACTTGGGAGCCTACCAACATGAAAAACCCATGAGGGCAGGATTTTGTCTATTTTGTTCATTTCTGAGACAGCACAGAGTAGGTCCTCAATATTTTCTGAATGAATAGGAATATTTTTTTTTTCTTTCTGCCATTTGGACATTTTCATTTATTAATGTGGCTACAACTGAACATTCTTTCTTTTTTGGTCACTTCATTTAGTCCCGGGACATATGAGAGTGAACCAGGCTGACTCTGTCACCACCCTCACCAGGATTAGCAGTTGTCATGGGAAAGACAGATGTAACAGTCTTTCAGTTCATTTTTCAGAACTCTATTTAGATATGCAGCATTCTCTTTTTTTCTAATCATTATGATAATATTAAGCTTTTTAAAAAAACTCTGCAGAGAAAGGATAATAACTTAAATAATCTCTTGCCTACTCCAAGGGTTATTTATATTACAAAAATGGACAATAGAGAGCAAAGCACAATTGGCAAGACTAAAAGCTCGTGAGATGTATAAAATAGATAGCTAGTGAGAAGCTGCTGTTTAACACAAGGAGCTCAGCTAGGTGCTCTGTGATGTCCTAGAGGAGTGCGATAGGGAGTCAGAGGGAGGCTCACAAGGGACAGATATATATATTAATATGCATACATGTAATAGATTCACATTGCTATTCAGCAGAAATTAGGAATTATCCTCCAATTTAAAAAAAGAAGAATTTTGGAAAAAACTCATGAGAAATAAGTTACTAGGCACTACTAAAATAGCATAAAATATTTTAAAATATACAGTGTATGTTGAGAGTATTGTATTTTAAATTCTCTGTAAATGTTTTATGTACATTTCTTTTTAAAAAATTTTAGAGAACATCTACTGCTAATACTAACCTACTCCATCAGTTCAGTTCAGTTCAGTTCAGTCGCTCAGTTGTGGTATTAATAAATCTCTTCCATTGTATTCTTCAGCTGTCCAAAGGAGAGAGTATCATCTTAATTTCTAAGAGAGCTGCTCCTACACTTGTTATTTCAAGGCACCCTATACTTTTTTTTTGGCTTCCCAGATGATGCTAGTGGCAAAGAATTCACCTGCCAATGTAGGAGACTCAGGAGACACGAGTTCTATCCCTGAGTTGGGAAAGTCCCCTAGCAGGCACGGCAACCCACTCCAGTAATCTTACCTAGAAAATTCCATGGACAAAGGAGCCTGGAGGGCTACAGTCCATGCGGTCACAAAGAATCAGCCATGACTGAGCACACATACACACATACTTCTTTTAAGTTTTTCTTTTTTTTAATATAAATTTATTTATTTTAATTGGAGGTTAATTACTTTACAATATTGTATTGGTTTTGCCATACATCAACATGAATCCGCCACGGGTGTACACGTGTTCCCCATCCTGAACCCCCCTCTCTCCTCCCTCCCCGTACCATCCCTCTGGGTCATCCCAGTGCCCCAGCCCCAAGCATCCAGTATCATGCATCGAACCTGGACTGGCGATTTGTTTCATATATGATGTTATATATGTTTCAATGCCATTGTCCCTAATCATCCCACCCTCACCCTCTCCCACAGAGTCCAAAAGACTGTTCTATACATCTGCGTCTCTTTTGCTGTCTCGCTTACAGGGTTATCGTTACCATCTTTCTAAATTCCATATATATGCGTTAGTACACTGTACTGGTGTTTTTCTTTCTGGCTTACTTCACTCTGTATAATAGGCTCCAGTTTCATCCACCTCATTAGAACTGATTCAAATGTATTCTTTTTAATGGCTGAGTAATACTCCATTCTAACCATCCCTCATTAGCTAGAAATTGAAACTCCATTTCACTTTCATTGTCCCTTGTTTCACTCCCAAGAGTCCTAACAGATTGTGTGAGCGCTGAAATTTCTCACAAATTATCATAGTACTTAAAAACCTAATTTTTCAGAATGGAGCTGTTAGATGCTTTGAGTCAGTAGAATAAATGTAATCTCTCTGCACCTTTAAAAATACAAAACCACTGTGGTCACCACTGTGTATCTAAACCAAACCTGTTTGTGCAAGTGTTTGTCTATTTGTTCAGTGTATTTTTATCAAGTGCTTACTGTACACCACACCTTGTTCTGGATGCTGAGATTGAGTAGATATAATCAATGACCTCATTAATTTTTCTGTGAGAATTTTCCTGGTGTGTATATATGGGTGTTGGGGGTGGAACAGAGACAGACTTGCCCTAAGGTTTAGAGAAATGAAGAGGTTTTAACATCACAGAAACATAATTTTTAACTGAGTATCACATATCTCTTATCATTCGAATGCAGTTCCCTGGACACTTTACCACATAGCTCTTCCTGTCTCTCTCCTCTTTTCTCCCCTTCCCTTTTAAAATGTACAATTCATAGATTTCTGGTATATTCACAAAGTTGTACAGCAATTACCACCATCTAGTCCATATCACTTCATCACAACCAACAGAAGCCTCATACACATTAGCAGTCACTCCCCATTCTCCTTTTTTCCCAGTCCCTGGAAACCACTAGTCTACTTTCTTTCTCTGTGGATTTGCCAATTCTGGACATTTCATGTAAATGGAATCACACATTATGTGGCCTTTTGTGTCTGACTTCTTTCACTGAGCATAATATTTTCAGTGAAGTGTGAAAGTCGCTTAGTCATGACAGACTCTTTGCGACCCCATGGACTTAGTTCATGGAATTCTCTAGGCCAGAATACTAGAATGGATACCCTTTCCCTTCTCCAGGGGAATTTTCCCAACCAAGGGACTGAACCCAGATCTTCCACATTGCAGGCAGATTCTTTACCAGCTGAGCCACCAGGGAAGCCCATAATATTTTCAAGGTTCATTCAATTATAGGAAGTATCAATTCCTTTTCTTTGCTGAGTAATATTCCATCATATGGAGATAATATATTTTGTTTATCTATTCATTGATGGTCATTTGGATTGTTTCCATTTTGTGTATTATGATAATGCTGCCATGAACATTCATGTACAACTGTTTGTGTAGACATATGTTTTCAATTATCTTCAGTATATACCTAGAGGTAGAATTACTAGATCATATGGTAACTCTGTTTAATATCTTATAAGGATTTGCCAGGATATTTTCTGAAGTGGTTGCACCATTTTACATTTCCAATCTTCTACACTCTTTCCAACACTTGTTATTATTTCTTCTGTTATTATTTTTATAGTCTCCCCAATGGGTATTAAGTGATATCTCACTATGATTTTGGTTTGCATTTTCCTAACAACTAATGATGTAGAGCAACTTTTTGTGTGCTTATTGTCTATTTGTACATCTTACTTGCAATACCTATTCATATACTTTGGCCATTTTATAGCTGGGTTAACTGTCTCTTTTTTTGTTGAATTACGAGTTCTTTATATATCCTGAGTAAAATCTCTCATCAGGTATATGATTTACAAATATTTTACCCCATTCTGTGGACTGTCTTTTCACTTTCTTGATGGCATGTTTTGAAGTACAGAAGTTTTTAATTTATATGAAGTCCAGTTTATGTTTTGGTTCCCCAGTGCAAGATCACAAAAATGTATACCTACGTTTTCCTCTAAAAATTTTATAGTTTTAGCTCTTAAAATTTAAGTCTTAACCCATTTTGAGTTAAGTTTTGTGTATATTGGAAGATAAGGGGTTTAACTTTATTTTTCTGCACATGGATATCCACTTGTGTGATTCCTTTCTTCTTAATCTTCAAGTTCCTCCATGTAAGAAACTGTGTCTTCATCAGTCTCTTGCCCACCTCCAGAGTTATATGAAAAATACAGCAGATTTAAAGCTTTTATATACAGAAAAAAAAAAAACAACTGTATAATCTCAAAAACCTCAGCTGGCAACATCACAGTTGACAAGGTCCAGTGTACTTTATTTTTATGTCCACTCTTCTGCCTGTAGATTCGGTTCTAAATTGACTGATGATTGATTAGCTTGTAACACTTGCATAATGGCTCGCAAAAAAATCTCAGGCTAATTCTTAGAACTCAGCTTTCCATTTTCACAGTGTAATCATCTAACCATAAAGCCATAAACAGACACTTGGCCAATAAGCCTCACTTATACATAAGAATGGCAAAGAGAGAATAAGCAATCTCAGGAAGCTGAAATTAATATGATTGTAATTTGACCTACAATAAGATACAGTGGATGTTTTACTAACATGTGATACAGTCATTCACAGTGCATTTGGTAGCCTTGTAGGAAGCACTGGATCCTATTAAAATATTACTCATAGCCACAGTGGTTTCAGACAAATGTACTACATCAATGATCATTGCTACATTTATTAATGATCATTTCTACATAATTTTTAATATGGTGAAACATATAGGGCTCATCATGGTATTAATTGAATTTTATTTTTGAATTATGATTTTCCTGGCAAGTCATATAATAGCAGCATTGTAGGACGCTTTGTAGTGTACTCACATGTGTTGTCCAAATTCATTTTTAAACAATAACCACAGGAAAAGGCAAAACCAGTGTTATTATTCCCATTTTCTAGACAGAAAAATTACTAGCCATTTCTATTAAAAGGTATTCTAACATTTTGAAAACTATTGAGAATAATTCAAATGTAAACAAGATATATCAGCCAGCTTTATCATCTCACCAATTAATCATATTTGCTTGATATTTTAGGAGAAGGCAATGGCGACCCACTTTAGTACTCTTGCCTGGAAAATCCCAAGGACGGAGGAGCCTGCGGTCCATGGGGTCTCAAAGAGTCGGACACGACTGAACGACTTCACTTTCACTTTTCACTTTCATGCATTGGAGAAGGAAATGGCAACCCACTCCAGTGTTCTTACCTAGAGAATCCCAGGGACGCAGGAGCCTTGTAGGCTGCCATCTATGGGGTCGCACAGAACTGGACACGACTGAAGCGACTTAGAAGCAGCAGTAGCAGCTTGATATTTTTAAAAAGAAATATAATTTATAGATACAATTAGAATTTTAGGAATAACTTTTTAATAGTGATTAATTTGTAGGGTTAGATTATTGTTAATAAATATTCACACATCTCCTCCTCAGATGGGATGTACTTGCTCACCCCTTGACTTGGACGTGGTCAGGTAGCTTCTTTGGACAATGATATGAGGACTAAAGTGAGCCTAAAGGTTTGAAATGTTTTGCATGATTATACCTTATACGCTTGTGCTTCAACCTTTACCTGAGAACATATCCTGGCTAATCTACTGGTCCAATACTTCCTGTGAGAGAGTAGGAAATACATATATGTGAGTTTTGAAAAACTTAGAGTTATGTTAAGTTTCCAAAAACCAATGCCAGATTCCTAATATTAAGTGCCATCCATATAGTTGCTTCTTTTGATCAATTGTGTCCTCTTTTCTCTCTCTCTCTCTTTTTGATAAGTGTTTCTGAAATTGTGACTGCAATTTTAACTAAGTAAAACAGATGGAATATTTAGAAATAGATAGACAAATAAATAAACAGAGAAGTACCCAGTCTGAGTCTACATAGGAAGCTCATAGTAAGTTTCCTGTGCGTTTAAATTATACAGCATCAGTGCTGATGGAGAAGCATAGGTATTATTGCATAGGTAATATTGAGAAGCTTCAATTATTTCCTATTCCCCCTGTCCCTGGCTTCATTCCCAACTTTCCATAAGAGAAGAAAGGTGTGCAGAAGAGAGTGACCACTCCAGGGAGCTTTGGGAACACATGGTCTCTCCCTGTACCAAGCAGGATGTGGAGAACTTCTTGATATACTCATGCAGCCACCTCTAGCCTCCCCACTCCACAAGTGGTCAGTTGAGGGAAAATCTATGTAGCTCACTCTCTCTTTCTGGGCTCTCCTCTGAAAGCAAGCCTCAAGTGCCCTGGGATCCTGGGCTGTCCCTGCCTCTCCAAGGCCACAGTCATGCGTCCATCCCACCTTGAGGCTGGGCAGAGCAGAAGTGGTCAGAGAGCACAGCTCTCTGTGGACATACCCAGTGTCCATTAGTCCCCTTCCAATTCTCTTCCTACCCCATCCCAAGAACTCTTAACTATAACCATGTTAGCAGACTGCTTTGGTCATCACACATTGGTCTAAAGATAACATTTGTGAATAAACTTCATGTCCTGGACATTCTAGATTTAAACTATTGATAGTCAAGAGCTTTCAAAATTCAAAGACCTGATTTCAGCTGAGCATTTTTCTTCCGAGACAATGGATACCACTAACAATGGAGGAAGGGTGAAATGTACAAGGGAAGAGAAAAACAGAGAATAAAACTACCTCTCACCTGTCTCCACACATGATTCCACTGAACTGGGTGATGGGTTTTGAGTCTTCAGGAGTTCAAAGTTCTCTGCCCAAAGACAAGTCCTGCTATCTCACCCTCTTCTTGACCAGGAATCTTCCAAGAAGAGGTATCCGTATCTCCTCCTCCTCTACTCAGCACATTTCCTCTGTCACCTCATCTCTTAAATCATCTCCTCAATTCCATTCCACCGGCCACAGTCTTAGATCAACTAATTGGCCAAGAGGATTCCTAACTCTCTCCCAGTTTGCCCCCGACCTCCCCATCCTGCTCGATGACCAAACCAGAATTTCTAGCCATAAATCTCATCATGCCCCCTCCTGCTTGAATCCATCACTGGCTCCGTTACCTTCAACACAGTTTTGGAATTCTTCAGCACAGTTTTGGAATTCTGCAGCACAGCACAGAAGGCTCTTCAGTGGCTGCTTCTACAAGGATATTGACCTCGGCTCCCTCACATTCCACCTTGGGTGCATGCTTTCTTTCCTTCTTTCCATTCCTTCTTCTTGGTAAGTGCAAATGCCCTCTCCACACCACCACTCCTGCTGAGCAATCAAATGGTGATACTTTCAAAAGTAGCCTTTCAGAGAGAAGACAAAGGGAACTAATTTTCTTTAGTTCACCAGAAAGTGGTAGAATAACAACTGTTTGCCTGCACTTGATTTTATTCTTGGTGCTTCTCCATTTCCTCTGCTTAAAGATGCCTGTCTTTTGTACTGCTTCCTGGATGGGATGACATAGATTATGTTTGGCTTTTGAGCCTCACATATTCAGGTCCTGAAGAGACTCTAGGAAGATTCCAGGGTCAAGGAAAGGGGAGTAGTGCCAGGGAGCGTGCGTGATCTTAGATGATGGTGAGCCCTGAGCACTCCACCTGTGGGTAGGTTTGGAAATTTAAAATCAGGAAGACCTAACGCCTTCCCTTGGTGAAGCCCCTGGATAGAACATCATTCCCTAGAGTTCCCATGACCAGAGATGTGCAGGAGCCAAAGAAAGGTCTGAATAGTGAGTTGGAGCCTCAGTTGACTGAACTTAGCTTCTGCCACCCGAAGGAATGGGTGTATCTTCAATGAAGTTTGTTTTCGTTACAGATAAGCTTCTTACAGGTTTGTTGTGGATGGAAATTCATACTTACACCTCACTTTCCTCCAAATATAAACCAAGGAGCAATTTATTACAAACTTTGGGGTTTGGGAGGGACAAAATACAAGCAATATGAATTATTCATTAACTTTTGCTTGAGATCAGGCAAGAAGAAATGGGTTTAAAAGGACATAAGAGGACTTGCCTGGTGATCCAGTGGTCAAGAATCCGCCTTCTAATGCAGGTGACACAGATTCAATTCCTGGTCAGGGAACTAAGATCCCACATGCCACAGGAAAACCAAGCCTGACTGGAGTAACCAGAGAAGCCTGTGCACCACAACGAAGGCATAGGGCAGTCAAAATTACAAAAACATGAGTAAACAAACAAATAAATAAAAGGAGGTAGTTGGACTTCAGTTGGACTTGAGGGAGATTTTCTGGAATATGAGGACAACAAAAGGAAAAGGATATGGTTATGTCATTTTCAAAAGAGAAGACTGGCTATAAACTTTCTGAAGCAGTGGTTCAGATTTTGGCTCATTAAAGGAGGAAACAGACAGAACAGGTTCCATCTTGAAAGCAGGACTCCATCTTGGGCCGGACAGTGGACTAGGAGCTATATGCCCAGTATCTATGGAAATGACATACCAACTGGAAAACCAGAACCCCCGGATGGAAGAGCCCAAGGGCTCGTACCTAGACTCTCCATTGCCTAAAAAAATACTGTAATACTTTAATTATCTGTGTAACCGAATAGAATCATAAATTCTATTATGCTTATTGGGATATGACCACAGGTCTATTGATAATTGTCCACTGTTAACTACCTAGGCTTAAGGCATATGAATCACAGGTTAACTTTGATCTTTCTTTTCCTTTGTTCAGACTAGTTTCAGGGAATTTGGGGAGGTGGGTTTGGGCACGTACACTTAGAGTATATAAGGGTTTCACAGAAACTGGTTGGGTCCTTGGCTAAGAGGAGACTCTGCCTTGGGCCCGCCAGTGTAATTAACTGCACTCTACTATCTGCATTGTCCTTCTGAATGAGTTTGTTTCCTGGAACATCTGGCTACAACATCTTAATGAGTTAAAATTAATATATCAAGCCAGTACATAACACGTACTTCACCAAGGAGAAAGTTTGTGCCACCTTGGGTCACCTCCACTCCCACCCCCGACTCAGGCTATTCCCAGACAGAATAATGAAATGACCAACCCCTGACTCCAGTTGCTGAGTTACTGGTTGCAGAGAACACAAGGGTTCTCTGCAAATTTTTCTCAAATTTTAAACTCTTTAGTTTCTGAAAATATTTGACCAATAGTAATTATTATTTTGGTGATTAAAAGTCTTACTAGGATATTAAGTACTTACACAAATACTTCAGGGTGGCAAGGCTGGTGAAAAATTATTTATCAGTTCAGTTGCCTATGCCTCTTTTGGACAGAATGGAATAAAAACAGTTTACTTTTTAAATTTCTAGGTATATTACATTGCAACACTTTGTAGAATGATGAAAGTCTAATCAAACTTGGAGTGAGCCTGGTGTCTTGCTTCATATGGAATCACAGCTTGTTTTAAACAAGTCCAAATTCTCTCCTGTCCATTTAAAGAAAGCAAAGCGAAGTGATCACTGTTTTAATTGCTAGGTTTCAGGATGTTAAAGACTAGATAGAGTTGTAAGAGGCAGCAAGCAGGGAGAAAAATCCCAAGAACATATTCACGCATGTGCCTACACAAAGGCTCACAGATTTTATGAGGGCTAGTATTTACCAGGGGGCAGTATTTATAGCTCTGTGTAATTTATAGCTTTTAAATGTAATGGTATAATGCAAATAAAGTTTTTTCTTCCCAAGCGATGAGCTCATGAATAAACCTGAAAAGGATGCTAGGCTGGAGACAGAGATGGGAAGAGGAGGCTGAGAATGAATCAGCATGCCCTGCTTTCTCCAGCAACTGTCACTTACAACCCTGGGATCAGTTCCCCGCTCAGCATGAGGACCCGGGGCTCGGCTATGTGTGACATGGCGCTGAACAATTCCCATCCGAGGCAACAGAGCAGGAATGCTGCTCGGCCCACCGTGCAACAAAAATGTATGAAATCGCATTAGCAGAAAAACAAGATTTCTGGGTCTTATCACAGAAAGGCTTTTTCCCCCTCCTAGATGAATGTTCACCTCTAATTGAACAACTGTTACCCTCTTTATTTCTACCTGAAAGTGGCTTTTACAACTCATAATTAAGGGCAGGGTCTTTATAATCCCATCATGATGGAATGTCTTTTTAGGGCCTGAATGCTGTTCATTAGCAGGATATTTAGGGCTGGTTTTTTTTTTTTTCAGTGGTTAATTGGACCACAATTCATTTGCATGCCTGGTGCATTTTAAGCCTACACAAGAAGAACTCCATTTAGCCACTTTCAAAAACTCAGTCTGGAAGGCTGATGTCCTTGACCCTTGTAAAACAAACATTATATGAGATATGATTTGTACTCAAGAGAGAAATCACAGCAGGGAAAAGGGTTAAAACCCAATCAGGCATTCAAAATTAGTATAATGAAATTGTTTTTAAGAGAGAAAGAAACTATACAGTATAATAATTTCTAAAAGTTGATGTCTCTTCATCAAAACAAAAATGGTGTAGAAGTTTTGCAAGACTCCAAATTTAAAGTTTTCCTCAAAGGAACTGTGTATTTCACAGAAGCAGGGGTGGACAGCACTCCGGAATGTTCTCAGTGGATTTTTGGAGATTAGGGAAGCTTAAGGGTTAATTAGGTTAAAGTTCATAGCTGATTTTATGGGAAAATATTCTATTCACTGTCTGATAGATTTGGAAAACTATGACTACTATAGATAGAACAATTCATTTAATAGCTCCAAATTTAGCTCTTAAGCAGTGGAAAACAAGTCCAGCCAGAAAGCCATCAAATGATACAAAGTTGCAATATAAACATATTTTTAAATATCTAAACAGATATTTGAGTTTTGTACACTCTGCTTCTTTAGATTGCTACCCACTTAAGCTAACAGGCTCAGATCAGCCTTCCATTTGGAATTCACTATATCTTCCCCACAAAGACTATAATGTCTTTTCACTGAGTTCTTGTGCGTGTGGACACTAACCTGGCTATTTTATCCTGAGTCTAACCTGGTATTATAACCTTTTTCTCTTTACATTTCCTTCACAGTAACTCTGAAGCACCTCGCAAACCCTCCAATCCATAGATAATTCCAGGTCTCCAGGATCTTTTAAAGAATAGATTGATAGGCAGGTCTTCCAACTGTCAAATCTTTCAAATTTTTTCTAAGAATAAATACAGACTTTTCATCTAAAGGCAAGCTCCTGAATTGGACACGTATTTCAAACTCTCAATAAAAGAAGAAAAGACATTAATCATCAATGTTATCATCTTTTCAAAGACAAAATGTCAATAAACTTTCTAAAAATTTGTAGATATGTCAACAGAAATTATCTTTGTAATTGTCTACCACCATATATATGTATATGGATATACATATCCATAAGACTCAAATTAAGTGATTTATCCGAAGTGTCTCAGCCAGTCTAGAACACAGATCTCTGTTAAGGTGAGCTCTTTCTTCAGCATTATTTTGCATCTGATGTTTTTTATTTAATTTATTAAATATCATGTATTTTTATAAATTAAGTGGTGAGTAGAGATCACTACATTTCTAACAACCCCTTGAATAAAAATTGCTTACAAATCAATGACAAAAAATATGAACAAGGAAAGCAAGTAAACAAGCAAAGCCTTTTAAGATGAGTTTAAATAGAATATACAAAAACAAAATTTTAAGATATTTTAAATTTCTTGAGCCTCAAACTTTTGAGTTATTTTTAAATCCTTAAGAATTTAAATCCTTAAGCTCTTGAAAATTTAAATTTTCAAATTCTTAAATTGATTAGTTTAAGAACATGTTGCTTTAAAATAATTAAGTTTTTATTTTATTAATAATGCATTATAAATATAATTAGCTATAAAAAATTTTTCATAGTAATTTAGATCTCTTGAAAATAAACCTTAAATAGAGTGGCAAGCATTTGAATCCATGGGTATAAATTTAAATTCCATGGCATGAGTTTAAAATGCATGGTGTGTATTTAAATGTAATTCAAGGAATTTGATGTTTGGTCTCACCCATTGAATGTATTTTAATTAAAATAAGAGCTCTAGCTTTTACCTAATTGGAATATGTCTTTGCTCTAGTTATTCATATTTTAATATATGTTCAATACATATATTGAAATATATGTATTTCAATATATGTTACTATTATTAAATGTAACATGTTATAAATAAAATATATATTAATATATAGACACGATCCAAAATGCAAATCACTTAAAATCACCTTCTAAATATTGATACTAATTGCTAAAAATATTTTGTGTGAAATGTAGTACCATTATGGTTTTCCCTAAGAGATTTATAGTTTTGTGAACTATCTCAAACTGAACTCAAATTAACTGACTCTGTGTCTTTGTGCAAATAAACACATAGCATTTTTTTATTGAAAGGTTGACAAATACAGCTTTGGGGGTATTTTTATTTAATTTTATTTTTACCCCTAGTAAAATACAATGATCTCAGTGTCCAAAACCCAATACAGAAAGACTGGAAATTCCTTCAATACTTTACAGAAATGTAAAAAATGTGTTTTACACCAAATAATGCACCAATATAGAAATATTTATACATTTGAAGTACAATACCTGTTACTGACACTATTTAAGACAAAAAATATGATAATATGCATAACATTTTTGCTACAACAGAGTTTGACAATTAGACGAATAAGGACTCTATCATTTTTACATGTTGAAGTGTGAAGAAATCTTAACCTGAAATTACATTCATGAATAAATTCATATGTAGTTTTGCATTAGCATAAATGCCTCAAGAAGTATTTTTATTTTACCATTTTATTAGGGATATCTGTGTTACATGATTCAAGAAATGATACAAAATGGTTTACTAACATATACCCTTTTGAAGAAATTTACTTAAGAATCTCTCTGAATATTATTCAGTCAGAGTATTCTTTTTAAGTGCTTGCAAATTTATTCTCAGTCAATAAACTCCAATAATCTGTCCTTAGGATAATAGTAATAAAATGCAGCACTTAGTATTACATCATTTTTGGTAGAAAAGATCAGTTTTACACAACAATACAAATTTCAAGTATGAATACACATTAAAATAAAAGTTGAAATGGATCTATATGATTAAATATAATCAAACTATTATGTATTCAAAAGCAAATTTACTGCAAAAGTCACCTTGAAGTTTGCTTTATTTGGATTATAAGTTTATCAGCATAGATTTTTCCAATGTACTTCTACAAAAAACATAATTATAAACTATATAAAAGATATGAGCAGGACCTATTTACAGAAAACTGTTAACTTTCACAGAGAAATAATAAAAGGTAAGCTGAAAATATGAGAAACACTTCACATTTATGGATAGCACAATGCATGATTGTAATTCCTCCTAAATTAATTTTACATGTTAATGAAAGCCAAATAAAAATAACATACAGTGAGGTTTTATGTGAAATTGGAGACACTTTCCATGATTATGGGAGAATCAACAAGAAAGAACAGCCCAGGAATATTTGAACTAACATTAGAAAAGAGTGTTATGCTTGTAAGAATTGTAAGCTTTCTATATAATTGATATGGTATTGATAGATGGATTAAGACAGATTATTAGAACAGATTAATAAAACAGTTTGAAAAATTCTAATACATAAGAAATAGGTATATTGTAAAGGGGCACTATAAGTGCAAGGAAGATGGAGTATTTATTCAGCAAAGACTTAGAACGTTATCTATTTGAAAAATAATTAAGATAAGCACTTAACTTACATCATACTAATGGATCAATCACAGAATTTGTACTAGGTAAAAACAGACTTTTTTTAAACTGGTATGAAGATACAAAAGAATTTTCTAAGGTAAAGGCAATGGAAGAGATAACAAAGGAAAAACAATGTAAAAAATTAAGACTTTTTTACTTAAAATCACAAAACCATAAAAAAATATAAAAGTAAACATTTATTGAATAGAAATAATTCTGACAAGAGGCGGCCATAATTAGTACATAATAAAAGGATTTAAAAATCACTATTACTCTAATAAGGAAGAACATGAACATATAATTCTTGATTGAAAACACATTAGTTACAATAAATATATTAAAAATTACCATACTCATTACTACAGAAATATGCAATTAAGCCACTATATTACTTATAATCTGTAGAAGTGACAAAATATACTTTAAAATGTTAATTTAAGTCACTCATATGGTATTTTCAGGAATGTAAATTGTTTTAAGGAAACAAACTGACATCTATCTGAAAATTGTCATATACTTTTATATATTGGGGCTTATATTGTGAATATTCATATATTCACAGTACTTAAATCAGTTATTATACTTCTAAAGAGATAATCAGAGATAGACTGACAGGTGTATATGTAAATATGTTTATTGCAGTGTTATTTATAGAAGAGAAACATTCAGTTCAATTCAGCTCAATCACTCAGTTGTGTCCGACTCTCTGCGACCCCATGAATTGCAGCACGCCAGGACTCTCTGTCCATCACCTACTGCCGGAGTTCAGAGAAATATTAGCAATAATCAAAATATCCAGCAGCAGGTATACAGCAAAATAGGTTATGATTTCTGTCATGAATTTCATAGAATATTATTCCACTGTTGAAATGATGCTTCTGAAGCATATTTAAAGAAATGGAAGCTTTTTGTGATAAAACTGAAATGATATATGATGTACATGTGATGTAAATGTATACAATTTTAATGCAAATATTATATATTTATATCATATACAAAGGTTCAAATGTATATTTGAATGCATATATGTATAATTATTAAAATAAACATTTAAAAATAAACCACAATATTGGTAAGTTTGAGCATAATTTTTGTTTTCTTCATTCAGTTCAGTTCAGTCGCTCAGTCGAGTTCGACTCTTTGTGACCCCATGGACTGCAGGGCACCAGGCCTCCTTGTCCATCCCCAACTCCTGGAGTTTACCCAAACTCCTGTCCACTGAGTCGGTGAACCATCCAACCATCTCATCCTCTGTCATCCCCTTATCCTGCCTTCAATCTTTCCCAGCATCAGGGTCTTTTCAAATGAATCAGGTCTTTGCATCAGGTGGCCAAAGTATTGGAGTTTCAGCTTCAGCATGAGTCCTTCAAATGAACATCCAGGATTGATCTCCTTTAGGATGGAATGGTTGGATCTCATTGCAGTCCAAGAGACTCTCAAGAGTCTTCTCCAATACCACAGTTCAAAAGCATCAGTTCTTCGGCACTCAGCTTTCTATATAGTCCAACTCCCATGTCCATACATGACTACTGGAAAAACTATAGCTTGGACTAGACGGACCATTATTGACAAAGTAATGTCTCTGCTTTTTAATATGCTGTTTAGGTTCGTCATAACTTTCCTTCCAAGGAGTAAGCGTCTTTTAACTTCATGGCTGCAGTCACCATCTGCAGTGATTTTGGAGCCAAAAAAAAAAATAAAGTCTGCCACTATATAGATAAGAAAGAATTTCTCAGTGATCATTTCAAGGAAATAGAGGAAAACAACAGAATTGGAAACACTAGATATCTCTTCAAGAAAATTAGAGATACCAAGGGAACATTTCATGCAAAGATGGGCTCGATAAAGGACAGAAATGGTATGGACCTAATAGAAGCAGAAGATATTAAGAAGAGGTGGCAAGAATACACAGAAGAACTGTACAAAAAAGATCTTCACGACCCAGATAAGCACGATGGTGTGATCACTGACCTAGAGCCAGACCTCCTGGAATGTGAAGTCAAGTGGGCCTTAGAAAGCATCACTACGAACAAAGCTAGTGGTGGTGATGGAATTCCAGTTGAGCTATTTCAAATTCTGAAAGATGATGCTGTGAAAGTACTGCACTCAGATCAGATCAGATCAGTCGCTCAGTCGTGTCCGACTCTTTGAGACCTCATGAATCGCAGCACACCAGGCCTCCCTGTCCATCACCAACTCCCAGAGTTCACAGACTCACGTCCATTGAGTCAGTGATGCCATCCAGCCATCTCATCCTCTGTCGTCCCCTTCTCCTCTTGCCCCCAATCCCTCCCAGCATCAGAGTCTTTTCCAATGAGTCAAATCTTCGCATGAGGTGGCCGAAGTACTGGAGTTTCAGCTTTAGCATCATTCCTTCCAAAGAAATCCCAGGGCTGATCTCCTTCAGAATGGACTGGTTGGATCTCCTTGTAGTCCAAGGGACTCTCAAGAGTCTTCTCCAACACCACAGTTCAAAGGCATCAATTCTTCAGCGCTCAGCCTTCTTCACAGTCCAACTCTCACATCCATACATGACCACAGGAAAAACCATAGCCTTGACTAGACGGACCTTTGTTGGCAAAGTAATGTCTCTGCTTTTGAATATGCTATCTAGGTTGGTCATAACTTTCCTTCCAAGGAGTAAGTGTCTTTTAATTTCATGGCTGCAGTCACCATCTGTAGTGATTTTGGAGCCCAGAAAAATAAAGTCTGACACTGTTTCCACTGTTTCCCCATCTATTTCCCATGAAGTGGTGGGACCGGATGCCATGATCTTTCTTCTCTGAATGTTGAGCTTTAAGCCAACTTTTTCACTCTCCTCTTTCACTTTCATCAAAAGGCTCTTTAGTTCCTCTTCAGTTTCTGCCATAAGGATGGTGTCATCTGCATATCTGAGGTTATTGATATTTTTTCTGGCAATCTTGATTCCAGCTTGTGCTTCTTCCAGCCCAGCGTTTCTCATGATGTACTCTGCATAGAAGTTAAATAAACAGGGTGACAATATACAGCCTTGACATACTCCTTTTCCTATTTGGAACCAGTCTGTTGTTCCATGTCCAATTCTAGCTGTTGCTTTCTGACCTGCATACAAATTTCTCAAGAAATTTGAGAAATTCTTGAGGTGGTCTGGTGGTCTGGTATTCCCATCTCTTTCAGAATTTTCCACAGTTTATTGCGATCCAACAGTCAAAGGCTTTGGCATAGTCAATAAAGCAGAAATAGATGTTTTTCTGGAACTCTCTTGCTTTTTCCATGATCCAGCAGATGTTGGCAATTTGGTCTCTGGTTCCTCTGCCTTTTCGAAAACCAGCTTGAACATCAGGAAGTTCACTGTTCACATATTGCTGAAGCCTGGCTTGGAGAATTTGGAGCATTACTTTACTAGCGTGTGAGATGAGTGCAATTGTGTGGTAGTTTGAGCATTCTTTGGCATTGCCCTTCTTTGGGATTGGAATGAAAACTGACTTTTTCCAGTCCTGTGACCACTGCTGAGTTTTCCAAATTTGCTGGCATATTGAGTGCAGCACTTTCACAGCATCATCTTTCAGAATTTGGAATAGCTTAACTGGAATTCCATCATTTCCACTAGGTTTGTTCGTAGTGATGCTTTCTAAGGCCCACTTGACTTCACATTCCAGGAGGTCTGGCTCTAGGTGAGTGATCACACCATCGTGATTATCTGGGTCATGAAGATCTTTTTTGTACAGTTCTTCTGTGTATTCTTGCCACCTCTTCTTAATATCTTCTGCTTCTGTTAGGTCCATACCATTTCTGTCCTTTATCGAGCCCATCTTTGCAAGAAATGTTCCTTTGGTATCTCTGATAGAGTTTTGCCAAGAAAATGCACTGGTCATAAAAAACACCATCTTCCAGCAACAGAACAGAAGACTCTATACATGGACATCACTAGATGGTCAACACTGAAATCAGGTTGATTATATTCTTTGCAGCCAAAGATGGAGAAACTCTATACAGTCAGCAAAAACAAGACCAGGAGCTGACTGTGGCTCAGACCATGAACTCCTTATTGCCAAATTCAGACTTAAATTGAAGAAAGTAGGGAAAACCACTAAACCATTCAGGTGTGACCTAAATCAAATTCCTTATGATTATACAGTGGAAGTGAGAAATAGATTTAAGGGCCTAGATCTGATAGATAGAGTGCCTGATGAACTATGGAATGAGGTTCGTGACATTGTACAGGAGACAGGAATCAAGACCATCCCCATGGAAAAGAAATGCAAAAAAGCAAAATGGCTGTCTGGGGAGGCCTTACAAATAGCTGTGAAAAGAAGAGAAGTGAAAGGCAAAGGAGAAAAGGAAAGATATAAACATCTGAATGCAGAGTTCCAAAGAATAGCAAGAAGAGATAAGAAAGCCTTCTTCAGCAATCAATGCAGATAAATAGAGGAAAACAACAGAATGGGAAAGACTAGAGATCTCTTCAAGAAAATCAGAGCTACCAAAGGAACTGCACTCAATATGCCAGCAAATTTGGAAAACTTAGCAGTGGCCACAGGACTGGAAATGGTCAGTTTTCATTCCAATCCCAAAGAAAGGCATTGCCAAAGAATGCTCAAACTACCACACAATTGCACTCATCTCACACGCTAGTAAAGTAATGCTTAAATTCTCCAAGCCAGGCTTCAGCGATACATGAACCGTGAACTTCCAAATGTTTAAGCTGTTTTAGAAAAGGCAGAGGAACCAGATATCAAATTGTCAACACCCACTGGATCATGGAAAAAGCAAGAGAGTTCCAGAAAAACATCTATTTCTGCTTTATTGACTATGTCAAAGTCTTTGACTGTGTGGATCACAATAAACTGTGGAAAATTCTGAAAGAGATGGGAATACCAGACCACCTGACCTGCCTCTTGAGAAACCTATATGCAGGTCAGGAAGCAACAGTTAGAACTGGACATGGAACAACAGACGGGTTCCAAATAGGAAAAGGAGTACGTCAAGGCTGTATATTGTCACCCTGCTTATATAACTTATATGCAGAGTACATCATGAGAAACACTGGGCTGGAAGAAGCACAAGCTGGAATCAAGATTGCCAGAAAAAATATCAATAACCTCAGATATGCAGATGACACCACCCTTATGGCAGAAAGTCAAGAGGAACTAAAGAGCCTCTTGATGAAAGTGAAAGAGGAGAGTGAAAAAGTTGGCTTAAAGCTCAACATTCAGAAAACAAAGATCATGGATCTAGTGCCATCACTTCATGGTGAATAGATGGGGAAACAGTGGAAACAGTGGCTGACTTTATTTTTTTAGGCTCCAAAATCACTGCAGATGGTGATTGCAGCCATGAAACGAAAAGATGCTTACTATTTGAAAGGAAAGTTATGATTAACCTAGATAGTATATTAAAAAGCAGAGACATTACTTTGTCAACAAAGGTCCATTTAGTCAAGGCTATGGTTTCTCCAGGAGTCAGGTATGGATGTGAGAGTTGGAATATAAAGAAAGCTGAGTGCTGAAGAATTGATACTTCTGAACAGTGGTTTTGGAGAAAACTCTTGAGAGTCCCTTGGACTGCAAGGAAATCCAACCAGTCCATTCTGAAGGAGATCAGTCCTGGGTGTTCCTTGGAAGGACTGATGCTGAAGCTGAAACTCCAATACTTGGGCCACCTCATGTGAAGAGTTGACTCCTTGGAAAAGACTGTGATGCTGGGAGGGATTGGGGGCAGGAGGAGAAGGGGACAACAGAGGATGCAATGGCTGGATGGCATCACTGACTTGGTGGACATGAGTCTGAGTGAACTCCAGGAATTGGTGATGGACAGGGAGGCCTGGTGTGCTGCAATTCATGGGGTCACAAAGAGTCGGACACAACTGAGTGACTGAACTGACTGACTGACTGACTGTTTCCATTGTTTCTCCATAAATTTGCCATGAAGTTATGGGACCAGATGCCATGATCTTCGTTTTCTGAATGTTGAGTTTTAATCAACTTTTTCACTCCCCTCTTTCACTTTCATCAAAAGGCTCTTTAATTCTTCTTCACTTTCTGCCATAAGGGTGGTGTCATCTGCATATCTGAGGTTATTGATATTTTTTCTGGCAATCTTGATTCCAGCTTGTGCTTCTTCCAGCCCAGTGTTTCTCATGATGTACTCTGCATATAAGTTATATAAGCAGGGTGACAATATACAGCCTTGACGTACTCCTTTTCCTATTTGGAACCAGTCTGTTGTTTCATGTCCAATTCTAACTGTTGCTTCCTGACCTGCATACATATTTCTCAAGAGGCAGGTCAGGTGGTCTGGTATTCCCATCTCCTTCAGAATTTTCCACAGTTTATTGTGATCCACACATTTAAAGACTTTAGCATAGTCAATAAAGAAGAGATAGATGTTTTTCTGGAACTCTTGCTTTTTTGATGATCCAGGGGATGTTGGCAATTGATCTCTGGTTCCTCTGCCTTTCCTAAAACCAGCTTAAAAATCTGGAAGTTCACAGTTCACATACTGTTGAAGCCTGGCTTGGAGAATTTTGAGCATTACTTTGCTCGCGTGTGAGATGAGTGCAATTGTGCGGTAGTCTGAGCGTTCTTTGGTATTGCCTTCTTTGGGATTGGAATGAAAACTGACCTTTTCCAGTCCTGTGGCCACTGCTGAGTTTTCCAATTTTGTTGGCATATTGAGTGCAGCACTTTCACAGCATCACCTTTTAAGATGAAATAACTCAATTGGAATTCCATTGCCTCCATTAGCTTTGTTTGTAGTGATGCTTTCTAAGGCCCACTTGACTTCACATTCCAGAATGTCTGGTTCTAGGTGAGTGATCACACCATCGTGATTATCTTGGTCATGAAGATGTTTTTTGTACAGTTTTTCTGTGTATTCTTGCCACCTTTTCTTAATATCTTCTGTTTCTGTTAGGTCCATACTATTGCTGTCCTTTATTGAGCCCATCTTTGCAAGAAATGTTCTCTTGGTATCTCTAATTTTCTTGAAGAGATCTGTTTAGTGTTTCCTGTTCTATTGTTTTCCTCTATTTCTTTGCACTGATCACTGAGGAAGGCTTTCTTATCTCTCCTTGCTGTTCTTTGGAACTCTGCATTCAAATGAGTATATCTTTCCTTTTCTCCTTTGCTTTTGACTTCTCTTCTTTTCACAGCTATTTGTAAGGCCTCCCCAGGCAGCTATTTTGCTTTTTTGCATTTCTTTTCCATGGGGATAGTCTTGATCCCTGTCTCCTGTACAATGTCACGAACCTCATTCCATAGTTCATCAGGCACTCTGTCTATCAGATCTAGGCCCTTAAATCTATTTGTCACTTCCACTGTATCATTGTTAGGGGCATGATTTAGGTCATACCTGAATGGTCTAGTGGTTTTCCCTACTTTCTTCAATTTAAGTCTGAATTTGGCAATAAGAGGTCACGATCTGAGCCACAGTCAGGTCCCGGTCTTGTTTTTGCTGACTGTATAGAGTTTCTCCATCTTTGGTTGCAAAGAACATAATCAGTCTGATTTTGGTTTTGACCATCTGGTGATGTCCATGTGTAGAGTCTTCTGTTGTGCTGTTGGAAGAGGGTGTTTACTATGACCAGTGAGTTCTCTTGGCAAAACTCTATTAGTCTTTGCCCCGCTTCATTCTGTACTCCAAGGCAAAATACTCTCCAAATGTACTGCAGTGAAATACTTTACTTATATAATTATAAAATTTCTTTAAATTGTTTTAAAGATATGACAACTTTATGAATTTAAATTACTAGATAGCAATTAAGGTAAGATGGAGTATAAACAGATATATAGATATAGAATAGATATGTATATATTGCTATTATATATATGTATAACATATATATCACACTAAATAGCAATATTAAATCAGGTTTAAATCACATTCACTTGTGTTTACACTAATTTTCTGTTACAAGGTAATTTGCTAGCAGAGGATGGCCTTTGCTTTCTCCTTTGTATTGAGTTTTCATAGAACTTGACACTAGTTTAGTTCACTACTGATTTCCTTCCTACTTTTCCTTTATGTCTTCATTTCTAAAATTTAGATATAATTGACAAGTGTGTGTTAGTAACTCAGTCGTGTCCGACTCTGTGACTCCATGGGCTCCTCTGTCCATGGAATTCTCCAGGCAAGAATACTGCCATTCCCTTCCCCAGTCGATCTTACCAACCCGGGGATTAAACCCATGTCTCCTGCATTGCAAGCAGATTCTTCACCATCTGAGCCACCAAGGAAGCCCATAATTGATGTGTAATATTGTGTAAGTTTAGGGAGTACAATATGCTGACTCGACACATTTATATGTTGCAATATGATTGTCATCCTAGCATTAGCTAATACCTTTATCACATCACATAATTATCATTTACTTTGGTGGTGAAAACATTTATAATCCAGTCTTTTAGCAACCTTGAAGTAGATGATACAGTATTGCTGACTATAACCACAATGCTGGGCTGTTAGGTCTCCCGAACTTACCTTCCAAGTGCATGTGTGGATCCTTTGACCAACATCTTCCCAGTCTGCCCATTCTGCAGCCCCCCATAACCACTATTCTTTTCTGTTTCTTTTTATTTTTTTTGGTAGCTCAAATGTTTTTCAACAAGTAAGATATAAATAAGTAATTTATAAATACGACTGTCATTTTCACATAGGCCTAATACTATTCCTCGCGCTTTCCTGCAATTTTTATCTAAAACTTTCACTAGGCAGCTGTTTGGTTCTCAGGAGTAACTACTCCACGGAGACGCCAGTGAGGGGCGTCTGGAACACGATTCCCCCTCAGACTGCAACCCTCCAGGCCTACCTCTCCAGTTATCTTTTCCCCCAAATGTAAACATTCATAACCACGATAAAAGCCTTTGCAAACCATTTCTGGAAGGAGGAATTCCCCACAGAAGGAAATTGCTAAAGCATATGTACCTTTTCTTCCTGTGTTAGGGTTGGAGACTGTCGCTATCACATGTTCACTGTTCCAAGTATATCTAAAATATGAAATAGAACTATATAGCTTTTAATAAAAAGTTTAGATTTCTAAATCTATCAGTGACTTCCTAGAAATCTCATACAAGTTAAGTGCGAGAAAAAGATGTAAAATTACAGGAGCGTTACAGGCTATGTCGTTTATCAGGAAGAATGAAGCTTTCCACAATACAGTTGCTGGGTTAAAAACTGAGTCTCTGTATTAAAGTTCAAACAACAAAGTATTTGTAACTAGAATATGTCATTTTGTTAAATTGATGACTTTTTTTAAGTAATGAATTTCCTACAAAAAGAATGTAAAATAGAGATTTAGATTTGTTGAAGCAGATAGAAAGCAATCTCAATGAATATAGATACTATTTTGACCTTAACTGGAAATCTGTAATTCTAAATTGGAGACTTTCTTATCAGCAGTTTAAAATTGAGATTATAACATAAATAGTTCAGTAATTAATGTGAAGTGAAACTTTTATTTGAATTATTTTTTTTGAATTATTAATAGTTACCTCAAGTGATTTGCCCCACCTTCTGTTGCAACCCAGATCATTGCTGATTTAGGGAACTGAGAAATGATTTGTATTATTCTCTCCCACGATGGGCTTTTCCTAGCTTTCACAGTTTCTGTTTAGGAAAAACTATGTGCCGTGTATGTGTGTGTATGTCTGTGTGCGTGTGTTTGATGTTCAAACATTGAGCATGCTGTTTGTAATGGTACACAAGCGATGACCAGCCTAGATAGCGTATTAAAAAGCAGAGACATTACTTTATGAACAAAGGTCCATCTAGTCAAAGCTATGGTTTTTCCAGGAGTCATGTACAGATGTGAGAGTTGGACCATAAAGAAGGTCGAGTGCTGAAGAATTGATGCTTTCAAATTGCGGTGTGGAGAAGACTCTTGAGAGTCCCTTGGACAGCAAGGAGATCAAACCTTTCAATCCTAAAGGAAATCAACTTAGACTATTGGTTGGAAAGACTGATACTAAAGCTGAAGCTCCAATACTTTGGCCACCTGATGCAAAGATCCAACTCTTTGGAAAAGACCTTGATGCTGGGAAAGATTGGGGGCAGGAGAAGAAAGAGGCAACAGAAAATGACATGGTGGGATGTCATCACTGACTCAATCAATGGACATAAGTTTGAGCAAACTCCGGGAGATAGTGAAAGACAGGGAAGCCTGGTGCACTGCAGTCAATGATGTTGCAGAGAGTTGGACACGGCTTAGCGACTGAACAACAAAACAAGTAAAAGGGTAGAATTTTTGTTTAAAAAAACTAAACTGAAATATCAGTAATTCTCACACTACCTCACTTGAAATTTTAATGAAAATAAATTAACTACTATTCCCAACATTCTGATTTAAACATGATAGCATTCTATATTCATAATCATTTTTATTATCATTCCTTTTTTTCAAGGGGAGGGAAAGAATACTATGTTTATGTTTATCTGCAAGTAAATAATAATTTATCATAAAGGAATTAAAATATGTCATGGAGCAGATTACTAAATCAATTTAATAAATAATTTCACACAATATATAATTTAACTCTAAACATTATACTTTTTTGGCAAGACTATTAACTCTGATTATATTGAATAAATTTCTCTTAAACAAACCAAATGGTAAACTATTATTTAGTGGGCTTCTCAGATGGTGCCAGTGGTAAAGAATCCACCTGCCAATGCAGGAGACTCAGGTTGATCCCTGGGTTGGGACGATCCCCTGGAGAAGGAACTGGCAACCCACTCCTATTCTTGCCTAGAAAATTCCATGGACAGAGGAGCCTGGTGAGCTACAATCCATGGGGTTGCAGAGTCGGCCATGACTGAGCATACACACCCGCAGTGGATGAATAACTGTTTTCAAATGTTTTTGCCACTTGCTTATCTGATAGGAAATAGCCTGCAAGTGCTGATTTGTAGAAGAGGACATGAATGCTTAAACTTAAACAATGGGAAGAGGAAACTCTGAAAAAAATACTACCTGTAGTAGAGTTAAGCTTCTAGCCTTTGAAGTAGAACAGGTTATTTATGGTCTTTTTAAACAGGATTATTTTACATTTATCTTTTACTAAATTTACATAACACAAATGAAAATTACTATTGCCATTAATCCTCTGATTTTAAATCTAGGATCCAAGTGGCCTAAATGACAAAAAGATAGGTTGCTATGTTGCATTGACATCTGGTGGATTCAAGCAGTTACTACAAGGTTGAAGATAGCTCTGAATTTAATGGTGTTAAAGGGAAAAGACATGTAAAGATCATTTCTAGTCTAACCCAGTAATTTTTCTGTTATGAAACTGAGGCAAAGAGAAAGTTTTTCAGAAATATTTCAAAAACTGTGAAAATACATGAAAGAAACATAGCATTGATCGTGGTGAATAAAAAAACAATCTAGAGTTTAAGAAGCAGAAAAGAAATGCTGATAGAATATATAAAGTATATATGAAATATGTTTTCTCTTTTGTCAGGAAGATGGAATTTCATTAGATGGTTTTATTTATGTATACTTGAAATAGATTTTTAAAGAAATGTAAAATTTTGTGCAAAGTAAAAGATATATATATATATATATATATATAATGACTGCTACTATGAATAAAGAATTTTGGTTGTTTAATTTACCCAAATGTGACAAAAGATGAGAAAAGAAGAGAAAATGAGGACTAATGTGGCTTCTCCTCTCTCTATATTTTAGCAGTCCTCTGAGGTGTTACTGCTTAAGGAGGAAATAATGAGTCAAGGCAGTTTCTTCTCAAGCTCAAATATTTGCCTCTTAAAATAGTTCCTTCCTCAAAGAAACTTGAACACAATATCTCAAGAGAGAACAATCTTTTGTGAGGCTTTTCAGACACTGGCTCTCCCTGTCTGTGTGTCTTTCTTCTGGATACATATGGCAGATGACTACGCCTGAGAGCCCATCTCACCCCAACCCAGAGCCCTTCCTAAAAACAACTCCTAGGAGCCGTCCTGGTCTCTCCATTGGTAGTTTCCTTGCATACTCTCCCTACAGCACTGGACATACAATCTTCAATGTGTTTTTTTTCTCTTCTCAGACTGTAAGTTTCCATAAGATAGGCATTCAGCCTGTAGGTCTTTCTTTCCAGTGCCTAACCACTTCTCATAAATAGTAGGTGCTCAATCAACACCTGCTAAATCATGCATGCTCTGCTCCTATATCCTTTAGGCCTTGCAAACTTCTTTTACATTGCTCCCACTACCAAAAATCCCTGTTATTAATTTTCCCTACTAACATTAAATTTTGAAAGATTTCATCTTTCAGAAAGCCAGTATTTCTAAAGTAATAATTCCCTTGACCAACTTTGTTGATCAAAAGATGGTACGCGTCTATCAGAATTTCTAAGGCTCCCAATCCACTAAAGTGTTCCCATCCAGAGTATGCCCAGGAAATTCCTAGGTAAGCACAAGTTTATTATCATCTGGCTTAGAAATCTAGAGAAGTAACAAGACATGGGAGTTTTAATTAATGGGATTCCAGAATGTGAAATAACCGCATAATTTGTATTCATTTTCTTGACTTTTTCTTAATATCTTCACTGAGAGATAGGTCATATCATAAAATTTACAAGTATTTTTTAATTTATAATTATGTAAAATTACAATGTGTTGAGAAGGCAATGGCACCCTACTCCAGTACTCTTGCCTGGAAAATCCATGGACAGAGGAGCCTGGTAGGCTGCAGTCCATGGGGTCGCTAAGAGTCGGGCACAACTGAACGACTTCACTTTCACTTTTCACTTTCATGCATTGGAGAAGGAAATGGCAACCCACTCCAGTGTTCTTGCCTGGAGAATCCCAGGGGCAGGGAAGCCTGGTGGGCTGCCATCTATGGGGTCGCACAGAGTCGGACACGACTGAAGCGACTTAGCAGCAGCAGCAGCAGCATAGGTCCTTTAATGGACCGGAACCTGGTGGTCCGGAGTGGACCGATAAGAAAGTAAAGGAGAGAGAAAGAGGCTGGTATTTCTTGGTTCACGCAGAAAGCCAATAAAGGCCCTGACACCGGGCTTGCTCTGTTCACGGATGCCTCAGGCGCCCTCTCATGGGGTGAAGGCGCAGAGCGCCTTCTCTAGAGGGTCTTAGAAGCCTGGGCAGGAAAGTGAACTCAGAGAGTCTCTGCGCTCCAAAGAAATAGCCTGAGAGAGAGAGAGAGAGAAAGAAAGCAAGACATGGGGACCAAAGCTCTGATGGAGCAAAGGTGTTTTATTTAACATTGTGTAGGTATTTATACTGTCTTATAAGATAGCCATTTTCAGCAGAGATAAAATCAAATCTCACAAGGAAACATGAGGTCATCCATATGAAAGAGAGAGGGTTGTAAATAATCACTTTTACCATATGGTTCATAAAAAGGAAGAGGGTACTTATCACCGTATAGAAAAACTAATGAAGGAAATGCCTGGATTCCTCAGCCCCAGGGAGAGGCTTGCCTCTCTTCTTAATCCCTGAATACTCAGGAATTAATAAGGAACAGAGAATTCCTGACAAATCCAAAACAGCACACAGGAAGCCTCCTGTTAATGCTTCCTGACAACGATGCAATGTTTTTAATATACAGATTTTCTCAACCATCTTCACAATCTAATTTTATAACACGTTTGCCATACTCCCCCCACAAAACCCTGTTGTTGTTGTTGTTGAGTCATTCAGTCATATTTGACTCTTTGGCAACCCCATGGATTGTAGCCCTCCAGGCTCCTTTGTCCATGGGATCTCCCAGGCAAGAATACCCTGTACTCAGCGATCACTCTCTATCCTCCCTGACCTTGGCCTTAGGCACTCACTAATCTATGTTCTCTCTCTATAGATCTGCCTATTCTGGACATTGACATACATGAAATCATACAATAGATGGTCTTTTGTTATGGGCATCTTTCTTGTAGCATGGTGTTTTCAAAGTTAATCCATATTCTTATGTATAACAGTACTTAATTCCTTTTATTGTCATATATACTATATAAACCACAATGGTTTCCAATTTGGAGTTATTACGAACAATGCTGCTATGAACACAGATATACACATTTTTGTGTGGATGTATGCTTCCATCTCTCTTAGCTATAATTTCTAGATACTATGAGTAGTGAAAGTCTCTCAGTCATGTCTGATTCTTTGTGACCCCATGAGGTGTAGTCCATGGACTTCTCCAGGCCAGAATACTGCAGTGGGTAGCCTTTGCATTCTGCAGGGGATCTTCCCAACCTGAGGATCAAACACAGGTCTCCTGCATTGCAGGAGTGGATTTTTTACCAGCTGAGCCACAAGGAAAGCCTAAGAATAGTGGAGTAGGTAGCCTATCCCTTCTCCAGCGGATCTTCCTGGCCCAGGGATCGAACCAGGGTCTCCTGCATTACAGGCAGATTCTTTACCAGTTGAGCTATCAAGGAAGCCCATACTATGGGTAACTCTATATTTATCTTCATGAGGAACTGTCAAAATATTTCCCAAAGTGACTGCACCATTTTACATTCCCAACCAGCACTGTATAAAGGTTCCAATTTCTCCATATCTTCACCAACACTTGTTATTGTCTTTTATTGTTTAAAGTTATCCTAGTAAATGTGCTTTTGACTTGTATTTCCCTAATGACTAATAATGTTGAGTATCTTTTCATGTGTTTATTAGTCATTTGGATATCTTCTTTGCAGAAATGTCTATTCAAATTCTTTGCTTTTTTAAATTTGGGTTATTTGTATTTCTATTGCTGGGTTATTAGAGTTTTTAGTATATTCTGGATACAAATTCCTTATCAGATACATGATTTGTAAATATCTTCTCCATTCTGTAAGCTACCTTTCTTAGTGGTATCATTTACAGCACAAAAGTTTTAAATTTTCATGTAATACAGTTTATCTTTTTATTGTTGTTGTTGTGCTTTTTGCATCATATTTAGAGAATTTTGATTAGAACAAAGTCACAAAGATTTAATCCTATGTTTTGTTTTAAGATTTTTATAGTTTTAGTGATTTCATTTGTGTCTGTGGTCCATTTTGAGCTAATTTTTATGTATGGCATGAAATAGAGCCCCAAGTTCGTTTTTTACATTAATTAATTTTTGGTTGCTCTGGGTCTTCATTGTGACGCACAGGCTTCTCATTATAGTAGATTCTCTTGTTGCAGAGCACCGACTTTAGGCACATGGGCTTCAGCAGTTACGTTAGGGGAAGCACACTGATTGAAACCGCCCACCCTGGCCAGGCACCATAGTAACCATTTGCATGAGTTATTTTATGACAGGAGATCCTAATAAGGAATACGGAACTAATAAGCCACCACCAACAGGAAGAATTTGGAAAAGGTTAAAAGGAGACACCACGTGTCTGTCCGCTTCCCAGAATCCCTCTCGCTAGCATCCATTTCTTGGCTGAGCGATGCGTGCACCATCAGAAAAGGCTCTGAATTAGAATGATTGGCCAAAGACCACCCAGAAACTAATCCCATCACCATAAAACCCAAGACTGCCAGCCACACACAGAGCAGTTCTCCTGGGTTCCCTTACCCTACTGCTCTCACCCGGGTGCCTTTTCCCAATAAAATCTCTTGCTTTGTCAGCACATGTGTCTCCTCGGATGATTCATTTCCAAGTGTCAGACAAGAGCCAGTTTTGGGCCCTGGAAGGGGTCCACCTTCCTGCAAGAGTTGCGGCTCAGGCTCAGTAGTTGTGGCTCATGCACTCCAGAGCGCAGGCTCAGTAACTGTGGTGCACAGGCTTAACTGCTCTACGGCATATGGGATCTTCCTAGATCAGGGATGGAACTTGTGTCTCCTGCATTGGCAGGCAGAGTCTTAACCACTGGATCACCAGGGAAGTCCCGAAGTTCGCTTTTTGCATGAAGATATTTCATTGCTTCAGCACCATTTTGAGGAAGACTTTTCTTTCCCTTACTGAATTGTCTTGACACCCTCATCTGAAATCTATTGAACATAAATAGGTCTATTTCTGGACTCTCAACTGTAATACATTGATCTATATGTCTTTCCTTAAACCAGTAAACTTTAAATTGGTTTAAGTCTTTTCCTTAAACTAATGCAACCAGTTGTATTACTTGATTACTGTAGCTTTTTAGTAAGGTTTGAAGTAAGCATGAATTTTGCAATTTTGTTCTTCTTCTTCAAGATTATTTTGTCTATTCTGGGTCTCTTGCCTTTCCATATGAATTTTAAAACACATGTATTTTGTTCTAGAAATTTGCTGTTTATATTCATGGCAAATAGATAGGGAAACAGTGGAAACAGTGTCAGACTTTATTTTTTGGGGCTCCCAAATCACTGCAGATGGTGTCTGCAACCATGAAATTAAAAGATACTTACTCCTTGGAAGGAAAGTTATGACCAACTTAGACAGCATATTAAAAAGCAGAGACATTACTTTGTGAGCAAAGGTCCGTCTAGTCAAGGTTACTGGTTTTTCCAGTGGTCAGGCATGGATGTGAAAGTTGGACTATAAAGAAAGCTGAGCACCAAAGAATTGATGCTTTTGAACTGTGGTATTGGAGAAGACTCTTGAGAGTCCCTTGGACTACAAGGAGATCCAACCAGTCCATCCTAAAGGAGATCAGTCCTGGGTGTTCATTGGAAGGATTGATGTGGAAGCTGAAATTCCAATACTTTGGCCACCTAATGTGAAGAGCTGACTCATTTGATCATTGACCTAGAGCCAGACATCCTGGAATGTAAAGTCAAGTGGGCCTTAGAAAGCATCACTATGAACAAACCTAGTGGAGGTGATGGAATTCCAATTGAGCTATTTCAAATCCTGAAAGATGATGCTGTGAAAGTGCTGTACTCAATATGCCAGCAAATTTGGAAAACTCAGCAGTGGCCACAGGACTGGAAAAGGTCAGTTTTTATCCCAATCTCAAAGAAAGGCAATGCCAAAGAATGCTCAGACTACCGCACAATTGCACTTATCTCACATGCTAGTAAAGTAATGCTCAAAATTCTCCAAGCCAGGCTTCAGCAATACGTGAACCATGAACTTCCAGATATTCAAGCTTGTTTTGGAAAAGGCAGAGGAACCAGAGACCAAATTGCCAACATCCACTGGATCATGGAAAAAGCAAGAGGGTTCCAGAAAAACATCTATTTCTGCTTTATTGACTATGCCAAAGCCTTTGACTGTTGGATCACAATAAACTGTGGAAAATTCTGAAAGAGATGGGAATACCAGACCACCTGATCTGCCTCTTGAGAAACCTATATGCAGGTCAGGAAGCAATAGTTAGAACTGGACATGGAACAACAGACTGGTTCCAAATAGGAAAAGGAGTATGTCAAGGCTGTATATTGTCACCCTGTTTATTTAACTTCTATGCAGAGTACATCATGAGAAATGCTGGGCTGGAAGAAGCGCAAGCTGGAATCAACATTGCCGGGAGAGATATCAATAACCTCAGGTATGCAGATGACACCACCCTTATGGCAGAAAGTGAAGAGGAACTGAAAAGCCTCTTGATGAAGGTGAAAGAGGAGAGTGAAAAAGTTGGCTTAAAACTCAACATTCAGAAAGTGAAGATCATGGCATCTGGTCCCATCACTTCAAGAGAAATAGATGGGGAAACAGCAGAAACAGTATCAGAGTTTATTTTGGGGGGCTCCAAGATCACTGCAGATGGTGACTGCAGCCATGAAATTAAAAGACGCTTACTCCCTGGAAGGAAAGTTATGACCAACCTAGATAGCATATTCAAAAGCAGAGACATTACTTTGCCAACAAAGGTCCGTCTAGTCAAGGCTATGGTTTTTCCTGTGGTCATGTATGGATGTGTGAGTTGGACTGTGAAGAAAGCTGAGCTCTGAATAATTGATGCTTTTGAACTGTGGTGTTGGAGAAGACTCTTGAAAGTCCCTTGGACTGCAAGAAGATCCAACCAGTCCATTCTGAAGGAGATCAGCCCTGGGCTTTCTTTGGACGGAATGATGCTGAAGCTGAAACTCCAGTACTTTGGCCACCTCATGCGAAGGGTTGACTCATTGGAAAAGACTCTGATGCTGGGAGGGATTGGGGGCAGGAGGAGAAGGGGATGACAGAGGATGAGATGGCTGGATGGCATCACTGACTCGATGGATGTGAGTCTGAGTGAACTCCAGGAGTTGGTGATGGACAGGGAGGCCTGACGTGCTGCAGCCCATGGGGTCACAAAGAATCAGACACAACTGAGCGACTGAACTGAACTGATGCTGGGAAAGATTGAGGGCAGGAGGAGAAGGGGACTACAGAGAATGAGATGGTTGGATGGCATCACCGACTCAATGGACACGAGTTTGGGTGGCCTCCCGGAGTTGGTGATGGACAGGGAGGCCTGGCGTGCTGTAGTCCATTGGGTCGCAAAGAGGCAGACACGACTGAGGGACTGAACTGAACTGAACTGATGTTATTTTTAGTTATATCTTCCAAGCTTTTAATTTCTTTCTGTCATGATTTCTTTTTCTTCTTACATTTTTCTCTGTCTCTATGATTTAAAAAAATTTTCCCAAGCAACTAATTTGGGTTTCAGCAGTGATCAACTCATCTTTTAATTTTTAATTAGAAACATTTTAGTTCCATAAATTTTTGAGTGGGGCGTGTGTGTGTGTGTATGTTTGTGTTATGTCTAAATCTTCCTGTGACCTTTGGCTACTATTTTATTTTATAACAGCTTTACTGAGATACAATTCACATAACATAAAGTCATCTTGTTATAAAACGGTGGTTTTTAGTGTATTCACAATTATGCAGCCATCTAATTCCATAATGTCTAATTTGAGAACATCTTCATAACCACCAAAAGAAAGTTTGTACCCATTAGTTCTTGACAAATTCTTGACAAGCGCCTTTCTCGACAACTTCTTTTTTTTTTTTTACTTGAATGAAACCACCATTTTGCTTTGAGCTAGTCAAGTATTCAAAACTAAGGTATATTGAGTGTTCTTGTTATGACTTGCCTTGTCTCCAGAGAAATCTTAAAATGTTTTCAGGAAAGTAGCCAACAATTGACATAGAACTAAAAAGATTTTGCTTCTCATCCCTTAAGCACAAGGCTCTCTTTTCTTTTAAGATTATTCAGACTGCATTGGAAACCCATACTGTAGCTCTATATTTGAGCATTTAAACTTAAAAAAATGTCTTTCTGGCTATATCCTTTTCACTTATGTCTTCCTTTTACATAACAATTGAATTAATAAATGATTTTCAAGAGTATTGTGAGAAAAATTAGCAAAAGTAATTTAAGCACAATGTATTGGGACTCAGTTTGTATCAATAATGAGTAATCTTCTTGCCCACCCCATTCAAAAACATTATACTGAACTCAATGGTACAAGTTTGAGTTACATCAGAGGAAGTTTTTCTAAGAGCAAACAAACAATGAGTTCAAACTTGGAGAATGTCCCACCCTGCTGTTATTTTCAAGTTGTCAGGAGAGCTTTGAACCTCAACACATGGAAGCATAGTAGCAAAATCTTGAGCTTTGGAGTTAGGCAGACCTGAGTCAGAACTTCACTAAGCAGCTGTGTTATCTCAGACAATTAAAAAAAGAAAAAGACCAAAAAAATAAAAGAAAGAAAGAAATGAACAGACTTAAAATCTGTGAACCTCAGCTTCCTCTTCTATACTTGTACTCTGATTTCATCCTGGCTTCACCAGGGGAACATGCAGATGAGGTCACATTAACCATAATGATGCTTACTTTAGCAACTGTCCCCTCCAGCTCAGGCAGGATTTCTGGTTCCCTTTAAGTCCATTTCTCCCACAGGCTCCCAGATGTGCCTCACGTGTGCTTACCTGCAAACAAGTTAGTTCTGCTCACACCATCAAAGGCTCTGTCGCTCCTCCGCATCCTCCCTGGGAGCGTCCATCTGATCTGCTCTGCTGGACCCACAGCAGGGCCTGCTTCTGTGTGAATATAGGTGTGCCCACCACGTTGGGCCAGGTACCTGAAATGATTTTGGCACTCAATTCTTAAAATCTCTACCCTGACCTGAGTTTCTTTCTGGTTTTCTAAGGGCAGAAAGTCTATGCAAACCATCCCTATGTATGTGGGTTTCCAACCCCAGGGTACACGAGGATCACCTAGTGAGTTGTTGAAAATGTGGACTCCACCTGGCTCTCTCAACTGCATTTCTTGTGTCAAAGATCCAAGGGCTACCTGGAAAACACAAGTCTGGTGTGTTGCTGATTGGGATGGCATCAGCCTGTCTATAGCACCCACAATTTGTCTTCAGTCATTTCCAATCCTTCATCCCATAGCAGGGTGCCATCCACAGTCAACTCAGCTCAGGCTGGGAAGGGCCAGTCTGTAATCCTGAGCTTACCTGGCTCAGGCTCTTGTTTGATTTGTTGTTATTGTTGTGGTTTAGTCACTGTTGTGTCCGACTCTTATGGGACCCCATGGATAGGCTCCTCTGTTCACGGGATTTCCCAGGCAAGAACACGGGAGTAAGTTGCCATTTCCTTCTCCAGGGGATCTTCCCAACCCAGGGATCGAACCCAGGTCTCCTACACTGGTAAGTGGATTCTTTACCACTGAGCCACCAGGGAAGCCCACCTTGTGTCATTAGCCATGATAAAAATATTCTCAGTAGCAAGTAGTCTGAGGTGTAAACAGACAAGCTTCTCGATGTTCATCTTATTTTTTCTCCTTAATTTTTCATCTTCCTGTGTTCCCTGAGCACATCTGTTTACTCATTCTCCCATAGCTGAAACCTAACATAGTGATCATAGATTCTTTCCTCTTTCTTATTCCCAGTATATAATCACTCTTCAAGGCCTGTCTAATCTTCCTCCTGGGCCCCCTTTATTTTATTTTATTTTTTGTTATAAATTGCTTTAATTCAGTTCTCTCTGTGGGCAATGGTCTGCCATGTTCCTTACAATATTGAGTATGTAGTTGTTCTTATGGGCCCCCTTTTAATCTGACCCCCACTCACTGAGCCACAGCCACTTAGCTTAGGCAGCACCATCTCTTGTCCAGACTATTTTAAGACCAACTCCCAATTCTCGCTCTGCCTCCAGTTCCTTCCTTATGGCCGAAATCTAATCTCCAGCCAGAGTGACTTATCAGAAAGGCAAATCCATCATCCCATTTCCCAGCATCCCCGAAATCAGTCATTTCCCTCCTTAATATTGTACACAAAGCCCCAGTATATTAACCTGATAAAATGCACTGCCCAGCTAAAAGAGAAGTCTCATGCAATGGTTGATGGGAGGAGGAGGAACAGACCTCCACACACCCATGCAGCCTTCCTGGATCTCCCCCACCTTTCCTTCCAGCCCTGACAGCAGCTCTAAGTAACCTCCACAGAACCAGTGATATCCATGGAACACCATTTAAAAACTACATTTCTGAAAAATAAATTTGTAATTCCCTGCATAGCAAAAAATAAAAAAAAAGACGTCTTGTAATCTAACCCCCACTCATCTCTCCAGCTTTGTCCCCTCCCATCATTCCCTAGAGATATCCTATGTGCTTAGCTGTGCTGACACTATGGCAGTCACTTGTCACCTGCAACTCTTTAGATTTACATTAATTTCAATTAAATTAAAAACCTGGTCCCGCTGTCAACTAGCCACATCTCAAGGGCCCAAGAGCCACATGTGGCCGGTGGTAGCCACGAAGAGCATCACAGATACAGAATATTTCCACCTGTGCAGAAAGTTCTATTGGACAGCACTGCTCTAAAGATACCAAACTAATAACAGTTTCCCAAGTCCTACCCACTTTCTCACAGTCTAGAGCCTCGGTACGTGCTGTCCTCTCTGTCCAGCATCTTTTCCTCTCTGATGTCTATTTGGTAAATCCAGGAGTCTGGAGAAGCCTGCCCTTAGGAGACTTCCCCGAACTTTCCAATCTCCTGTCTCCTTCAGGGATGACTTGAGCACTGTTTCCTCTCTGAAACCTTTGTACTCTGAAATTTTTTTAAGTTCCTGCCAAGTAGAACCTTTAAAAATTGTATATTAAAAAGAATAAACACAAATTTAATGTTAAAAGAAAAAAGTTCCTGCCAGGGCTGACAGGGAAATTGGAGGAGGCCCAGCCCTTGTCACCTGGTTTTTGTACGTATTTGCTCAGTGGCATATTTTGTGTATTAGACTGTGAGCAGAGGTACTTCAGTGCTTCCCAGATGGCTCTAGTGGTAAAGAACCCAGCTGCTAATGCAGGAGACATAAGAGACGTGGGTTCGATCCCTGCGTTGGGAAGATCCCCTGGAGAAGGAAATGGCAACCCACTCTAGTATTCTTGCCTGGAGAACCCCATGGACAGAGGAGCCTGGGGGGCTACAGTCCATGGGGGTCACAAAGAGTCAGCCACTGCTGAAGTGACTTAGCACGCAGCACACAGAGACACTATAACTCATTTTTGTCATCAAAGCAATCAAAAAATATCTATTAAATTAATAAATTAATTGATAAAAATGGAGAGCAGATTGCTGTATACGTTTGCATTAAAATGATAATCATCATGGAAATGGTGAATGTGATAGACAGCAGAAAGACCGTGCCCCTCAAAGATTCCCATGTCCTGCTGCTCAGAACCTGAGAATATGTTACATGATATGGCAAAGAGACTTTGCAGATGTTGATAAAGTTAAATTGCTTGAGATAGGGAGATTATTAGGCATTACTCAGTGGGCCGATGGAATCACAATGTAATTCTTACAAGTGGAAGAAGGAAGCATAAGAGAAGATTAAAGTAAAGCAATGTAAGAAGGATACAGTCTGCAGTTAGTTGCTGGCTTTGACGAGAAGTAAGATGGCCTGGAGCCAAGGAAAGTGTGTGGCCTCTAGAGGCTGGAAAGCAGGGAAACATATGGTTCCCTGGAAACTCCAGAGAGAAACACAGCCTGCCTACCCTTTGTTTTTAATCCAGCAAGACACATCTCAGACTTCTGACTTCCAGAACTGTAAGAAAACACATTGGTGTTGTTTTAAGCTGCTATGTTTATTGTACTCTATTAGAACACCAGAAGGAAATGAATACGGGAGGGAGGAAGGAAAGGGTGTTGGTGGAGAAAGAAAACATATTTAACGGGGGGACTTTTCAGCCCTGGAGTCCTGAAGTCCAATGGCGGGGAGAAAGAAAGCCCCATTGCCAAAGAGCGAGGGACATCATCACTGACCCCAAAGCAGAGAGGATGTGTCCTGGATTCTGGCTTTAATCAGAGAATCATGGTCCTCTGTGAGGGAGTTTCACCAGACCCTGGAGCTGGGGATTTCAGTACAGGGAGGAGGAGAGTTTCTCTCGAAAGGTGCTAATACCTAGACTAGATTTTATCCTCTTTGAGAGTACAGAAAATGACCAGATTCTTTCTAAAAGGGCACACGTATCTAACCTGTTGCATGAATGAAACAAATATTTCCAGTGTGACTATAAAAGATGCTGTGTAGCTTGACAGGCACCGTGGGAATTTTATTTTGTACAGTGAAACAGAGTAAGTTACATTATAACTCTAGCTATGTGTGCAATGGAGAACCTTCTGTTCAGAGAAACTTAACTGTTTACCAATCTATTTCCCAGTCAGAGTTTCAATATGAATTGGATAGTTTTCAGTGATTTGACTTTGTTTGTAAAGGTATTTATCTAACATCTTTTAATCCAGGAACTGTTCCTTTGAATAGAGAAATGAAAAACCTGGCCACAGTCTAGTAGTGAAGAGGGAGCTATAAAGTGTTAGCAAGGTCTTGACACCTGGGGAAAATATCTAAACTTATCAGGAGATGATGATTAAAACATGAGTTGAAGGATAAGTGTACGTGTCTGCCAGGTAAAGAAGGTGGGGTAGGGGTGGCTCCGGGAATACCAGGAGGTGGGTGGCATTGCTGGCAGGTGTCACCCTGAACCTTGATTCTAGGTGTGGCTAATTCGGGAAATTGCAGGCCCTCCGCCCTGCCCTGCTGGGTCAGAGTATAATGTAAGGAGGGAGGGGGGTGGGAAGAGTGCTTAGAAAGAAGACGTGGGGCAAGTCTGGTAGGGGTTCTGTATTCCCTGCTGCAATCAGGACCCCTGAAGGGTTTTTTTTTAATCCTAAAGGAACATAGATATTTTTTTAATTTATTTTTAATTGGAGGATAATTGCTTTACAATGTTGTGTTCATTTCTGCCATACATTAACATGGATCAACCATAGGTACGATTGTGCCCTCCCATACATATGTCCCCTCCCTCTTGAATCTCCCTCCCATCCTGTCCCACCCCTCTAGGTTGTCACAAAGCACCATGTTGAGCTCCCTACCTCACACAGCAACTAGGGACAGATTTTTAAGAGGTTGCAAAATGTGCTTTAGAGGATGGGCCTAGAGCTTCCTTAAGACACTTGACTGTTCGGTCAAAAAATGACCCCCAAAAAATTTCAAAAATATTTTGAAAGCTATATTACTTACATCTTACAGCACAAAACAGTAAAGAAAGCTCATCTGTTCTTTTTTTTTTTTTTAACATTCCCTGGTGATTCAGCTGGTAAAGAATCCACCTGCAATTAGGGAGACCTGGGTTAGGAAGATTCCCTGGAAAAGGGAAAGACTACACACTCCAGTATTCTGGCCTGGAGAATTCCATGGACTGTATAGTCCATGGGATTTCAAAGAGTTGGACACGACTGAGTGACTTTTACTTTCTTTCTTTCTAATAATTAAGAAAAGAAGTATTACGAATTTAGCTTTTATTCAAAATTAAATAAGCAAAAGCGAAAATTTTAAGAAACATTTTACAAATTACTTACATAAAAGAAAGTTAAGAGGGACAGTCACAAGTCTGCAACAAATAATTACAAAAGTTTCTAGGACAGCATGAAAACAGACCATGTCACAGAGTGGTGATCTAACTGTGATATGAATAAGGCATAACTAACATTTGCACCAAGACCAGGATTAAAAAAAAAAAGAAAAACTTTAAAAGTTTAATTCTACATTAAGCTTCTTCTCTTCCCTCAGATCACACTGAAGGGTTTTAAGCAAGGAATCACCGGGATTAGATTTACACCTTAGGGAAGGATAAGCTGACAGTCATGCTCTCAAGATAAGGCTGGATGGTAAGATGAGGAGACCATGTCTATGATGACAAATTCACAACAGATGGAGAGAAGTCACACAGGAGAGATGTAAATGAGGTGTAACTTGATGGGTAAGCATCCCCAAACTCAGTTATTGATTTGTTTAGGGAAAGCAAGGGTTTCAGTGTGAATGACAGGAAGTAGGGATGCGACTGAGCCAAGAAAACTTGATTGTAAACTCATTGGTGCCACAAAGGTGCCAGCACACCTTGGCAAAGCTATACTCTGCATAATTACATCTATTAGTTATTGCTATTGCTTCTTAAGAACCAGGAACTGTGAGGAGGACTTTGTATTCACCTTTGAACTTAATGTTTACAACAGTCCTGAGATGTGCAAATTGTTATCACATTTTAAAGCTGAAAATTGAATGCTCAGAGAGGTAAAGTAAGTTAATTTACCCAGATCACAATGCCTGCAAATGATAGAGTTAGGATTCACATCTAGAAATATATTTACTTGAACGCTACATAACAGTCTTTATCATCATCATCGTTTTTAAAATTCACCCAATGGGAATTCCCCAGTGGTTTGGACACAGTGCTTTCACTATCGGGCTGGGTTCAATCCCTAGTCAGGGAACTAAGATCCCACAAGCCTAACCCAAAATACAGGTTTCAAATTAAGAAATTAAACAAAGGTAGCAAGTAAGATCTCCAGGGAGAGCCTGGAAAATGAAAATGACGAGGAAGAAGATGAACTCACAAAAAATTCTGAGACAGGGATGTCAGAAATATAAAAGAGCAGAGATGTACCTCTAAGAGTCCTTCCTAAATTCACTCAGTTAAAGTGTAAACTTAAAATTATATTAGAGAGACTACTTTAAAGTAGTGAAGGATTCCACGTGCTCACTTGCATTTGTTCTTTTTCTATGAGATTACTCATACAATGTGCAAATAAATAACAATGAAAGGGTTTAAATTTCATGGGAAATGACTAGAATGAAATAAATCATGTAGTAGTACAGCATGATGACTAATAATATTGAATTGTATATTTGAAAGTTGCTAAGAAAATAGAAAGTGCTGCATTCAATATGCCAGCAAATTTGGAAAACTCAGCAGTGGCCACAGGACTGGAAAAAGTCAGTTTTCATTCCAATCCCAAAGAAGGGCAATGCCAAAGAATGCTCAAACTACCGCACAATTGCACTCATCTCACACGCTAGTAAAGTAAAGCTCAAAATTCTCCAAGCCAGGCTTCAGCAATATGTGAACCATGAACTTCCTGATGTTCAAGCTGGTTTTAGAAAAGGCAGAGGAACCAGAGATCAAATTGCCAACATCTGCTGGATCATGGAAAAAGCAAGAGAGTTCCAGAAAAACATCTATTTCTGCTTTATTGACTATGCCAAAACCTTTGACTGTGTGGATCACAATAAACTGTGGAAAATTCTGAAAGGGATGGGAATATCAGACCATCTGTCCTGCCTCTTGAGAAACCTATATGCAGGTCAGGAAACAACAGTTAGAACTGGACATTGAACAACAGACTGGTTCCAAATAGGAAAAGGGGTACGTCAAGGCTGTATATTGTCACCCTGCTCATTTAACTTATATGCAGAGTACATCATGAGAAACGCTGGGCTGGAAGAAGCACATGCTGGAATCAAGATTGCCGGGAGAAGTATCAATAACCTCAGATATGCAGATGACACCACCCTTATGGCAGAAAGTGAAGAAGAACTAAAGAGCCTCTTGATGAAAGTGAAAGAAGAGAGTGAAAAAGTTAGCTTAAAGCTCAACATTAAGAAAACTAAGATCGTGGCATCCGGTCCCATCACTTCATGGGAAATAGATGGGAAAACAGTGGAAACAGTGTCAGACTTTATTTTGGGGGGCTCCAAAATCACTTCAGATGGTGATTGCAGCCGTGAAATTAAAAGACGCTTACTCCCTGGAAGGAAAGTTATGACCAACCTAGATAGCATATTGAAAAGCAGAGACATTTCTTTGCCAACAAAGGTCCGTCTAGTCAAGGCTATGGTTTTTCCAGTGGTCATGTATGGATGTGAGAGTTGGACTGTGAAGAAAGCTGAGCGCTGAAGAATTGATGCTTTTGAACTGTGGTGTTGGAGAAGACTCTTGAGAGTCCCTTGGACTGCAAGGAGATCCAACCAATCCATTCTAAAGGAGATCAGTCCTGGGTGTTCATTGGAAGGAATGATGCTAAAGCTGAAACTCCAGTACTTTGGCCACCTCATGCGAAGAGTTGACTCATTGGAAAAGACTCTGATGCTGGGAGGGATTGGGGGCAGGAGGAGAAGGGGACGAAAGAGGATAAGATGGCTGAATGGCATCACCGACTCAATGGACGTGAGTTTGAGTGAACTCCAGGAGTTGGTGATGGACAGGGAGGCCTGGCGTGCTGCGATTCATGGGGTCACAAAGAGTTGGACATGACTGAGCGACTGAACTGAACTGAACTGAACTGAAGAAAATAGATCCTAAACGTTCTCATCTCAAGGACAAAAATTGCAACTACATGGTAATTAATGTTAACTAATCCCAGGGACAGAGGAGCCTGGTGGGCTCCCCTCTGTGGGGTCATACAGAGTCAGACCGGACTGAAGCGACGGAGCAGCAGCAGCAACAGCAGAATTACTATGGTGATAATTCCACAATACAAAAAGCTATCCCACTCTGTGAAGGCTCTCTTTACACCACTTTGCTTTTACAAAAGACTTACAGTAGTATGTGTTTTGTCTAGCTAAAAGAAATCCAAAGAGGATTTTCATTCTTATGAAAATGGGCAAAATTAGTGTTTGGTGATTGTTTTGCAGCGAACCTTATAGAAACAGCAGACACCCCAAGTGGTGAGAGTGACACCACCATGCTCCTTCCCTGGGTACTACCCTCAGCATCTCAACATCAAGCTGTCCTAGTTGTGAACTATGTCTGTGAGCATCTGTGTCTTATTTCGATTCATTTTGTGCAGGCGTTAGCAAAATGTGCCCTAAGGTAACTGCTTTTTCGCTTTAGGCCACTTCAAGGTAAGCTCTCCTTTCAGATGATGGGGAAACCTGTAGACAAAATACTGAAGTATTGTGTTGTACACTTGAAATTAATATAATGTATGTTCATTCTGAAGGAGATCAGCCCTGAGATTTCTTTGGAAGAAATGATGCTAAAGCTGAAACTCCAGTACTTTGGCCACCTCATGCGAAGAGTTGACTCATTGGAAAAGACTGTGATGCTGAGAGGGATTGGGGGCAGGAGGAGAAGGGGATGACAGAGGATGAGATGGCTGGATGGCATCACTGACTCGATGGACATGAGTTTGGGTGAACTCCGGGAGTTGGTGACGGTCAGGGAGGCCTGGCTGCTGCAATTCATGGGGTCGCAGAGTCGGACATGACCGAGCGACTGAACTGAACTGATGTCGATTATATCTCAATTTTAAAAATTTGATTTTTCACCTAAAGTAAATGCCGTCTTAGGTAATTGACAGGAGAATTTTCAAAGGCAGATTTTGAAATGCATCCACTACACTCAGTTCAAAAGCTTCATCTATAAACTTTCTCTAATCCCACCATCTAAAAGCCAGTTCTCCCCGAGGCAATTTCTGATCTCCCCAAAACTGTGTGTGTAACTTCCAGCCGTGCATTGTGTTTTGTTTTTTCCCCCTCGCTGAAAGGTTAATTACTCAAGGCAAAGGATCATTTTCATGGATTCTTCGAGGTTACCATAGTGCCTATCACAAAGCAACTAGTAAATGCTCAATAAATATTTGTTGAGAGCCTTGATTCATTTCATCAATAAATAGATGTTAGAGTGCCTCCTGTATGCAGGGCACTGTGTGAGATAGTGAGAAAACAACAGGAACACTCATAATGCACGAATCCTACATCGTGGAACTGCCGGGTTACTGGCAGCACAGGCATTCATCAAAACATTGCAAATCCAAGTGTAATTTCAATTGTGATTTGTAATCCAAAAGCAAAATATGGTGCTACGCATGCCTAGTAAAGGCATTTCCAAACCAAGGAAGTCTGGGGAGACATCTCTGAGGAAGTGATGCTTTGAGCTGAGTTCTGAAGGAAGAATAGGGGTTAACTCAGTAAGTGGGTGGAGAAGCATACAGGGCAGAAGGAATAGCACATGCAAAGGCCCTGAGCCAGAATGGAAAAGGAAAGAAGGAACGACTGACATCCTCTTCTGAGCAGGTCAGCCACCAGGGAAGAAGGTCAAGGCCTCGTACTTCTCAATCTTCACTGCCACTTCCCCACCCCTTCATAATATCAGTATCAGTATTATGTGGCAAATATCCCACCATTGGGCTTTGCTGGTGGCTCAATGGTCAAGAATTCGCCTGCGATGCAGGAGATGTAGATTTGATCCCCAGGTTGGGAAGATCCCCTGGGAAAGGAAATGGCAACCCACTCCAGTATTCTTGCCTGGGAAATCCCATAGAGAGAGGAGCCTGGCGGGCTAAAGTAAATGGGTTACAAAAGAGTTGGCCACAACTGAGCAACTAACAACAAAAACATCCCTATATTAAACCAGCATCCAAAGTTTTACTTTCTTTCGAATACTTATTAAAATGTTTTTCATTCACAGTTCATGAATTTTAAATTACAGATTTGTATGCAGAAATAATCAGAGGCCCATGAATCAAAAGAAGCTAGGATCTAATTAACAGTGTGATTTTGATTATTTGCCTAACTTTTCTGGGTCCTGATTTCTTGATTTGTAAAATTGAGAGGGTAGACTACTATAGAAGTTCCTCCCTGCTCTTCAGTTTTCTACATTTAAGTGGGTATAGATATTTAATGCTTGAGGGGGTATTGGCATGTATAATACAAACTATAACATGGTTTTCATCTCTGATTTGTTTGTTATTCAAAAGCTGTATTACCTTAGGCAAATGACTTAACCTTTCTGATCCACAGTTTCTGACTATAGTAATGTCTACCCTGCAGAGTTATCAGAAAAAAAAATGTATAAAGCACTTGACTCACAGAAGTTATTACAAATGAAATATACTATATTAGTACTCTGAAGTACTATGAAGTACAAAACATTCTATGACTTCTTTTTTAAAGGAAATTGTAAAACAATGCACAATAGCCTTAAGGAAAATGAGTTTTTTCCACTTTTTCAAAGAGACTAATCATTCCTCCTCCATGGAGGCAAGCTGTTATTACTCACTGTTATCACTAACTTAAACATACCCTCATAAGTAAAAAATTATATTTGCTAAGCATTTGCCCTTTTGCTGAAAACACCATTGAATTTGAGAATTCAAAAGGCCTTTTTCTCATCAAGCAAAGAGAGAAAAGAATTCTATCAATAGGGAATTTTCATCTACAATCTAACAATTTTTTGGGTTTCAGCTTTCATTCTAAGAGGCGTTGTCATTAAGATTTAGGGAACAAAATGTGGGAAGTGAATCTATCAATATAGCAGGCTATGAGAATGCTCACCTCAGAGAATCATGCTATTAATTCAGTGCAGTTTAGGGGAAAATGTGTTAAAAGTAATTTTCCCTGATGTCTTACCTGTATAGGCCCTGGTCCTAAATTCCCAGCAAGAATTGATATAAATCCTCTCTCTTCTCTGAATAACCAGCATGAGCATGGCTACATGCTTCTAATTGTGACAGATAAAATTATATTTTAAAAGATATATTCTTCATTTCACCACAGAAAAATGGTTACAATTATTTCAAAAGTTCAAATCAAAATATTTAAACCAAAAACTTGTTTCTTTCACATCATTGCTTTTACTAAAGTTTTTTAAATATCACATTATTTATTTCACATCCATTTTCATCAAATGGCATATTGCTTATTGTAGGACAGGAAAAATAATTTTCTCTCTACTCCTCCAGCTTTTTGGCTGAACTCCTCCCTGTAATAAAAGACAGATTAACAGGAGAGAAACAAACAGAAGTGTAATAACTTGTATGTCTCCTATATACATGAGAGAATACCAAGGAAAACTGAATAACTCCCCCAAATGGCCCAAGCCATTTGAAAAAAACAAACCCCTTAGATAGTTAGATGTATGACTCAGGAAGACTCTTGCATCTTCCCATACACATATAAGCACTGAAATCATTAACTGAGATATCAGTTCCTTGTGACTAGCAGTAATCTTTAATGGAGATGTGTACTTGACTACAGATTCTCCAAGTAAAAAACATATATCTGCTCACTTCTCCCCTACTTCTGTGGAGTGGTTCCCTCAGAGCCACTGAGAGGTTGTTTTCAAGACTATAGTCCTCAGTAAGGCCCTGAAGAAAACAAACTCACAACTCTCACTCTGCAGTTTTCTTTTAGCTGACAGACAACTGCACAGCAGATTAAACATGACCAAACAAAAGATTATCAAAACTCAGTTAGAAAATGGTGGGATGAAACTTAGGAAAGAGGTTGAAAGTTCAGAGTCATAGAATGAGAAAAGGTAAAGGATACCAGAATGAGCCCTTAGAATGAGAGAGAAAACAATTTGAAGAGATCATGGTAGAGACACTTCTGGAATTTATAGAGAATAATAATTCTCAGATTCAGTGAATCCAAGGGATATCAAGCAAGACAAACAAAAATAAATCTACACCTACTGAAAATGTATTGAAACAAAAGAACACCCAAATTATCCCAAAGTTGCCAAAAAAGAACAAGTGTTTACTTCTATCTTCAAAGTGCTAAGAGATATTATATTCAGTGAAACTCTCTTTCAAGAACAAAGGTAAAATAAAGACATTTGAAGATAAAGACAAAGTTTCCCAGCAACAGAAACTCACTAAAGAACTTCTGAAGTATAGTCAGCCCTTTGCATTCACAGGTTCTGCATCTGTGGATTCAACCAACTGCAGACTGAAAATATTCAGGAAAAAAAAAAAAGAAGTTCCAGAAAGCTTCAAAAAGAAAACTTGAAAAATAGTTTATTGGCCATAAACTCTTTACACAGCACTTACTTTGCATTTACAACTATATAGGTGGCATTTATATTATACTAGGTATTATAAGTAATCTAAAGATTTAAATTATAGAGGAGGGATGTGTGTAGGTTATATGCAAATACAACATGGTTTTATACAAGGAACTTCAGCATCCGGGGATTTTTGTGTCCATGGTGGTCTTGGACCAATCTCCTACAGATACTGAAGGATGACTATGCTTTTCTGGAAAAAGGAAAATGATCCCAGAAAGAAGGTCTCAGATGCAAAATAGAATGGTGAATGAAGAAAATAATAAATGCATGACTAAATCTGGAGACTCACTGATTACACAGAATATTAATGCCAACAGTGCCCACTTTTTGCAAGTATAAAGATAAGACAGAATCAAAATCCTGGATTAAAAAAGCTTTGAAGTTAGGAAAGGCAAGTGTTTGATTGAGACTTAAGTCAAATGAGGGCTTCTTTGGTGACTCATATGGTAAAGAATCTGCCTGCAATGTGGGGGCCCTGGGTTCAATCCCTGGGTCAGGAAGATTCCCTGGAGAAGGAAATGGCAACCCACTCCAGTATTCTTGCCTGGAGTATCCCACAGAGGACAGAGGAGCCTGGTGGGCTACAGTTCATAGGATCTCAAAGGGTCAGACATGACTGAGTGAGTGACACTTAAGTTAAATGTGAATATTAACATTTCTAGAATTACTACTAAATATTTAGAAATAGAATGTATCACTTCCAAATTAGCAGAGAAAAAAAATGGAGTGTGGCAAAGGGATACCTTAAAAATCAATACATTTACATAAGTCAAAAACTGCAGAACTAAATAATATATGTTTTAAAATACATGTATGGTGAAATTACATTTTTTAAAAAGCAAGAGAATGAGAAACACAAAGTTTAGACTGGTAAATACCTCCATAGCCACTTCCTCTCAGAAACAGATGATATACTCAAATGAATTCGAGAGGAATTTACCAAAGGGACTACTTACAAAGGTAGAGACAGTGTGTAGAAAATAAGTCAATGCATTGCCCCATTGGCCTATGCCAACAGAAGTCAGAAGGCAAAGGAAGCTGCGGATGGAGACTGTTGGGGTCAGGCTCAGCTCCCCAGAGCCCAGAGTACATGGAGCAAGGGTGTCAAGGTAAAGGGGAAACAGAAGGTATATACACAATGCGACTCATCCTCCTTTTCAATCAATAAATGTATGTTTTTTTATACCAGTTATATGCATGCTGGGCTACACAGGTGGCGCTAGTAGAAAGAACCCACCTGCAATGCAGGTGACATAATGAGATGCAGGTTCTGAAGCATGATGAAGATGTATGACTGAAGCAACTTAACATGCACACACATATGCATGATATATTTTACAGCTCAAAAATGGGAAAAAATGCAACAAAATAATGTGAGCTCTTTCCTTCCTCATTGAACTATTACTTTAATGATGTTTCAAATGCAGAAACAAGGAGCAAGGAAAGTAAGAAACCTTAAATACCTAGGAACATGCATTGGTTTTCTCTATTAGCCAACTCTTTTGCATTGCTTTCATTTTTCTTCATTTGCAGATTGAACAGAAAAATATTCAAAGTAATCACAATCTCATTTATCAGATCATCTAGCCAAAAAATAAAGGTAATTTCCAAGTTTCTCACTGGGAAGAGTCAGGGATAACTCATTATTTTCAAGGAAAGCAATTTGCTGCTCAAAATCAGTAGACTGGGAATAAATCAGATCCCATTTGATATGAAAATGATATAACAACTAAATAAAAATTAAGTAGAAGAAGTCTGTTAAAACACAAAATTCAGGGACTTCCCTGATGGTACAGTGGTTAACAATCTGCCTGCCAATGCAATGGGCATGGGTTCAGTCCCTGGTCCAGGAGATTCCACATACCAAGGAGCAACTAAGCCCATGCACCATAACTACTGAGCCCCTGCTCTACAGCCTGAGTCCTGGAACTACTGAGGCCACCACAGCCTAGAGCCTGTGCTGCACAACAAGAGAAGCTGCCACAATGAAAATCCTGTGCACCACAGTGAAGAGTAGTCCCTTCGCATTGCAACTAGAGAAAGTCCGTGCACAGCAACGAAGACCTAGTGCAACCTAATATATACATATTGAGCTTTGTGGTGACTCAGTGGTATCACCTGCCAATGCAGGAGATGCAAGAGATGTGCATTTAATTCCTTGGTAAAGAAGATTCCCTGGAGTAGGAATGGCAATCCACTCCAATATCCTTGCCTGGGAAATCCCATGGACAGAAAAGCCCAGAGAGCCACAATCCATAGTCAAAAGGAGTGGGACACAACTTAGCAAATAAACAACAGCTATACGTGTGTGTGTGTGCATGCATAAAAGAGAAAATAAAGAGAATTAGAGATACCAAGGGAACATTTCGTGCAAAGATGGGCACAATAAAGGACAGAAATGGCATGGACTTAATAGAAGCAGAACATATGAAGAAGAGGTGGCAAGAATACAGTGAAGAACCTTGCAAAAAAGATCTTAATGACTCAGATAACCATGATGGTGTGATCACTCACCTAGAGCCAGACATCCTGGAGTGTGAAGTCAAGTGGGCCTTAGGAAGCATCACTATGAACAAAGCTAGGGGAGGTGATGGAATTCCAGTTGAGCTATTTCAAATCCTAAAAGATGATGTTGTGAAAGTGCTGCACTCAGTATGCCAGCAAATTTGGAAAACTCAGCAGTGGCCACAGGACTGGAAAAGGTGTTTTCATTCCAACCCCAAAGAAAGGCAATGCCAAGGAATGTTAAAACTATCAAACAATTGCACTCATCTCACACGCTAGCAAAGTAATGCTCAAAATTCTCCAAGTTAGGCTTCAACAGTACATGAACTGAGAACTTCCAGATGTTCAAGCTGAATTTAGTAAAGGCAGAGGAAGCCAGAGATCAAATTGCCAGCATCTGTTGGATCATAGAAAAAGCAAGAGAATTCCAGAAGAACATTTACTTCCACTTCATTGACTATGCTAAAGCCTTTGAATGTGTGGATCATAACAAACCATGGAAAATTCTTAAAGAAATGGGAATACCAGACCACCTTACCTGCCTCCTAGAAAATCTGTGTTAAGATCAAGAAGCAACAGTTAGAACTGGACATGGAACAACAGATTGGTTCCAAATTGGGATAGGAGTATATCAAGGCTGTATATTGTCACCCTGCTTATTTAACTTATATGCAGAGTACATCATGCAAAATGCCAGACTGGATGAAGCACAAGCTGGAATCAAGATTTTAGGAAGAAATATCAATAACCTCAGATATGCAGATGACACCACCCTTATGGCAGAAAGCGAAGGGGAAAGTGAAAAAGCTGACTTAAAACAAAACATTCAAAAAACAAAGATCACGGCATCTGGTCCCATCACTTCATGGCAAATAGATGGATAAACAATGGAAACAGTGAGAGACTTTATTTTCTTGGGCTCCAAAATCACTGCAGATGGTGAACTGCAGCCATGAAATTAAAAGACGCTTCTTAAAAGAAAAGCTATGACCAACCTAGACAGCATATTAAAAAGCAGAGACATTCCTTTGCCAACAAAGATCCGTCTAGTTGAAGCTATGATTTTGGACGTGAAAGTTGGACCATAAAGAAAGCTGAGCACCAAAATGCTTTTGAACTGTGGTGCTGGAGAAGACCCCTAAGAGTCCCTTGGACAGCAAGGAGATCCAACCAGTCAATCCTAAAGGAAATCAATCCCACATATTCTTTAGAAGGACTGATGCTGAAGCTGAAGGTCCAGTACTTTGGCCACTTGATGTGAAGAACTGACTCATTGGAAAAAACCCTGATGCTGGGAAAGATTGAAGGTAGGAAGAGAAGGTGGTGACAGAGGATGAGATGCTTGGATGACTTCATCGACTCGATAGATATGAGTTTGAGCAAACTCTGGGAGTTGGTGATGAACAGGGAAGCCTGGTGTGCTGCAATCCATGGAGTCACAAAGAGTCGGACACAACTGAGTGACTGAACTGACTGACTGATACACACATATTTTCATACCATATTATGGGGCACTTTGCCCTGACCTCCAATACTAGGTTTCCTAGAGGCCAAGAAAAATTGGGAAATATGGGAGCACAGATGGTGAGTTTTTAACCCACAGTTTCTTAATGACTCTGAAATCATAGGTAAACTCTTGTGCATGTGAGTCACCTCAATGTCCCATACATCGTTGTCTGTGCAATCAAGTTTCTGTTTGATGTCCAAGTCATAAATAGTCTGAGTCTCCAGTATGACTGAGTGACCAAAGTCCAGTTCTTTTTCTAGCTTCTTGGCCAAAGAAATTTTCTGGGCAAACACACAGTCCACTGAAGGAGTTCAGAACCAGCCTCCTTAAAATGTGCCACTTTGTCATGTGAATTATTTTGGAGCTAAAGGCAGTGGAGACTCGTAGAGTGCAAGAGAAACTTCTACGTGTCTTTTAACTATCTCTGAGAATTTAAATTGGTTTTTTCCTAGAATGAGGATTATCACCAGAGATAAACTTTATCTGAGTGACTCAGCTATATGACAAGGCAAATATCTAATTATCAAACATCTGCTCTTTCTATTATCTTGTGAATTACTTCTTCTTCTTTGAAACCCCAGATTTGGGTCCTGTTCCTTAGCTCAGCATGACATATATACCTTATTTTGTCTTTCCGTCTTAAAACCTCTCATGTATGTGGGGTTCCTATATGTATAAAGTTAAATTTGTTTTTCTCCTGTCAATCCATCTCACGTTGATTTGATGACTAAGCCAGTTAAAAGAACCTTTGAAAAGTAGAAGAAAATTCTTTCTTTCCGACACTGGACATCATCCTGGTTGTGGCTTGTCCAACAAAAAAACCATATCTTATAGAAACTGAATAGTACAGTAACAATGAACAAACTTTAAGATGAAACAGATCTGGGTTTGAATCATTGTCAAGCAATTTTTATTTGTGGGCAACTTGTTTAAATTTATCTTGGTTTCCTCATCTTTAAAGGGGGGGTTATAACATCTAGTTAGGAGGATTATAGTGAAAATGATATTCAGTAATAGCATATGTCTAAAACAGATGGAGTGCTTTCTGAATGGTAGCTTTTGCTAGATTATTAATCTTTGCAACAGAGACCTCTAAAAAGCTGCAGAAATCTTAATCCTAAGGTCAGAACAGTAAGGACCATTTATTACATCAATTTGCAAGAATGCCAAAGACAACAATTTCAAGTTACATTATTGATGGCAACATAACAAGAAACTATGTTAATTCAGACTGGATACTATAATTTTGGGTGACCTAATTTGACAAAGGGTAAGAACTCAAATCTTACAAAGGACAAATGTTAATATTTTACTTAAACTAATGTCAAATCTGTTATCTCAATTGGACTTTTTTTGCATAATTTAATTAGGTTCACTCAAAACAGTTTTCTGGTGAAGTCACTAAATACACAAGATGCTTTGAATACAAATATTCTCTGTTGTTAACTGAGACTAGATTTAAGGTACCAGATGTGTACATAGCCTACACATTCTCATCACTCTATACATGACCTTCTGTAATTTTTTAATTTATTAATACATACAAAGTTGTAAATAATACAGTGAATACTCATGAACACATCACCCACAAATTAGAACATTACAGATAATCTGAATCTTCCTGCTTGTTCTTCCCCTCCTTATATCTCTCTCTTCCCTCAGGAGGAATAGCTACCTTGAATTTTATGTTCATGCTTCCCTTGCCTTTTATGTTTTACAATAAATATATGTGAAGTAAAAATAAACAGATGCATAAATATTCTGGTGGTGCTGTTTAGTCGCTAAGTGGTTTCTGACTCTTGCAATCCAATGGATTGTGGCTCCCCCAGGCTCCACTGGCCATGGGATTTCCCAGGCAAGAATGCTGGAGTGGGTGGCCATTTCTTTCTTCAAGGGATCTTCCAGACCCAGAGATTGAACCGTATTCCAGGCAAATTCATTATTGCTGAACCACCAGGGATTCCTTTATAAATACCATGTGATTTTATGTGCTTTTGAACTTTATAAAAAGGATGTTATACTATGTGTTGCCTTTTTGACTCTGAACTGTTTGTTCAAAATTATATTCCTGAAATTAATTCACATTGTTGTATGCAGTTGTACTTGATCCATTTTCTGTGTAATATACTATTCTGTCATGAAAACATACTAATTTATCTATTGTCTGGTAAACGAGAATTTGAGTTGTCCACAAATTATTTGCTATTATAAAGCATGATTCCATCAATATTTTTCTGCTTCTTTCCTGATTCATAAGTACTGAAGTTTCTCATTTGCATGTAACTAGAGAAAAATGGCTGGGGCATAAGCTGTACAAATGTTTGACTTTACATGATAAAGCTATATTGTTTTTCAAGTCATCACAAAAATAAATTTCAATGTAACATGTGTGAATCACAATAAACTGTGGAAAATTCTGAAAGAGATGGGAATACCAGACCACCTGACCTGTCTCTTGAGACACCTGTATGCAGGTCAGGAAGCAACAGTTAGAACTGGACATGGAACAACAGACTGGTTCCAAATAGGAAAAGGAGTACGTCAAGGCTATATATTGTCACCCTGCTTATTTAACTTACATGCAGAGTACATCATGAGAAACGCTGGGCTGGATGAAGCACAAGCTGGAATCAAGACTGCTGGGAGAAATATCAATAACCTTAGATATGCAGATGACACCACCCTTATGGCAGAAAGTGAAGAAGAACTAAAGAGCCTCTTGATGAAAATGAAAGAGGAGAGTGAAAAAGTTGGCTCAAAGCTCAACATTCAGAAAACTGAGATCATGGTATCCAGTCCCATCACTTCATGGCAAATAGATGGGGAAACAGTGTTCCCCACAGTGGCTGACTTTATTTTCTTGGGCTCCAAAATCACTGCAGATGTTGATTGCAGCCATGAAATTAAAAGACGCTTACTCCTTGGAATAAAAGTTATGACCAACCTAGACAGCATATTAAAAAGCAGAGACATTACTTTGTGAGCAAAGGTCCATCTAGTCAAGGCTACTGGTTTTTCCAGTGGTCATGCATGGATGTGAGAGTTGGACTGTGAAGAAAGCTGATCGCCGGAGAATTGATGCTTTTGAACTGTGGTGTTGGAGAAGACTCTTGAGAGTCCCTTGGACTGCAAGGCAATCCAACCAGTCCATTCTAAAGGAGATCAGTCCTGGTTGTTCACTGGTAGGACTGATGTTGAAGCTGAAACTCCAATACTTTGGCCACCTGATGTGAAAAGCTGACTCATTTGAAAAGACCCTGATGCTGGGAAAGATTGAGGGCAGAAGGAAAAGGGGACTATAGAGGATGAGATGTTTGGATGGAATCACCGACTCAATGGACATGGGTTTGAGTGGACTCCTGGAGTTGGTGATGGACAGGGAGGCCTGGCGTGCTGTGGTTCATGGGGTCGCAAAGAGTTGGACATGACTGAACGACTGAACTGAACTGAACTGAACTGAATTACAGTAAGTGAAAACTGATTAAACTCCTTTATTGAAAAATAGAATATCTGAAATTCAAGAAACCAGAAAGGAAAAACATGAGTACAAGTGAATAAAGAAAAGAAAAAAAAAAAAAACCAATAACAGAGACAATAAAGATATATTTAGAAATTAATGAAATAGAGCAAAAACAAAATATTAAAGTAAAATAATTTTTAAAATAAGTGCATAGGTAAAATAGCATCCTAAAAAGACTTTCAGAAAAATTACATAGGAAAGTCTCCTGGAAAATCTGGCCAAGAAGCTACCTTGCAGCACTGTCTCCGTATCATGGAGCTAGAGGCAGCCCAGGTTTCACTACTGGTGGAGGAGATGGATAAAAGTTGGTGTTTTACACCAGAGACCAGCTGTCTCTGGTTGTTGTACATAAGAGACCAACTATATGAATCTTAAGGATTCAGCACCTATTTATTATCTTTTAAAATCTTAGAACACTAGAATATAAAGAATTTGCTTAAGATTATCTAACAAAACTTTTAATAAATATCCTACTTAATGGAGAAACTTTGGATGCTTTCATTGTATGATCAGGAGCAAAACCCTCCATACAGATTCTACTTGACAGTACTGAAGACCTTGGTCAACATACAAGAAATAAGAAACAAAGGTTTAATGATTAGAAGGGAAGAGGCAAAACTGCCATTATTTACAAGGAATATCAACTAGCAAAAACAAACAGGTACAGAATCAATGAAACAATTTCAGGAAATAATAATAAGATTTAGTAAGATTGCCAAAATTAAGGTCAATTTACATTCCTCTACATAAACAATTCCTAAAGAAAAATGTGATAGAAAATAATAGATCAATAAAAATAGCAAAAGAAGTTGTACTAGGAGAAAAGTTTAAAAGTCTATTAAAGGACACCATAGAAAAGCAGTAAAGCAATTTAACTTTATTAAGATGTATTTCTCCTCAAACTGACCTAATGCAATTCTAATAAACGTTCCAGTTGGGTTTCTTTTCTTTTTTTTTTTAACTTTACAATATTGTATTGGTTTTGCTATATATCAACATGAATCCGCCACAGGTATACACGTGTTCCCCATCCTGAAACCTCCTCCCTCCTCCCTCCTCCCTCCCCGTACCATCCCTCTGGGTCATCCCAGTGCACCAGCCCCAAGCATCCAGTATCGTGCATTGAACCTGGACTGGCAACTCATTTCATGTATGATATTATACATGTTTCAATGCCATTCTCCCAAATCATCCCACCCTCTCCCTCTCCCACAGAGTCCAAAAGACTGTTCTATACATCAGTGTCTCTTTTGCTGTCTCATATACAGGGTTATTGTTACCATCTTTCTAAATTCCATATATATGCGTTAGTATACTGTACTGGTGTTTTTCTTTCTGGCTTACTTCACTCTGTATAATAGGCTCCAGTTTCATCCACCTCATTAGAACCGATTCAAATGTTTTCTTTTTAATGGCTGAGTAATACTCCATTGTGTATAAGTACCACAGCTTTCTTATCCATTCATCTGCTGATGGACATCTAGGTTGCTTTCATGTCCTGGCTATTATAAACAGTGCTGCGATGAACATTGGGGTACATGTGTCTCTTTCCCTTCTGGTTTCCTTGGTGTGTATGCCCAGCAGTGGGATTGCTGGATCATAAGGCAGTTCTATTTCCAGTTTTTTAAGGAATCTCCACACTGTTCTCCATAGTGGCTGTACTAGTCTGCATTCCCACCAACAGTGTAAGAGGGTTCCCTTTTCTCCACACCCTCTCCAGCATTTATTGCTTGTAGACTTTTGGATCGCAGCCATTCTGACTGGTCTGAAATGGTACCTCATAGTGGTTTTGATTTGCATTTCTCTGATAATGAGTGATGTTGAGCATCTTTTCATGTGTTTGTTAGCCATCTGTATGTCTTCTTTGGAGAAATGTCTATTTAGTTCTTTGGCCCATTTTTTGATTGGGTCATTTATTTTTCTGGAATTGAGCTGTAGGAGTTGCTTATATATTTTTGAGATTAGTTGTTTGTCGGTTGCTTCATTTGCTATTATTTTCTCCCATTCTGAAGGCTGTCTTTTCACCTTGCTTATAATTTCCTTTGTTGTGCAGAAGCTTTTAAGTTTAATTAGGTCCCATTTGTTTATTTTTGCTTATATTTCCAATATTCTGGGAGGTGGGTCATAGGGGATCCTGCTGTGGTGTATGTCAGAGAGTGTTTTGCCTATGTTCTCCTCTAGGAGTTTTATAGTTTCTGGTCTTATGTTTAGATCTTTAATCCATTTTGAGTTTATTTTTGTGTATGGTGTTAGAAAGTGTTCTAGTTTCATTCTTGTACAAGTGGTTGACCAGTTTTCCCAGCACCACTTGTTAAAGAGATTGTCTTTTCTCCATTGTATATTCTTGCCTCCTTTGTCAAAGATAAGGTGTCCATAGGTGTGTGGATTTATCTCTGGGCTTTCTATTTTTTTCCATTGATCTATAGTTCTGTCTTTGTGCCAGTACCATACTGTCTTGATGATTGTGGCTTTGTAGTAGAACCTGAAGTCAGGCAGGTTGATTCCTCCAGTTCCATTCTTCTTTCTCAAGATTGCTTTGGCTATTCGAGGTTTTTTGTGTTTCCATACAAATTGTGAAATTATTTGTTCTAGCTCTGTGAAGAATACCATTGATAGCTTGATAGGGATTGCATTGAATCTATAGATTGCTTTGGGTAGTATACTCATTTTCACTATATTGATTCTTCCGATCCATGAACATGGTATATTTCTCCATTTATTAGTGTCCTCTTTAATTTCTTTCACCAGTGTTTTATAGTTTTCTATATATAGGTCTTTCGTTTCTTTAGGAAGATATATTCCTAAGTATTTTATTCTTTTCGTTGCAATAGTGAATGGAATTGTTTCCTTAATTTCTCTTTCTATTTTCTCATTATTAGTGTATAGGAATGCAAGGGATTTCTGTGTGTTGATTTTATATCCTGCAACTTTACTATATTCATTGCTTAGTTCTAGTAATTTTCTGGTGAAGTCTTTAGGGTTTTCTATGTAGAGGATCATGTCATCTGCAAACAGTGAGAGTTTTACTTCTTCTTTTCCAATTTGGATTCCTTTTATTTCTTTTTCTGCTCTGATTGCTGTGGCCAAAACTTCCAAAACTATGTTGAAGACTAATGGTGAAAGTGGGCACACTTGTCTTGTTCCTGACTTTAGAGGAAATGCTTTCAATTTTTCACCATTGAGGATAATGTTTGCTGTGGGTTTGTCATATATAGCTTTTATTATGTTGAGGTATGTTCCTTCTATTCCTGCTTTCTGGAGGGTTTTTATCATAAATGGATGTTGAATTTTGTCAAAGGCTTTCTCTGCATCTGTTGAGATAATCATATGCTTTTCATTTTTCAATTTGTTAATATGGTGTATTACATTGATTGATTTGCAGATATTGAAGAATCCTTGCATCCCTGGGATAAAGCCCACTTGGTCACAGTGTATGATCTTTTTAATGTGTTGTCGGATTCTGATTCCTAGAATTTTGTTAAGGATTTTTGCATCTATGTTAATCAGTGATATTGGCCTGTAGTTTTCTTTTTTTGTGGCATCTTTGTCAGGTTTTGGTTTTAGGGTGATGGTGGCCTCATGGAATGAGTTTGGAAGTTTACCTTCCTCTGCAATTTTCTGGAAGAGTTTGAGTAGGATAGGTGTTAGCTCTTCTCTAAATTTTTGGTAGAATTCAGCTGTGAAGTCATCTGGACCTGGGCTTTTGTTTGCTGGAAGATTTCTGATTACAGCTTCAATTTCCATGCTTGTGATGGGTCTGTTAAGATTTTCTATTTCTTCCTGGTCCAGTTTTGGAAAGTTGTACTTTTCTAAGAATTTGTCCATTTCTTCCACGTTGTCCATTTTATTGGCATATAATTGCTGATAGTAGTCTCTTATGATACTTTGTATTTCTGTGTTGTCATGATCTCTCCATTTTCATTTCTAATTTTATTGATTTGATTTTTCTCCCTTTGTTTCTTGATGAGTCTGGCTAGTGGTTTGTCAATTTTATTTATCCTTTCAAAGAACCAGCTTTTGGCTTTGTTGATTTTTCCTATGGTCTCTTTTGTTTCTTTTGCATTTATTTCTGCCCTAATTTTTAAGATTTCTTTCCTTCTACTAACCCCGAGGTTCTTCATTTCTTCCTTTTCTAGTTGCTTTTGGTGTAGAGTTAGGTTATTTATTTGAGTTTTTTCTTGTTTCTTGAGGTATGCCTGTATTGCTATGAACTTTCCCCTTAGGACTGCTTTTACAGTGTCCCACAGGTTTTGGGTTGTTGTGTTTTCATTTTCATTTGTTTCTATGCAAATTTTGATTTCTTTTTTGATTTCTTCTGTGATTTGTTTGTTATTCAGCAGCGTGTTGTTCAGCCTCCATATGTTGGAATTTTTAGTAGTTTTTCTCCTGTAATTGAGATCTAATCTTACTGCATTGTGGTCAGAAAAGATGCTTGGAATGATTTCAATTTTTTTGGATTTACCAAGGCTAGCTTTATGGCCCAGGATGTGATCTATCCTGGAGAAGGTTCCATGTGTGCTTGAGAAAAAAGGTGAAATTCATTGTTTTGGGGTGAAATGTCCTATAGATATCAACTAGGTCTAACTGGTCTATTGTGTCATTTAAAGTTTACGTTTCCTTGTTAATTTTCTGTTTAGTTGATCTATCCATAGGTGTGAGTGGGGTTTTAAAGTCTCCCACTATTATTGTGTTATTGTTAATTTCCCCTTTCATACTTGTTAGCATTTGTCTTACATATTGCGGTGCTCCTATGTTGGGTGCATATATATTTATAATTGTTATATCTTCTTGGATTGATCCTTTGATCATATGTAGTGACCTTCTTTGTCTCTTTTCACAGCCTTTTTTTTGAAGTCTATTTTATCTGATATGAGTATTGCTACTCATTCTTTCTTTTGGTCTCTATTTGCATGGAAAATCTTTTTCCAGCCCTTCACTTTCAGTCTGTAAGTGTCCCGTGTTTTGAGGTGGGTCTCTTGTAGACAACATATATAGGGGTCTTGTTTTTGTATCCATTCAGCCAGTTTTTGTCTTTTGGTTGGGCATTCAACCCATTTACATTTAAGGTAATTACTGATAGATCAGATCAGATCAGTCCATCACTCGTGTCCGACTCTTTGCGACCCCATGTATTGCAGCACGCCAGGCCTCCCTGTTCATCACGAATTCCTGCAGTTCACTCAGACTCACGTCCATCGAGTCAGTGATGCCATCCAGCCATCTCATCCTCTGTCATCCCCTTCTCCTCTTGCCCCCAATCCCTCCCAGCATCAGAGTCTTTTCCAATGAGTCAACTCTTCGCATGAGGTGGCCAAAGTACTGGAGTTTCAGCTTTAGTAACAGTCCTTTCAGAGAAATCCCAGGGCTGATCTCCTTCAGAATGGACTGGTTGGATCTCCTTGCAGTCCAAGGGACTCTCAAGAGTCTTCTCCAACACCACAGTTCAAAGGCATCAATTCTTCGGCATTAGCTTTCTTCACAGTCCAACTTTCACATCCATACATGACCACAGGGAAAACCATAGCCTTGACTAGACAAACCTTTGTTGGCAAAGTAATGTCTCTGCTTTTGAATATGCTATCTAGGTTGGTCATAACTTTCCTTCCAAGGAGTAAGCGTCTTTTAATTTCATGGCTGCAGTCACCATCTGTAGTGATTTTGGAGCCCAGAAAAATAAAGTCTGACACTATTTCCACTGTTTCCCCATCTATTTCTCATGAAGTGATGGCACCGGATGCCATGATCTTCATTTTCTGAATGTTGAGCTTTAAGCCAACTTTTTCACTCTCCACTTTCACTTTCATCAAGAGGCTTTTTAGTTCCTCTTCACTTTCTGCCATAAGGGTGGTGTCATCTGCATATCTGAGGTATATATAACTCTCCCGGCAATCTTGATTCCAGCTTGTGTTTCTTCCAGTCCAGCGTTTCTCATGGTGTACTCTGCATATAAGTTAAATAAACAGGGTGACAATATACAACCTTGACAAACTCCTTTTCCTATTTGGAATCAGTCTGTTGTTCCATGTCTGGTTCTAACTGTTGCTTCCCGACCTGCATACAAATTTCTCAAGAGGCAGATCAGGTGGTCTGGTATTCCCATCTCTTTCAGAATTTTCCACAGTTTATTATGATCCACACAGTCAAAGGCTTTGGCATAGTCAATAAAGCAGAAATAGATGTTTTTCTGGAACTCTCTTGCTTTTTCCATGATCCAGCGGATGTTGGCAATTTGATCTCTGGTTCCTCTGCCTTTTCTAAAACCAGCTTGAACATCAGGAAGTTCATGGTTCGCATATTGCTGAAGCCTGGCTTGGAGAATTTTGAGCATTACTTTACTAGCGTATGAGATAAGTGCAATTGTGCGGTAGTTTGAGCATTCTTTGGCATTGGGATTGGAATGAAAATGGACCTTTTCCAATCCTATGGCCACTGCTGAGTTTTCCAAATTTGCTGGCATATTGAGTGCAGCATCATCTTTCAGGATTTGAAATAGCTCAACTGGAATTCTATCACCTCCACTAGCTTTGTTCATAGTGATGCTTTCTAAGACCCACTTGACTTCACATTCCAGGATATCTGGCTGTAGGTCAGTGATCACAACATCGTGATTATCTGGGTTGTGAAGATCTTTTTTGTACAGTTCTTCTGTGTATTCTTGCCATCTCTCCTTAAAATCTTCTGCTTCTGTTAGGTCCATACCATTTCTGTCCTTTACTGAGCCCATCTTTGCATGAAATGTTCCTTTGGTATCTCTGATTTTCTTGAAGAGATCTCTAGTCTTTCCCATTCTGTTGTTTTCCTCTATTTCTTTGCATTGGTCGCTCAAGAAGGCTTTCTTATCTCTTCTTGCTATTTTTGGAACTCTGCATTCAGATGTTTATATCTTTCCTTTTCTCCTTTGCTTTTGGCTTCTCTTCTTTTCACAGCTATTTGTAAGGCCTCCCCAGACAGCCATTTTGCTTTTGTGCATTTCTTTTCCATGGGGATGGTCTTGATCCCTGTCTCCTGTACAGTGTCACAAACCTCATTCCATAGTTCATCAGGCACTCTATCTATCAGATCCAGGCCCTTAAATCTATTTCTCACTTCCACTGTATAATCATAAGGGATTTGATTTAGGTCATACCTGAATGGTCTAGTCGTTTTCCCTACTTTCTTCAAGTTAAGCCTGAATTTGGCAATAAGGAGTTCACGGTCTGAGCCACAGTCAGCTCCTGGTCTTGTTTTTGCTGACTGTATAGAGCTTCTCCATCTTTGGCTGCAAAGAATATAATCAATCTGATTTCGGTGTTGACCATCTGGTGATGTCCATGTATAGCATCTTCTCTTGTGTTGTTGGAAGAGGGTGTTTGTTATGACCAGTGCATTTTCTTGGCAAAACTATTAGTCTTTGCCCTGCTTCATTCCATATTCCAAGGCCAAATTTGCCTGTTACTCCAGGTGTTTCTTGACTTCCTACTTTTGCATTCCAGTCCCCTATAATGAAAAGGACATCTTTTTTGGGTGTTAGTTCTAAAAGGTCCTGTAGGTCTTCATAGAACCGTTCAACTTCAGCTTCTTCAGCATTACTGGTTGGGGCATAGACTTGGATTACTGTGATACTGAATGGTTTGCCTTGGAAACGAACAGAGATCATTCTGTCATTTTTGAGATTGCATCCAAGTACTGCATTTCGGACTCTTTTGTTATGATCCCATTGCCATTTACTTTATTGTTTGGGGTTCGAGTTTATACATCCTTTTTGTGTTTCCTGTCTAGAGAATATCCTTTAGTATTTGTTGGAGAGCTGGTTTGGTGGTGCTGAATTCTCTCAGCTTTTGCTTGTCTGTAAAGCTTTTGATTTCTCCTTCATATTTGAACAAGATCCTTGCTGGGTACAGTAATCTGGGCTGTAGGTTATTTTCTTTCATCACTTTAAGTGTATCTTGCCATTCCCTCCTGGCTTGAAGAGTTTCTATTAAAAGACCAGCTGTTATCCTTATGGGAATTCCCTTGTTGATATTTGTTGTTTTTCCCTTGCTGCTTTTAATATTTGTTCCTTGTGTTTGATCTTTGTTAATTTGATTAATATGTGTCTTGGGGGTGTTTTGCTTTGGGTTTATCCTATTTGGGACTTTCTGGGTTTCTTCGACTTGGGTGATTATTTCCTTCTCCATTTTAGGGAAGTTTTCAACTATTATCTCCTCAAGTATTTTCTCATGGTCTTTCTTTTTGTCTTCTTCTTCTGGGACTCCTATGATTCGAATGTTGTAGCATTTAATATTGTCTTGGAGGTCTCTGAGATTGTCCTCATTTCTTTTAATTCGTTTTTCTTTCTTCCTCTCTGATTCATTTATTTCTACCATTCTATCTTCTAATTCACTAATCCTATCTTCTGCGTCTGTTATTCTACTATTTGTTGCTTCCAGAGTGTTTTTGATCTCATTTATTGCATTATTCATTATATATTGACTCTTTTTTATTTCTTCTAGGTCCTTGTTAAACCCCTTTCTTGCATCTTCTCAATCCTTGTCTCCAGGCTATTTATCTGTGATTCCATTTTGATTTCAAGATTTGGATCATTTTCACTATCATTATTCAGAATTCTTTGTCAGGTAGATTCCCTATCTCTTCCTCTTTTGTTTGGTTTGGTGGGCATTTATCCTGTTCCTTTACCTGCTGGGTATTCCTCTGTCTCTTCATCTTGTTTAAATTGCTGAGTTTGGGGTGTCCTTTCTGATTCTGGCAGTTTGTGGAGTTCTCTTTATTGTGGAGTTTCCTCACTGTGGGTGGGTTTGTACAGGTGGCTTGTCAAGGTTTCTTGTTTAGGGAAGCTTGTGTCGGTGTTCTGGTGGGTGGAGCTGGATTTCTTCTCTCTGGAGTGCAATGAAGTGTCCAGTAATGAGTTATGAGATGTCTATGGTTTTTTAGTAACTTTGGGCAGCCTGTATATTGGAGCTCAGGGCTGTGTTCCTGTGTTGCTGGAGAATTTGCGTGGTATGTCTTGCTCTGGAACTTGTTGGCCCTTGTGTGGTGTTTGGTTTCAGTGTAGGTATGGAGGCGTTTAATGAGCTGCTGTCAATTAATGTTCCCTGGAGTCAGGAGTTCCCTGGAGTCAGGGTTTGGACTTAAGCCTCCTGCTTCCGGTTTTCAGTCTTATTTTTACAGTAGTCTCAAAACTTCTTCTATACAGCACCATTGATAAAACATCTAGGTTAAACATGAAAAGTTTCTCCACAGTCAGGGACACCCAGAGAGGTTCACTGAGTTACATGGAGAAGAGAAGAGGGAGGAGGGAGTTAGAGGTGACCCGAATGAGATGAGGTGGAATCAATAGAGGAGAGAGCAGGCTAGCCAGTAATCACTTCCTTATGTGCACTCCACAACTGGACTGCTCAGAGATGTTCACAGAGTTATACAGAGAAGAGAAGAGGGAGGAAGGAGACAGAGATGGCCAGGAGGTTAAAAGCGGGGAATGAAAAGGAGAGAGACAGATCCAGCCAGTAATCAGTTCCCTAAGTGTTCTCCACTGTCTGGAACACACAGAAATTCACAGAGTTGGGTAGAGCAGAGAGGGATTAGGGAGGAGACACAGGCAACCTGGTGGAGAAAAAGGAGAGTCCAAAGGGGGAGAGAGCAGTCAAGCCAGTAATCTCGCTCCCAAGTAAAAATGGGTACTGAAGATTGGGTTCTTAAAGGTACAAAATTGATAACAAATACCAAAAAGCAAAAATTAAAAATCTAGGGTAGAGTTTGCAATTTCAAAATTACAATGTTAAAGAAAAGAAGAAGAAAAAAAAGAAAGAGAAAAAAAAGTCACAAAAATTATAAAATATATATATATGAAGTTTGCCTTTAAAAGAATAGGGTCTTTTTTTTTGCAAAGTAATAGTAGGTTATAAAAGTGAAAATTAATGGAGTAATAGAGGACTTAAAATTTTTTAAAAATTAAAAAAAAAAGAGAGAATGATCATAAAAATAGTAAAAATATATATAGGACTTTCTCTAGTGTTGTTGTGGGTATTGTGGGGTTAGTTCATTTTCGGCTAGTTCCTTGGTCCAGCTTATATTTCTCAAGATCTATAAGCCCCTTCCTATGTAGTCGGTACTAACGACAGGGTTTTAATCTATTGCACCTGTCGCTTCCAAGGCGGTTCCCTCTGTTTTAGCTTCTTCTTTCTGTTTGCTGGTCTCTTCAGTGTCTGATTTCCACCCTGACACAAAGGGGGCGGTGGTGGGCACTTTTTTGTTTTGTTTTTTTTTTTAGGCTCACTTGTTCAGTCGCGCTGTGGGGAGGGAGGGACGCTGCAAACAAATAACACTGTCGTGTGCTCACAGTGCCTCAGCCACACTGGGCCTGTCCCCGCTCACAGCGCGTGTAGCCTCCCTGCCCACACTGCTCAGGCTCTAGGTTGCTCTGCCGGAATCCATCCGGGGCTGGCCCTGGGCTGCATGCTCCTCCCAGGTCTAAGCCACTCGGGTAGTCCTCAGAGGCACAGACTCGTTTGGGCCTGCGTTTTGTGCCCTTCCCAGGTCCGGGCAGCTCAGGGGATGAGGTGTTTGGTGAGTGTGGTCGCTGCGACTTATCGCCTCCCCCTTCCCTGCCGCTCGGTTTTCTGGGTGTACAACTGGCGCACCTTCTCAGGTGGATGTTGACTGACCAGAACCCCAAGAAGTCTTAGTTAGCAAAGAAGCCTGCTTACAGTTTTGTAGATAATGTCTCTCTGGGGCTGCGATTGCCTCCTTCCAGCTCTGGCTGCCTGTCACCGGAGGGGATGGTCTGCAGCCGGCTATCTCTGTTCAGTCCTTTGTACTATACACGGACCTGGCGGTGTCTTAGGTTAGGGCTGGCTTTTCGCATGGTAGTTATCCCACTGTCTGGTTTGCTAGCCCAAGTTAGTTCGCTCAGATAGCGCTCGGGGCATTCAGGCCAGATCCTTACTCTAAGCGATACAGCCCGTGCCTCCCTGCCCAGCCCCCGCTTGCTAGTGGCGGGTGCAGGCGTCTGAGCTGCTTCTCCGCTGAAGGAGTTACCATTGGGCTCGTAATCTGTGGGTTTTAATTATTTATTTATTTTTCCTCCCTGTTATGTTGCCCTCTGTGCTTCCAAGGCTCTCCACAGACTCGGCAGTGAGAGTGTTTCCTGGTGTTTAGAAACTTCTCTCTTTTTAAGACTCCCTTCCTGGGACAGAGCTCCGTCCCTCCCTCTTTTGTCTCTTTTTTTGTCTTTTATATTTTTTCCTACCTCCTTTCGAAGACAATGGGCTGCTTTTCTGGGTGCCTGATGTCCTCTGCCAGCATTCAGAAGTTGTTTTGTGGAATTTACTCAGCATTTAAATGTTCTTTTGATGAATTTGTCGGGGAGAAAGTGGTCTTCCTGTCCTATTCCTCTGCCATCTTAGCTCCTCCCCTTCTCCAGTTGGGTTTCTTTTGAAGAATAAACAAATTTCAAAAAGTATATGAATGAATAAAAGATTATGCATACATAAAACAATTTTGAAAAAAGAACAACAAGTAAAGGGCTTCCTGCTAATAGATAATAAGCATACTACAAGCCACTGTAACAACTTTTTAAAAATAGCATGGGATCAGAACAAAGAGCTAAAAGCAGTCCTTTGTATATTCACGTGTAATCAATAAGGAAATGATGGATTGTTTAGTAGAATTGTTTAGTAGGTAATTGTTTTTCTCTTTATAACAGTAGCTTATTATAAAGAAAAAATAGATTTCTACTTCCCATTGTACATGAAGGTCAGCCGTACATGTTTTAAAGAACTGTATATGGAAACTATAAAGGTAACAGAGCCAAATGTAGAAGAATATTTTTGCAGATTTAATGTGAGAAGGAGTATTTTAAATAAGACTCAAATACTATGTCGGAGAAGGCAATAGCACCCCACTCCAGTACTCTTGCCTGGAAAGTCCCATGGACAGAGGGGCCTGGTGGGCTGCAGTCCATGGGGTCGCAAAAAGTCGGACGCGACTGAGCGACTTCACTTTATTTTTTCACTTTCATGCATTGGAGAAGGAAATGGCAACCCACTCCAGTGTTCTTGCCTGGAGAATCCCAGGGACGGGGGAGCCTGGTGGGCTGTCGTCTATGGGGTCGCACAGAGTCGGACACAACTGAAGCGACTTAGCAGCAAATACTATGTAGCATGGTTAAAAAAGTGATAGATTAACATATTGAAATTAAAGCTTTCTTTCCAACAACAACAAAAAAATACACAGACGAGTTAACCCCATTGGTGACAGACTGAGAGAAAATATTCTTGATATCTAAAATCAAAAAGGGCTTCTTTTAGAACAGAAATATGTAAACAAAAGACAGGAAACAATAGAAAAATGGACAAAGGATATGATACAATTTACAGAAGAGGAAATACAAAGTCTAACAAGTATATAAATAGATGCTCAACCCAGCCTGCTATTAGAGAGATGCAAACTAAAAAGATTAAACTTTAGGTAATTAAAAAACAATGTTTAAAAAGATTTTAGCTGTGCCAGTTGTGGCATGAGGGATCTCTTAGTTGCAGCACGTGGGGTCTAGTTCCCTGATCAGGGACCAGACCTGGACCCCCTGCAAAGGGAACTTGGAGTCTTAGCCACTGGGCCACCAGAAAAGTCCTGAACTTCAGGTAAATGTAAGTGGATAAACTAGACATTAGACAGACAATAATTAAGTAATCAAAAAAATGTTAAGTTTTAGTAAAAACAAAGGGAAATGGGAATGATTATGTACTGCAGATGGGAATGTAGTATTTTAGCAATTCAGGAGGGCACATAGGTAGTCCTCAGCAGGTCTCATGAAGAGGCATTCCTTCCCCTGGATACATCCCTAGAGTGGCCCCGCCCCGGAGGTCCACAGTCTGGGATCTTCACACAGGAGATCCTTCACAGAGCAGGAAGCTAATGGCATTACAGGTGTCCAGTACTGGAGGAACAGGTGAGTAAAATCTGGTACGGAACTGTTAGCAATCAGAAGGAATATGAATACAATTCCTAAGTAAGGGAAAAGATCACAGCCCAATACTATTTTCATAAATTAAAGATATATTTACACACTATCAGCAAGGTAACATAGTTCTGTACATGTATGTTTTTAAAAATGCTCTGTGTTAGTTGCTCAGTCGTGTGGGACTCTTTGCAAGCCCATGGACTGTAGCCCACCAGGCTCCTCTGTCCATCGAATTCTCCAGGCAAGAATACTAGAGAGTGTTGCCATTTCCTTCTCCAAAGGATCTTCCTGACCTAGGGATCAAATCCAGGTCTCCTGTATTGCAGGTAGATTCTTTACTGTCTAAGCCATCAGGGAACCCCCTCCCCCAAAGCCCCTGACCAAAAAAAATTTTATGACCAGCAAATAGGAACCTAACTTGAACCATTATAATGAGGAATCACGATCTCTCATCCAGCTCCCAGATATGGGCCAGTTATGGAGGTAGAGTCACTCAAATTAAGAGGCAATAGAGTTCCCTTGAGCAAGAACGCTTCATTACTGCCATAATTGTGTACCATAAACATTTTCCTAAATCTCCAACACATAGGCCATGAGGTCCTTTACCAGGTGACTAAGCACTAGGAAGAAGAATGCTCTCAGACTTTGGAGATATAATTAGACATTGGATTTGAGCTGACCCTAATCACAGTGGAACCAGAATTCTGCTTGGGTCCATTTGTCAGAGTAGAACCTAATGGTGGAGGCCAAGAGGGCAGAGTACTCTCACCTGGAAAATCCCATGGACGGAGGAGCCTGGTAGGCTGCAGCCCATGGGGTCTCTAAGGAGTCAGACATGGCTGAGTGACTTCACTTTCACTTTTCCTTTCATGCGTTGGAGAAGGAAATGGCAACCCACTCCAGTGTTGTTGTTGCCTGGAGAATCCCAGAGACGGGGGAGCCTGGTGGGCTGCCATCTATGGGGTCGCACAGAGGCAGACACGACTGAAGTGACTTAGCAGCAGAAGCAGCAGCAGAAGAGGGCAGAGTAAAGCAAAGTCTTGGCCTGAATTGGTCTCAAATAATCTGTAAACGCGATTTGTGATTGTTTCTCCAGTCCCTGGGTATATAGTTCAAAGAGTTGTAATAAAAATCTTTCTACCACAGAGTAAGGGATATTAGGGTAGAAAACACAAAGTAGGAGCCCATCTGACTCTGTCTTCCTCCTAAAATATCAATCAAAACAATAACACATCTCTAAGGGAATCACAGAAATCAATACCACCCCCTATCAAAGATGTGGAAAACGTGGGGTTGGAGGGTGAATCCTGTTACATCCCCACTTAATTCACTTTTCTGGCTTGTGAAGGAGACACATGTCTTGGGAATGACTGTTAATTATCATAAATGTAATTGTAAATGGGACAAGTTCAATAAGTATTGCTTTTTGTTTTGTTTTGTTTTTACAAGTCCAGTCTTTCCTAAAGCAAATCAACCCAACTCGGTCTCAGCAAGTCATTGGGGGAAGGGACTGTCTGTCAGGATTTTCATATTAAGTGATCAATTTCCTGAAAGATCGGAATAACTCAATAGGGATAGGACCACTAAGGGCTCAGACCTTTCAGGAATGAAGATTTCAAAAACTTAACCAAGTGAAAAAACATCCAGCATTGTAAATGATTCCAACTAGCTAAGCTGTTGGCTAGGGGCTTCCCCAGTGGCTCAAGGGTAAAGAATCCACTTGCAATGCAGGAGCTGCAGGAGACGTGGTTTCCATCCCTGGGTTGGGAAGATCCCCTGGAGAAGAGCATGGCAACCCACTCCAGTATTCTTGCCTGGAGAATCCTATGGGATTTAAAGGAAGAGAAGCTTGGCGGGTCACAAAGAGTCAGACATAACTGAAGCTACTTTGCACACACCCGTGCAAGCTGCTCAATAAGGGGAAAGAGAACATGAATAGGTAAAAGATAAAGTGAAGCATAAATATGATAATTTGCAGAAAGAAGTTCTAGACTAATCAGCATGTACTAGTTACATGGTTGTACTACTCACGTGTCATCTCTGAGCATCAATTTTCTGATCTATTGGTCTATCCTGAAAAGATCTTCACAACCCAGATAATCATGATGGTGTGATCACTCACCTAGAGCCAGACATCCTGGAATGTGAAGTCAAGTGGGCCTTAGAAAGCATCACTATGAACAAAGCTGGTGGAGGTGATGGAATTCCAATTGAGCTATTTTAAATCCTAAAAGATGATGCTGTGAAAGTGTTGCACTCAATATGACAGTAAATTTGGAAAATGCAGTAGTGGCCATGAGACTGGAAAAGGTCAGTTTTCATTCCAATCCCAAAGAAAAGCAATGCCAAAGAATGCTCAAACTACTGCAAATTGCACTCACCTCACATATGGGCAAAGTAATGCTCAAAATTCTCCAAGCCAGGCTTCAACAATACATGAACTGTGCACTTCCAGATGTTCAAGCTGGTTTTAGAAAAGGCAGAGGAACCAGAGATCTAATTGCCAACAAAATGCTGGATCATCGAAAAAGCAAGAGCATTCCAGAAAAACATCTGCTTCTGCTTTATTGACTATGCCAAAGCCTTTGACTGTGTGGATCACAATAAACTGTGGAAAATTCTGAAAGAGATGGGAATACCAGACCAGCTGAACTGCCTCTTGAGAAATGCACATCAGGAAGCAACAGTTAGATCCGGACATGGAACAACAGTGGCTCCAAATAGGAAAAGGAGTACATCAAAACTGTATAATGTCACCCTGCTCATTTAACTTATAAGCAGAGTACATCATGAGAAAAGCTGGGCTGGAAGAAGCACAAGCTGGAATCAAGATTTCTGGGAGTAATATCAATAACTTTAGATATGTAGATGACACCACCCTTATGGCAAAAAGCGGTGAACTAAAGAACCTCTTGATGAAAGTGAAAGAGGAGAGTGAAAAAGTTGGGTTAAAGCTCAACATTCAGAAAACTAAGATCATGGCATCTGATCCCATCACTTCTTGGCAAATAGATGGAGAAACAGTGGAAACAGTGGCAGACTTTATTTTTGGGGGCTCCAAAATCACTGCAGATGGTGACTGCAACCATGAAATTAAAAGATGCTTACTTCTTAGAAGAAAAGTTATGACCAACATAGACAGCATATTAAAAAGCAGAGACATTCCTTTGCCAACAAAGTTCTGTCTAGTCAAGGTTATCATTTTTCCAGTAGTCATGTATGGATGTGAGAGTTGGACTATAAAGAAAGCTGAGTGCCGAAGAGTTGATGCTTTTGAACTGTGGTGTTGGAGAAGACGCTTGAGAGTCCCTTGGACTGCAAGGAGATCCAACCAGTCAATCCTAAAGGAAATCAGTCCTGAATATTCCTTGGAAGGACTGATGTTGAAGGTGAAACTCCAATACTTTGGCTACCTGATGGAAAGAGCTGACTCATTTGAAAAGACCCTGATGCTGGGAAAGATTGAAAGCAGAAGGAGAAGGGATGACAGAGCATGAGATTGTTGTATGGCGTCACCGGCTCAATGGGCATGAGTCTGAGTAAACTCCGGGAGTTGGTGATGGACAGGGAGGCCTAGTGTGCTTCAGTCCATGGGATAGCAAAGAGTTGGACACGACTAAGCAACTGAACTGAACTGAACTGAGTTTGATCATAGCTTTTCTTCCAAGGAGCAATTGTCTTTTAATTTTATGGTTGCAGTGACCTTCTGCAGTGATTTTGGAGCCCAAGAAAATAAAGTCTGTCACTATTTCCATTGTTTCCCCATCTATTTGCCATGAAGTGATGGGACTAGATGCTGTGACCTTAGTTTTCTGAATGTTGAGTTTTAAGCCAACTTTTTCACTCTCCTCTTTTATCATCATCAAGAGGCTCTTTAGTTCTTCTTCACTTTCTACCATAAGGGTGGTGTCATCTGCATATCTGAGGTTATTGATATTTCTCCTGGCAATCTTGATTCCAGCTTGTGCTTCCTCCAGCCCAGCATTTCTCATGATGTACTCTGCATATAAGTTATTAAGCAGGGTGACAATATACAGCCTTGATGTACTCCTTTCCCAATTTGGAACCAGTCTGTTGTTCAATGTCCAGTTCTAACTGTTGCTTCTTGACCTGCATACAGAATTCTCAGGAGGCCGGTCAGGTGGTCTGGTATTTCCATCTCCTTAAGAATTTCAAGATTATAATCATTATCTAAGTATTTGACACTTAGTATGTGTTTAGGACATGATGTCCACCTTTTAGAGAGTCAATAGATCTAGTGTAAGGTAGATAAAAGCAGAAATTTGGGGATCAAAGTAGAGGTTGGTATCCCAAATGTTTATAGACCTGGGGCATAATGATTAAGTTCTCAAAATCATAAATTTCCTCTTCTGCAAAATGGAGTTCAGTTCAGTTCATTCGCTCAGTCACATCCGACTCTTTGCAACCCAATGAATAGCAGCACGCAAGGCCTCCCTGTCCATCACCAACTCCTGGAGTTCACTCAAACTCATGTGCATCGAGTCAGTGATGCCATCCAGCCATCTCATCCTCTGTTGTCCCCTTCTCTTCCTGCCCCCAATCCCTCCCAGCATCAGGGTCTTTTCCAATGAGTCAACTCTTCACATGAGGTGGCCAAAGTATTGGAGTTTCAGCCTCAGCATCAGTTCTTCCAATAAACACCCAGGACTGGTCTCCTTTAGGATGGACTGGTTGGATCTCCTTGCAGTCCAAGGGACTCACAAGAGTCTAGATATATTATTTCAGTTCAGTTCAGTTCAGTCGCTCAGTCATGTCCGACTCTTTGCAACCCCATGAATCGCAGCACGCCAGGCCTCCCTGTCCATCACCAACTCCCAGAGTCTACCCAAACTCATGTTCATCGAGTCAGTGATGCCATCCAGCCATCTCATCCTCTGTCATCCCCTTCTCCTCCTGCCCTCAATCCCTCCCACGATCAGGGTCTTTTCCAATGAGTCAACTCTTCACATGAAGGTGGCCAAAGTACTGGAGTTTCAGCTTTAGCATCAGTCTTTCCAAAGAATACCCAGGACTGATCTCCTTTAGAATGGACTGGTTGGATCTCCTTGCAGTCCAAGGGACTCTCAAGAGTCTTCTCCAACACCACAGTTCAAAAGCATCAATTCTTCGGCACTCAGCCTTCTTCACAGTCCAACTCTCACATCCATACATGACCACAGGGAAAACCATAGCCTTGACTAGACGGACCTTTGTTGGCAAAGTAATGTCTCTGCTTTTGAATATGCTATCTAGGTTGGTCATAACTTGCCTTCCAAGGAGTAAGCGTCTTTTAATTTCATGGCTGCAGTCACCATCTTAGTGATTTTGGAGCCCCAAAAAATAAAGTCTGACACTGTTTCCACTGTTTCCCCATCTATTTCCCATGAAGTGATGGGACTGGATGCCATGATCTTATTTTTCTGAATGTTGAGCTTTAAGCCAACTTTTTCACTCTCCTCTTTCACTTTCATCAAGAGGCTTTTTAGTTCCTCTTCACTTTCTGCCATAAGGGTGGTGTCATCTGCATATCTGAGGTTATTGATATTTCTCCTGGAAATCTTGATTCCAGCTTGTGTTTCCTCCAGTCCAGTGTTTCTCATGATGTACTCTTTATATAAGTTAAATAAGCAGGGTGACAATATACAGCTTTGACGTACTCCTTTTCCTATTTGGAACCAGTCTGTTATTCCATGTCCAGTTCTAACTGTTTCTTCCTGATCTGCATACAAATTTCTCAAGATATTTAGTGGTCTTTAAAAAATTCAGTTAGGTAGATTATGACACTTGAAAGTACTAAAAATTAGTAGCAATCATTTTTATGAGATAGAGTCCAAATCTTAAATCTAGGGAGGAAACACAAAGAAGTAGATATGCTCAGTGTAATGTCAGAAGTGTAGAGAAACATGTATGCTTGATGACCACAGATCAATGAGAACATGGTCACATGAGATAATGGAGATAGTTAATCCAATATGGCAGACACAGCAGAAGGAAGTCCAGAAAAGTAAATTTGCTCATGGTCCCAGACATAATTAAGGAGAGAATTGAGACCAGAATATAGCACTTGTAACCCTTGCACCAATTTCTTTTATGTGTCAAAATGTTACATTTGTATGAGATATAAAATAAATATTCCTGGTTCAATTTTCCTATGCAGAATTCTCAGAAGATGTGTCTATCAAATAACTATATATTTTTGTGACTAATAACCAAAATATATGGTCTCTTGTTTGAAACTTTTCACCTCTCATTCAAACCCCTCTTTTCAATATAATACAACATAGTAAGACCCTTAATATCTATAGAAACCACAAAGGAATGAAAAGATATTAGCTTATATACTCAACAAATATTTTATTATTTTTTTATGTGCCAGGCACTATTCTAGATGCTGAGAGTTCAGAAGTTAATTAAAAGAGACAAAACTGAGAGGGGGAAGGGGGGAAGAGAAAAAACAATAAATACATATGGGTATGTGCCATGGGACTTATGATAAAATAAGCCAGTGTAGGGATATAACTTATATGTTTTCAAACTTTGCTGTTTAAAAAGAACCATTTAAATATACTTTTTAAAGTTAGGACTTGTTAGAACTATTTTTTTGTAGCTCCAGCTTCTGAGAGGAATGGATGTGAAGAGACTATGGGGTCGCACAGAGTCGGACACTACTGAAGCAACTTAGCAGCAGCAGCAGAAAAACAATAGAGCCGGAACTGAGGTTGAGAGAAGAGAGGAAGTATTTCCTGATTAAACAATAACTATCGGGTCATCCAGGTAACTGTAAAGCCCATCATAGGGAAATGCTCTCATCTTTCTTCCCTATGGAAGGAAGAAAAAAAAGAAATTCAATGAAAGAAAATGAAAACCTCTGAGTATTACCTTGAGGAGAGGTTGGAAAAATTGGCAAGAATTTTAGTACTCAGCAGTCAGAAAGTTGAAAGGAGAATGTTAGGTATTTTGACCCACTGCTGCTGCTGCTGCTAAGTTGCGTCAGTCGTGTCCGACTCTGTGTGACCCCATAGACGGCAGCCCACCAGGCTCCTCAAAGCTCTGAAATTTGCATAACATGAGAGAGTTTGTGTTATGAAGCCTGAGGTCTGGAGAGAAACTAAAGAATTTTTTTTTTCAATGAACAATGAATGAAGAACCAGCATTTATGAAACAGAAAAGAGAATGTTAATTATATTTAAGCATCTATATTTCTTTGTTCCTTGTTCCAATTATATTTTTCAAAAAAAATCAGAAAAATAATTATGTGGGAATTCCCTTGTGGTCCAGTGATTAGTGGGTCCACTCTTGAGGGCCCAGGTTCAATCCCTTCATAAAAGTTAACAAATAAAAATAAATAATAAGAAGGAAAGGAAAACAATGATGTTCAAGCTTTAAGCTTTATAATTACATAATAGGAAAAAATAAAGTTCATATCTGAATTTTAGCTCTAAACATGATGACCCCTCATTTGGACCATGAACCAAGGCTCCATTGATTCTGGCACATCCTCATTTTAATATATGTGTATTCCCAGCACTGATTCCAAATGGTGCAATTCTTGCAAACACACAGTAATAGCAATTGTCACAACCAGTCAAGACAATCCACAAGCACAGCACAGCATCCACAAGACAGCACAGCTCTATGGTGTGTTCCCTCAAACATTTGGCTACCATGAATTAGATGCTGTAAGAGTGAACACAATGGCACGTTGTTTCCAGCTAGATACACATCTCTTTCACCACCAGTTAGCTTCCCTTTCAGGGGCTGGTGTGTGTGTCTCACATCCTGGTCACCCTCTTCTAATAGATGGTCAGTTTTCATAAGAAGAACTGAGAGAAAGTTTGGGTTAGAGAACATTCTTGTGTGTGTGTGTGTGTGTGTGTGTGTGTGTGTGTGTGTGTTTTAAATCATAACCAGAAAAACAACCTATACCCAAGGGATAAGGAGTCAGAAATGAAGACTTTATTAGTGGCCAACAGAAAATTTATATGGGATATCTTTCCAAAATCTAAACCTCTCATCTTCTGGAATGAAAAGATTAAGGGAGTTTGAATAAGAGCATGCATAGCTTCTCTTTCTCAGTAACTATGGTTAATTAAAAAAAAAAAAAAAGTTTGTCACTCAGTCACACACGATTCTCTGTGACTCCATAGACTGTAGCCCACCAGGCTCCCCTATCCACGGGATTCTCCAGGCAAGAATACTGGAATGGGTAGCCATTCTCTTCTCCAGGGGATCTTCCCAACTCAGGGACTGAACCCATGTTTCCTGCATTGCAGGCAGATTGTTTACCAACTGAGCTACCAAAGTCTTCCCTAAATAAGTTTCTTTATTGAGTAATAGATAATAAAACCATCTGCCAGTTTTTAATGGAGGAACATCTAGTGCAAGGGCTAGAAATCTGACTAGGGGCAAAATAAAGGAGACTAGAAATATCACCTGTTCTTTTCTCTACAATCAGGAGAACAGGCTGCCCACTGAAAGCATTCTTCTCTAAACAGAAAGAACAGCTGAGCAACAATTCACAAACATGAGGGCTCTTCTCAATAACCCTCCAATTCCCATTTTTAAGCCATGCTTTATGTTATTCAGAGCAATGCAATTCCTTGTAATGACACAGAAACTTTCTAAGTGGTCAGCATAAATAAGTGCATTGTGCAACTTCCCTCAACCAAACCACAAACTGTCACAGTGTAAATAGTCATATCCTTAAAAGAGAGCAACTGAAAATTGTTGATGCAAAGTGGGGACCAGGGAAAAGGACCAATTTTTTTTTTCATATAACTTTATCTGTTTTCTGATATGGAATACCTCTTTCTGTAAGTTATAGAAATAATGTGCATGCTAAGCCATTTCAGTCATGTCCAACTCTTTGTGACCCTATGGACCATAGCCCGCCAGGCTCATCCGTCCAAGAGATTCTCCAGGCAAGAATACTGGAGTGGGTTACCATGCCCTCCTCCAGAGGATCTTCCCAACCCAGGGATCAAAACTGCATCTTTTACATGTCAATGCAAGTTCTTTACCACTAGCACCACCTGGGAAACCCCTATACAAATAATAAATAGCAATTATTTAGTGCTTACTGTGCAAGATGCTGTCTTACTTTCCATGAGTTACCTCATTTATTCTTTGCACAGTTCTATAAAGAAGACATTATTATTATTATACAGGTGAGAAACAGGCTCAAAGAGTAGGTGATTTGGTCTAGGGTGGTCATAAGTAGAGGCTGACAGAAAAGGTCAGATGCTAGGCATGTTTTGAAAGTAAAGTAAGTAAGTAAGTAAAGTCGCTCAGTCGTGTCTGACTCTTTGCGACCCCGTGGACTGTAGCCCGCCAGGCTCCTCCGTCCATGGGATTCTCCAGGCAAAAATACTGGAATGGGTTGCCATTTCCTTCTCCAGGGGATCTTCCCACCCAGGGATCGAACCCAGGTCTCCTGCATTGCAGGCAGACGCTTTAACCTCTGATCACTCAAGGAAAGCTAGCCTAAAATTCAGGGTGATGGGCACCTCCTCAGGGGGCCGGAGTTTCACGTACTGTTTTTAACCACGGCTGTTCATGACAACCCCAACTGCAAATTCCAGTGTGCGCCTTTGTCTTATTTCCAAATTTTTTAAAAAACAATCTTATGTCATAGGAGTTCAAAGAACTTAAAAAAGCTGTTAATTCTAAGAAAATAGACTGCTAAAGAAGAAAGACTTTGACTAATATTAAAGAGAGGCAAGGCAGCGCTTTCCATAGCTCACGTTAATAAGGTCTGCCTAATACCTGTTCCTCTGGATAAAAATGACTTAGTATGTGCGTACATTCAAGATATAAAATATAAAGCACTAGCTGTCATTCCATTTGTAGACCTCTGTGATCAAATTCCCTAAATTAATTGTGCTGGGGGAGGAGAGAAAGGGGATGCGGAGGGGCTTTTTGTAAACAAGCAAGTGTAGACATTCACATTGAGTCACTTGGGAAAAACTGGGCTTTGACTTTGGCCGCTTCCTGGGTGCCAGCTGAATTCCACTCCAATTTCCAAGGTGTTATAAGCGGGGCTACAATGTCACCATCCTGTGGCTTGGTGAAGTCATTGATTAAGCACCAATGGACGAAATGCTGTCGTGCAGCAAACAGAGTCTTTTCATCTGTCTTCTTACAGTAAACTCGAATCAGCTGCTCAGCAAATCTCTCTGGCAAAAACTGAGAAACCTGGTTTCTAGTAATCATGACTGCCTTGCTGAGGTCACTCTTACAATAGAAGCAAACATGATCAATAGAATTCTTGTCTTTCATCCCATAATCCATGTTGATAACATCCACTATCAAATCTTTAGCCTTCAGTTCAGCTTCTAGCTCTACATCACTGGGTTTAGCACTGGCGACCTCATTCGGAAGGTGTTCATAGTTTTCCTTTTTAATTCTTTGTATCATGGGCTGAGTCTCACCCACAAACTTGAAAGTAAAGCCAAAAGCAAATGCTGATAGAAATGATGGAGGTGTGAGAGAAAGAGAAGTCAAGGCTGATCTCTAGGTTTGGGGCCTGAGTGCTTAGAAGAGAGGAAGCCTGCCAGGGACAGAGGTTTGGGATTATGGAGACCAGGAGTTGGGCCATGGAGGTGTTACATTTGAGATGCCTATTAGACACCATAGCAGTGGTGCTGGGTCAGTAGTTAGATATGCAAATTGAGTTCAAGAGAAATGTTCAGGCTAAAGATATAAAGATTCAGAGGAGGAGGAGAGAGGGAGGAAAGAGAACAAGGAGAATGAGAAAGAGCAGGCAGTATTGCCAAAGGGGACCCAAGAGTGATATATTAAAGTTAGGAGAAAAAAGAAGTGTCTGATGTGTCAGTTAACCTACGTCAAGTGCTGATAAGTTAAGTAAAACACCACTGGAGGATTGCCTGACCACTGGATTTAGCAAGATGGGGACTTTGTAAAAATGCTCTTTCTCTTTAACAGTGGAATCCTTCTCCTTATTCTCTAAATGTGAAACTTCATGCAAATCAACACCTTATTATTTAGCTACTCTTTGAAACCGCATGGACTTAGCCCACCAGGCTCCTCTGTCCACGGGATTCTCCAGGAAAGAATACTCAAGTGGGTAGCTATTCCCTTTCCCAGGGAATGTTCCCAACCCTGGGATTGAACCTGGGTCTCCTGAATTACAGTCCTGTTCTTTACCATCTGAGCTACCAGGGAAGCCCTCAGCTTCATAGCATAGCAGCACTAATATAGATTATACGAATATAGATTATCCTATCCATCTTCTTTTTTTCTAAAATCCTATCCAGCCTTTCTTTACTAACAGTACAATCTAATCTAAGCCCCTGTGAGCTCAGGGCAAGACTGGGTTCCTGAGTCCATTTCCACAGTGCGTCCTGAGCATTCCGTCTTGATTAGTCATCCAGAAACAAAGCTTTTCTCAGGGATTCCCCAGGCTCTTAGGCTATCATCAGAAACAAGGGGCTTTGCTCACCCACTTCCCCACACTGGTGCATGAACACGTCATCCAGATTTCAGCAAAGCCCGATGAACCTGTGAAAGGCAAAGGTCTGACTTGACCCCATGGAAAAGAAGCCACAGTTCAAACTGGCAGTATAATGATTGAGCCCCTCTGTTTGCCACAATTTGATAAACTCTCTTAATCTACCAGGAAGTGTGAGAAATTGAAAAATACCAACACCGAATAAACTGGGCAAAGGACTAATGCTTTCCAACAACAATAATAATAAAAGGCTCACATACCTAGTAGAATGGTTAAAGCAAAATTAAAGCAAAAACAAAGCCAAATTTACAGCACCAAATATTGGCAGGGACAAAAAGTAGTTGGGATTCTCATTCATTTCCTGTGGGAGTCCAAAACCATATGGCCGCTTTGGAAAATATTTTGGCAGCTGCTTATAAAGTTAAAACAGGACTCATCAGTCCCACTCCCAGGTATTTACCCAAAAGAAACTAAAACACATATTCACACACACACAGACACAAATCCATAAGTGAATATTTATAGCAATTTTATTCGTAATCACCCCAAACGGGTAACAACCCAAATGACCTTAAATGTTGAACAGATAAATTGTTTTACATTCATAAAATAGAATCCAACTCAGGAGTAAAAAGAACAAAATCCTAATGCCTGCAACAACATGAATGAATGCCAGAGGCATTTTGCTAAGTAGAAAAAGCCAGACGCAAAGGGGAACACACTGAAAGATTCCATTTATATGACATTCAGGGAAAGATTTAACTAAAGAGGTAGAAACCAGACCCGTGTTTACCAGGGGCTGGTGGTGGTTGGAGGTCTGACTACAAAGGAGTCCCTGTATGGAACTTCCTTCAGGACAGGAAAAGTCACCGTGACTTGACTGTGGTGCTGGTCACCTGAGAGTATAGGTTTGTCAAAAATCATAAAACTATATACCTTAGAGTGGATAATTTTACTACCTGTAATCAATACCCCCATAAGCCTGATATTTGAAAGGAAGCTCCATGAGGGCAAGTACTTTGTTATTTTCATTTCTTTATCCCTAGCACCTAGAACAGAAACTGGCTCTTAGTAAGTGTTTATAGAAAGGAAAGAATATAGGAATGAGAGGAAGAAGGAAGGAAAGACAGAGGGAGAGAAGAAAGGGAGGAAAAAAGAGAAAGAAAGAAAGAACAGTAAGAGATATGAGGGAGAAGATCTAATTCTAGATTTTAGGCTGAATATTCTTTAGGTTTTCTAGTACAAAATTCTGGAAACAGTAAGTAGCCCATCCTACAGCCCTGATTTACTGAACATTTCATTTCCAATTTATAGTCTAGAGCAGAGAAAAGGTCAATATAATGATTAAGAAATTATATATATTTCTGGTTGAGATAATACAGATATAAAACAAAAAAGAAAACTTACAATATAGTACATTTTTTCAATTGGTTGCTGCTGCTGCTGCTGCTAAGTCACTTCAGTCATGTCCGACTCTGTGTGACCCCATAGACGGCAGCCCACCACACTCCCCGGTCCCTGGGGTTCTCCAGGCAAGAACACTGGAGTGGGTTGCCATTTCTTTCTCCAATGCATGAAAGTGAAAAGTGAAAGTAAAGTCGCTCAGTTGTATCCTACTCTTAGTGACCCCATGGACTGCAGCCCACCAGGCTCCTCCGTCCATGGGATTCTCCAGGCAAGAATACTGGAGTGGGGTGCCATTGGAGTCTAAAAGAACATACAACAAAGCTACCTTTGCATATAACTGTAGAATTTTCTATTCAAATTACCTAAATTAGGAGTCAAAATTAGTTATTCAAAGTTAGATTTCTCTACACAGTCTCATCAAGGTAAACATTATTGAGTCCTAAATCAAATCCCTAATGATTATAGAGTGAAAGTGAGAAATAGATTTAAGGGACTAGATCTGATAGACAGAAGGCTGATGAACTATGGACGGAGGTTCATGACATTGTACAGGAGACAGGGAGCAAGACCATCCCCAAGAAAAAGAAATGCACAAAAGCAAAATGGCTGTCTGGGGAGGCCTTACAAATAGCTGTGAAAAGAAAAGCCAAAAGCAAAGGAGAAAAGAAAGATATACCCATTTGAAGCAGAGCTCCAAAGAATAACAAGGAGAGATAACGCCTTCCTCAGTGATCAGTGCAAAGAAATAGAGGAAAACAACAGAATGGGAAAGACTAGAGATCTCTTCAAGAAAATTAGAGATACCAAGGGAACATTTCATGCAAAGATGGGCTCAATAAAGGACAAAAACAGTATAGACCTAACAGAGGCAGAAGGTATTAACAAGAGGAGGCAAGAATACACAGAAGAACTGTACAAAAAAGATCTTCACAACCCAGATAATCATGATGGTATGATCACTCACCTAGAGCCAGACATCCTGGAATGTGAAGTCAAGTGGGCCTTAGGAAGCATCACTACAAACAAAGCTAGTAGAGGTAATGGAATTCCAGTTGCGCTATTTTAAATCCTAAAAGATGATGCTGTGAAAGTGTTACACTCAATATGCCAGCCAATTTGGAAAACTCAGCAGTGGCCACAGGACTGGAAAATGTCCGTTTTCATTCCAATCCCAAAGAAAAGCAATGCCAAAGAATGCTCAAACTACTGCAAATTGCACTCATCTCACACATGGGCAAAGTAACGCTCAAAATTCTCCAAGCCAGGCTTCAATACATGAACTGTGCACTTCCAGATGTTCAAGCTGTTTTAGAAAAGGCAGAGGAACCAGAGATCTAATTGCCAACATCCACTGAATCATCGAAAAAGCAAGAGAGTTCCAGAAAAACATCTACTTCTGCTTTATTGACTATGCCAAAGCCTTTGACTGTGTGGATCACAATAAACTGTGGAAAATTCTGAAAGAGATGGGAATACCAGACCAGCTGACCAGGAAGCAACAGTTAGATCTGGACATGGAACAACAGACTGGTTCCAAATAGGAAAAGGAGTACGTCAAGGCTGTATAATGTCACCCTGCTCATTAACTTATATGCAGAGGACATCATGAGAAATGCTGGGCTGGAAGAAGCACACACTGGAATCAAGATTGCCAGGAGAAATCTCAATAACCTCAGATATGCAGATGACACCACCCTTATGGCAGAAAGTGCAGAAGAACTAAAGAGCCTCTTGATGAAAGAGGAGAGTGAAAAAGTTGGCTTAAAGCTCAACATTCAGAAAACGAAGATCATGGCATCTGGTCCCATCACTTTGTGGGAAATAGATGGGGAAACAGTGGAAACAGTGTCAGACTTTATTTTGGGGGGCTCCAAAATTACTACAGATGGTGATTGCAGCCATGAAATAAAAAGACACTTACTCCTTGGAATGAAAGTTATAACCAACCTAGACAGCATATTAAAAAGCAGAGACATTACTTTGTCAACAAAGGTCCATATAGTCAAGGTTTTTCCAGTAGTCATGTATGGATGTGAGAGTTCGACTATAAAGAAAGCTGAGCACCAAAGAATAGATACTTTTGAACTGTGGTGTTGGAGAAGACTCTTGAGAGTCCCTTGGACTGCAAGGAGATCCAGTCAGTCCATTCTAATGGAAATCAGTCCTGAATGTTCATTTGAAGGACTGATGTTGAAGCTGAAATTCCAATACTTTGACTACCTGATGGGAAGAGCTGACTCATTTGAAAAGACTATGATGCTGGGAAAGATTGAAGGTGGAAGGAGAAGGGGATGACAGAGGATGAGATGGTTGGATGGTATCACCAACTCAATGGACATGAGTTTCAGTAAACTCTGGGGGTTGGTAATGGACAGGGAGGCCTGGTGTGCTGCAGTCTATAAGGTCGCAAAGAGTCAGACAGTACTGAGCTACTGAACTGAACTGAGGAGCTAGAAGTGAAATCTTAAAGAGATGAAAATATCTTAGATTTAAAAGATTAAAATTCTTAAATCTTTTAATTAATCAGTGTGCTATGTGTCAAACTTCTGCTATATTTAGTGCAAAAGAAAAGTTCCTGTGGTCCCAAGGTATTGTGTATGGAGGATGCTTCAATTAGTAGCAAGCTTAAAGAGTAACAGTAGCCAAGTCTTCATAAAACTATACCCAACATAACACTGTCCAATTCATCTGTTGTCTCAGCAGAGACTTCATTCATCTCAGTACAGCAAGTAACCAAGAAAATAACTGTTCAGAACTTAATGCTAACTAGTCCTGCAGATTCTCACAGATAATACTAAATACACAAAAGAGCATTTAAAGACTGATAAGAAAATGTTTAGGGAACATATATAGGCAAAAAAGAATTACACTGTTAACATGACTCATCTGTGTGTTTCTATTAGCGAGAAAACACATTGCTCTTCCTTCCTGGCAAGGAGTAGGTCACCTTTCATAACACTTTCTTGCAAATGGGTAAAATGCTGGAGGAGAATGAAAACAGCACAGCAGAAATGGAAGAAAAGAGTCTTGAACCATGGGTTTATTCACTGAAGGCCACACCCTAACACTAACAGGAAAGGATTCTTGAAAAACTAGCTTGTGAAGTATATGTTTCAGCACCTATACAGAGGGAAACAGTTAAGAACATGGTAGAGAAAGAAAACTACAATGCTGGGAAATAAAATTCATTTTTAACCAATAAGCATTTTTCTTTAACAAAAAAGTTGTTAAGATTAGATATGGGGCAAGTTGCTGTGGCTCAGTCACTAAGTCCTGTCTGGCTCTTTGTGACCCCATGGACCACAGCACGCCAGGCTCCCCTGTCCTTCACTGTCTCCTGGAGTTTGCTCAGATTCATGTTCATTGAGTCTGTGATGCTATCTAGCCATCTCATCCTCTGTCACCCCCTTCCCCTCCTGCCCTCAATCTTTCCCAGCATCATGGTTTTTTCCAAGAAGTCCATTCTTCACATAAATGGCCAAAGTATTGGAGATTCAGCTTTAGCATCAATCCTTCCAAAGAATATTCAGGACTGATTTCCTTTAGGACTGACTGGTTTGATCTCCTCTCCTTGCTGCCCAAGGGACTCTCAAGTGTCTTCTCCAGCACCACAATTGAAAAGCATCAATTCTCTGGCACTCAGTCTTCTTTATGGTCCAACTTTCACATCCATACATGACTATTGGAAAAATCATAGCTTTGACTAGATGGACCTTTGTCAGTAAAGTCTCTGCTTTTTAGTAGGCTGTTTAGTTTTGTCTTAATTTTTCTTCCAAGGAGCAAGCATCTTTTGATTTCATGGCTGTAGTCACTGTCTACAGTGATTTGGAAGCCCAAGAAAATAAAACTTGTCACTGCTTCCACTTTTTCCCCTACTATTTGCCATGAAGTGATAGGATCAGTTGCCATGATCTTTTTTTTTTTTTTTTAATGTTGAGTTTTAAGCCAGCTTTTTAACTCTCCTCTTTCACCCTCATCAAGAGACTCTTTAGTTCCTCCTCTCTTCTGCCATTAGAGTGGTATCATCTGCATATCTGACATTGTTGATATTTCTCCTGGCAATCTTGATTCCCGCTTGTGATTCATCCAGCTCAGCATTTCACATGATGTAGTCCTCAACTGAGTTAAATAAGCAGAGTGACAATACACAGCCTTGTTATACTGCTTTCCCAATTTTCAACCAGTCAGTTGTTCCATGTCCAGGTCTAACTGTTGCTTCTTGACCTGCATACATGTTTCTCTTGTGGCAAAGGGGCTTGCATAACTCAGTGAAGCTATGAGCCATGCCTTGGAGGGTCATCTAAAATGGACAGGTAATAGTGAAGTGTTCTGATAAAACACAGTCTACTGGAGGAGGGAATGGTAAACCGCTCCAGTACTCTTGCGACAAGAACCCTATGAACAGTGAGGTGTCAAGTAAGAAATGTACTAGGAGAGGGTAGGACAAATTAAGAAAGAAGAACTGACATATACACTATCATGTGTAAAACAGATAGCTAGTGGGCAGCTGCTATATAACACAGGGAGCCCAGCTTGTCACTCTGTGACAAACCAGAGGGGTGGGATGGGAGGGGGAGAGAGGCTAAAGAGAAAGGGTATGTATATATAAAATTATGACTGATTTGTGTTGTTGTACAACAGAAAGCAACATTTACAACATTTTAAAGCAGTTAATCTTCAATTAAAAATTTTTTTAAAGCTTAAAAGAAAAGAAATGTAATAGGGAGAGTGCTCATGAAAAGAGGGAAGGGAAAATAAAATCTCAGAGGCTATTTTTCTCTGCTCTCTGCTTATTTGTTTTTAACATCAAGAAACTCTCATCAGCCTCCTGAAAATCCCCACGATACAAATCTTTACTTCCTCAGCCTTGGACCATGACTCATCTATTCAGCATGGCACATGCTTTCTTCTTCTTATAATCCAAATAATAGAAAGCAGACCAAGCTACTTGACGAACTTTAAAGACAAGCTTTCTTTCAGAGGTCAGGGCCAAAGGGGTTTCTTGAAGAAATTCAGCAGCAGGAAGTGTGCAAGAGTGAAAAGAGTCTTGATTGGTGATCAAGAGCCCAATCTGTGAGATGAAACAACAGAGGTGTCTGCCTTGGGACCTTGCCAAGTCAGTTGGTTGGTCTGCATCTTGGTGACCACGTCTACAAAATAACCATAGTCAGTATTGGTGCTACCTACAGTTGTGGGAATCTGACGACATAATGACTCTAGGCGACATAATGACTCTTTAAAAGAATACAATGTATGTTTCTTACACTGCAAAGCAAACAGTGGTAAGTTCTTGTTACTATTGTTATGTGAGTCAGTCAGTATTGAGAGATGGGCCATATATTCAGGCCAACTACAGTGAGGAAGATTTAAAGAAGTTTCAGCTAGAGTTACCAGACCATGGCTCCAAGCTAGACATCTCCACTTTAGAATCAGACAGGTGTCAGCTGACCGGTGACAGTGCCATTTTCTACCTGTAGCTGAACCAGACTCATGGGTAAACATCAGAAGCCATTAACCAGCTTCTCTAACCACATGCAGAGGAACAAAAAAACCATGGAAACGACTCTCCCAAGTAGCCCACCCGGCTCTCATCCCTGCTTCTTTTCCCAAGGCTCAGTCTTCGGAGTCCTCTCCCCACCTCCACCAAGATGCCCCATTATCCTCCCCAAAAATTTTACTTGGGGAACTAAAACAATATTTGTCCTCCACTCCAAGATGCTCCAGTATCTTTTCCACAAATTCTATCTAGGGAACTAAAACGATGTACAATTTCCTCAAAAGCCTCAGAGTGATGCCAAGGAAGTTCAGGCAGAAAGAAGACTGTCAGTCTTAAGCACAAGGATGACACACTGATTGAGGAAGATTTTACCAGCAAGAAGGAAAGGTGGAGAGGAGGAAGTGACATGGTGGCAGACACCAGGCTGTTGTACTAACCAAGCAAGAGAGCCTAGGACCAAAATGGTAACCAGAGATAGGTAGAGAAAATGGCAGAAACAAAGCACATAATTTTCAGTTCAGCTGATGTTCATGCAAGCCATTTTTGTGATTTAAAATTCTCTAATAGCCACATCGTTGTTATTTAGTGGCTAAGATGTGTCTGCCTCTTTTGCAAATCCATGGACTGTATAGCCCGCCAGGCTCCTCTGCCCATGGAATTTCCCAGGCAAGAATACTGGAGTGGGTTAATATTTCTTTCTCCAGGGGATCTTACCAACCCAGGGATCAAACCCTGGTCTCCTGCATTGCTGGCAGATTCTTTACCACTGAGCCCCAGTAGCCACATTAAATAGGCATAAAGAAGTATGAAGATAGAGCTGAAATTAGTCTTGATAATAAATTTATTTAACCCAATGCTTCTCCAATGGCTCAGCAGATAAAGAATCTACCTGCAATGCAGGAGATACAGCAGATGCAGGTTTGGTCCCTGGGTTGGGAAAATCCCCTGGAGGAGGAAATGGCAACCCACTCCAGTATTCTTACCTGAAAAACCCTGTAGACAGAGAGGCCTGGTGGGCTATAGTCCAAAGGGTCGAAAAGAGTCAGCCACAACTGATTGACTGAGCATAGCATATCACATTATGATATGTGATATCACATTTAAAATATGGTTGTTAAACATATAATCAATATTAAAAGAATATTAATAATATGCCTTACTTTGTTTTAAGTCTCCCAAATCCAGTAAGTATTCTGTACGTCTCTTTTGGAGGAGCCACATTAAAGAAGCTCTGCAGCCACAGTAACTAGTGGCAAGTCTAGGCTCTTTAAACAGCTTTAGATGTTTTTCTCATTTCCTAACCTCCAAACCACACTGGGTTTACAGATTTTCAAATCCAAACCTTCCCCTTTTACACTGTATGCCCAGTCTACTTTTTGTTCCAGAATCTTCCATGTAAAAGAGAAGTCTTCATTCACAGAAATTTGGACTAAAGCAAAGTGACATTGAGTGGTCTAGTTAAAAACTACCGTTGTGGAACTCAACCAAGTCCCCAGCTCTTTATTGCTGACACATTAACACATACATTTTCAACCACAGAGATGAAAAACACAAATCTTTTGAAGTGATAATGAAATAATGATTAGAATTTAACACCTTCTAAAAAGGAAACTTCACTAGAGCTACATAAACTTCTAGGCTCTTTTTTTTTTTTTTTAAACAGAGAAAATGACAAGCTTTTGCCATCAAATATGATTATGTCTCTAGTTTCATTTTTTTGCTAAAAAAATGTAATGCAGGCATCATTGCAATAATCATTTTATAAAGAAACTACTACAGTACTAAAATTTTTAAGAACGGAGGGTTTTATCTTCATCCCCACCTAGTCAGAAATGGGCCCAGGTCCTACAAGGCAGCATCAGGATACCATTCACCTCCCTAATTTTGCCTTCATCTCAGAATCCCGATTTTCCTGAGGTACTATGCCCAGGACTTCCTTGGTGGCTCAGACGGTAAAGCGTCTGTCTACAATGTGGGAAACCTGGGTTCGATCCCTGGGTCAGGAAGATCCCCTGGAGAAGGAAATGGCAATCCACTCCAGTACTCTTGCCTGGAAAATCCCATGGACAGAGAAGCCTGGTAGGCTACAGTCCATGGGGTTGCAAAGAGTCAGACACGACTGAGCGACTTCACTTTCACTATGCCCAGCACATATGTGAAAGCTGTACTGGACACTAATTGTATTCTTTCTGAAGCAGATTCTACTAATTTGCCTTTTTCTGGATGTTTTACTTCTCTGGGGTAATTAGGTCCAAGTTCAACTGTGTAACTAGGAAGGTAAGCCTTTTCTTACTCTCCCAGGCCTGCTTCTGGGAATTTGGTGTTCTGCCAGTCCCTATTCCCTCCCTCAGCCCTCTCAGAGACAAGTACCCCACAATCTGAAACAGGAAGACCAAGCTCTGTCCATATCACAAACCAATACCTGAGCAAGTGGGAAAACCTAGAAGGCAGTGATCCTGAGAGCGCTCAGTGCCTAACTCTACTTTGAATCTCTATGGTTAATTTTATGTGTCAACTTTGCTGGGCCATGGCGCTGAGATAGTTAATCAAACATTATTTTGGATATTTCTGAGAGAGTGCTTCTGGATGAGATTTACATTTAAGTTGGTGGACTTTGAGAAGGCAAATGGCCCTTACCTAACAGATGTGGGCTTAGAATGCAGGGTGAGAGCAACTCAACCCACAACCCATGATTGCTATGCAGCAGGGGCTGTTGGGCTGGGGGTTGCAAGGACAACTGTAACTTTCAGAGCAGAGCCCCACAGTTTCTGAGACTTGGGCAGAAAGAGCTAGCAGCATAGTCTATAAATAACCAAGTCAACTTGTGAAATGCTAAGCACCAATTGCCTAAGTCAAGATTTATTTTAAGGACTTGGCTTGTATTATTATGGAGGCTGGCAAATCCGCAATCTGCAAGGTGGGACTGGAAAGCTGGAGACCCAGGAGCCGAGGTTGCAGTTCAAGTCTGAAGGCTGTCTGCTAGCAGAATTCCTTCTTAGAGGAGGAGGTTAGTCACTGATCTATTAAGATGTTCATCTGACTAAATGAAGCCCTCACTAATGTAGGGCCCTGTGGCCTATTATGGGTCCCCCCGCCAGCCTTCTGTCTCATGATTTTCTCTCAGAGCCCTGCTCTCCACCTCAGTCCTTTGTATCAGGGTCTATGTCCCTGAGTCCCAATTTTAGGCAGAGTCCAGGGTCATTGGAAGGAAAGCTATGACCAACCTAGACAGCATATTAAAAAGCAGAGACATTACTTTACCAACAAAGGTCCATATAGTCAAAGCTATGGTTTTTCCAGTAGTCATGTATGGATGTTGAGAGTTGGACCATAAAGAAGGTTGAGTGCCAAAGAATTGATGATTTCAAACTGTAATACTGGAGAATACTCCTGAGAGTCCCTTGGACAGCAAGGAGATCCAACCAGCCAATCCTAAAGGAAATCAGTCCTGAATATTCACTGGAAGGACTGACTCTGAAGCTAAAGCTCCAATACTTTGGCCACCTGATGTGAAGAGCCAGGTCAATAGAAAAGACCCTGATACTGGGAAAGATTGAAGGCAGGAGGAGAAGGGGATGACAGAGGATGAGATGGTTGGATAATATCACCAACTCAATGGACATGAGTTTGAGCAAGCTTCAGGAGATGGTAAAGGACAGGGATGCCTGACATGCTGCAGTCCATGGGATCACAGAGAGTTGGACATGACTGAGAAACTAAACAGCAAAACAAGGTCATCTCAAGAGAGTCCCAGTTCCATTTAAATCAGAGGATAAGGCCTGTTGCTGTTATTGTTTACTCGCTCAGTCGTGTTCAACTCTTTCGAGACCCAATTGACTGTACCGGAGTTGGTTGCTATTTCCTTCTCCAGAGGATCTTCCCGACCCAAGGATCTAACCCAGGTCTCCTGTTTGGCAGGTGGATTCTTTACCACTGGGCCACCTGGGAAGTCTGGATGTGGCCTAGTAGCTGTTTAGCTCATGAACATTTCACGATAGTCAACAAGTCCTCAACAATCTGTGATAAACCTCAACTTGTTTGTTCCTGCAATCTGAGGAGTTGTAGCAGGGTTTCACCTGTTGATAGAAATAATAAACAATCTATAATAGGAATAGAAAAGAGTTTTATTTTAATCAAACTGAGGACTATATAGCCTGGGAGACACGGATTCAGGAAGCACTGGGAGACTCTTCTAAAGGCAAAACCTGTAAAATTACGTAAGTTGTTTGTCACCAATCACCACTGGAGCTGGCAAGAAATAAGGGTGCTTGTTATGCAAGGATTAACAGGGATTCGAACTGGTTTCCTAGTTCCCTTCAGACCATAAGGCTACAGCTGGCAACTGCTAGCAGATACTGTTTTGAGGATGACTGGTGATGTCCTTGAATCTGATACAGTTCAAAAAACTCAAGTTCTCAGGGATGTAGAAACGTGACTGAAACCACAGCCACAATGACCACCCAGCTCCACTCAAGCTAAATAATGTATAAGTCAGAAGGACTTCCACATACATTAAATATTTGACAATTTCTTCCATCACACCTAACACCACTAGCCAGGTTCAGCTTCAGTCCCACTAAATAACTAAAGTTAATATCAGAAATGTCAAAATGGACCAGACTTGTGTTACAGAGTGTGCTGGCATTTGGGGCTGGAGGAAAGATGATGAAACTGATGAGGTAATGCTGAGAAAAGAGAAATACTGGCTATGATTTCTCAAGCACTTTCTGTGTGTCAGGCATTGCGCTAACACTCCTACCCCCATTCACTGAAGTCTTAGATCTGCCCTACTGAGGTGAGTATGACTCTTCTTCAACATTTCAGAGACAAGAAAGGAGAGGCATGCAGCGTATAATAACGTACTCAAGTTACAGAGTTATTAAGTAATGCAGCTGGGATCTGAGCCCAGACAGTCTGGCTTACTACACTCTTAATTAACCATAGTATTCTCTGGCAAAGGGACTACATGCATGTATAATCCGGAAATGACATCTCTTTTTTCCGACACTGCTGGTGACATACTCCATGATTTTACCTACGTGAATTCTTCATTTTTTCTGTGTTTCCATCAAAATCATTTCTCCTTTTTTGATGTGGTTTTGAAAAATTATGCTAAATATCTTCACTTAGGTCAGGATTAAATTGTTCGTCCCTCTTTTGGCCTAAGAGATAGTGATAACTTCATTATATCGTGGTTTTCATAAGCAAGTTCCTTCATAGACAGAGAACAAATTGAAGGGTTGCCAGAAATGGGAGGTGGAGGTGGGGGAAATAGCTAAAGGGTGTCAAAAGAGATAAATTTCCGGTTATAAAATAAATAAGTCATGAAAATGTAACATACAGCATGGTGACTCTAGCTTATAATACAGTATTGCATATTTGCAAGCTGCTAAGAGTTCAGTTCAGTTCAGTTGCTCAGTTGTGTCGGCCTCTTTGCAACCCCATGGAATGCAGCACACCAGGCCTCCCTGTCCATCACCAGCTCCCAAAGTTTACTCAAACTCATGTCCATTGAGTCGGCATGCCATCCCCCCATCTCATCCTCTGTCATTCCCTTCTTCTCCCACCTCAATCTTTCCCAGCATCAGGGTCTTTTCAAATAAGTCAGCTCTTCGCATCAGGTGGCCTAAGTATCAGAGTTTCAGTTTCAACATCAGTCCTTGCAATGAATATTCAGAACTGGTTTCCCTTAGGATGGACTGATTGGATCTCCTCGCAGTCCAGGGGACTCTCAAGAGCCTTCTCCAACACCACAGTTCAAAAGCATCAATTCTTTGGCACTCAGCTTTCTTTATAGTCCAACTCTCAACATCCATACATGACTACTGGAAAAATCATATATAGCTTTGACTATATGGACCTTTACTGGCAAAGTAATATCTCTGCTTTTTAATATGCTGTCTAGGTTGGTTATAACTTTCCTTCCAAGGAGTAAGCATCCTTGAATTTCATGGTTGCAGTCACCACCTGCAGTGATTTTGGAGCCCAAGAAAATAAAGTCTGACACTGTTTCCCTATCTATTTGCCATGAAGTGATGGGACCAGATGCCATGATCTTAGTTTTCTGAATGTTGAGTCTTAAGCCAACTTTTTCACTCTCCTCTTTCACTTTCATCAAGAGGTTCTTTAGTTCTTCGCTTTTTGCCATAAGGGTGGTGTCATCTGCATATCTGAGGTTATTCATATTTCTCCCAGCAATTTTGATTCCAGCTTGTGCTTCATCCAGCCCACCGTTTCTCATGATGTACTCTGCATATAAGTTAAATAAGCAGGATGACAATATACAGCCTTGACGTACTCCTTTTCCTATCTGGAACCAGTCTGTTGTTCCATGTCCAGTTCTAACTGTTGCTTCTTGTCCTGCATACAGATTTTTCAAGAGGCAGTTCAGCTGGTCTGGTATTCCCATCTCTTTCAGAATTTTCCACAGTTTATTGTGATCCACACAGTCAAAGGCTTTGGCATAGTCAATAAAACAGAAATAGATGGAACTCTCTTGCTTTTTTGATGATCCAACAGATGTTGGCAATTAGATCTCTGGTTCCTCTGCCTTTTCTAAATCCAGCTTGAACATCTGGAAGTTCACAGTTCACATACTGTTGAAGCTTGTCTTGGAGAATTTTGAGTTATTACTTTGCTAGCATGTGAGATGACTGCAATTGTGTGATAGTTTGAGCATTCTTTAGCATTGCCTTTCTTTGGTAGTAGCTCTTAAAAGTTCTGATCACAAGAAAAATGTTGTAATTATATATGGTGATAGATGTAACTAGACTTATCATGGTGATCATTTCACAATGTATAAAATATCGAATCATGTTGTACATTTGAAACTAATAAAATTTTATATGTCAATTATACCTCAATAAGACAAAAAGACCAAGTTCTTATAGTCTTCTACCAGACTGCCAATGTTCTTGAATCTGACATGAATGACTAAAGAAGTGGGTGTGGTAGAAGTGTAGAGTCTGTGGGTCTATAAGTTCAGGAGCCATGAAAAACAAAAACAGGGGAAATGCAAGCAGAGAGTACTTGCATCATTGAAATCTACAGCAGTAAGCTTTTTTTTTTTTTTTGTCAAAGATAGTCATTTCTTAGTAGTCTATAGGAAAATACGTACTATTAGAAATTTCTGTTTTATTTTCTCCACCAGTATTTGGTGGTTGCTAGGAGATCAAGATGGTGAGAAAAAAACTGGTTTCAAGATTTAGTTCAAAGATCCCTGCATCTTGTAAAGAACTTCCTGATTGTTTTTTCCACCACTTTGAGTAGAACTGGCCACTCCCTGCTGTGTTCTCACTAGAGTTGGCACAAACTTTTATTGAAAGACAAATAAAGCTGTAATGTCATTTTTAGTTTACAACTCTTCCTTCTCTGTTTCTCTCTCATAAAACAAGTTCTTCAGAAAAGGAATGACAGCTTATTCTTATTTATATAACTGTGGTGGGCATATTGAGCAAATAATAACAAACAGCTAATATTTATCTACTTTCTTGTCAGGCCTGGGGCTAAGCCACAGGCACAACTATCTCGTTTAACCTTCACAATGACCCTATGTGGTACACATGATTCTATCTCCACTTACAGGTAATGAAACTGAGGAACAGAGAAGTTATTCAGTGGTGATAAACCCAGGCAGACCAACTTCAGAGGCTTCATGCTTAATCAGTGCACTGCACTGATGAAATGTCTGATGGTAGACTGACTGAAGAAAAGACTGTCTTGCTCACTCCCAAGCAGCAGCCAGGATTCTCTAACAAAATTAACACACTTCCATATGACAAATTTCCATGCAGATAAAATTGTTTGCTACATACTTTGGAGTAATATCTTAGCCTGTTCAGGCTTCTATAGAACAATATCTTAGACTGAGTGGCTTATAAGCAACAGAAATTTATTTCTCACAGTTTTGGAGGCTGGGAAGCCCAAGACCAAAGTCCAAGACCAATTCACCAAAGCAGAATTGGTAAAGACCCTCTTCCTGGCTCACAGCCAGTCATCTTCTTGCTGGGTTCTCACATGAGGGAAGGGGCAAGTTCTCTGGGGTTTCTTTCTTTTTTTTTTTGTAAATTAATTTATTTATTTTAATTGGAGGCTAATTACTTTACAATATTGTAGTGGTTTTTGCCATATATTGACATGAATCAGCCATGGGTGTACATGTGTCCCCGCATCCTGAATCCCACTCCCACCTCACTCCCCATCCCATCCCTCAGGGTCATCCCAGTGCACCGGCCCTGAGCACCCTCTCATGCATCGAACCTGGACTGGCGATCTATTTCACATATGGTAATATACATGTTTCAATACTATTCTCTTATAAGGGCAGTAATGCCACTCATGAGGGCTCTACCTTGTGACCTATTCATCCCCACAAAAGGCCCACCTCCTAATACATCACACTAGGAGTTAGCATTTAACATATGAATTGAGGGGTGGGAGAGACACAGACATTCCATCTTTAGCAAGTAGTAAGAAATTTTCTTCTCATTTTGGTTTTATTTCTAGTCCAAAAAATTATAAATTCTTCTTTCACATAATGTATTTCAATTCTCCTTTTAGAGGTCTAGATGGTAGCACATATACATTCCTTGATCAAAGTACTGACTGTGATAGCTTGGTGGAAAACTTACATTAAAGGTTAATTTAAACCAAAGAATGAGGGATTTCCCTGGTGGTGTAGGGGCTAAGACCCTGCACTCCCAATGCAGGCGGCCCGGGTTAGATTCCTGGTCAGGGAACTAGATCTCACATGCTGCAACTAAGAGTTTGTATGCTGCAACTAAAGATCCCAGCACAGCCAACTAAGTATTATTTTGGGGGGCTCCAAAATCACTGAAGATGGTGACTGCAGCCATGAAATTAAAAGACGCTTACTCGGGGTACTCTTTCTACCCCCTTCTGATGCCTATGTCAGAAGCTTTCTCTATCTCCTTTATACTTTAATAAAACTTTATTACACAAAAAAAAAAAAAAAAAAAAAAAAAAAAAAAAAAAAAGACGCTTACTCCTTGGAAGGAAAGTTATGTCCGACCTAGATAGCATATTCAAAAGCAGAGACATTACTTTGCCAACAAAGGTCCCTTTAGTCAAGGCTATGGTTTTTCCTGTGGTCATGTATGGATGTGAGAGTTGGACTGTGAAGAAGGCTGAGCACTGAAGAATTGATGCTTTTGAACTGTGGTGTTGGAGAAGACTCTTGAGAGTCCCTTGGACTGCAAGGAGATCCAACCAGTCCATTCTGAAGGAGATCAGCCCTGGGATTTCTTTGGAAGGAATGATGCTAAAGCTGAAACTCCAGTACTTTGGCCACCTCATGCGAAGAGTTGACTCATTGGAAAAGACCCTGATGCTGGGAGGGATTGGGGGCAGGAGGAGAAAGGGACAACAGAGGATGAGATGGCTGGATGGCATCACTGACTCGATGGACGTGAGTCTCAGTGAACTCTGGGAGTTGGTGATGGACAGGGAGGCCTGGCGTGCTGCGATTCATGGGGTCGCAAAGAGTCGGACACGACTGAGCAACTGAACTGAACTAAAGTAAAGGATGATATGAAATAGGGGGTCCCAAACTCAAATTGCTGCAAGAACTCAGAAGGCAGACTAAATTAAGCACTGTGTGAAGTGATTGAGACAGTGAGACTGTGGTTCAACTGGGACAGTAAACAGTAGAGAAAGTTTTCATGTTTTATATTTTTATGTCATGATTTTCTGAGCAAATTTTAAGGGCCTTTGTAATCTGAGCTAAAAGAACAAGACTCGACATGAATTTATGAGTGATTACTTATTGTGAATTCCAGAGAGATTTACTTAGAGCTGTGGGGTTTTTTTAATGTCATAGAGCAATGCAATCCCCTCCCCCTATCCCCATCATCTCCCCCCCACCCACCCAATTCAGGATATCTGTGATGTGAAGCTGGAAACTCTAGTCTTATCTTCATGTCAATAAATTTATTTACATCCCAAAGAGTAAAAATCCAGGATCCTGCTCCTTTGTTCCTCAAGGAGAATTTGTTTATAATATGAAGCAAAAGATTTTACTTTGCCTCTCAGAATGGGAGAGATAAATAAATGTGCAGGTTGATTCTGGGGAGTGAGTTGCTCACCTACAGTAGACACTGTTTTGAGTAGGATGACATCTGGTTCTCACTGCATGGCCCAGGGATAAGAATTGGGACAGAGAGAAGATGGAATGATCATTTGCTGTAAGTAAATAATATTCTGCTTTGCTCCAGAAGCCGAGTATTGGTGTACAGGATAATATTAATAAATGTAGATATTAAAAACTTAAAAGGAATCTATACTCTACCTGGGCTTCCCCAATAGCAGGTAAAGAATCCACGTGCAATGCAGGAGACAGAGGAGATGTGGGTTTGATTCCTGGGTTGGGAAGATCCCCTCTAGGAGGGTATGGCAACCATCTCCAGTATTCTTGCCTAGAGACTCCCATGGACAGAGGAGCCTGGTAGGCTACAGTGCATGGGGTCACAAAGAGTCAGACACAACTAAAGTGACTTAGCACACATGCATACATACTCTACCAGCCCTGGTGACCAAACAAAACATGTCTATTGGCTGACTTTAGTTCATGAGCTGTGAGTTTGCAGTAACTAGTATTAGGTGTGTCCTGTCTTTTGGAAAGTGGGTTGTCATAGCATAATTTTAAAGACACGTAAAAGATCCCTGTTTCAGAGCAAAGTATCTTACTCTTCTTGTCAAGATTTCCAATGTCACTGTTGTTACACCGTCACTGTAAATCCATTGTTTTGCTACTTAGAAACTGTCTATAATGCTAAAATATCTCCAAAAATGGCTATCAGAATGCTGATATCTATAAACTAATCTGTTTACCCATCTTTACTCACAGCCAGCAAAGAACATATGCTTGCAGATTAAAGAACCACTTACTGTGGTTCTTTAGGAACAACCTAAATGTTGATCAAAGATTGAGGTGGAGAGAAACCTTAAGCTGAAACCTTGTTAACCAAGGCAGTTCTAGTTATTCTCAAAGCAGAAGAATCTTGTCTGAAAAGCAGTGAGAGGGTACCGGGCATTGGTGAGACACAGGAAAGCACTTCAAGAGGAAGAAACTCTGAAAGAGGAAGTTCAAGGCACCCAAGACAAACTGCATGCTTCTTTACATTGCTTGATTCTTGCTCAGCAACAGTTTACCCAGCCCAGTGTTTTGTGGGATACTGAGAAATGTTTTCTAAAAACATGGTAGCTCTTCTTTATGGAACTGACCACACACTGGCTAGAAATTATGACAGGTGGGCTATTTTAGTTGCAAGAGACAGAGACTCTGATTACCTTAAGTGACAAAGAATTGTGGTGCAAATGTATGGGAAAGTCAAAAGAGGAAACAGTCACCGGTGAGGGGGTCCTTAGAGACCACAGTGAGGGAATACTGTTCAGGTACACAGCAGTGCTACAAAGCCTTGGGTTACTGCTGCATCTCCAAGGCTTGGGCCTCTTGTTTCCCTTCAACAAAGGTTCTTCTTTGCTTACTGTTCTAGTGCTCTATTTTCTGTCCCTGAGTTTCTCGGTGCTTCTTTTTTTCCTTTTCCCTCTTTCGCACCCCCTCTGTCCAGCCATCTTTCCTTCCACTGTGGTTTACATCTCAGCTCTCTGAAAGAGCATTTATTTAACTTGGTCTGACACTGAGTGAGAAAAATTAATAGAAAACTTAATTAACTTGATTAAAGCTTAATTAACAAAAAATCCAACTGGCAATGACTTCAATCCATAGGATTTTATTTTACCTCCTATAACAAGAACCCAGATGTAGGTGGTACCAGATACTGGTTCACCTGCTCAATGCTAACACCCAAATCTCAGTCTTTCTATTTTTTCTGGCCTTCCATTTTTAGCTGTTGGTTTTTCATCCTTAATTGTGAAAAACCAGCCTTATGATAGCTGCTGCAGATCCAGGCACCATGTGCCAACATTTAAGCCAAAAAGATTAGAGAAGGGTCAAAGCCAGCAAGCTCTCTTGTTGAATCTGCCTCACACACACACACACACACACACACACAAGCACGTGCATACACATGCTCGCAGACTTCTGCTTATGTCTCATGAACCAGAACTATGTCATATGACTATGCTGCTGCCACGAAGGTTCTGAAAGTGACTACTGAGATTGTATAGCCTCTGTAGTGGGAAGGAAACAAGAAGAAAGGTTATTAACTGTCGGGAGCCGTGTTAGGCATTACTGACAAAATGGAGGCACGGCCCCAACTCCCTCTCCTCATCTCACAGGCACAGTCCCGGGATGAAGGATTTAGGCCTTGTGATTCTGACTTGTTCTTTCCTTTCTTCAGTTGAGTTGGCTGGAAAGAATGTTAAGGTGCTTGAGAGAAGCATGAGAAAGCACAAAGCCTTCTGCAGTTGTGCCCAGAAAATAATCTATAAAATAACCATTGACATTTGTTCAAGGATCTTTACAAAGAATGTCCCAGGATGAGCATGTAGGCCGCATATTGAGGCCATGGGAAGGATTATTATCTGAGAACTGTTTGTGAGGGGAATGTTTATGGCAAAATAAGTTTGCTGAGTTTAGGGTTTAGGATTAATTAAGGATTAATTAATAGTTTAGGGTTTAGGATTAATTAAGAAGAGAATCGAAAAGCAAAGGAGAAAAGGAAAGATATAAACATCTGAATGCAGAGTTCCAAAGAATAGCAAGAAGAGATAAGAAAGCCTTCTTCAGCGATCAATGCAAAGAAATAGAGGAAAACAACAGAATGGGAAAGACTAGAGATCTCTTCAAGAAAATCAGAGATACCAAAGGAACATTTCATGCAAAGATGGGCTTGATAAAGGACAGAAATGGTATGGACCTAACAGAAGCAGAAGATATTAAGAAGAGGTGGCAAGAATATACAGAAGAACTGTACAAAAAAGATCTTCATGACCCAGATAATCATGATGGTGTGATCACTGACCTAGAGCCAGACATCCTGGAATGTGAAGTGAAGTGGGCCTTAGAAAGCATCACTACCAACAAAGCTAATGGAGGTGATAGAATTCCAGTTGAGCTATTCCAAATCCTGAAAGATGATGCTGTGAAAGTGCTGCACTCAATATGCCAGCAAATTTGGAAAACTCAGCAGTGGCCACAGGATTGGAAAAGGCCCGTTTTTATTCCAATCCCAAACAAAGGCAATGCCAAAGAATGCTCAAAGTACTGCACAATTGCACTCATCTCACACGCTAGTAAACAAATGCTCAAAATTCTCCAAGCCAGGCTTTAGCAATATGTGAACTGTGAACTTCCTGATGTTCAAGCTGGTTTTAGAAAAGGCAGAGGAACCAGAGATCAAATTGCCAACATCCGCTGGATCATGGAAAAAGCAAGAGAGTTCCAGAAAAACATCTATTTCTGCTTTATTGACTATGCCAAAGCCTTTGACTGTGTGGATCACAATAAACCGTGGAAAATTCTGAAAGGGATGGGAATATCAGACCCCCTGATCTGCCTCTTGAGAAATCTGTATGCAGGTCAGGAAGCAACAGTTAGAACTGGACATGGAACAACAGACTGGTTCCAAATAGGAAAAGGAGTACGTTAAGGCTGTATATTGTCATCCTGTTTATTTAACTTACATGCAGAGTATATCATGAGAAACGCTGGAAAACTAAGATCATGGCATCCGGTCCCATCACTTCATGGGAAATAGATGGGGAAACAGTGGAAACAGTGTCAGACTTTATTTTTCTGGGCTCCAGAATCACTGCAGATGGTGACTGCAGCCATGAAATTAAAAGATGCTTACTCCTTGGAAGGAAAGTTATGACCAACCTAGATAGCATATTCAAAAGCAGAGACATTACTTTGCCAACAAAGGTTCGTCTAGTCAAGGCTATGGTTTTTCCTGTGGTCATGTATGGATGTGAGAGTTGGACTGTGAAGAAGGCTGAGCACCAAAGGATTGATGCTTTTGAACTGTGGTGTTGGAGAAGACTCTTGAGAGTCCCTTGGACTGCAAGGAGATCCAACCAATCCATTCTAAAGGAGATCAGCCCTGGGATTTCTTTGGAAGGAATGATGCTAAAGCTGAAACTCCAGTACTTTGGCCACCTCATGCAAAGAGTTGACTCATTGGAAAAGACCCTGATGCTGGGAGGGATTGGGGGCAGGAGGAGAAGGGGACGACAGAGGATGAGATGGCTGGATGACATCACTGACTCGATGGACGTGAGTCTCAGTGAACTCCGGGAGTTGGTGATGGACAGGGAGGCCTGGCGTGCTGCGATTCATGGGATCGCAAAGAGTCAGACATGACCGAGCGACTGAACTGAACTGAACTGTACAGCATTACTTATGACTGGGAGGATCATGGGGGAAACATGCCCATGGTATCAAATTATGCCACTTGATTTTAGGAAGACCATTGTGCAACATAACTCTGCGATTAGGCACTTGCCTAGGTGCAGGGACTACTACAGTGAGGAAAACACTGAGTTTATTTTCTAGCGGAAGACAGAGAAAACTTAGGCTCCAATAATCCTGTTCTTCTCTTTGTAATGATCACCATAATTTCAGTGCTTACGTGTCTGCAGACATATAATGACAAAAACACAGTTAAGTAATTCTGATTGTTCTATAAATTAAACCCAGTATGCCCTCCACACAGTTAAGTAAGGAGCAGTGTGGAGGGCATACTGGGTTTAATTTATAGAACAATCAGAATTCAGAACTAAATGTTTTAGCCACAGACTTTTCAGTCTGTCCCCTTTACAGAGAAACTGACAGACATTTTTGTGCTAGAGAAACAAGGAAGGAAATGCACACTGCCAGGAGCCAAAAGCATAGTTTTTGCTGTACACCCTGTCCCCATTCTCATTAGAACATAGTTTTGACTTCTAAAATTACTTTATTTGGCCTTTATTTAACTTCCTCTATGGGGTTGCACAGAGTCAGACACGACTGAAGAGACTTGGCAGAAGCAGCAGCAGGATATGTTGAATGTGGCCTATAAAATGTAGCTGTACTCCTGAGCAGCACTTCTCTATGCACTTGTGCTCTATGCACTCTATGCATTAGTGGTCTTGGTTTTAAAAACTCACCAGAGGATATTATGCAGACCAACATATACTTGGATATTCTCTGGCCTTAGGCATTAGATGTTTACCAAGGAAACCGGCACTGCTCATGTGACTTCCATGTGACTATATAAGATTTATATATTGAATTTTTAACTTATTCTACTGATCTTCCTCTTACCCCTCTTATTAGCCTGTGATTCCCCCATCACCCAGCTTTATTCAGGCTAATACCCTTCCATCCTTCAGGTTCTAACAAAGTTGTAACCACCTAAAAAAAGAGTCCTTAAAACTTAGATTAAGTTCCTGTTCATGCTCCTGTAAACCCATCACTCTCCTGATAAAACTTACAATTTCAATACTTGTAATAGCTTTATTGGGCTTCCCAGGTGTCTCAGTGGTAAAGAATCCACCTGGCAATGCATGAGATATGGGTTTGGTCCCCGGGTCAGAAAGATCCCCTGGAGGAGGAACTGGCAGCCCTCTCCAGTATTCTTGTCTGGGAAATCCCATGGACAGAAGAGCCTGGTGGCCTACAGTCCGTGGGGTCACAAAAGAGTCAAGACTCATTAAGTGACTAAATGACAACAACAATAGCTTGATTAATACCTGCTCAATCTCTCACTAGACTGTAAGCTCCATGAACACAGAGGCCATCTCTCTCTTGTTTAAGTCTACACCTCAGTGTGTAGCAGTGTTGGATATACACAGTGGCGCTCAATAACATTTAATGAATTAATAAGTAACTTTAGTCTCCAAGTGACTAGCATAATGCTGCCAAAAAATAGATACTGCAGCAGATGTTGACTGCGGAGCTCTGCCCAGGAATAGAAAATTTCGTACCATTCTCTCCCTGCTACTGGGAGTGCTACTGGCAGACACCCTCAGCTGCCAGCTGCCTTTGGAGAATGCCTCACTTTTAAATTTATTTTTAACTGGAGGATAATCACTTTACAATGTCACGTTGGTTTCTGTTGTGCAATAAAGTGAATGTGTACACATATATTCCCACCCTCTTGAACCTCACTGCCATCCCACCTGCATCTCACCCCTCTAGGTCATGACTAAGCACCAAGCTGAGCTCCCTGGGTTATGCAGCAGCTTCCCACTAGCTTTCTATTTTACACATGGTAGTGTATATATGTCAATGCTAGTCTCTCAATTCAACTCAAACTATTTTTCTCCCGCTGTCTCCACAAGTCCATTTTCTATGTCTGCCTCTCTATTTTTGCCCTGCAAATAGGTTCATCTGTACCATTTTTCTAGATTCCATATATACGTGTTAATAAAAACATTTGTTTTTCTCTTTCTGACTTACTTCACTTTGTATAATACCCTCTAGGTTTATCCACCTCACTATAACTGACTCAAATTCATTTTATTTTATAATTAACATTCCATTCTATATATGTACCATAATTTCTTTATCCATTCATGTGTTGATGGGCATCATTGAAAAAGCAAGAGAGTTCCAGAAAAACATCTACTTCTGCTTTATTGACTATGACAAAGCCTTTGATTGTGTGGATCACAATAAACTGTGGAAAATTCTGAAAGAGATGGGAACACCAGACCCCCTGACCTGCCTCTTGAAAAATCTGTATGCAGGTCAGGAAGCAACAGTTAGAACTGGACATGGAACAACAGACTGGCTCCAAATAGGAAAAGGAGTACGTCAAGGCTGTATATTGTCACCCTGCTTATTTAACTTCTATGCAGAGTACATCATGAGAAATGCTAGGCTGGATGAAGCACAAGCTGGAATCAAGATTGCTGAGAGAAATATCAATAACCTCAGATATGCAGATGACACCACCCTTATGGCAGAAAGTGAAGAAGAACTAAAGAGCCTTGTGATGAAAGTGAAAGAGGAGAGTAAAGAAGTTGGCTTAAAGCTCAACATTCAGAAAACGAAGATCATGGCATCTGGTCCCATCACTTCATGGGAAATAGATGGGGAAACAGTGGAAACAATGTCAGACTTTATTTTTCTGGGCTCCAAAATCACTGCAGATGGTGACTTCAGCCATGAAATAAAAAGACACTTACTCCTTGGAAGAAAAGTTATGACCAACCTAGACAGCATATTAAAAAGCAGAGACATTCCTTTGCCAAAAAAGGTCCATCTAGTTAAGGCTATAGTTTTTCCAGTAGTCATGTATGGATGTGAGAGTTGGACTATAAAGAAAGCTGAGTGCCGAAAAATTGATGCTTTTGAGCTGTGGTGTTGGAGAAGACTGTTGAGAGTCCCTTGGACGGCAAGGAGATCCAATCAGTCCATCCTAAAGGAAATCAGCCCTGAATGTTCATTTGAAGGACTGAGGTTGAAGCTGAAACTCCAATACTTCAAACACCTGATGTGAAGAGCTGACTCATTTGAAAAGACCCTGATGCTGGGAAAGATTGAAGGCGAGAGGAGAAGGGGATGACAGAGGATGAGATGGTTGGATGGCATCACTGTATCAATGGACATGAGTTTGGGTCAACTCTGGGAGTTGGTAATGGACAGGGAGGCCTGACGTGCTGCAGTTCATGGGGTCGCAAAGAGTCAGACACAACTGAGTGAATGAACTGAACTGAGTTTGCTTCCATGTTCTCGTTATTGTAAATAGTGCTGCAATAAACACTGGGGGTATATGTATCTTTTTGAAGAGAATGCCCCCACTGAAAGAAACAGGCAACCCCAAACATGTCCCTTTTCTGGGTGGTTGATACTCAATGACTAATCAGTCTTGGGAGTTGAAGACCCAGCCACTCATGCCAACTCAAAGATACCTCTAAAAGGCCTGGAAGGGATCAGCTGAAGTCTTTATTAGGAAGGCATCATAGCTCACCTCCCTCTGCTCAATCCTGTTTCCTCCACCTCCCTTTCACAGGAGTCAATCCCAAGAGCATACAAGAGCATGTCTGTACGCTAATCTCCCCTAAGAGTCTACTCCATGGGTAACAACCTTTGATGGCTACTACAAAAATATTTACTGAACTGAATTGAATATTATGTTCAATTGAATTGAACATTATGCTCCATAAACTCCTATACAGCAAAATGAAGTGAAGTCGCTCAGTTGTGTCTGACTCTTTGCGACCCCATGAACTGTAGCCTACAAGGCTCCTCTGTCCGTGGAATTTTCCAGGCAAAAGTATTAGTGTGGGTTGCCATTTCCTTCTCCAGAGGATCTCCTAGCTCAGGGATCTAACCCGGGTCTCCCGCATTGTGGGCAGACGCTTTACTGTCTGAGCCACCAGGGAACTTATTTATCCTTGTATCCTTGCACTGATTAGAAGGTGACTTTTATAAAGGGAGTGCTATGGTCTGATTGTATATATACCACCAAAATTCACATGTTGAAATTCTAACCCTCAAAGGTGATGATATTAGGTGGTGTGACCTTTGGGAGGTGCTGGAGTCATGAGGGTGGAGCCCTCAGGAATGGAATTAACACCTTATAAAAGAGAGATCCCTCCCTCTTCTGTCAAGTGAGTAAACAGTTAGAAGCCTGCCACCTAGAAGAGTGAAGTGAAGTGAAGTGGCTCAGTCGTGTCCAACTCTTTGTGACCCCGTGGACTGTAGCCTACCAGGCTCCTCCATCCATGGGATTTTCCAGGTAAGAGTACTGGAGTGGGTTGCCATTTCCTTCTCCAGGGGAAATTCCCGACCCAGGGATCAAACCCAGGTCTCCCGCATTGTAGGCAGACACTTTACCATCTGAGCTGCCAAGGAAGCCCAACTTAGAAGAGTACTGCAGCCCTAATCTGCCCATGTTGGCATTCTTATCTTGGACTTGTAGCCTCAAGACTGCTACTGCTGCTGCTGCTAAGTCGCTTCAGTTGTGTCCGACTCTGTGCGACCCGAAACGGCACCCCATCAGGTTCCCCCATCCCTGGGATTCTCCAGGCAAGAACACTGGAGTGGGTTGCCATTTCCTTCTCCAGTGCATGAAAGTGAAAAGTGAAAGCGAAGTTGCTCAGTCGTGTCCGACTCTTAGCGACCCCATGGACTGCAGCCTACCAGGCTCCTCCATCCATGGGATTTTCCAGGCAAGAGTACTGGAGTGGGGTGCCACTGCCTTCTCCAAGCCTCAAGACTAGGAGAAATATAATCTTGTGGTTTATAAACTACTGAGTTTGTGGTATCCTGTTATAACCACCCAAGCAGACATTGAACACAATAAACTCAAAAAATAAAATATTACCCCAAACAGTTTACTTGTGTTAAACCCTTCCTATTCAAAGTATGATCTTAGAACTATGGCCATTGGCATTCTTTGTGTATTTTGTTACAAATGCAGACTCTCAAGGCCCAACCTGAATCTGACCAACTGAATCCAAATCTGCATTTTAATAAGATCCCAGGTTGTTCATACTGATTTTCAGAAATACTGAGCTAAGGGATTTATTATTATAAATAAAGTGATCTTGCTAATATTTCCTCTCTATGTTGTACATCTTCATAATGTTTTTCTAAAAATTTTTTTAATTTTAATGTGATCATGCCTTCTTTCATCCAACAAATACTAAATGAGTCCCAAAGATTTCAACCCTACAGCACTTACATTCTACAAAGATGAGAAAATAAACATCAATATACATATTGTAGAGCATGAGGGAAGGTGATAAATGCCCCTCACACACACACACACACACACACACACACACACACACACACACACCAAAAAAACAGTAGGGCAAGGTAAAGAGGATGGGAAGATGGGTTGCAATCCCAAAATTTTGCAGAAAGCCATAAGCAAACACTTGAGGCAAGCTAGGTAGTTAGCCATATGCATATCTAAGCATGATCCTGGAATGTTCTAAGAAGGGTAGAGGCCAATGTGGCTGAAAGAGAATAGGTGAGGCGATGCAGAGTAATAGGAGATGTGGTCATAGAGATAATAGGGCAGATCTTATGATGAGAGGCTGCTATTTAATAGCTGAAAAGGTAATGCAAGTTCTTTTTCCTCCAAGAAATAAAGTAGTTCTTGCCCGAGCCAATTAGATTTGGGCTGTGACAGTTTGCACAAACCATTTCCCGGCAAACCTTCTGGTTCCTCAACTACAAATGCAGGGATTACAGAAGCCATGTAAGGGCTCTTTCTGCCTGAAACTCTCAAATTCCCAGAGGCATTGATGCCAAAAGCTAATACGTGGTAAAGGAAGAATTATGGCCAGGTTGTGGCATAGATACCCCTCGTCCAAGGTAAGGAGCAATGGCTGTGCTTTGCTGGAGCAGCCGTGAAGAGATACCCCACGCCCAAGGTAAGAGAAACCCAAGTAAGACGGTAGGTGTTGTAAGAGGGCATCAGAGGGCAGATACACTGAAACCATACTCACAGAAAACTAGTCAATCTAATCACACTAGGACCACAGCCTGGTCTAACTCAGTGAAACTAAGCCATGCCCATGGGGCAACCAAAGATGGGCAGGTCATGGTGGAGAGATCTGACAGAATGTGGTCCACTGGAGAAGGGAATGGCAAACCACTTCAGTATTCTTGCCTTGAGAACCCCATGAACAGTATGAAAAGGCAAAATGATAGGATACTGAAAGAGAAACTCCCGAGGTCAGTAGGTGCCCAATATGCTACTGGAGATCAGTGGAGAAATAACTCCAGAAAGAATGAAGGGATGGAGCCAAAGCAAAAACAATACCCAGCTGTGGATGTGACTGGTGATAGAAGCAAGGTCCGATGCTGTAAAGAGCAATATTGCATAGGAACCTGGAATGTCAGGTCCATGAATCAAGGCAAATTGGAAGTGGTCAAACTAGAGATGGCAAGAGTGAATGTTGACCTTGTAGGAATCAGTGAACTGAAATGGACTGGAATGGGTGAATTTAAATCAGATGACCATTATATCTACTACTGTGGGCAGGAATCCCTCAGAAGAAATGGAGTAGCCATCATGGTCAACAAAAGAGTCTGAAATGCAGTACTTGGATGCAATCTCAAAAATGACAGAATGATCTCTATTCATTTCCAAGGCAAACCATTCAGTATCACAGTAATCCAAGTCTATGTCCCAACCAGTAACGCTGAAGAAGCTGAAGTTGAACAGTTCTATGAAGACCTACAAGACGTTCTAGAACTAACACCCAAAAAAGATGTCCTTTTCATCATAGGGGACTGGAAAGCAAAAGTAGGAAGTCAAGAAACACCTGGAGTAACAGGCAAATTTGGCCTTGGAATACTGAATGAAGCAGGGCAAAGACTAATAGAGTTTTGCCAAGAAAATGCACTGGTCATAACAAACACCCTCTTCCAACAACACAAGAGAAGACTCTATACGTGGACATCACCAGATGGTCAACACCGAAATCAGATTGATTATATTCTTTGCAGCCAAAGATGGAGAAGCTCTATACAGTCAGCAAAAACAAGACCAGGAGCTGACTGTGGCTCAGACCATGAACTCCTTATTGCCAAATTTAGACTTAAATTGAAGAAAGTAGGGAAAACCACTAGACCATTCAGGTATGACCTAAATCAAATCCCTTATGATTATACAGTGGAAGTGAGAAATAGATTTAAGGGCCTGGATCTGATAGATAGAGTGCTTGATGAACTATGGAATGAGGTTCGTGACACTGTACAGGAGACAGGGATCAAGACCATCCCCATGGAAAAGAAATGCAAAAAAGCAAAATGGCTGTCTGGGGAGGCCTTACAAATAGCTGTGAAAAGAAGAGAAGCGAAAAGCAAAGGAGAAAAGGAAAGATATAAACATCTGAATGCAGAGTTCCAAAAATAGCAAGAAGAGATAAGAAAGCCTTCTTCAGTGATCAATGCAAAGAAATAGAGGAAAACAACAGAATGGGAAAGACTAGAGATCTCTTCAAGAAAATCAGAGATACCAAAGGAACATTTCATGCAAAGATGGGCTCGATAAAGGACAGAAATGGTATGGACCTAACAGAAGCAGAAGATGTTAAGAAGAGATGGTAAGAATACACAGAAGAACTGTACAAAAAAGATCTTCATGACCCAGATAATCACGATGGTGTGATCACTGACCTAGAGCCAGACATCCTGGAATGTGAAGTCAAGTGGGCCTTAGAAAGCATCACTACCAACAAAGCTAATGGAGGTGATGGAATTCCAGTTGAGCTATTCCAAATCCTGAAAGATGATGCTGTGAAAGTGCTGCACTCAATATGCCAGCAAATTTGGAAAACTCAGCAGTGGCCACAGGACGGGAAAAGGTCAGTTTTCATTCTAATCCCAAAGAAAGACAATGCCAAAGAATGCTCAAACTATCGTACAATTGCACTCATCTCACACACTAGTAAACTAATGCTCAAAATTCTCCAAGCCAGGCTTCAGCAATATGTGAACCATGAACTTCCTGATGTTCAAGCTGGTTTTAGAAAAGGCAGAGGAACCAGAGATCAAATTGCCAACATCCGCTGGATCATGGAAAAAGCAAGAGAGTTCCAGAAAAACATCTATTTCTGCTTTATTGACTATGCCAAACCCTTTGACTGTGTGGATCACAATAAACTGTGGAAAATTCTGAAAGGGATGGGAATACCAGACCACCTGATCTGCCTCTTGAGAAATTTGTATGCAGGTCAGGAAGCAACAGTTAGAACTGGACATGGAACAACAGACTGGTTCCAAATAGGAAAAGGAGTTTGTCAAGGCTGTATATTGTCACCCTGTTTATTTAACTTATATGCAGAGTAAACCATGAGAAACACTGGACTGGAAGAAACACAAACTGGAATCAAGATTGCCGGGAGAAATATCAATAACCTCAGATATGCAGATGACACGACCCTTATAGCAGAAAGTGAAGAGGAACTAAGGAGCCTCTTGATGAAAGTGAAAGAGGAGAGTGAAAAAGTTGGCTTAAAGCTCAACATTAAGAAAAATAAGATTGTGGCATCCGGTCCCATCACTTCATGGGAAATAGATGGGGAAACAGCGGAAACAGTGTCAGACTTTATTTTTCTGGGCTCCAGAATCACTACAGATGGTGACTGCAGCCATGAAATTAAAAGACGCTTACTCCTTGGAAGGAAAGTTATGACCAACCTAGATAGCATATTCAAAAGCAGAGACATTACTTTGCCAACAAAGGTTCGTCTAGTCAAGGCTATGGTCTTTCCTGTGGTCATGTATGGATGTGAGAGTTGGACTGTGAAGAAGGCTGAGCGCCAAAGAATTGATTCTTTTGAACTGTGGTGTCGGAGAAGACTCTTGAGAGTCCCTTGAACTGCAAGGAGATCCAACCAGTCCATTCTGAAGATCAGCCCTGGGTTTTCTTTGGAAGGAATGATGCTAAAGCTGAAACTCCAGTACTTTGGCCACCTCATGCGAAGAGTTGACTCATTGGAAAAGACTCTGATGCTGGGAGGTATTGGGGGCAAGAGGAGAAGGGGACAACAGAGGATGAGATGGCTGGATGGCATCACTGACTCGATGGACGTGAGTCTGAGTGAACTCTGGGAGTTGGTGATGGAGAGGGAGGCCAGGCATGCTGCGATTCATGGTGTCGCAAAGAGTCAGACATGACTGAGGGACCGATCTGATCTGATCTGTGGCGTAGAACAAAGTTCTGCAATCCTCAGTTCAGTTCAGTTGCTCAGTCGTGTCCTACTCTTTGCGACCCCATGGACTGCAGCACACCAAGCCTCCCTGTCCATCACCAACTCTCGGAATTTACTCAAACTCATGTTCATTGAGTCGGTGATGCCATCCAACCATCTTATCCTCTGTCTTCCCCTTCTCTTCCCGCCTTCAATCTTTCCCAGCATGAGGGTTTTTTCAAATGAGTCAGTTCTTCGCATCAGGTGGCCAAAGTATTGGAATTTCTGGCAACCCACTCCAGTGTTCTTGCCTGTAGATTACCAGGGATGGCAGAGCCTGGTGGGCTGCCATCCCTGGGGTCGCATAGAGTCGGACACTACCTAGCGACTTAAAAGCAGCAGCAGCAGCAATCCTAGAACACTGCAAAAAAAGAGGAAGATGAATTACGGCAAGTAGTGCCAAGCTTAAAGAACATAACCTTTGGACCCAAGGTGCTCACAAACGGGTGAGCCAAGATCTCCACCACAGACTGCCGTGCCCTTAACGCCGAGCTTCCACAGAGGCGACCTCTCTTTGACTTCCCGCTGTATTCCAGCTCGCCTACCCAATTCAACCTCCTAGGCCACCTCAGCCTCCCCTGAGGAACCCTAATTACCCCCACGCAGGCCGCCCTCCCCGCCCAGGCCCCGCCTCCCGGCCCTGGCCCCGCCTCCTGGCCAGGCTGGCCGCCCAGTCCTGGTCTCGGCCTCCCTGTCCGCGCCCCACTTTCCCGTCCACGCCCCGCCTCCGCTGGAGGGATGGTTTTCGGCGGAGGAAGTGACGCAAGACCTAAGCCCGAGGTCCGCGCGGGTGTATACCCGCCGTGGTGCTGGGCAGCACCCGCGTTAGTCTGGAGCAACATGGCTCTCCTCTTTTTCCTCGTCCCTGTCTTGCTGACCGGAAGCTGGGTTGAGATGAGCGCCGCGATTCCAGGACTTTCTTCGGGTACTGTCGCTCGCGGCAGGGCCGCAGGCGGGTGGGGACGGGAAAGGAGGGAGCCCCACCGGCCAGGAAGCCCCGCCCGGGGTCGGGGCCGCGCCCGCGGCGGTTCTCGACGCCCGGCGGCGGCTTCGGGTCCTAAGGGGGCGGCCGCTGGGAAGGTGACGCCGAGTCTCCGCGGTTTGCAGCGGAGTTCCCTTTTTCTGCCCTCTTCCGCGGTTGCCGAAACAAAACGCGTTTTCTTAATTCGTTTTTAAATAAGTGAGTTACCTGGTGAGCAGTTGCACACTGTGGCCACAGCTCATGATTTAAATATTCGTAAGGTCGGCCCCAAATCCTTAGACGTTCTTTCGCCAGCTGAGAATTATTAAAAGGCAGTTAAGTGGCCGTCTTACATGCGAGTCTGGAAGTGGTTCAGGGCATGTACTCTCGAGTCCGTTTGTCCGGCAGTAGGTCTCTTGGCAGACCTCAGTTCCTCCTTTATCTCCGCCTGCTTAAAGAGATTTCCCGGGAAACATATTTTTCTAAAGCTCAGTGTAGTGATAATTAGGAGCTCCGGTGAAATCAGTAAACTCTGCAAAAGGGGCAAACCTAGATTATCGGAAAGCGGGGCATTCTTGAGCGTTTCCTCTGTGTATGCGATTAGCAGCTGCCTGGAAGGGGTCAGGGCGACCCCGCCTCCTTTACCCTTGGCGAACTCCGGGTCTGCACCTGTGTTATAACTTCCTCTGTGACACTTGTTAGGTGCGATCCCTTCGTATCCCGCTCTCCTTTGGCTTGCTCTTTGGAAGTCAAGCAAACAAATAGTTAAGTCATTCCTTGGAAGAGACATTGCGCCATTTGTGTTGGAAAGACAAAAATAACTTCAGTTTTTGCCTTCAAGGATCCTGATGGTATAGCTAACAGTTATTGGGCTCTGTTGTAAGTTCTTATCACATCATTTCCCAAACGTCCTGTAAAGTAGACGCTGTTCTAGCTCTTATTTATGGATGAGAAATTGAGGCATGGAATCTACTAAATTGCTGCTATTCACTGGGAAGCTTGGCAGTTGGGTTCCAGAGTCCGAAGTACTTAACTCTGTCCTCTGCCATTACTAGGGCAAGTTGGTCACCCATAAGAGCAGTTTCAGTCCATGGTGATAAGAGCCAGAACTTACACATAGTTTACTGGAAAGCAAGACATGGATGCCTGACTCAGCAGGGGAATCAGGGAAGATTTCACTGAGAAGGTGACTCCAGAGTTGGAGCTGAAGGTGCAAAGAGACTTATGTGTGCAGAGGAAGGGCTGTGAAACAGCAAGTTGAATTTGTGGAATAATTTAAGCATTTTGGGTTCGATCCCTGGGTCATGAAGATCCCTTGGAGAAGGGACTGGCAACCCACTCCAGTATTCTTGCCTGAAGAATTCCATGGCCAGAGGCTGCCTGGCAGGCTACAGTCCATGGGGTCTCAAAAGACACAACTGAGCGACTAACAACAGCAGCAAAATTGTTGTTTAGGAACCAGTTGGTTGGTAGGAACCAGTTAATGAAGTGCCTTGTCATGTGTAACAGCAAAGGACAGAAACACAGCTTCAGCTCACTTCAACAAAAAGAGGAGTTTATTGGCTCAGAGAATCCAAACCAGAGTTAAAACAGAAACGTAGAGATGTCGGCTGAACCAGAAACTCAAAGTGCCAAGACCCTCCATTTTTTATTACTGACTTTGGCTATTGGCAGCCTTCTCTACTTGGCAGGAATCATGGATGTTGATAGGCTTTTGGATTTTGACATCTTGCAGCTTCCTCCACCCTGGAAAAATCCCAGAAGAAGGCTCCGATTTGCCCAGCTTGGATCAGGTGCCAGCTATGGGAAGGATACTGTTGCAGGTGGTAACAGTAGGAGAATCCCGGGAGGGAGAGCCATAATGTTCCTGAAAGAAGTACAGGTGCTGAGCCAACAAGATAACAGGCTCACTCTTGCTCAAATCAGTGGGTAGCCATGGGATTATTTTCAGGAGATCAGTGATTTTAGGCAGGATCAGATACGCCATTTAGAAAGACCATTCATCTTAGAGGATAGTTTTGAGATAGATTCAAAGGAGGGATGCCACATAGGAGGCTGCTACTTAAGTCTGGGAGAAGACAGTGGTAAGTTGAAATGGAAAAGGAAAAATCAGAATAGAGAGCATAACTTGGGGATGACTGGATGTGGGAAGAGAGGAAGAGAGTGACTGAGGTTCCTGGCTAGGGCAGAGCAGTAAACCAAGTACAAGGCCCTTCCTTCTGAGACCGGAGGCCCCCTGACCATGGGCCCCTTGGGACTACATAGTTCCTGTGTTCTTGATACCAGCCCTGGGAGGAGGATTGCCTGCCTTTCTCCATAGGAAGATCTGTGGCCTTCTGTACTTGAGCATTCATTGTATAACCACAGGTGTCAGCTACCTTTTTCCAGTTTGTTCTTCCACTCTGGGTATTATCTGAAGAGCAGACTGCTTTAAAACAGGAGTGAGGCTCTTAACACCTTCTCCACTTGATTATTAGCTGTTCATTCTCTGACTTTAGGTAATGCTCTGGGTGTGCTGAGAGTTTTCATTACTTTAGATTCTATATGTATTTCAGAGATTCAGAATGCTTAAATCAGTGCATTTCAATTATATTTATTGAAGAGGGTATTAATAAATTGTTTTCATTTTATTGTGATCCATGATTTATATGGGTTTTTGAAAGATCCACATTTTGGTTCTATATAAAAGAAAACCTAAAGAACTCAAGAGAGAAATAACCCCTTTAAAGACTGAGCTAAATGGATAATTAATGGCTCCATTTTAATTGGACAAAGAATCAAAATGAAAGATGAGCCAGAATTAAATGAGTTCCTGACAAAAAGGAATCAGTTACTTGTAATTTTCTTATTAAGGGAGTGTCTTTGTTTTAGATTATCCCAATACTAGATATCCATTTCAATCATGTCCATTCTAAATAAATAATTTAGTATATTGTTCAGATTTTCAGTGACTGTCTTGTAATTGTGATAGTGTAATAAATTAGGCAAAATTACTTGAAGCAAATGCTTATGAAGTCATCAGAAAACAATTATCTCCAGTTTCTATTTATATTTTTTCCCCACTTTTAGTAAACTATCACAAAGATGATGCTTACACAGCTTTTATTAATTAAAACCAACAAAACTTTGCACACTGTCAAGTCTTTGAGTAACTTCTCTAAGCTTTTTTTTTTTCCCCTCTCTTTTCGGTAAAAAGATGTAAATACTACCTCCCTTCTAGGACGGTTGTGGTGTTTAACTGAGATAATGCATAACAAAGTTGAGCTCACAGCTTGTCCAGTAAATATTTCATATATGTTGGTGACTGTCATTCAATTATGTGCATCATTTTCACAAATATATATTTTAAATATTGCATTGTTTTAGTTATGAATGAGAAATTGTGTCAGCTTTAAAAACAAACTCATCCAGATCAATATGAAAAATTTAAAATAGGCTCCGTGACTAACTCCTTGTTCCAACGTTTTCCCATTCTTCCTAAGATTGAAAAGTCCTGTTTAATTTTTTCTGTTCCTAAACTATTTCTCAACTTAGAGTTTATCAGTCCAAATGAGAATTAGTCTTGAGAAATGAGTTCTCTCATAGACTAGGTGGACCTGGTTCAATTAGAATTTTATTGGCATGCCAAGCAAACCCAACTAGATGAAATTGAATAAACAGGAACAATATTACAGTGCTGCATTTCAGATGAGAAAAGTGTCTGGGAAGAAGTTTATTGGATAAGCCCTAATTTGGTTGTGGTTTCTGTGAAAGACCTGGGGAGTTTTAGTTCATTACAAATTAAGTGTAAGCCACGATTTGATAGAACAATCCTTCAGAAAAGTATTTCATTCACATCAGTTACATTACTTCTGGGTCTTATATTTTAAGGAAGAGAGAGTGAGTGATAAAACCTGCAGACAGGAGGAAGAGAAAACTTCAAGGACACTAGAGCTAAGGAACTCTGGAAGGTGAAACAGACCTGAAATATTTTAATGAACTCACTTGAACCCTTAGTTCTAACACCCTTTTTACGAAGGTACAAGGAAATAATAGAAGGAATTTTAAATAGGATCATTTTTTCCTTTTGTTTCACAAAGTGATAGATAGGATTCCTTTCAAAGCCCCCCAATATTTAAATGTTTCAGTTTTTAAACTTTTATGAATGCTTGAAACACCATGTGCAAGAATTCTTAAATGTCTTTATTCAGCTTAAATTTAGAGGATCGTGCTATCAATATTTGCTAAGAGAAGAAGTTGGAAAGCCCTAAGAAAAAGTTATTTTATCAGCATCGTAAAACCAGTAGATAGATCATAATCATAAATATATTCTGAAAAGAATGCAGAAGTCTTGATGTTTTTCCCTTTTTCTGCCTGGATTTCTCATGTCATTTCTTATTTTGCTGTGTAAGAAGAAACCTTTGTGAAAATGTCCATAACCCCACATCTTTAACATGAGGAAGTTGTTAGATATTTTGAGAGTTGCTCACTCAAAAAAAAAAGTCTAGATGCTTTAAGTTAGTTTGTTTTTGAGTTGTAGTGTCAGATGACTTTGCATCCTCCAAAACAACTTACTTACTGGCCACTGTCTCCTTAACCTCTTTATGCTTCTGTTTGTCCTTCCCCTGGAGAGATTGTGAGCAGATAGTCGAATGGTGTCCATGGAATGCAGAGTTCTGTTTTGCATTTAGATGTACACAACTTTTGGGGCTTTCCAGATGACCCAGTGGTAAAGAATCTGCCTGCAGTGCAGGAGATGCTGGTTTGATCCCTGGGTTGGAAAGATCCCCTGAAGGAGGAAATGGCAACCACTCCAGTATTCTTGCCTGGAAAATCCTATGGACAGAGGAGCCTGGTGAGCCACAGTCCATGGGGTCGCAGAGTCAAATATGATTGACCATGCTCACACGCACTCACATAATTTTTTTGTCTTTGAATGCTATTATGTAAAAATCGTCGAACTACTGTGACTGTCCGTCTTTTGGTTGAAGCACAGATGCTTTCAGAGGCTACAGGATGGTGCATAGGAGGCTGCCTGCACCCCTATCACCGTCCCTGCAAAGGAAATCTGGAGGTGTCTGTAATGATGTGCTTCCCCCCTGCTGCCTTTCCCAGTGAGGATCATAGAGCTGTCCTAGCTACTGGTTTAGGGGCTTCGGTGACACCTCCATTGCTCCATCTAGCGGCAGGGCTTCACCACTTGCTGAACTTCATTTGTCTTTTCTGTCCTTTCCCTTGCTGTTTTTGCATATCCTTGCTCTTTTTTGCATATCTTATCACCAGGAAACAATCCACTGTAACCAGATCTCTCCTTTTTATCTGTGTTGTAATTAGAATGTTATGAAAAGTGATTCCTCCCTCCTTTGATTTTGTTTAACCTTCAGCTGCTAGCTCTAGAGGAGTTTGGGGAAGCAGATCTTAAAACAGAGCTGAACTTGACTCTGGGTTGTATAATGCCAGATATAATGCTACAAGGACTCTAAACCCATTTCCGAAAACAACATGTGTTACAGAAAACTTCTGGGCATTTCTAAGAGATGGGGACATCTGTAAGATGATGCTACTTCATGAGATACTCCTTTAACTCCATTCTCTTGCTATTTCTACACATATTTTTATTGACATAGAGTACATTCATTATGAATAGAAGTTAGCTGTAAGCCTCAATTATTTTAAGCTGATTATGTAACCATTTAAACTTTAGGTTACAAAATTCTGAAACTTAAGGAGAACACTGCTCATGTCTACTTTATCATGTGATTTTGGCAAGGATGACAAAAGCAGATGTCTGATCACCACATGGTTTCTCTTCTGTAGCATTAAAACCACAGGTTACATCCTTTGATGTAAATATTCAAAAGTCTCTCCTATAATCTAGTAAGTAATTTCTGTGTTTTAGAATCCATTGAAACCTCTTTTCCTACTACCTGCCTTGATTGCTTTGAAAGCTGTGATTTAAGTCCTTGTCCTAGTCTAATCATGCCAAGCTTTTACTTAAATTTTGGGAAATATTTGATTCACTCTAAAGATGAATGCAACATAAGTCTGCTGCTGTTTGTATTTCATAATGTATCATTCAGTAACCTCTTAAATATAAATTGCACTTTATTTTATATTCTAGTACATAGGTTTATTTCTATATGCCTTTCCCTCAAATGCAGAAACTAATTTCAGATTGGGTACATACATATTCCTACTGGGAATAATTTTTTAAAAGGTACTTAAAAGGAAGTGAAGGACTTGTCTTTACTGGAAACTGTGAAAGGATCCTTGTTACATAGTGGCAGGAAACTTAACACCACCATCACCTTTAATAGCAGGGAAAGTAGGATATGTGCCTGGTGAGCCCAGTGACCTAGCAAAGGAGGTTTCCAAGCAGATTGAAGGCGCCATGTGGTGTCTTTTTATTTCTTACTGTAAAATACAAGGTTAGAGAGAGTAATCAAGGGAAGGACTGTTAAAAGAAACCAGGACCTGATGGTTTGTAAATTCTCAGCTACTAACTGCAGTCACGAAATTAAAAGACATTTGCTCCTTTGAAGAAAAGCTATGACAAACCTAAACAGTGTATTAAAAAGCAGAGACATCACTTTGCCAACGAAGGTCAATATAGTTAAAGCTATGGTTTTTCTAGCAGTCATATATGGATTTGAGAGTTGGACCATAAAGAAGGCTGAGTGCCAAAGATTGATGCTTTTGAAGTGTGATGTTGGAGAAGACTCTTGAGAGTCCCTTGGACTGAAAGGAGATCAAACTAGTCAATCCTAAAGGAAATCAACCCTGAGTTTTTATTGGAAGGACTGATGCTGAAGCTCCAATATTTTGGCCACCTGATGCAAGGAGCTTACTCATTGGAAAAGACCCTGATGATGGGAAAGACTGAAGGCGGAGGAGAAGGAGGTGACAGGATGAGATGGTTGGATGGCATCACCAACTCAATGGACCTGAATTTGAGCAAACTCAGGAAGATAGTGAAGGACAGGAAAGCCTGGAGTGTTGCAGTCCATGGAGTCACAAAAAGTTGGACACAACTTTGAGACTGAACAACAAGAGCAGCAAAAGATGCTAAAATTAAGAAATGGCATCTGAGGGACGTTCTGATTTATTACGAATTTTCTTAACATTAGGTTTCTTATATAATTGCAAAATTACATTTATATGTGTGATTGATATTTGATATTAATGTTGAATTGACCCTAGAGGGGGATGCCTTTAATTTCCTTCTCAACCATAGAAAGTAAACTGTTTGAGACAGGTTGCTTCATGAAGCTGAGGTGTGAACACACCATAGAGGAAGGAGCCCTGTTAAGGAGGGCTCAGTCCACCCTGCTGTGTATGGCCACGGGAACTCGACTAACACCAGGGCGAAATCGGGCAAGTCCAGTGCTTCCTGACTACCTGCAAGAAAATTGCTTAGAGAACCAGCGATGATAGATACCAAAAGCCATCAACATTATTCCAGAAAGGAAAAGTAGAAAAATGCTGTCTGATCACTGGCTACAGGTTAAAGGGCATATTGAGTATTTGAACATGAGACATCATTCCAACTTCATAATTTCAATCTTTAGGTACAAAGTGTTCTACTACTTTGGTGAATAATATGGAAATTAGAGATTTCAAGAGACACCAAGGCTATTTGCTGAGCAGGAAGTGTAAAACACATTAGTTTATCAAAAAATTCTGTTTGTCTTTTATTTTTTATTGAAGTGTAGTTAATTTTCAGTATTACTTTCAGGTATATAACAGTGATTCAATATTTTTAAATTGTATTCCATTTAAACTTATTAATCAACTATATTCCTTGTGCTGTACAGTGTATTCTTGTAGCTTATTTATTTTAGACACAGTAGTTTGTGCCTCTTAATCCCCTACTCCTCTCTTACTCCTACCACACCATTGGTCACCACTGGTTTGTTCTCTATGTTTGTGAGCCTGTTTCTTTTTTGATACAGTCATCCATTTGATTTTAGGTTGCACATGTAAGTGATGATATACAGTGTTTTAACTTTTTTCACTAAACATAATACAGTCTGGGTCCAAACATGTTGCTGTGAATGGCAAAATGCCATCATTTTTTGTGACTGAGTAGTATTCCATTGTGTATGTGTGTATATATGCATATATGTATATTATATATACACATACAAACACCATATCTTCTTTATCCATTCATCCATTTTTGGGCACTTGAGTTGCTTCCATATATTGGCTTTTGTAAATAATGATGCTGTGAACATTGGAATACATATATCTTTTCAAGTTAGTGTTTTTATTTTCCTCAGATATATGTATATATCCAGGAGTGCAATTGTTAGATCATGTGGTAGTTCTATTTTTAGTTTTTTAAGAACCCTTCATACGGTTCTCCATAGAGGCTGCACTGATTGGCATTCCCACCAACAGTGTATACTAGGGTTTCCTTTTCTCCACATGCTTACCAACACTTGTTGTTTATAGACTTCGATGATAGCCATTCTGACAGGTGTGGGGTGATTTTGAATTCCATTCTCTCTTTAAATTAATTTTCTTCTTAAATAAAAACGATTCCTAAAATTATGATAAGGCAGGGTTTCTCAGTGTTCGGCACTGATGGCATTTTTGACTGCCAAAATGTGGAGGGCTGTCTTGTGTGTTGCAGGATATCAGCAGCATCCCCAGCCTTTGTCCCTTAGACGCGAGTAGAACCCCACCAGCACCACACCCTTAGGAGAACCGTACTGTCTCTAGACAGTGCCGTATATCCCTAGGGGACATAGCACCTCTTGTGGAAAACCACTGATATAAAGGGAAAAATAAAAAAGGGGTTGGGGTATGACAATAGAATCACACTGTCCTTGAGGGCTTCCTTAGGTGGCTCAGCAGTAAAGAATCTGCCTGCCAGTACAGGAGACATAGGTTTGATTCCTGGATCGGGAAGATCCTCTGGAGGAGGAAATGACAACCGACTCCAGTATTCTTGCCTGGAAAATCCCATAGACAGAGCAGCCTGATGGGCTACAGTCCAGGTGGTTGCAAAAAGCCAGACATGACTTCGTGACTAAGCATGCAGGCACACACATGTGTTTTTTACCTAAATAACTCTTGATCCGTGTTCTGCTTTGAAACAATAATGCAATTGCTAAATAATTGTAAATTAAGACAGTGTACCAGTTTGGCTTCAAATATTGGAATTTTTTGTTTTGGGAAAAAATATAGTAGGTGTTTTCTTCATCAGTAAGCAAATATCCTGTGTATGTGAAATTAACACCTCACTTGACAGGTGAGGGATTCTGAAACAACTCTTTAGTAATATAGCAAGGAAAGAATCCAGATTTCTTAAGGTCTAACCTAGGGAATATATTTCTTATTAGAACAGTCTACTAGGTATAAGGCTACTGGGTATAGGGCTTCCCTAGTGGCTCAGTGGTAACGAATCCTCCAGCAGTGCAGAAGATGCAGGTTTGATCCCTGGGTCAGGACAGTCCCCTTGGAGAGGAAATGGCAACCCACTCCAGTATTGCCTGAAAAATTCCATAGACAGAGGAGCCTGGCAGACTGCAGTCTATGGGGTCACAAAGAGTCAGACGCAACTTAGTGAATAAACAACAAACAAGTCAGTATAAATCTAAGTGATTATCATTATTATCTGGAATACATTTTTTAAAAGTATAAACTTTTGGCTCTCTTTGAGGTTTTTAGGGTGACAAGTTATGTTTGGAAACCACTGCACCTGACCACATTGCTATTCATTTATTTATTTTAGCTGTACAAGCAGATCATGTTTGATGGAGTTTTCTAGATAGGTAGGATTGAATGGTCTTACGTTTCAGGTCATATTGCTAACTCTATACCTTCATGTTTGTTCACAGAGAAGGGCAAGAAAGGAGAAGGGGGGGAGAGAGAAGGAGGAAGGGAGGTGTGTGTTCAGTTTTCTCTGGATTGGTAGACAATAACCATTCACACCCAGCAGGGGAAGAAATGGCAGCTTTTAGTGACTAGATAATGGTTGTGGTAGAGTGTGAATATAAGATGTCAAAATGACTTCTGCCTATTTTCTTGTGTGACACTTGCACATCTTATCAACAGACATTTTCTAAAATGGTTTAAAAGAGCAAAGGCAGAAGGAAATATAGGGTATGTTTTGAAAAAAGCTGCTGACGAAACTGGACTGCTTGATGGCTCCGTCAGGCAGTCGTTCAGTATCTATTGCTGTGCTGGAGAAAAGGCAGTAAAGGTGTGTAACAGTGCTGAGTGGAGGTTTGAGAGCCCAGGTAGCACTTTAGACTGAAATTGACCATCCCACTTGTGGCCAGTTCTTCTCTAGCCATTGAATACAATCTTTGGTACCAGATAGAGAAAATTCTAGTGATTAAACGAATTGAGGATTATTATTGCAGTGCAATTATTATTGCAGTGCAATTATTATTGCAGTGCAATTATAATTGCAGTGCAATTATTGATAAAAACTCCTAAAACATTCTAGCAGTGTGTTGCTTATACTATATTAGTATTTTTTAAGTCAATTGTGTTTTATTTTTACTGTGGTAGAATATATATAATGTAAAATTTACCATTGTTCTTCTTATAAATGTGCAGTCCAGTAGCATTGAGTATATTAACATTGTTGTGCAGCCAGCACTCCATCTTTGGAACTTTTCGTGATCACGTATGAAACTCTGTACCCATTAAACATTAACTCCCCATTGTCTCCTACCCCCACACCTGCCCCTGATAACCACGGTACTAGTCTCTGTCTCAATGTATTTGATTATTTTGTATGCTTCATATTAGTGGAATCATACAGTATTTGTCCTTTTGTATCTGACTTATTCCAATTAGCATAATGTCTTCAAGGATAATCCACGTTGCAACAGGTGTCAGAATCATTGTATTCATTTGTAAGGCTGAGTAACATTCCATTATATGTATATGCCACATTTTTTATTGTGGTACAAACACTTGAGATCTACACTCATAAAAAACATTTTAAATACAGCAATTGTTGTTGTTCAGTCACTAAGTCATGTACAACTTTTCAACCCCTGGACTGCATGCAGCACGCTAGGCTTAGCTGTCTTTCACTATCTTCTGGAGTTTGCGCAAACTCATGTCCATTGAGTCGGTGATGCCATCCAACCATCTCATCCTCTGCCACTCCCTTCTCCTGCCTTCAGTCTTTCCCAGCATCAGACTTTTTTCCAGTGAGTCAGCTCTTCACATGAGATGGCCAAAGTATTGGAGCTTCAGCTTCAGCATCAGTCCTTCCAGTGAATATTCAGAACTGATTTCCTTTAGGATGGACTGGTTTGATCTTCCTGCTGTCCAAGGACTGTCAAGAGTCTTCCTATAAGTAAACAATACAGTTTTGTTAATTATAGGCACAAGGGTATACAGCAGATACCGAGAACTTACTAATCTTGCATGCCTAATTTGTACCCATTGGACACAATTCCACGTTTCCCCCTCCCTCCACCCCTGGGAACCACCATTGTTCATACTGTATTTGTGTGTCCCTTATATCACAATGTTGTTTCAGTAATTTGAAATGAATTAGAATGCTTCTGTACATTCTTTAATAAAATTAATTTTTAGAAATGCTTAATTTAAATAAATTTTCTATCCTGGTGAATCCTTCAAGTGTATATTTGGCTGCTTCCGTTAAGGTTTTGTAATGTTAATGTTTGTTGCTCACTATGATCCTTACTTTTTGCATCTCTTGTAGTGCCACCACCAACCAATGTTACAATACAAGCCTACAACTTGAACACGGTTATATTTTGGGACTATCCTGTTATACTACAGAGTCCTATGTTTACCGTACAAGTGATGAACTATGAGTGAGTGTCACTTTTATCTTTTTATCCTGTTTTTGCCAAGGCCTTTGCACATCTCATAACTGATTCTTCCGTCATCATTCCTTCCCATGTGGCAGAACTGCCTTAACTGCTTAACAACATCCAGATGTAATAAGGATGCAAATTAGTTCTTTTCAGAATATTTCCTGCCTCTTAGTTCTTCTTCGTGTCAGATTTAGGGTAGAGGAGTATGACCAACTTCTGACATGTTAAGGCATGATGAATAAAGCTTACAGTTCTGTGTTAAAAACAGCCAAGTCATCTTACTTCCTATAGTATATGTATGAAGTAGAAAGAAAAATTTCAACAGAATTTTTGACAAGTGTCAGGGGTTATTATATGTTGGATTCTATAAGTTATGACTGTTAATGGACTCTGGATTTGTTTAAAGAACAGATTTTTTTAAATTGCATGTGGAATGTGGTTTATATAGGTCTTATTCTGAATTGAGCCTCTTCATTGTAAATGATTTTACAGATTTTCTAACCAAAGAGTAAAAGTTTCCCACTTTATCTAGCTTCTTGGTCCTGTTCTTATTCATCTGTATCAGCTCCATGCTGTGAATGAGCAGCAAAGCACGGACAGAGACGGTTCATGTATTAACAGTAAAAGTTACCTTTGTGTTCTTTATTTTAGGGACGGGAAATGGATTGATGCCTGCAATACCTCTGATCATTCTTGTAATATCTTTTCTGTAATTAATGATCCATCAAGTTCTGTCTGGGGTAGAGTTAAAGTCAGGGTTGGACAAGAAGAATCTGTCTATGCACAGTCCAAAGAATTTATTTTATGCAAAGAAGGTGAGTAGAATGTATACATGTCTGAATTTTAATTTCATTCGTGTCTTCTGTATATATTTGCTTATATAAGCAGTTGCTAAAAATTATCACAATGTCCTCAGGAACATTTGGAGAAATATAGGGAGTTCCTGTCTTCTCTTCGCCCAAGCCCCACAAGATAAGAGGTACCCGTCACTTTGCCCTTCTAAACCTGAGAACTGCTCTCAGGACCTGAGAACTGCCCTCAGTCTTCCCCTCAAGGCCTCTGGCAATTTAACACATTAAATTTAACATTTTTAATTTAACACATTAAAAATTTTACAGCTCTATAATCTCTTCAATCACAGTGATTTTTCAGTTCTTCACGCTTCCGACATCCCATTCCCATGATCTGCCTGATCTTCGTTGTCACCTCAAGCTCCAGACTCTTCAGGGCCCATTCTTCTTTTTGGCTAACACCCTACCTTGTAGCTTTCATATCGTCACTCACGGGTAAGAGAAGTCTGTAGTCACATGGTTCCTTCCCAGTCTTGTAGCTCTTAATGCCTTGCCTTATAGCTTCTCTTTAATCCTCGCTCAGCTTCCATGCTTCGTGACTTCAGCCACTGGCCGGGTCTACTCCTTCCTTCTGGTTTGTGCCTACTTCGTCTCTTCTAAAAGCCCTGCCTCTACCCGCCCTTCAAGTAGTTTCATTCCCCAGATCCCACGCTTCTGTCCCCTGATAATTATACTATCTGTTATGTCAGATTTTTCCCACACAGATTTATCAAGGTCATACTATGTGCCAGAAAGTATGCTAGGCCCTAGGGTATATTGGTGAGTAAAAACAGATCTGTCAGGCACATAGTAGGTGTGCAGTAAATATGGGAAGAATAAATAAATGGTTCACCTACAAATTCCAGACATCAAAGACATAATAATAATATTATGGAATCAGTGAATAGCTAGTTCTGATTTTCGTAGTAAAAATTGAATGTATTTTGCAAACTTTTATGAAGTCTTCATGCCCCGTGTCCATAGGCACTGGAAATACGAAGGGTTTTGATGAGGACTCAAAGATAATTACAATGCCTTTTCTGAAATGTATTTTAAAAACCATGTTCTGTTTAATGATTTTTAATCTACAGAATCAAAGATAAAGGAAAGATAAATTCATTGAGCTTCTTTTATGTCAAGGCTTTTTACCAAGATTCATTAAAGACAGTTAAAATATATTCTAGATGTTTGTGGAACGATTTAAATGCAGTCCTGCTTTAGAACAACAGCAACGAAAAGAGTAGGTTGATGGATTGAGTTTGGTAATGTTATGTAATACGCTGTGGATCACAGTTCCAAGGCTGATGCAAATTCTTTTTTGTTCCCTACCCCCCAGGGAAAGTTGGACCACCTAAACTGGGTATCAGAAAGAAGGAAAACCAAATCATTGTTGATATATTTCACCCTTTAATTACTGTAAATGGAAAAGAGCCAGAAGCTATGTATGATGATGAAAATACTTGTTATACATTCACATACAGTGTGTTTTTGAGCATCAATAGAAGCGAGGTATGCGTTCTATCTCATCTTTTTCTACACTGAAATTTTCCTGTTTGCATAAATTGTTTTGTATGTGGTAAAATGAAAGTAGAATGTTTATGAATATTCAGTCAAGACTCATGGCTCATCAGTTTTAGTAAGAAAAAAGAAATATATATTGAAGGGACTCAGTACTGGAGTTAATCTTTAATACTTGCCACGTGAATACATTTTAAGTTTTTTCTTTGCCTCTTTTAACAGTGTGGTTCTAATCTAGACTGTTAACCTGTGTCTCTCCATTTGTTAACCTGTGTATCTCCATTTCTCCACTGGTAAGATGAGGATAGCTTTAATCCTTTCTTCTCATTGGTAGTGACGTGAAGTAATACAAAGCTCTAATTGGAATCACTGTCTTTGAAAGAAGCAGCTACCCATACTTCTGTAGGACATGACTGCACCCTGGCAGTGACGTGCAGCCCACACTTTGCCTAAAATTTTTCTGTTGCATCCACTGTCCACAGCACTGCCATTCCTTTACTTAACAGCATTTGTCAAGCACAGGCCTGGTGCCTTTTAGGCCCTAGGAGTAGCCGTGAGCAGTGCAGACAAAGCTCCAGTGATAAGTATTGTGGGAGAACCACAGAGCAGGGAGGAGGGCCGGGCAGCTGGGTGGGGCAGTAGTGATTTCCAGCAGGGTGGCCAGGCCTTGCTGGGAAGTGTTACTGGAGCCAGGGCTGGGGGAGGTTAGGAGGTGAGCTCCTGGATGTACGTGGGGAGAGTGTTTCAGGCAGAGCCTGGCAGAGGCACCCAGGCACGCGAAGGGAGCACCACAGCGGGGCAGAGCACTGGGGCAGCTGACATGGGAAAGTTCACTGGGGACCACTTCTCTTGAGACATTGGAGAGATCTGACTCTTCTCACTGAGTCATTTTGCGTCATGGAAAGATGTTACGAGAAGAAGGACATCTGATTTAGGTTGTGAAACATCACTTTGGTTGCCAGCTGAGTTGTCTTTCTGAAGTGTGTACCTGACCACATTACTCCACTGCTTAAAACCCTTTAACAAGTCCCCATTAAGTACAGAATCATTTCTAAATTATCTTTGGTGACATGGCCCCCTTGGCCTTCATGATTTGGCCTCTTGCATCCTTTCCAGCTACATGTCTCCAGCCTTCCAGCTTCATTTTCGTTTGTGCTCTGGTGAACTGCTTACTGTTCTTAGTTTCCTGCAGGTACCCTGCTCTTTTGCAGAATGCCCTTCTCCACCTTGTCTGCTTTGGAGAATTTCTATTTATTCTTCAGTATTCAGCTGGCAAATCAGCTCTCCTTTGAAGTCTTTTCTGGCCCCATGGACTGTTTCCTCTTCTGTGGTCTGGTTATTCCTCATTTCATAGAGTGGGGCTTTCTCTTACAGTCCTCATCACTCACTCGCATTTCCTTCTTGTGTCTCCTGTACACTCTATCGTAAGTTACTGGAGGTCAGGCACCACTTCTTACCTTTGTGTCCTTAGGCCCTAGCACAGTGATCAGTGCACTGTGGCTGGTTGAATGAATAATAAGCTCCCAGAGATTGCTTCAGTCCCTTCCATGTATTACTGGTAAGAGATGCTCCGGCAGGATGCCTGGGTTATTCTTCCTATGACATGCTCGTCTCTCACATCAGCACAGTTTCAGGCACTATAGAAATAGGACCAGTGAGCATTTGTTGCTTTGACAGCCAACACTGAACATTCCTGCTATTTGAGTTTTTATATTCATAATCTATATTTTAATTTTTAAATTTATAATCTCTATAAAGAACATTTTAATGGATTTATAGCATCATGCATCATGCTTTGTTGAAGTAACAGGTTGACTTACTGTATGAATATCAACACTATGTTCAGACATGTTCAGCACTCATCATGTCTATGTTTTTCTTCAAATGTTCGACCAGGGTAAGTATGGTGATTTTTTTTTTTTCCCAAAGTAAAAGGTGCCATGCATTTTCTTTGTTTTCTTCTTCTGTCCAGACTACGGATAAAATGTACACGAAGGAAGAGGATTGTAACGAGACTCAGTGCTTCTTAAATATTCCTGTGTCCTCACTGAATTCTCAGTACTGTGTTTCAGCAGAAGGAGTCTCAGAATTATGGGCTGTTACAACTGAAAAGTCTGATGAACTTTGTATTACCTTTTCTGATGATAACAACACAGAAGGTAAGTTGTTACAATTTTTTCCTAAATGTAGGGTTGTGGTTTAATCCCTAAGTAGTGTTTGATTCCTTTGGGGCCCTGTGGACTAGCCCAGCAGGCTCCTCTGTCCATGGGATTTCCCAGGCAAGAACACTGAAGTGGATATTCTCCAGGGGACGTTCCCGACCCTGGCATCTAACACACATGCCCTGCATTGGCACGTGCATTCTTTACCATTCAGTCTCCAGGGAAACCCAGTATAAGGAGTGATCACTAAAATGGTAATGTGAAAAGAGTTGATTTTTAATTTCAGTACATCTCTGCTCTTTACAAAAAATATTTAGTAGTTCCATTCCTGAGAAGTTTAAAATTAAAAATAAGGCCATTTTTCAGTCTTAAAAGATACAAAACAACCAGTTTAGAGAGCCATGTGATGACCTTTGACCCAGGAAAGAAAAATGTAACACATAAAGCTGTGTGCATAAACTTCTGCATTTCAGGATTATGGGTAAGGACATAACATCAGTTTGTTACTTACTCTAATATAGCAAAATGTTATATATCCATTAAAATATTCTTCCTGGGGACAGTAAGTTTATAAACTAAACAGTAGTGCACTGACTAAAATTGTGTTACCTGAGAACTAGACAAGCACTGGAAATTAACATCCAAAAACAAAAAAAGATGGGTTTAAATCATAGATTATAGGTCATTTTTATAACACATTCTTAAATGTTTTCATTTTATTATTATTTTCTTAAACAGGCATTCTCATTTGGCAGGTACCTTAACAAAACTTCGGGCTTATTTTTGATGTTATGAAATTTAAAAGTTCATTATAGATAATTTTTAAAATATAAAAAGCCAGAAGGAAACAAAAGCTGTAGTTCTGCCATCCAAATGAATATTCAATTATTCACAGTTTGGTGGGGTTTTTTCCATCCTACTTTTTCTTTGCTTTGTAGCCATGATCATGCTGTAGTACAAATAGAACTTAGTATATGGGGCTTCCCAGGTGACTCAGTGGTAAAGAGTCTGCTAGTGCAGAAGACACAGGAGATGTGGGTTTGGTCCTGGGTCAGGAAGATCTCCTAGAGTAGGAAATGGCAACCCACTCCAGTATTCTTGCCTGGAAAATCCCATGGACAGAGGAGCTTGGCGGACTATATATAATATAGTCCGTGGGGTCACAAAGAGTTGGACATAACTGAACACATGCACACATGCTAAGCATATGCTATAAATATTTTTTCATTTTATTTTACATACTTTATTAATAGTATTTTTAATGTCTCTAAAATATTTTATTATGAAGATCATATTTGAATTGAAGTGAAGTGAAAGTCGCTTAGTTGTGTCTGACTCTTTGCGACCCCATGGACTATACTGTCTCTGGAATTCTCCAGGCCAGAATACTGGAGTGGGTAGCCTTTCCCTTCTCCAGGGGATCTTCCCAACCCAGGAATCGAACCCAGGTCTCCTGCATTGCAGGCGGATTCTTTACCAGCTGAGCCACAAGGGAAGCCCAAAGATCATATTTAATGTTTCTCAATTTTTGGATTAACTTGTCGATTTGTCTTTATAAATCATACTTTGCTGACTGTCTTTGGGCGTGTGCGTGTGTGTGTGTGTGTGTGTGTGTGTGTGTGTGTGTGTGTGTATATGTTACGGTGTTCAAGTGTTTTTAGAATATATTTCCTAGGTTAAAAATGTACAAAAAATTTTACTAATTTCTTTTCGAAGAATGAAAATCTAGCCTGAAGAATCAGACCAAACACTTAAAATGAATACTGAAAACTTTTAGGCCGTTACATGAGGATTTCAAATAGATAACTTAAAATGATGCAGTGCATTTAATATCCGTTTGTGTTATGCTGTTTTGAGTAAGAAAATGCATAAAATTTGAAATAATGCAAATACCCCAGATTTATTAAAAAAAAAAAAGAGAAATCCTGAGTTACAAACCAGACTGACAGGTGGCTGCACAGTGGTACCTCTGTGGCTCATATGCAGGCAGCATTCTCTGCCTGTCCACTCCAGTGCTTTTGAGCAGGGTGCTGTGTTGCTTATGGGGTTATTTTATCTTTTCCTTTTGTAAAAATTTTTTTCATGTCCTCTAACAGGTGTGATACAGGCATTTATTTTAGTAACTTCCAGAGTTATTCTGTTTTTTTGTTGGCGTACGATTGCTATGTTAGTTTCTGCTGTACAACATGGTGAATCAACTGTGTGTGTGTATATACCCCCACCAACCCCCCATCCCACCCAGTTAGGTTATCATCAAGCACCAAGCTGAGCTTCCTGCACCTTATAGCAGGTTCCCACTGGCTATCTGTTTTACACATGGTGGTCTAAGTATGTCAGGCTAATCTCCAAGTCTGTCCCACCCTTTCCCTTCCATGTCTACATGTCTGTTCTCTATGTCTTCATCTCTATTCCTACTATGGAAATAGTTTCATCTGTACCATTTTCTAGATTCCACATATATGTATTAACGTACAATCCTTGTTTTTCTGACTGTGCTCTATATGACACATTCTAGGTCCATCCACATCTATACAAATTACCCAATTTCATTCCTTTTTATGGCTGAGTAATATTCCATTGTAACTGCTTACCACATCTTCTTTATCCATTCCTCTGTGGATGGACATTTAGATTGTTTCTGTGTCCTGACTATTGTAAATAGTGCTGCAGTCAACATTGGGGTACACATGTCCTTTTTTTAAACTTATTTATTTTTTAATTGAAGGATAATTGCTTTATAGAATTTTGTTGTTTTCTGTCAAACCTCAACATGAATCAGCCATAGGTATATACAAGTCCCCTCCCTCTTGAACCTTCCTCCAATCTCCCTTCCCATCCCACCCCTCTAGGTTGATACAGAGCCCCTGTTTGAGTTCCCTGAGACATAAGCAAATACCCATTGGCTGTCTATTTTACATATGGCAATATAAGTTTCCATGTTACTCTCTCCATACATCTCACTTCTGAATTACGGTTCTTCAGGGTATTTGCCCAGTAGCGGAATTGCTGGGTTGTATGGTAGTTCTGTTTTTAAGGAACCTGCGGACTGTTTGCCACAGTAACTGTATCAGTTTACATTCCCACCAACAGTGCAAGAGGATTTCCTTTTCTCCACACCCTCCCAGCATTTATTGTTTGAAAATTTTTGATGATGGCCATTCTCACTGGTGTGAGGTGATAACCTCATTGTAGTTTTGATTTACATTTCTCTTATAATTATGATGCTGAGCATCTTTTCTTGTGCTCTTGACCATCTGTATGTCTTCTTTGGAGAAATGTCCGTTTAGGTCTTCCACCCATTTTTCAACTGGGCTGTTTTTTGGGGTTGTTTTTTTTTTTTTTTTTAGATTTTGAGTTCCAGGAGCTGTTTATATATTTTAGAGATTAATCCTCTTTCCTTTGCTTTGCAAATATTTTGTCCCTTTCTATCTTTTTGCCTTGTTTATGGTCTCCTTTGCCATACAAAAGCTTTTCAGTTTCATTAGGTCCCATGTGTTTATTTTTGTTTCTATTTTCATTACTCTAGGAGATGGGTCAAAAAAGATCTTGCTGTCAGAGTTATTATTTCAAAGAAGTAACTTTGGAATAGAAATTAGAGGTAATAAAATGCTGTGAAGGATGGCAAACACCACCACAGCATGTAGAGCACTGTTAATTTGAAGAGAGGACTGGAAAAAAAAATTGAAGATTGTGCTGTGAAAATAAAAAGCAGCATTAGAGAAAAATATACAGTCGTGATTATAGATGTTTGTGCCCTGAAACAAACCTTCCCTTCCCTATTTTATGTATTCTTTATATCTGATTTACATTCAAAGGGACTTTATTCCTGTGCAGCTTGCCTGTATGTGTGTATTTGTGTACATCTGTGTATTTTATAAAGTTTTTGTAATCTTTAAATAACAAAATGTAACAATTCAGAAGAGTGGGACTAAAAGACATACAGATTGTTTTAAGAGTTACAGACAAAAAAAAAAAAAAAAAGAGTTACAGACATTACCAGAGTTTATTTCCAAAGAGATATATTTAATTATTTTTTTTTTGCCTTTTCAACTGAGAGAAACAGCCTGTATTGGGGGCTGTAAGGAAATTATGAAGAAAAAGTCATTTTAGCCACACTATATGACAGTATAGTTGCATAAAGTTTAGAATCTGAAAGCTGGGAAGAATCGCATGTTGATATCTTGGACAGGTACCTAATTTTTTACTCATGTCTTCTGACTTCTGTGTCAGTGTTCTTTAAAACTCTGACCATATTAATTACTGGATATGTAAATCCATTAAAGAATAGCACTGAGACTGTATAAAACTGTTTGATGGATCTAGCACTGTTTGACTGCAATTCTAATTTGTGATTTTTTTTCCCTTTTCGTAGATCCTGTTTGGATTCCTATTGTTGCTGCTTTACTTCTCTTTCTTGTATTTGCTCTGGTAGTTGTATGTTGTATCATTAAGAAGTTTTATCCAATTAAGCGAGAAGGCACCAAGTTACCCAAATCCTTGGTAATATATTTAGATATTTTTTTCTTTATTTATTTATAGTTGGCTCTTGAACAACATGGATTTGTACTGCACAGGGCCACTTCAGTATTTTTTTAGTGAATATATTGGAAATTTTTTTGGAGATTTGTGACAGTTTGAAAAAAAACTCACCATATAGCCTAGAAGTATTGAAAAAATTAAGTGAAGTTAGGTATGTCGTAAATGTATAAAATGCGTATAAATATAATACACAGGGTACATACAGGTCAATCAACTGTTTGTTATTGGTAGTTCTGGCCAACAGCAGACTCTTAGTAGTTAAGTTTTTAGAGAGTCAAAAGTCATACGTAGATTTTTTGACTGCAAGAGAGGCCCAGTGTGCCTAACCCTTGTATTGTTCAAGGGTGAACTGGACACTAAATGTTAATTTAAACCTTTTTGATAATTCTTCAAAAATTTTTTTAAAGTAGAATGATACTCAGCTGCATGTCACCTATCATAAATCACTCAATCTGCCACATACCCAAAACCACTTTTTTTTTTATTACTATGCACCGGGTGCCTTTTTATCTGAGGGGCAGAGGCATAGTTAGGCCTAAGTGCTCAGGAGCTTAAAGTCAAGTGGAAAAATGATAAGGACTCAGTGGTTGTCCAGTGCAATCTGAGGTTTGAAGATCGAGGTTTATATACATGCCGGTGAGGACTTGGTCCATCTTTGCAGAGTTGGGTTAGTCATGGCTTCTCCAGGAGCAGTGACAGCTAAACAGTCCTGAGAGGCAGAGGAGTTTGTCCAGGTACCGAGGGACAGTGTGTGCTAAGGCCCACTGTCAATAAGGTGTGGCTTTTGAAAACCTGCGAATACAGAAATGCTTCATGGTAGTTGAAGTGTAGAAGGAAAGATGACCAACAGTGAGTCTAAACTAGAAGGTTGACATTTTAGTGCCTAACATTTTAAAGTATAATGAAAAGAACATTTAAAAGTGTCAGAATGATAACTATTTAAGTCAAATATGACAGGAATCATACCTGTGATATGTAAAGGGCACGTGTAAATTTGTTATGGAAACACTGTCTTTAAGTCGAGGGGATAAGAACTGTCAAAAGTTAGCAGACAATTCATATATGAATTATTAACTACTAGTGCCTGGAGAATCCCAGGGATGGGGCAGCCTAGCGGGCTGCCGCCGTCTATGGGGTCGCACAGAGTCGGACACGACTGAAGCAACTTAGCAGCAGCAGCAGCAGTGGTTAAAAGAAGGAAATGACCGCCCACTCCAGTGTTCATGCCTGGAGAATCCCAAGGACGGGGGAGCCTGGTGGGCTGCAGTCTATGGGGTCGCATAGAGTTGGACACAACTGAAGCGACTTAGCAGCAGTGGTTAAGCACAAACGAAGCTCGCAGTATGCTATTTTACACCTACTCGAGAAGGAAAAATAAACCTGAATATCCACTAGTACCTTGTAATAAAAGTAGTGTATGCTGGCAAAAAAAGAAATTTTAACCCTGAGGAGTTGATAAGTATGCAATGGGTGTACAAAGTAGCAGCATCCTAAGCATGCCACACTCTAAAAAATTAATCCTTAAAAAGATAGTTTCATAAATAAAAAGATGTATAAAAGTATTAACTTTAGCATGTTCTATAAATGGTAAAAATTCGAACACCTTAACACTTAGTATTAGATAAATGATTTCATCATCAATATAAAATTATTGAGCCTATGAAAATTAGACTATAAAGACAAATGGTGAAACATTACCTAGAATAAGTAACTATACTCCTATTACAAACATAATGTGCATGCTTGTTGAAGGTAACACAAAAAGCAACATATGTTGGTGAGATAGTGACTTTCTAAACACTTGATTTTAATCTTAATGGTGTTTCCATTAAAAAGAAAGAAAAGGCAATTATCAGACTCTATTCCACTGTTATCCTAAATATGCCAATGAGTGATACATTTAGTTACCCTCTACCCTTTTAAACTTTTTTTTTTTGAGAATAAGCACTTAAGTTTAATAATTTATTGTTTAATCACTGATTTCTCTTCCCTTAGCTGTCTGTGGTAAAAAATGCCTCTTCAGAGGCAAAATTTGATTCAAAAATTATATCACCCATCACCTACCAGCCAATTGCCGTAGAAAATGAGCAGCTGTCCCCAGGGACCATTTCAAGCCTGCACACTGAGGACAATCCAGGAAAAGTGGAACACGGAGATCTTTCTAGTGAAATGGAAGTGGTGACCATTGAAGAAAATATTTCTGACTCGGCCCCATGTAGTCCTCTGACCCCAGAGAGAGAGGATTCTATCCACGCAAGCAGCAACCAGTCTGAATCCTGCAGCATCACTTTGAATGCGTATCACTCCAGAAATGGCTCTGATAGTGGCCTGGCGGTGTCAGACAACTGCTCCAGCTCAGAATTTCCCCCAAGTAATAAAACTGAAGTAAAGACTGAAGGACAAGACTTCATAACGCTGAGAAACACCACCACCTCCTTTGGTTATGATAAACCGCATGTGTTAGTGGATCTGCTTGTGGATGAAGGTGGTAAAGAGTCCTTAATTGGTTACAGACTTACAGCAGACTCCAGAGAGTTTTCATGAGATCAACCAAGGTGACAAACTGGGAAGGATCTGTTTTTCCTGAAGAGCTTTTCCACTTTTATTCCATGAACAGATCCAGGATTTCAGAAATGGCGTCACTTGATAGAAATCAGATGGAGTGTCATGGTTTAGATAAAAGTGTAAAGAGCCTGTCTGGCCATGTCACTTTTGGTCTGAAAACTGCAGTCTCTTTTAAAAAAAAAAAGCCATTGTCACATGTGAACCTTTGCATCTACGTGTTAATGGTGAACATAACCCTGCTTCCTGTAGGTGTTAACTCCAGGGTCCTTTCTAACCACTTTAAGAGTGTTACTGAACACAGCAAGTGTTCAGTAAATGCTTGTTGAGGAAATGAATTGTCTATACAGTCATTTCTATTTGGCTTAATAAGGACTGTTTTCCTTTTTGTGCCTCAGCATGATATACTCTTGCCTGGAAAATCCCATGGACGGAGGAACCTGGTAGGCTGCAGTCCATGGGGTCGCTAAGAGTCGGACACAACTGAGCGACTTCACTTTCACCTTTCACTTTCATGCATTGGAGAAGGAAATGGCAACCCACTCCAGTGTTCTTGTCTGGAGAATCCCAGGGACGGGGGAGCCTGGTGGGCTGCCATCTGGGGTCGCACAGAGTCGGACATGATTGAAACGACTTCGCAATGCTGCAAGCAATGTATATAATTTTTTCATATACTTTAAGGAGAAATCCTGAATGCTTTTCAAAACTGCACTTAAAATTGCCTTGAAATCAGTAGTATTAAATAGAACGTGTAAGTGAAAGCATGTATGTATTTTTTATGAGAAATTACCATGAGGGATATTTTTTAATAAAGTAACTTTAAAATTCATTTTTGTTTCCATTCAGTTAACTGGGATGTTTTTTATTCATTCACTTGTTTCTATCCATTAATATTATAGAATCATTTTCTAATTATTCATATCTTTAAAACCATCCTAAAAATAGCCTAATCTTTAAAAATGGTCTTTTTGTATCTATGTCTTAATATTTAGCAATCAGTGTGCAGAACACACACAAGGAAAACCAAAAGTTTATATTACACAGAAGTTTGGGGAATTACTAAGAGGCTAGGAATTTTAAGACTCAAATTAATTAACTGACCCTCAAGAATGTTAAATGCAAATTAAGTGAGTACATTAACAAGCCATGGAAAAAACGTATTTCTTCTCACCTAAAAGTACAGATTAGATCGTGGAGGGCTCCCTGCCTCACCCAACTCAGGCCTCTGTTCACCTCCACTGGCAACAGCACCTTGCTGAAAAGCTCTCCCCCTGCCCCCTGCTTCGTCTTTCTTGAGGGCACCGATCCTTGCCTGAGAAAGCAGTCATGTGTCTGCCTCAACATGTAGATGCTAGTATGTCAGCTCTCTGAGAGGAAGAACTTTTCTAATCCCTTGTAATATTTCCAGACTTTAGGACAGTGCCTGGCAAATGTTACTGAACACAGCAAGTGTTCAGTAAATACTTGTTGAGGAAATGAATTGTCTATACAGTCACTTCTATTTGGCTTACGATTATGTCCATGTCAGTTTTACTCCTTTTGCAGCGAAGTGTGTGTGTGTAGAGAGAAGTGTCCTGTTTTTGTGCTTCCAGAAAAATCTGAAAAAACCACAAATTCTTGCAAGCAAGAACTGAAGTAAAATCTGGAATAAAGGTGTGGGAGTAAAGTCAGATGATAAGCTAGACATGTTACAAAAAAACTTCTAATTTTTTTATAATTTTATTTATTTTTGGCTGTGCTGCATCTTTTCTGCTGTACTCGGGTTTATCTGGTTGAGGCGAGCAGGGGCTACTCTTTATTGCAGTGCTTCTCATTGCTGTGGCTTCTCTTGTGGAGCTTGGGCTCTAGGCATGCAGGCCTCAGTATTTGTGGCATAGAGGCACAGTAGTTGCAGCACTCGAGCTCTAGAGCTTGGGCTCGATAGTTGTGGTGCATCAGCTTTGTTACTCCATAGCAAGTGGGATCTTCCCAGACCAGGGATCGAACCCATGTACCCTGCATTAGCAGTCGGATTCTTATCCACTGCACCACCAGGGAAGCCTCTTTTATATTTTTTAAGAGTACCAATTTCCATGTTTTGTAACAGGGAATCAAACTCAGTGAACTGATTTTACCTCAACAATTACACCTGTGTTGTGTCTATAGAACTGTTCTTTTCCATCATTCCCAGTGTCTTGCAGGGTTACATGGAACAAGATATGACTCACTCTCTAGATCTGTAGGGATCCTTTGTTTCACACAGCAGGAATCCCCCTTGACTCCTGCCTGAATGTTTGGAAAACTGCAACAGTTCTCTGGACTCCCCCAGCCTGCAGGAAGGACTGATATTTATCAAGTCTGCTCTAAGCAGATGTCTGGCAAATTTCTTATTGATCCCAAGTGACCTAATGTGGAAAGTATTCTATGTTTCTTCCAAGTAAAGAAACTGGGGCACAGGGAAGTTGCTAAAAGTTGTTAGGTAAACTAGAAATCACAAAGGTGTATCTTGGGAACACAGCACAGTAGGCACTCAGAAGCCAATAAAACCTGGAGGACAGCAGGCCTGGGACCAGTGCAGCTGGGAGTGGGGTGGGTTGCAGGTCAGAGGTGAAGGGGTCAGCCAAGTCCTGGAATGTGGAAGCCAGCAGCCCAGCATGACCCTGGGCAGGAACCTCTGCGGGAGCCTCTTAGGCTGAGGAAAGGACAGGATGGGGGAAGGCAGGTCACCTCTGCAGTATGATGTGGGACCCTGACTTTGGAGAGTTTACGAAGCCTAAAAGTCTAGAGACTCCAGAAATCAAAAATTAGTGCTCTGGGTTTTCTGGGCATTTGGTGGAGGGGGATAAAAAATGGCATCCTCCAGGCCTTTGAGCACCTGACTGGGGACTACGCTGGTGAATGAAGCTCAGAGATACTCATGTTGAGAGACTCAAACTCAACTGTCACTTGTCTCCAAAGTCCAGGATTTTTCTGTTGTGGTCTGATATCTCTAGCTTCCTATTATTCAAAACCAAAGGGCTAGGGGGGACCCTAGCCCTTCCACTTGTCTTTGAATATGTGTTATTCTTTGACAACTGGCACCTACCCCCAGAAACAGCCTTCGATGAAGCTGGGAATATACTGGCATAAGTTACTTACGGCAGTTACTCACAATGCTATCATAAAATAGTACATGAAGTCATTATTTTAAAATGGGAAAGTTCCTTTGCTTACTCTGAGGTTCGTGAGGATTTTTAAATTTTGTTAAGAAGCTCAGTGTCCTTGTTGGATTGTCTGGCCATGTTTTATCTTTGTTCGTGAATAATAAATTAATACTGATCTGTTTCTCTGCTCTTCAACTCCTCCCAGAAAGCAAAGCAATAATAAAGGGGGTTTCCAAGTTGCAAGTGGTTGCCAAAATCAGCATCTTTTTCTTCCCTGGGAATCACGAAAAAGCAGCAATGAGAATTGAAATCAAAAACTTTTCCCACTTGGAAAGTTTGTTTTTAATTCTCTTTAAAAACGCTTGGATCAGAACAAGTAATCCAAGTTACAGAATTGTTAATAATAGAGGGGAAAAAAATCACATTTCAGAAACAAAGGGAGAGCCTGCGAGATACAGTCCAGAACAAATTCCTAGTGTAAATATTTGTATTGATATCAAATAAAGAACAAAGCAAATGCAATAAACATATGACACAGAGAATTTTTCTTTAAAAGAATAAATTATATAGAAGAAAAGAACTTTAAAAGGTAAAAGAGGAGAAATGAATGAGACATGAAATTTTCAAAAAGCAGAATATATATATCACAAAGTCTGCTTCCTTGAAAAGTGGAAAAGATAAATAACTAGCTTACCTAACTAAAAATAACAAAACAAGGGAGAAAATATCACTACTCAGAATAGGAAATTATAAAAGGGAAGCTGCAGAAACAGGCAAAATTGCATGCACCATAAGGGAATAATTGGCTCAACTCTCTGCAAATACATTTAAAAGCATGAATGAAGTAGAGACTGACTGTTCTAAAGAAATACAATTTGTAGAAACTAAACCTAGGAGACATAGAAAATCTAAACAGACTAATGATTATGCGAGAATTATAATAAAATTGGCAAAGAAATGCTACCCCCAAGTTCCCCGACGTCCCACCCAGGAAAGCACCCAGATGATTTCTCAGGGAAATCTCTCCAACCTTCAAGAAGCAAATAGTTCTCAGGTCACATAGATTAATCTGTCCAGCTTCATGGCCACATAACACGGTGAAGGTCATTGTTTCTTCTGTGTGTCTGACTGAACTACAGTGACCCCAGGCAGAGAATCTCAGCCCTCTCCCACCAGGACTCCAAAACTCAGACCGCAAAAGCAAAGTGTTAATTACTCAGTCGTGTCTGACTCTTTGCAACCCCATGGACTGTAGTCCACCAGGCTTCTCTGTCCACGGGATTTTTTCAGGCAAGATTACTGGAGTAGGTTGCCATTCCCTTCTCCAGGGGAACTTCCCCACCCAGGGATCGAATCCAGGTCTCCTGCATTGCAGGCAGATTCTTTATTGTCTGAGCCACCAGGGAAGCCCCCCAAACAGAGAAGCATCTTATTCCTTTAACTTCAATCTTGCAAATTCATGAAAACTGCTATATCACTTCCTTTCACTGATTCACTAGATATATATTCTGTGTTTACTCTATGTCAGGCATCCTTCCCAATGGAAGCAGCAATTAAAACATACAATGTTCCTGACCTCATGGAGTCTGTATTCTAGTGGAGGAGACAGACAGCAAGAATAACATAACACGGTGCATTAAATGAAAGTGTGATGGAGAAAAATGAAGCAGATGAAGTGCTGCCATGGTGGGTGGTCACAGAGGGATTCACTGATAAGATAATATCCAAGTTAAAATATGAGGGAGGTGAGTGAGTGAGCCTGGACATCTCAGAAAGAGCATTCAGGCAGAAGGGACAGCTAATAAAAATAAGTCCTAGTAGAGGATGTGCCTGACGTATTTGACAAACAGCAGAAAAGGCCACCAGGGCCGGAGGGCTTGGGGTTAGGAGGAGAGTTATAGCAGATGAATTTAGAATCTAGCAAGGCCAGATTATACAGAGCTTCAGAGGTGACCATCAAAATTTTTATTTTTATTCTGAGAGGCATGGGAAGACATGGGAGGTTTCTGAGCAATGGCTCTGATCTGACATTTGAGAGAAACAATCTGCCTGATGCAGAGGACAGAGACAGAGGCAGAGAGAATGGCAAGGAGACAGTCAGCCTCAACCCGGGAAGGAGATGATGGCGGCAGAGACCTACGTGGTTGCAATCACGGGGGTGACCTGGCTATGCCAAAAATCCTTTCAGAGTTGCAACAAGGTACAGGCATATGCTAGTGCTTAAGTATCATGACTGATGACACCCAATAGAGTTTTTGAGGTCAGTGGAAGACCTCAGTCAAGAACAATCGAAGCAAAATCAGTAGCATCTTTTATCCAAACAATATGAGAGAAGAGCAGAAAAAGTTATCTTAATAAAGCCCTAAATCCAATGAATGGAGATTGAGAATAATCTATTAGTGTACAAAGTCCAAAAATAAAATTAAACTTGATCAAATTGGTCATTGTGCTTATTGCCTGTATTTGAACAATGCAGCTCCTTTTTTTCTGAATTTAAGCCCATAAACTATTTTAAAACTCATGCCAGCTATTTCCAGAATGCAGAAGTACTTAAAGGTCATGGTTATTACTCAGCAGAGTTATTGAGGGTCCAGCGGGTAAGAAAGAACAAATAGTTTCCCAGTTAAGGGTATTAGAGGCATGTGGTTCTCTGTAGGCTGAGAAGAGTGGTGTTCGAGATATAATTCATGATTGAAGTTTGAAAGATGTCCTGCTGCTTACCAAGTCATAGAATGAGGGAAAGGGCATGAAGCAGAAACCCAATCCATCCGACCCCCTTGGATAAACCCACTGAAATAGTGCAGAACATCAGTTTTTAAACACCTTTCTGAAGATAATAAGAAACATATAGCCCTTCATTACCAAGACGCACTGAAGACAATGACACGGGCTCCCTGTGGACTGACTCTGCTGGTATGCTCAGTACCACATGCCTAGTTGGGTGCCTGGCACACAGCACATGCTCAGTAAAGATTTGTTTGAGTGAATAAACAAAGGAATAAATAGCTGAATCTTCTTTGACATCATTCAATCCCTTTATGGAATCAACATTACAAGAAAAAAGCAACTTCCGATTTTTATAACCCTCAGACCCTGAGGGCAGGCAGACCTGGCTTCACTGCCCACTGTGTTACTGCATGCTATCCAAGCCTGGTCAGCTTCTCTTGCCTCTCAGCAACTGTTTCCTCATCTGCAAAATCAGGATAATAATACCAAACTCCTGGGCTTGTTGTGAGGATTAACTAAAGTAATGTTCAAAAAGGATACAACATACTGCCTCATAGTTATTAGATACTATTATCATCACTAAAATGGCATTAAAATCACTATAAGAAATTTCACAGAGATGACATCTTGTAGATAAACGTAAAATTTTTTTCTTTTGTTACAAATTATTTCAAACATACACAAAAGTACAGAGTATAATGAACTGCCTTGTACCCAGAACCCAGTTTCAATAGTTATCAGTTCATTGCTGGTCACCCCCCTTCCCCAACCGCTTGGATTATTTTGAAGCAAATCCCAGACATTATGTCATGTCATCTGTGATACTTCAATGTGTATTTCTAAAATAATAACTAAAATCCCATATCATTCCTAAAAATAATGAATAAAGATTCCTTAATTTGATGAATTTTTGGTCAGCTGGAAGCCACAGGAGAAAAGAGAATCAGGTCTGTCCAAGGCAGGGCTTTAGGCAAGTTCTCTCCAGATCCAACACAGTAGAGGCATCCATGGTCACTGTCGAGGTGGTCTCTTCCTGCTAAGGGGCTGGTGGCTGGGAGTGGGGGATTTGGGAGGGGAAGGAACAAGTTTGCAGCCAGCATTTCATGCCTGAAGCCGAATAAAGCAGGGGTCTCCCATTGTCTGTAAGTTTCTTACTTCCCAAAGCAGATCTCATTTGATTTGAAATAATTCTATACAAATTCCTCTGCTTTCCAATTGGTGGTATTTTAATTGTATCTTTTCATTAACTTGAGGCATGGTTGGCAGTGTCGGCTCTTATGCAGACTGTGATCTGAGACAATCAGACAGCTCATCTAAGGGTGACAAGATGAGTTCCGTTTCTGAAATTTAACAAAGCACAGACATTCACACATATTTGAGCAAATTTGGTTCTTAGTATATTCTCTGCTCTCCTCCAACCTTCTCCCCCCACCCCATTTTCCCCTTATTTGTTCCTACAAAAAGTCATTACAGTGGAAAACCCAATTTCCTTCTCTGCTTCTCTACTTATTAAACCTTGAATTCATTTCTTTTTTTTTCTTAACTGGAAGTTGGAGCAATTTGGTTGCTCTAAAACATGAATTATTGGCATTAAAGATATTGAACATCAATGGTTCAAACCTAAATCACTATTCCCCACTTGAAACCAAGGTGAATAAAAAGTCTAGCGTTCAGTGGTGAATTATGAGCAAGGAAATGAAGGATGATGCTGAAAACGCTAAGGGACAAAGATCCCTCAGAAAGTATTCATACAAAGGGTACCTGAGATAGGTTGCTGTTTCTTCTTTGAAAGCCTAAGTCAACTTAGAAGCAGTGGAAACTTCACCTGGAGGAGGTAAGGAGTTTGGATTCAGAAGTCTGACCCTGCCAGAAAGTGCTGGAAAACCCAGCATTGTCTCCACAAAGCCCCCCATCCTGCTTAGGAACTGTGCCTACTTCCCCCATTAAAACTCATCTTAAGGTAAGTAGGGACAATGTCTATGTTATTTGCTGCTTCATCCTTGATGCTGAGAACAATGCCTATCTCATGGTAGGGCAGAAACTATGTTATTGAGTCAAGTATTTACTTACTTATTACTTAAATAATTATTAATTAATGGATACTGCTCAGCAGCCATCACTATTGCCGACTAAAGGGGTTATTCCACCAAGAGCTTGAAAGTTCAACTACCCCAAAGGAAAAAGAAACCAGCATGTATTTCTTCTTTTACCCCAAAAGCCTCTTTAAAAGAAAATCTTTGAGTTTCTTGTGCTTTAATGTATAATCTTAGTGTTGCTAAAAACATGTAATAAAAAAAAAAGTTTGGTAAGAAAACTGATGTAGTGAATCATGGGCAAAGAACAGATGACCTAGTTTGATTAGATTTCCAAGAAGATATGATGAAGATTTAACGTAGTTCAAAATGATTGTCCTTGGTCTTCCTCCTTTTAAGGATTTACTTGGTTTGTTGGGCTCAAAATCTTTATCAGCTAGATTGCTGGAAATGGAGAGTGCAGATGGAAAAGGAAGAGGCAAGAGCTGCATGGGGCCCAGGGCGCTATGGACTGGGACGGCCGCAGAGGGTGGGAGAGAGCCCTGCAGAGAGGCCAGGCAGGTGGAGGGGATGAGGTCTACACCGAGGAGGTTACTCGAGGAGCTCCCATGAAGGGAGGAAAAGGAAAAATTAGCCAGAGACCCCACCTGCTTGAACCACTGCCAGGGACCCTGATTACTGCAACTGCCAAGCCCGTTACTCAGAGTCACTGGCAGCCCCTCTGCCCCCTCTGCCAGATGCCATTTAGGCCTCCTCTGCTCACCTGCCAGAACCTGGCATAATTCCTCACCCTGCCTGCCCCCCGGCCCACCAACCCTCAGTGTTCTGCCTTTTCTCAGCTAGCAAAGCTCCCAAGAAAAACAAGCTTCCACATTAAAGTGACTTAACTGACAATATTTTTGAAATGATTCTTAATACTTAGTCCTCTCAAGTGATAATACACGAACAGGATGAAATTGTATTTACTTCAAGAAGCATGGTTAAAACCAAAAGGGGATCTTCGAGCGAGAGGATTCTGGTTTCCTCTCTTGTCCAGCGCTGTCGTCTCATAAAGGTGAACTCTGGCCACCCGACCAGTCACACTCGCAACCATGACGCCGAAATGTTGCTTTCTAGGCTTCCTCCTCAGTGTCCTCCTGCCTGGTGTGGTAGGTAAGTGCTTCCTTTCTTCTTAATTTCTCACAGTGTTGTCATCAGAGTCTGCTCCAGGGGACCATTAGACATAGCAGTGGCACTTTTCTGGGCTTTGGAAAAATTTCAGCTCTCTCCTGTCACATATTGGTCAGAACAGACATGGGGTCAGTTTCTCAGTGTGTTGTTGCTCCAGTCGTGTCTGACTCTTTGTGACCCTATGGACTGTAGCCCCCCAGGCTCCTCTGTCCATGGGGATTCTCCAAGCAAGAATATTGGAGTGGGTTGCCATGCCCTCCTCCAGGGGATCTTCCTGACCCAGGGAGCAAACCCATGTCTCTTGCGTCTCCTGCGTTGGCAGGCAGGTTCTTTGCCACTGGCACCTCCTGGGAAGCCCAGTTTCCCTCTATAGCCTGGATAAATACATGCAGACTTCATGAGTAGCTACTAAAGAGGAGGCACTCTAGGGTCCAAAAAACTCCACAGGACAAATACACACCCTTCTGGGTCTCCTTAGCATTTCTTTCAACTTCAAGGGACAAGCAGAGCTCCTAAACCAGACTGCCTGAATCTGGATTTCAACTCTGTCTCTTTATTATCTAGAAAAACTGGGCTGATTGGCTTAAACCTCCTCTGCCCCGATTACTCCATCTGTAGAATGGGGATTGTAGGTCACTGTAAGGATTAAATGAGTTAATAATATATGCCAAGTGTTTAGCACCATGCCTAGCATAGAATAGATCATAAACAACATGTGAGAATTTGCTGTTGGCATTCATGGAGAATTCTTCAAGAGCAGAGAGCATCTTGTCACCCCAGCTTACCTCTGAGCAAAACCATGAGGGCCCCCAGTTAACAGATGTGTACCTTCCAGTGTAAGTGGCTCAAGTAACTTTCCCAGCATTCTACACTTGCCCAGTGACTGATAATTTAAACACAACAAGCCTCCATTTCCCAGAAATGTGTGGATTTGGGAAGACTATGCCTTTGGTCTTTGGTCATACCAAGGATTCAATTAAAAGAATATGACAGGAATTCAAGTGCCACCAAAATGACCTTGGTGCTACATCTTACCAACCCTAGGCAAATCACACAACTTCTTTAGACCTTGGTTTTCCCATCTGTAAAACGTCCTAATGAAAGTACCTACCTTATTAGGTGGTTGTAAGAATGAAAAAAGAGATGAAGTTTTGAGCACAGTGCCTGATAGATGTTTAATGTTCAAAATATGTTTTATGAACACCAGCCAGGAAGAGGAGGAAGAGGGCAAAAAGGAGGAATATCTTTGACTTCTCACTGTTCTGCTTCCTCCATTGGCTCCTGTCCCCCCAGGCTTTGCTCTTGGTTTGCTGTGGCCGCTGAGAGGCAGGCTCTGGAGCCAGACAGCATTGGTATAAAATCAGCCTCACTGTCTGCCACTTTGCCAGCTCTTTTACCTCCCCAAGGCTTGGATTTTGGTCTGTAAGAGAAAGACCATAATATTATCCTTTTCATAGGTGAGCTGGGCGGATTCTTGCAGGTAAAAGACCTGCGGTGTTTTGCAGAGGGCTTGTTATTTTCTTTGATGGTGCCTACCAACGGTGTTACAGAAATGAGAGAAGAAGCCTGAAGACAGACGAGATAAAGGACACTGGACCATTTGTCTTCAGGATAGCAGATCAACTGTAGGCAGGATCTTTAGGAAACTGTGCCTATCACTTCCTATCAACTCCTGAAAACTTTCAAAGTTTTTATGTGCTAAATATGATTGATCCGATAGTGACTTGCCTGAGCGAAACCAATCATGGCATTTGACTCTTTCCAAGTGATATGTTCTTGTACTTTGGACGAAAGGAAGTCCAAAAAAGTAAAAAATAAACAGAAACCAAATAACAGCAGTTTGGTTGGTAAAAATAAATACCTAAGGAAACAGCCTTATTCATTGGAGAATAACACGTTTTATTTATTTACTTACTTTTGGCTGTGCTGGGTCTGCCTCGCTGCCTGCAGGCTTTCTCTAGTTGCGGTGAGCAGGGGCCGCAGTCTAGTTGCAGTTCGTGGGCTTCTCACTGTGATGGCTTCTTTTGTTGTGGGGCACGGGCTCTAGGGTACGCGGGTTCAGTAGTTGTGCACTGCCTCACAGCATGTGGCATCTTCCCAGGTCAGGGATCAAACCTGTGTCCCGTGCATTGGCTGGGGGATTCTTAACCACTGGACCACCAGGGAAGCCCCGAGAATAACAAGTTTCGAAAGTTCAGGGAAGAGATCATAGGCATCAGAATATTCGCTTCCCTTTGAATGATATTTGAGCAAAGACTTGAAGGGGGTGAAGAAATGAGGCTTGTGGAAATCCAGAGAAGAGTATTTAAGGAAAAGGAAAGGGCCAATACAGAGACCTCAGATGGGGCCACCCCCGGCATGGTAGAGCAGGAGAAAGGAGGACACTCTGGAGAAGCCAGGGGGCAAGTGATAGAAGATGAGGAAGAGACAGGCAGGGGAGACATGCTTCCTGACTCCTGCTTCTGCCTATCTCCTATCCTTCAGCAGAAACGTTGGGCCTGTCAGGAAGGCAAACCTTTAATTCTGCCTCTTTTACGTTTTCATCTGGTACTCTCTTCTTTTTTATTTAATTTGCTTACACAATGTTACATGACAAATTTATCCAGTAAAAAAGTCAACTAGGACTCTAGCAAAAGAAAAACAGTTTATTAATGCATACATAGCATATCACTAGTGAGGAACTTAAATGAAGATGAACTCAAAATGGCGTCTTAAAATCCCAGCTTCTGTAGCATCTTCAACAAAGAATGATATACCTGTGGAAATATGACAGGACAAAGGAGAACAGTTCTAGGCTTCCAAAGGTGGCAATCTGTGGGAAAGTAAATACGAGGAAACTAATGGAGTCAGTTTCATTTGCAGATTCATCTAGTGTTTTCTTTGGGCTGGTAAGAGTCTGTCTGTAAAAGAAGAATTTATATGCCGGCTTCCCTGGTGGCTCAGAGGGTAAAGAATCCACCTGTAATGCAGGAGACCTGGGTTCAATCCCTGGGTTGGGAAGATCCCCTGGAGGAGGGCATGGCAACCCACTCCAGTATTCTCGCCTGGAGAATTCCATGGACAAAGGAGCCTGGCAGGCTACAGTCAGGGGTCACAAAGAGTTGGATATGACTGAGTGACAGCAAATCATAGCATTTAGGCAGAAAAGCAGGGGATCAGGAAAGTTTTTACTGCATTTGCTGCTTCTCAATTGCCTTCAGCTCAAAATAATTTTTATGTCAAAGAGACATTTCTGGGGGTGATATATTCTGGTTTCCTTCAGACTCCAGAAAAAAAATTGTCAAAGATCTTTTACCTCCAGCGGACTAAAGGCTGGTGAGACTGAGCTTTCACATTCCATTAATTGAGCAAGAAATCACAAACTGTGCCAGTGTGAAATTATGCCCATTCCTGTCATGACCCCTGATGAGACTCCTCTCAGGGAAGTTCCTGGCATGGGCAGTCTCCCTCCATAGCTTAGACCAGTCACCTGAACAATTATTTTCGGGCACTTGGAGCCAGGATGCAGGCAGGTAAGAGGATCTACTCCTGAGTACATGGAATAAAGTCAGGTCAACTAGACAGGCAGAGGACAATGAGGCAGGACCTGGAGATGGAGGAAAAACCAGAGAAAGGAGGAATGAGTGCTAGGGTGAGGTCCTGGAGGCTGAACTGATCCCAGGCGAAACCTTGAGGAGTGGTAATACAAGACCTCCTAGGAAGATGAGCATCTCAGTCATTATATTTCATCACCACCAGGAACAGATCAAGACAGTATCTTCTCACTCTCTTACTTCCTCTCCAGTTTAGGAGTGATGTGGGAGATTATCACATATGTTTTTACAGTCTGGATCACAACTGTTTTGAGACTTTAGCATGCATCAAAATCCATCACATCAAAGATCCAAAATGTTGATTTCTGGGCTCCATGTCTACCACCTGCTCTTAGAGCAACTATTTCAAAGAATCCCAATGGAGATATTACTACACTGAAACTTATGGCTAATGACAATGGTGCTTGTATCAATGTTCAGTTTTGTCTCTCTTCTTATTATTTTAGAAACTCAGCCAGCCAACGAGTCTCTGAAACCTCAACGAGTCCATTTTCAATCCCGAAATTTTCACAACATTTTGCGCTGGCAGCCTGGACAGGCTTGTCTTGGGAACAACAGTATCTATTTTGTGCAGTATAAAATGTAAGTCATCTGAGTGTCCTCCAGCTAGTAGATGGCTGCTGAGATTCCATGTCCTAGAATGCGATGGCATGTCAGGATCTGAGCTTTGGCAGTTTCAGAAGGGTTGAGAAGAAGCAGAGATTGGGGCAGAAGAGTGTCTCCCCTGAAGGTGACACAAAATGCATGATGACGTGAAGTCTGTGGAGGGAGGTACTTCATCCCTAGGAGACCCCACTGAGGCCTTATAGGCTCAGCCTTCAGCTTCACAATAGACTCTTACTATTCATTTGTCCACTGAGTGCTAGAAGCGACTTGTTTAGCATATAATAAGTACTCAATCTCAATTAAACTGCTGCTATTGATAGTTGAAAAAGAAGTTGTGGGACACAGGGAAGTGAGTGTGTAAAGTATATTTTCAATTAAAAGTCTTTTTAAGTTTAGAGTGAGTTTGCTATTTAGAAAAGTCCTTTTAAAACTGAATGCCTCTTGAAAGCATGAACGCAAATTGGAACATACCACGGCATGTTCCTCTTTCATGATCTTCAGGCTAATTCTAATGGATCAATGCAAAAACTCAGATATAATCTACTCCTTTCCTGGATCAAGGCCTGGGAACAGAAGTTTCAGATTTGCAGATGGCAGATTTTCCCCTTCACACATCTTGTTCTGGACACGGTGGGGCGGCGGAGGACACGGTGGGGCGGTGGAGTACAAGGTGGGAGTTAAGGCTCTTCTCTTTCATAGATTGAGATGCTAGTTGAACATGAGGCAGGCAATATTACTGTTTAGCTTTTATGGTTTTCTATTAGAAATTCAGAAGATCAGATGCAGAAGATTTATGGCAGTTTTTATGCCATAAATTCATTCCTGTCTCTCTAGCATGGGATAGATTCAAGGTCAAATTTTTCCATTAATCAATCTAACTTCAGAAGGACTATCTCCAAAAGTTTCTCAGTCTTGGTGGGTTTTTTCAACATGTTTTGTGGAGCAATTATAAACTTTATGAATCTTTATGATAAAAATTTCTCCACTTCTAAAATAGACTTGTGCATCTATTTTGGAAATGCTCCTTGCATATAGGAAGTGGGGATCGATGATCTTTTTATGCTTCCCCTTTAGGCAGTATAAACATGTCCAAAATGAGCCTATTTGTGGTTCAATATAAACAGTGGATTAGAAGTTGTTTTACCATGAAATTAATGAAGATTAGACTTTAGGGCCCCACGGAAGAATTTCATAGTTCTAATTCTTTTTCTTAAATAGAGCTCCCAGACTTGTATAAAGTTCAGAATATCTGGATCCCTTCCTACCTATGTGGTATTTTCAGTAGCACGATGCAGATTTATATTTTTGAAATGTTTTGCTTTGGGTCTATCCAATTCTCGTGGATATACTGTTAGATATCTCATAGATATACTTGAAAGGTTGTTGTTGAATCACTCGAATACACCGGGATTCTTGGCCCCCGGAGGAGAATTCAATCCAGGGCCAGAGACGAGGCTTGATCGCTCAGAGCTTTTGTGTAATAAAGTTTTATTAAAGTATAAAGGAGATAGAGAAAGCTTCTGACATAGACATCAGAAGGGAGGAGAAAGAGTACCCCCCTGGTAGTCTTCAGCTGGATGCTGTATAGTCACTAGCAGTCTGTTAATGAAAGAAAGGAATGTCTTAAAATTCAGAATGGCACCAGGCCCCTCACCCATAAGATGCATTTTGGGATAATCTTGGCACCAAATGGTTTATCCTGGGCCATAAAATGATTAACTTGAATCTTGAAGAAGGGCAGACCACCATACAAATAGTTTCATTTACATAGATTAGGGGAACAATATCCATACTGGTTTGTCATGTAGGTTCTGGGCCAAGAGGCAGAACCGACTTGGAGACAGAGTTTGGGGTAAAGGCATAGTACATTAGCATAGCTTAAGACGAATATTTCCATAAGAAAAAGGCATTGGTTATCTCTAGGCTCAAGAATAGCTAACTTCAGGAAACCGGGTGTCATTATGGCAACACAGTATTTTAAGAGAAACCTCCCTTTAAATTTGTATAGAGAAGGAAAAAATATTGCTAGTTTGTTTCCTCCTGCCGCTTAAGAGAGATAAAAATGTTTGACACTTGCACGCTATTTCCTCCATTTGGAGACCCCTGGCCTTCCTGCCTGTTACCCTCTCATACTCATAGATATATATTCCCTTTGGAATAGGACAAAAGATGATATATTACACCAAAAAAAGAAGCCAGTCATTACAGTTAAATTTAGCTAGCAAAGACAATGTCTCATCAATAAATAAGAGTTCAGTTCAGTTCAGTTGCTCAGTCGTGTCCGACTCTTTGTGACCCCATGAATTGCAGCACGCCAGGCCTCTCCGTCCATCACCAACTCCTGGAATTCACCCAAACTCATGTCCATCGAGTCGGTGATGCTATCCAGCCATCTCATCCTCTGTCATCCCCTTCTCCTCCTGCCCTCAATCCCTCCGAGCATCAGAGTCTTTTCCAATGAGTCAACTCTTCACATGAGGTGGCCAAAGTATTGGAGTTTCAGCTTTAGCATCAGTCCTTCCAATGAATACCCGGGACTGATCTCCTTTAGGATGGACTGGTTGGATCTCCTTGCAGTCCAAGGGACTCTAAATAGTCTTCTCCAACACCACAGTTCAAGAGCATCAATTCTTCGGCGCTCAGCTTTCTTCACAGTCCAACTCTCACATCCAAACATGACCACTGGAAAAACCATAGCCTTGACTAGACAGACCTCTGTTGGCAAAGGAATGTCTCTGCTTTTTAATATGCTGTCTAGGTTGGTCATAACTTTCCTTCCAAGGAGTAACCGTCTTTTAATTTCATGGCTGCAATCACCATCTGCAGTTAGAAAACATTAAATTGTGTTCAATATATGTTATTGGTTCTGCCCATATGGTATCTTTTGATATAATGAAACTATTGTCAACATATAGTTTGCAGAGAACAAATACCATGAATGTTCCTCCTTATATGACTATAGAATTATATTTCAAGTCCTTCAGCAAATACTTTGGGGGCTTTTCTCCCCAGCATCTAATCCCTCCTCTGTTCCCACCATCACCTTATTGCGTTTTCTCTTATCTGTGACTGGTAATCTTCCCTTTTGCTGTTACACCATCCCAGAGTGTTAGGCTGAATCACTGTATCTGGCTCTTTGACTCATTATGTTCTCTTCTTGGGTTCTCCTCCCTCTCTCCCAGCCTCTAATTGCAAAACTCCTTAGCTAACCCTCACTACCACCCCTGATCAGTTGTCAAAAAAAGAGATTGACCCTAGGTGTTGGGTAAACATCACCTGAGATGAAAAGTGGTAGCAACTTCTCAGAACCAGCCGCATTACTCAACAGCAGGCTGATGAGAAGTGAGGAAAACCACAAAGCCCTGAAACCCCAGGAGCCTGAAGGACGTAGTCAAAAATGGAAGTTGGTTCAGACACCAGAAGAAAAACTTGCTTAAGTACTAAAGATCCAAAAACCCTTATGCTAGGGATATAGAAGATTATCAGGCTTGAATTTATCTTTCAACAAGATAGCATTTTTATTAACAAAAAGAAAAAAACATTTAAAGATACTTAAGAACAACTGTCAACTTTCACAGGGGTGCTGATGATATTGGAGGACAAATGCCAACCAGTCTGAAAACTGAATAGACTGAAAAAAAACTGAAGACTCCTCCAGTGGAATAAAGGAACTCAGATTTTGTCTTTTTCTGTCTCTAGGTATGGAGAGAGACAGTGGAAAAATAAAGAGACCTGCTGGGGGATTCGAGAGTTCTTCTGTGACCTTACCAATGAAACATCAGATATATGGGAACCTTATTATGGGAGAGTGAAGACAGCTCTGGCTGGGATCCACTCAGGCTGGACCATGACACAGCGGTTCATTCCATGGTGGGAAAGTGAGTTCCATGGCATTTCTTTGCATTTGCTTTCCCTGACCTTCAGTAGCCCTCACAGAGCCTGGCTAGCTAGCTACCAGGCCCTGGGCTTTGCTGAGGTGCACACCATCATCTCATTTGATCTCATTCTCAGAACAACTCTAGCAGATGGGTTTTACTGTTCTCATTTAACCGTCCAGAAAATCAAGGGACAGACTCTTTGGAAGTAGCCCAGGTCTCACAGCCTGTATAAGCCAAGTCAGGATTCAAAATGGGCTGCCTCTGATTACGAAGCTGACACTCCATCCTGCTGCCAGGATGTTGCCATCTAGAAAAAAAAGTATTTTTATATAGCAGAAAGGGTTCATATTGCCCTTCCTAAGCATGAGGGTTACGTTCTTAAAAATACACTTTAGACAATTTTTCTATTGAGAAAAGTAAGGTTTTTAGTTACCTCTCCAAAACAGGAGATCCAAAATACTCTCTAGTATCCAATTCTCAATAATGTTTGTTCTCCTTCTAATTTAGTCATAATCTCAGAATAATGTATTATAACTTATGATGAAAGTTATTTAAAAAACTAACAGACTTCATATAAAATAGTAGACAAAATGTATGAGAAAAATGTGTCTAAAGTGTATGTACAAAGATATGCATAACAGAACAAGAACAAAAATATAGATATTATAGTCCTCACAATGCAACTAATCATGAATCTATAGTTAATATTTATAACGTCTCCTCTCATGATTAACTCAACATTTGCTTTCTTTTCAGCCAGCACCTCAGCCTTTCATTTTTCAGGAGTTTGTGTCCTTTTGATCTTTCCTCTATTAGTTTAACATAGCCTACATTAATTTTTATCTCTGAAAACAGGAGTTCTAAGAAGCACCTCTGAGGATGCCTAGCGTATTTGACCCCAATGTATTTATAACAGCTCTATTTCACTTTGATAATTGGAACCAGTCATCCTAGACAACACAAGGACCTCTCTTCCTCCTTGTTGGTTAAATGGCGTAAAAATCTCCCAACCATAATGAAGAAGCCTTAACTTCCCATTCTTGGAAACTATTGTTATAACCCAGAAGAAGGAAAGGATCAAGTGTATGGGAAACAAACCATTTGATGAATCATCCGCTGTGTTTAAAAGTGAGAATTGCCCCTCCATCTTTTACTTCCTGTATCTTAGACCAGTGAATTCTGTCCATGGAAGAAATAGCACCATTTATTGGTCATATTTCATATGAATAGAATCACATAATATGTGATCTTTTGTGATTGGCTTTTTTCATTTAGCATTTAATGTTTTCGAGATTCATTAATGTTGTAATGTGTATCAGTATTTCATTCCTTCTTGCTGCCGAAAAGCATTGCAGTACCTGAATGCACTGCATTTGTTTATACTTTCCTCAGTTGCTGCATGTTTGTTTATTTCCACCTTTACACTACTATGAATAGAGTACCTGTGAACACTCATATACAAGTTTTTGGGTTGATATGTTTTAATTCTCTTGGGTACATACCTGGAAGTGGAATCACTTGGTCACCTTATAACTCTGTTTAATCATTTGAGGAAATGCTGCATTGTTTTCCAGAGCAGATGCACCATTTTCCACTCCAATCAGCAGAGTATGAGGGTTCCTATTTCTCCACATCCTCAGCACCACTATCTGCTCTTTGATTATAGCAGTCCTAGTGGATATGAAGTGGTCTCTCATGTGATTTTGATTTGCATTTCCCTGACGATTAGTGATACAGAGCATCTTTTCATGTGTTTATTGGACTTCGGCATATGTCCCTTGGAGAACTGTCTATTCAGACCCTTTGCCCATTTTGAAATTGAATGCTTTGTTTTTAATCACTGAGTTTGAAGTTTTTTTATGTACTATGGACAACAATATCTTATCAGATATGTGATTTTCAAGTATGTTCTCCCATTATGTGTTTTGTCTTTGAGCTTTCTAGATGGTGTCATTTGAAGCCCCAAGTATTTAACTCTGATAAAGTCCAGTCTACTTATTTTTACTCTGGTTGCTCATGATTTTGGCATTATATCTCAGAATCCTTTGCCAAATCTAAGGCTATGAAGATTTATCCTAAGTTTTCTTCTAAGAATTTTATTGTTTAGCTCTACATTTAAATCTTTGATCCATTCTGTATTCACACAGTAGTATTCTGAGTCCCCAAGGATTACCATCAACTCAGAATCATGGACCAGTATTTCTATGATCTGTTGGATCACAGAAAAAGCAAAAGAGTTCCAGAAAAACATCTCTTTCTGCTTCATTGACTATGCTAAAGCCTTTGACTGTGTGGATCAAAACAAACTGTGGAAAATTCTTAAAGAAATGGGAATATCAGACCACCTAACATGCCTCCGGTGAAACATATATGCAGGTTGAGAAGCAACAGCTAGAACTGGACATGGAACAATGGACTTGTTCAAAATTGGGAAAGGAGTACATCAAGGCTGTATATTGTCACCCTGCTTATTTAACTTACATGCAGAGTACATCATGAGAAATGCTGGGCCAGATGAAGCACAAGCTGGAATCAAGATTGCCTGGAGAAATATCAATAACCTCAGATATGCAGATGACACCACCCTATGGCAGAAATCAAAGAATAACTAAAGAGCCCCTTGATGGAGGTGAAAGAGGAGAGTGAAAAAGCTGGCTTAAAACTTAAACATTTGAAAAACTAAGATCATGGCACCCAGTCCCATCACTTCATGGCAAATAGATGGGAAAACAATGGAAATAGTGACAGACTTTATTTTCTTGGGCTCCAAAATCACTGCAGATAGCAATTTGCAGCCATGAAATGAAAAGACACTAGCTCCTTGGAAGAAAAGCTATGACCAACTGAGATAGCATATTAAAAAGCAGAGACATTACTTTGCTTACAAAGGTCCATATAGTCAAAGCTATGGTTTTTACAGTAGTCATTATGAATGTGAGCGTTGGATCATAGAGAAGGTTGAGTGCTGAAGAATTGATGCTTTTGAACTGTGGTGTTGAAGAAGACACTTGAGAGTCCCTCGGACTGCAAGGAGATCAAACCAGTCAATCCTAAAGAAATGTCTTGAATATTCATTGGAAGGACTAATGCTGAGGCTGAAGCTCCAATACTTTGGCCACCTGTTGCAAAGAACCAACTCATTGGGAAAGAACTGAGGCTGGGAAAGATTGAGGGTGGGAGGAGAATGGAGCAACAGAAGATGGGATGGTTGGATGGCATCACTGACTCAGTGGACATGAGTTAGAGCAAACTCTGGGAGATCATGAAGCACAGGGAAACCTGGTGTGCTGCAGTCCATGGGGTTGCAAAGATTCAGACACAACTGAGCGACTGAACAACAGCAACTGCCAAAGAGGTGCCCAGTGCTGTGAGAGCCTGGTTAAGGAGGGACCTGATCAGGGATGTCAGGAAAAACATCTCTGAGGAAATGACACTTGAGCTGATAGCTGAAGATGCATATGAATTTGAGCAAACTCCAAGGGTAGTGGAGGAAGAGGAGCCTCTTGTGCTGCAGTCCATGGGGTCGCAAAGCGTCAGACACAACTTAGCTACTGAACAACACCAACTGCAAAGAAGGTAGTGCATCCCAGGGGTTGGCAAATGCCCTTTTTGCAGGAAGAAGCATGGCAAATACAAGAGACTGAAAGACAACCGTATGGTTAAGAAGAGTAGGCAGAAGGGAGCAGAAAATGAGGCAGGGCTGGAGCAGTAGGCCATCAATGAGATATTGCTTTGGAGTAATCATTTTCTCCAGAAAAATATAATTTAAATCAAGGGGTCACATGATCAGACTTGGGTATTAAAAAGATCACTTTGGGTATATTGGAAAGTTACATATCAGAAAACAAAAAACAAATAGGATACGGGTAAGTGAGGTAGACTCCTGAAATATAAGATAGAATTTGGCTTGAATTAGGGTAATGAAAAGGGCTACAGAAAATTTATTGTTGGAGGGACATTTGGTAGGAAAAATTGTCAGGGCTTGGTGATAGACTGGATATAATGTTAAGGGAGAAGGATATGTGAAAGAGGACTTCTAAGTTTCTGGCTGGCATAATTAGATGAATCACTGAGATGTTTTTCATGGGATTTGATGGGAAAAGACCAGTTTAATGGGGGTTCAAAGTAGCTATGATTGTTGAGTTCAATTTTTATTGTATTGAGTTTAAGATACTTTTCAGACACCCAAGGATAATATCTGTACAGATCCAGGACTCTGTTAGAGACACACATTTGTGAGTCATTTGCCTACGGTACAAAGGGTATTGATACAATTTGCTCACATGCACGCTTAATCGTGTCAGATTCTTTGTGACCCTTTGGACTATTGCCTGCCAGGCTCCTCTGTCCATGGGATTCTCCAGGCAGGAATACTGGAATGGGTTGCCATTTCCTCCTCCAGGGGACCTTCCTGACCCAGGTAAAGAACTGGCATCTCCTGCACCGCAGGCACATTCTTTACCTGCTGAGCCATCGGGGAAGCCTGATAGGACTGAGACAGAGTGTTGAGTGTTGAGTAAGACCAGGTGTTGAGAGAACCCCAACAAAAGATGCCTGAGTAGGGAGGATAAATCTTAAAAGGAGACTGAAAAGAAATAGCCAAAGATGTAGGAGGAAATCAGGGGACTGCTTTATTTGTGAATATCTCGAGGAGAGAGAAGTCAATGAATAAAACAGTGCTATGAGGTCAAGTAATCTTAAATTGGCCATTGTAACACAATCACAGTCCAGTGAAACGGCTGATAATGGTCTCTGAGTCACAGAGTCCTCCGTCATAGATCACAGATCAGGAGCCCTTATGAAGTCTGTAGTCAGGTTCACTGGTGTTTCTAGGCCAATGCTTGAAATTATGTGCTTCATCTGTATTTAGGATCAAATAACACATTAAACATCCAGACTCTAAAATAATGAGTCACTACATTCAAAGGACGAGGTCTGTATGCATATGATTAAAGGAAAATTCTTCAACAGTCATAACTTGGGCCAGAAATAACAAAATTACTAGGAGAAAATCAGTTATGCATATCGTGCTATGCTATGCTTAGTCACTCAGTCATGTCTGACTCTTTGTGACCACATGTACTGTAGCCCACCCAGCTCCTCTGCCATGGGGATTCTCTAGGCAAGAATACTGGAGTGGGTTGCCATGCCCTCCTCCAGGGGATCTTCCCAAACTAGGGATCAAGTCCAGATCTCCCACACTGCAGGCAGATTCTTTACAGTCTGAAACACCAGGGAAGCCCATAAATACTGGAGTGGGTAGTCTATCCCTTCTCCAGGGGATCTTCCCAACCTAGGAATTGAACCGGGGTCTCCTGCATTGCAGGCGGATTCTTTACCAGCTGAGCTACCAGGAAGCCCTATACATATCATACTGGCCTACAAAACTGACTCATGCTTCTCATCTTTCAAGTGATAGGCAGGAGGTCTATGGTCACCAGAATTCGGAGCATGAAAACCATAAACAAAATTAAATATCAACCACTTTGCATGATTAAAATGTAAACAAACAAGAATTCCTTCTTCAAGCAATCGGGCAAAGTTTCCAACATAGTTGAAAAGTGAATTAACATTTTTTTTGGTTACAAATTAAAATGAATCCCCCTTTTCTAAGAGGCTTAGAAATTCTGAATATATTATACCACATTCTCTTAACTCTGTAGACGAAAGGGAAAGAAAAGGAAGGAAATCCCCAGGTGCCAAAACAAAGAAGCTAGAAACCAGAGAAGAAACAAAGTGAAGTTCCACTGCCCTGAGGACATTTGCCCAATTTAGTAACTAGCAGTAACTGGACCCTGGGAGGGGAAACAGCCCTTCCCTGAACAGAAGACAATGTCATAGCCAGCACAGCGTGGGGAGTGTACTTCCAAAATATCTAGCCCCCACATAGGGCTACACTCTCAATAAAAGTGCAGGAAAAAGCCCTTTAGAGAAACAAAGAAAGGTGTACAGTTTCAGTCTTGACTGTTAGGAATCAAATGTTTCCTAAATTCAGAACATTTTGAGATTCAAATACATACAACCTTCATGTTCCAGAAAATACCACTTTGAGGCTGTACCACGCTGATGGTGCCATGGGATACCTTGCAGAAGCAAATGCTCAGACCCAAGTTCAGAAGCAGCACTACCGAGATGAGGTCATGTGATCTGTGTCCATGGTGCCGTTCAGTAGAGTACCCACTGTCTTTTTAATGAAGGAGACTGGATCAATTGGAAAAATAAGAAATCTTGGTCCCCTACATCCCTCATTTTCAAAATCAAGTATGGCGAAATGAAAACAGTAAAACTTGGCAACTACAGACTGTGGGCCAAACTTGACCTACTTCTGTTTCTAAAATCTCATTTTATTGGAGCAAAGTCACCCCCATTCATTTACACTTTGTTTGTGACTGCTTTCAGTCATCAATGGTAAAGTCAAGCAGTTACAACGAGACATATATGGCTCATGTATGTGTGTGCATGCCCAGTCACTTCAGTCATGTCTGACTCTTGGGGACCTTATGGATTATGTAGCCTGCCAGACTCCTCTGTCTATAGGTGTCTTGAGGCAAGAATACTGGAGTGGGTTGCCAAGCCCTCTTCCAGGGGATCTTCCCAATCCAGAGGTTGACCCCACATCTCTTATGTCTACTGCACTGGCAGGCAGGTTCTTTACTTACTGAGACAGCTGGGAAGCCCCATATACAGCCCACAAAGCCTAAATATGTATTATCTGGCCCTTTACAGAGAACTTTTGCTGATTTCTATAAAATAACATGGGAATCCCTGATGGCTCAGGGAAATCCCAAGGACAGAGGAGCCTGGTGGGCTACAGTCCATGGGGTTGCAAGAGTTGGACACAACTTCAGCAACTAAACCAACACTGTAAAATAACATGGAAGAATATTTTTATGATTTGGAGATAGGTAGACCCCCAAAAGTACTAATGAAGAAGGAAATGACTGATAAATTGGACTACACTAAAATTATGAACTTCTGATTATTAAAATATAACATTAAAATAATGAAAATGCAAGCCACAGAGATATAATATTCACAATGCCTGTTTTTGAAAAAGGACTATGTCCAGAATGTACAAAGAATTCTTACACATCAATAACAAGGGGCAAAAGACTTGAACAGTCTTTTCACAAAAGGGAACATTCAAATGGCCAATAAACATGAAATTCCACTAGTCAGCAGGAAATGCAACTTAAAAACACAATTAACTGGTACTACACACTTACTAGAATGACCAAAATTAAACTTTTTAAAATATAATAATGTCAAGTGAAAAACAGAATCTTTCATATACTGCTGGTGGGAGTAAAAATGGTGTATTTACTGTGGGGAAAATGTAAGTATTTATAAAAGTTAAACATATATAAACTCTATCACCCAGAAATTTCAGCCTTAGTTATAGTCCCAATGAAATGCTTGTTTCCCAAACTACATACAAAAGAATGTTCATTAAACTTTACTCAGAATATCCAAAAACTAAAAACAAACTAAGAGTCTGTGAATAACACAATGGATGAACTGTGTTATTCATACAGTTAAATACCACACAGCAATCAAAAAAACAAATTCTTGACACATGCATCATGGATGGATATGTACGCGTTCGACTGCCAGGGCCACCGTAGCCAAGTACTACAGGCTAGGTGGCTCGAACAAGTTTATTTTCCTATAGTTGTGGAGGCTAGACATCCAAGATCAGGTATCCAGAGGTTTGGTTTCTTCTGAAGCCATTCTCCTTGACCACCTCACTCACTGTGGCCTTGCATGGTCATCCCTCTGTATTCAGTCTTATAAGGATTCCAGTCATTGGATCAGGGATCACCCATATGACTTCATTTTATCTTAACTGTGTGTGTTTTTTTAAGATCCTGTCTCCAAATACAGTCATATCCCGAGGTGCTAGGGTTAGGACTTCAACCTATGAGTCTGAGGTGGGGCATAATTCAGCCCATAATTATATACATACAAATAAAAGTGAAAGAGTGAAACAAGCCAGACAAAAAAGTGTACATTGCATGATTCCAAAAACAAATGCACATGGCAATAAAAGCTAGGACAATTGTGGTTATTCTCTGGGGTTAAGTCATTGGAGAAAACATGGAGTTTTCTGGGGTGCTGGTAATGTCCTTGTTCTTGTCTGGGTGGTATCTGTACATGGTGTTTATCTGTAAAGATTTGTTTAGCCATATTGTCATGATTTATTTGTCTGCATCTATCTTATAGGTTGATTTTTTAAAAAGTTTATTTAAAGTTTAAAACTTCAAACCAAAGCAACAAAAATGAGTACCAACTTTCAACATGTGTTCACAATAAAAACACAAGGAAGCAGATCAACATGAGCAAGTTTGTAAGAAACAAGCACTTGGCTGGACCAGCGCTTTAAGGATTTGTATTATTGAAAGCAGATAATAAAATAAATAAGTTTAAAGAAATAATAGAGGAGAATAAAAACATAATCAAAGGACAAAATATTACTAAGACCAAATAGACTGGAAAGTACTCAAATAGAACTCATAGAAATAAAAAAATATAATCAATTAAATTAAAACTTCGATTTTAAGAGGAGTTAAAGATCAGTTTTGGAGAAGGAAATGGCAACCCACTCCAGTATTCTTGCCTGGAGAATCCCATGGACAGAGGAGCCTTGTGGGCTACAGTCTATGGGGTCACAGAGAGTCGGACACGACTGAAGCGACTTAGCACGCACACACGCAAAGATCAGTTTAGAAATGCTGTTGTTGTTCAGTTGCCAACTAGTCTCCAACTCTTAAATCAATGGACTAGAAGACAGCTCTGAAGAAACCATTCAAAATACTGAGAAAAAGAGATGGAAAAATAAAAAAGAAATTAAGACATGGAAAAATCAAATAAGAAATAGTGACAGATACTGAACTGAAATTCTAGAATAAAAACATATGTATCCTGATCTCTATATCAATTTATCTATCTATAAATCTATTGATCATGGCTTATTTTCAAGAATTATAAAAGATAGAAATCTACAAACTAAAAACACATAATGAATGCCAAATAAGAAAACAACAACAAAATCAATTAATGAATTAATTCATTTATAATTACTAAATGAATTTAACTTGCTAAATTAAATTAAACTGACCTTAAACCCTGCCCCCAAATAGTTAATCTGGGGGAAATTAAAGTGACAGTTTATTTGGTTTTCTTTCCTAGTTAATGATCATCTGATTATTGACACCAAAATTCAAGAAACAAAAATTCTCTCTCAATCCTTCTCCAGCTACTCCATACTATATAACATAGTTCCATTGAAATAATGTTATGCAAACAAGTCTTCGAATGATTTTAATGCTGCTTTGAAATTCTACCTCTTTAAGGACCTACAAAATATTTGCCTTATGCTAAGAATATTCACCCAAATAACTTTTTATAGTTCATTTTCTGAAACAATCACTGCAGGCTGTGGAAGTGATTGATAAATGTCCTCTTAAAGCTGATTCAGAATACATCAGTCTTTGCAAATAAAAAATCATCTTCAAAGAAACTTCTCAGATATTTATATTTTGAGTGTCACCAGTATCCCTCCCTGATGACTTTTGCCTGATCCCTGAATTTAATAATGATCTGTTATTATGTGTTCATGGGAAATATTACATTTTGAGTGATTTGTCAAAATTTCCTATTCTTTCAGCAAAAATAGATCCTCCAGTCATGAATATAACCCACGTTAATGGATCTTTGTTAGTAAATCTCCATGCTCCCAACTTACCATACAGAGACCAAGAAGGGGAAAATGTGTCAATGGAATACTATGAGCTAGTATATCGAGTCTTCATATTTAACAATTCACTGGAAAAGGTAAGTTCAGATAGATAAATTTGGTATTTTTTCTTCTGTTTAAGTAACATTCTAGCCGTGAAACAGGTCCTGTCTTTTGCTACTCTACCCCTTCTCATTTTTCCTTATCTTTTTCTAGTTCCTTCTCCCTTTCACCCTCATTGATAAGCAATTGATGGTTACCATCACCATCAGAATTGCGTGCACACTTGCACCTTTTTAATCTCTCAGTTGGTTTCCATTTGATCGTCCCTGTATATCTAAAGATTGATATTAACAATATTCAGTTCCATTTGATGGTCACAAATATTCATTTTTATGGAATCTTTACACACTTTTAAGTGGCTTTTGGATCAGAGCATTACATATTTGTGCCAATTTTGCTATGATATTATAATTTCCCATTGGTGCCTTTATTTAGGTCTGGTGGTCAACTAAATGTTCCCCTTTTTGATATCCATCTAAGACAGGGTTCTTTTGGCTATAAAAACAACAGAAACCCATTCAAACTGGTTCAAATAGGAAAGTGGAAAGGAGAGGATTTTTCGGAGAAGGCAATGGCACCCCACTCCAGTACTCTTGCCTGGAAAATCCCATGGACAGAAGAGCCTGGTGGTCTGCAGTCCATGGGGTCACTAAGAGTCAGACACAACTGAGCAACTTCACTTTCACTCTTCACTTTCATACACTGGAGAAGGAAATGGCAACCCACTCCAGTGTTCTTGCTTGGAGAGTCCCAGGGATGCGGGAGCCTGGTGGGCTGCCATCTATGGGGTCGCACAGAGTCAGACACAACTGAAGCGACTTAGCAGCAGCAGCAGCAGCAAAGATCAATCTTAAGGCAGCTGGAAGCAAGAAATAAAGTGTGGCCAGGCTTTATAATGACTGGGAAGGAGAACTGGAGAAGTAAGTCACATATCTACAGCTGTCTCCAAGTCTACTCCATTCTCCTCACTGCACAGTTCAAATTCTTAAAAAAGAGACTCTGACCACTGGGGCAATCAATGGACATCACTCACGAAGGAGTCATGTGGTTCCTCCACAGCCACGTGACCTGTCCCTTTCTCAGTCTGAGAACTAGGACTCGGGAGATGGAGGATGTGTCTGGGAGGTAGCTCTACAGCCCACTACTACTGTGGTCATGAACAACTTAGTTTTATCAAAAATAGAGCAAGCCAATGACTTACTGAAAACTGTTTATCATCTCATTTTTCCCCCTTGTGTGCAGGAGCAAAAGGTGTATGAAGGAGCTCACAGAGTTGTTGAAATTAAAGTTACCTCACCTCACACTGGTTACTGTGTAGTGGCTGAGTTATACCAGCCCATGTTAGACAGAAAAAGTCAGAGAAGCCGAGAGAGATGCATGGAAACTCCTTGAAGTACTCTGCAGAGTGCAATTCAAAGCTCTCTGAGAATGAGACGATTTGTTTTGAAGAATCTTATTGAAAGCCATTCTTATATTTTCTTTTTTTTTAAATTGAAGTATAGGTGATTTACAATGTTACAATGTTAGTTTTTATATTTTCTTAACACAGTGTTCACCATTATACTTCAGGGACTTTATTTAATAGTTCTTTCTTCTTTTATGTTTTATTTGTAAATTAAAAATAAGAAGTACCTCTCTCCCCCACCCCCAAAATCATCAGAATTTAAAAAGTTAGAAAAAAAGGACTCTCTGAAATACAGAATTTTGTTTACATTTCTAACATCTCTAACACAATCTCCATTCTTCCAAGTCTGCTAAATAAAAACTAAAGAACCAAAGAGGTGTAGGCATTTTTAAAAAAATATTCTTGAATAAATCTTTAAAAATAGTTTTACAAACAAGTGATCCAGATATAATTCTTTTTCAGTCTCTATTGACAGTTAATGTGACATACGTAATTCAACTTTAACAAAAGTGGAATTTTTATGTGAAGAAGTATTTTCCCATATGTTTTTATTTTATACGAATATACTCCAAAGACATTCATTTTCCATTATATAATATTCCTACTTAATGAACCAATATTTTATTTTAAGTTCTACCCTATGTAAATAAGAATGGTATTTTAAAAAAGCTTCTCACAGTCTCTGGATTAGTATCTGAATAGTTTATCAACAATAACATCTAAACACCAAAGAACGCCTACTCAATACAACTTCCCTCATTTAGCACATACTCACATTAATATTCGGAGAAGGCAATGGCAACCCAATCCAGTACTCTTGCCTGGAAAATCCCATGGATGGAGTGGCCTGGTAGGCTGCAGTCCATGGGGTCGCTAGGAGTCGGACACAACTGAAGTGACTTAGCAGCAGCAGCAGCAGCACATTAATATTTTTTTTCTGTTTTTGTTTTGATTTTTAATACTGCCTGAGAAGACTATATCCTTATTCTCAAAATCAGGTATAATAATTTTCAGCAACAAGTTAAAAAATAATGCCTAACTCTAAACTACACCACACTCATTACCCAGCCCTTCCAGTGAAGGGTCTCCTGCCAGTGGGATCTTCATTATCTCTACATACAAGGATCTTTTGAATGACAGTTTGACTGGGGACATGGGAAATGGCTGGGGACCAGGTAGAGAGGTTGGCTTGCAGCTGAAAGCATAGCATGGGTTGTGGGTTTATTGGGAAAAGGAGCTGGTGCTGATAGAGATTGTAGGGCCATTAAAGACCCCCAACAACCTTCTAACAGCTCCATGTCCCCAGTGAGTAAAGATCTATGACCTTGGGCTCAAGTGGCCTTCCTCACTTGGGGCTCAGCCTTGCATATGTGTTTAAGGTTGTCTTTCTTGTGAAACAATATGAATTGGAGAACCTTTATACAATTTCTCATAAACATTGTTCAAACTGTGACAAAAGTATAGAGTTTCTGGTTTTACACAGTTACATGTATGCATGCATGCTCAGTTGCTCAGTTGTGTCTGACTCTTTGCAACCCCGCTGGACTGTAGCCCACCAGGCTCCTCCCTCCATGGAATTTTCCAGGCAAGAATACCGGATTGGGTTGCCATTTCCTACTCCGGGGGATCTTCCTGACCCAGAGATTGAACCCATGTCTCCTGAGTCTCCTACATTGGCAGGCAGAGTCTTTACCACTGAGCCACCTAGACAATAATAAACATTAAAAAGTATTCAGAAATGCAAGGAGGGAGATAGTAAGAGAGAAAGAGCTAGAGAATTAGCCTTACTGCTTTTCTATAAAGTTATAAAAAGCGAATTTGAGCATACGTCTCAAAACTAAAGTTACTTTAATCTGTGTTTTTGAATTATGCTTTTCTGGGGGGCTTACTGTCCTTTTCAGGGGCAATTAACAGCAATGGGATGGGTTGGGAGTAAGGATTATACATGGCCAACAGCATTTAAGTTTCTGAAGTTCAATAGTCCTAACGTCTGGCTTAAAAAAGTTATGGTTGCCTCATGAACGTTATTAGCTAGAATCAAGTTTTGTTTCATGTTTGCTATACTTTGTTTTTGCTTTCATACTTAGCCATATGGCTTGGGCATTCTTAAGCAACTATAAAATACGTTGTAACAAAGATATGTCATATTCTTCATTGTATTCGGAATATATTGTTACACTATTTCAATCAATAAACTTTTTTATAATCTTGTCTCTGTATTAATTCCTTCACAGTTATAAAAAACACCTCCATACACAAAAAGAATGTAGGTAGTCTTAACATTGAACATTATGTACAAACTAACTTCATTTCTTTTGCTCAGTGCTCAGTTGCTCAATCGTGTCTGACTCTTTGTGACCCCCTGGACTGTAGCCCTCCAGGCTCCTCTGTCCATGGAATTTTCCAGGCAAGAATACTGGAGTGAGTTGCCATTTCCTGCTCCAGGGGGATCTTCCTGACCCAGGGACTGAACCCACACCTCTTGTGTCTTCTGCACTGGCAGGTGGATTCTTTTCCACTGAGCCAGCCTCCTTTTAATTCCATGGGCCTGCCCAAGACACTCATTGTGATGCCAATTTAGCAGAGTCAGAACTGCTATCCTCCTCCACCTGGAGTGGCCATTCTTTGCCCTGGAAGGAGGCATTACACTAACTCATAGCATTTCCCAGTCTGGGGATCAAAGTAACAGTTCAGACACGCATCATACAACAGAGTCAGCACTCCCTTGTCCTCTTCCACACTCACGTCTTCTTTATATTGAGCACTCAAGGTTCTAGAAGAATCCTGATGCTGCTCTGCTGGCTGTTGACTGGGAGGAGCAATCAGTGGGCTCAGCATACTTAACCAGTCCCTGTTATGTTGGAGGGTCTCCTGCGGAGACATGAGTCAGCAGCAACTCACCTCGGGGACAGCAGCACCAGCAGCAGCAATGCTGGGAGGTGCCCCTGGGCACGAGCCCTCCCAGAGATTGCCAACAATTCCATTATAGAGCCTGTAGACTTCAGGGCTCAATAAATCTATTTTTTAAATGAATTTTTATTGGAATATAGTTACTTTACCAAGTTGTGTTAGTTTCTACTTATAGCAAAATGAGTCAACTATATATATATCCCTTTCAATAAATCTTCTAATTTTTTTGCTTTGCATTTTGAAGTATCTATTATTTGGGTTTTTGAAGGATAGACTTGTGAAGCCTGTCAGATGAAATCCTAATTAGACTTGCTAGACCCACACTAAGTTCCAGCCAGAACGGAGCAGAGTTGAGCAGGACTTGAGGCATTCATTGATCTTGAAAAAGAAAAGTGAAAGTCTTAGTTGCTCAGTCATGTCCCACTCTTTGCGAACCCATGCACTGTAGCCCACCAGACTCCCCTGTCCATGGAATTCTCCAGGAGTGGGTTGCCATTTCCTTCTCCAGGGGATATTTCCAACCCAGGATTGAATCCCAGTCTCCTGAATTGGAGGCAGATTCCTTATCATCTGAGCCACTAGGGTAGCTTATCACTGATCTGGCCCTACGATCAAATGGCAATTCCACATTTACAGGTTCTCAGGCCAAAAACTCTGGAGCCATCTTTTTTTCCCCTGTTTCAGTCACATTCCATATTCAATCTGTCAGTAAATTCTCTTGGATCTAAACTCCAAAATACAACATTTCTCACAACTACCTTATTCCAGGCCAACAGCCTTTCTCATCTGGATGATTTCTAGAGCCACCTGGCTAGTCTTCCTCTTTGCTCCTGCCTCGCTCTCGTCTGGTCTCAGCAGGATAGCCGGGTGATCTTCTAAATGTAAATTAGATCATGTCACTCTTCTGCTCCTAATCCTCCAGTGTCTCCCCATCTCATAAAGGTAAAAAAAAACAACCAAAGTTCTTCTCATGGTCCCCAAGACCCTGGATGATCTAATTTCTTAGCTCATAATCTCTCAGACCTCATTTCCTGATTTCAGCTATTCTCACTCTGCTCCAATACACTGACTCTGCTACTTGGCCCTAGAATGAAAATGCTCTTGCCCCGAGGCCTCTATACCAGCTGCTTCATGGAGAGCAGTGCTAGAAAGCCATAGGCTCATGCCATCACCTCTAGCAAGTATTTACTGGAACGTTGCCTTACCACTCAGGTTTCCCTCATCATTCAGTCTAAAGTTGCAAACTACCCATTACAATTCTCTCTGCTCCTCATTTTCCCCCACAGCACTTAAACCATTTGATGCACTGTAGTTTACTTATTTGTCTTGTTAATTGTTTATCTTTCCCTCCTCCACTAGGGCTCTCATTTTGTTTTGTTTGGTTTTGTTCCCACAGCTGTCTCTTCGTTCTCTAGAACAGAACCAATGCACGGCAGATGTTCAATTCATATTTGCCAGATAATTTAATGAAACAAGAGTAGAACCACTAAGATCATGGGAGAAGTGGTGAGGAGGACAGGAGGGGGAGCTTTTCTTATCATTTTGTACAAGCTGCTGCCTATTCTTCTCCATAAGTTAGTGTGAGAGAGCAAGCCACTCTTGACAAAGTTGTAATAATGGAGATAAGCAGAGAACAGCTTGAGGGCAGCTCTGAGCAGAGAGCTCTCCTAGAGTAATTGTTTCTTCTTCCAACTCAACTGTCATTTCGTAGGCATTGTTTGTTCTCCTTGGATAGTGGTCAAGCCCAGAAGTCCCATCCCAGATTTTCTTTAAAAGGATGGAGGGAGAGACATTGGGAATGTGAAAAGGGCATGCCCACTTTGATGAGGAGGAATTTTAGAGAGTGTTCTCAAAATAGGGTTGAGGTAAGAGTTCATGGCATAAATTCATTTCTAGGATGGGTTCTCATAGGACAACAACCCAAGATCAAGCTTGGGATTATTTGTATGAGTTCTATGGAGCTTCCCAGGTGGCATTAGTGGTAAAGAATCTGCCTGTCAATGCAGGAGATGCAGAAGACACTGGTTCTATCCCTGGGTCCAGAAGATTCCCTAGAGTAGAAAACGGCAATCCACCCCAGTATTCTTGCCTGGAAAATTTCATGGACAGGGAAGCCTGGCAGGCTACAGTCCATGGGGCCTCAGAGTCGGACATGACTAAGTGACTAAGCACACACATGAGTTTTATGATATAAAACATGAGTTTTATGACATCCTTAGCAATGGCTTTTTTGCCAGAAAAAAAAACTATTCAGAGGATATTTGGATTGTTTTCAATTAATACTTGATTTATGAGAATGACAAATTCAAATCCCTTATTATTCTTTATTTCTCAGTTCAACTTATAAACCTTATTACTCTGTTTATAAATCTGGCAATCTTTAAATAATCACTTTTAAGAGGGCTTTTACAATTTAAGTGAATTATTCTCTATATTTATAAATTTAATATATTCCATATTCTTTTGACTATCTCAATTGTATAACACAAAGTTTTCAAAAACTGTAAGAGATCTGATAGTTTACTCCAATTAGAAGCACCAAATTAGCTTGTCAATATTTTTTCAATGCTGACAGCAGATATGAGACTCCTGGGTCAGAGACAAAGAGCTTTAACACTCATGGCAATAACATGACACAGAGTATCATCATTTTGCATCAGTTCACTGTTCAATAGGTCTGGGTTAGAACCCAGATATAATATGACAACTAAATTGAATGTGATATCCTAAATGGGATCAAGAAACAGAAAAAAAAAGGACATTAAGTTAAAATTAAGGATTTCTGAATAAAGCATGGACTTTAATTAATAATAAGGTATCATGATTGGGTCATTCATTATGACAAGTATATATTACCAACATCAGATAATAATAAGGGAAATTAGGTGTAGGTATATGGGAAACCTCTGTACTATCTTCATAATTTTTTTGTAAGTTCAAAACTATTTTTAAAGAGTTTCTAAAGTTCAGTAGATAAAAAGTATTAAATAATAGAACATATTGTACTTGAATATTGAAAACACTGTGAAAATTGTAGTCAATGACTAAAGTTCAGAACACTGGTTTTGCACTTACCAAGAATGTGTGAACTAGCTGCTGAACACTCACTCATCCTCACCACTGTGATGTAAGAAGATGTGTGATCTAACCGCATTAGTGTCCACCAGTAGGTTACAATTTCAGATGACTCTTAGGCAGCACTAATTAGAATTCGTTCATCAACCACCCTGAGAATGAGCAGAGACTAACCACCGAAAGCAGAGCTGAAACTTCTCCAAGGGTGAAGCATGTCTTTCTCTGGAGGGAACTGGGGCTCCTTGGTTTCTGGGTTCTCAGGGGATTTCTTAGGTGGGGAGTCACTGGTAACACCAGGCTCTGGTTTACCACAGGGACGTGGCTCTCCAGAAGATTTTGTCTTTCAGCAATCTCCTTGGTAAACATGATTCCTTATTTGCACAGGCAAGACCTCACTCTGGAGGTAGAGAGAGTTAAGGACCACACTCAATGATGCGCCATCCCCAGTGGCTCCCTACCTTCTGTCATCTCACCCTGTTCACAATCATCTAGGGATTGCGGTACTGTCCTTCCATCAGCACTCAAGGTCCCAACATGAGAGAAGAGAGTATCAACATTTCTCATCTGTAAAATCGAGGACAACAGGAAAGGGCTGGTCTAAGCCAGTGGTCTGGAACTTTAGCCTATGTGAGAATCTCTGGAGGGCTTGTTACAATGCAAGTCAGTGGGTTCCCCTCCAGGGTTTCTACTCAACAGAGGGTCAATAATTGACACTTCCAACAAGTCCCTGATGATACTGATGCTCCTGGTTGGAAAGACATTCTTTGAGTACCACTGGCTTAAATGATCTTGAGGACATCTTTCTACTTTCATGTTTATTGAATTCATGTATCTCAGACTCAAGTGATCATAAAAATCACCTGGGACTTTGGTTAAATATACAGATCAGCAGACTCCTCCGCAAACCTTCTGACTCAGAATCACCAGGAGAGCACCCCAAGTGATTCTTAAGATCAGAGGAGTTAAAAATATTCACTACATAAAAACTCAGGGTGCCATCAGTGAAGGTAGTGTTAGGTTGGAGTAGGGCATGGTGGGAAGATCACAGGACATCAAGGACATCAAGGACAGCACACAGCCCCAGAAGAAATGGCTAAAGCTGAAGGAGGGGGTGAGAAGGAATTGTCAGGGACACGGTTAAATAAATTATGTATAGCTCTAATACTCTACAGTCCATGGATCTAATCATAGTCACTTATATTTACCTAATGTCTTACATCTTAAAAGATATTCTTGTAAAATGAGTTGTGGTCTTATTACCCCCACCATAATATTCTGGAAACAGAGACTCAGAGAAGCTAAGTGACATGACCAACATCACAAAGCTATGCGTGGCAAAATCAGGACTAAAGTTCTTCTAAAGCCTAGACCAGTGGGTTTCTTCCCAAATAGCATTATTTGAAGTTAAAGAGCTTCTTTTCTTTAAACTATATGATCCATGCATCTCAGGAAACACAATTTCATCATGAAGATGCTCATTTCTTTGAATGTTTTGAAATCAATGATAGAAGTCTCTTTTAAAATAAAAATATTCTAAACCTTCATCGCCTAATACATGAGTGGGTTTAGGTAGATAAGGAGTAGAATGCTGATCTTAGTCTAGTAGGTAATAAAGCATATGCCACCTCCATTACCCCACCTCGTTCTGGCAGGAGGTAGGAAGAAAAAAATATAACAAAGGAAAGAACAGTGAGTAGGGAGGCAGATTCCCTCAAAGGTATGTTTTGAGGGGAGGGGTAGGGTGAGGAGTGAGTCATAGATCCTGCTTCCCAATTTTGCCTGCAGAGTCCCCAGTAATGCTAGTCAATTCAAATTAAACAGAAACTAATACTAATACTGGTTGAAAGCAATATGAGGCTTTCATTTGACCTAAATTCTCCTCTAATAGGATAAGGGACAAAGAGAAACTTCTCCTTATAGAGGAAGACCCTGCCCAATGATAGCAACCAAGATGCTCCATGTAAAAGACCGTGTTCAAAATGCTACCAGCCAAGAAAGAAGTCTTATTCAGAATGAGACCAAGAATCTTCCTGGAGTTATTTCTGGCCCTCTTCTCTGAAAGGCAGATTCAGGACCGTGTTGTTTTTCCCTGGTGTGACCACCCCCCTTCTTTCCCGCAGCTTGTTTGTTGGGCGGGGGGAGCTGCTCGATTAAACAAGAGACTCAAGGAGAAGGCCGTTAGAAAATTGGAAAGAGCAGCAACTAGAGACCAGATGCTCCTGCCTTATAAATTAGTAGAAGATTATGCACAGCCAGCTGTACCATATAAATGCCCAGTTTTTATACCACACCATGACCCTCTGTGTTTATCATATGGTCCAGCATCTGGTCAATTCCATCCCCAACTCCCATATATCTATTCAAATCAAGCATTGGCTGGGGATTTATTTATGTATATGCTTCAATCTCAATCAGGATACCCTCCTGAGGTCTTAACTTACAGTGTGGCAGGAGAGAATTAACCCAGCAAGTCCTTAGAAGTTGAGAAGGCCAAACGAGGAATGTATGTATGTCTGTAGATAATAAAGACTAGATATAGATATAAGAGATATAGATACAGGTATGTAAGTTTCAGAGTTTTTACATACCAAGATACAAATTTTCTTTGTTGTTGTTCATTCGCTAAGTCATAGCTGACTCTTTGTGACCCCATGGGCGGCCGCATGCCAGGCTCCCCTGTCCTTCACTATCTCCCTGAGTTTATTCAAGTGGATTTTCTAGAATAAGGTAAAAGTAATGTTTTGCTGCAGAAGGAAATAGCAACCCACCCCAGTATTCTTGCCTGGAGAATCCGATGGACAGAGGAGCCTGGTGGGCTATAGTCCATAGGGTCGCAAAGACTCGGACACGACTGAAGCAACATAACACAATGTTTTGTATGCCTTCAATAATTAAGATAAAAAAAGAGACTTTCTTGTGTTTTTAAATCTTAAGTTAAACCTAAGGTTACAAAAAAATTTTTTCTAAGTTTCTTTCTTTTGTAAAGACAGATTTTTTTCCAAGGAAAAAATCCATTAATTGATTACTTGGCTTTGCGCGTCTTGTTTTAGATGTCTTTTTCATTTATTTTTAATGGGACCCAAGTTCTGTGGGCCCTATCTTATGGTACAGACCAAAGAATACTCTGATCTTCCCCTTACACCACACATCAAAACAAATTCTAGATTACTAAAGAACTAAATGGGAAAAACTTAAACCAAAAATAAACTTAGAAGAATACACTTCAACAATTTTTTTCTGATCTCTGGAAGGTAAAGACTTTTAGATCATAAAAACAAGGGAATAAGTTACAATAGAAACAGATTGATAGATTTTACTCCATTAAACTTTAAATTTTCTCAGTCATCAAATTTAACACAAAATGAATTAAAGTCAAACAGCATGGTGTGATTTTTTTTTTTTTTTGGTAACAGATAATGAAAAAAGAGTTAATAATCTTAACATATGAAGAAGTCCTGGGATTAATGAGGAAAACACCAAAGCAACAGATACATAAAAAGACATAAATAAACAGTTCTCAACAGAGAAAACACAGTTTTCAGTAAATTTTTATTGCTCTATTCATTAGTGATGTTAAAAACTTCAGTTGAAACAAAGAACATTCCGCACCTATCAACTGCAAAAAGATTAAATTACAATAGCAAGGATGGAATGAGATCAATAAATAGGGCAATCAATCTGGAAAGCAAATTGGCTTCAAAGCGTTCGAATCCTTTGACACATTAATTTTATTTGGGGGCCTCATACTAAGGGTGAAAATTCCAAAATGCAGATACAAATTCAGGCACAGTGATATTCACTGCAGTGTTTAATAGCAAAACAAAGAGCGGAAACCATCTGAATGCTCTTCAACAATAGGGAAATGCCAAAGTACACTAGGACGTGTCCTTTAGACTATTATGTTCTTTTTTTTTTTTTTTTTTAGACTATTATGTTCTAATCAAAAGTCACTCTTAGGAAAATCTGTAATGACATAGGAAGGGACACTCATATTTCTCTGCCCTAATTAATGCTGCACCTTTTCCAAGGACACTTGATCTGCATAAAGCTCTCTGCACAGTACTGAAAGGAATCAGGATGTTTCATCCACAAATACGCCAATTTGGCATAAAGATTATTTTAAGCTAAAGGAAATTAAGACTCAACAGAAAAAGGAAGACTTCTCTGCCTTCCCCTTAACTTGCCTGCATGCAGGCATAAATTTCCGTTTGTGAAGGTAGCTTAAGTTCTCCCCACACTCCTATTCCAAAATGAGGAAAGTGACCTTTATTATCAGAGAGAGTCAAAACCAACCAAGATGACTCTGCATAAACAAACTTTACTAAAATAACCTGTGTCTTCCACTAGTTCCCCCATATATTTCCTAGTCACTTCCCCACAATTTACAGTCCCTTGAAATCCAAACCCTCTTTTGTGTGTCAAAATGTTACATAAGCTCCCAAGTCTAACCCCTCCTTTGAGTTTCACTTCTTTCCTGTGAATTCCTGTGCATGTAAAATATTAATAACTGTGTATTCCTTCTCTCCTGTTAATCTGTCTTTCTCGGTTACATTCACAGGTACCCAGACACAGAACCTAAGAGGACAGAGGAAAAGGTTTTCCTCCCTGACTGTTTTTAGCATGTAGAAATTCCTTCATGAATATTAGCTATTACAGTCATTCTCATTTAATCCTTGAAACAACCCTGTAAATTGGGATTGTTTTATCCATGTTATGAAAGAGTAAAGCAAGGCTCACTGAGGTCAAGCGCAGGGGTATCTAACTGAAATATGCTTGAACAAAGGTGGGTCAGAATCCACAGACCATGCTTTTCCCAACACATTCTGCTCAAAAACTGGAGAATTCAATAAGGCTCATCATAAAATTCAACAGTATTTCATATTAAAAGTTGTTTTCAAAAAAAAATTTGTTTTCCATTGTTTTCAGGGTTGCATTTTTGTACTATGGGGTAGGTATGGAAAGAAACTGCTAAGAATGACTTTCGTAGGAAGGAGAATGGTTTAAGATCTTAAGAGTATTCAAAATTGAAGCAATATAAAAAAGAGCTATCATACTATTAGTAATACTTGACTTGCAAAAGAAAAAAAGTTAAAAAAAATTTGTGGTAGAATGATATGCTTTCTTTTTTATGATTTTATCTCACTTCAAAGTCTTCTGATATCTGGAGGCACATATGCCTATAAAATACAGATCTGAAACCCTAAACCTGGACTCTGAAGTATATTATCGAATGGAATGCTATCAACGTTACCCAGCTGTTACCTATGCTTGCAGCAAACAGAGGTGTCTGAAAATGGCTTCAAGTAACTTGTAAATATCAGTGAGGCAAGAAAAGAAATTTGTTTGTTTCTACTACATCACAATGTTAAATGGATTCTCTTAATTAGATTTGGCTAACTGCATTTCTCTTTGGTTTATTTTTGAAAGATAGCATCCCTCTGACCATAGTTGAGATGTATGTCAGTATGGAGGTCGGATCGTTACAATGAATAAGGGAAGGGGCTGCTGCAAAGTATGTCTCTGATACAGAAAGGAGTCACTGAAGACGTCAGAGTAATTTTGAAAAATATTTAAGTATTAGAGGGAAATAATCATCATGTAAAAACATTAAATTCAAAGAGAAGGTTTTTAAAAAGAGAAGGAGGTGAGGAAAATGAGTTGCCTCCTTTCTTCCAAGATTTCATTTTAACTTTTAGGGGGCACTCTGTGGAAAATTCTGAAAGAGATGGGAATATCAGAACACCTGATCTGCCTCTTGAGAAATTTGTATGCAGGTCAGGAAGCAACAGTTAGAACTGGACATGGAACAAAAGACTGGTTCCAAATAGGAAAAGGAGTACGTCAAGGCTGTATATTGTCACCCTGCTTATTTAACTTATATGCAGAGTACATCATGAGAAACGCTGGACTGGAAGAAACACAAGCTGGAATCAAGATTGCCGGGAGAAATATCAACAACCTCAGATATGCAGATGACACCACCCTTATGGCAGAAAATGAAGAGGAACTAAAAAGCCTCTTGATGAAAGTGAAAGTGGAGAGTGAAAAAGTTGGCTTAAAGCTCAACATTCAGAAAACAAGGATCATGGCATCTGGTCCCATCACTTCATGGGAAATAGATGGGGAAACAGTGGAAACAGTGTCAGACTTTATTTTTGGGGGCTTCAAAATCACTGCAGATGGTGACTGCAGCCATGAAATTAAAAGACGCTTACTCCTTGGAAGGAAAGTTAGACCAACCTAGATAGCATATTGAAAAGCAGAGACATTACTTTGCCAACAAAGGTTCATCTAGTCAAGGCTATGGTTTTTCCTGTGGTCATGGATGGATGTGAGAGTTGGACTGTGAAGAAGGCTGAGTGCCGAAGAATTGATGCTTTTGAACTGTGGTGTTGGAGAAAACTCTTGAGAGTCCCTTGGACTGCAAGGAGATCCAACCAGTCCATTCTGAAGGAGATCAGCCCTGGGATTTCTTTGGAAGGAATGACGCTAAAGCTGAAACTCCAGTACCCTGGCCACCTCATGTGAAGAGTTGACTCATTGGAAAAGACTCTGATGCTGGGAGGGATTGGGGGCAGGAGGAGAAGGGGATGACAGAGGATGAGATGGCTGGATGGCATCACTGACTCGATGGACGTGAGTCTCAGTGAACTCCGGGAGTTGGTGATGGACAGGGAGGCCTGGCGTGCTGCGATTCATGGAGTTGCAAAGAGTCGGACACGACTGAGCAACTGATCTGATCTGATCTGGATGTACCATCTCGATGGACATGAGTTTGAGCAAGCTCCAGGAATTGATGATGTACAGGGAAGCCTAGCATACTGCAGTCCATGGGGTTGCAGAGAGTCAGGCACAACTGAGCAACTGAACTGAACTGAACTGAACTGGATGCAAACACGTCTGTAAATATGATCAGTGAGAAACAGCACATCTTGACTTGGAAGCACATTATCCAATGGAATACTGTAAATGTGACCACAGTTGTTTCCTTACAAACTACAAAATATAGGTGTGCCAACATGGTCCACCAAGTGGCTTTTAAATATTGACAGTGCAAGAAATATTAACTTGGTTTTACGTAATTGGGCACTATTGAGGTTTTTCCAGGCTTCAGATTTTACTGCTAGTAAAAGCTGTAAGTCGAGGCCTCCTTCATCACCAATTTCTTCCCCTTGGACCTCCCTGCAAACCCTTGTTACCAGCGTAGTAAACAGTTGAAACCCAGCATAATTAACCAATTTTACAAGATAGTTTTATCATCAACCTAGAATACAGGTGATACAAATGTCTTCCCCTCTTAAGGGAGAGCAAACCTATTTTAAAATCATCAGACATTTATGAGATCATCCTCTCTGACCTCTTTATTCCCAAGACAAGCATGGAGAGGGTGGGCAGCCAAGGACAGAGAGAGAAAATTTCACCTCTCTCCTTTAAAGTGTGCTTTAAAAGTAAACATCATATATTCGTCACAAGAAAGAAAAACAGAAAGAAAGATAGAGAGGAAGGAAGGAAGGAAACAGAAGTTCCTGTCAAGAAAACTGTCCTGGTGAGTGTAATGTGAGAGAATAAGAACTGTTTGGGGAGATAAAGAGCAGTAGTTTGGGGTTTATTTTGTTTTGTTGGCTTGTTTTTAGTTACTGGCTTCAAATCACAATGACAACTTCAAAACTACATGATGTCTAACTTCAAAAACTGAACAAATGATCCTCAGCTTCATTTGAAGGGCAAACATCTTCCGGTACAATGGCTAGTGGCCTTTCTATATCCTTATGTGATTTATGCCCAGGAATCTGTGGTTTAATACTGAGGCACGTCCGCTACGCACAAGTATGCACAGTGTTTCTGCTGCCCTCTTATTAATGGATTTCAGAGGTATTTCCATTCAGTCTCTGCTGTCCCAAATATCAGAGAAATCTGAAATTATGCATACTCTAATTCTAACAATACATGTGTTTGAGTGTATTTTTTTATTGGGCTATAGTTGATTTACAATGTTGTGTTAGTGTCAGGTGTACAGAAAAGTGATTCAGTTATACAAATACAGCGTGTATTTTCCTTGAAAAGTGGTGATCTAAATGTGACATAGGTGGTAACACTCTTAATCAAACACAGGTTTAATGAAACACCATTTCTTCAAACACACTGGTATCACAGTACATGAATCTTTAAGAAGAAATTAGTGCCTATGCTATTTTATAAGCTGCAAACATTATTTCTTAAAGCTAATCAATCAATCTATCTGAAAGTATGAAAAGGATAGATACTCCTAGTTTAGAATAAGGAATTTATGGATTAAAGAGAGTAGAGAAGGCTCAATTTCTTTTTTTTTTTTTTTTTGCTTCTTGGTGGACCCACAGCACACTGCTGACCTCCTGTGGCCATACTTCAAAGTGCCACCTTCAAGTTAAACCCAATTTCTTTTCAGGTCTCAAACAGCAACTGCAGGAGACGTCCCTGAGTAGCATATATCCTGTGCTTCTGTGTCATCATTGGGAAAGTGGTTGTCATTGTACTGGGGTGTGTTCTAGTTTGCCCTTCTTTTTCTAGCTCTTTAAGCTGTAAAATTACGTTGTTGAATTGAGATCTTTCTTGTGTTTTAATGTCAGAGATTATAGCTATAAGATTTCTCCTTAGCACTCATTGCTTTTGCTGTGTTTCATAAGTTTTGGTATGCTTTATTTTCATTTTTATTCATCTCCAACCAGTCCATTCTAAAGGAGATCAGCCCTGGGTGTTCTTTGGAAGGAATGATGCTAAAGCTGAAACTCCAGTGCTTTGGCCACCTCATGCGAAGAGTTGACTCATTGGAAAAGACTCTGATGCTGGGAGGGATTGGGGGCAGGAGGAGAAGGGGACGACAGAGGGTGAGATGGCTGGATGGCATCACTGACTCAATGGACGTGAGTTCAAGTGAACTCCGGGAGATGGTGATGGACAGCGAGGCCTGGCGTGCTGCGATTCATGGGGTCGCAAAGAGTTGGACATGACTGAGCGACTGAACTGAAGTATTTTATAATTTCCTTTGTGATTACTTCTTTAATCCATTGCTTAAGAGCATGTTTTTTAATTTCCACAATTTTTGGAATTTACCACTTTTACTTCTCCTATTGATTTCTGACTTTATCCTCTTTTTTTTTTTTTTTACTAGAATAAGCACAATCTGGTTATAAATAACTTCAGACAGCAAGTAACATACATTCAGCGGTGTACATGTAAATGTCTCAAAACCAGTTTTCTGGGGACAAACGGCCCCAATTTGTACAACTTGCCAGTTTGTATGGTGTAATTATTTCTGTCATGGCCCATTTCAAGTCGACATTACTAAACTAGGAGCTGGAAAGAGATGAGGACAATCAACTCTTGCAAGCTGGTCCTCACACTTTACAGGTCCAAGGCCATGTATGGCCCAGTTTTAAGTTTGGATTCTTTATCCTCTTGAGTAAGTCCAAACTGTTTTGTTTTTAAGAATTTGATACAAGAATTTTGACAAGTTTTTGGATTATTGTTGATTTTTCCAAATTTTTTTTTGCAGTGAATTATACTAAGTCTCTGGACAGCATGAAGATCCATGCATAGACTATGGTATGTAAGATGTATAATGATCAATCATTGTTGAATAAATGCCTGACTTTCTTTACATCTTAAAATTCAGTATATTATAATCATAATTATACTCTAATAATGTGTATGTGAAAGTCACTCAGTTGTGTCCGACTTTTTGCAACCCCATGGACTATACAGTCCATGGAATTCTCCAGGCCAGAATATTGGAGTGGGTACCTTTCCCTTCTCCAAATGATCTTCCCAACCCAGGGATTGAACCCAGGTCTCTTGCATTGCAGGCAGATTCTTTACTAGCTGGGCCACAAGTGAAGCCCAAGAATACTAGAGTGGGTAGCCTATCCCTTCTCCAGGGGATCTTCCCAACCCAGGAATTGAACCAGGGTCTCCTGCATTGCAGGTGGATTCTTTACCAACTGAGCTATCAGGATAGCTCAGTTAACAAATAATAGACAATTTTTTAAATAAATAAATTAAAAGATGAAATCCCACTTTCGAACTGACTGTGAAATCCAATTGGACAGGGAGAAAACGTGGATTAACAATCAGATTATCATATCTAAGGACATCCTAGAACAAAGTCATAAAATCCACTTGGTTTCCATTGTTATTTAATGTTGAGACAATGCTGCATTAGTTGCAAATGCTTTTTAACAACTTACTATTCTGGAGCACTTTATGACCAGGATTTTAGGGCATTTTAATTATTTTTTTTTTATCTGAAGGATAATAGCTTTACAGAAGCTGTGGCACATATATACAATAGAATATTACTCAGCCATAAAAAAGAGTGCGTTTGAGTCAGTTCTAATGAACTGGATGAATATAGAGCCTATTATACAGGGTGAAGCAAGTCAGAAAGAAGAAGATAAATATTGTATACAAACACATATATATGGAATCTAGAAAGATGGTGCTGATGAATTTATTTGCAGGGCAGCAATGGAGGGCATTTTAATTTTTTAAAAAAGATTTCTATTTGAACACATGTGGTATAATTTTAAATTGAGATATCTAAATCAAAACCCATTACCCTCAATTTTACCACCTCAGAAATATCCAACCTTCACTCTAGAGTATGAGCTGGGAACACTCCCCGCCTTTTTTTAATTTACTTATTTTTTATTGAAGGATACTTGCTTTACAGAATTTTGCTGTTTTCTGTCAAACCTCAACAAATCAGTCATAGGTATACATATATTCCCTCTCTTTTGAACCTCCCACCCATCTCCCTCCCCATCCCACTCCTCTAGGTTGATACAGACCCCTGTTTGAGTTTCCTGAGCCATACAGAAAATTCCCATATTTTACATATGGTAGTGTAAGTTTCCATGTTACTCTTTCCATACATCTCATCCTTTCCTCCCCTCTCCCCATGTCCATAAGTCTATTCTCTATCTCCGTTTTTCCATTGTTGCTCTGTAAATGAATTCTTCAGTACCATTTTTCTAGATTCCGTATATATGCATTGCTGCTGCTGCTGCTAAGTCGCTTCAGTCGGGTCTGACTCTGTGAGACCCCATAGACGGCAGCCCACCAAATTCCCCTGTCCCTGGGATTCTCCAGGCAAGAACACTGGAGTGGGTTGCCATTTCCTTCTCCAATGCATGAAAGTGAAAAGTGAAAGTGAAGTCGCTCAGTCGTGTCTGACTCTTAGGGACCCCATGGACTGCAGCCTACCAGACTCCTTTGTCCATGGGATTTTCCAGGCAAGAGTACCGGAGAGGGTTGCCATTGCCTTCTCCGATATATACATTAGAATACTATATTTATCTTTCTCTTTATGATTTACTTCACTCTGTATAATCGGTTGTAGGTTCATCCACCTCATTGGAACAGACTCAAATGCATTCCTTTTTGTGGCTGGGTAATATTCCACTGTGTATATATACCACAACTTCTTTATTAATTCATCTGTTGATGGACATCCAGGTTGCTTCCATGTTCTAGCTATTGTAAATAGTGCTGCAATGAACAATGGGATTACATTTGTCTCTTTTAATTTTGGTTTCCTCAGGGTATATGCCTAGGAATGGGATCGCTGGGTCATATGGTGATCTCATTCCTAGTTTTTTAAGGAATCTCCATACCGTCTTCCATAGTGGCTGTGTCAATTTACATTCCCACCAACAGTGCAAGAGCATTCCCTTTTCTCCACACCCTCTCCAGCATTTATTGTTTGTAGATTTTGTGATGATGGCCGTTCTGACTAGTGTGAGGTGATATCCCACTGTAGTTCTGATTTGCATTTCTCTAATAATGAGCGATGTTGAGCATCTTTTCATGTGTTTGTTAGCCATCTGTATGTCTTCTTTGGAGAAATGTCTGTTTAGGTCTATTTACCACTTTTTGATTGGGTTGTTTGTTTTTCTAGTCTTGAGTTGTATGAGCTGCTTGTATTATTTTGGAAATGAATCCTTTGTCAGTTATTTCATTTGCTATCATTTTCTCCCTTTCTGAGCATTGTCTTTTCATCTTGCTTATAGTTTCCTTTGCTGTGCAAAAGCTTTTAAATTTAACCAGGTTCCACTTGTTTACTTTTGTTTTTATCTCCATTACTCTAGGAGGTGGGTCATAGAGGATCTTGCTTTGATTTATGTCATCAAGTGTTCTGCCTCTGTTTTCCTCTAAGGGTTTTATAGTTTCTGGTCTTACATTTAGGCCTTTAATCCATTTTAAGTTTACCTTTGTGTTTGGTATTAGGAAGTGTTCTAATTTCATTCTTTTACATGTTGCTGTCCAATTTTCCAAGCACCATTTATTGAAGAGGCTGTCCTTACCCCAGTGTATTTTCTTGCCTCCTTTGTCAAAAATAAGGTACCCATAGGTGCATGGGTTTATTTCTGGGCTTTCTATCTTGTTCCATTGGTTTATATTTCTGTTTTTGTGCCAGCACCATACTGTCTTGATGACTAGAGCTTTGTAGTATAATCTGAAGTCAGGAAAGTTGATTCCTCCAGTTCCATTCTTCTTTCTCAAGACTGCTTTGGCTATTTGGGGTCTTTTCTGTTTCCATATGAATTGTGAAATTTTTTGTTCTAGTTCTGTGAAAAATGACATCGGTGGTTTGATAGGGATCACATTGAATCTGTAGATTGAGTTTGATAGTATAGCCATTTTCACAATACTGATTCTTCCTACCCAGGAACATGGAATATCTCTCCATCTGTTTATGTCATCTTTGATTTCTTTCAACAGTGTCATAATTTTCGGTATACAGTTCTTTTGTCTCCTTAGGTAAGTTTATTCCCAGATATTTAATTCTTTTTGTTGCAGTGGTGAATGGGATTGACTCCTTAATTTCTCTGATTTTTCATTGCTAGTAGATAGACATGCAAGTGATTTCTGTGTATTGATTTTGTATCCTGCAACTTTGCTAAATTCATTGATTAGCTCTAGTAATTTTCTGATACTATCTTTAGGGTTTTCCATGTACAATATCAGTCATCCACAAGCAGTGAGAGCTTTACTTCTTTTCTAGTCTGGATTGCTTTTATTTCTTTTTCTTCTTTCCAGAACTATGTTGAATAATAGTGGTGAAAGTGGACACCTTGTCTTGTTCCTGATATTAGGAGGAGTGCTTTCAGTTTTTCACCACTGAGAATAATGTTTGCTGTAGGCTGATCATATATGGCCTTTACTATATTGAGGTAGTTTCCTTCTATGCCTATTTTTTGAAGAGTTCTAATCATAAATAGGTGCTGAATTTTCCCAAAGGATTTTTCTGTATCTATTGAGATTATCATATGGTTTTTATCTTTTAATTTGTTAATATGGTATATTATGTTGATTGATTTGCTCATATTGAAGAATCCTTGCATCCCTGGAATAAACCCAACTTGATGATGGTGTATGAGCTTTTTGATGTGTTGCTGAATTCTGTTTGCTAAAATTTCGTTGAGGATTTTTTGCATCTATGTTCATCAGTGATATTGGCCTGTAGCTTTCTTTTTTTGTGTTGTCTTTGTCTGGTTTTTGTAATGTGGTGATGGTGGCCTCGTAGAATGAGTTTAAAGTGTTCTTTCCTCTACAATTTTTTGAAAGAGTTTTAGAAAGACAGGCATTAGTTCTTCTCCAAATATTTGATAGAATTCTCCTGTGAAGCCATCTGGTCCTGAGACTTCATTTTTTGTGGAGATTTTTGATCACAGCTTCAATTTCAGTGCTTGTAATTGGGTTGTTCATAATTTCTATTTCTTCCTCGTTCAGTCTTGGAAGATTGAACTTTTCTAAGAATCTGTCCATTTCTTCCAGGTTATCCATTTTATTGCCATGTAGTTTTAATAGTCTCTTATAATCCTTTGTATTTCTGCATTGTCTGTTGTAAAAGCTCCTTTTTCATTCCTAATTTTGTTGAGTTGATTTATCTCTCTTTTTTTCTTGATGAATCTGGCTAATGGCTTGTCAATTTTGTTTGCGTTCTCAAAGAAACAGCTTTTAGTTTTATTAATCTTTACTATTGTTTCTTTCATTTCTTTTTCATTTATTTCTGCTTGGATCTTTATGATTTCTTTCCTTCTACTAATTTTGGGGGTTTTTTCTTCTTTTTTTTCCAGTTGTTTTAGGTGTAAACTTAGGCTGTCTGTTCGATGTTTTCTTGTTTCTTGAAGTAGTATTACTGCTTTTGCTGCATCCCACAGGTTTTGAGTTGTCATGTTTTCATTGTCATTTATTTCTAGAAATTTTTAAATTTCCCTTTTGATTTCTTTAGTAACCTGTTGGTTATTTAGAAACATGGTGTTTAATCTCCATGTACTTGTGTTTTTTACAGTTTTTTTCTTGTACCTGATATCTAGTCTCATAGAGTTGTGGTCGGATAAGATGCTTGATATGATTTCAATTTTCTTAAATTTACTGAGGTTTGATTTGTGACCCAAGATGTGGTCTATCCTGGAGAATATTCCATGTCCACTTCAGAAGAAGGTGTATTCTTCTGCATTTGGATGGAATGTCCTGAAGATATCAATGAGATTCATCTCATCTAATGTATCATGTAAGACTTGTGTTTCCTTATTAATTTTCTGTTTTGGTGATCTGTCCATTGGTGTGAGTGGGGTGTTGAAGTCTCCTACCATTTTTGTGTTATTGTTAATTTCTCCTTTTATGTCTGTTAGTGTTTGTCTTATGTATTGAGGTGCTCTTATGTTGGGTGCATAGATAGTTACAATTGTTATGTCTTCCTCTTGGATTGATCCCTTGATCATTATGTAGTGTCCTTCCTTATCTCTTGTAATCTTCTTTATTTTAAGGTCTATTTTGTCTGACGAAGAAGGCAATGGCACCCCACTCCAGTACTCTTGCCTGGAAAATCCCATGGACGGAGGAGCCTGGTGGGCTGCAGTCCATGGGGTCCCTAAGAGTCAGACATGACTGAGCGACTTCCCTTTCACTTCTCACTTTCATGCATTGGAGAAGGAAATGGCAACCCACTCCAGTGTTCTTGCCTGGAGAATCTCAGGGACAGGGGTGCCTGGTGGGCTGCTGTCTATGGGGTCGCACAGAGTCGGAAACGACATAAGGATCACTACTTCAGCTTTCTTTTGCTTCCCATTTGCATGGAATATATTTTTTCATCCTTTCACTTTCAGTCTACATGTGTCTTTAGGTCTGAAGTGGGTTTGTTGTAGACAGCGTATATATGTGTCTTGTTTTTGTATTCATTCAACCAGTCTGTGTCTTTGGTTAGAGCATTTAGTCCATTAATTATCAATATATATGTTTCTATTGCCATTTTCTTAATTGTTTGGGGTTGAATTTTTAGATCCTTTTTCTGCTCTTGTATTTCTTGACTATATAAGCCCCCTTAACATTTGTTGTAAAGCTGGCTTGGTGGTACTGAATTCACTTAACTTTTGCTTGTCTGAAAAGTTTTCATTTATCCATCAATTTTGAATGAGATTCTTGCCAGGTATAGTAATCTTGGTTGTAGATTTTTCCCTTTCAGTACTTTAAATATATCCTGTCATTCCCTTCTGGCCTGCAGAGTTTCTGCTGAAAATCAGCTGTTAAGTGTTTGGGGTTTCCCTTGAATGTTACTTGTTGATCCTCTCTTGGCTGCTTTTAACATTCTTTCTTTGTGTTTAGTCTTTGTTAGTTTGATTAGTATGTGTCTTGGCATGTTTCTTCTTGTGTTTATCCTGGATGGGACTCTTTGCGCCTCTTTAACTTGATTGACTATTTCCTTTTCCATGTTGGGGAAATTTTCAACTATAATCTCTTCAAAATTTTTCTCATACCCTTTCTTTTTCTCTTCTTCTGGGACCCCTATAATTCAAATGTTGGTGCATTTGATATTGTCCCAGAGGTCTCTGAGACTGTCCTCAGTTCTTTTCATTCTTTTTACTTTATTCTGCTCTTCAGAAATTATTTCCACCATTTTATCTTTCAGCTCACTGATTCATTCTTCTGCTTCATATAATCTGATATTAATTACTTCTAGAGTATTTTTAATTTTAGTAATTGTGTTGTTTGTCTCTGTATATTTATTCTTTAATTCTTCTAGGTCTTTGTTGATTGATTCCTGCATTTTCTCCATTTTGTTTTCAAGGTTTTTGATCATCTTTACTATCATTATTCTAAATTCTTTTTCAGGTAGTTTGCCTATTTCCTCTTCAGTTATTTGAATTTCTGTGTTTTGAGTTTGTTCCTTCATTTGTGTAGTATTTCTCTGCCTTTTCATTATTTTTTTAATGTATTGTGTTTGAGGTCTCCTTTTCCCGGGCTTCAAGGAAAGTTGAATTCTTTCCTTGAATAAGGTTGAATTCTTTCTTCCTTTTGGTTTCTGCTCTCCTAAGGTTGGTCCAGTGGTTTGTGTAAGCTTCATATAGGGTGAAATTTGTGCTGAGTTTTTGTTTTGTTTGCACAGGGTGCTACTGATGGTTGGATGATGCCAGGTCTTGTATTCAAGCGGCTTCCTTTGTGTGAATTCTCACTATTTGATACTCCCTAGGGTTAGTTCTGTGGTAGTCTAGGGTCTTGAAGTCAGAGCTCCCACTCCAAAGGCTCAGGGCTTGATCTCTGGTCAGGAATGAAGATTCCACAAAAGTGATTTGTTGTGGCATTAATTGAGACTAAAACAAATATCCAAAAACAAAAAACCAAAGATGAACCCCAAACAAATGGCAGTTACAAAATCAGGCAAATAATAATTAAAATAATGGCATACATACACACACGCACACACACACACACACACACATATATGTACACCCATGAGCAAAGTCAAAAGAGCCCAACAAAAATAAAGTACAGGAGACTGACCTGGAAGACAAAGGAAACCAAAAGGTGGCACAGCTGCTTGGCTTGCAGGGACCATGGTGATGCCAAGTGTGCCAGGACACAGACTCCCTCCCGCAGGAGTTATGGCCCCATCAGAGTCTTTTCTCAGGCCTCTTATAGCTGGCAATCGGAAGGCCTCTTTGGCCAGTCTTTCTCTGTAGCTCTGCACATTCAGGCACTTAGAGGCTCCCTGGCCCGGGGTCCTTCTCTGTTGTTCAGTGCAGCAGGCACATAGAGGGGCCCCCCTGGTTGGGGTCCTACTCTTAGTTCGGCACATCAGTCACTTGAAGGAACACCCCGGGTGGGGTTCTACTCTGTAGTTCAGTGCATCATGTGTTTGATGGGCCAGCCTCTCTATTGTTCAGCTGCTGATGCTGGCGTGTGGGGAGAGAGACTATGGTGATGGCTCCATCCCCTACATGTGACTCAGCAGTATTGCCTTGCTTCCATTGCTGCCTGGCTTTCCTCCACCGGCATTTCCCAGCATGATCTCCTCCCTCACACCCCCTCAATCTGTCTCTCCACAGTCAACAGCAGCCCTCACCCCGGGATTGCTCCCTAAACTCCAGCTCCCAACCATTGTGCCTTCCAGGGGACCAGCGTTCCTGTCCCGGGTATGTATGGCTGTGGCAAGGACTGTCTCATTCCATTTAGGCTGCCACAGATCAGCTGTTTCACTTTCAACCTTAAATGTTTCAACTCTGATTCAGACAGGTGTCCTGATGTGGGGATCGGACCCCTGCTTCAGTTCCCCCACCCACCAAGGGCAGATCCAGTGCTACTAACACTCCTGTTTTTCCCCCTACTTCCTTCATCACACCAAGTTTTGCGTGGTTCTACATTTTCTTTTCCTCTGGTCAGGTACTCCTGTCCACTCTCAGCTGGTGTTCTGCATGCACTTCTGTGTCTGAAGGTGTATTCCTGATGTATCCATGGAGAGAGATGTACTGCATGTCCACCTACTCCTCTGCCATCTTGTTCTCGACCTCCCACCCACCTTTTTAAATTTCAAATAAACACAGTTCCACCCATCTGAAATGTGTTTCTACTTTATCTGTTAAGTAAAGTGTTTTACTATATGGCCAATAACTTAAAGGATGATTTTCAATAAAAAAGATAGATTAAACAATCTAACTCCAGAAAAGAGCAAATTTCTTTTTCAGATGCCACAGGAACAAAAAGCACAACTGTACTTTTTGCTTCTATCAAGAAATCAGGAAATGGAATTGGGCGTTGAGTTCTATAGCATGTGTTAAAATCCCAAAGAGACACCACAAAGTCCCACTGAACACAGGAGCTAGAGTAATTGAGAAAACTGATATTGAAACAAACAGGAAGAGATCCTCATAGACCAATTCAAAGCGGTCGATATGTTTTTACAGAGTTATGAAATCATGCAGCATTCAGTTAGATTTCACTTTTATTCATCTCCAGTGAAGTCATTTCCTAAACCAGAAAATTCATTTCTAGCAAAAGAAGGATGGAAATGCTACAAACTATTCATGTTTACATCAGATGGGTGAAACTTGAAAAATGGACTCTGGTAGACTGAAAGAAATGAAATAAAAATTATTCTGACTCTACATGGGTGTGTGCTCAGCTGCTTCAGTCATTTCCAACTCTTTGTGACCCCACGGACTGTAGCCCTCCAGACTTCGCTGTCCAAGAGATTCTCCATGCTCTCTTCCAGGGGATCTTCCCAACCCAGGGATCAAACCTGCATCTCCTGCATTGCAGGCAGATTCTTTACACACTGAACCACCTGGGAAGCTCTACATAATTGACTCCAAAGTACCTAGGAACAGATTGCTCTTGCCAAATTTCACATATATATGTAAACTACACTGGTGTTCATTTTCACTATTCTGTTGTGAAATTAAATAATATTGTAGTAAATATCAACTCTCAATTATTTTGCACATGTGAATTAGCCATTTTGTGAATTGTCATAGGAATACTTTAATCCCAGAGTCATTTTATTCTCTAATTTTTTATATGTGATGAAACATTTTTCTCACCATTGTTATCCTTAAGAGAATAAATTAATTTAGAAAGTATTTCTAAGCCTGTGTTTCCCAAACTTCATTCCAAGCAATAGTTACAAGATGTTCTATAAAAAAAAGAGGTTCATTATCAATATATGAATATATGTTGAATATATGTTGCTTATGATTCCTCTCTTGGTGATTCATAATGTGACTTAGATTTTAAAATTTCTGAGAAGTCTGACAGTAAAGAACCTTTTTTGACCATGGATAATTTTGAGTATTTTGTGGCTTTTTTCCATGTAACATTTGTTAACAGTCCATGGAATAAGTATTCACAGACACATTTTGGGAAAACTTCTATAAATGAAACAAGCGGAAGATAAACTAACTGATAATAAATTCTATAGCTACACTTCAAAGCCAAACTTTATAGAGTAACAGATTCACACACAACTCTGGGCCCTGAGGTTTGTTCAACTCATTCCCCACTTTTTCAGACCCTTTCTGAGCACCATGATTCTCTTCTCCAGTTCTCCCTGCAGCCCACCCTGGTCGCCTGTCACCATTGTTTTAAGGACAAAACTCTTCCAAGTTCTTTGGGCTTCTATAAAAATCAGTCCTCTGTCTTTAGTTGGAAGTTAGCCGCACTTGAAAAATTACATGCACCTAAACAGGAGAAGGCAATGGCACCCCACTCCAGTACTCTTGCCTGGAAAATCCCATGGATGGAGGAGCCTGGTAGGCTGCAGTCCATGGGGTCGTGAAGAGTCGGACACGACTGAGCGACTTCACTTTCACTTTTCACTTTCATGTACTGGAGAGGGAAATGGCAACCCACTCCAGTGTTCTTGCCTGGAGAATCCCAGAGATGGGGGAGGCTGGTGGGCTGCCATCTATGGGGTTGCACAGAGTCGGACACGACTGAAGCAACTTAGCAGCAGCAGCAAGCAGGACACTATAAGAATATGTCTAAGATAACTAGAATAAAAACCTAAAAAGTAATTTTTTAAATGTCATTTTGGGTGGCAGGGAATATAACGGTTTTTGACTAAGCAAAAGCATTAGAACTATAACTATTTTCCTGTAAAACTGCATTTGCTCAAGATACCAAAAGGCCATTGTTGAAACTGGTCAAGAAGCAGAAAGGAGAGTAGAAAAGATTTCACCTGTTGAGTTGCCAAATGCTTCTTGCTGACAGCAAAACAGCAATGGAGATAATCTCATTTCAGAAAACACTGTGCGTGGTATGACTCTTATCTAGACTTATTGTGGTCCTTTTGCAATATATACACATATCGAATCATTACATTACACACCTGAAACTACAGTGTTCCATGTCAGTTGTATTTCAATTGAAAAAAAGAAAGAAAAATACTAACAAAATGTTGTACTTCCATATTTTCCCCCACAGTATCCAGGAATTTTTAGACATAGCACTTACCAAGAGAGCAATCCCCAAGTTCATGGTGAAATTATGTTTAATGTTTATCTCATTCACTAGAATGGGCTCTTCCTAAGGGAAAGTGCAATGGCTATTGCTCATCTGTGTGTCCTCAGACCAGGGCAGTGCCAGCACTTAGAATGAAGCAATAAAATACGTGTGGAAGTTGGGAGAGGAAGCAAGGAGGGAGGGAGGGGAGAAGAAGAGGGAGGAAGAAAGAGAGAAAGGAAGGAGGGATCTTTCTGAGGTTCAGCTATTTTCCCAGAGTGACTATGGATGCCTTGTCTTCTAGTGGCCCCATAGGTTTAGGATGTAATGTGTGGTCATGAAACAGAAGATAATTAGGAGATCATAAACCCACATAGGCATTATATAGCGACACTATTTCTGTGTGTACTGTATTCTAATCAGTCTTTATAACTGTACACTCATATTTTCAGAGAAGGAAAAATATACAGTTCTTATATGCAATGGACTCCTTCTGGATTTTATACCTGGTCATATGAGGTTATATGAAGAGAGAAATGAGATGAGCAATGTTGAAATTTGGTATTTTTGTGTTGTTCATAGGCAACTAAGAAATTAATATTTGACATGATGATTTTTACAGAAACCTCATTATGGTCTTAATAATCATGACATTCTTAAGGTCATACAAGCTCTTTACTGGACTGCACTGGGTGTTACCTGTCAGTTAGCATTCAGCTAACAAGGTGATTTAAAAATTAATATTTGATTATCAGGAGAGAAGGAAAAATAAAGGGAATCTGGTCACTTTCCCTCTCTTTCATTAAAACCATAACTAGGTGACCCAGCAGAAATACAATGTATTTTTCCTGTGATTTAGCTAAATCTACAAACTGAAATTAAGGAGACATCCTGACAGGATACAAGGCAGCAAGCATTAAAGTATCATTAACTTACAGGCTTGCTGGGTGAGATCACTGGTTTATTCTCACAGAACCACAGAGCAGGGAAACTACAACTGTTTTCCTGCTCTGATCAATTTGAAGGAAGAAAAATCACAAATTAACATACTTTTATTATTATGCCGGGCAGAGTATAAAAAAATAGTGCTGCTTCAACAAAACAGAAAAGGACTCAGGTTTCTCATATTTCTTTTCTGAGCTAGATTTGAACGGGGCCATTCCATCTGATTGTAATTCCTGTAGGTAAGCAGATGGTCAGGCAACACACCAAGAATTATAATAATCTATGTGGGATGTTCCTAAGACATGAGTTAATGCTTTCAAACCCATAAAGCTTGGAATTTTATGGAGATGAACCACATTATAGACCCACATGCAAGCATGTGCTCATCACAACTGCCTCAACTGAATCAACAGCTCAGCTCATTTGCACCTCCTGACCTTCTGGAACTGACCTGTGAGATGCATCCTCAGAGCAGTTTCTTCCTTTTAAGGACTGACATTAGATATATAAAACTATGCATAAGTTGCTGTGATAGCATGCATTTTTACGATGTTTAGATTTGTGTAACATTTGTAAGTTGCCATGATAGCATGTATTTTCATGATGTTCAGATTTCTTAATCTAAAGCAAACATGGGAAATTAGGTAAACTGAACTGCCCAAACCAAGAAGTTCTGATTATAATCCATTGCCTCCTTAAGGGGGCTTCCCCAATGACTCAGCCGGTAAAGTATCTGCCTGCAGCTGATGAAACACAGGAGATGAAGGTTCCATCCCTGGGTTGGGAAGATCCCCTGGAGGGGGAAAATGTCAACCCACTCCAGTATTCTTGCCTGAAAAATCCCATGGACAGAGGAGCCTGGCAGGCTATAGTCCAAAGGGTCGCAAAGAGTCAGACAGAGCATTTAAGCACACGTGCCTCCCTGAGATGCTAGGGCACACTACCAGAGATGACTAGGAAAGAGATAGGATGGGGAGTAAATGGGAAAATTCACAATACGACTGACCCTTCATTATCCACAGTTTCCAAATCCACAGAATTCAACCAACCGCTGATGAAAAATATTTGGGAAAAAATTCCAGAAATTCCTAAAAGCAATACTTGAATTTGCCACACTGGCAACACTTTGCATAGCATGCATATTGTATTAGGTATCATAGTAATCTAGAAATGATTTAAAGTATTCAGAAGGTGTGCATAGCTTACATGTAAATACCATGCCATTTTATATAAGGGAATTGAGCATCATGATCTGTTTGTTTATTTTTGGCCACACCTTGAGGCATCCAGGATCTTAGTTCCCTGACCAAAGATCAAACTTGAGCCACTGCAGTGGAAGCCCAGATTCTTAACCACTGGACTTCCAGGGGAGTCACTTAAACATCATGATTTTGATATCCAGGAGGGTCCTGACCAATCCCTTCATGGATACTGAGGTTGACTATAGTAAACTGATCCCTACGGATTATACAAAATTAATTGAGAGTCAGCTTTGGTGCAGTGAAAACAAGGCATAGTCTGGAATCCAAAATGCTAGGTGTGAGTCATGACTCAGACACTTACAAGTCAACAGCATTAAACAGTTATTTAATCTCTCTCTGCCTCAGTTTCCTTATCGCTAAAACAGGGATAACAATATCTACCTCACAGCACAGTTGTGAAGTAACCTGTGTTAAGTGCCTGGAACACAGTGCACAGCCCATGAATGTCTTCCATGTTTCTTTCTTCTTATATTTTTCTCTTTTTAGTAATAATATTTTAATTTTTAAAATATTTATGGCTTTCAGTGCACTTCTACATAGCTTTTATTAATCCATCTCACAGCAAAGTATGATATACGCATTAATTTTGTTTCACATATGAGAAAACAAGCTCATTCTAGAATGCAGGTTATTTTACTTCTAGTCCTGTGCTAATCACTCTAGAATGAATATTGGGGTAGCTGAAATCATCTGAGGAAAAAGGTCAAAACAGTGAGCAGATTCTAAGACCAAAATATAATAATCTAAGGATTTTAGAGGTTACTAGACAAATGGACAAAAAAATATCATGGCTACCTAGGTGACATTTATTTCATGTTTTATTAATATGGTTTGGTCTACAGGAGGCTAGAAATAAATAATACCTAATTAAGAATTATAAAGACTTCCTGGTGGCCCAGTGGTTAAAAATTTGCCTGTCCACACAGGGGACACAGGTTCGAGCCCTGGTCCAGGAAGACTCCACGTGCCTCAGAGCAACTAAGCCCGTGCATCACAACTACTGAAACCTACACACTCTAGAGCCGGCAAGTCACGACTGCCGAGCCTGTGTCCTCAAACGACCGAAGCCGAGCACCTAGTGCTGTACTCTGCGACCAGAGAGGCCACCGCAAGAAGTCTGTGCTCCGCAACGAAGAGTAGCCCCCACTTGCTGCTACTAGAGAAAGCCCACACGCAGCAACAAAGACCCAGCACAGCCAAAAATAAACAAATAAAATTTTTTAAAAATTACAGAGCACATAATATAGGGTTAAGGAGGTTTGTGAAGAGCTGTGAAATGATTCATTTAAAAAAATCTGTTCTTGTCTGCAATTACTGTTTGCAGAAACCTACAGATAATATACACATATAAACTTGTAAGACAGTTATTAAGTTCTTGTTTTTCAAAGTTAATGTAAAATAGTTTAGCACCTTAAAAATAGTAAAGTAATTCATAATAGAAGTACTACCTTGGAAATATTTGAGGGGGGGCTTGTCTAGTTTTCATTTTATTACTGCAATTAATACACACGTGATCACTTGTTTTTCAGTCACTAAGTCATGTGCAATTCATTGTGACCCCATGGACTGTAGCACACCAGGCTTCTCTGTCCTCCACTGTCTCCTGGAGTTTGCTCAAATTCTTGTCCATTGAGTTGGTGATGTTATTCAACCATCTCATCCTCTGTTGTCCCCCTCTCCTCCTGTCTCTAATCTTTCCCAGTATCGAGGTCTTTTCTAATAAGCTGGCTCTTTGCTTCAGGTGGCCAAAGTATTGATCTTCAGCTTCAGTCCTTCCAATGAATATTCAGGGTTGATTTCCTTTTGGATTGACTGGTTTAATCTCCTTGATGTCAAGGGACTCTTTTTTTTTTTTAATTTTATTTTATTTTTAAACTTTACAATATTGTATTAGTTTTGCCAAATATCGAAATGAATCTGCCACAGGTATACCCGCATTCCCCATCCTGAACCCTCCTCCCAAGGGACTCTTAAGAGCCTTCTTCAAACCAAAGTTCGAAGGCATCGATTCTTTAGCACTCAGCCTTCTTTATGGTCCAACTCTCACATCTGCACATGACCACTGGAAAAACCATAGCTTTGACTATATGGACCTTTGTTGGCAAAGTGATGTTTCTGCTTTTTAATACACCGTGTAGGTTTGTCAAAGCTTTCCTTCCGAAGAGCAAAAGTCTTTTAATTTCATAACTGCAGTTACTGTTCACAGTGATTTACTTACAAGACCCAGCAGTCTCTTCCTTCAATTAGGACAAGTCCTCTCAGTTCCAAGGCCCCTCACCAGATTGGCTGAGGCCTCTGTTGCAACCACTATATCACAGTTTAACCTCACTGCACCAACAGTGTTTCCCTAGCTCCCTGACCAGTATTGATCCTTGAAGCTCTTACCAATTAAACACTGCCCATAAATCTCTATTTCAGAGCTGTTTCCAGGGGACCCAACCAAAGACAGTTGGCCACAGAAATGATCCTAGGAATCAGACCCTAACTTGGGATTTTGGAGATAAGTTGTCTGCTGGCCAGCTGTTAATGAGGATCCCACAAAGGGTGGTACATGGAGCACTGATACTGAAAACTAGCACATCGTGAAAGTTAACTGGGGTAAACTGAATGGGATAATGTGAAGGACAGTACACAGGCTCAGGCAGCTGAGAGGTTCCATGGACAGCATCCCTATTGTGCGCACATGCTAAGTTACTTCAGTCATGTCCAACTCTTTGCAACGCTATGGACTGTAACCTGCCAAGTTCCTCTGTCCATGGGATTCTCCAGGCAAGAATACTGCAGTGGGTTGCCATGCCCTCCTTTAGGGGACCTTTCCAACCCAGGGATCGAACTCACATCTCCTGAAGCTCTTGCACTGCAGGCAAATTTTTTTTTTTATCACTGAGCCTTCTGGGGAAGCCCATTATGAGGACTATGGAATAGGGAAAACCTGATTAATCCAGGGAGGTGACTGACTCCACTGCAGAAATGACTGGAGTTCAAGTAGGCTTTCAAAGGCTGTTGGAATGATCCATGGGGATGTAGTGGCTTTCACTAGAACCTTGTTTACTCAGGGAGCTGTCAAACCACCTTCTGAGTGATGAGAAGGAAGATGCACCCCCCACTCGTTTGGTTGATGTCTGTAGAAACAGGTGATTTCCTTTTGGATGAAGATTTTCATCTCCATTTGAACACTAGAATGTGGGCTCCACTATAGCAGGGACTTTCCTTGTTGTGTCACTGCTGTGTCTCCAGCTCCTAAAACAGTGCCCAGTACTTTGAAGGTGGCACTCAATGAATATGGGTTGAATAGTTGAATAAATGCTTCAAAGGAAATACTCCTAATTGGAGTTCCTATATTCACACCATGACATGAATGATAAACGTGAGCATAGGCTTAAAGGGGGTGGGAGAGAAGCAATGAGGAAAGAGCCCGTAGCAACTCACCTACTTTATTCTACTTGTATGGGTCAGTAAGTATGGGAGGCAAGCAAGTAATGTCTGTGGAAGGAAAATCTGATTGGGACTGACTAAAGATGTACTTCTGAATCAAACCGTAACCTTGTGCTGTTAAGTATTTTCAGAATGAGAGCAATTGTCTTGTTTTGACATAAACTGGTTGTGCGTGCATGCTCAGTTGCTTCAATCATGTCCATCTCTTTGCGATCCCATGAACCATAGCCCACCAGGCTCCTCTGTCCATGCGAGCTTCCTCACCCAGGAATAAAACCTCCATCTCCTGCATTGCAAAGAGATTCTTTACTGCTGAGCCACTGGGGAAGCACCAAACTAGTCACTAAGCCTTGTTTTTAATTTCTCAGTTTTTTCAAATGGAACAATATTGGTGCTATCTTTGACTGGAATGTAAGCCAGCCATGAAACCCAAATGATTTCCAGGCCTTGCTTTCAGACCTGGGCCCCTGGAGGAGTCCTGACTCTTGCTGCTGCTGCTGCTAAATCACTTCAGTCGCGTCCGACTCTGGGTTGCCATTTCCTTCTCCAATGCATGAAAGTGAAAAGTGACAGTGAAGTCGTTCAATCGTGTCCGATTCTTCGTGACTGAAACATAAATGGCAGATGTGGTCCTTCTCCCAAGCACTGTATTGAGGCTGAGACTACAGCTGAGAGGGGCACTTGAGATCATTCATCTCTTCTAAACCTTTCTGTGCTGCTCAGAACCGAAAATCAATTTTATGTAGGAGCAGTAAGTGATCCCATATTGAGGAGGCCTTTACAGGTGAGTCCGCGCCCTCTGTCAGGGTCATAAACCAGGACATTGCATATTCATACACAAAGACCAGCGGGACGCCCAGACTCAAGCATGAGGGAAACAGCGACATCCAGTGGCTGGCCGGCTGCATATCCGATGTGCGGTGCACCCTGAGCGCGAAAGATGGGGTTTACTCTTTACTCCAGAGGCTGACTTCTGCTTTTGTCTTTCCAAGCCTCCCAACCCTCTGAGATTCCAAAAAGGTTATGATTTCAGACCAACCAGGTTCTAACCAATAATATTTATCCTTCCACATATTCTAGGGTTTTTTACTTTCAGAATCAGCACTCATCTCTCCCTAGAGTTGCAATGTCTTAAACTGCATCATAAAAATGAATAAATGTTCAACCCTTGAGAAAATGTAAAATTCTAAGATTACATTTTTTTCTTTGTTTTGAAAATAAATAAACTTTGTTATTCATTCAACAAATTTTTTTTTTTTTTTTGTGAAGCTACTAGGTGCCGAGCCATGAGTACAAGAGGAATCCTTTCCCTCTTGGGGAATACAGACAGTAATGTACACAAACATGTACACACACATATGGCGATCCCATAATGTCTGGTCATGGTAAATGCTAAAAAGAAAAATGAAACAAGATAAGCACATAGATTTTGACAGGAGAATAGCTGCTATTTTTGCATTGTGGTCATACAAGATCTCTGAGGACATTTTAGCTGAAACATGAATTGAAGGGTCAGATCATGTATATATCAAGGGAAGTACAGTCCAAACATAGAAAAAGGCAAATAATAAAAAGGAGCCATTGTGCAAAATCTATACACAGAGGAAATTTTAAATGGTGTCAGTGTTGATAAAAGTAATTATATATAAAAGCAATTTTAATTCTATTTTTAAAGATGAAAAGCCTCTGAGCCTAAGCTCAACTTTTGTATTTTATACAGGAGAGTACAACAGTTAATTACAGTCGATCTTTGAATCCTAATTCAAAGCCAATTCAGACCCAAAGTAAAACACTGTCATATAATAACAAATGGCACTATTTAAAATCATTATTTCAAGGTAGAGGCAAAGAGTCAGGAAAGTAGAGAGTCACATGCTTCATTCAGTCTCCTACTTAAAGTGAGTTTAACAGGCAAAATATAACTCAGACCTCCCAGGGCCCCCAGCACCAGCTAAGGGTGTTTTACACACACACAGAGAGTGGAGAAAGCTTTTTATCTTCATTATAGTATTTGACAAAGTATGATAAAGATACTTTGGAAAAGATACTTTTTTCTTTTTATTTCCTCTTTTTGAGGTATAATTTACACTTATCTGGACTTCCCTGGTGGCTCAGCTGGTAAAGAATCCTCCTGGAATGCAGGTGACCTGGGTTTGATCCCTGGGTTGGGAAGATCCCCTGAAGAATGGAACGGCTACCCGCTCTGGTATTTTGGCCTGGAGAATTCCACGGACTGTATAGTTCATGGGTTGCAAAGAGTCAGACACAACTGAGAGAATTTCACTTCACTTACACTTATCTTAAAGGGTACAGCTTGCTTAATTTTTACACATTTGAGTTTTTACATTTGTAAAAGTTTAACCACCACTGAGATCAAGATATAAAACATTCTCAGCTCCTCAGATGTCTTTGTCCCCTTCTAGCTTACCCCCAAAAGGTAACCAGTATTTTTATTTCTCTCATTATATACTTATTTAGTCAGTTGTTTTAACTTCTTAAATCACATAGCACATGCTCTTTTTGCGTCCAGATTCTTCTGTTCAATAATCACCTGTGAGGTTCATTCATGGGGCTACATGTAGCTGTAATCCATTTTTTTAATCATCGTTGTCTAATATTCCATCGTATGGTTATGGTACAGTTTATATGTTCTATTGTTAACAAACTTTTGGATTATTTCTTGTTTTTGTGGGGTTAGTATGAAGAAATCTATTATTAACATTATTGTACATGTATTTGGGTGAAAACAAGCATTCAGGTTTGTTGAGTTCTATCTAGGGTTAAAATCACTGATTCAGAAACTGGGCCAGCTACCTAATTTGCAAGGCTCAATGCAAAATGAAAACGCAAAGCCTCTTGTTCAAAAAGTAGAGAAACATGCTATTAAAGATACTACAATGTAAAGCTTTTTCCTTTTTCCCAAGTCTCTCTCAACTTGTCATGGTGTTCTTTTATTTGCTATTTAGTAACTAAAAAAATTAAAATGCTTACATTTTGACATATATTTTACTGTTTACCTTTATATTGGGCAATGGCTGTTTCAAGTGCAAATATTAAAGCATTTAAGCTGCAGACAGGATCACTGAAATAGCACAATTCATTTTTCATAGCTTGTACATGCATACACATCTCATTCTTAACAGAACAGTGAATGTGCTTCCTGGAACAAAGGTAAATATTTTTGCTTTGCTTCTTGGTACTTGCCCAACACTTTCTACCCTTGGTTTACTGTTGAGAAAGCAGGATCAAAAGGAAAAAGAACTATAGGTTGCCCTATCTTTCCTTTCCTTCCATGTTATCATTGCTAGCATATGCATTTGGCTAATGCAAGGAAATAACATGAGTAGGTAAGAATATGGTAGAATTCTTTGTTTTTGTGTTTCTTAAAATAGCATTGTGTTCTTTCTTTTCAATGCAAGATCTGGTTCTAGCAGACCTGGGGCTTCTCAGGGCTGTCAGCATCCCCCACTTATCTTGTATTCCTTTGAGCTTCATTAAAGTCCCAGGCACTGGGGTTCCACAAGAATACTGTGGTCATAGGCATGGTGAGTGCTCTCCACGACAAGGGTCCCAAGGAACAGCACAGACACGCAAACTATACTTCCCTCCCTGCTCAGGACCATGCCCAACAGCAGAGGTCCCCAACCTTTTTGGCATCAGGGACTGATTCCTGAAAGACAATTTTTGTACAAACTGGGGGTGGGGGATGATTTGAGGATGATCCTCATAAGGAGCTTGCAACCAAGATCCCTCACAAGCTCAATTCACAGTGGGGTTCGAGCTCCTAGAAGAATCTAATGCCTTTTCCTGAAGATTTGAGGATGATCCTCATAAGGAGCTTGCAACCAAGATCCCTCACAAGCTCAGCTCACAGTGGGGTTCGAGCTCCTAAAAGAATCTAATGCCTTTCCCTGATGACCTGTGATGTTGAGAAGTCTATTATTTATTTTGATATCTTTTTTTGGCTTCCCTGATTGCTTAGTTGGTAAAGAATCTCTCTGCAATGCAGGAGACACCAGTTCGATTCCTGGATAGGGAAGATCTGCTGGAGAAGGGATAGGCTACCCACTCCAGTATTCTTGGGTTTCCCTGGTGGCTCAGCTGGTAAAGAATCTGCCTGCAATACGGGAGACCTGGGTATGATCCCGGTTTGGAAGATCCCCTGGAGAAGGGAAAGGCTATGCACTCCAGTTTTCTGGCCTAGAGAATTCCGTGGACTGTATAGTCCATGGGGTCACAAAGAGTCCAACATGACTGAGAGACTTTCACTTTCACTCTAGTGAAGAACCTGTTAAAACTTTTGCCCATTTTACAGTGGATTGCCTGTCTTTTTCACAGCCATATGTGGGTGTTATTCATATTTTCTGCATTATTTTGATGTATGTATTTACTGCTAGTATCTTCTGCCCTGTACTTACCATTTCATTCTCTTAACAGTGTTGTTGTTTTTTTTTGTCATAAGTCACAATATCTTTGTGTAAGTTGCTCAGTTTTGTTCTTCTTCAAGGTTATCTTGACTATTCTAAGCCTTTTTGAAATAAAAACTCTGAAATGACCTCTGTGCTAATCTAGCATTTTCAAAAGTCTTCAGATTTAAATTCCTTAAATTACCCAGCAGAGGGTACTATACTACAACCAAGAAAAGCCGGTCTAAATCTGGATTTGGAGGAAAGAGGTTTATTAATGCTGTGCTTTTGTCTTTCCATACCAGAAAAGAAGAATCTTTAGTTTTGTTTTGCATAGTCTGGCTAATTAGCATGCCTGGCAGATGCAACTACCAGCTGAATTATTATACCAACAGTTGTTGCATTGAGAACTTTTTTGATGATCATGAATGAAAGGTCATTCAACATTTGCAAGGACTTTCATCTTCTTTATTACCACCATTCTTTATGGTACTGACTGAAGTAACGTTTGTGGCTTTTTATAAACCCTTCCAGAAATCATTGTTTCTGTTAAGAGTATGGTTTCCATTTTTCAACCTCAAAATAGAAAAGATGATCCCCCAAATTATTATAAATCCTTTAATTAAAAGTGTTCTTTGAGACAAATATATGGTATCACATATAGGTAGAGTCTAAAATATAATACAAATGAACTTATTTACAAAATGAAAACAGACTCACAGACATAGAAAACAAACTTATGATTACAAAAGGAGAAAGAGGATGGGGGAGGGATAAATTAGGAGATTGGGATTAGTAGATACAAACTATTATATATAAAGTAGATAAACAACAAGCTCCTACTATATATATAGCATAGGGAACTGTCTTATAATAAACTATGATGGAAAAGAATATGAAAAAGAATATATATCCCCTTTGTCACTTATCAAGTGTCTATAAATGCTGGACTCTATACCTTGTTTTACTAAGCTTCACTTTATTGTGCTTTGAAAATATTGCATTTTTACAAATTGAAGCTATGTGGCAACCTTGCTTTGAGCAAGCCATTTTTTCAACACCATTTGCTCACTTGTTCTCTCTGTGTCAAATTTTGGTAATTCTAGCAATATCAGACTGGCTCATCATTATTATATTTGTTATGGTGATCTGTGACCAGTGATATTTGATATTATCACTGTAATTGTTTTGGGGAGCCATGAGTTGCACCCATATAAAATTTAATCGATAAACATCTGTATTCTGACTGCTCCACCAATCACTGTTCTACTGAGGGTAAAACACGACCAAACAGCATTGTATGCAACAGAGAAATCATTCATGAAAGGAAAAGTCAATCAATGCAGCAAAGTTTACTGCAGTCTTATTTTAAGAAATTGTCACAGCCACCCCAACCTTCAACAACCACCACCCTAATCAGTCATCAGCCATCAAGACTGAGAAAAGACCCTCCATCAGCAAAATGATTATGACTCACTGAAGACTCAGATGATGGTTAGCATTTTTCAGCAATTAAGTATTTTTTTAAAGGTTTGTACATAACTTCCCTCATGGCCAGATGGTAAAGAGTTTGTAACACAGGAGATCCAGGTTCAGTCCCTGGGTTGGGAAGATCCCCTGGAAAAGGGCATGGTTACCTAATCCAATATTCTTACCTGGAAAATTCCATGGACAAAGGAGCCTGGCGGGCTCTAGAGTGCTCAGGCTTTAGTAGCTGTGCCACGGGCCAGCTTAGTTGCTTCTCATCATGTGGGATCTTGCCAGATAAGGGATCAGATTTGTATCTCCTACATTAGCAGGTGGATTCTTTACCACTGAGCCACCAGAGAAGTCCCTAAAAAGGTTAGTTATTTTGCTTTTTTAATGTGGTATTGGTGAAAAAAAGACAAATATCAGTGGGAAGAATAGAGATTCGGAAATAGACCGATACATATATGGTCAATAGACTCAGGAAAATGGCTAAAGCAGTTCAGTGTGCACCAAAAATCTTTTAGCAAATCTGTTTTTAGCAAAACAGAACGTCTTATGGGGAAAAGAATTAATCTCTACTTTTTCCTTATATTAAGCACAAAAAAATAACTTACAATGTATTTAATTACAAAATCTTTGTTCAAACACACAAAAATTTCTTAGATAGAGCATCAAAACACAATGATAAAAAGAAAAAAATGAAAAACTAGACTAACAAAATTTGAAACTTTTGCTCTAGCAGACATCATTTTAAAAATTATAAGGTTTCATGAACTGGAAGAAAATATTTGCAACAAATATGCCTGACAAAAAGCTTATATCCAAAATACATAAAAAAAAACTCCTACAATTTCATAATAAGACATAAGCCAAATGTCCATCAACAGGAGGATGGATAAGTGAGATAAAGTATTCACACAATGGCATGTCAGGGAAACAATGCTCCACGAATATTTTCACATTTCTGGATAGTTTGTCTTCAAACAAAATTGGCACACCATAGAACATTTCTTCTTCTCCAGACTCACAGTGCTCCTCACATGACAAGGGTGTTAGACCTGGAGCCATATGTTCCCATCCAAAGGATAATAAAACTTATCTCCCCCAGAGCCAAATGATTGCAGGCCAGGGTAGGGACTTTCCCCTTTTACTTTCCTGAGACAATTTGTTTACTTTCCCAAGTGTTTGTTCACATTGGGAAGATAAGGGTTTTTTTTTTTCTCCCTTTTTCAGAAAGGTAGGCAGCAGTTAGTGAAAGTGAAGTCATTAAGCCATATATACTCTATTTGAACTTCCAGACTCATAATCTAGGACTTCCTATCCTCTTTCTCATGCATAGGATATCTACCTGGCTCTCCTCACACCATCTCAGAAGAGAGAGAAGAATAGAGCATGGAAAATGGATACAGTTATGCTATCTGTGGTGCTTCCCTGGTGGCTCAGTAGTAAAAAATCTGCTTGCCAATGCAGGAGACGTGGGTTTGATCCCTGTGTCGGTAAGATCCTCTGGAGAAGGAAACGGCACTCTCGTATTCTTGCCTGAGAAATCCCATGGACAGAGGAGCCTGGCGGGCTACAGTCCATGGGGTCAACAAAGAGTTGGACATGACTTAGCAAATAAATGCTCTCACCTGGAAAAATCCCATGGACGGAGGAGCCTGGTAGGCTGCAGTCCATGGGGTCACTACGAATTGGACACGACTGAGCGACTTCACTTTCACTTTTCACTTTCATGCATTGGAGAAGGACATGGCAACCCACTCCAGTGTTCTTGCCTGGAGAATCCCAGGGACGGGGGAGCCTGGTGGGCTGCCGTCTCTGGGGTTGCACTGAGTCGGACACGACTGAAGCAACTTAGCAGCAGTAGCAGCAGCAACTAAATGACAAACAACAGTAATAGCAATTCTGATCTCTGCCCTAGAAACTTTTTGCTTTGGGCACAGAAATGAACAAATGCAGATATTAAAAGCTTATCATGGAACACTTCCTAGCAATGAAAAAAGGATTAAAATTACTGATACATGTTATAACATGAATGAACCTCAAATGAACATTATGTGGAACAAAAGAAGACATATGCAAAAAAAAGTACATACTGTCTGGTTCCATTAATAAGAAGGGCAAGAAGAGTAAAAAACTAATCAAGTGTCGGGACTTCCCTGGTGGTCTAGTGGTTAAGAATCTGCCTTTCAATGTAAGGGACAAGGGTTCAGTCCTTGGTCAGGGAACTAAGATCCCATGTGCCTCAGGGCAACTAAACCCGTGCACCGCTCTCCAGAGCCTGTACTCCACAATGAAGATCTTGTGTGCCACAACTAAGACCCAATGCGTCCAACCAAATAATTTTTTTAAACCTAATAAAATAGTAATGGAAGTCACCATAGTGACTATGTCAGAGGGATGTGAGAGGAGCATGTGGGAATTTTCTCTGTACTTGGTAACATAGTTGTGTATCCATGAAAAATTTAAGTGAATTTTTGTACCTTATTTTACATATGTTATGACTTAATTAAAAAAGTGTTTTTTTTTTTTTTTAAGTCTCCACCAGTTGTTTTGTGGGAGTTGGAAAGTGACTCTAAAATTTATTTGGAAATCCAAATGGGAAAAAAAAATAGCCAAGGTACTTGAATAAGAACAAAGTACAAGGACTTGCTTTACTAGCAAAAAGATAATTAAAGTAGTGTGGAATTAGCAAAGTAATAGACAAATAGACTAACAGAACAAGAGTATGGTCTATAAGCAAACCCATTCATGGATGACAGTTTATGAAGAATTCTAAGAAAAGGATGATTTTTCAGTAAATAGTGCTGGGTCAGCTGGACTCTCAAACAATTAAACTTGAATCCTTACTTCACATCATATATAAAAATCAATTCCAGGTGGATCATAATTTGAAATGTGAAAAATTAAACAAAAAAAGATTCAGGAGAAAACTTAGAAGAATATTGTCATGACCTTGGATAACAGTTTTTAGAGGACAGAACAAAAACAAACCATAAAACAACTAATTGGTAAATTAGATTTGATTACATTTAAGAATTTCTTTTGTTACTCTCAAGAGTAAAAAGGCAAGCCACAAGAGGGAAAATATTTGCCACATATATAACAGCTAGAGGTGTCATATTTAGAAGATGTAACAAATTCTTTCAAAACAATTAAAAATGAAATTAAAAGACATGATTTAACAGAAAAAAAAATTGAAAAGAACTTAAGCAGATCCATGACACAAAAACTAGTATGTATTATCCAAGTGGCTAATAAACTTGCCAAAAAGTTCTTAACATCCTTAATCATCAGAAAAATGAAAATTAAAACCATAACCACATAACTCTACATATCTTATAAAATGGCAAAAATTATGAAGCTGAAAATATCAAATATTAGAAAGAATGTGGAAAAAGAACTCTCATCATCCCAACAGGGGTGTGAATTGTGTAAATTCTTCAACTACTTCAGAAATCAATTTTGGTAGTAAGTTACTTAAGTTACAGAAGTTGAAATTAGGTCTGTCTTATCCAGCAATTACACTTCTGGGTATGTATTTGGCAGAAATATGCGCACCCAAGCAAGAGACACATACAAGAATGTTCAAAACAGTACTATTGCTAATAGTTCTGAACCAGAAACAATCTAAATGCCATCAAAAATAGAATGAATAAATAAATCATGGCATAGTCATCTGATAAATAACTTCTCAGCATGACAGTACAGCTACAGGCAGTAACACAGATAACTCTCATAGCCTAGTGTTAGTGAGAGAAGACAGAATACAGCCTGTGTGATTTGGCAAAGAAGAGAATGGTTAGGACAGGGGTTTCCATCAGGTTAGAACTGCTCCATTTCCTGAATTGAGTGATGTTTACCAATGCTTTCACTTTGTAACTCACTGAGCTATAACATAGGACTGGAAAAGATCAGTTTTCACTCCAATCCCAAAGAAGGGCAATCCCAAAGAAGGGCAATGCCAAAGAATGTTCAAACTATGGTACAACTGCACTCATCTCACACTCTAGAGAAGTAATGCTCAAAATTTTCCAAGCAAGGCTTCAACAGTACGTGAACCATGAACTTCCAGATGTTTGAGCTGGTTTTAGATAAGGCAGAGGAATCAGAGATCAAATTGCCAACATCTGTTGGATCATAGAAAAAGCAAGAGAGTTCCAGAAAAACATCTACTTCTGCTTTATTGATTATGCCAAGGTCTTTGACTGTGTGGATCACAACAAACTGTAGAAAACTCTTAAAGAGATGGGAATACCAGATCACCTTACCTGCCTCCTGAGAAATCTGTATGCAGGTCAGGAAGCAACAGTTAGAACTGGACGTGGAACAACAGTCTTGTTCCAAATTGGGAAAGGGGTACGTCTAGTCTGTATATTGTCACCCTGCTTATTTAACTTCTACACAGAGTACATCATGCAAAATGCTGGGCGGGATGAAGCACAAGCTGGAATCAAGATTTCAAGAGAAATATCAATAACCTCAGATATGACACCACCTTTATGGCAGAAAGTGAAGAAGAACTAAAGAGCCTGTTGATGAAGGTGAAAGAGGAGAGTGAAAAGTTGGCTTAAGAAAATGGCAATAGGAACATATATTATACTTTACACAATAACTACTTTAAATGTAAATGGACTAAATGTTCCAACCAAAAGACACAGACTGGCTGAATGGATACAAAAACAAGACCCATATATGTGCTCTTTACAAGAAACCCACTTCAGACCTCAAGACACATATAGACTGAAAGTGAGAGGTTGGAAAAATATATTCCATGCAAATAGGAAGCAAAAGAAATCTGGAGTAGCAATCCTCATATCAGACAAAATAGACCTTAAAATAAAGAAGATTACAAGAGATAAGGAAGGACACTACATAATGATCAAGGGATCAATCTAAGAGGAAGACATAACAATTGTAACTATCTATGAACCCAACATAGGAGCACCTCAATACATAAGACAAACACTAACAGACATAAAAGGAGAAATTAACAGTAACACAATAATAGTAGGAGACTTCAACACCCCACTCACACCAATGGACAGATCACCAAAACAGAAAATTAATAACATAAGTCTTACATGATACATTAGATGAGATGGATCTCATTGAAATCTTCAGGACATTCCATCCAAATGCAGAAGAATACACCTTCTTATGAAGTTCACATGGAACATTCTCCAGGATAGACCACATCTTGGGTCACAAATCAAACCTCAGTAAATTTAAGAAAATTGAAATTGTATCAAGCATCTTCTCCAACCACAATTCTATGAGACTAGATATCAGTTACAAGAAAAAAAAAAATTGTAAAAAACACAATCACATGGAGATTAAACAATACATTTCTAAATAACCAACAGTTTACTGAAGAAATCAGAAGGGAAATAAAAAAATTTCTAGAAACAAATGGCAATGAAAACATGACAACTCAAAACCTGTGGGATGCAGTGAAAGCAGTTCTAAGAGGGAAGTTTATAGCAATACAATACTACCTCAAGAAATAAGAAAATATTGAATAGACAACCTAACTTTACACCTAAAGCAATTGGAAAATGAAGAAGAAGAAACAAAACAAAAAAAAAAAAAAAAGAAGGAAAGAAATCATAAAGATCTGAGCAGAAATAAATGAAAAAGAAATGAAAGAAAAAATAGTAAAGATTAATGAAAACTAAAAGCTGGTTCTTTGAGAAGATAAACAAAGTTGACAAACATTTAACCAGACTCATCAAGAAAAAGAGAGAAGAATCCCTTAAAAAACTGGAATTAGAACTGCCTTATGAACCAGCAATCCCACTGCTGGGCATACACACCGAGGAAACCAGAAGGGAAAGAGACACGTGTACCCCAATGTTCATCGCAGCACTGTTTATAATAGCCAGGACATGGAAGCAACCTAGATGTCCATCAGCAGATGAATGGATAAGAAAGCTGTGGTACTTATACACAATGGAGTATTACTCAGCCGTTAAAAAGAATACATTTGAATCAGTTCTAATGAGGTGGATGAAACTGGAGCTATTATATAGAGTGAAGTAAGCCAGAAAGAAAAACACCAATACAGTATACTAACGCATATATATGGAATTTAGAAAGATGATAACAATAACCCTGTGTTTGAGACAGCAAAAGAGACACTGATGTATAGAACAGTCTTATGGACTCTGTTGGAAAGGGAGACGGTGGGGAGATGTGGGAGAATGGCATTGGAACATGTATAATATCATGTATGAAATGAGTTGCCAGTCCAAGTTCAATGCATGATACTGGATGCTTGGGGCTGGTGCACTGGGACGACCCAGAGGGATGGTATGGGGAGGGAGGAGGGAGGAGGGTTCAGGATGGGGAACACATGTATACCTGTGGCGGATTCATTTCGATATTTGACAAAACTAATACAATATTGGAAAGTTTAAAAATAAAATAAAATTTTAAAAAAAGAAAACAAAAAAAAAAGAGAGAGAGAAGAATCAACTCAACAAAATTAGAAATGAAAAAGAAGAGGTTACAACAGACAATGCAGAAATACAAAGGATTACAAGAGACTATTACAAACAACTACATGGCAATAAAATGGATAACCTGGAAGAAATGGACAGATTCTTAGAAAAGTTCAATCTTCCAAGACTGAACGAGGAAGAAATAGAAATTATGAACAACCCAATTACAAGCACTGAAACTGAAGCTGTGATCAAAAATCTCCCCAAAAACAAAAGCCCAGGACGAGATGGCTTCACAGGAGACTTCCATCAAACATTTAGAGAACTAATGCCTATCCTTCTAAAAGTCTTTCAAAAAATTGCAGAGGAAGGAACATTTCCAAACTCATTCTATGAGGCCACCATCACCCTGATACCAAAACCAGACAAAGACAACACACACACAAAAGAAAAGTATAGGCCAATATCACCGATGAACATAGATGCAAAAACTCTCATCAAAATTTTAGCAAACAGAATTGAGCAACACATCAAAAAGCTCATATACCATGATCAAGTTGGGTTTATTCCAGAGTTGCAAGGATCCTTCAGTATATGCAAATCAATCAATGTGGTACACCATATTAACAAATTGAAAGATAAAAACCAAATGATAATCTCAATAAATACAGAAAAATCCTTTGACAAAATTCAGCACCCATTTATGATTAAAACTCTTCAAAAAATGGGCATAGAAGGAACCTACCTCAACATAGTAAAGCCCATATATGATCAGCCTATGGCAAACATTATTCTCAATGGTGAAAAACTGAAAGCACTCCCCCTAAGTTCAAGAACAAGACAAGGGTGTCCACTTTCACCACTATTATTCAACATAGTTCTGGAAGTCCTAGCTATAGCAACCAGAGGAGAAAATGAAATAAAAGGAATCCAGATCGGAAAAGAAGAAGTAAAGCTCCCACTGCTTTCAGATGATACTGTACATGGAAAATCCTAAAGATAGTATCAGAAAATTACTAGAGCTAATTAGTGAATTTAGCAAAGTTGCAGGATATAAAATCAACACACAGAAATCCCTTGCATTCCTATACACTAAAAATGAGAAAACAGAAAGAGAAATTAAGGAAACAATTCCATTCACCATTGCAACGGAAAGAATAAAATACTTAGGAATATATCTACCTAAAGAAACTAAAGACCTATATATAGAAAACTATAAAACACTGGTGAAAGAAATCAAAGAGGACACTAATAGATGGAGAAATATACCATGTTCATGGATTGGAAGAATCAATATAGTGAAAATGAGTACACTACCCAAAGCAATTTATAGATTCAATGCAATCCCTATCAAGCTACCAACAGTATTCTTCACAGAGCTAGAACAAATAATTTCACAATTTGTATGGAAATACAAAAAACCTCGAATAGCCAAAGCGATCTTGAGAAAGAAGAATGGAACTGGAGGAATCAACCTACCTGACACTAGGCTCTACTACAAAGCCACAGTTTTCAAGACAGTATGGTACTGGCACAAGGACAGAAATATAGATCAATGGAACAAAATAGAAAGCCCAGAGATAAATCCACGCACATATGGACACCTTATCTTTGACAAAGGAGGCAAGAATATACAATGGATTAAAGACAATCTCTTTAACAAGTGGTGCTGGGAAAACTGGTCAACCACTTGTAAAAGAATGAAACTAGAACACTTTCTAACACCATACACAAAAATAAACTCAAAATGGATTAAAGATCTCAACGTAAGACCAGAAACTATAAAACTCCTAGAGGAGAACATAGGCAAAACACTCTCTGACATACATCACAGCAGGATCCTCTATGACCCACCTCCCAGAATATTGGAAATAAAAGCAAAAATAAACAAATGGGACCTAATTAACCTTAAAAGCTTCTGCACATCAAAGGAAACTATTAGCAAGGTGAAAAGACAGCCTTCAGAATGGGAGAAAATAATAGCAAATGAAGCAACTGACAAACAACTAATCTCAAAAATATACAAGCAACTCCTACAGCTCAACTCCAGAAAAATAAATGACCCAATCAAAAAATGGACTAAAGAACTAAATAGACATTTCTCCAAAGAAGACATACAGAGGGCTAACAAACACATAAAAAGATGCTCAACATCACTCATTATCAGAGAAATGCAAATCAAAACCACTATGAGGTACCATTTCACGCCAGTCAGAATGGCTGCGATCCAAAAGTCTACAAATAATAAATGCTGGAGAGGGTGTGGAGAAAAGGGAACCTTCTTACACTGTTAGTGGGAATGCAAACTAGTACAGCCACTATGGAGAACAGTGTGGAGATTCCTTAAAAAACTGGAAATAGAACTGCCTTATGATCCAGCAATCCCACTGCTGGGCATACACACTGAGGAAACCAGAAGGGAAAGAGACACGTGTACCCCAATGTTCATCGCAGCACTGTTTATAATAGCCAGGACATGGAAGCAACCTAGATGTCCACCAGCAGATGAATGGATAAGAAAGCTGTGGTACATATACACAATGGAGTATTACTCAGCCATTAAAAAGAAAACATTTGAATCAGTTCTAATGAGGTGGATGAAACTGGAGCCTATTATACAGAGTGAAGTAAGCCAGAAAGAAAAACACCAATACAGTATAATAACGCATATATATGGAATTTAGAAAGATGGTAACAATAACCCTGTGTATGAGACAGCAAAAGAGACACTGATGTATAGAACAGTCTTATGGACTCTGTGGGAGAGGGAGAGGGTGGAGAGATGTGGGCGAATGGCATTGAAACATGTAAAATATCATGTATGAAACGAGATGCCAGTCCAGGTTCGATGCACGATACTGGATACTTGGGGCTAGTACACTGGGATGACCCAGAGGGATGGTATGGGGAGGGAGGAGGGAGGAGGGTTCAGGATGGGGAACACATGTATACCTGTGGCGGATTCATTTTGATATTTGGCAAAACTAATACAATTATGTAAAGTTTAAAAATAAAATAAAATTAAAAAAAATACTAGAGCTAATCAGTGAATTTAGCAAAGTTGCAGGATACAAAATCAATACACAGAAATCACTTGCATGTCTATCTACTAGCAATGAAAAATCAGAAAGAGAAATTAAGGAATCAATCCCATTCACCACTGCAACAAAAAAGAATTAAATATCTGGGAATAAACTTACCTAAGGAGATAAAAGAACTATATACCAAAAATTATAAGACATTGATGAAAGAAATCCAAGATGACATAAACAGGTGGGAGAGATATTCCATGTTCCTGAGTAGGAAAAATCAATATTGTGAAAATGACTATACTGCCAAATGCAATCTACAGATTCAATGTGATCCCTATCAAATCACCAATGGCATTTTTCACAGAACTAGGACAAAAAATTTCACAATTCATATGGAAACACAAAAGACCCCAAATAGCCAAAGCAGTCTTGAGAAAGAAGAATGGAACTGGAGGAATCAACCTTCCTGCCTTCAGATTATACTACAAAGTTCCAGTCATCAAGACAGTATGGTGCTGGCACAAAAACAGAAATATAAACTGATGGAACAAGATAGAAAGCCCAGAAATAAACCCATGCACCTATGGGTACTTATTTTTGACAAATGAGGCAAGAATATACACTAGGGTAAAGACAGCCTCTTCAATAAATGGTGCTAGGAAAACTGGACAGCAACATGTAAAGGAATGAAATTAGAACACTTCCTAACACCATACACAAAGATAAACTCAAAATGGATTAAAGACCTAAATGTAAGACCAGAAACTATAAAACTCTTTGAGGAAAACAGAGGCAGAATACTCAATGACATAAATCAATGCAAGATCCTCTACTCCTCCTGGAGTAATGGAAATAAAAAACAAAAGTAGACAAGTGGAGCTTGATTAAACTTAAAAGCTTTTGCACAGCAAAGGAAACTATAAGCAAGGTGAAAAGACAACCCTCAGGATGGGAGAAAATAATAGCCAATGAAACAACTGACAAAGGATTCATTTCTAAAATATACAGGCAGCTCATATAACTCAAGACCAGAAAAACAAACAACCCAATCAAATAGTAGGAACAGACCTAAACAGACATTTCTCCAAAGAAGACATACAGATGGCTAACAAACACATGAAAAGATGCTCAACGTCGATCATTATTAGGGAAATGCAAATCAAAACTACAATGAGATATCACCTCACACCAGTCAGAATAGCTACCATCAAAAAATCAACAAACAATAAATGCTGGAGAGGATGTGGTGAAAAGGGAATGTTCTTGCACTGTTTTGGGGAATATAAACTGATACAGCCACTGGAAGACAGTATGGAGATTCCTTAGAAAACTAGGAATAAAGCCACCATATGACCCAGCAATCCCACTCCTAGGCATATACCCTGAGGAAACTAAAATCGAAAAAGACACATGTATCCCATTGTTCACTGCAGCACTATTTACAATAGCTAGAACATGGAAGTAACCTTAATGTCCATCGACAGATGAATGGATAAAGAAGTTGTGGTGCATATACACAATGGAATATTACTCAGCCATAAAAAGGAACAGATCTGAGTCAGTTCTAATGAGGTGGATGAACCCAGAGCCTGTTATACAGAGTAAAGTAAGTCAGAAAGAGAAAGATAAATATTATATTCTAATGCATATATACAGAATCTAGAAAAATGGTGCTGAAGAGTTTATTTGCAGGACAGCAATGGAGAAACAGACATAGAGAACAGACTTATGAACATGCAGAGAGAGGAGGAGAGGGTGAGATGCATGGAGAGAGTGACATGGAAACTTACATTACCATGTGTAGAAAAGAAGCCAATGGGCATTTTCTGTGTATCTCAGGAAACTCAAACAGGGGCTCTGTATCAACCTAGAATGGTGGGATGGAGGAGGGAGATGGGAAGGAGGTTCAAAAGGGAGGGGATATATGTATACCTATGGGTGACTCATGTTGGTGTTTGACAGAAAACAACAAAATTCTGTAAAGTAATTATCCTTCAATTAAAAAATAAATAAATTCACAATATATATATATAAAGGGGAAAAAAAGTTGGCTTAAAACTTAACACTTAGTTTTAAACTAAGTTTTAAACTTAAAACTCAACACTCAAAAAACTATGATCGTGGTATCCAGTCCCACCCCTTCAAGGCAAATAGATGGAGAAACAATGGAAGCAGTGACAGGCTTTATTTTGGAGGGCTCCAAAATTACTGCAGATGGTGACTGCATTCATGAAATTAAAAGACACTTGCTCGTTGGAAGAAAAGTTATGACCAGCCTAGACAGCATATTAAAAGGCAGAGACACTACATTTACCGACAAAGGTCCATCTAGTCAAAGCTATGGTTTTTCCAGTAGTCATGTATGGATATGAGAGTTGGACTATAAAAAAAAAGCTAAGTGATGAAGGATTGATGTTTTTGAACTGTGGTGTTGGAGAAGACTCTTGAGAGTCCCTTAGATTGCCAGGAGATCAAACCAGTCAATCCTAAAGGAAATCAGTCCTGAATATTTATTGGAAGGACTGATGCTGAAGCTGAAACTCCAATACTTTGGCCATGTGATGCAAAGAACTGACTTCTTGGAAAAGACCCTGATGTTGGGAAAGATTGAAGGCGGGAGGAGAAAGGGATGACAGAGGATAAAATGGTTAGATGACATCACTGACTCAAAGGACATGAGTTTGAGTAAGCTCCAGGAGCTGGTGATGGACAAGGAAGCCTGGCGTGCTGCAGTACATGGGATTGCAAAGAGTCGGACATGACTGAGCAACTGAACTGAACTGAACTGAGCTGTAATAACTACATTTGTGCATTTTTCTGTGTACATATTAGTCTTCACAATTACAAAACATTTTTAAAATAAAGTAATTAACCTCTAATTAAAATAAATAAATTTAAATTTAAAAAAAAAAGTGTGTACCACTTCTCAAAGGGGCTTCCCCAGTGGCTCAGCAGTAAAGAACCCACAAGGAACACAGGAGACACAGGAGACATGGGTTCAATCCCTGGGTCAGGAAGATCCCCTGGAGGTGGAAATGGCAATCCACTCCAGTATTCTTGCCTGGGAAATCTGGACAGAGAGGCCTAGAAGGCTACAGTCTATGGGGTTACAAGAGTCAGACATGACTTGGTGACTGAACACACAGGACACAATACCACTTCCCAAAATAAATACTGAAGAGTTGGGGGAAGATTTGATAAGATCCCATAGGATTTGAAACATTAGATATAATTTGGATTTAAGCAGACAGCATATCAAAAATTACTAGTGCCCCCATATAGCCACAGAGTAGTTCATTCAATGAAGAGAGCATGGCAGAGTAGCCTAAAAGGACTGTAGAAATCCTCTAAATACTGGATGCTTATTATTTCCCCAGAACTCTCCTTTTCTGCCACCACCCCCAACCCTTTTCAGAGAACTTTATCTTGCCACCCCTCATGTTCTAACTGCCACCTGTCCCCTAATATTCAGGTGTACTCCTGGAGCAGTAGCCTTATTACATTCTGATCCTGCCCTGTTCATGCTTGGGTGTGCAGGAATGGCATCTCTTTTCACTCACAGGGTAGTTTACACTAAGGAAATCAACTCATGCTGCATTTTCATAAATTAATAAGAATACATCTTACTATGTACGCTATTTCACAGTTCACCCCTCATGTGTATGTGATTCATTTTGTTATGTATTAATATAAGAGGCATACAAGGAAGTCATTAAAATACAGCCTTCAGAATTGCATTAACCAGGATTCAGATCCTTGTTCTATCCCTTTAAGTAAACCATCTGTACAAGCCTGTTTGCTCCTTTTGTAACTCGGGGTAACATAACTGATTCATAGAATTGTTTTAAGGACTAAAGAAAGCAGCAAATATAGACATTTTAGTTGGTACCTGGCTGACAATAAGAACACAGTAACTTCAGATGATGATGATGATATTACCCCTGGAAACTGTTTAGGAGTTAAACTGGAATAGGGAAAATTTATACTATCTGTTTGTAGTATTAATGTCCAAGCTGGGATGAGAAGGATTGGTTTATGACCTTTCTGAACAGAAAGCCCAGAAACTCATACATCAGGTTTCACAGAACTAAGATCCCAGTGTGATAAGTCATGGCAAGAAGAATTGTAATGTTTGAGGAGAAGAAAAATGTTGATCTGAATGTGTTGAGTCATTTCAAAAATCTGTGGAAGGATATACTAGAATTTATTTCAACCCGAGAGGTTTAGACTGGGAGGGACTCAGACTGTCTCTTACTGAAGTTCACAATAGTGAGAAGATGGTAGAATTTAAAGGTACTAAGGAAACGCCCTAAGGTGAATTCCAGGTCACAGCTAAAAGCAAAAGTCATGTCTGTCCTCTTTAATGCATGGGCAACAACTGAAGGCCTAGCAATTTCTCAGGTCACACTCATCCTGCAAAATCCATAGGCAACTGAGGACAGAAATGTGAGTGTGTTCACAGGTATGAGACTGAAAAATTCTGACTTACTGTCTGATCAGTGCCCAGGAGAAGGTGAGGGAGAGAGGGAGGGAGGCAAGGGCACACAGAAGATGGCTGGCTCACAAACAAGGGGCACCCACTTAAGAGTGGAAAGGACTACAGGTCTCAGGCACGCTCCCCATTCCTGCTTCCTAGAAGAAGGGAACAATAAACTGTTCCTGCTCAAGTTAAGGAGTGTTAGGGGACTATAGATCTCTGGGAACTATACTCAATATTCTGTGATGAACCATAATGGGAAAGAATATGAAAAAGTATATATGTAGAACTGAATCACTTTGCTGACAGCAGAAATTAACACAACATTGTAAATCAGCTATACATCAATTTAAAAAAAAAGAGGGGGGAGGGGTTGGGAGACAGGGAGGGAAAGTTATGTATATTTGCCTCAGCCCTTTTAGGGCCATGAACAATTCACACTGGAACCAAAACACACACAAGTCTTAAGGTTTAGATACTAAAAATGATTGACTCAAAATACTTCTGTGGCAAATATACATCATGTTTAATCCACCAGAATTGAAGTAATAATGATGGTGCTAGACTAATTTTTAATGGAAATATAGTTGATTTACAATATTGTGTTAATTTCAGATAGAGAAAAAAATAACTCAGTTATTTGTACACATATTTTTAGATTATTTTCCAAATAGATTACTACAAGATGTTGAATATAGTTCCCTGTACTCTACATTAAGTCTTTGCTGTTTATCTGTTTTATGTAGTTTGTATTTGTTAATCTCATTCTCATTTATCCATCCCTCCTTCCCTTTCCCCTTTGGTAACCATGTTAGTTTTTATGTCTGTAAGTCTGTTTCTGTTTTGTATATATATTCATTTGTATTATATTTTAGACTCTACATATAAGTGATAGCACATATTTGTCTTTGTCTCACTTACTTAGTAAATATTCTCTAGGTTCATCCATGTTGTTGCAAATGGCAATATTTCATTCTTTGCTATGGCTGAGTGACACTTTAGAGTGTGTGTGTGTATATCTAGTATTTAAAATCCAGAAAGGGACTTAACTGCTTTAGTGAAAGAAGTGAAAGTCATTCACTCGTGTCTGACTCTTTGTGACCCCATGGACTATATACAGTCCATGGAATTCTCCAGGCCAGAATACTGGAGTGGGCAGCATTTCCCTTCTCCAGGGGATCTTCCCAACCCAGGGATCGAACCCAGGTCTCCCGCACTGCAGGTGGATTCTTTACTGATTGAGCCACAAGGGAAGCCCTTTAAAATCCTATGGAATCTTATCTCATCAAATCTTCCTCCAACTCTTAAGGTTTTGTTTTGAGAAGTGGTATTGTGTGCACCCCACTCCAGTACTCTTGCCTGGAAAATCCCATGGAGGAGGAGCCTGCTAGGCTGCAGTACATGGGGTCGCCAAGAGTCGGACACGACTGAGCAACTTCACTTTCACTTTTAACTTTCATGCATTGGAGAAGGAAATGGCAACCCACTCCAGTGTTTTTGCCTGGAGAATCCCAGGGACGGGGGATCCTGGTGGGCTGCTGTCTATGGGGTCGCACAGAGTCGGACACGACTGAAGCGACTTAGCAGCAGCAGCATTGTGTGTTACGTGTTTAGTCCCTAAGTCATGTGGGTCTCTTTTGCCACCCCATGGACTGTAGACCACCAGACTCCTCTGTCCACGGGGATCTCCAGGCAAGAACACTGGAGTGGGTTGCCATGCCTCCTCCAGGGGATCTTCCGACCCAGGGATCAAACCCGCGTCTCATGTTTCCTGCATTGGCAGGTGGGTTCTTTATCACTGGTGCTACCTGGGAAGCCCATTGATAACATAAAGCCACTGATAACATAAAATGTTGTCCTTCCTAGTGAAAGTGAGTGAAGTCGCTCAGTCGTGTCCGACTCTTTGCGACCCCGTGGACTGTAGCCCACCAGGCTCCTCCTTCCATGGGATTCTCCAGGCAAGAATACTGGAGTGGGTTGCCATTTCCTTCTCCAAACTCTTACCAAATCAATGAGTCCAGTTAGGAAAACAGAAAACACACTGCTTACTTTAACAGAAAGAATTTGCTACGAGGAACTGTTTAAACAGTCGAGAGGGAAGTTTTCCCTGCAGTAGTGACCTCCTTGGACTTCCCCAGTGGCGCAGCGGTAAAGAACCTGCCTGCAGTGTGAGAGGTGGGTTCCATTGCTCGGTGGGGAAGATCCTGTGGAGAAGGAAATAGCAACCCCTCCAGAATTCTTGCCTGGAAAATCCTACGGACAGAAGAGCCTGGTGGGCTACAGTCCATGGGATTGCAAAAGAGAACCACACGACTTAGAGACGAAACAACAGTAACAAGTGACCTTGTTGGTTAGGGAGGTGGAAAGTCAAGGATTCTCGGAGCTGCTAGCCCGACGGGCTTAGAGGAGAAGTCGGACACTCCCCTGGCGCTGGCACCCAGCCCAGGCTCCGGCGGGACGCGGGTGGGGCTCCGCCGCAGCTCCGCCTCCCCGGGCACCCAGCCAATTGGAGCGCGGCGCGCAGCCTGAGCCCTGGCCCAGGGTGCGGAGGGGAGACCACGCTCCCAGCGCCCGCGGCCCGAGGGGGAGTCCCATGCTGACGGCTGCCTGCAAAGATGTGACCCAGCTCCGGCGCCCATGTGCGCCCCCGGACCCTCAGCGAGGGCGGCGGCCAGAGGAGCCCCGGCACCCGGCCTCCCGGCCCTGCTGTTCCTGCTGCTGGTGGCCGCGCCGACGGGACGGGCAGGTAGGAGTATCGCGCCCGGGGCCAGCCGACCGCCCAGCTCTGACTGATTTCGTCCACCCCGCCTTTTGCTTTCAGGCGCGCGGAGCAGGAGGAGCTCAGGTCCGCGCGGGGAGCCAGGGAGCCCGGGGAAGAAACGCCGCTGCCTCGCGTGCGCTGAGAACTTGTTGCGAGGGTTGCAGGTGACGGTGAAGGCAGGTTGACGGTAGTCGCTCCGAGTGGACCCGCAGCTGGTAACTTGCGGTCGGCGACAGTGCCTTTGCACATTGCACTTGCCCCCACGTCGCAGGCTGTCGCCACCCCCGCCGCGGCCCCACGGACCAGCTGCCCTTTTACAGGGAGCACCCCAGGGAAGGAGGCGATGCCTGCACTTTAAAAAACCAAACTCCGGGAAAGAGTTGGGCTCGCAGTGGACAGGAGCTAGAAAGGGGCAACGTTTCTAAAGTAAGATCCCTTTCCTGGGCAAGTCATTTTTTTTTTTTTTTTCCTTTGCAGTTTTGACCACGTACATGTAAATGCCCTTTGATTTTTCGGAAGTAACAAAACTTGGAACTGATCTGTGATACAGGTTGTTTTTGGTTTTGTTTTTAAGTTTTAACTTTACCAGCTGCAAGCCAGTAAATCAGAATGATTCATTAACTGATTTCTGTTTTCCTTCTGCATTTCTGGTGTAAGAGAAAAAGAATGTTTTTAAAGCAAGGTATCTAGGATCCCCTCTTTTTTTTTTAATTTCAAGCAACAGAGCTTGAAATACTGTGTTTTGTGCAGATTTGGCCCAGGCCTCTATGTTTTTAACCCAGAACTGAACAATGACTGTGAATGCAAAAAGTTGTCCATGAAACTGTGGTGTCCTTAGTAATCAAAGAACAAGTTGCAAAAGTTCAGTATAATTAAAAGAAAAGCGTGCATATAGATCTTGGAGAGATTTTTGGACAATAGACATTATGCACAATAAGCTTCTCTTTCTCTTCTAAATCCTGAAGTTACCAGAAATTGTCATTTTTTTCTCTTGTGATAAATAATCCTAGGTAAGCTGAATGGGAAGAGACTGCTCCTGACTTAGCCAGATACTGAGCTTCAACTAACTGACAGGAATTTGGTTGTTTCTATTTCTAATCAAATAATAAAGCTTGCTTCTTAATTGTATTGGGAGGCTGACATTAGAAGGTAATAATATTCTTGGCTTCAAAGCAAAATTAGGGGAAAAAACAAAGAAACTCTCTCCTGACCCAGGTACTTTCTTGGCTCGTCTTAAAACATTCCTGTCTTCTTCTGGGCCTCAAGGCACACTGAGAGCTGATGGGAAAATCAGGTGAGAAGGTACATGTGTTTATGTGGATAGAGAGCTATCCCATCTTGTTGGTTCCACCACCATATCTGTTGAGCCATGTGAACTTTCTAAGAATTATGTGACATTGCCACATTCCAGTAGTAAAGGCTTTAACATTTCAAAAATTTTGGCACAAAAATTTGAAGTCACACAACTCTTTGATTGGATTGGGCTGTACTACAATACCAAACATCCAAAGAGAAAGAAAAAAAAAATTTCAATGTGGCATCAGCATTTTAGGAAAGTTCTTGGTATTTCATTTCAGGTCAACTTTTAAAGGAATTTGGAACATCTGTACCACACCCACATGGCAGGAGGGACACAAACTCAACTCTATCAACTCTCCAGGGACAGAAGTTTCACTAAGAAATTCATCACTATGGTTTGGCAGTCTGGTCCTGTTGGCCTAATCCCATGTCTTATTCGTCACTGCAGATAAAGAATCCTGGTCAGCATAATATTAATGAGCATTTAAAGCCAGTAACAGAGAGTGGGAGGAGATGACTTGCCAAAGTCACGTATCTCCTCTCCTCAAACCCTTCAGAAACTTCCACTGCTGATAGAATCATTCTAAAGTCTCCTGTGTGGTCTTATGTGACCCCTCCTGCCAGTCTCTTCAGCCTCACTCACACCACTTAATTCCTACTATTGTGGACGTTTTCCAGTTCCTAGAGCAAACCAAACTGTTTTGCATCACAGGGACTTCATACTTGCAATTCCTTGTGCTGGAATGTTCCAGCCCACTCTGTCTCTGGCTAACTCCTGTTCAGACTTGACATCTCACCTCCGGTGTGCCTCCCTCAAGAAGAGCTTCCCAAAATCCCCAAAGAGGGAAAAAATAGAATTTATTGTGTCTATGAACAAAGGAGCCAACTCTAGGTTTGGAGCTTTTGAATATGGTCTAAATATTAAAGTATCTCTGCTTGTTAGAACTAATATGCTATATTTAACACAGTGAGGGTATTTGTTGAAGTGTTTCTTCTTTGATATAAACACAGCAGTAGCAGGTATTTTATTTCATGGAGAAGTTATTTTAAGATATTTTTCACACACACAAATGATTCCAGTGAACTAATTAAATTTTTTTCATTGCTTTCTCCTTTTTAGCTTTTAATTTTGAGCTAATATGAGACTTACAGAAAAGCTCTAGAAATAATAGAGCTCTCATGAACCCCCTCACCCTGTTTCTCTTAATTTTAAGATCTTATATAACCATACAGTGTTCAGAACAGTGAAATTAACATTGATGTAACACTGTTCAGGCTTCTGAGGTGGCTCAGTGGTAAAGAATCCGCCTGCCAATGCAAGAGACGGGTTCGAACCCTGTGTTGGGAAGATCCTCTGTTGAAGGAAATGGCAACCCACTCCAGTATTCTTGTCTTGGAAATCCCATGAACAGAGGAGCCTTGTGGGCTACAGGCCATAGGATCCCAAAGAGTCAGAAACAATTTAGCAACTAAACAACAACAATGTAACACTATCTGCTAAACTACAGACTTTGTTTCAGTTTTACCCTTTTTTCCCACTAATGCTGCTTTTCTATTCCAGGATCCCAGTTACCTTCAGTTGCTGTCTCCTTCCTCTCCTCCAATCTGTGAGTTCCTCAGTCTCTGTTTGCTTTCCTGTCCTTGACACTTTAGGAGTCCTGATCACCTTTCCCTCAGACTTGTCCCTCAGGATGGGTTCATTTGAGGTTTCCTCATTAGAGTGAGATTATTCCCTTTGGGCAATAATACCACAGAAATGACGTTATCTTTATCAGCCCATCCTATCAAAGGGTTTATGATATCAGTACATCTTCTTCCTGATGATGTTAACTTTGATCATTTGGTTTAGGTGGTGTCTGTAGGGTTTTTCACTGTAGAGTTCCTATTTTCATTTTCTGATTAATAAATTGCTGCTGCTGCTGCTGCTAAGTTGCTTCAGTCGTGTCCGACTCTGTGCGACCCCATAGACGGCAGCCCACCAGGATCCCTCGTCCCTGGGATTCTCCAGGCAAAAACACTGGAGTGGGTTGCCATTTCCTTCTCCAATGCATGAAAGTGAAAAGTGAAAAGTGAAAGTGAAGTTGCTCAGTCCTGTCCGACTCTTCACAACCCCATGGACTGAAGCCTAGTAGGCTCCTCCATCCGTGGGATTTTCCAAGCAAGAGTACTGGGGTGGGGTGCCATTGCCTTCTCCAAATAAATATCTAGTGGGAAGATATTCTGAGATGGAGCAAGTATCCTGTTTCTCCTCAAACATACACCCACTAATTTTAATATTCATCAGTGGATACTGGATGCAATAACTGTTATGCTTAACGGTGATTTTTTAATTTCACTCTTTCCTTCTCAATTTATTAAATTGGAATTCTAATGCAGGGAAGAGCCTTTGCTTCTCTGTCATTTATTTGTTTATTTAGTTTCTTACATATATTAATATGGATTCATAAATGTTTTGCTTTATTATTTGAGTTATAATCCAATACTATTATTATTTAGTATTAATTTTATTGCTCAAATTTTCCAGCTTTGGCCATCAAAAGCTCTTTTAGTTGGTTCCTGCATGCTTTCAACAGGCCCCATTCTTTCCTGAGCATTTCATTACTTTGTAGCATCACAAAATATTTCAAGTTCATCTTGTATTTTCCCTTCCCCAGGTCTGAACGGGCTTCCCAGGTGGTGCTAGTGGTAAAGAACCCGCCTGCCATTGCAGAAGACATAAGAGACACTGGTTTGGTCCCTGGGTTGGGAAGATACCCCTGGAGGAGGGCATAGCAACCCACTCCAGTATTCTTGCCTGGAGAATCCCATGGACAGAGAAGCCTGGTGGGCTGCTGTCCATAGGGTCACAAAGAGTCCGACCCAACTGAAGTGACTTAGCATGCAGGTATGAAGGGCTGAATCAGCCACTTCCCCAAGGAGCTCTAGTTCCTTCTCCTGGAAAATAAGATCTAGAAACCAAAATCTCATTGCTACTGGAATGTTGTTTCTAGGCCCTCTTAAAAAAAAAAAAAAAGCTGACTGGCAACTGCTTTATTTTCAGAATTCTTTTTGATACAGAAAACTAGGCTTGAAAAGACCTTAAAATCCCATCCAACTCCTTCTCTTGTGAATCTCTTCTGCAGCATAACTTCCAAGGCATTACCTCTCTGCTGTTGAAGCACCTCCCATTGTAGGAAGCTCACTACCTGACACCCAAGTCATGATGTCCTGTCGTTGCAGACTTCCAGCTACTGGAATGTTCTTCTGTGTAATGAGCTGAGATCGTGATCTCTTTCCTCTTCTCCCATTGTCTCTCTCAGAGTTGGTCCTCACTCTGAGTGGATCAAGTTGTACAGAACAATCTGCTCAGCTCATTGACTGCAACCATCACATTCCCTCTGTCTTCTTTCATCTCAGCTAACCACCTCCCCAGTTACACCATGCCAGGTCTTTCTCCTGGTCTTTTCTGTAGGTGTGTATTCTGGATTGTCCGTAAGCTGTCAGGTTGACTCACTGTAGATCATGATGAGATGGCTCATCTGCCACATTTTAAACACTACCCCTGGCATGTTGGTCCTTAAGTGATTTACCATCAGGTTCTCGGTGAACACAGGTCTCTAATGCTTACCCTCCCTTTTTATCTTTGTTGTCTTCTCCTATGAGACACAGACCTTGACCCCTCATTTAAACTCAGAATTTCATACAAATATAATTTCATTTTGTAGAGGCAGTTTTCTTTCTCTTCACTTCTTAGATTGCAGAGAATGGAAGTATGGCATAATGTTTTGGCTACAGCTGGTGAAATCTGTGATGATGGACTTTAATGCAATTAATGAGACTTTTCTGGAAAGGAAATTTTTATTGATTACAAATGTTATCTATTAAAAATCAGTTCTATTTTTCAATGCAGTGCTCACTGCATTGCACGCGGAGATGCCAAAATGACTTCCGCTCAACTTTTCCAGTCACTTTATGCGCAGCTTCATCAAATGCCAGCTCCACCTCCAGGCACAGAGAATGGCATTCCTCTCTTCTACAGGTTTGTCAGGAAGTTCTCCTTCTTGAGTCTGAGCATGTATGCCTTTCATCCAGCCTCCTGAAATTTCCATTTCATACAATTACATTTGTATTTTGGTAGTATGAGTATTTTGGCAAGTGTATCCTCTTAGTTAAAGCTTCTGTTTACGGTCTTTCCCCCATTTAAATTTCCTCCTTTTCAATGTTGCAGTTTTTTTTTTTTTTTCCTTCTACATCAGTCCCTTCCTCTTTACTTTCAGGTAACTTGGCAGCCCTTCAAGCATTCATTGTTCTCATAAATAAACATTATGTTCATTTTTGAGGAAAGATGTGAGCAACAGACACCTACTATATTACATTTCTAGGCCTGCCATAACAAAGTACCTCAAACTGGGTTGCTTAGATCAATATAAATTTACTGTCTCACAGTTCTGGAAGCTAGAACTGAAAACAGTAGGAGAGCATCTGTTCCACGCCTCTCTCCTAGCATCTGGTGGTTGCTGGCAATCCTTGGCGTTCCTTAGCTGTTGAGCACCATCCCAGTCCTCTGCCTTCACACAGTGCTCCTTCTGTCTCTTCACATAATCTTCCCTCTGTGCATGTCTTTGTGTCCAAATTTTCCATTTTTATAAAGATACCAGTCATGTTGGATTGAAGCCCACCCTAATGAGGTACTGGAGGTTGGGATTGCAACATACTCCTTTCAACATACATTTATAACACCAACCATACCCTCAGCGGGCTTCCCAGGTGGCTCAATGATAAAGAATTTGCCTGCAACGCAGGAGACCCAGGTTCAATCTCTGGGCCAGGAAGATTCCCTGGAGGAGGAAATGCCAACCCACTCCAGTATTCATGCCTGGAAAATTCCTTGGACAGAGTAGCCTGGCAGGCTACAGCCCATGGGGTTTGCAAAGAGTTGGACATGACTGAGCAACTGAGCAGGCACACACCATACCCTCAAAGACTTGGAGGGTAGTGAGCAGGACCCATGAGCTTGGCTCCTAAAGTAAAGAAAAGCTGCCTTTTCAATCCTATGTAGTTCTCCTCAACATATTTATTAATCTATGTCCACTGCCAAAGGGAAACTTTTGTAGAGGTCTCACACATGAAAGCGTCCCTTGAGAATGTAAAGGGCATAGATGAGTCTTCTCTTATTCTTTCTTTAACATGAACATAAGAGAAAGCCACCATTTTGTAATATAGGCAAACATGGAATCATTATGTTGTATGACTGAAACTAATATAATGTTTATGTCAATTATATCTTAATTTTTAAAAAAGAGAAACATCAATGGATGTGTATTAAGATGATGGAGTTAAAATTTCTTCAGCAGAGGGGTTCACTCTCTTCCAACCCCTACCTCCTGCCTCCATTTCTCTGTGGGGCACTTTCCTGCAAAATCTTGCTCCAACATGGACCATTTTCATGCTTAAGGCTAATTACTCATATGATTCCAAGTCAGCCTCCCTCCTCCATTTTACATTAAAATGTATATGTTTAAAAGGTTCTCTAAATTATCTACTAAATGCTTTATGTTGTTATTTTTTAAGTTGGCTAATGGTTGGTTTAATGCAAAATAGAACAACATATGTACCAACTTAAGAGTAAATAACTTAGGGGAATGAGGTATTTGAGTTGATCGGATGTAATGAAAAAGAATCAGCGTCTTACCCCCACACATTCATTTTGAGTTTTCATAAGTTAAAATATAACTTGATGCAATGTGATTTTTAAATAACCTTCTTTTGAGTACTTTTCATTTATTCATTCACTTACTCAGAGTAATTCATTCATACATTTCAGGAACTGTTCTAAGTATTGAATTGAACAAGAAAGCAAGGACGCTTTCTTTGTAGAGCTTTTAATCTCAGATGATTACAGTATAAATGCCAGAACTGAAGAAACCAAGCTTCTTTAGAAGCACAGAATAAGGCAACTGCTCTAATTTAGGAGTCAAGCAGGGCTTTCTGTGAAAAGGGAAACTGACACTTATGAGAATTGCCAATATACTCGTTGTATTTTTCATTTTAATACTAGCAAGAAAATAAAGTTAAATCCTGCTCTAAGCATATTCTATCTGTAAATGACAAAGTAGTTAATATTCCTTTTCCACACTTATATTTCTTTCTTATAAAGCTACTAATCAACAAAAAAACCCAACAACAAATAGCAAAATCCTACGAAAAGGAGGGATTTTTTTTGAGGGTGGTATTGCCAAATGGATAGGAGTAAGGAGCTTTGCAGCTTACGGACAGCCTGACCTCAAGGTCATTGACAGCCTCACCAGGTCACTGTGGACTGTGGCTCTACTCAGTGCTGAGTCCATCTGCAGTTATCAAAAGGCACCCATGTTACAGCTGCAGTTTTCTAAGGCTGGTATCCTAGGTGCTGTTTCCTGCTTCCTGAATCAACACCGTCCTTTGAAGGCTCAGTTAGCTTTAATAACAAGAGCAAGGGAATGTCTGCATCAATCCGTTCTCTGCATTGATCCTGGAGAAGTCCCTTGTTGCCAGTACCTTAGCCTGACCGGTGTTTTTTTAACATCTTTGTGGCAGGATAACTACCCCTAAGGGCTGATCTTTAGAGGGACCTGTGTTGCACATGGATCCCCTGTCCATTGTGTTACATTTAGTTACACAACTTCATCAAGGCATAATCAACCTAAAGAGGTCTAAATCGAGTCCAGGTCACTGTCAAAAACATCAAAGCATTGACTTGTCACTACAGAGGAGAGGTAGCCCACTGAAAAAGAACGCATCTTTCTGACTGTATTTTTAATGGCTGCCATATACTTCTGTCTTCATCTTATTTGATTAGACAGCTTGAGATCACACTCTCAACCTCGTTTGCCTCAAAATCCCAATCAACAATGAGCAGAAGTAAATACTATTAATTACTTCCAAGTTTCCATTAAATGATTACTTCCAAATCTCCACTACTAAGTAATTATTTTTAAGGCTTATTTTTTTTGTTTGTTTTTCTTACTTTTTTTCTATTTTTCTCTGTCTTCTCACATTTTTATCTTGTTCATTTTCTTTCTGAATATGTGAAGTGATAGAGATAGCAGTGGAAAAACTGTATTACATATGTGAGGATAAAAAGAAGTACTGGATTTGAAAATGATGTGAAAGATAAAGTGGATGATATATGTTGATATTTAATAAATATCTGTTGATTGAACTTGGAGCTCCCAATAGTTGTTCTTTCCAATACCTTAGTGGCTCCAAATGGTTTCTCTCTGTTCTTTCTTTTCATGTATTTATTTTTAATTTTTTTGCTTGCGCTGGGTCTCTGTTGCTGCACGTGGGCTTTCTCTAATTGCAGAGTGGGGACTACTCTTTGTTGTGGTATGTAGGCTCCTCACTGTGGTGGCTTCTCTCACTGGGGAGCGGAGGCTCTAGGCACACGGTCTTCAGTAGTTGCAGCACTCAGGCTCAGTAGTTATGTTGGGCAGCTTAGTTGCTCCGCAGCGTGTGGAATCTTCCTGGACCAGGGATTGAACCCATATCCCCTGCATTGGCAGGTGGATTCTTATCCACTGTTCCACTAGGGAAGTCTGTCTCTGTTCTTTCTTCTGTCTTTTCCTTTCTGAGGCAAGTTATTGAGTTGTAGAGACTACAACGCACATGTGAATCTTCTTTCCCATAGTTACTGTGGTAGTCACTTTGGATAGACACTTTGGCAATCACAAAATGTGGAGAAAATCAAACCCTTGCCCTCAAAAAGCCAATTTCTGAAAAGGAAGGGAAGGCATTCACACAAGAAATGACATAAGCCAGTGAGACTGATACTCTAACAATGGGACCAACACACACAAATTGATAATGACATCTTCAAAATAGGCATTTTAGGAAGCTATGCACAAAAATCTGACTGTTTTTCCTTAACTCCTTTTTTCAGAGTTCTGGATAGGACCTGCACACGTTGGTCAGAATAACCCATTAAGTGGCAAACCTCATCGTGAAGGTGTGGTTTAATTTTCAAAATCTTTCAGAGCCACTTCCAAGCAACTTGTATAACCAAGCTAAGAAATGCTATGTTGGGCAAAAACAAGGTGTGCCTATTTTTAAATAATGAGATGGAATTTTTGCATATTTATAAACTACCTCTGAAGACAGTTGTAGCTAAAAGGATATGTGTCCCAAATGCCGGAGCTGAGCAATGCCGGAAATAATTATAAACCGCCCCAAGGAAACTGCTTGGAACATGTGCACTCTTTTTGATGGGTAAACGCCAATATATTTATTTTAAGAGGTAGTCTCAATCTTAAAGTCCTATTTACTCTCATGTACCAACAGCAATATTCCAGAACATGTTTAAGCACATAGATTTACTTATTGAGGTGTGGCTATAAAGAAATAACATGTTTTTCATGTATGACTTATATATCACTCATCCATATAAACATTCACATACTTGGCAGGGAAAGCGTGTATTGATGGATTATGTCCAGATTCAGAACATACCTGCTCTGAAAGAGCAGGGCCTTCTCTGTGTTTCTGTCTTCCAGTGCACCTTAGTAACTGGATTTTCTATTTCTAGTAGGTGCCTGGTAATGAGGTTGAATGAATGATATGACTAAGTATACTTCCACCAGAAAAAGATTCAGTGAAGGAGAAATACTCAGGTTTTCCTCATTGAATTTCTTACATAGCTCCTTAGAAGCAATTTTCAGTAACATGCAAACTTTATAATGATTGTGCAATCTCTTCTTCCCACAACACTGTTCTTTGGAGTGTTCCCTAAAAGCAGCAAGTGAGTATCCTAGCAGAGAGATTTCTGTTGTCCTAAGAACACTTGGACTCAATCACCCTCCGAATGGCTGAACAACCGCAGGCAAGTTGGTCAGCCTCTCTGGGCCTTTATTCAGCTGTGAAAGGAGAATAGTAACCATGGAGGACAACGTTTTTGTTGTTTCATCACTAAGTCGTGTCCAGCTCTTTGCGATCCCTTGGACAGTAGCCCAACAGGCTCCTCTGTCCATGGAATTCTCCAGGCAAGAATACTGGAGTGGATTGCCATTTCCTCCTTCAATGGATCTTCCTGACTCAGGGATAGAATCTGTGTCTCCTGCATTGGCAGGTGGGTTCTTTACCATGGAGCCACCAGGGAAGCACATGAAGGACAAGGCTGAGCTAATAATTACTGAGTTCTTTCTTTGTACCAGGCACTATTTTAGGAACCTTATTTAATCATCCCAGCAAGCCTGTGAGGCAGATAATAATATTGTTTCGTTTTACAAATGAGGAAATTGAGTGCAGAGGCTAAATAACTTACTTCAGGGCACACAGCTTAGGTAAGCAGAGAGCAGGGAGCAGGTGTCAGTGTGGCTCTAGAACTCTTGTTCTTATGACTTCTCTCTGACCTACTTACATAAACAATTATTAGAAGCCAATGAGATAGAGCAGGTGGCCGTGCCCTGTATAACAATGAGCAGTCCTATCATAGACAAAGAAGAGGCCGTACTAAAGCACAACAGCAAATGGGCTAAGCGGTAATAGGGAAATAGTAGCAGAATTGGTAGAGAAAGATAATCGAGGAACTAATGTTAACTCCAAACCGTACTCTCTCATTCATAGAAGACAGTTAAGTATATTTTCTCAGGTAAATAGTTCCTGCATCACGCTTTCAGTGTTGGTTAGACGACTCACTTTTTAAGAGCACTTGAAATATAATTGCAGTGGCTGGGGAAGGAGGAAAGAAGAGTTCATGTTTTTCAGGAGAAATAATTTAAAACTTAAGACCAAAGAAAATATGCCTTTCCTTTTAGCGTGATGAAGTTAGAACAATACTTCACCTACTGGAAGGCAGAGACACTGCTTAGCTCTCCTTTGGTGGAGGTTGGGATGAGATATTTACAGCTTTGCTTCCTGAAATTGATTAATCGCCCTCTGGTGCCATTTTGTACATCAACTCTTCTTAACCCCATTTCCCACAACAGAAAACTCAGTCAGGTGATTTTTTTCTCTTCTTTTGGTCTTACAAGGTAGTAAAGTATTTTCCTATTTTGAAAGACATTTACAGTATGTGGCAACCACTTGCCATGAGCTGCTCTTCCTTCATTAAAAGTATGTTGAGTATCCCCTGTGTACACTGCAAGTTTCCCGGGGTTGTTTCAAGCTGTCAAGGTTTGGTAGTTCACACTGTATCACCCTTGTTCCGATGTTCATATGAACCTGGCTCCTGCTCTGTCTTCATGACGTATGTGAGCCAAGCAGTCCCTGGTTCGTTCAGTTCAAAAGTACTTGCCAGGCACTGGGAATACAAAGGGTCTTGTAAGACATGGTGCCCTGTGTCAAACAGCTCAGAGCCTGGTGATTGCTTCACTGCTTCAGCTGCAGAAAGACAGATGGGGCTGGAGACTTTCTCAGAGCCGAGCTGGGCAGGGCTTCCTCAATGCTGAGGTTCCCAAGTTAATGAGCCTGTGAAACTTGAATGGCCCCAAGGGGAAGTCCCCAGAAGTTGCCACATTTGACTATTCAGCCTCTTGCAGTCTGGTGGTTTTCCTCAGGAGTGCATGAATATATTGTCCATAAAGGGTAAGTCAGAAAGTCTCAGCCCCAGAAGAGAGAGGTTTGGATAACCATGAGACCAGTTACCCTCCATGAGTTCACACTGAAAACCTCGCCATTTTTTACTGGTGTTCATCGAGTACTAATTTATGCATTGATTTTTTCCCACAGTGTAATGAAATAGAAATACCTTTTACTGTCAGGCATATGATTGAAACTGCAACATATTTAGACAGTGACCTTAGTATTATCTTTGAGGCCATTAGGAAAATGTTATACTATTTCATTACACTTACAGAAAGGTAACTATAAGATAACTCTTGGAACTAATGCAGCAGCCACACTTTGTAAAACTCCACTAATGAACTTGTCAAAGACTTACTCATTTCAAATACCATTTATCTATTCTCTTTCTACTCAAGGACCCAAGAGGAGACAAAGGACCTTTTATTTATGGTGCTATAACATAGGTGAAGCTGGGCTAGAAGGCTTTCCCAAAGGCCAAGATATAATGAGAGGAAAATAAACACAAAGAGGGAACACAAGTCTAAATGACATGACTTACAAGCCAGAGCTAACTCATCATTACTTGGGAGATCATTAAGTGGGTCCTCCTTGCTGACCCCTCACAGCTCTGTTAGGGAAGTAAGCCATCTTTTCTGTTGTTGTTCATTGGTCCATTCACACTCCATTTATAGGCTGTATTCCCTGTGTTGTACAATATATCCTTGTAGCTTATCTTATACGTAATAGTTTGTGCTTCTTAATTCTCTTCCCCTGTATTGCCCTTCCTCCCTCCCCACTGATAACCACTAGTTTGCAGAAGCCGTCTTAATTACCCTTAATCCAAGGGGACCCCGCCTCAAGTCTCCCTCCCATTGCCCAACATTCACACCCCCATCAGGGAAGCTCAAAGGGAGCCCAAAATTCTGGTCCCTTTCTGAGGTCTTCTGAATTTCACTTTCTCTAGAAAGAAATGCCTCCTCCCCAGTGACTGTCATCAGAAATGCCCACCCCCTTTTAGGGTATACCATGCATACTCTCCACAATATCACAACACAATCATGTCATTAGAATAGCACAGGCCAGTATTCATTGAATGGAGGCATACAAGGGAAAATAAGGCGTCTTCTAGTTCCAAAAGATATTTAGGGAGAGAGTACCAAAATTATAAAGGGTATAAAATGCTAAGCAAGTTAGGAGTTTGCAGGTAATTTGCTGTGACTAGTGAATGTAGTGCATTTGGCTGAATACCGTAAGGAGAGGCCAGATCAGGCTGTGGAGACCCTTGTACCAAACCAAGGTTGTAGTGGTACAGCACTCCCAGAAATAAAATTATGTGTACCAATCCAAAACCTTTGTGATTTTGATTGTGATATTAAATAGAAGGACTTTCAGAAGTTCAGATCTGTACTCACAGGCCATAAATCTATGTGAACAAAAGTGCTTTTGTAACTCACAGATCGGCACATGACTCCTGATATCAATGTGGGTATGACATATTTTCACTTGGATGTTGACTAAATTATCTTATCAGTACTGGCAGGTTAAGACAATGACTTATCTCAGTTGGAACATTTATTCAGGAGTGTTTTCTTTATGTTTTTCCAAACTGGAAACAAATAGTACCTACGACTTTGTAAAGATGAAAACACCACGAGGAAATACTGGTTATCGATTGTGCTTTTTTTTTAATGTGCTATTTCTCCCCCTCAGAAACAAGTACTAATTCTATTTTCCATCATTCTTTTGCATCATCAAAAAGGCTGCTCCTGCTGCTGCTGCTGCTAAGTCGCTTCAGTCGTATCCGACTCTGTGAGACCCCAGAGACGGCAGCCCACCAGGCTCCCCCGTCCCTGGGATTCTCCAGGCAAGAACACTGGAGTGGGTTGCCATTTCCTTCTCCAATGCAGGAAAGGAAAAGTGAAAGTGAAGTCGCTCAGTCGTGTCCGACTCCTAGCAACCCCATGGACTGCAGCCTACTAGGCTCCTTCATCCATGGGATTTTCCAAGCAAGAGTACTGGAGTGGGTTGCCATTGCCTTCTCCTCAAAAGGGCAAATATTCCTGAATAAATCCTCATCTGTTGATGTAGCTTACACCCGATAAGACTCTCATAGCTCTGATTCATCACAGATTCCTGTTGTTTCTGCATTGAAAATAGAGCTCCAAGCTGTTGCCACCCCACTTTCCATATCCACAGCAGCGTCTTGGTGCCAGCTCAGCCATCCTCACTAGGGTTGCTACAGTTGTGGTCTCACCCGTTTCTCCAGGTCTATTCTTGCCCTCATTCAATCTTTTCTCCTCTCAATAGTGAAGTAATCCGTTTGAGATACAAATAGGCTCTTGACTTCCCCTGCCTAAAAGGCATCAGTGCTTTTCTGCTGTATTTCAATTATATCCCAACTTCCTGTCCAGTGTTTACAAAGACAGGGGCAGCGGTGGAGGATCTAGCCCCTTTGAACTTCAATCGCAACATGGCCAGTAGCCTTCACTTTTTCCAGCCACACTGACCTTTTGACTGTTCCAAGGGCACGGTATTTTTGGATTGGCATTTCCCCACTTCTGGAGTCTGCCTGGAGCACTGCCCTCCCACCTCACAGCTGACTCTTAAGCCCCTATCTAAGTAGGTTCTGTGACCCACTACTCCAACCTTATTCTCTTCCATAGCTGGGTCACCACGTGCTTGTCTGATTTTTGACTTGTCAATGGTGTCTCTCTTCCCACTAGTCTGGGATCTCCACAAGGGCAGAAACATACCTGCTTATTCATCATTATGTATCCACATGGTGGCAGCTGTATTAGTTTCCCGGAGCTGCCATGACAAAGTACCATGAACTGGACAGCTTAAAACAACAGAAATGTATTCTCTCACAGTTCTGAAAGCTACAAATATGAAACCAAGGGGCTGGCAGTGCCATGCCCCTCTAAAGCTTCTGAGAGAAGCTCCTTCTTCACTTTGCCTAGCTTCTGGTAGTAGCCAGGCTTCTTGACTTACAGATGTATCACTCTAATCTTCCATCTTCAAGTGGTGTATCCCTGTCTTCAGATTTTTTGTTGTTGTTGTTATTTTAGGGCTGTCCCTGGGGGTCATGCTTTGATTTATTGACTAGAGGATATCCAAAACTGATATCTTTTCTGCCTAGGAAATCTAAAAGATAATGTCAATCCAAATGAATCTAAAGGACTAAAAGCTAGGATATTCTTCCCCCAGAAATAGTGTACCAAACAGCAACATCCATTTTAAAATGTATTTCTATTAAAGGTGTTTACTACTCTGAATCCTTATTAGTGTATTTAATGGATTGGCTTAAAAGTTCATGATAAGATGTTGTGGAAGACACCAAATGAACTTTTTGGCCAACTCAATATAATGTTTTTTACAGAGCATTTATATTTTTTAAAAAATTCAACAAATTGTTGCTGTAACCCTCACTTGTAATTAAAAGTCTAAGAAGTTTTCATTCTTCTCGTTGGTTTTTAAAATTTTTTCATAAAGATGAAATGAAACTACTAAATAGAACATTTTTCAAGATTGTGACTGCAGTAGTCCTTTATAACATCATGGAAATGAAGGGAACCATTTTTTTCCTTCCTCCATTTAACTTGTGTTTTAAGTGATTAATTTCTCTAAGTTTTAGACTCTTTGTTGTATTAGCTATCTAGTGCTGTGTAACAAGCTACCTCAAAACTTAGCAGCTTAAAGCAACAAATATTATCTCTCAGTTTCTGTGGGTCAGGAGTCCAGTAATGGCTTATCTGGTGGTTCTGGCTCAGGGTCTTTCACAAGAGTATAGTCAAGAGTATATATGAGAGTACAGATGGCTGAGGCTGTAGTCATCTGAAAGCCTGACTGGGACTGGAGGATCCACTTCTAAGCTCACTAATGTGCCTTTTTTTTTAAATATAAATTTATTTATTTTAATTGGAGGTTAATTACTTTACAGTATTGGTTTTGCCATACATCAACATGAATCTGCCACAGGTGTACACGTGTCCCCCATCCTGAACCCCCCTCCCTCCACCCACCCATACCCTCCCTCTGGGTTGTCCCAGTGCACCAGCCCCAAGCAACCAGTATCATGCATAGAACTAGGACTGGTGATTCGTTTCATATATGATATTATACATGTTTCAATGCAATTCTCCCAAATCATCCCACCCTCTCCCTCTCCCACAGAGTCCAAAAGACTGTTCTATACATCTGTGTCTCTTTTGCTGTCTCGCATATAGGGTTATCATTACCATCTTTCTAAATTCCATATATATGTGTTAGTATACTGTATTGGTGTTTTTCTTTCTGGCTTACTTCACTCTGTATAATAGGCTCCAGTTTCATCCACCTCATTAGAACTGATTCAAATGTATTCTTTTTAATGGCTGAGCAATACTCCATTGTGTATATGTACCACAGCTTTCTTATCCATTCATCTGCTGATGGACATCTAGGTTGCTTCCATGTCCTGGCTATTATAAACAGTGCTTCGATGAACATTGGGGTACACGTGTCTCTTTCAATTCTGATTTCCTCAGTGTGTATGCCCAGCAGTGGGATTGCTGGATCATAAGGCAGTTCTATTTCCAGTTTTTAAAGGAATCTCCACACTGTTCTCCATAGTGGCTGTACTAGTTTGCATTCCCACCAACAGTGTAAGAGGGATCCCTTTTCTCCACACCCTCTCCAGCATTTATTGCTTGTAGACTTTTGGATCGCAGCCATTCTGACTGGCATGAAATGGTACCTCATAGTGGTTTTGATTTGCATTTCTCTGATAATGAGTGATATGGAGCATCTTTTCATGTGTTTGTGGCAAGAAACTTCATTCAATTCTTCAACATATCTTGGAGGCCTGTTACTTGCCACAAGGTCCTCTGTGGAGAACTGTTCACAAAAAGACAACTGACCTTTCCTAGAGTAAATAATCCAAAAGAGAGAAGGCAAGATGCCAGCCACAGTATCTTTTATAACCTAATATTGGAAATGATGTACTCTCACTTCTGTCATACTCTATTGGTTACATAGACCAACCCAGCTACAGTGTGAGAGGGGAATATGCAGGCTGTGAATGCCAGGAAGAGGGGATTACTGAAGGTCATCTTGGAGACTGGCCACCAAAATTGTGGCAATACACATGATTTATCCATAATGTAAACTTGCAAAGAGGTTCACAACATTTATAATGAAATATGTTTTATTTTCAAAAAATAGAATGGTATGGTGAGAAAAGTGTTTAGTGTTTTGATATTGTTGTCACATTATTAATTCTCTGTATTTAACCAATTATTACTTTTATTTAAACTATTAAAGTATTTATTTTTTAATCATTTTTCTACAGTAGATTTCTAGAAATTAATCCTTTAGGATACAGAGTTTGTAACATTTTGATAATTGATATAGCATTTTAAGCTTCCCTGGTGGCTCAGTCAGTAAAGAATCTGCCTGCTATGCAGGAGACCTGGGTTTGATCCTTGGTTCAGGAAGTTCCTCTGGAAAAGGAAATGGCAACACACTCCAGTATTCTTGCCTGGAAAATCCCCTGGACAGAGGAGCCTGGCAGGCTACAGTCCATGAGGTCACAAAGAGTCAGACACAGCTGAGCAAATAAACCACCACTTAGCAGTTCTAGAGGATCACTTAAACAGTTACAAAACTCTAATCAAAATTTCTGTTGCATCGTTGAACATTAATGACTGACAACACATTTCAGGGGGTAATTTATTTCAGAAAAGCAAGGTGGTTTAAAACAATCATTTTATTATTTCTCACGGTTTGATGATTAACTAGGACTCAGCTGGATGGTTCTTCTGCTGGCCTCTCTCAAAGCCTCTCACGCAGCTTTAGTCTGAGGCAAATGGGGCTACAGTGTCCACAGTGGCTTCATTCTGGCTCCTTGGCTGGAAAGCTGGGCTCAGCTGGGACGCTAGGACAGCTGGACATCTCCCTTGTCATATGGCCTCTCGACATGGTTTGTCCAGCAGAGTAGCCCACATTTTACATTGCAGTTCAGGGCTTTCAAACGAGCAAAAGTGAAAGCTCACAGGCCTTGTTAAGGCTCAGTCTCAGAATCACTTCTGTTGGTTAAAGAGGGTCATGAAGTCAGGTCGGGCTGGAAGGAAATTCACAGAGCACAAGTACTGGAAGGTACTGCTTCTTGGGGTCTGTATCTAGAGACCAGCCACCACAGGTTAGGTCTTCCTTTCTCTCCACTAACCCTCAATTCCTCTCTGCTCCTTTTTCAGTTCCCTGTGTCTCTGGTGATCTGCCTAAACCTACAAATGTCGCCTTCATATCCATAAACATGAAGAATATCCTACAGTGGAACCCCCCAGAGGGCTTACAAGGCATGGAAGTTAGTTACACTGTGCAGTATTTCATGTAAGTCTATTCTTTTCCTTCAGTTTATTTATAAAAGCAAGACTTAGAATCCTATGCAAAGATTAACAAACCATCTATTCTATTAAATGAGTGTTTGAAGAAAAAGAGAGATTTTAGATATTTCCTGTTAAATTATCTTGTTATGTTTTGTTAGATTACATTAGACAATAATTTCTTCATGTAAACAGAGTGTTGAGTGCTTAGGCAAGAGAGGAAATATTTAAATGAAGAAAAGAAGTTGATCAAATGTTATTCTGTGGCTGAGCAAACAAGGAGATCCATCACCTCTGAAACATGTAAACTTATTAGAATTACAGGGTATTTTTAAGTGAAACAGTACAGAATTCTGTACAACTCATGGTTTTTATTAAAGATAGTAATGAATGGACATTTCCACTTTTCACCTCTCCCTCAAAACTCATGAAAAACAAGAAAGAATGCAAAATGATGAGCGAATGTGGGGTAGATTGTCACTCCCATACCCATTTACATAGTATTTAATAAAGAACTGCTCCCTTCAAAGAGTAATTGTCCCAAAGATCCAGCAGCCTATCCCTAATTACTGAAAGGGAGAAAGAAAAAAAAATGAGCATAAGTTAAAAGTTCCTGAAAGCTTTCTTGTGGAAATAGAAAGAAAATTCAGACAAGTAATTGTCTGTAGTTTGAGTCTATAAACAACATGGTCTCTAATGGTAAATGTCAAAGAAGAGATAAACAGTCAAAAAGAAGATTCTAAGACTCCAAGAGGAAGAACTTTTTTTAAAAGCAAGATGGCAGAACTTAGGAAGAAGATAGAAAATAAAAATGTTTTATGGAGATGAAAAATCTATTATAGCTGATAGCAATAATTGAACAGGTAATAATAACTGTCTGGAATTGCATATTGTAAATGCAAGCTCTGACTAGGAAAATTTAATAAAAATAATAGGAAGACATCCTGGTGAAGTTATTGAACTTTGAGAAAATGACATGATTTATAACCATCATAGTAAAAGCAATGATTTCTATCTGCAACACTCAGCTGATGGCAGTGATACATCTTCTGAGGGAAATATAGTTGTGACCTAAGACTCCTACCAAGTTCAACAAATGTATTTTCAAGCAGGTGGAACTTGGGATATCGCTCCACTGAAACTTTCTTGCAGAGGGTTTGGAAGGGAAACACTAACTAAAGAGGATCTCCAACTGAAAGAGATAAAATGAACCTAAAGAACCTTAATAATGACAAGATTATGGCAAAAAAGATGAGTAGCATGCATTGAAACCACCTAAATGTAGAACTAAGACTAAACAGTAATGAGAAATGTGGTTACAGAACTTTCTTTGAATGTTTGGACTTAATAATATAGCAAATCATAAGGTGGGGAAAGACTGTACGTGTACTGACTTTTATAGCACCAAGGTATTATATGTGATCCAAAATGAAAATGTTATCATTTGAATAACTAAACTTTCAATATCTTTCATATATGATTTTCTTAATTTAAACTATCTTATTAAAAGATATTAAGAACAAATATCTTGTGGTGATGAAACATTTGAACTGCAGTGATTCATTTCAGTTTAATTTCTTTCTCATTAAAGTTCAAATCAAATTAAATTTACTATTTTTATTAAAATCATAAGTATGGCATAATCGAGTTTTTGTCTATGTATTCAATTATTGAATCCTTCTTCTGGATACATATAAGCACAGTGAGATGTACAGAATCACACATACCAAATGCTTTGGGGTAATGGGCTTCAGGGTAATTTATTTATCTCTCCATTATACTTTTTTCATTGTGTGAGTTTAAAAAATGTACCATATTTACAAATAAAAACAATAATGTTGTTTTTGTCTTTGAAAAAAAATATTCTGACCATTAAAGGTAGTAGAAGACTTTGGCTGCTATTCACAATGACCTCATTTATCTGGAACCTCATGCTCATTGCCATTGAGTTTCTCAGGAACCAGTATTTTAGGGAAGAGGCATCACTCTGTCAAGAGAAATGGCTCATGAGTGTGCCCTTGCCTCGTTTTCCAATAGGTGGAGCAAGGAGCTTGCTCTTTTCTTCATGTGTTTGTGTGATTCAGAAAAGGATTTTTTAAAAAAGAGAGTCATCACTGCTCTGAGAGCAGATAATTTAGATTATTTGCATTTCAAAAAAGAATATTTGAAAATAAACTTTCCATTTTGGAGTTCTTACAGCCCCTGTACATGTGGATGGTGGGCAGGAATACAGGGCTGTGTGTGTCACCAACAGATTCCATGCTCGGTTCCGAAGGCAAACAGTCCTGGGTTCACAGACAGGCTGTGGACCTGGCTGGTTATAGATTATATGTTTTTACTTTTGAGTGAAGCTTGTTTCCAAGTAAGAGATGAAATTTTAGCAAAAGTTTAAACTATATCTACGCGAGGAATTTAATGCAGAAAATATAGTGTAGCATTAAAAGCACAAATTTTAGCCTCAGAGAAAGCGGTTCAAATCCGCTATGCCTGTTCCTAGTCAGACTAACTTGAGCAGCTCCATTAACATCACTGAGCCTCGATTTCCTCATCTGTAAAATGGGATGAATACAATGGTACCCACCTCCAAGGGTTATTATGACAATTAAATGAGATAAAGCTTTCATATCCTAAGCACGCATCATGCTTAACGGCACTTGATAAATGTTTCCTGCTGTTACCAGAAAGCAGTCGGAGACCACCTAGAGCCCCACATGACTTTTGGGCATGGATAAACATCATTGGTGTAGCATTTATTGTGGGATTCATGTCTATCAGCTTGTCAAACTTACAAAGCATTATATCCAGAACTTGGTCAAGAGTATTTCTCCTTCAACACCTATCATGGGATGCTGCACTGGCCTTGGCAGAGTCAGGAAGTTTGAGGAGAAAGGGTCACATAGGCGATGGCAGTATTTTTCTAGCCACTAGTCAAGACCTGTTGGTGAGCCATGAAATCAATTTTGAGGGACATAACTAGCATGCCAAGGTTTAGGATGGTGTGGAGGGGATTAGAGTAATAAAATAACTGAGTGCCTGGCATGTAGTAAAGTTGTATGATCTTATAAAACCTTTGTTTTAGTATATGAGATATATGTATGAACTGTGTCACAGTGTGAAATGTATTTCTTTCTGTGGCTCACCATCACAGAAGGTGACAAAAGTGTGCAAGCCCCTTGGCATGGTGATTACTTGAATTGTAGAAATTGGTCAACAAACTCTTATTTCTTTTTATCTTTTTCAAGATTTTTTTTTATGTGAACCGTTTTTGAAGTCTTTATTGATTTTTTACAATATTGCTTCTGTCTTATGTTTTGGCTTTTTGGCCAAAGCATGTGGGATCTTAGTTCCCCAACCAGGGATCAGACTCACACTCCTTGGATTGGAAGGCAAAGTGTTAAGCACTGGACGGCCAGTAATGTCCCTAGATCTAACTACATTTTTAGTGTTTTCTGGTAACTATGGTACTTAGGAAACAGGAGATGTTTACTTTCAGGACTCTGTTGCCATATTCTGAAAAGGGAAGATACCCTTAGGCTTTGGCAACACTTGATAAAGTTGGCAATTTCTCCTCCTCAACACATAGTCTTCCCTTGACTTTTGTGATGTCTGTTTTTCTTTTTCCTTCTCCCTCTTTAGCTGCTATTTCTGAGGATACTTTGTATCTCAGCTTTAAATGTTGATGCTCCTGAAAGTTTATCCTAGGCTTTTCTTTGTCTCCATGGATAATTTCATTCATGCCCGTGCCTTCAATGAGCAGCTTTATGTCACTGATTTCAAAATCCCTACCTCCCACGCACACCTTTCTGCTGAGCTCCAGCTCCTTCCGGGCACCTGCATTCAGATACCTTTCACACATATCTTAAGCTCAACGTGTCAAAAACTGAACTCGTCTTTCCTTCCTCCCCGTCCCCCACTCCCCATTTCTCAAACCCACTCTTCCACATTCCTGATCTGGAAAATGTTACCACCATTCTACCTATCTATCCTGGACAGAAAGAGATGTAATGCTTAACACCTTCTTTTCCATCATCTTTTATGTGCACTCAGTCACCAAGTCTTGTCTCCTAATATTTCTTACTTTTGCCCTGTCGTTCATTCCACTGTCACCATACTTGTACAATCCACCTACATATTCCGCCGGGACCACTGCAGCATTCTCTTCAACTGTTCCCCAGTCTGACACTCATGACCGATCACGTTCTCTCCGCTACCACTAGAGTTAATAGCTCGACACACGTAATAGCCCAACATGCCTGCTTTAATCCTTTCAGTAGCCTCTCTTGCAACCCTGTCTCTTACACTTGGCTCATCCCATGTCTCTTAAACTCTTAATACCTCAGTTTCTCCCACCTGAAAAGTGCTAGAAATATCCCCCCTACCTATTTGCTGTGTTATGTTTTTGATAAAGGAGAGGAAAAATCTATATAAACAACCTAGTCTGTATCATCATTATCACTATGATCATCGAAAATGCAGATTTGGAAATGAACTCCAACCTAGTGAATTTTCCCTAGAACCCTTGAAGGCAAGTATATTTTTAAATTTTATGAAAATGTCAAGAAGAATTTCTAAGAAAAAAAGTAATTTTTCTTAAAACATCCCATCCAAAACAAACAAACAAAAAATATCCATCAAACTGACCTTGGTATGCATGTGGGCTGTAAACTTACATAGAAAAATTGATCACACAATCTGTAAAATGTATACTGTAGCCCAAGAATAATAATAAAATACATGCTTTCAAATGTACTATCCACATTATAATTCACAGAAAGGAAAGATGATTACAGAAACTCTGACTCATGCTCCTGACAGCTAATGAAAAAAATTGCTAGCAGCAAAAGTAGATTCTTTTTTATCTCAGTGACAGGCACTTTTGTTGCTTTGAAGAGAAGGTCTTAAGTTCCATTCAGTTTTATATAATGACTGTTTTTGTTTCCTATTGTAAAGCATGGAGAGCACCTCATTGTTGATTCACAGTTTTCTTCTCAGCAGATATGGGCAAAAGAAATGGCTGAATAAATCTGAATGCAGAAATATCAGTAGGACCTACTGTGACCTCTCTGCTGAAACTTCTGACTATGAACATCAATATTATGCTAAAGTTAAGGCCATGTGGGGAACAAATTGTTCCAAATGGGCAGAAACTGGACGATTCTATCCTTTCTTAGAAAGTAAGTAGCTCAGTCGTGTATTAAATAAAGTATCAAGTTCATCTGACCTAATGTAACAATCTCTGCCTCATACATAGCCTCCTCCAAATCCCAGTGCTCTGCTTGGCTCTCTTCTGCGCTCTGTCCATTAGGTGGAGTGACCGGCCCAATACTGGGTACTTCACCTTACTGTATCTCAGAGCCTCATCTTCAGAAAAAAAGGTTTGACCAAGTGTCTCTCAAATTGCTCCCCGATCCAGAATTGACACTAGAGGCCAAACTGTCAAATTTTGATTTTGTTTTATTGCTCAATTGAGACTGTATAGTTTCAGGAACAACTGACAGATTTATCTTAATGTTGCGGTTTTAGAAACTATTTGACTATTTTAGTCGCCCACAGGGTGACTAAAGATTGTTTTCAGGAGGGAGGTTCAAGAGGGAGGGATATATGTGTACCTATGGCTGATTCACATTGTTGTACAGCAGAAACTAACACAACATGGTAAAGCAATTATCCTCTAATTAAAAATAAGTTTAACAAAAGACTGTTCTGATCACCAAACTAAGTCTCTGCTTGTTATAAACTCGATAGAGTGATGACGTAATTTCTAGGTATAAATCAGAATGAGGCAACATCTTCCTGGTATTTGCTTTTTAAATTTTTCCATCCCCAATCTAAGACTGATTCGGCCATAGAGGACCCACTCAGAGCTGCCAGGATGACATTTACAAGTGCTCCCTGAGTTCTGGAGCTGGCACCTTTCCCTTGCTGCCCTTCTAGATCAGAAGTCAGCAAACCAGAGCCTCAGACTAAATACAGCACCCTACTCGTTTCTATTTTTCTACAGGACAAGAATGGTGTTTACATTTATATAAATAATAGTTGCAACAGAGATCACATGGCCTGCAAAGCCTCAAATACGACCTGTACCTTTGTGATAAAAGTTGCTAATCTCTGTTCTAGATCATTCTCCCAAGGTTACATCCCCAAAGGTCTTTAGCAGTGCTTCATTTCTCCACTGCTGATCTTTACAAACACATCAAATCTGATTAATGTTATTTATCACATTATAATGTCAGGTCATAGTAGTGTTGCAAATACGTTTAATTGTATTTACCACCCTCTAGTAGTGTTTATCTAAGTAACTAGGAACGGCATGTGACTAAGTAAATCAGCTGCTTTAACACTGTATCAGAGTCTGTGACTTGATTATTTCAAAATTTGGTATAACTTGGGTCTAGGTGAGCATTCTGAGGCACTTCAAATAAGAAGATGGGGTTTAGAGCTTTGATCCCAGTAGAATTATACTGTAGCTTCATCCAAGGTGTTTTCTACATCTGAACATGATAATTCCCTCTCCCCTCCCCTTTAAGCACAAATTGGCCCACCAGAGGTTGCTTTGACTACTGATGAGAAATCCATTTCTATTGTTCTGACGGCTCCAAAGAAGTGGAAGAAAAATCCAGAAGAAAGCTCTATTTCCATGCAACAAATATACTCTAATCTGAAGTATAATGTGTCTATATATAATACTAAATCCAATAGAACGGTAAGCCTGAAATGGAATGGGGACCTGTAATCTGTGTCACTTTCTGAAGCTAATGCTGGAACATGCAGCCCTGATTCTAAAATTCCCAGCATGTGAATCTGGGAAAGTGTGTTACTCAAAAGTGATGCCTTGCAGGATACAGATGAAGGTGATGCATAGAAATTTAAAGAGCTACCTTCAGATTTTCCTTACAGAAAGTATCTGCTATGATGTTGTTGCTATCATGTAGAGCAATTGTCCACCTCACTTTGATGGAGAGTTTCTGCTTGCTTAACATCTGCCAGTCACTCTCCGAGAAAAGAAAAAAATATTAGGAAGAACACAGGACAAAGCTGAATAAGAAATCCCTCCTATGTCATTATTTAGAATTGTTCCCACAATTTGTTCAGTTCCTGACCACATCCTGCCAAGCTTAAGGGAAAAGTTATTTTAAAGCTGTTACTAAAAAGAAAACTCATAGTGATAGTGAAGGACTTACTGGTACCTCCATCTTTTATCTCTTTCTGTCATTGTTTGTCTGGGGGTTGCTGGAAATTTTTGGCTCTAACTGTGTTTGCAATTCCCTATCCTAGTGGTCCCAGTGTGTGACAAACCACACTCTGGTGTTCAGCTGGCTGGAGCCGGGCACTCTGTACTGTGTACTCGTGGAGTCCTTTGTCCCAGGCCCTCCTCGCCTCACTCACCCTTCTGAGAGGCAGTGTGTCAGTACTCTAGAAGGTAAGCTTTGAAAATCTCATCTGATCTAAGGAAGGAAATCTGGTAAAACTAGAAGGAAGTATGGCAGTATAGACAAGGTTTTGACAAATCCATGTCTACCAGAAACAGGCTGAAGCGAAGGCAGAAACAACCATCCCCAGACAGCCTGGGACTCTGCCTCTGAACTTGACTCACAGTGTTTTCACGTCCTGGGGAATTCTCAGTACAGGTCCTGGCATCCACTGCCAATATCACTCTGCCTTGCAGAAATAGAATTATAGGAATTTTTACTCACATGGTCTTTCTTCTTTAAATCTATAATCACTCTGATCAGTAGAAGTCCTTTGGGTCTTAAAGAACATCAGATGATGTTATTCCTAGAAACAGACAGTACCCTAAAAACACTTTAAGATAGTGTTTGGCTTCTCCTCCAGAATACAAATTAGAGACTGTGTGGATTGTGTTCAAATATTACTCGCTGGCTGTGGGAGGGCCTGGGGTCAGCAAATCAGTTATTACTCTTTCTGTTTTATGATTGCTTCTCTCTCTTTCTATTTGCCTCCTTCTCATGTTTTCTGAACTTGGCTGACAAGGAAGTACGGTTGAAGATTCTTGTTCCTGTTAGGAGACTAGAGTTAGGAGCTTGGCATTTGTTTAATTGTTCTTCCCTGAGGGAGGGTCCTCCTGATGGCTTAGACAGTAAAGAATCAGCCTGCAATGCAAGAGACCTAGGTTTGATCCCTGAGTCGGGAAGATCCCCTGGAGAAGGGAATGGTACCCCACTCCAGTATTCTTGCCTGGAGAATTCCATGGACACAGGAGCCTGGTGGACTCGCAAAAGTGGGGTTTCAAAAGAGTCCAACACGACAGAGTGACTGACACTTTCCCTGAGAGTGGTTAAGACCTTGAACTCAAAACATAAAAGTTAAAAATAAATCCTAAAGTTTGCCTTCATGGAACAGCTCTTCATCCATTCTTGTTTCTCTCTTCCAAATGTTCTGGCCTTCCACATGAAACAACCATTTTCCCCCAAGCCCTTATCATCACAGCTATGGGACAGGAATGGTGACAGAATCCCTGTTTTCCTCTCTCCTCATGCCTTCCACATTTTGAGATGAAACTGTCCCAGGGATTAAAGAGGGAATTTTGTGAATACATATCAAAAATGAAAAGCCTTATGTTTGAATCTCCATCCTTATCATACCTTCCCCTTTTAAACAAAGGATTCTCTACCATATGTCCAATACAATTAAAATGCAAAACAAGCAAAAGGCAAAACAAAGCAGATTGAGGAAATCATTTTTGTATTTGGAAGAGTGTTCTGTTTACTAACAGCTTGATCAGTGGCCAAATGGTAGGAATGAATTCCCAGTAGAAATCATTCAAGCCATTGGCAAAGCTAAAGCAACTAAAATACAGATTAAATTAAATACTTCCCAGTAAGCAGATGGAACTGACTTTCTCACTAGTCCTGGAAAAGTAACAAAACAACAAGGTTCCATTTCAGGTTCTGACCTTTTCTTGATCTCCTAGCTGTTGATCAACCCAGGTACCTTTCTAAGACACCACTATGAGGGGCTACTTTTTCAAAAACTTGCTATTACCTCTTTTGCGACTATTCTTAGAAATATTTCTGTTCTCCAAAATCCCCCAATTCCTAAAATATAGATACAGATTATCAAGTGATTGTTGCAAACTTGTGCTGGTGCCATCAGTCATTGTTGTCGCAGCCCTGTTTAAGCAGGGTGAGTTTAGTCCAGAGATCAGAGATTGTATTAAGAGGTCTGGACTGACTGGGATTGACATATACACACTAGAATAAATAGATAACTAAGAAGGACCCACTATATAGCATAGGGAACTCTACTCAATACTCTGTAATTGCATGTATGGGGAAAGAATCTAAAAGAGTAGATATATGTTTATGTATAACTGATTCACTTTGCTGTATATCTGAAACTAACACAACATTGTAAACCAGCTAAACTCCAATACAAATTTTTTTTTTTTAATAAAGAGGACTGGGCTGAGTTGTAGCCTGAAGTAGGAGCAGGTGATACTCAGTCACCTGCCACATCTGCATTGTTGGTGTCTTTCTATGTGGAACGTGTAGACCGATGCACTCTCGGGTGGAAGAACCTGCAGTTAGACCCATGTACCTGGACCTTTCCTACTGGCATTTGTTGACCAGAAGTCCATGATGCTTCTCTTTCCATTTTTTAACTGGACAGTTAACCAGACAGTGACTTGGCAGCTTTCTCCCAGGACTAGGCATCCAGAGCATCCACTGTCTGCATGGGTTAGAATGCTCTCGGGACACGCCTGCTGATTGTATTAGTACGTAACGAATGGCCTTCCAGGTGGCTCAGTAAAGAATCCACCTGCTGGTACAGGAGCCACAGGAAATGGTGGGTTTGATCCCTGGGCCAGGAGCGTCCCCTGGAGGAGGAAATGGCAACCCATTGCAGTGTTCATGCCCAGATAATCCCCTGGACAGAGGAGCCTGGTGGGCTACTGGGGTCCCTGGGGTTACAAAGAGTCAATAGGGGTCACAAAGACACAACTAAGCGACAGAGCACACAGGCGCAATGCCCTAGAACGTTTGTCATTTGTGCTAAAGCGGCCCCTTTTTCTACAGCTGTATTGGTCACAATTCTCTGGAGAACACAATATACATAATCTTTATATGTATATACACAAAGAGGGAGAGAAAAAGACTTATTTTAAGGAGTTGACTCACATGATTTTGAAGGCACAGGGTAAATTCAAAATCCACAGGGCAGGTCAGCAGGCTGGAGAACCAAAGAAGAGTTGATGTTACAGTTCTTGTCTGAAAGTGATCAGGTAGCAGAATTCTCTCCTCCAGAGGAGTGGGGAGTAATCAAGTCTTTTTTCTATCAAAGCCTTCAACTGATTGGATGAGGCTCACCCACATTATAGGGGGTAATCTGGTTTACTCAAGACTACTCATATAAATGCTGCTGCTGCTGCTAAGTCGCTTCAGTCGTGTCCGACTCTGTGCGACCCCATAGATGGCAGCCCACCAGGCTCCCCCGTCCCTGGGATTCTCCAGGCAAGAACACTGGAGTGGGTTGCCATTTCCTTCTCCAATGCATGAAAGTGAAAAGTGAAAGTGAAGTCACTCAGTCATGTCCGTCTCTTTGCGACCCCATGGACTGCAACCCACCAGGCTCCTCCATCCATGGGATTTTCCAGGCAAGAGTACTGGAGTGGGGTGCCATTGCCTTCTCCGCATATAAATGCTAATCTCATCTAAAAAAAGTTTTCACAGAAGCATCTGAAATAATGTTGGACCAAATAACTGGGTACCTTGGCCTACATAGATTGACATGTAAAATTAACCCTTTCAATTTTCAGGTACCCCATAGAAGCTTAGCAAATATAAATTAGTCACAGTGAGTCCTGTCCATCAACCATACAGTCTGATCAGTGGTGATCCAGAACTACTTTTATTAAAACTATTCAGCAGGTCTTTCATTCCTCTATTGACTGTTAAATTCACCATGCACCTACAGTACAGCAGGACCTGGAAGAGAGTTACTGCCATTCTCAGCACATACCACCTCAGCCACCTCCCACACGCATCCCCACGCTCCAGACCTACCAGAAGGCCTGGCCAACTGTGTTCGATGGTTCTATCTGTTACACAGAAGACGACACCATATGTTCTTCTCCTCTCCCGAATATATGGAAAAGATTGAGTCAAATGAGAGACGTGGAAACGTGGAGCAGCTTAATGGGATCGTCACAAGAGGGTTTTGTTTGGTTTGCAGTGCTCTGAGTTGCCTTAATACACACTTAACTTCAAATATAAGGACCAGTATGAGTCTCATAGCCAAATATAAGCTGTTGGAATATCTGCTGATTTGGGTTGTTAAGGCATCCTTGCCGTAAAGGTTTGAGACAAGTCCAGATGATTCCTTAAGGCCATCTATTGTTAGAGTAAGAATTCTGAGATCCCTTATAACATTTAGCTCAAGCTTCTCAGTTTATAAATGATAAAACTTAATTTTTAAACTGATCTCTGCAGAGTCGCTTGACATTAGCAATGTTTTCCCACCCCACCAAATCACAACTATCTACCCCACCTCGCTTTTCTATTTTTACAGATCAAACAACAGCATTGGAGGTTAAAATCATCCTCTGGTATGTTTTGCCCATATCTGTTACTGTGTTTATTTTCTCTGTGATGGGCTACTCCATGTACAGATATATCCATGTCGGCAAAGAGAAACACCCAGCAAATCTGGTGAGTGCTTACTGTGGTGAGAGGCATTATAACACACCTCCAAGAAGATAGAAAAGGACGTTCTAGAACAGATACCATTCCTTTTGTGGGCAGAGTGTTTCAAGTTAAAGAGCTGATGAGTTAAAAACACTTTCTGTACTAGGTTAGCTCATTAACATAACTAAAGAGAAAGATTCCTTTACTTTGACAAAGACTTTATATTTACTGAACAGATTAGACTAGGTCTTGAGGTACATAGATAAATTGTTATGATCCATGCCCCTCCAGAGGCTTAAGTCTAGTTTGGAACTAGAATTTTTAAATGATATGTGAAGACTAAGATGAAAGTGGGTTCTCAGGACTCTTGAGGGTACAGGAAGGGCAGTGGCACCCTACCTGGAAGATCAGAAGGAATTTCATGCCAGGGCTTGGTCATGAATGTTGAGGGAGTTAGGGCACCTACCACAGGCAGAAAAAATAGCAGAGTCAAAGGTGGGTGGATATTTGGAAAACCACATAATATTTCTAAACCACAAGATTCCTGATAAGGAGCTATGAAAGAGACTGAGGGAGTAAGGCCAAGTAATGGGATAATTGGGGTGCTATTCTAAGGAATTATCTAGCCCAAGGTACTATTCTTGGGCTTCATTGTGTTTGCAAAACTCTGTCGGGTTTTGGGTTGGAATCATCAGGGTCAATATTGAGTTTTAGATACATCTAGATAGTGTTAAGGACAACTTTAAGGGGAGGAAGCCTAGAACCAAAAAAGCAGCTAGGAGACTGTGAGAGTTGTCCAGGAGACAGAAGATAAGAGTCTAAAAGAGGAGAGACAGACACAGAGTGGAGACACGTTTAGGGGGAAAGTAGCCAGGACTTCATTACTCACAGCAAGGAGAAGCAAGAAGGTAGAAGAGGGAACAAACCTTATGCTTCTAGACCATGTACTAGAGGGCTTCCAAGGGCTGAGCATATTTTAACAAGCAAAAATTATTTCTTTGGGAATTATCAAAATACATGTTCATATGTACATGATACATACGTGCATTTCTGTTCTGTTTTAAAACATTTCTATTGTTCTGCCTTCATTTAGATTTCAGAGTTAGCTTTTTAATGAGATACGGAGACCTTTCCTAGGAGGAAAAGGCACAGGAGAACTGACCATGTGTGGCTTTTTGAAACCAAAGCTTTCATAAAAGAATGATGTTGGAGTTGCTATTTTCTAGTTAAATGAAATCACATCATAGCGTGGACAGTGAGAACTGGAACGTAATTCATGGTCAACAGTCTAAATCGGCACCGTCCACGTATCCCCAGGAAAATGTTAATCTTAAACAAGTTTCCTCCCACGATCTAGAGTTTCTCCATCTACTATGAACTGGCAGGTGAATTTCCGATTTTGGCCCTATTATAGCATAGTGTAGGGAGGCAGTTAGTTAAACCATCTCTAGTCATGTGCTTACTTCCCTTTTTACACCTAGTTTTCATACCCTTCCACATTTCCTGTCCAGAGTATATGCAAAAAAGAGCTGGTGGCCCAGAGGATGATTTATTGATAAGTACATTTAAACTATAATTAGAGCTTCCCTGGTGGTTCAGGTGGTAAAGAACCTGCCTGCAGTGCAGGAGACCTGGGTTCGATCTCTGGGCCAAGAAGATCCCCTGGAGAAGGGAATGGCTACCCACTCCAATATTCTTGCCTGGAGAATCCCAGAGGAGCCTGGCAGGCTACAGTCCATAAGGTCGCAAACAGTGGGACATAACTGAGTGACTTTCACTTTCAAACTGTAATTAACAAAGGAATTTCAAAACCTCTATTTGTTTTCACCCCTCCTGACACAGCAGGAATTCTGATTTTACAGAATTTAAAACTGAGGCTCCAGAATTTAAATAACCCCCTTGAATGCCCCGAGCCAATTAGAGGAAGGGGCAATCACACCCTGACCCTTGGATTAGATCGGGACCACCCGGGGAACCACTTTTCACTGCCCTGTGCATCTCGTGCAACTTGGGTCCCCTGGGTCCAGGTGAAGGAGGTTTCCTGTGTATTCCAAGCATAACTTTAACTTTCATGAGCTGGTAAGTATAGGCCTTTAAAACCATGTGGGGACAGTATAAATTCTAACTAACAGCTGTTTTTAATGTCTCCCTAAAGTGAAAAGATGAAAACTGTTCTATTCTCTCTTTTTAGGTTTTGATTTATGGAAATGAATTTGACAAAAGATTTTTTGTACCTACTGAAAAAATTGTGATCAACTTCATCACCCTCAATATTTTGGAGGATTCTAAAACTTCTTCCAAGGATATAAGTGTAATGGAGAAAAGCAGTGAGGCATCAGACCTGAATGAGCCCATCGAGGACCAGGAACCCCACTGGGAGGATGTGGGGGCGGAACACCTGGGCTATGTGTCACATGCGGTGGACATCGTATGTGACTTTGAGAAAAGCTCCAAAGGGACGTCCTTAACCCAGCAAGAGCCACCCAGCAGAACAACGCCCATGGATAAAACAGTCATTGAATATGAATATGATGTAAGAAGTAGTGACATTTCTGTGGGGCCTAGAGGACAGGAGTTCAATTTGCAGGAGGAGGTGTCCCTTCAAGGAAAGATATTTGAACAACAGGCACCTTTAGCAGACTTGGGTCCACAAACACTGCTGTGTTCATATACCCCTCAGCTCAGAGACTTGGACCACCTGCGGCAGGGGCATGTGGACACAGAGGAGGGGCCAGAGGAAGAGCCGTCCACCACGCTGGTTGACTGGGACCCTCAGACTGGCAAGCTGTGTATACCTTCATTACCCAGCTTTCAACATGACCCAGAGGGATATGGCCATCCTGAATCTGAGGGGCTCGGGGAGGAGGGCCTCTTATCTAGACTCTACCAGGACCAGGCTCCAGACAAGGCACCGGAAGAAAATGAAGCCTATCTCATGCAATTTATGGAAGAATGGGGATTATATGTACAAATGGAAGACTAACCCTCAAATGTCCCTTTGCCAGACCTCTACTGTTACAAAACATGTCAGTGCAGAGAAGTGACCCAATAATAAAGTACTGAGATAGAAGTCTACTCAGATTTCTGTGTCAGTGAGAATCACTTATTTCTTTTATTTTCATAGCACTTGCTTAGTTCTGCCTCATGTGGGTGATTTAGTCATGCATGGGGGTCTCCTGCACCAATGGTGGGCTCCCAGAGTGCAGGGGCTGACCCTCTTTGTACCCAGTAAATATTCAAAAATGTTGACCAAACTGGATGCAGGATTTATTCAGGTGGGTATACTGTAGTCTTCTTATTTATGGTTTTCTAACACTTGTACAGTTTTTCCTGGGCCTTTACCAACTGTGAAAGTGAGACTGAAAGTGTTAGTCAGTCATGTCCAGTTCTTTGCAACCCCATGGACTGTAGCCTGCCAGGCTCCTCTGTCCATGGAATTCTCCAGGCAAAATATTAGAGTGGATAGCCATTCTCTTCTTCAGGGGGTCTTCCTGACCCAGGGATCGAACCCAAGTCTCCTGAATTGCAGGCAGATTCTTTATCATCTGAACCATCAGGGAAGCCCCTATCAAGTGTATAGCACACAAAAAACATTCCATGAAGGTCATTCATTGTACAAGCGCTACTTTTTTAGAATTTGGTTTGTTTCCCAAATGATGACATACGTAAAACTTGCAAATACCTCTAAATGGGTGGGAAGTGGTCACATTTAAAGACCCTAATCCACTCTTTAGTCATAATAATCCATGTTCAGAGTGAAGGTATCAGGCAGAGATCTTGATGTCACATGATTTGGACTACAGTAAGTAGATATATTAATACTTTAGGAGAAGTTCTGGAGTGTAAACATAAATTGTTGTTATTATTTTATACTCAGAAAATATTCTCTCAATAATTTAGTGGGAGCTTTTAGTAGGGAATTAACCTAAAAGAAAATGTCACATTTTATAATAGTCTTACATTTATTTCTGGAAATGTGTTTTTCAAAAAGATATTTAGGTAGTCTATAAACCAAAACATATTTAGTAGCTGAGTCAGTTACCATTCAGTTCAGTTCAGTCGCTCAGTTGTGTCCAACTCTGCGACTCCAGGGACTGCAGCACGCTAGCCTTCCCTATCACTCACCAACTCCTGGATCATGTTCTAACTCATGTCCATCAAGTCGGTGATGCCATCCAACCATCTCATCCTCTGTCGTCCCTTTCTCCTCCTCCTTCAATCTTTCCCATCATCAGGGTCTTTTCCAATGAGTCGGTTCTTTGCATCAGATGGTCAAAGTATTGGAGTTTCAGCTTCTGCATTAGTCCTTCCAGTTACCATTATAATATTAAATATTATATTTGAATGGACTGTGCCTCAGAGACTTTTTGGAATTTATGTGAATGAATATCCCATAACTACATAATCTTAAAATCAGTAAGTAAAGACATACAAAAGAAATGTTGAGTTAATATGTAAGGGAGAGTGTATTAAAATTTTGACATAGTTTACTGTGAGAATGAAACTATATCATAAAACAATACCAACTTTGTTAAATTTCAGTAACCATTCCCACCTCCTTCACTGTTTGCCTAGAAAATAAAAAATTCAGTAGTAACACTGTGTTAAAATATGACAGAATCTGTTAAGTTGAGCCATATAAAATTATTCATATTTGACCTGCAGAGACAACAATTTTTTTATAATTTACCTTAATGTAGGTTTGTTTTAATCATGAACTCATGATCCATTGATGCTCTTTCAGGAAAACGGATAATATCCATATTTTCTTATTTATGTTCTTGGCACAGACAACCCTGGATTCTGAAGTCATGGTCTTTTGAGATTGTCCACAAATCCAAACAGCTTCTGATCTAGCAATTTAATTTAGAGCATAATTCTATTAACCAGAGTGTCCTGTTCTTCTCAATCTTTGTAAAAATTATGCTGCTAGTTTTGAAGAACAAATGTATTATTAAGTAAATATGTAAGAGAGAGTGTATGAAAGATTTGACTTAATATACTGTGGGAACGAATGTATATCATAAAACAGTACTATCCTAGTTAAATTCCATTAGCTATTCCTTTCTCCTTCACCATTTTCTTCAAAACAGACAGCCCGTTTTGAAGAACAAATTTATTATTATTATAAAGGAAGTTCAGGAGTGGGAAAGAATGAGTTATTATTAAGAGCAAAAAGAAAATAAAGTGATTGACGACTGTTTGCTTCATTAATTTCATTCACAAAATACTTACTGAGCATCTACTGTGTCCTACCACGTGCTCATTGTAGGGAGGATAACAGCAACCTTAGGGTTATTTTAAGGATGAAAAAGCCTTGGAACATGTAAAGCACTTAGAACAGTGCCCAGCACATAGTGAGTGCAGTGCTTGTTTTCATCAAAGTGTTAGTCGCTCAGTCGTGTCTGACTCTGCAACCCCCTGGACTGGGACCCACCAGGCTCCTCTGTCCATGGAATTATCCAGGCAAGAATCCTGGAGTGGGTTGTCATTTCCTTCTCCATGTTATCATTAGTAACTTCCAAAACATGTGCTTAGCATCAAGAAGACAAGCCATTTAGACGTATGACTGCTGTGATTCAAAAGCAGAGCTCGCCTCACTGTGTTTCTCTTCCCTAAAAGTACAATAGTAATTTGCTTCCTACATTGTGCCTTCAGATTGAAATCCATCTGTGGTTTTGTAAAAGAGAATCTAATTCTGAGTTGCTCTTGACATTCTAAGCATATCAGAAGTATTAAGCCTTCGTAAAATTTTGTTTCTTCAGTACTTTGCAATATACATACACACATATACATATTCAAATGTGAGCATACAGTAGGCATGTCTTGTGGGGGGAAAGGTGGCACATTCTTTGATGTGGTGTACCTGTGTGGGTGGCAGCCATCATGCTTCCTGTTACCTCTGTGACCACAGCCTCAGCAGCTTGAAGAAGCCATCCTCTGGGGCCTCAGCAGATTCCATCCCTAGGACTGAGGTCCCAAGGGAGCTAGGAAGTTGAGGTTTCAGAATCTTGGACCAGCGCTTTCCTCCTTTCATTAGCTGTTCATCAGTTTTAGGATTTCACACACCTCTTCTACATCAGATGGTCTTTCCTCGTTAAAACACCTGCTGACGGCTCTATGTCCACACCCCATAAATTCTAAACAACCCGGTGAATAAAAACACCCTCACTACAAAGTGAGTGAGACCCAGTGTCAACACTGCTCATGGGAAGGAAGTAGGTGAAGAGGGGCATTCCCCTCAGCCACAATGTGGACAAGCTCAGATGCCCCCAGGCTGAACTCATCTCAGAGGGAAATCGGTGCAGGGTAAAATTGCTTGTACAGCCCAGAGCACAAGTCTGTGCAGCATGGTAAATCTAATGAGAACATCAAATAGAGGGCTCCATCAGTGTGGATCGGTGCACCTGGCTCATAAATCAAATTCTCTCTGGCCCACACACTACCACCCCCATGTCTTGAGATGAATTTTTGCTAAATTATCTTGAGAAGAACTTTTTTCCAATTTCCTTTGTGATTCCCCACATTGTATCTTCCATAAATCTTCTATCTGTGGTTTTTTTTTTTTTTTCAAAGACTTTGCTCAAAAACTTAGGCCTATAATTTTTAAATAAATAATACAATAAATTAGGAGTTTCAGATTAACATATACACACTACTATATATAAAATAGACAACCAACAAGGACTCTGTAGAACAGGGAACTCTATTCAATATTCTATATGGGAAAGGCATTCTGTATTCTATATGGGAAAGGCATCTGAAATGTGTATGTATAACTGAATCACTTTGCTGTACACCATGTTGTAAATCGACTATACCCCAATATAAAATAAAAGTTAAATTAAAAATAAATACATTAAAATTTTTAATTAAAAAAGAAGAGGTTGACTACACACAAATTACCAGCAAGGTACATTACTATTTAGTTTCATGCAGCCTATTAGCTAGTTGCAGTTTTTCTCCCAAAAAGAATCCTACTGAACTCTCTCATAACTTCTTTTCACTCACTCAAAAATATGTATCTGTCTTAACTATACTTAGATTAACTTTATGAAGCACCAATCTTATTCAAACTAGAACTACTGAAATGACAGATGATGAATTATTTTTTCTGAACTTAACGCTTTACTTTTTTTTTAGTCAAATAGCAACCAAAAGTTGGCATTATTAAGAGCAACATGGATCTTAATAATGCCATGTTATTAATGGATCCTTTAAAGATAACTGAACCTCTCCAAAATGTTTTTCCCGGAAATCACATCCTGCAAAGTGGCTGGATGACTATTAGATGGTCGTTTACCTTTCCTTTGAGGTGCTGGACTCTGTTGCGCTTAATTTTGACCACTTTTCCTCTTAAAGTCTTTAAGATCTTCAGTGATAGGTCCTAGAAGGCAATCTTGGCTTTTTGGGCTTTCATTCATGTTTATCACTGATTTTCCTCCAGATTTGCTTGTCTGTAGCAGCAGCAAGATTTCTGTTCTACTTTACTAGTTTTAGACTTTAACAAATCTTCCAGTTCGTTTTCATTTCTGAAAGTCAGTATAGATGTAGGGCTAAGGTTCTGAGAACATTGCTTCATCCAAAGCTCCCTTCCTGAAGGGGTGAGGGCTTGGGGGTTGCATTGCGTTTATGCCAGTTGAAGGAGGCTTCTTCTGTCCTCAGGCAAGGCTGCCTCTCTTGGGTTCTCCTACAACTGTATCTCTGGCACTTTGCTAAATTTGGAAGCAGATGAGGTATCTTCTCCTACTTCTCAACAGATTTCTTTTGGTATCTCAATCTGTCATTCTCTGAATTAAGTGGTATTTGGAGGCTTCCCACCAATTCAGACGATGGACATATGGCTCATGTTTGTGTTTTCACACCCAGGCCATGGAGACGATGAACACTGCTGGGGATAAATACCATCTGCCATTTGCCTGTCCCTGAAACTGACTTCTGTGGGATGTATGAATTAGACACTGCTCTGAGAGGTCTCACAGAGTTAACATAGTTAAGACAGTTTATTCTTCCTTCTCATGAAGTGCATTCTTCCCCACTTTGAAATTGATTTGAAATGCAGACCCTTCAGAACATTTGATGTGAGAGTGGAAAATTTTAATCCTAACTCCCCCCCGAAAGAAGGCATGGATATTGGATCTTCATTCAATTTGTCAAATTTGTGCTTCTAAAAGAATCTGGCAGCATTTGAGAAACAAAGCTATATAAGGATTGTCAACTGAAAAAAATTAGAGAACCTAGAGGTTAAGATTTATATTTTATTTGACAGACCTTCTGAGGATTTAAGCCTGGGAGGCAGTCTCTCAGGTAACTCCGAGGGGCTGCTCCGAAGAGGTAAGGAAGGAGCCAGGATATGTAGAGTTTTTGCACGAAAAATATCGGTCACAGAATATTGAGCAGTGTTCTTTGTGCTATACAGTAGATCCTTGTTGGTTCTCTATTTTAAATGTAACAGTGTGTGCATATTAATCTCAAACTCCCAATCTATCCCAATCTATTGAACACTGCTCAGTATTCTGTAATAATCTAAATGAGAAAAGTATTTGAAAAACATAGATACATGTATCAGTTCGGTTCAGTCGCTCAGTCGTGTCTGACTCTTTGCGACCCCATGAATCGCAGCACTCCAGGCCTCCCTGTCCATCACCAACTCCCGGAGTTCACTCAGACTCACGTCCATCGAGTCAGTGATGCCATCCAGCCATCTCATCCTCTGTCGTCCCCTTCTCCTCCTGCCCCCAATCCCTCCCAGCATCAGGGTCTTTTCCAATGTAGGTATAACCAAATCACTTTTCTCTACACCTGAAACTAACACAACATTGTTATTAACTATGCTTCAATATAAAATAAAAGCTTAAAAAACAGAACATCAAAAGACTACTGATAATTAAAGAAAACCAGATATCTCAAGTTAATGAATTTAGGAATTTTCTGTGTCTGGGAAGATGCAAGAGGCTGGGCTCCTTGAAATCACTCCTTTGATACTCACCTTAACTATCTAGGGCCAATATCCTGCTTTTCTCTATCCTGAAACCCCTCTTCGTGCACCATCGGGATATGGCAGGCAATGTTTTAACCCACATTGCATGTATGCACACATACTAAATAGCTTCAGTTCAGTTCAGTTTAGTCACTCAGTCTTGTCCGACTCTTTGCAACCCCATGGACTGCAGCATGCCAGGCCTCCCTGTCCATCACCAACTCCTGGAGTCTACCCAAATTCATATCCATTGAGTTGGTGATGCCATCCATCCATCTCACCCTCTGTCGTCCCCTTCTCCGCCTGCCCTCAATCTTTCCCAGCATCAGGGTCTTTTCAAATGAGTCAGCTCTTTGCATCAGGTGGCCAAAGTATTGGAGTTTCAGCTTCAACATCAGTCCTTCCAATGAACACCCAGGACTGATTTCCTTTAGTTTAGACTGGTTGGATCTCCTTGCAGTCCAAAGGGCTCTCAAGAGTCTTCTCCAACACCACAGTTCAAAAGCATCAATTCTTCAGTGCTCAGCTTTCTTCACAGTCCAACTCTCACATCCATACATGACCACTGGAAAAACCTTAGCCTTGACTAGACAGACCTTTGTTGACAAAGTAATGTCTCTGCTTTTTAATATGCTGTCTAGGTTGATCATAACTTTCCTTCCAAGGAGTAAGTATCTTTTAATTTCATGGCTGGAGTCACCATCTGCAGTGATTTTGGAGCCCCCAAAAATAAAATCAGCCACTGTTTCCCCATCTATTTGCCATGAAGTGATGGGACCAGATGCCATGATCTTCGTTTTCTGAATGTTGAGCTTTAAGCCAACTTTTTCACTCTCCTCTTTCACTTTCATCAAAAGGCTTTTGAGTTCCTCTTCACTTTCTGCCAAAAGGGTGGTGTTATTTGCATATCTAAGGTTATTGATATTTCTCCTGGAAATCTTGATTCCAACTTGTGCTTCATCCAGCCCAGCGTTTCTCATGATGTACTCTGCATATAAATTAAATAAGCAGGGTGACAATATACAGCCTTGACGTACTCCTTTTCCTATTTGGAACCAGTCTGTTGTTCCATGTCCAGTTCTAACTGTTGCTTCCTGACCTGCACACAGAATTCTCAAGAGGCAGGTCAGGTGGTCTGGTGTTCCCACCTCTTTCAGAATTTTCCACAGCTTCAGTCATGTCCAACTCATTGCGGACAGACTATAACCCTCCAGGCTCCTCTGTCGGTGGAATTTTCCAGGCAAGAATACTGGAGTGGGTTGCCATGCCCTACCCAAGGGGACTTTCCTGACCCAGGGATCAAATCTGTGTCTCTTACATCTTCTGCAGTGGCAGACAGGTTCTCACCACTAGCGCCACCTGGGAAGCCACGTTACCTTTGGCAATTTATTTAACATCTTGGAACCAAGTTCCCTCATCTGTGAACTGGGCATAAGAATTGTCCATACCTCCTAGAGTTGTGGGAGGTTTAAGGAATCAATACATTGACAGTTTTTAGAAGAGTGCCTGACACAAACTGAGTGTGTTTATCTATTAGCAGGAGAAAGATATGGAAATGAAGGAACCAGACATCTACATGGCAACCTGAATGAAATTTACAAGCATGTGGCACAAAAAGAGTGATTTCTAGAAGAATATACAGAGCATAAATCCCTTTATATAACACCTCAAAACACACAGAATTAAACACTAGTCATATATACACGGTAAAACTATAAAGAAAGCCAAAGAAATGATTAACATGAAGCAAAGTTTAGAATCATGGATACCCTCAGGGACTGAAAATCCAGGGAGCCCATGGAGCTCATGGGGATTCAACGGAATTATTAGCAGGCTCCTTAAATAAGGTAGAGACAGCGTATTCTTCTTTAAACTGTGCATGCATATTATATATGTCCTAATGTGTATATATTTAATAAAGAAAAATAGTGGAACCCCAAAGCCCTGTAGTCATGTATGGATATGAAAGTTGGACTATAAAGAAAGCTGAAATGAAGTGAAGTCGCTCAGTCATGTCTGACTCTTTGCGACCCTGTGGACTATAGCCTACCAGGCTCCTCTATCCATGGGATTTTCCAAGCAAGAGTACTGGAGTGGGTTGCCATTTCCTTCTCCAAAAGAAAGCTGAGCACTGAAGAATTGATGCTTTTGATCTGTGGTGTGGGAGAAGACTCTTGAGAGTCTCTTGGACTGCAAGAAGTTCAGACCAGTCAATCTTAAAGAAATCAGTCCTGAATATTCATTTGAAGGACTGATAGTGAAGCTGAAACTCCAATACTTTGACCACCTGATGCGAAGAACTGACTCATTGGAAAAGACCCGGATTCTGGGAAAGATTGAAGGTAGGAGGAGAAGGGGACAACAGAGGGTAAGATGGTTGGATGCCATCACCGACTCGATGGACATGAGTGTGAGCAAGCTCTAGGAGTTGACGATGGACAGGGAAGCCTGGCGTGCTGCAGTCCATGGGGTCGCAGAGTCGGACACCACTGAGCGACTGAACTGAAAGCCCCTGAATTTTGTTTCATTCTCATAACTTGTTCTCATAACAAGGTTCCATAACTTGTGTCAGCTTTGTACCATTGGTAAAGCCATTTGGAACGATGCGAACTGTCAGACATTTTCCCTTGCAGGTCAGGAACAAGTATTTTATGGCCATATCCTGTTCACAAAGCTTCTTGGTTTCCCAAGATTTGGCTATGTCTTAAAATTCTGAACAGAAAACAACTGTTGATGGATCGGTTCATTGGATTTCTGTGCCCAGTGAAGGACATGCCCTGAAAACCTTGGCTTGACTGAGAACTGCCATTATTCAAAGACTGAATACCAAAGTCCCGACAGGAAGTGAGGAGGACATGTGATTCACATGAACTTCTGAAATGCAAGCACTTCTCTGACTCACAGGTGACAAAGAGTTAATGTCTCAGACAGGCTGGCAGTCCCCCACTGACAAAAATTACGTAGTGTAAACACATCCCTTCCTTATGAAGCAGCTAGTAGTTGATCTCTGCTGATGTTAGTATTCAGGGAAGGAGGATTAGGACTTTCAAAGGCTCTGCCTTTATACTGCAGCTCACTGCTCCTTTCTATAATAAGCTTGCCTTGGTTACACATGCTTAGTGACCATTGGCAAATAAAACGTGTTTGCTTTTCCTAAGTCCCCATATTTCCTGCCAGCCTGTTACTAGCAGCTTCCAGAATGAAAGATTTGCAAAATTACAGGTTTAAACCACACTTTCAAGTGGAAACACCTTTCATCCAGGCATAATGATGAACTTTAAACATTTAACTTTCCCCCAAACAAGGTATAAACAGAAGTATAATTAAGCCATGTGCTAATATTTCTTCTTAGCAACCCACATCATCTAAACCTCAGTCTCAAAAATCTAGAGCACGTGTTCCTCTGTTGTTGTTGTTCAGTTGCTGAGACTCTTTGCAACCCCATGGACTGCAGTTCGCCAGGCTTCCCTCAGATCAGATCAGTCGCTCAGTCGTGTCCGACTCTTTGCGACCCCATGAATCACAGCACGCCAGGCCTCCCTGTCCATCACCAACTCCCGGAGTTCACTCAGACTCACGTCCATCAAGTCAGTGATGCCATCCAGCCATCTCATCCTCTGTCGTCCCCTTCTCCTCCTGCCCCCAATCCCTCCCAGCATCAGAGTCTTTTCCAATGAGTCAACTCTTCACATGAGGTGGCCAAAGTACTGGAGTTTCAGCTTTAGCATCATGCCCCTCAACATCTCCTGGAGTTTGCCCAAGTTCATGTCCATTAAATCGGTGATGCCATCCCACCATCTCATCCTCTGTCACCCTCTTCTCCTTCTGCCTGAGCATCACATTTTAACAAAGGCTTGAACAATCAGAAAGCATCTCAGAGTGGGTCCAATAGCCAAGATATAAGGGGAAATGTGGATGGAATCCAGGATTTAGTAAAGTCCTAACAGCTGCCACATGCAAAGGACTTTCCTATGAATGAGGACATTAGCCATGTGTTTCTTGCTTCAAAGAATGAAGTTAGGACACGTATTTGGGAGTTGCTAGAGGGCAGAGTTCAGTTCCAAGGAAGGAAGGGCTTTCTGTAATTAAGTGGCAATTCTTAATTCATGACCGTATGAGGTACTCAGATCTCTGTCACGGTTTACATTTTGAAAACACTGCTTATACTACCTTCACCTGAATAAATCTTAGTTGTTTTCGTTTCAATTATCCAGAAAACTCTGCAGCAGTTAGCACTGGAGTAGAGGTTTCTTTGCTGGAGGCATCAGAGTAGACTGGTAAATACAACTTAACCAATATCTTACTGCACTCAAAATCTCAGGTATGCCTAGATCTACAAATTGTATTATTGTGCTTTTCCAACAACTAGAGAAAGTGAAAATGGAATGAACGGAGGTGGGAAGGAAGGGGGCACCTTCACAGTGCAGCAAATACCTGGGCATTGAAGGACACACTATACTTAGTAGGGAAAAGAATGTGAATAACTCCAAAAGTATTCTCCCAGGTTATTAGTTAACCTCTAGAGTGTAAACTCCATGAAGGCAGGGATTTTGATCTTCTTTTAACTGTATGTTCCCAGCACCTAAAACAGTGTCTATGATATATTAGTTGCTCAATAAATATTTGCTAATGGAAAATATGAATAAAGGGTTTTTAAAATTTATGTGAATCAGTGCCCAGAAATCGACCCACACAAATATAGTTTACTGATATTTAACCAAGATATAAAGGCAGTTCTGAAGAAAGGATAATATATTCAACAAATGGTGTTGAACAATTAAACATCCACATGTAAAAAACAGATTCTAGACAAAAACTTTGCACCTTTCACAAAAAATTAACTCAAATAGAGCATAAACCTAAATGTAAAATGCAAAACTATAAAACTTCTAGAAGAAAACATAGTAGAATAGTTGACTTTGGGGTTAGCTATAAGCTTTTAATTACAACAGCAAAACCACAATCCAGGAAGGGGTTCTTGGCTGAGAGAAGGATAAGTACTATGTCTCTGAGATGTACATACACTTTCACTTTGAAGGGAAGGTCAGAAAGAAGGCAGGTGAACCAGGAGGAGCCTGGGAGAAGAGGAGGGCAGGGGGCAGCTAAAGACCAGGAGCCCTTTTTTTTTTTAATTTAGTTGATCAACAGAGTTGTGTTAATTTCTGCTGTATGGCAAAGTGATTAGGTTATCAGTTCAATTCAGTCACTCAGTCATGTACAACTCTTTGTGACCCATGGACTGCAGCACACCAGGCTTCCCTGTCCATCACCAACTCCCAGAGCTTGCTCAAACTCATGTCTATTGAGTCAGTGATGCCAACCAACCATCTCATCCTCTGTTGTCCCCTTCTTCTCCTGCCTTCAATCTTTCCCAGCATCAGGGTCTTTCAAATGAGTCAGTTCTTCGCATCAGGTAGCCAAAATATTGGAGTTTCAGCTTCAGCGTCAGTCCTTCCAATGAATATTCAGGACTGATTTCTTTTAGTTTAGACTGATTGGATCTCCTTGCAGTCCAAGAGACTCTCAAGAGCCTTCTCCAACATCACAGTTCAAAAGCATCAATTCTTCAGTGCTCAGCTTTCTTTACAGTCCAACTCTCACATCCATACATGGCTACTGGAAAAACCATAGCTTTGACTAGATGGACCTTTGTCGGTAAAGTAATGCCTCTGTTTTTTTTTTTTAATTCACTGTCTAGGTTGATCATAGCTTTTCTTCCAAGGACCAAGTGTCTTTTAATTTCGTGGCTGCAGTCACCATCTGCAGCGAGTTTGGAACCCAAGAAAATAAAGTCTCTTACTGTTTCCATTGTTTCCCCGTCTATTTGCCATGAAGTGATGGGACCAGATGCCATGATCTTAGTTTTCTGAATGTTGAGTTTTAAACCAACTTTTCACTCTTCTCTTTCACTTTCATCAAGAGGCTTTTAGTTCTTCTTCATTTTCTGCCATAAACATGGTGTCATCTGCATATGTGAGATTACTGATATTTCTCCCAGCAATTTTGATTCCAGCGTGTGCTTCATCCAGCCCAGCGTTTCTCATGATGTGCTCTGCATGTAAGATAAATAAGCAGGGTGACAATATACAGACTTGATGTACTCCTTTTCCTATTTGGAACCAGTCTGTTGTTCCATGTCCACTTCTAACTGTTGCTTCTTGACCTGCATACAGATTTCTCAAGAGGCAAGTAAGGTGGTCTGGTATTCCCATCTCTTTAAGAATTTTCCACACTTTGTTGTGATCCACACAGTCAAAGTCTTTGGTGTAGTCAACAAAACAGAAGTAGATGTTTTTCTGGAACTCTCTTGCTTTTTCATTGATCCAACAGATATTGGCAATTTAATCTCTGGTTCCTTTGCCTTTTCTAAATCCAGCTTGAACATCTGGACGTTCACGGTTCACACACTGTTGAAGCCTGGCTTGGAGAATTTTAAGCATTACTTTGCTAGCATGTGAGATGAGTGTGATTGTGCGATAGTTTGAACATGCTTTGGCATTGCCTTTCTTTGGGATTGGAACGAAAACTGACCTTTTCCAGTCCTGTGGCCACTGCTGAGTTTTCCAAATTTGCTGGTATATTGAGTTCAGTACTTTCATGTATGGATGTGAGAACTGGACCATAAAGAAACCTGAGTGCCGAAGAACTGATGCTTTTGAACTGTGGTGTTGGAGAAGACTCTTGAGAGCCCCTTGGACTGCAAGGAGATCAAACCAGTCAATCCTTAAGGAAATCAGTCCTGAATATTCATTGGAAGGACTGATGCTAAAGCTGAAGCTCCAATACTTTGGCCACCTGATGTAAAGAACTGACTTATTTGAAAAGACCCTGATGCTAGAAAAGATTGAAGGCAGGAGAAGACAGGGATGACTGAGAATGAGATAGTTGGATGGCATCACCAACGTGATGGACATGAGTTTGAACAGGGTCTGGGTGTTGGTGATAGATAGGGAATCCTGGCGTGCTGCAGTCCGTGGAGTCTCCAAGAGTCAGATATGACTGACTGTACTTAACTGAACTGATGGAACTGGATGCCATGATCTTGGTTATTTGAATGTTGAGCTTTAAGCCAGTTTTTTCACTTTCCTCTTTCACTTTCATCAAGAGCCTCTTTAGTTCCTCTTAGCTTTCTGCCATAAGGGTGGTGTCATCTGCATATCTGAGGTTATTGATATTTCTCCCAGCAATCTCGATTTCAGCTTGTGGTTCATCCAGCCCAGCATTTCAGGTGATGTACTCTGCATATAAGTTAAATAAGCAGAGTGATAATATACAGCCTTGACATACTCCTTTCCCAATCTGGAACCAGAGGTCATGAGCAGAGACATGGTCAAAAAGAAATTAGGTTCAGAGAATTCACTTTACAAAAATACTTCAGTGTAGGCACAAGCCTATAATTACATTCATCACTGCATTGACCATAAAAAGGATTTTTAAATAATTTGAATTTTCATTAATAAAAGGTTAATTTTGTTACAACCATACAAGGCAAAACTAGGCAACCATTAGAATAAAGGAACATGTTCATATTATATTAAACAGGAAAATATTAAAAAGTGATTAAATATATCACATTTTTACAAATATACATATATTTTTAAAATATATATATTCATAAATATGCATATATAAATGCATTGTGTTTTTTTCTGCTCACATATTTTCTCATCTTCATTATGGTCATGTGTCAACTGTGACATTTTAACAAGTGTGGAAATTCTATTATGAGCACACTGACACTCTCTGTTACCAGACCACTCTCAGGAAGATGGAGATAGCTAGCTATTGCATTTTTAAAAACCAAAGAGTCACAGAAAAAGTAATTATGGTGAGAATTAAATGACTTGTATTGTTCCAATGATGTCATAAGGACAGGCACAGTGTATAAACTCAGACAGGAACATTAAAAAATGTAATTGAAATTAGGAAGTAAAACCAGATGAACACAACAGAAGGTAACTCGTCCCATGTGACACCTATTAGACTCGAAATTAGGAAACAACAGAGTTTTATCACCCCAGGAATTTTGATAGCTCTTCAACTCAGTCACAGATAAAGGAGTTCATACAAACTTGTGAAACTTTAATCTTAACTGTTTAAAAGAACCAAAGTAAACTTTGTATTTGTCAGTGAGATGTTAGCTAAATATTTCAATACTGCTAGATACCATGCTCACTTAGGAAGTCATATTTGGTTTGTGTAGAATCTAAAATGCAAATATATTGGAACAGCAAGTACCCTAACCCTCAATAAGTCTGACTTTTAAACAGAATTCTAGGCTTGGTGGTAGGTATGATAGAAAGAAATTATGAATTTCAAAGTTCACAAGAATCTAGCAAAGACCCTACATATCTGATAAGGTCAATGGCAAACAGAAATATCTCTGAGTCACATCTGTGTTTCCAGGGAAAGTTACAGAAATCAGTGGTCTCCAATTGGAGACCTTCTGCAAAAGTTTGGACAGGCCCAGAATTTATCTCAGAATGTGTAAACTCTTGCATGTCTTTGACAGAGAAGGCTCCTGCCTTTGGGTCATGGTGGGGCTTCCCTGGTGGTTCAGAAGGTGCTGGAGACCCGAGTTCAGTCCCTGGACTGGGAAGATCCCCTGGAGAAGGGAAATGGCAACCCATTCCAGTATTCTTGCCTGGAGAATATCATGGACAGAGGAGCCTGGCAGGCCATAGTCCATGGGCTCACAAAGAGTCAGAGGTGACCGCGTGACTAACACTTTGGGTCATACATGCGCCCTCAATTGCAGAACAGCCCAAGACGTCTTCACATCCCTGACGGATTCTCTGGCCTCTGCCAGCTTGAATTCCTCGCGGCTGTCAGGGTCAGAATTCTGAGATAGCCGGAGTTGGGAGCAGCCTCGAGCAAGAGCAGCCTCTGCCGCCTCTCCCTCCGCTGGAGTCTGCCGCTCAGCTTCCAGGGAGGTGGGTGGTTCCGTGCGGGGAGTTAGCACACAGCAATTACGTCTTCCTTGAACTGCAGCAGGCAAAGCCACTGACATTTATATCCAAAAATGGCTCGTTCGGATCCCACAGCCTTCCCAGAGGAGAATCTGTCATGTCTTCATCACCCTCCACTAAGGGCAAGGAGCCGCTGTTAACAGGAGATTCCATTCTCAGCGTGCCATCCCCCCCACCCCGCCCCCCTAACACACACACACTTGCATTCAGAAACCCAACAGGGTTTGGTCACTGTGCTCAGTGCTGCAGCCCCCAGATTCCGCCCCCCCCCCCCCGCCCCGGCTTTGCCTGTTTGTCTTAGGCCCCACCAGCTCTCGGGGTCAGCTCTGAGTTGACCAAGACCTCCCTCTGGCAGGTGACATCTGCTTAGGGAAAGCAAAGCCAGGGAGAGGTCAGGAGTGCCCCCATCCCTCCTCGGCCACGCTCTGTCCCCAGGAGCTGGGCTCTGCACCCTTTCCTTGGTGGCCCACTTCCCAGCTAAATGCTTCCAGAATGATTTCTCCACAGAGCAGTAGCTGAAGTGGGAAGGCTCACCTCTAGCTGGCAACTAGCCAGCAATACATACTGAACATCTTTCAGGTCTCCAGACAGTCCCAGTTGCTTTGGGGGGTTAAGCATGACTCCTCCAAAGAAGAGATGTAAAAAATAAGACATAAAGACCAAGCATGCCTACAGCCGTCTCTCATTTTAGTTCACACACCCATATCCTTGCAGTGGGATGTTTATCCAGTCAGAGATTTTGTAGTAACAAAATCTGGTATTCAATCTCACAATTTGGCTATCTGATGGGATAAGCTGTGTTTCATTCTTAAGGATGAGCATTCTTGAGAATGTTTTGGAGTCAGTTTTCCTTGCGCGATGTGATTCTTGTTTTATCTTGTTTTTGTTTCTGCTTCAAAGCCAACCCAGATCTTATAACTGATTTTTTCAGACACATCCACCATGACTCATAGCTGTTTGATAAAGGATAAAATGGTTCTATTTCTCAGGCTTAACTTTCAAAATTAAACATTCAAATTAAAAAAAAAAATAGCATTGCTCCAGTAGATGTCAGTGATTAAACTCACAAAAACAGTTCTTTTCAGAGAAGCTCCATAATGTATCTAGACTGTTTCTTCCTTTCATCCAACCCTGACCTAATTCTGAGCTTTTTTTTTAAATGCATCTTGACTTAATTAATTGTTTACAAGCTGTTGCTCAGAGATGAGTTTATTTTCTGAATAGATACCCATGAGGAACCTTCTAGGGGTCAGGAAGGCTGAATGAGGTCCCCTTGCATTCAGGGAATGACAGCCTCCTACCTCACACCCATCCCTGGACCGGTGAGAATGCAGAGTGCCTGTGTGGCAACCCACTCCAGTATTCTTGCCTGGAGAACTTCATGGACAGAGGAGCCTGGTGGGCTACAGTCCATGGGGTCGCAAAGAGTTGCACACGACTGAGCGACTAACACTGTGAGTACACAGGGCCACTCCCACTGCCTGAGGTGGCACTGCCTGCTCCCTCCAGACCCTGCAGTTTCAGGGAGAGAATTGGTATCTGCTACTTTCATAAAAGCTGCTGGTAACCTAAGGAGATGGAAAGGCTACTTGCCAGGGTCTTCAGAAGATCTGATCCAACATGGCAAGATGGACTTTTCAGTTCCCTTAAGAAAAATCTTGCTTGAAAGAATATGTCTGGAGCCAACAGCTATCTGCTCAAGCACGAAAGACATCTATTAATACAAATTTCCTCTGTTTTGTCTTACTCCCTAAAGGGAGATGACTAGAAAAGGTCAAAGTGATTCTGTTTCTTGTAATTCACGTAAATAAATTATTATTAAGTGTCCACCATATTGGGGCATGGGGACACCAGGATAAATGATGTATGTCCTACCTACCCTCAAGGAACTTACAAGGACTTCTCTGTGTACCATCCACTTCCAATGAGGTGTTTTATTCCCCAACACAGAAAATCACTGCTAAATGGATTTCACACTTCCCTGACCTTTTGTCATGACTCCCACGTCTTCATTTAAATTGTCAACTGTAATAAGGTGATGCCCTCATTGGGGAGATTAGAGCCTCTCCCTGTGTCTTCACGCCAGCCAGGAATCTGAGAGCCATCCTCAACTTTTCCTTCTTCCTCACCTCTCCCATCCAATCAGTCATCCTGAACTGGAAATTCTACCTCCATGACATTTCATGTCTCACACATTTCTTCATTTCCATGGCCTCACTTGGGGCTTCTTCACATCTCAGCTGAAACCACTTAAATGCATTCTGGCTCATAGCCCTGGGTTCAGTCTTATCCAGCACTTGATTATTCACCATACTATATCATAACATGGAGAAGGAAATGGCAACCCACTCCAGTGTTCTTGCCTGGAGAATCCCAGGGACGGGGGAGCCTGATGGGCTGCCGTCTATGGGGTCGCACAGAGTCAGACATGACTAAAGCGACTTAGCAGCAGCATATCATAACAGCATTTTTATCTGTCAGTCTGTATGCTGGATTATAAGCCCTTGAGGGCAGGCATTAGCTTCCAATCTCCGTGTCCTGGACACTGAGCACAGTGATAGGCTAATAGGAGGCACTTAGCTTATGCTTATTAAATGCATGGGAGATGCTAAATGGATGCATGGGTGTATTAAATGTCTCCACACTACTGTGATTTTACTGTTTCTCCTCTTCAGTTTCCTCTCTGTTGTTAATAATCACTTTATCAATTTTAGCAGTATTTCTGCTTTTTATTCACTTATTTCCACTACCCTAATTAATTTTTGGTTTCAGTCTGCTATGGGCTAGCAAACCAGAAAATCAAAGTTATTTAGAGAGTGTGTAAAGTAAGGGTGAACAGGCCCTGACCAGGTCCCTCTTCTACAATCAAAGCAAATGAGCTTCAATGCACTGATTCCGTGAGAGCTGTCTCAGCACCTCAGGGAACTTTGTTCGACTGCTGTGTTCCAGACGGCAGGAGTTGTCAATAAGTCTGAAAGTTACCTAGAGGTAACTAAGATGTGACTGTATGAAACTTTTTGAAAATTGGTGACCTTTCAATTGATACAGAGTTGATTTACAATGTGGTGTTAGTTTTGGGTGTACAGCAAAGTGATTCAGTTATGTTTATATATTTTTATAATTATTTTATAAATTTATATTCTTTTTATATAAAACGAATATTTATATTCTTTTACATTCTGGTCTGTTACAGGATGTTGAATATAGTTTCCCGTGCTTTACAGTAAGACCTTGTTGTTTATCTCTTTTATGTGTAGCAGTTTGTATCTACTAATCCCAAACTCCTCATCTATGCCTCCCCCACCTTCTTTCCCCTTTGGTGACCATAAGTTTATTTTCTGTGTTTGTGAATTTGTTCCTGTTTTGCAAATAAGTTCATTGGTGCCGTATTTTAGATTCCACATATAAGTGACATCATATGGTAATTGTCAGTAATCCATCATTTTAATTTGTACTTTTATTTCAATAGTACTCTTTCAAATTCACTTCTGAACATGTATAGCAAAACTTCTGATTTTACTATACTTTTTAAATGATATATATGAATCTTACCAAAGTATGTTATTAAAACTTATCTCACTGGAAAATACTTATGTTGCTGCTTATTTATATCTTTGCTGTTTTTAATTTTTTCAAATACAGTTTAATGTTAAATAAGGAAGGATGTCAAAAATCCCTGTAGAAATGAATTGAGAACCCTCTACTTAAAATGAACGGACATTGCATTATTCTGTTGAAATTCTCCACCTACCTAATCCTATTCTTAATGGATTCTTTGCCAGCAGAGAACTGATGAATACAGCCTTGAAATACTTGTTAGCACAGAGCAGTGGGTTTTGCTTTTTAAACTATGGTTGGTTATATTTAGGAGTGAAGATAGTGCACACCCTTAGAAAAGAAGTTGAGCTTGGAATTGAAGCCAGTAATCCTTCAGGTATGCATCTTAATCGCCTCAGTTGAGAGCACAAGCCCACTTCACAACCTTTGCAGCTGCCTTCCATCTCAGCTCCTGCAGCTGGAGGCCTGGTTAACCAGGTCCACATGTGTGGCCCCCGTCCATTAGAACTGATGGACAGCTAACACTGGACCAGCAAATCCATAGGCTGCGCCAGGCCAATTAGATTCTCTCTTTTAGAAATACAAAGTCAGGGCTCTGACACAGAACTAATGGGTTGGTGCTGAGCGCTGGATCTGAGAGGACACAGAGAGTCAGGATGGAAGTGCCATCTTGGGCTACATGCAACCAGGAAAAGCCAATTAGAGAGAAACAGAGAGAAGAGCCACTCTGAAGCCCTAGGAGAGACACAGAGGTGACCTCAATTCAGAGAATGATCAGCTGCAAAATTTTCAGGGTGCAGCACAAAATGAAAATGTGGAACCCCTTATTCAAAAGCAACTTTTGGAAGGGGATGGCACTAAAGTTATTACAATATATTTTTTATTTACAGTTGTTTATAAATTATACAGGAGTGTATTAGTCAACTCAGGCTGCCATAACAAAATATCACAAACTGGGTGGCTGAAGCAACAGAAATGTACAGTTCTGAAGATTAGAAGCCCAAGATCAGGGTGTTGTTAGGGTTTCTGGTAAGACCTCTCTTCTGGGCTTGCAGACAGCTATCTGGTTGCTGTATCACATATAACCCTTCCTCTGTGCACACAGGAAAAGAGAAATGCCTAGTGTCTCTTCCTCTTCCTATAAGGACTTGGGTCAAAAAGAGTCAGACATAGCAACTGAACAAGAAAACAATCTCTTTAATTGCTCTGTCTCAAACTACAGTCACAGAGAAGGTTAGCATTTCAAAATACAAACTGGGGACAGGGGACAGAATTCAGACTGTAACAAGGTAATAATAGTGATATATAGGAATCATTTACAAATTGAACTTGCAAAATGAACAAAATAATATTTTTGGTATTACAATCTTATATAACATAATCAGTTCAGTTCAGTTGCTCAGTCGTGTCCGACTCTTTGTGACCCCATGAATCGCACACCAGGCCTCCCTGTCCATCACCAACTCCTGGAGTTCACTCAAACTCATGTCCATCGAGTCAGTGATGCCATCCACCCATCTAATCCTCTGTCATCCCCTTCTCCTCCTGCCCCCAATCCCTCCCAACATCAGGGTCTTTTCCAATGAGTCAATTCTTTGCATAAGGTGGCTAAAGTTTTGGAGTTTCAGCTTCAGCATTAGTCCTTCCAATGAACACCCAGGACTGATCTCCTTTAGGATAGACTGGTTGGATCTCCTTGCAGTCCAATGGACTCTCAAGAGTCTTCTCCAACACCACAGTTCAAAAGCATCAATTCTTCAGTGCTCAGCTTTCTTCACAGTCCAACTCTCACATCCATACATGACCACTGGAAAAACCATAGCCTTGACTAGATGGACCTTTGTTGGCAAAGCAGTATCTCTGCTTTTCAATATGCTATCTAGGTTGGTCATAACTTTCCTTCCAAGGAGTAAGTATCTTTTAATTTCATGGCTTCAATCACCATCTGCAGTGATTTTGGAGCCCCCAAAAATAAAGTCAGCCACTGTTTCCACTGTTTCCCCATCTATTTCCCATGAAGTGATGGGACCAGATGCCATGATCTTAGTTTTCTGAATGTTGACACAATAAATAATACTTTATTAGTGTAGCTTGACTGATAGTAAGACTTTTCCTGGCTCACATCTGCACATGTAATTATTACACCATCAAAATTTATACTTTTGGCAACTTTATTTTCTAATGATATCGAAAGCAATGTGAATTGCTCTTGGAAAATCCAGGAATGTAAGTGATTTTTGAATCTTTTTCATTTTGAGGTAACTCCAGTTACTGGAGCTGTTAAGAGTATGTTATAAGCTGTGAAAACTTTGGGGAAAATTTCTGATTATTTATTTTGAAATACAAATATCAGCATATCAAAAGCTGATGATTCTTGAAGAATAATTTTTCTTTAAAAATGTAGTCTTTCATACAAATCCCTTTCATGTAAGTCTGGATCTAATTTTAAATGTAAATTTGAACAACAGCATGTTAATATTTCCTCTTACATTTCCTATGATCTGTGCAGGTTACACAAAAATCTGACTTCATGATTTATGTATAATTCAAACACCTGTCTATGTCTTGTATCACTGTATCTTCCAGTACAAAAGAGACAATTGTAAAATTACCTTTTTCATCAATAATTGGTTCATCTGATGCTTCACATGACAATAGTGTCCTTTGCGATCAAATGTGGTCATCTTTAAATTTAATTTCTGTTTCTAAGCTTGTGGATATTTATTTTGCAATGTTGCAGCAGTTTTCAAAACTAGGTATTTTAAATTATAAAGAGTTCTAATAACTTACTGATAGGCTTTATTGCAATGCCCACATGTATTTTTCTATTTAGTATTAATTTGCTGACCAAGTTTTAACAGCTGAGCTCCAGTGGTTCCAGACCAAGATTTAAGATTTGTGCCAGTGCCCGCTCCAGTGTTCTTGCCTGGAGAATCCCAGGGACGGTGGAACCCGATGGGCTGCCATCTATGGGGGCGCACAGAGTCGGACACAACTGAAGCGACTTAGCAGCAGCAGCAGTGTATATTTGGGAGAAGGCAATGGCACCTCAACTCCAGTACTCTTGCCTAGAAAATCTCATGGACAGAGGAGCCTGGTAGGCTGCAGTCCATGGGGTCGCTAAGAGTTGGATACGACTGAGTGACTTCAGTTTCACTTTTCACTTTCATGCATTGGAGAAGGAAATGGCAACCCACTCCAGTGTTCTTGCCTGAAGAATCCCAGGGACAGGGGAGCCTGGTGGGCTGCCATCTATGGGGTCGCACAGAGTTGGACACCACTGAAGCGACTTAGCAGCAGCAGCAGCAGCAGCAGCAGCAGCAGCAGCCAGTGCCCCAGAGAAGGGTTCCACGGCCAAATCAGCAGACTGGCCTCCCACCACTGATCCTAGCATTGTTCTCACAAGAAGCCCCTCTGCTTCCCAGGGCTGAGGCTGCTGCCACCATCATTGCCACCAATATGGACCTGGTCCCAGCCTTGGCATGTGCAGCCAGGTTAACTGCTTGGCATGTGCACTAACCACTGCTCAGTGTGACGTAGGACTAAGCCAGCCTGCCTAAGTGTGTGTGTGTGTGCGTGTGCACACTGTGTGCTGCCACTTCATATATCTCCTCTTCGCACATGCATGCTCCATTATCTATGAAGACTTAACTTACAAAACACAAACTCCTCATTGGCGAGTTCTGTCACCATCCCTGAGGGATCCAGGCTGTGCCTGTGTCTTGTTCTTGGAGGCCAGTAAGATGGCATCTACTGTATTTTTATGAAAACTTCCCTATTGTTAGACACTACAGGATGCCCAGTCATTGTCCTTTCTCTCTTCTTTACTAAAAGAAAAGTTATTCTTTTCAGGGGAACCACATGCCACCTCCCAGAATTCCTTACATCTAAAGGTAATTATGCAACTCAGAGCCAACAAAGAGTAATCAGAAGGCTGCTCTTCCTGATACACTTATGGCGTTCTTTCTGTTCCTCTTCTTCTTACCAGGAAAGTATACCTGAGGCTGGAGGTAGAAAAGCCATCTTGCAATCATGAAGCAATTAGCAAGAAGAAGGTAGAACTGGAACACAAGAAGAAGCTTTACCAACCCCAAACCGTTAACTCCTGAATGTCCTATTGTATTAGAAACATAAATTCTTTTGGTTAGGCACTGAATCTAGTTTTTATTATATGCAACCAAATGAAATCATAATTGAGATATCCTTTTGCTTATATTAGCTTGGGTGGGTTTTTGTTCCTTGCAGCTTGCTAGTTTTGTACCATCCATAGCCTATCTTTTTCCTACACAAGGTGTTTTTACTCCTACCAATCATTACTTGCAGCTCTTAGTTACAAGGCTACTCTCAGTCTGCCCAGGCTGTTGGTTTTAAGAGCTGTAACTGCAGGGGAATTTACATCCCCTTGGTGCTGTTTGTAACCTTTGCCTTACTCTGGATGGTTTACCTTACTGGAGGATTAAGAAAGAGTTATCCCCGTGAGATGTTCATAGAACACTCTTACACAATCCCATTGCCCAAGTCTGCTGGGACATTTCCTAATAAAGTACTTTTCCACGAATCCTTATCTCAGGGTCTACTTCTGGGAAACAGAACCTAAGATGCAGTCCAAAGATTCTGAATAGAATACATACTATCAAGTGCTATGGGCTGAATGTTTGTGTCTTCCGAAAATTCTTTTGTTGAAATCCTTAATCCCCAGTTTGATTGGTGGTGGTAAACAGGTAGCTAGACCCTAAGTGGGGAGTCCCCATGATTGGATTAGTGTCCTTATAAAAAGAAAAAGAGATGTGAGATGTCAATCTGTGTGTGTGTGTGTGTGTGTGTGCACGCACGCGCATACACGAACATGCCGAGAAAAGGCCATGTGGGGACATAACCACATCTCAGTCTCAGTTCAGTCATTCAGTCATGTCTGACTCTTTGCAACCCCATGGACTGCAGCATGCCAGGCTTCCCTGTCTATCACCAGCTCCTAGAGCTTTCTCAAACTCATGTCCATCGAGTCAGTGATGTCATCCAACCATCTCATCCCCTGTAGTCCCCTTCTCCTCCTGCCTTCAATCTTTCCCAGCATCAGGGTCTTTTCTAATGAGTCAGTTCTTGGCATCAGGTGGCCAAAGTATTGGAGCTTCAGCTTCAGCATCAGTCCTTCCGAAGAATATTCAGGACCTGATTTCCATTAGGATGAACTGGTTGGATCTCCTTGCAGTCCAAGGGACTCTCAACAGTCTTCTCCAACACCACAGTTCAAAAGCATCAATTCTTCGGTGCTCAACTTTCTTTATAGTCCAACTCTCACATCCATACATGACTACAAAGTAACGTAGCAAAGTTAAACTACTACATTACTACAAAGTAATGCAGTAAAGTTAGCAAAGTAATGTCTCTGCTTTTTAATATCTTTTTAATATGCTGTCTAGGTTGGTCATAGCTTTTTTTCCAAGGAGCAAGTGTCTTTTAATTTCATGGCTGCCGTCACCATCTGCAGTGATTTTGGAGCCCAAGGAAATAAAGTCCCTCACTGTTTCCATTGTTTCCTCCTCCATTGGCCATGAAGTGACGGGACCAGATGCCATGATCTTCGCTTTTTGAATGTTGAGTTTTAAGTCAGCTTTTTCACTCTCCTCTTTCACCTTCATCAAGAGGCTCTTTAGTTCTTTGCTTTCTGCCATGAGCGTGGTATCATCTGCGTGTCTGAGGTAACTGATATTTCTCTTGGCAATCTTGATTCCAGCTTGTGCTTCATTCAGCCCAGCATTTCACATGATGTACTCTGCATATAAGTTAAATAAGCAGGGTGATAATATACAGCCTTGACATACTCTTTTTCCTATTTGGAACCAGTCTGTTGTTCCATGTCCAATTCTAACTGTTACTTCTTGACCTGCATACAGATTTCTCAGAAGGCAGGTAAGGTGATCTGGTATTCCCGTCTCTTTCAGAATTTTCCACTGTTTGTTGTGATCCTCACAGTCAAAGTCTTCGGTGTAGTCAATAAAGCAGAAATAGATGTTTTTCTGGAACTCTCTTGCTTTTTTGATGATCTAATGGATGTTGGCAATTTGCTCTCTGGTTCCTGTGCCTCTTCTAAATCCAGCTTGAACATCTGGAAGTTCATGGTTCACATACTGTTGAAGCCTGGCTTGGAGAATTTTGAGCATTACTTTGCTAGTATGTGAGATGAGTGCAATTGTGTGATAGTTTGAACATTCTTTGGCCACCCAAGATGAACGGGTCTTGGTGAAGAGTTCTGACCAACCATGGTCCACTGGGGAAGGGAGTGGCAAACCACTTCAGTATTCTTGCCTTTAGAACTCCATGAACAGTATGAAAAAGCAAAAAGATAGGACACTGAAAGATGGACTGTCCAGTCGGTAGGTGCCCAATATGCTACAGGAGAAGAGTGGAGAAATAACTCCAGGAAGAATGAAGAGATGGAGCCAAAGTGAGAACAACAGCCACCTGTGGAAGTGACTGGTGTTGGAAGTAAAGTCCAATGCTATAAAAAACAATATTGCAAAAGAACCTGGAATGTTAGGTCCATGAATCAAGGTAAATTAGAAGTGGTCAAACAAGAGATGGCAAGAGTGAACATCAACATTTTAGGAATCAGTGAACTAAAATGGACTGAAATGGGTGAATTTAACTCAGATGACCATTATATCTACTACTATGGGCAAGAATCCCTTAGAAGAAATGGAGTAGCCGTTGTAGTGAACAAAAGAGTCTGAAATGCAGTACTTGGATGCAATCTCACAAATGACAGAATGATCTCTGTTCCTTTCCAAGCAAGCCATTCAATATCACAGTAATCCAAGCCTATGCCCCAACCAGTAATGCTGAAGAAGCTGAAGTTTAATGGTTCTATGAAGACCTACAAGAACTTCTAGAACTAACACCCAAAAAAGATGTCCTTTTCATCACAGGGGACTGCAACACTTCACATAACCATATAAACCCTCACTAAGAGTATGACAGGCTTCCCTTGTGGCTCAGCTGGTAAAGAATCCACCTGCAATGCAGGAGACCTGAGTTCAATCCCTGGGTTGGGAAGATCCACTGGAGAATGAAAAGGCTACCCACTCCAGTATTCTGGCCTGGAGAATTCCATGGACTGTACAGTTCATAGGGTCTCAAAGAGTAGGACATGACTTAGAAACTTTCACTTTCACTTTCAAGGGTGTGCCAGCACCCTGATCTGGAACTTCTAGCCTCCAGAAACATGAGAATTAAACATTTTTGTTTAAGTCATCTAGTCTATGATACTCTGTTATAGCAAACTAAGATACTAACAAATTTAAAAGTAATTTAAAAGCCAGTCAGTTTTGATGTTTGTTATACATTCAAGTCTTTAGTGGGAATAAAGATATCCTTCTTTGCATCATGCATAGCTCCATCCCTCTTCACATATCCCGTCTGATAGCAGCCCAGGAATTTTTAACTACTTCAAATATAATGTGATACTCCAATTAAACATATATTTATTAGTTTGAAATTCATAAAAAATATCAATAACCTCAGATATGCAGATGAAGAACCTTTTGATGAAGGTGAAAGAGGAGAGTGAAAAACCTGGCTTAAAACATCAACATTCATAAAATGAAGATCATGGCATCCAGTCCCATCACTTCATGGCAAATAGATGGGGAAACAATGGAGACAGTGACGGACTTTGTTTTCTTGGGCTCCAAAATCACTGCAGATTGTGACTGTAATCACCATGAAATTAAAAGATGCTTGCTTCTTGGAAGAAAGCTATGACAAACCTCGTCAGCATATTAAAAAGCAGAGACATTACTTTGCTGACAAACATCCATCTAGTCAAAGCTGTGGTTTTCCAGTAGTCATGTATGGATGTGAGAGTTGGACTATAAATAAAGCTGAGCACCAAAGAATTGATGCTTTTGAAGTGTGGTGTTGGAGAAGACTCTTGAGAGTCCCTTGGACAGCAAGGAGATCAAACTAGTCAATCCTTAAGGAAATCAGTCCTGAATATTCATTGGAAGGACTGATGCTTAAGCTGAAGCTCCAATACTTTGGCCACCTGAGAGCCAACTCATTAGAAAAGACCCTGATGCTGGGAAAGATTGAAGGCAGGAGAAGGGGATGACAGAGGAAGAGACGGTTAGATGGCACCACTGATTCAATGAACACGAATTGGAGCAAGCTCCAGGAGATAGTGAAGGACAGGGAAGCCTGGTGTGCTGCAGTCCATGGGGTTGCAAAGAGTCAGACACGACTGAGCAATTGAACAACAATTTCATAAGAAGCAAATGTCACTATTTTGATACTGAAAAGATGAAGATAAAATAGATGATAGCCGGGTCTTCCCTGGCGGTCCATTAGTTGGTACTCTGCACTTCCACTGCAGGGGACTCAGTTTCAATCCCTGGTCAGGGAGTTAAAATGCCACAAGCTACGCAGATGGCAAATAAATAATGTTAAATTAAACTAATAGATGTCAGTCAAAGTGTTGATCGAGGGCTGTCTTTCATACCTCACAGCCACTGCAGTTTGTGGGGAGCACTCCAATCTGGCACTGGCTCTAGAGGGAATGCAGCTTGTTACCCTTAACCTCCTCATCACCTCCCAACACCATACTTTCTTGATCCTAAACTTTGCTGCTCTTTGTTGGTCATTGTTGGCATTTTAGACTTTTGTTCTATGTGTAAAAGAAAATTGAATAGCTTTATTCACAGCCTGATTCTCTTTTACCTTGATGCATGGGTCATGCCCTTGAAAGGCTGGGGATTATTTTTAAAGGCCTGAATCAATACTCTCATTGAGAAAACTGGACCATGTGGGCTTGCAAGCTCAAGATGAAAAGCTGAAACCCTTTCCAACAGCTCAGTTCCTAAGGCTGAGAGCAGGGCAGATGGCGCAGTGTCCCTCGATATGATTTGATTACCAGTCACTGCCAGATGCCCTGTCTAGGGTACGTGAAGAAAAGCACAGACAGCCCACTGGATTTACACGGTTTAGGAAGCAGATACTCTTTCAGTTCAGTGACAAAGAAGCAAAATGCTGCTTCAGGTTTTAAGAAAACACAACTGCCACTTCTGAAGAGTCAGGAGCAAAAGGAGGGTACTGCACACACCCCCAACATGCAACACCACCTAAGGGACTTCCCAGGTGGAGACAGTGGTCAAGATTCCACCTGCCAATGCAGGGGACGTAAGGGACTCAGATTCGATCCCTGGGTCAAGAAGACCCCCTGGAGGAGGAAATGGCAATCCACTCCAGTATTCTTGCCTGGAGAATCCCATGAACAGAGGAGCCTGGAGGTCTACAGTCCATGGGATCGCAGGGTTGGACACAACAACAGCAACAAGGGGTGGGCAGATCATCTAAGTCACCCCCCTGGCCGGACCTCTGGACACACCCCTATCCTCACCCCATAAAAGTAAGAAGTAGTGAGCAAGCAAGGGAACTGTGTTTGTTCTCGCTCGTCCTGACTGTAGCAGGGGCCCCAGTAAAGCCTGATTTTTTTGTCTGGCCTCTGATCACTTCCTATTGATTAAGGAGGCCAATTGGGTTTCCCAGGTGGCAGAGTGGCAAAGAACTCACTTTCCAATGCAGGAGATGAAAGAGACACAGGTTCGATCCCTGGGTTAGGAGGGGTTAGGAGGATCCCTTGGAGCAGGAAAACCCACTCCGTATTCTTGCCTGGAAAATGAAATAGACAGAGGAGCCTGGTGGGCTACAGTCCATGGGGTCACAAAGAGTCGAACACAATTGAGCTCATACGCACACAAGGAGGCCAATAACTCTGGTCAGTAACAAGTCTTCTAGGGGCGTGTATACAGATCGTCCTGCAGAGATAGTCAATAAGTTTTGACTCAGCACTTTCCTGACTTGCTTTCAGCCTGCCAGAGACCTACCACTGAAGGGAATTTAAGGCAATTTAACATGCCACACACCCCATTAGTCTGGGGTACACTTGGCTTTCTGCTTTACCCTCCTGTCTCCGTTTCTCCACCCAGAATAAAAACTTGATTTTGGAACATAGGCTTAGCTTTTTGCAGTCCTATGTCCCTTGCTATCAGGTAGAGCCAGTGGGAAGAAATGAGCTTCTGCTTATGGATTTATATTTAACAATTTATATATGGTCAACTAGCCTAGTGATGCCATTTGACTATATTAATTATATTCCATCAAGGCAAGATCTATGAAGCTCGTGAGACAAATAGTAAGTAGACAATTTGCAAATAAAATGCAAATCTACCCCAATCAGTCACAAACCAGAAACAGTAGATTAAAGACACTGAAACCCTGAGTGTAGTCTATTTTACAGATCAAAAGGGATGGTAACCAATTTCCTCCAAATTTGGTACCTTCTAATATACAAGAATAGTTTCTTTACTGTGTTTGGTCACTTCGCAAATGGCAGGCACAGTGAATTGGGACAACTTCATTCAAAGAACCATTGACCTTTTTTGAGGAGTAAAGAGAAATTAGAATAATGGCAATGAAGATTATCGGAAACTTTTTTCCAGTCAAAAAGAAAAAAAAAAAAAATCATCTCCCCACCCTCTGTACAACCTACACACACACAGCATCTTACAAGCAAAAATTCCTTAGGCCTTCATTTAAGATACTACCAGAGATACACACCAGTGATTAGGTGACTAATTGCTTTGCTTTTATATTCCAGCCAGATGTACTAGAGAGGCAAGAAGAGGCAATAAGATTCCATTATTGAATCTTACGGAAGAGAAGAGAAAAAGATCACCTTAGAGTATTAAAAAGTCCCCCAGGTTGGGGGAAGTCATCTAAAAGCCAAATCCTGCCTGGAGTCTCAGTCTGCATATTCTTGACCCTGGTTCCCACAATCTGAGATTCTCAAAGAACTCTTGAGAAGCCAAGCAACTTAAAGGGCCCATTTAAAGCATCAAAACTAAAGCTGGTGTGTACTATTTGCTCTGAAAAAGAAATTCAGAACATTCAGATATGCAATAAAACCAATCATATTACACACGTATATTGCCAAGACACTAGCAGTCTCTTGAGCCAACTTTGTCATTTTTGGATTTATGTTACATCAGTTTAGAAAACTAATTTAGTATACTAGGGCTATTATTCTACATTAAGCAAGTCAATTTTAGCAATCTATATTTACAGAAAAATAAATTAGAATGGGTAGCCTTTAAAAGAAATTTTTTATCTGTGAAAATAATACATGTGTACTGGGTAGATACAGAAAATAAATGGTAGAAAATAAAAATCAACAGTAATTACAGCAGCAAGGGAAAACCCATGTTGACATTTTGAGGTATTTATCTTCAACTCTTTAATGCTCATATATCTACTCATGTATGTCACCTAGAGCCAGACATCCTGGAATATGAAGTCAAGTGGGCCTTAGAAAGCATCACTATGAACAAAGCTAGTGGAGGTGATGGAATTCCAGTTGAGCTATTTCAAATCCTGAAAGATGATGCTGTGAAAGTGCTGCACTCAATATGCTGGCAAATTTGGAAAACTCAGCAGTGGCCACAGGACTGGAAAAGGTCCCAAAGAAAGGCAATGCCAAAGAATGCTCAAACTACTGCACAATTGCACTCATCTCACACACTAGTAAATTAATGCTTAAAATTCTCCAAGCCAGGCTTCAGCAATAAGTGAGCCGTGAACTTCCATATGTTCAAGCTGGTTTTAGAAAAGGCAGAGGAACCAGAGATCAAATTGCCAACATCCGCTGGATTATCGAAAAAGAAGAGAGTTCCAGAAAAACATCTACTTCTGCTTTATTGACTATGCCAAAGCCTTTGACTATGTGGATCACAATAAACTGTGGAAAATTCTGAAAGAGATGGCAATACCAGACCACCTGACCTGCCTCTTGAGAAATCTGTATGCAGGTCAGGAAGCAATAGTTAGAACTGGACATGGAACAACAGACTTGTTCCAAATAGGAAAAGGAGAACGTCAAGGCTGTATATTGTCACCCTGCTTATTTAACTTCTATGCAGAGTACATCATGAGAAACACTGGGCTAGAAGAAGCACAAGCTGGAATCAAGATTGCCGGGAAAAACATCGATAACCTCAGATATGCAGATGACACCACCCTTATGGCAGAAAGTGAAGAGGAACTAAAAAGCCTCTTGATGAAAGTGAAAGAGGAGAGTGAAAAAGTTGGCTTAAAGCTCAACATTCAGAAAACGAAGATCATGGCATCTGGTCCCATCACTTCATGGGAAATAGATGGGGAAACAGTGGAAACAGTGGCTGACTTTATTTTTGGGGGCTCCAAAATCACTGCAGATGGTGATTGTAGCCATGAAATTAAAAGATGCTTACTCCTTGGAAGGAAAGTTATGACCAACCTAGACAGCATATTGAAAAGCAGAGACATTACTTTGCCAACAGAGGTCCGTCTAGTCAAGGCTATGGTTTTCCAGTGGTCATGTATGGATGTGAGAGTTGGACTGTGAAGAAAGCTGAGCGCCGAAGAATTGATGCTTTTGAACTGTGGTGTTGGAGAAGACTCTTGAGAGTCCCTTGGACTGCAAGGAGATCCAACCAGTCCATTCTAAAGGAGATCAGCCCTGGGATTTCTTTGGAAGGACTGATGCTAAAGCTGAAACTCCAGTACTTTGGCCACCTTCATGTGAAGAGTTGACTCATTGGAAGAGACTTTGATGTTGGGAGGGATTGGGGGCAGGAGGAAAAGGGGACAACAGAGAATGAGATGGCTGGATGGCATCACTGACTCGATAGACGTGAGTCTGAGTGAACTCCGTGAGTTGGTGCTGGACAGGGAGGCCTGGCGTGCTGCGATTCATGGGGTTGCAAAGAGTCGGACACGACTGAGCGACTGAACTGAACTGAACTGAACTGATGTACAGTTATCCTATTGTTTTTGCAGGTCTTACATTTAAATTTATTTTTGAATGTGTAAAACATACATTTGGCATTAAAGTCTAATTAAAGTACACCAACTGTTCAGAATTTTTTACGTTTTTCCTATTGTTTCTTTAGTGCTTTTTTATTGATATTTGCGGGGAGCTGCCCGTGAGAACGGGGTCCTTTGTCTGAAGGACACAGCTCTGGGAGCTGCCTCAGTCCTTGAGGGTTTGCTTGCAAACATAGCTCTCTGTCCCCCCACCCCAGAGATTAGGCGCTTATTTACTGCAGGCACCTGGAGTTCCGTGCAAACTTCTCATGCACAGGGAAATGTTATCTGGCGTAAGAAATAACAACAGGGAGCCATTCCCACGCTCTCAAGATTTCTTGTGACTGTTTGTAAGATGTATAGGTCAACCAAGAAAAAATGTCAACTGTCTTGTCTTTCTCACGCTTCTCTGTATAAATATAAGATGCTGAATAAAGTTGGTGTCAGACTGCGTCCCTTTGTGGAGACGTGTCTGAACCTCTCGACCCCATCTTTGTTGTAGTCTCTTGCTTTAGTTTCTTTTTTAGCCCCGCCATGCACGTTCTCGGGACCTGATCGACTTTGCCGGCAGGCACCGGCAGATATTGAAGAATTCTGCATATGTTTTTCATTTTTAGTACAAGTCTTTTCCCTGTTTAGAATTTATTTGATCAACTTTTTTAATTGTAAAGGTTTCTAACAAATTTAGACAAACATCTACTACTGCTTCTATAGTTAGAGTCTTTGATCTCCTAGGATGATCATTTTTCTTCTATTTTTTTATTTTACTTTTTCATATTTTACATTTAATTTTAATCCATCTGAAATTTATCTGGGGCTAAGATGTACAGTATCCAACCAACTTTATTTTTTGAGTAATGGTTTCTTTCCCTACAATTTTATGATACCATCTTTTATGGATTGAAATGTGTCCTCCAGAAAGCTATGTTGAAAGTCCTAAGCCTCAGTATTTCAAAACGACCTTATTTTAAAAAAATAAGTAATTGCAAACCTAGTTAGTTAGGATAAGGTCATGCTGGAGTAGGGTGGGCCCTTACTCCAGTTTGAAGAAAAGAGTAGACGCAGAGAGAATGCCAAGTGAAGACTGTGAGGAGACTCCATGCAAAGGTGGGACCAGAGTCGGGAGTCAGGTTGCCACAAGCCAAGGAGCACTAAGCATGGCCACCAAGTCTCAGAAGCTAGGAGGAGGCAAGGAAGGAGACTTCCTCAGAAACTCCAGAGGGAGCATTGTTCTGCAGATACCTTGAACTTGAACTTCAAGCGTCCAGAACTGTTAGACCATAAATTTCTGTTGTTTTAAACCACCCAGTTTGTGGTGCTTCATTACAGCAGCCCTTGGAAATGAATGCACCCTCTTCAGCAGATATAAACCTCTTATAAACTAGTATTTTTTGGGGGGGGTTCCATTGATTTATGTCTATTACTGTATGAATATAATGCTATTTTATTAAGGTTTTTGATTTAATATTCTGTATCTTTCCCCTCACTACTTCATCTTTTCTGAGCTTTCTTACTAATCTTACAAATTATTCTTCATAGTAAGTTTTATTTTTAGAATGAAAGTGTCAAGTCCTATTTCTTCCAAAATACAAACCTGATAATTTTTTATGTACAGTGATTCATCACTTAACAACAATAAAAATTCACACTCTGATTACGTTAAGTAACAAAATCTCCAGCTTCTTTGAAATAGGATTTCAATTTTTAAAATTGATTTACATTTAACAATTTACATTTATTCCAGAAAATTGGACCAATATGTGATCATAAAACAATTATAGATATTAAAGAATAAAAGTCTTCCATTGCATACAGTTGAAGGAAACTGTATTTTTAAATAATAATTTTATTATTGGATAATAAAGCCTGCCTTTGATTTTCACATTATTTTAATGTTTAAAAATTCTTTGCCATCATTTAGTTCAGTGAACAACATAACAGACATTCCGCCTCAAGGATGTTACCACATTCACCACCTACCCAGCCTAATGTCTCAACTCCAATTATAAATGTTTTTCTAAAATCCTTACCCACCTTCCCCGAAGTCTTCCCCCTCCCTATATCCTGAATGCTTAGATTCTATCAGTCCTTCAAGTCGCCCTCAGGAGTTGCCCGTATCTTAGAGCCTTGAAATCACCTTAGTTGGAAGCACTGTCTTCCTATTGCTTAACTAGTCGCTTTCTGCCCATAGTTCATCTTACACCGTGTATTGTGTAACAGTTATCTTTTATCTGTGTGTAGGGTTTGAACTATGATTTATTAAGTCACCTTGTTTGAGCAACATATTTTGTTACAATGCATACTAAACCCTTTTTGAAAAATCAGATTGGCTAATTCCATGTACTCCTCCTAAATTCGTGCTTCTAAATTACCTGTTCCTTATGTAAGAAACTGAGAGAACTGGCCTCACCTAAGACATTTTTGTGGAGGGGAACGCCCAGCACCTACAAGGCATCTCTATGTAGGTCAGGGTTGGCCCCTACATGTGTGTCTCAGACATCAGTGCTACAATTAACGTTCTCCAACAAAACTTCACACATTACGTTCTCAGTGTGATGGGATCAGCAGTGGACAAAAAGTCAGAAGGACTGGATTCAAGTTCTGGCTTTGTTCTCATCTTTCCTTCTCTGGGCCTGTTTGTTTCTTCTTCTGTATCACGATGTTATTGCAAGGGGATCACTGGGAAGTGGGAGGTTTTTTGTTGCGAGGTGGATTTGCCGTTTGGTTGATTTTTGCTTTGTTTTGTTTTGATTGCAGCAGCAGTAAAGACTTTCAAAAATTAAAGTGGGAGGAGGGGCAATAATTGATTAAAAAAAAAAGAGCCTCCCTGGTGGGAGCTGGAAGAATGGCTGGAAACCTGTCTTGACCTTTCCCACTTCTCCCAGCAGCCTTGGAGGCTCCTCTGTGGCCTGAACACCAGGGTGGTTCCTGAGAACACACTCTGAAACCATTAAACTAGGTCAGGGTTTCCTAAGCTTCAGGCATCCACGTACCAACTTGTGATTTTTACCTGAATCAGCAGGTACCATGTGCTACTTATTCTTCCATTCATCCACTCAACAAAGATTTGTTGAGACACATTACACTTAGCTCAGATGTTATTTTTCTAACCTACCCATTTGTTTAACTTAAATAATTTCCTTAGCCTCATTCTAAGCAAATAAATCTAGTATAGAACATCAGCTATGTATTTCTAGCATACTTGAAAATACGTACACAACAATTCCATTTGGAAATGTTTCTCTTCACACTTAAGTCATTTCAGCATCCGTACAGTATGTGGGACACATTTGGGAAACATAATTGCCTTCATTTCCTCTAGCATGACCAGGCCGTGCTCTGGTCAGATGCAGTGGAAGGATATCATTTTCCTCTGTATAATGTTGTCATTACTATCCATCTTCAGAAAATAGTCATCAAGTGCTTAACTGCTGCAGTGTCTCATATCTAAGGAATGGCCTGCACTCATTTATTCATCATCCAGATGATCATCAAAAGCATGTGTATGTACCAATCTTCTTGATCCATTCCTCTGCTGATGGACATTTAGGCTGCTTTCATGTCTTGGCTACTGTAAATATTGCTGCTATGAACATTGGGATGCATATATCTTGTTGAATAGAGTTTTCTCCAGATGTATGCCCAGGAGTAGGATTGATGGATCATATGATAGCTCTCTTTGTAGATTTTTAAGGAACCTTCATACTATTCTGCATAGTGGCTTCACCAATTTATATTCCCACCAACAGTGTAGGAAGGTTCTTTTTTCTCCACATCCTCTCTGCTGCTGCTGCTAAGTCACGTCAGTCGTGTCCGACTCCGTGTGACCCCAGAGACAGCGGCCCACCAGGCTCCCGTCCCTGGGATTCTCCAGGCAAGCATACTGGAGTGGGTTGCCATTTCCTTCTCCAGTGCAGGAAAGTGAAAAGTGAAAGTGAAGTCACTCAGTCGTGTCAGACTCTTCTCGACCCCATGGACTGTAGCCTACCAGGCTCCTCCATCCATGGGATTTCCCAGGCAAGAGTACTGGAGTGGGGTGCCATTGCCTTCTCCCCACATCCTCTCTAGCACTTATTATTTGCAGATATCTGAAGATGGCCATTCTGATTGGTGTGAGGTAATATCTCATTGTAGTTTTGATTTGTATTTCTTTAATAATTAGTGATATTGAGCATCTTTTCATGTGTCTGCTGGTCTGTATGTCTTCTTTGGAAAAATGTCTATTTAGGTCTTCTGCTCATTTTTTTTGTTGTTAATTTGTGTGTGTGTGCTTTTCTTTTATGTTAAGCTGTATGAGCTGTTTGCATATTTTGGAAATTAAGCCCTTGTCAGTTGCATTGTTTGTAAATATTTTCTGCTGTTTTGTGTGCTGTTTTTTAGATGTGGTATATATACAATGGAATATTAGTTAAAGTCGCTCAGTCGTGTCCGACTCTTTGCAATCCCATGGACTATAGCCTGCCAGGCTCCTCTGTCCATGGAATTCTCTAGGCCAGAATACTAGAATGGGCACCCGTTCCCTTCTCCAGGGGATCTTCCCAACCCAGGGATCGAAGCCAGGTCTCCCGCACTGCAGGAGGATTCTTTACCATCTGAGCCACCAGGGAAGCCCACAATGGAATATTAATCAGCCATAAAAAGAATGAAATAATGTCATTTGCAGCAACATAGATGAACCTAGAGATTATCATACTAAGTGAAGTAAGCCAGACAGAGAAAGACAAATATCACATGACACTGTTTATATGTAGATACTGAAAAAACCTAAAAAAACAATACAAATGAACTTATTAATGAAACAGACTCATAGACAAGAAAACAAACTTATGGTTAAAGCAAAGAGATGAGGGATAAATTAGGGGTCTGGGGTTAACATGTACACACTACTATGTATTAAATAAACAATAAGGATCTAATGTATAACAGAGAAGTATATATAATATCTTGTAATAACCTATAAAGACAAAGAATCTGAAAAAGAATATTATGTCTACAATTACTTTGCTTAACACTTGAAACTAACACATTATTGTAAATCAACTATACCTGCTTATTTAACTTCTATGCAGAGTACATCATGAGAAATGCTGGGCTGGAAGAAGCACAAGCTGGAATCAAGATTTCCAGGAGAAATATCAATAACCTCAGATATGCAGATGACACCACCCTTATGGCAGAAAGTAAAGAGGAACTAAAGAGCCTCTTGATGAAAGTGAAAGAGGAGAGTGAAAAAGTTGGCTTAAAGCTCAACATTCAGAAAATGAAGATCATGGCATCTGGTCCCATCACTTCATGGGAAATAGATGGGGAAACAGTAGAAACAATGTCAGACTTTATTTTTGGGGGCTCCAAAATCACTGCAGATGGTGACTGCAGCCATGAAATTAAAAAACGCTTACTCCTTGGAAGGAAAGTTATGACCAACCTAGACAGCATATTGAAAAGTAGAGACATTACTTTGCCAACAAAGGTCTGTCTAGTCAAGGCTATGGTTTTTCCAGTGGTCACGTATGGATGTGAGAGTTGGACTGTGAAGAAAGCTGAGCACTGAGGAACTGATGCTTTTGAACTGTGGTGTTGGAGAAGACTCTTGAGAGTCCCTTGGACTGCAAGGAGATCCAACCAGTCCATTCTGAAGGAGATCAGCCCTGGGATTTCTTTGGAAGGACTGATGCTAAAGCTGAAACTCCAGTACTTTGGCCACCTTTATGTGAAGAGTTGACTCATTGGAAAAGACTCTGATGCTGGGAGGGATTGGGGGCAGGAGGAGAAGGGGACAACAGAGAATGAGATGGCTGGATGGCATCACTGACTCAATGGACGTGAGTCTGAGTGAACTCCAGGAGTTGGTGATGGACAGGGAGGCCTGGTGTGCTGGGATTCATGGGGTTGCAAAGAGTCGGACACAACTGAGTGACTGAACTGACCTGAACTATACTTTAATTTTAAAAAAGAAAAAAAGGCACCCAAGATGTGATGAAACCACTTGCCCAGGTCAGGCCGGCACCTTGACAAAGAATAAACCAATACATGGAAAGCTGATAGAACATTAATATCATATAGTGCTTTAGAAGGACTTTTCAGGGTTAAAGACAAGAGTAGGGTCCTGTGAAGCTGGCAATGGGAGCTTCAAGTTCAGATCACAAGTAGTCCCACTCCTGTTTCAAAGGCCTGGCTGCTGCGTAGAGAGCCCTGCAAATGCTCCCTTTCTCCTGGCTCCATTGTCCCCACCCACCCTCCGAGTCAAAGCCTGAGGACTCTACAAAGGCAAGGAGGGTCTCGAGTGAGGAGATCCCAGGCTGGAGACTCCCTAGCCTTCTATTATGGAGAAGCACATAAAACTGGTCTTTTCTAAAGGCCAGATCTTTCCTGGGGCCTGCCTTTGCAACTCTCACTTCACCCAACTACACACAAACTTTCCAGCACCATGAACTACCTGCCAATTATTGAAAGAGTCCCACAGAAACCACACAGAAGCAGAGGATCTTAGCAGTAAACGCAGAGGTTTTCTAGTGGCTGGGCTGCGGCCAGCCCTCTGTGCAATTCAGGATCTCTGTCTACAGACACTCAGTTTCTGCTTCAACCCTACACGGAGGCTACCACCCGCGCTCCCCCCACCCCACATCCAGTACGGCTTTACAACATGCTGGGTGGCCATATTTGGGTATAGTTCAAGGTCAGTGTTCTTGTCCTGTCCTGGCCCTATTACTGGCCAGTTGTGTGACAGCAGACAAGTGTCACCCTCTCAGCCTTGTTTTCCTCCTTTGTAAACTGGGGACTGTGTCCGATGGGATGTCTAAGGTCCCTTCCATAACTATCATTTGACTGATCTGATTCTAACCACCTCTCTTCCCCATGACAGCCCTTCAAATATCTAACTGCAGCATCCATGTCATCTCCTCCTCAGCAAACATTCCCTTTCCTGTCCACGTGTCCCTGTCGTGCCTGGTCTCTGGATCCCTCTCTGCTCTGGTCATCCTCCTCTGGAAGGGGGCCAGCTCATCAGCTCAGTTCAGATAAGGGGCACAGCAGAGCCTGCCTGGGACTTCTTCCAGAGCACCTGCTCATTGCCAGAACCAAGACTGTCTGCCTCAATTAGAACATCTGGTCACCTTCCCTTGTCCCCCTAATCCCACTGCAAACCCACTGGCTTCACTAATACAAGAAGTTAGATTTTAAATACTGGCTGTTAGGAAAAGACAGAAGAGTCATATGCTAATGCATAACCTCATTTTTTCCCAAGGAAATGGCAACCCACTCCAGTGTTCTTGCCTGGAGAATCCCAGGGACAGGGGAGCCTGGTGGGCTGCCGTCTCTGGGGTTGCAGAGTCGAACATGACTGAAGCGATTTAGCAGCAGCAGCAGCAGCAGGCCAGTAGAGCACAGCCAAGAAGATGCTGCTGCCACCTTGTGGCAGCAGTTATCACATTGCGTCTCTGTTCATCAGCAGGACTTAGGGACGAATCACTGAGCAACACGCATGTCCACTGGCTTTCATATTAGGAATCCTGAGACAGAGAAAATAAATAGAGATGAATCACCCAGATTCCTGACCCTCTCTCCATTCTTTTCATCTTTCAGACCAATCGGCTTCCTCTCATCCCTCCTCCATCAGTAACCAGGTGAGCTTTGACAAGACCTCTGCAGCATGGTGTCCACTCCTAGGTGGAGGACAGCATATCTGTGACCGTCCACCTGGGACTCCCAAAGGCTGGACAGTTTCTGGACCACAGTGGCTGGCACTTTCTCATCTCCTTGCTGCTGCTGCTGCTGCTAAGTCACTTCAGTCATGTCCTACTCTGTGCGATCCCATAGATGGCAGCCCACGAGGCTCCCCCGTCCCTGGGATTCTCCAGGCAAGAACACTGGAGTGGGGTGCAATTTCCTTCTCCAATGCATGAAAGTGAAAAGTGAAAGTGAAGACACTCAGTCGTGTCCGACTCTTAGTGACGCCATGGACTGTAGCCTACCAGGCTCCTCCGTCCATGGGATTTTTTCAGGCAAGAGTACTGGAGTGGGTTGCCATTGCCTTCTCCTCTTATCTCCTTGCCCCTGCCTAAAAGTGATAGAGGCAATAGCTGATTCCTTCAAAATTCTCCACATTCCTCCCAGCTTGTTTAACCCCTTGACTGGTGCCTCAAATAATACCAACGAGGAGCAAATGTCCACAGTTCATTAAGTGTGGCCCTGAGTCTCTGCAGGGAAGATGAGTTAGTGCATGCACAGTTGCTTCAGTCATGTCTGATTCTTTGTGAACTTATGAACTGGCAGGCTCCTCTGTCCATGGGATTTCCCAGGCAAGAATACTAAAGTGGGTTGCCAAGCCCTCCTCCGTGGGATCTTTCCAACCCAAGGATCGAACCCATGTCTCCTGCATATCCTGCATTGCAGGTGGATTATTTACTGCTGAGCCACAGGGAAATCCCTAGGGAAGATAAGCCTCCTCCACCTTTTAGTATCATGGCCATATGACAGGTGCATGGTCTCCATCTTCCACCTAGAGATCTGCATGCCTGAGCAGGTGAGTCTGGGGCACACAGCCAGGACTCCAGGCTGGATGGGGACACTGGCACAGATGCCAAGTTTGGTTTCTCCAGACTCCAAGTCCCCACGTGCCTGTCTCCATTAGTCAACACCACCAGCTTCTCCTCCCACAAATATGTCCCCCTTTCCTCCCAAATGTGCTACTGCTGGGCCATGAAGGGGTGGCAGAACCAATGTACACGGAGTGGGACGACAGTGCCTATCTAGTCTACTAATAATCCCCGGAGCTGACTTCAGGGAGTTTGTCAACCTTAAAATAACTTATTTTCTCCATCACTAGCTCACAAGTTCTATTCCTGATGAAAAAGGTGCTAAAAGGGAGAAGGCAGTCAATAAATCTGTAGTAGAAAACTGCTATCTTAAGCTTATTTTACAGCACACGCTGATATTTACCTAAGAACTTTCCCCAGGCTGCGACAAAAAGAACCGTTGCTACCCTAAAGAAAGAAAGGGACCCAAGTGATCTGGTTAAAAAGGAATGAGGAGAAATGGTGTAAAGAGGGGAAGGGGTGGAAAGAGAAACCAAAAGGAATACGGTGAATATTCAGTGCAGAGAACCTCCTGCACACTGGCAACCTGCAATTTATGAGAAGGATTTGCAAACCAGCCAGTTACCAAGTGGAGCTGCTTAGCTACAAACAAGATGCGGGTTGGTGTCACGGCAGGTCGTCCAGGCACGGGGCCCCGGCTGAGGGCGCTGTGCTGGTCCGTCCGGGGCAGCGGTGAACAGTCACCACACCCATGCAACACTGAGAGTAAGACCTGGGAAGGTCCACGCCAAACTGTGACTGCAGTTACATGTCGGGGTCAGGACAAGAAGAACAGGAATAAAGAGGATTAGTAGGAATATGAAGTTGTAATATCTTTTTATTTTTTTGCAAAAAGAAGGAACTGTTTTATCACCTGTATAACTTTAACAATACATTAAAATATATTACAAAAATCCTGTCAACGGAGCATGAACATAGGTGGCAAACTGGGTTTAAGTGTCAGCTCTATCTGTACCTAACTGGTGTCTAACTTTGGGCCAATCACCGAGACACTTGAGCCTTAGTTTCCTTGTCTGTAAAACGGAGGCATTAATACGTAATCCACATAGTTGTGTGTTGCTTGAGACTGAAATAGGAAGTATTTAACATCCAGTTGGTCCTAAGTAAATAATCTTTAAAAAGAGAGAGATGATTGCCCAGACCAGAGGTAACACAGGCTTACGAGGACAGTGGCAAAGAAAACAAAAAAGAAGACAAAAATGAGAGACAGATTTCATAAACACAGCAGAAAAGATGATTTGCCAACAAAACTGAGACTTCTGACTCAAAGCCTGTTTCCTATACCCACTCCCCACCCCTGTCTGTCCTTCGGTTCTGCTTTTCTTCTTTCAGGCCAGAAGGTGGCTGTGGTGGGAGAATATGAAGGGGAAAGAGAGAGGGAAAAAAAAGGAAGAGTATGAATTTAAGACCCGATACAGTCCAAGAGAGTTCCAGAAAAACATCCAATTCTGCTTTACTGACTATGCCAAAACCTTTGACTGTGTGGATCACAATAAACTGTGGAGAATTCTGAAAGAGATGGGAATACCAGACCACCTGACCTGCCTCTTGAGAAACCTATATGCAGGTCAGGGAGCAACAGTTAGAATTGAACATGGAACAACAGACTGGTTCCAAATAGGAAAAGGAGTACATCAAGGCTGTATATTGTCACCCTGTTTATTTAACTTATATGCAGAGTACATCATGAGAAACGCTGGGCTGGAGGAAGCACAAGCTGGAATCAAGATTGCTGGGAGAAATATCAATAACCTCAGATATGCAGATGACACCACCCTTATGGCAGAAAGTGAAGAGGAACTCAAAAGCCTCTTGATGAAAGTGAAAGAGGAGAGTGAAAAAAGTTGGCTTAAAGCTCAACATTCAGAAAATGAAGATCACAGCATTCGGTCCCATCACTTCATGGCAAATAGATGGGAAAGCAGTGGAAACAGTGGCTGACTTAATCATTTTGGGCTCCCAAATCACTGTAGATGGTGACTGCAGCCATGAAATTAAAAGACGCTTACTCCTTGGAAGGAAAGTTATGATCAACCTAGATTCCATATTAAAAAGCAGAGACATTACTTTGTTAACAAAGGTCTGTCTAGTCAAGGCTATGGTTTTTCCAGTGGTCATGTATGGATGTGAGAGTTGGACTGTGAAGAAAGCTGAGCACAGAAGAATTGATGCTTTTGAACTGTGGTGTTGTAGAAGACTCTTGAGAGCCCCTTGGACTGCAAGGAGATCCAACCAGTCCATCCTAAAGGAGATCAGTCCTGTGTGTTCATTGGAAGGACTGATGCTGAAGCTGAAACTTCAATACTTTGGCCACCTGATGCGAAGAGCTGACTCATTGGAAAAGACCCTGATGCTGGGAGGGATTGGGGGCAGGAGGAGAAGGGGACGACAGAGGGTGAGATGGATGGATGGCATCACCAACTCAATGGATATGAATTTGGGTAGACTCCAGGAGTTGGTGATGGACAGGGAGGCCTGGCATGCTGCAGTTCATGGGGTCTCAAAGAGTTGGACACGACTGAGCAACTGAACTGAACTGACAGTCCATGGTCATATTGTTAAAAATGTGTGTGTTGCAATGAGTATTTTGTGAAAGAATTTGCTGTGTCCCTGCTTTCTGTGAGTGCATGGGTGCTCCCATCCTGAGAATGTTCTCATCCTAACAGTCCTTAGCATGACTGCTTGCTTCCATCTTGGCCTCTGAACCATTCTCAGCGGAGGCAATATCACTCCCAAGGAGGCAAAAATTGCTTCTCGGGAGTGTGTGTGGGGGTTGGGGGACAAAAAAATGTGTTGTTTTAATGTATAAAGCTCAGAGACAGATAGGTATTACACACACACATAGGGCATTTGAAAAGTGTATCTATAAAAGGCTCTTTAGGGGCATGATAATGGAAAAATGTTGGAAGCCTGCGCTCAGCACTCTAGGGGCTGGAATTCTGAATTCACATTCATCTTCCACGTTGAGGAGGACACCTGTGGATATCAGAGATTAATAACAATATACTAGAGGGGAAAGGGGGGCCAGGGAGGGAGGGGAAGTGGAGGGAGGCACTCCTGGGCTACAAACAGTGGACTTAAACTATACACCACTGGCTCGCTTCATTGTTAGCTCTTGGGTAGGTAGTGAGATGCTGCTGCAAATCTCAGTCCTGATAAAATAATCTTAGACAGAGAGCATCTTCTGAAAATTTGCCCCAGAGCCTCCAACAGTCTTCCCCTCGGGTCTCATTTGACTGTCACATGACTTTCCCGAAACCAGTCAAGGACAAGGAGGGTGTGGAACTCTTCTTAAACCTGCAGGGATAAGCTCTGGAGCCGGGAAAGGGTCTAGTATACCGAGGCACAGAGGGGCAGAGAAGTGGCAGGAATTCAAATACAACTGGGGTCTGTAGGGAAGGAAGAAGAATCGGGTGGAGCCTGGTTGGGGAAACAACAGAGTCTACTGAGTTAATGCTCAGATGTTCCTGAGCAGTTTTATTAAGAGAAATGGGTTTCCACCATGTTCCTGCCATATTTTAGTAGCTCTTAACACAGCAAACATCCTTTATTTTTTAACTGAAGTATAGTTGACTTAAAGTTTTAGTTGAATAACAACCTGTAACTATTTCAGTATATATTAACTATTTCAGCTTAACTTTTTTGAGTTAAGTGGATGACATCAAGGAAGTCCTTCCCTCTCTCACAGCTTTGGTTTACTCACTTGTGAAATAAACAAAAGATTATCACAGTCTCTGCCATCTCTAAGGGTCTGTGTCTTGGAATATGCTCTACTATATTATAGATTATAGAAGTTTGTGCAGTTTTACTTTTATAGGTGTTTTGCCAAATAGTTTGAATCCTGTTTACATTTTTTTTTTTTTGGTATTTGCAAAGAAGCAAGCTCTCCATTATAACGCCATTTTGATAGGAAAATATCATCCATTTAACCATAAATCATGTCACCTTATGGTTTCCAAGAGGGAATATTTGTACCTACAGAAGAAGCCTATTGTGCACAATTTTAAATGACCATGTTCAATCTTTTGGATGGATGGTTGAGTTGACGGACAAACACAGATAATTGAATGAACAAATGATCTTGCAGTCCAAGATTAGGTATAAGTCACTAGTGATATTGAGGCAATTAAATGGCAGGTGTATGTCCTTCTACAATTCAGGGCACCAGACACTGTCCCTATTCTAAGAATAGGTCTATGAATGGAGCTTATGTCCATGTCTGTCACACACTCTGTTTGCCAGCTTCCCAAAGAGCTTACTGGCATTTTCGTTAGACTGTCCACTTTCTTTCTGTTACTCATCTGCACGCTTTGTTGCCCTTGCGGAAAGAAGCCAATGACTATACTAGGTCTGCAAAAGCAGGCAACATCTCTCCTCCTAGCTCCCTTTTTCTGGTCCTTTCCCTTAAGAATTATGAGATTTACAGGTTGCTACTAAAGAGTCAGAGTGAATTTTCTTCTTATACAATTTCTCATATAAAAATTTAAAAATAAATATAAAAACACCACACACCTTCAACCACTTCCAAAGTTAGGAGAATTTTTAGATTAAGAGCACTTAATAATCAAGTCAATTTCCCAACTACAATAGCTTGTTTTGAAACCATGTTTCAGGATATATGAGTTTATAAAGAGGACAAATCTGTAAATAAATTACCACAATAAGGGAATGTTTTAAATTCTACACCTTGAAAGTCAAGAGTTAAACAGAATCAAGAATCAAAGATAAACTTATAAAGCAACTTGTTAGAAAGTACATGTATTTACCTGATCAATATGAAGTAATCTACAATACATTATATGGTAGAAATGTGTTAGAAAATCTCTATTTGGAGAAACATCTTGTCTTCTTTTCATTGTACTCCAAATAAGTTTATAAGCATGTAATTTACCTTGCTCATATTTATCAGTTAACAGGGTTGCCTACAATTAAAAGATGTTTTCAATACTTGAAAGAAAAAGAGCAGTGACAAATTATCAATGTTTCTGGGATGAAATTTCAATCTAGGAGTACTTTTTTAAAAGCACTTTTCTCTCTTGGCTCAGTAAATGAACAGAATCAAGCGAACACTACTATCCGAGGCGCAGATGCTCCCTCCTGCTCCCCATTCAGCTGAAGACCTGCCTGTCAACACTGCTCGGTGATTGTGGCTCTCCCGGCCGCTTCCTGCAGCTGCCATCTGGCTGATTAGAAGGGTGACCGCCTACGTGACAAGCCCTCAGGGCATTGCTCCAACCCTCTGGGAAACAGAACCAGGAACCACTAATAAATCTTTCAAGCAGCCTTCAAGAGGAGAGGGCATTGGGTTTGGAAGAAGTTGATCCCTTCATGGTCCACATTTCACCTTTAGTGCCCTTCTTTCATTTTACAGAAGAGACTCCACGCACGCACGCCCGCGCCCTCCTCAGCCCTAGCCCAGCTCGGCGCGGGAGAAGGGGAGGAGGGAGGCTTCAGGGTTTCCGGGCCAAACTTCATCGTCCCAGGGGACTTCACTTCTTGTCGTTCAGTCGCTCAGTCGTGTCCGACTCTGCAGCCCCATGGACTGCAGCACGCCAGGCCCCCTGTCCTTCACTATCTCCCAGAGCTCGCTCAAACTCATGTCCATTGAGTCACTGATGCCATCCACCCATCTCGTTCTCCGTCGTCCCCTTCTCCTCTGTCGTCTCCACTTCAGAGCACAAATTCAAAGATAAATCAGAATGGCAAAATAGCGATAGCAGAAATTGGGAGTGCGGGTGGGGGACGGGGGCTTCTGGGCGCGGGACCGTAAGTGACCGCACTGGTCGTTCGCCCACGTGGACAGCCCTGCCCCAGCTCCTCTCTGGCTGGGAGCACTGCCTTCCTTCCCGAGCACGGGTCTGCCTGCAGTGTGCCACATTTATCTTTTTTCCTCCTGTCCCTACTACCCCATCCCACCACCACTAAGCTGGTTGCGATAAGCACACCCGGGGGAAACCAGGACGCCCTTCTTTCTGTGCGAGGTCTGGGAGAACACCGGAAATGCATTCCACTTAGTTACCAGGAGAAATTCTCTACGACTGCTTTTGATACTATTCCTAGAACCAATTAGTCAGACCTTTCATTTAGATGCAACTTGAAGATGCAAAAAAAGAAAAGAAAAGGAAAAAAAAGCAGTAGTACTGTATTTTAACAGCTTAAACAGCTCCATTTGTTTAGCTTAAACAGTGGAATAGCTTTCCAGAAATACACAGAAGAGCAGCCCTTTAGGCCTGCTGAAAGCATAACAATGACAGCTGCAAAGTCACAAAGGAAGTACCATTTAGGTGGCATTTGCTAATGAGTTGTGTTCAATATTTGAAGAGAGAAAGAAAAAAAATGTGAAAATAATGAAAGTTAAAGGTAAAATAGAGACCTCATCTACTTTATTTTGTGAATTAGCAGCTGGATCATCAGTTGGAAATATGATCTAGTTGGCATTAGGCAGGAGAGTGTTATATAAAACATTTAATAAGGAAAGTTCTGTCTCAAAAGTCTTTTTTGACTTATTAAAACAGAAATCATATACACAGGATATTTTTATACCTGTGTGACTGTAACATTTGCTTTTATCTTGTAAAGATATATTTTAACAATGAAACAGATACATATACTTGAGTCATATTTAGAAAGTACAATTTCTACAAATAAACAGGTAAGTTTTACAATTCCAGTTAAAATCAGTGCTAAAAAATAACATTTTCAAATATTTTCTTCAATTTTAACCTCATGTGTTAAATATAAGTTCACAAAAGAGTCTCATGAACTTTGAATTCAAGCAAAGGTTTAAAAAATTAATCATTTCTTTTCATCTGTTCATTCAAAAATAGTTTTAAAAACTTAGCTTAATGAGTTTTCCACTTGAAGAGTGTAATCTTAACATAGGTGATTTTGGATTAACAATGTAAACCTGATAGCAAACATTTCCCAGAATTGATGCCGACCTGTCAAAGAGAAATGGCCTGTTTCTGAATGACGCTCAACAACATTCATGTATATTACACACAAAGTAAAGGTTACACACAAATAAAGACACTTAGCAGTTTTGAAAGGACCGAGAGATGGTATACTCTGGTTGAAAGATAACTCAACTGCATTATTCCAGCTCTAAGGACATTAAAATTTAATTTGAGAAGAGTAAGCAACATCTGCTGCTAACAGTGCTAATGACACAAACCAGGGACACAAAATCAGCCTGCCCAGTCTTTATCTTAAGTCCTCTCTTCTTTTTCCCAATTGTACTCTTTCTATCTTCTAATCTTCACCCATTTTGTAAACCACTTATTCTAATATCAGTTCCTTTCTTGATTGAAACTGTGAATAAAAATCAGCTCATCCAACACACATAAGACAAAAATACCAGGTTCTAAATCTTGTGCTGGCTAGGGTGAGTCAATGCCCAATATGTGACACAGAGGGGCCAGTGACAGGCAAAGGGGGATTAGCCCTTTTCTACCCTTTCAGCTCTCCCCCATTTTCCTGCTGGGCTGGTACTGCCTTCCTCTTCCCCACTGCCCTCTGCACACCCTCCTCCACCCTTATCATCCTATCGTTAGAAATAGTTCTTATCAACTCTTTCATGAATGTGCATCCTGCTGTATCCCAGTGGTCCTCAAAATGGGCACAGGTAGTATTATAAGAGTCAATTCTGAGATCCTTAGCATCCATATAAGCTTGTTATTAAAACCATTCTCCCTGAGAAACAGCCTGTCATCAAAGTGTCCTTCTGGATCTCTGTTCCTGTCTCCTCTTTCATAGGTACCCTTTCCTCACCTGAAAAAAAAAGACAAAGAAGGTATACCTCTCAGCTATCAGGACTCAATTCAGTGCATTACCAGAAAGCTTAAAACTCTCTGAGGCACTCAAAAATAAAATCAACTTAAAATAGTAGTGTTGGATGGAAAACAGTTTGGAGGATCCTTAAAAAACTAAAAATCGAGTTACCATGTGATCTGGCAATCCTACCCTTGGGCATATGTCTGAAAAAGATGAAAACTCTAATTCAAAAAGATCCATGCACCCCAATGTTCATAGCAGTACTATGTACAATAACCAAGATGCAACTTACATGTCCATCGACAGATGAATGGATAAGGAAGCTATGGTACATGTATACAATGGCATATTACTCAGCCAAAAGAAGAATGAAATAGTGCCATTTGCAGCAACATGGATGGATCTGGAGATTATCATACTAAGTGAAGTAAGTCAGAGAAAGGCAAATATCATATGATATTCACTTAATATTCCACTTACATGTGGAATCTAAAAGAGTGTATAATTGAATCATTTTGCTGCACACCTGAAACACTGTAAATGCACTATATTTCAATTTGAGGAAAAAAGGTAGTAGCATTGGTGTTGTGACTCTAATGACTGGCTAACAAATCCTTTTGCAAGTCAAGTACTTTCTTATTCTTTTGAAAAATGGGCTAATAAATCATTAGAAATAATTTTGCACAGTAGATCACTATGTGGTTTTGTTGGGATATACCTTGGAGAAGTGAGTGGCTTCCCTAACAACAAAACTCTTTCCATTACCACCCACTTATTCAGTGAACAAAACTCCTCAACACACCTATAAACATGGCATAATGAAAATTAGAACTGAGCCCTGTCTTTTTCTGCTCATAAGTAACATTCACTCATGAATTCATGAAATAACTTTTTAACACTCCATTTATCTCATTAAGAGATGGAGTTCTAATAGAATTTTATTTTTATAATTAGCAGCTATCAACATTTGTAATATATTTCTGTTGAGAACCCACTGAGTCCTGATAGTAATCATATTGATAACTCAATTCTAGAAGACAATCCTTACAGTTAGGATCCTGTTGGTCAAAAAATTAGCTTCAATTGCATACATACTTTTGTTTAAGAAAAATATTTAAGACTTTCAAACACAGAAGACACTAGAATAATATTTCTATTAGAAAGTAGAATAAAAATACAGTTTCAAAAGGTTGAAGCAAAAAGAGAATATCCCCTTGTCTATGCCCACATCTTTCTTATCATTATGAAATTTAAGCTTTGTTGACTACATTAAAAATTATGTATCAATTTATTTTATTTTATTTTTATTTATTGGCCATGCTGACAGGCATGCAGGATCTTAGTTCCCCAACCAGTGAGCAAACCGGAAATTAAATCCTTTGCAACTACATAAATTTGAAAACTTTTAGATATCAACTTAAACAGATGCAAAGAAGGCATAGCTTTTGAAACTTATTCTAATCCACACCTCTCCCTCCCTAGCATTACCATCCAGTATGCTTTGTGTATACTCTGGACCACTACACCATAGAGGGTTAAAGTAGGGAACATGCAGAGTATTTAGCAAAGTGCCTGTCTGTGGTCACTAATCAATAAACAGCAGCTATATTCTGTCTCCAAGGAGAGTATCTTATAAAACAATTCATAATGAGGCAATAATCACTCAAAGATTTAAAGGGTTATTATTCTCAGAAGGTTTGATTCTAGCAGGCTCATGGAAAGGCAGTATTTTCACACTTGTGCACATGTGCCCAGTTGCAGACACACACATGTGCACACAGAGAGCCAGGTGGCTCACAGGTAGAGGTTTCCCCCTGTCCTCTGTCTGTCCTCCCCCACTGCCCTCTGACCTCTGTTACACTGTGCTGACATTCCCTGCTCAGGAATGTCCGTGTCATTTACTTTTTAAAAATAATATTTATTTATTCATTCCTGCCTTGAGAACCCCATGAACAGTATGAAAAGGCAAAAAGATAGACAATGAAAGATGAATTCCCCAGGTTGGTAGGTGCCCAGTATGCTACTGGAGATCAGTGGAGAAATAACTCCAGAAAGAATGAAGGGATGGAGCCAAAGCAAAAACAACACCCAGTTGTGGATGTGACTGATGATAGAAGCAAGGTTCAACGCTGTAAAGAGCAATATTGCATAGGAACCTGGAATGTTAGGTCCATGAATCAAGGCAAATTGGAAGTGGTCAAACAGGAGATTAAAAGAGTGAATGTTGACATTCTAGGAATCAGCAAACCTAGATGGACTGGAATGGGTGAATTTAACTCAGATGACCATTATATCTACTACTGTGGGCAGGAATCCCTTAGAAGAAATGGAGTAGCCATCATACTCAACAAAAGAGTCCGAAATGCAGTACTTGGATGCAGTCTCAAAAACGACAGAATGATCTCTGTTCATTTCCAAGGCAAACCATTCAATATCATGGTAATCCAAGCCTATGCCCCAACTAGTAACACTGAAGAAGCTGAAGTTTAACAGTTCTATGAAGACCTACAAGACCTTCTAGAACTAACACCCAAAAAAGATATCCTTTTTCATTATAGGGGACCGGAATGCAAAAGTAGGAAGTCAAGAAACACCTGGGGTAACAGGCAAATTTGGCCTTGGAGTACAGAACGAAGGAGGGCAAAGACTAATAGAGTCCTGCCAAGAGAATGCACTGGTCATAGCAAACACCCTCTTCCAACAACACAAGAGAAGACTCTACACATGGACATCACTAGATGGTCAACATCAAAATCAGATTGACTATATTCTTTGCAGCCAAAGATGGAGAAGCTCTATACAGTCAGCAAAAACAAGACTGGGAGGTGACTATGGCTCAGATCATGAACTCCTTATTGCCAAATTCAGATTGAAATTGAAGAAAGTGGAGAAAACCACTTGACCATGCAGGTATGACCTAAATCAAATCCCTTATGACTATACAGTAGAAGTGAGAAATAGATGTAAGGGACTAGATCTGATAGACAGAGTGCCTGATGATCCATGGACTGAGGTTCATGACATTCTACAGGAAACAGGGACCAAGACCATCCCCAAGAAAAAGAAATGCAAAAAAGCAAAGTGGCTGTCTGAGGAGGCCTTACAAATAGCTGTGAAAAGAAGAGAAGCAAAAGAGAAAAGGAGAGATATACCCATTTGAATGCAGAGTTCCAAAGAATAGCAAGGAGAGATAAGAAAGCCTTCCTCACTGATCAGTCCAAAGAAATTGAGGAAAACAATAGAATGGGAAAGACTAGAGATGTCTTCAAGAAAATTAGAGATACCAAGGGAACATTTTATGCAATGATGGGCTCAATAAAGGACAGAAATGGTATGGACCTAACAGAAGCAGAAGATATTAAGAAGAGGTGGCAAGAATACACAGAAGAACTGTACAAAAAAGATCTTCATGACCCAGATAATCACAATGGTGTGATCACTCACCTAGAGCTAGACATTCTGGAATGTGAAGTCAAGTGGGCCTTAGGAAGCATCACTATGAACAAAGCTGGTGGAGATGATGGAATTCCAGTTGAGCTATTTCAAATCCTGAAAGATGGTGCTGTGAAAGTGCTGCACTCAATATACCAGCAAATTTGGAAAACTCAGCAGTGGGCACAGGACTGGAAAAGGTCAGTTTTCATTCCAATCCCAAAGAAAGACAATGCCAAAGAATGCTCAAACTACCGCACAATTGCATTCATCTCACATGCTAGTAAAGTAATGCTTCAAAATCTCCAAGCCAGGCTTCAGCAATACGTGAACCGTGAACTTCCAGATGTTCAAGCTGGTTTTAGAAAGGGCAGAGGAACCAGAGATCAAATTGCCAACATCCACTGGATCATTGAAAAAGCAAGAGAGTTCCAAAAGAACATCTATTTCTGCTTTATTGACTACGCCAAAGCCTTTGACTGTGTGGATCACAATAAACTGTGGAAAATTATGAAAGAGATGGGAATACCCGACCACCTGACCTGCCTCTTGAGAAATCTGTATGCAGGTCAGGAAGCAACAGTTAGAACCAGACATGGAACAACAGACAGGTTCCAAATAGGAAAAGGAGTTCGTCAAGGCTATATATTGTCACCCTGCTTATTTAACTTATATGCAGAGTACATCATGAGAAATGCTGGGCTGGATAAAGCACAAGCTGGGAGAAATATCAATAACCTCAGATATGCAGATGACACTATCCATATGGCAAGAAAGTGAAGAAGAACTAAAGAGCCTCTTGATGAAAGTGAAAGAGGAGAGTGAAAAAGTTGGCTTAAAGCTCAACATTCAGAAAACTAAGATCATGGCATCTGGTCCCATCACTTCATGGGAAATAGATGGGGAAACAGTGGAAACAGTGTCAGACTTAAAATCACTGCAGATGGTGATTGCAGCCATGAAATTAAAAGACACTTGCTCCTTGGAAGGAAAGTTATGACCAACCAGATAGCATATTCAAAAGCAGAGACATTACTTTGCCAACAAAGGTCCGTGTAGTCAAGGCTATGGTTTTTCCAGTAGTCATATATGGATGTGAGAGTTGGACTGTGAAGAAAGCTGAGGGCTGAAGTATTGATGCTTTTGAACTGTGGTGTTGGAGAAGACTCTTGAGAGTCCCTTGGACTGCAAGGAGATCCAACCAGTCCATCCTAAAGGAGATCAGTCCTGGGTGTCCTGGACTGATGTTGAAGCTGAAACTCCAATACTTTGGCCACCTGATGTGAAGAACTGACTCACTGGAAAAGACCCTGATGCTGGGAAAGATTGAGGGCAGGAGGAGAAGGGGATGACAGAGGATGAGATGGTTGGATGGCATCACCGACTCAATGGACATGGGTTTGGATGGACTCAGGGAATTGGTGATGGACAGAGAGGCCTGGCGTGCTGTGATTCATAGGGTCGCAAAGAGTCAGACACGACTAAGTGACTGAATTGAACTGAACTGAATTCATTTATTTATGTGACTGCTCCTGCTCTTAGTTGCAGCATGTGAGCTCTTTTAGTTGCAGCATGCGGAACCTAATTTTAGTTGTTTCATTTGGACTCTTAGTCGTGGCAGGTAGAATCTAGTTCCACTGTAGTTCAGTTACTAAGTCATGTCTGACTCTGTGACCCCATGAAATGCAGCACACCAGGCTTCCCTGCCCTTCACTATCTCCTTGAGTTTGCTCAAACTCCTGTCCGTTGAGTTGGTGATGCCATCCAACCATCTCATCCTCTGTTGTCCCCTTCTCCTCTTGCCCTAAATCTTTCCCAGGATCAGAGTCTTTTCCAATGAGTAGGTTTTTCACATCAGATGGCCAAAGTATTGGAGCTTCAGCTTCAGCACTAGTCCTTCCATGAATATTCAGGGTTGATTTCCTTTAGGATTTATTGGTTTGATCTCCTTGTTGCCCAAGGGAATCTCAAGAGTCTTCACTAGCACCACATTTTGAAAGCATCAGTTCTTCAGTGCTCAGAGTTCCCTGACCAGGGATCAAACCCCAGCCCCCACATTGGGAGTCTTAGCCACTGGACCACCAGCAAAGCCCCCTGTCTTTTAAAAGAAACCTGAAACAGAGGGAACTTACCTTCCCTTTGTGCATAGATATAAGCACTTAATCCACAAAATACTTTAAATAGAATATAATATAACCTAATAACATGGTCTTCAAAAAGGTATTATTAGTGAAAATACTCAAATCTTCAGGTAGGATGGTTTCCACATGGGTACAGTGGAGAATTCGGTAAGAAGCCTGGTGAAGATTGGCAAAGTCTTCCTTTCCTCTCCTGGTTGTCTTAGTCTATTCAGGCTAAGACAACAAAAATACCACAGACTGGGTGGCTTATAAACAATAGAAATTTATTTCTCGCAGTCCTGGAGAATGGAGAATGGGAGATATCAGCAGATTTGATGTCTGGTGAAATCTGTATGCAGGTCAGGAAGCGACAGTTAGAACCAGACATGGAACAACAGACTGGTTCCAGATAGGAAAAGGAGTACGTCAAGGCTATATATTGTCATCCTGCTTATTTAACTTATGTGCAGAGTACATCATGAGAAATGCTGGGCTGGATAAAGCACAAGCTGGGAGAAATATCAATAACCTCAGATATGCAGATGACATCACCCTTATGGCAAGAAAGTGAAGAATTAAAGAGCCTCTTGATGAAAGTGAAAGAGGAGAGTGAAAAAGTTGGCTTAAAGCTCAACATTCAGAAAACTAAGATCATGGCATCCGTTCCTATCACTTCATGGCAAATAGATGGGGAAACAGTGGAAACAGTGTCAGACTTTATTTTGGGGGGCTCCAAAATCACTACAGATGGTGACCGCAGCCATGAAATTAAAAGACGCTTACTCCTTAGAAGGAAAGTTATGACCAACCTAGACAGCATATTCAAAAGCAGAGACATTACTTTGCCAACAAAGGTATGTCTAGTCAAGGCTATGGTTTTTCCAGTAGTCATATATGGATGTGAGAGTTGGACTGTAAAGAAAGCTGAGCACTGGAGAATTGATGCTTTTGAACTGTGGTGTTGGAAAAGACTCTTGAGAGTCCCTTGGACTGCAAGAAGATCCAACCAGTCCGTCCTAAAGGAGATCAGTCCTGGGTGTTCATTGGAAGGACTGATGCTAAAGCTGAAACTCCAATATTTTGGCCACCTGATACAAAGAGCTGACTCATTTGAAAAGACCCTGATGCTGGAAAAGATTGAAGGCAGGAGGAGAAGGGGATGATAGAAGATAAGATGGTTGGATGGCATCACTTACTCAATGAAGATGAGTTTCAGTAGACTCTGGGAGTTGGTGATGGACAGAGAGGCCTGGCGTGCTGTGGTCCATGGGATTGCAAAGAATCGGACACGACTGAGCGACTGAACTGAAGGCCTGCTTCCTGATTCACAGACAGCATCTTCTCACTGTCCATTTGCACAGTGGAGGGGTCAAGGAAGCTCTCTGGGGTCTCTTTCCTAAGGGCACTAATCCCACTCATGAGGGCTCCAACCTCATGACCTAAAGCCCCCATCTCCTAATACCATCATATTGGGCATTAGGTTTCAACATAAATCCCAGGGTGGGGTGGGGGAGAAGGAAGGGAACAGAAACACTCATATCCTTTGAGTCTGCTTGTAAGACTTAGTTCTACCTATAAGCATCTCATTACCAACACTAAGTGTGGATTACAGAGGGTACAGTTCTGTGCTGGATACAGAGATGAGTAGACACAACACTCACCTTCAGTTGGATTTAAATTGAAAGGGTATATTTGATTTCCTTTCTTTGCAACTCTAGCCTCACAATATCAAAACTAGTATTTATGCTTGTTTGTTAATATGTTGAGTCATGCCCAGAGTCAAAGAGATACAAAATGTTCGTTCAACCCTTTTATGTAAGATAATTTTATTCAGTCAAATATGTATTCATCAACAAGTGTTTTGGAGTGCCAGGCAACTGTGTAGGTACAGAGGATACAGCAGAAGCAAAATAGAAAAAAAAAATCCCTGCTCTCAAGACTCTTTTGAGACAGGTGAAGTAGGGAAGTATCTCTTTTAGTAAATTGAAACCCAAACACTCAAGGCTTTGGCAGCCAGGGAGATCTCAGCCTGTTTCCTGAGCCACCTGTGCCTTCTGCATCTCTTACTTGGCTCCTTCTGCCACCATTACTTTGGCCCTCAGAGATGGGTCATACCCCCTTTTCTTATCCACAGCATACTAAGGTCAGTGGGCCAATGACAGCTTACTGCCTATTTTTTGTAAATAAAGTTTTATTGGAACCAAGTCGTGCTCATTTATTTATGTGTTGCCTATGGCTGCTTTCACACTATAATAGCAGAGCTGAGTAGTTGTGACAGTCACCATTGGCCAACAAAACCTAAAATATTTACTATCTGATCCTTTAGGGAAAAAAGACCAACTCCTGGTCTAGAGTGTAACCCAAGTCTATATCTTTTCCCTTAGTTCCCCTTAACATATCTGGAAAAAAAAAAAAAGCTCAAACTTTCAAAGGGATTTTACTAAATATTTTCAGAAAATAAAATATAAAGGAATACAGAGAATAAAATAAGCAAAAAATATTCTGACACTGGACTTTAGTATCTGACCCTGCCAGTTGACTCAGCATAGCACATCAGCTGCTGCTGCTGCTAAGTCGCTTCAGTCGTGTCCAACTCTGTGCGACCCCAGAGACGGCAGCCCACCAGGCTTCCCCGTCCCTGGGATTCTCCAGGCCAAAACACTGGAGTGGGTTTCCACTTCCTTCTCCAATGCATGAAAGTGAAAAGTGAAAGTGAAGTCATTCAGTCGTGCCCGACTCTTCACGATCCCATGGACTGCAGCCTACCAGGCTCCTCCGTCCATGGGATTTTCCAGGCAAAAGTACTGGAGTGGGGTGCCATTGCCTTCTCCAATAGCATGTCTAGTCTCTGCCAACTAATCCAGCCCCAAAGGCAAATTGCAAACTGCAGACTCCTGGCCTTTTCTACTCCCAGCCTAGTTCTTGGTGGACATTGCCACCTTACGATCCAACATTTGGGAACTAATTCCCAGACCTCTTGAGACCCTCTGGTCAAAACTCCAATAGATCCCCCCAATTTCCATAAGCATCTAAGTGCTGCAGATCTTCCTCAAATGACTGAGCTAGTAAGAGACCTCATCCTTCAGACAAGGGTGTTGTTTAGACAACAAAACCAACAGTCTAAAAACTCACAGTAAATTCGATATCCCAATGAGGGTCAGTAAAGAGATGGCTCTATTTCTTAATTCCCAACTTAAGAGACCAGATCTCCTAGAGAATATATAAATTACTGGAGGTAATCAAACCTACTGATGGCCAATAATCTGAAACGGACATGAGAAAAGTCTGTAAATAAGCATAGATATGAATGTAGTTGCTGAAGGGTATGGAACCAGAAGAACTGGAGGGAGAGGCAAGAAAGACCTCTGGAGGGATGGAATTTGGAAGAATGAAGGATAAGAGCAGACAAGGAAGATCTGTATTACTAAGAGTCCCTCTGTGACAGGTTGCCCCCTCCCAACCTCCCCTCTACATTGTTTCCTCCCTGGTAAATTATATCATGGCTTCCCCAGTGGCACAGTGGCAAAGAATCCACCTGCCAGTGCAAGAGATGAGGGTTCGATTCCTGGGTTGGGAAGATCTCCTGGAGAAGGAAGTGGCACCCCACTCCAGTATTCTTGCCTGGGAAATCCCATGGACAGAGGAGCCTGGTGGGCTACAGTCCATGGAGTTGCAAAAGAGTCAGATATGATTTAGTGACTAAATCTTAAGAAATTATTTCCAGAGCAGCAGATACAGCAACAGGTAATGAGGGGCAGGGGGCTTGTTCAAAGTAGCTGAGCCATTAATGGCTGGGTTCCCTGGTGGCTCAGAGGTTAAAGCATCTGCCTGCAATGCGGGAGAGCTGGGTTCGATCCCTGGGTTGGGAAGATCCCCTGGAGAAGGAAATGGCAAGCCAATCCAGTATTCTTGCCTGGAGAATCCCATGGACAGAGGAGCCTAGTGAGCTATATACTCCATGGGGTAGCAAAGAGTCAGACATGACTGAGCGACTTCACTTCACTTACTCAAAACAAAACAAAATAGAGAGGAAGAGAGCGATTGAGAGGGAATTTGAAGAGATCTTAACTCTGTAGAGAAACATAGACTCAGTCATCAGCCATAAAACACACTGCTCAAACAATCACTCTTATATTCCCATTTTATAAGTAAACATCTACAAAAAAATGGAAGAAGTCTGTGACTAAATAATAATTCTATGTCTCTCACCTAAGCAGAATGAATTTTTATAGCTGTAAGGTAGCTATTTACAGATATTGTTGTCCACAAAAGATAACAAATTTCCTCAATATTGCATTCTCTGTCTGCCCAATAATTTTTTAAACTCAACAATTTTCTTTAATCACAGGGTCATGGAATAAAGATCATTTTCCTTACGAATTAAGATGATATAGACTTTGAAATAACAATAAAGACACTTATCAATAAAGATAAGATTGAGTTTGATCATTTGTCTTTGGATTTTTATCTTCTTTTTTTTTTTTTGGATTTTTATCTTCTATACTAGCATTCCTAAGGAAAAACGGATGAGGTCAAAAACACTATAATTAGCATTTAACTTCAAAGGAACAAACATCTTTGTTTCTGTGGGATTGATCATTGGGCCCCTGATCAGCATCAATTTCATTCTAATGGACACTCTGTTTTCTGTTTTACAATTTACACTTGAATTCCAAGTATTTCCCTTTGATACATTCCTGAAAGAAGATTCAGACAAATTGTCTGTTTTTTCTTTTAAGTATAATATTAAAATCTCCTTCTCTGCCACCCCTCTGGATGCCTCATTAAAATTTTTTATGAGCCATCACCTTTCTTCTATCCATGGAGGTTTTCGACGGGAGAGGGAGGTTGGAACAAGATGAAGAGGATGTTTTCATCAGAGGAGGATTGTTCCAAGATGAAAAAACTCACAGGAATAAATGATGTGTTTCAGAAGAAGGCAGGGAAAAGCAAAGACTGGGAAGATGCTGCTCCTGTGGGTGTCAGCCCCGCCAGAGACACTGCTCACGAGTGACATGTTTCAGATCACTTGACACGGTCATGCAAGCAATAGAAAGTTATATGGTTTTTAGTCTTCAGGTAGCATTGAAATGATAATGTGGGTGGATGGAGTGGGGGGGAAGTGAACTTCTCATTTTGTATTTAAATTACTTTTGAGCTAGTTCTAGACTGTGGAGGAGTCATAAGCTAACCAATTCATACACACTCACACCTCCCCTCTCCTCCACAGCCTCACCAAAGTTTCCCACAGACTTACTGTAGCCAATTCATCACTCACTCAAATTGCATTTATGGAGGGACTGGTACCTGTGGGCATCATGCTATGCCCTGGCAAAACAGATGAAAGAACACATTTCCTGCCTCTAATGGGAAAGTCAGACAAGGAGCCAGATAACTACAATACAGAGAGGGAAGTCTCCTGTTATGAGATGGACGCTATGTGCCAGGCATCCAACCCAGCTGGGGAAGGAGTGCAGAAGGTGAAGGAGAGGGAATTCTTCCTGGAATTGACTGTTTTGAAAGATGGATAGGTGTTGTTCAAGAAAAAGGAAAGATATTGCTAGCAATCCCAGTTGTACAATACCAGGATGTAGGATATGAACTGAAAAAGTTAAATTTGGAAACAGGAACTGGGGCAATCATAGAGGATCTTGAAGGCTACACTACGAGTTTGAACTTCATTCCAAAGTTGATTGGAAGTGATGACTAGTATTTTTAAGAAAGGATTACCCTGATTAGCGGTCACCTCCTCTCTAAATGACACCAATCAGGAAAACTAACTAGGATAAAAGGCAGGGCCAGAGCAGTGAGTGTGAGGACCAAGAAACAACAAATGGTTCAAGAGGATTTATAGGAAAGAGGGGTACCAAAATTGCTGATGGATTGGCTTCTGGTAGAGACAGAAAAGTAAAACACAGCATAACTGGTGGTACAATTCAGGGCTCAGGAATATGGAAAATCATAGACGAGGAGGAAGCGAAGAGAGTGGATGCAGTTGAGATGATTTCACTCAATGAAACATTCCACGGGCGACTGATACAGAGATGTAGAGCTCAGGAGACAGGGCAGGTTAGAAAGGCACATTTGGGTGCCATGTGGCAGGTAGGAGAAGGCCAAGGAGAAACAGAGAGCCCAGAGATCACCTGCATTTCAGGAACCCTAAAAAAGAGACTGAGACAGAGAAGGCAGATGGACAGAACGAAAACATAAGAACCATGTAAAAGCCAAGGAAGGAACATGTTTCAGAGAGAGTGACGGATGGGGACAAATGCCACAGAAAAGTAATGAAGATCAAGCTAAAGAAGGAACTTGGCTCTTGTAAGCACAACATCTTTGAGGATCTCTGCAGAGCAGTTGTAGCGCAGTGGTCAGGCTAGAATCTAGACCTCAAAGACTGAAGACAAAATGGGACAAGGGAAAGCAGAAACGACAAAGCAGACCCGAACTTCAGGAGGCTTAGTATAGAAAGCTAGTGGAAAGAAGGGACAGAAAACAAAAGACTCAGGTGCCCAGGAGGAGTGTGTGTGTGTGTGTGTGTGTGGAAGGGTAGGGAGGGAGAGAGAGGTGAGTTTTGCTTTAAGAAGGTGCTGTCCCCTTTTATTTCCTGCCCACTGAGAACTCTGGGACTAATCTAATCCAATACTCAGGTTTGAAATGAAAGAAGAATCATATATGTGGTGCAGGAATTTATAGAACACTCGCTGCCATCAGAGCTTTGTGTGTTTTCTCCCCTTTATCATCCCAGCAGTTCTACAGCATGGGCATTATTATATTCTCTCTTTAAACTTCTCAGGGAACTGAATCAGCAAGGTCCCTTGGTTTGCCCATAGCCCAGGGTATGTAAACAACTGACCTGGAATTTGGTTCCATTTCTGTGTGAATCTAAAGCACCAAGGCCCTGGGAGTGAGAGGGTCAGCCCTTCTCTAGCAATTTCACCTCTAGGAGCCTGGTTCCTTCTCTGTGAAATTAAAGCTTTGGACCAGGAGCTCACAATCATGTCTTGCTTCTAGGCAGTCAAGACCCAAGAGTTCTGTCCAAGAAGCAAACGGCTCAGTAAGCGAACGATGTGAAAATCCATCTATTTATCTTCTTGCCACTTTAACTCCCATCTACGTACACCTGAGCACACAATTCTATTCTTTTCAAATACCAATTTGAGTCTAGGAGGAATTGAGTTTGCTGCAACCTAAGCAGCTGGCTCGCAAGATGAAAGCCCACTACACTAAACACAAAACCTTTTCCTGGGTAGTTTCAGAAAAGTTACTCTGGAAGGAGATCTTTCTTCTTTCTCTTTATACCAGGTTTCTTAATACAGATATATTTTTAAATGTTGACTTACCATTGATATGTACTATACATTCACAAAGTTGTACATACCCGAAGTATGCAGCTTTATCAATTTTCACAAGATGAACATATCCTTGAAACCAGCACCCAAATGGCTGCCACTTTTTGAAAATTATTTATTCATTTCCACAGTTATAAAGCTTCCTTGGTAATTCAACTCTCTACCTCAGAGTGAATTTAGAAGGGCTAGCTAATTATAGCTTTAACTGTAAAACACTTTGACAAACTTGAAGTAGCTAGAGAGCTGCTTAAATTGATTATAATGTCACATGGCTTCTACTTAAATTATTTCACCTGGGAAAATGTCAAACTGTCCTCATTAACAGATCACAAAGGAGATGTGTTTGAAATTCATTTTAATGGAGACTTGTGCATTTTTTAAACTATTGTGAGGCAGCTAGTAACCTGAAATATTCCTGTTTGAGTTTTGAGTCAGTCTCCTTCCCTTCTCATAGCTCTGTCTACGTTCCTTTTTCTGTAGCTATGGGAAATCTTGTGTTTGAAAGTAATAATGATTTCCCCAAACCTTCATGTATTACAAGTTGGTCATATGGTTGGTTATCACTGGTCCTTGGCTTCAAGTATTGGTTTGCAGGCATCATTAATAATATTTTGTACAAAGCCACATTCATATTTTAACCTTCTCCAGGCATGGGCCACCTTTCAGAGTCTGATCTCAATCTGTGCTGTGCTGTGCTTAGTCATCCAGTCACATTTGATTCTTTGGGATCCCATGGATGGTATCTTTGTGACCCCATGGACGGTAGCCCACCAGTCTCTTCTGTCCATGGGGATTCTCCAGGCAAGAATACTGGAGTAGGTGGCCATGCCCTCCTCCAGGGCATCTTCCCCACCCAGGTATCAAACCCAGGTTTCCCGCACTGCTGCTGCTGCTGCTAAGTCACTTCAGTTGTGACCCCATAGACGGCAGCCCACCAGGCTCCCCCGTCCCTGGGATTCTCCAGGCAAGAAAACTGGAGTGGGTTGCCATTTCCTTCTCCAATGGATGAAAGTGAAAAGTAAAAGGTAAGTCACTCAGTCATGTCCGACTCTCAGCAACCCCATGGACTGCAGCCTACCACGCTCCTCAGTCCACAGGATTTTCCAGGCAAAAGTACTGGAGTGGGGTGCCATCGCCTCCTCCGCTCCCGCACTGCAGGCAGATTCTTTACCATCTGAGCCACCAGGGGAATTCTAGGTTATTTCTAATCTGGAGGGGCATGGTTTGAAACCACTCAGGAGGACTCATCTCAGTGTGGGACAAGTAAGCAGAAAAGCAACTGGTCTCTTTTGAGGATGATGCTATCTCCTCAAGGGGAATGGGGGAGGGAGAACCCCCTATATGACAAAGACTCTGACAGTAAAATCTAGAGAATTTCAGAGTGAGCAGCAAGAAGAAAGGATAATTTAGCTGCACAAGACTTTGGTCCCAGAAAGTCAATAAATAGTGCACCAGCTATTGTGGTTATTCCACAGTGATATGAATGGAGGAATAAAAATGCTTTTTGTGGCATAGAAGAAGGAATCTCCTTAATATTATTTCTATTACTGATGTTTGGTGTCCAATCATTCCAGCCTGACTGGGAATTGCTAGTATGATTGGTCCCCTTTCCATTAGTTCTTTTGATAAATCTAGTCATTTCACATTACCTCTAATAAATTTGTTTTTCTTCCACTTGCCAACCTGTCTGAAAGATCTGGCTCACAATCTAAACTTGAACTATCTGTAGACCAATAGTTCTCAGTGCCAGTCTGTACACCTCTAATATTTTACAGTTAAAGCTATAATTAGAATTAGAATTTAGCCCTTCTAAATTCACTGTGAGGTAGAGAGTTGAATTACCAACGAAGATTTATACCTGTGGAAACAAAGAATAAATAATTTCCAAAAAGAGGCAGCCATTTGGGTGCTGGCTTCAAGGATATGTTCATCTTGTGAAAACTGATAAAGCTGCATACTTCAAGTGTGTACACTATTGTGAATGTATAGTACATATTAATGACAAGTCAACATTTAAAAATATATGTATATTAAGAAACCATAAAAAGATTGCCAGGATAAGGTGATTGAAGATTCATACCCTGAGGATTGAAACTTCAAGACAGGAGTAGCAAGACAATTAAGGAAAGAGGCTGGGCCCTGCCCAGATCATATATTTCTCATTCTTTAAGTCAGGAGACCTCCCTGACCACACAAGCACAGAAAGCCTCTTTAGAGGTCAAAGTGGAGTGATGCTAACTAATGCCAGGCTACCCATAGGCCTTAGTGGTAGAATTCATCTTGGCTAAGAGATGCATGCAAACACATGGGAAGATACTGAGATATACCAAATGCGGACTGTGAATTAGGCAAATCAAAATTTTTGGCCACAGGAAATCCAGAAGGCATGCCTCATATCAATGATTTAAACTGCCACGAGGGGGCAACTCAGGGACTATCCCTCTGAGTCTGCCCATGTGTCTATCCACATATACTGTATTATTTTTCCTCTTAACAAGTACTTATTTGCATCAATACTTTCTGTCTTTGTGGAAATTCTTTTCTGCAAACCAAAGCTCCAGGGCCCTTGTCACTGACCACTGGTCCAGTAGCTAGGATTTGGTGTTTTCATGCTGTGACCCAGCCCCTATCTCTGGGAATCCAAGCCCTACTTCAAGACTTGCAAGCTGAGGCCACTGAAGATCAGGCTTACCAAGACAGTAAAATTTAATCCAGCTTTGGTAGTTACCAACTTTATTCTGCCTTGGAGTAAACATCTATAGTTGGCAAGTGAATAGTCTGTTGCTTTGCTTTGCTTTTGGTACTGATCTATGTACTACTTTGGACTGTTAGGTCACTCACCATGTACATGTCTTATCTTTTCAAGGAGAATGTTAGCTCCTTAAGAGCAGGAACTAAGTCTCACTTACATTTTTTTGTGTGCCCAAAGTGTCTTACTCAACATAGTGCCTAAGAATACTTGTTAACTGGATGATTGGTCCAAGAAAAAACCTGAGAGATCATATTCATATTTTTTAAATTTAGAAATATACTCTCTAATTTTGATCTGTCATAGTAGTTGTAGAAATCCAGTCTTTTTCAAAATTAAACTACTGTTGCAGACATTAAACAATTCAACCATCCAGTAAGGTTGAATATCACTCAGAGAAATTAATACCTTTCCTTTATTATTTCTAATAATCACTTCAGATGAAAGTGAGAGTCGCTCAGTCATGTCCGACTCTTTGTGACCCCATGAACTGTAGCCCACCAAGCTCCTCTGTCCATGAAATTCTCCAGGCAAGAATACTGGAGTGCGTAGCCATTCCCTTCTCCAGGGGATCTTCCCAACTCAGGACCAAACCTGGGTCTTCCACACTGCAGGCAGATTCTTTACCATCTGAGCCACCGGGGATCCATCATAATCCATCTCAGAAAAGATAAGCCTTTTCTCCCATAAGCAGCCAACAAAAGCATCACAAACAAACTAAATGCTGCTCCACAAAATACTTTAGGTCATATTCTTATTCTCAGCTTTGCCAATGTGTACAGTCTCAGGAAAACATCATTTTACATATCTGACAACGAAAATTATTCTCTCAGCCACGTGCAACACTTCTTAAGCAACTCCATGAGAATGACATGAATAGCAGGAAATAAGAAAGGTGCTTTGGGATGAATGGAAATGAACAATGTAGGGACTTCATTGACCTTCTCAGAAAAGACAGTCTTTATAAATCTTGAATAGTGGTATTATTAAGTATTTCATATGCAAAAATATGAATATATCTGTTTTGCTAATTAAGATGTCTGTTTAACACAAGTATTTGGCACCTCATTTAAATAATTATCTACTGAGGTGCCCTGTGCTTCTGTGTTGTATATTAAAAGTGTTCAATCAGGAGAAATTCTAGCCTGCGTAAGAATGTTTGTTAATTAACAAATTTGGAGATTTAATCAGAGTACCTCCGGCTTTGGAAAAATCCTCAAAATTAAGCTAACAAAAATTAGAGCTTGCATTGTTCATCCAGAACTAATAGGCTCTGGCAGGCATTTGAATTTATCCTCAGCCTTAGTTCCATTGATTAAGCCACTTTTAGAAAGCCACCTTTTCTATATTTCCATAGCTGGACTCTTCCTACTCATCCTGCTTTCCTAGTTTCCCAGAGGATCTTTTTCCATTTTGAACCTGCAAACAAAACAACAAAAACCAACTTCTTTGTCTGTGAATGTCCAGCTTGAGTAACAATGACTTGCACAGATTTGAGGACAACATAATTTGCAAGTAAGAAATGCATGGCCAAATTAGTAAAAAAGGAAGAATAAGTAACTAAATGTCTGTGGCATAATTTGGTTTTTAATATTGTGACAACAATGCCATAGCAGGAAATTGAAGGAGGATTTTTATTGCATCACTGCTTTTCAATGTCTGCCTTTGAAGGGCCTGTAACTCCACATTTTCAACACAGAAGGAATTCATGCATTGAGCAAGCACTTACTAAATACATACTAGGTGCTAGAAAGAACATGGTCACTAGAAATACAAAATGAACAAACCCAAACCCTGCTCTTTGGAGTTCAGAATATTGGAGACTCAAATACAAAAACATAAATAAGAACATAACTTTGGAAGATGCGAGGGGAGAGTCCTCTAACAGGTGTTGATATGGATCTTACTAGGGGAGGCTAAGGAAGTTGAATAGGTTCTTCCAGTGTAGATGTGGTAACTTTATTTTTTAAAAAATATTTATTGATTTGACTGTGCTGGGTCTTAGTCGCAGCATGTGGGTTTTTTAGCTGTGGCACGCTAGCTCTTAGTTGCAGCTAACATGGGATCAAACCCAGCCCGCTGTGTTGGGAGCGAAAAATCTTAGCCACTGGACCACCAGGGAAGTCCCCAATGTGGTAACTTTCTAATCTAAACAAACCATTTTAGAATCTGTAAAGTAAATCATTGATTTTGTTTTTAATCAGATTTTGACATGTTAAGCCCTTAAAAATAACCAAGGTGTATACATAGCTCTTAAAACAACAAAAACAAAGAAACATAAAACATTACTGAATCTCTTTGATTATCCCAGTTTTCAAAGAGGAAATCTGAGGCCACCCTGGGTAGTAATGGGAGCCTGGTATAAAGCACGGGCTCCTGCCTTGCAGTTAATTCTTCACACACCTCTTTAACTTCTTCCTAATGTTGAATGAAGACTTGGTAACTAGATGTGATTTCTATTTCAGGAATTAGTCAATTGTCTTCTAAAGGGAAAGACCTCCTTAACTTTTCTTATTGAACCATTAAACCTTAAAATTCTACTGAAACCAGAATTTCTATTAGATTCTGAAACAATACCTCTAACAATATGCACCTTCTTCCTTGCACTTGAGTTGGTGACTACATATTTCTCTATTTATCATCGTGTTTTAATCAAAGGTTCTCTTGGCTGTGACTTAGATTGCGTTAGCACTGTTTGTAATACCTATGGATGCTCAGTCATGTCCAACTCTTTGCGGCCCCATGGACTGTAGCCTGTCAGGTTCCCCTGTCCATGGAATTCTCCAGGCAAGAATACTGGAGTGGGTCGCCATTCCCTATTCCAGGGGATCTTCCTGGCCCAGGGATCAAACCCGCATCTCTTATGTCTCCTGCATTAGCAAGAAAAATTTTTTTTTCCTTTTTTTCATTTTTTTTTTAAATTTTATTTTATTTTAAAACTTTACATAATTGTATTAGTTTTGCCAAATATCAAAATGAATCCGCCACAGGTATACACCTGGGAAGCCCAGAGACACCTTTGAGGTCACTGGTTTACTGCCAATATCAGCAAACTCTTCTGTTGTCCTTAAAAAAGGATCCTTTGTCAACACCAAGAGAACAATACCATTAAGAAAATGGGACCAAAGACCTTAACCAAAGAAGGTATACAGCTGGCAAATAAGCATATGGAAAGAAATCCCACATCACGTGTCATCAGGGAAATAACAAGTTAAAACAACAGTAAGATAGCACTATACAGGTATTACAATGGCCAGGACCTGGAACGCTGAACACCAAATGCTAGTGAAGATATGGAGCAGCAGGAGCTCTCACCCATTTCTGCTGGAATACAAAATGATATGGCCACTTCGGAAGACAGCTTGGCAGTTTCTTTCAAAACGAAACATATCCTTACCATACTATCCAGTAATCATATTCCTTGGTATTTACCCAAGCAGTTGAAAACTTGAGTCCACACAAAAAACTGCACATGCGTGTTTTTGCAGCTTTATTCAGAATTGCTCAAATTTTGAAGCAACCAAAATATCTTTCAGTAGGTAAGTGGGTAAGTAAACTTTGGTCTATCCAAAAATGGAATATTATTCAGCACTGAAAAATAGGAATATCAAGCCAAAAAAGGACATGGAAACTAAAACGCATATTAAGTGAAAGAAATCAGTCTGAAAAGGCAAATTGCAAAATGTAAAACTTTTCCCTATTTGTCTATCCAATTCATTTGAAAATTGAACATTCCTCTTGAAAGAAAAACAGGAAACTAGTCTTTTGAACTGGGCTGCTTGCAATGGGCTTCTTTAAGGCTAAGTATTCTATCATTCCAACTATGTAACATTGGAAACAACCAAAGGATCAGTGTTTGCCAGGAACTGGGAGTGTGTGAGAGGAATGAATAGGCAGTCCACAGAAGATTTTTGGGGCTTGAAAATACTCTATGATATTATAATGATGGATGCATGTCATTATACATTTGTTGAGACCCATAGAATATACAGAACTGTAATGTAAACTACAGACTTGGGGTGATAATGATGTGTCAATTTGATTAATCAATTGTAGCAAATGTATTGCTCTGTGGGGGAGGATGTTGACAATGGGAGAGGCCATGCATGTGTGGGGCAGAGGATAAGTGGGAAATCTCTGTGCTTTCAGTTTCACTGTGAACCTAAAAATGCTCTAAGAAAATAACGGTTTTGCAAAAAGGCATCTGTTTTCTGTTTGTTCACTCTCTTCCATGGTTCCTTCTTCCCTTACTCACTAGGTGCATTTTCTCTCTTACTAAAAAATATATATATATATTTATTTATTTATTTATTAATATTTGGCTGCAGTATGTGGGATCTAGTTCTGGGATCAGAATCAAACCCAGGCCCCCTGCATTGGGAGCTTGGAGTCTTAGCCACTGGATCACCAGGGAAGTCTGCTAAGCTCATTCTCTTGCTCTTTTTTAGTGTTATCCTTGAATGTTACCTGGCTTCCTTAAGATAACAGTGCTGAGTAGCCACTAACTGTTCTGTTAAGACCCACACTTCTCCAAACTCAGCGTGACTGGTATCTCAGGATGTCTTCTTCTGTGGTCCCATTAGGGAGATTGCTGGCCTCCAATGAGCTCAGTCTAGTCATTTCCTTTTTATTAGTTATATTGATCACCACCCCCAGAGGGATGACAGAAACCCTGGCACAGATATTAACTCCACAGTAGAACACATTTGTTCATCAGCCAAGAGCTCTTTCAAACACTGTTCAAAAGATTAAAGAAAGGCCAGGACGACTTCACTCTTCATTTTTTTGTGTGACCTATTTCTATCTTCCCTGGCTGAATTGTTAACAATGTTCTATATTATTTTTCAAGACAAGCATCCTAGCCAAAAAAAAAAAGTTTCTTTATGAACATTTTTTATTGGATTGAGCCACAACAAGTCTCCTAAAACCTGACTGCATGGAGCCCCGGGGCGCCAGAAGTGCTGGGCAAGAGCTCCTTCCTTGCAGAGCAGACCTCCAAACAGTGCACCAAAACTTCCTGCCTCTGCCTTTATGCAGAGACTACACAGCCAATGCCTTATTCAGCAGATTCAATTTACAGCATTTTATTTTTCAAGAATGGCACTTTAGGGAAATCAGGCTTACCAATTGGGCCATCTTAAAAGAGATTATAATTGAATGAGAAAACTGAAGTTGTGCTTTGACTTTTCCTGACAGTCAGTCAACAAATATTAATTGAGTACTAGACTGCGTTCTAGGCAGAGTGCTGGGCAGTGGGAAAGAGGAGGGAAGATTAGACAGTGGAACACCTGCCTTTGTGCGGTGAACTGTCTGGCCTACTGGCCCCCTTTCCACAATCATCTCTCCATATGGTGATGGAATTAAAGGGGACGGTGTTTACTTACAAAGCCATTCACATTTATCACATGGAAGAGGTAGTGCCATCCTATGATTACAGCAGTGCTCTGGAAGGCTTAGGGAATATTAGGTAAAGTGAATTTCCCTTTATACCATCACAATGACAGTAAGTGCCTACTGAAATGGCCGCTTACCAAGTCAGTAATAATGTTTACAAAATATATTGCAGATTTTGGAAGACAGCCACTAGGCAAATTGCAAAATGTAAAACTTTTCCCTATCTGCCTATCATTTGAAAATTGAACATTCCTCTTGAAAGAAAAACAGGAAACTAGTCTTTTGAACTGGGCTGCTTGCAATGGGCTTCTTTAAGGGTAGCTATACACAGCAATTATTGATGAGAAAGAATGGTAGCCCTCCAGAGAACTGGGCAATCAGTGTGAAAGCACTCCACATACAGTCAAGACTTTTGAAATTCAGACATGACCTGTGTTAACTCCCAATAATCCAAGGCAGGGGTGCTATACAGCAGAGATTTATAACTGGTATTATTTTATTCAATCACACCATGGATTAGCACTCTAGATTCATCATAATTATACAAAAAGCCAGTCCAAGACCAATAGCATCTCTCACCCACTGAGAGACATTTGATGCAAGGACACATACACACATATGGCATGCATGATGCCAAATAGCCAAGCAAAAAGCAAGAAATTTGGTCCACTGTCCAGACCTCTCTGAATTAGGTCTTCTGCATCAAGATAGAAAAACATAAAGATTATCAGGTTTTTCAATTTTTCAACGTGTTTTGGCATTTTAGCATCAAATAATTAAAATCAAATTTTCTCTCTCCTGTCACATCACAGGAAAAGGCTAATCCAGAGGCAGAAAAGAACCAAACATATTACAGCATGTGAAGAGATAAAATCAAACGCTTGCCCTTGATAATAAGTTATTGTTCCTTCTGTTGCATCATGTGTATTTTATGGGTTATTTTCAGAATACATCACTGAAGTTAATCCATTGTTACATTCTGGCAAGTTCTGAAGATCTATTAAATTAGTTTGCCATAAAGGATGGATTTCAGAAAAGTGATGGTTCTACTCATTTGCTTTTGAGTTCCAAAATCTTTTCTGTAGTGAAATCAAAGAAAGAAATGATAAATAGACATTACTCAGATAGCTAAGGAAAAAATGATTTTTCTCATTTGAATGCACTCGATATATTCAATTGATTCTGTTGGTGTAAACCATGAACTAATTCTTATTTAAGTTCTACTAAAGAATATTGTGCTTCCCTGATGGCTCAGCGGTGAAGAATCCACCTGCAGTGCAGAAGACTCAGAAGACGTAGGTTCAATCACTGGTTCAGGAAGATCCCCTGGAGGAGGGCATGGCAACCCACTCCAATATTCTTACTTGGAAAATCCCATGGACAGAGAAGCCTGGCTGACTACAGTCCAAAGTGTCACAAAGAGTTGGACATGACTAAACATGCAAAGAATATTGCACTCATTGAATTCTATCTGCTGCTGTCACTTCAGTTGTGTCCAACTCTGTGCGATCCCATAGATGGAAGCCAACCAGGATCCCCCATCCCTGGGATTCTCCAGGCAAGAACATTGGAGTGGGGTGCCACTTCCTTCTCCAATGCACGAAAGTGAAAGTGAAGTCGCTCAGTCGTGTCCGACTCTTAGCGACCCCATGGACTGCAGCCTACCAGGCTCTGCTGCCCATGGGATTTTCTAGGCAAGAGTACTGGAGTGGGAATTCTATCTATTGTTAATGAAATCAATGGGAAAAATGGATAGTAGTAACTTACTTTATATATATATGGCCATCCCTGTGGCTCAGTTAGGAAAGAATCCGCTTGCAATGCAGAAGACTGTTTACAATACAGTAGCCCTGAGTTCAATCCCTGGGTCAGGAAGATCCCTTGGAGAAGGAAATGGCAACCCACTCCAGTATTCTTGCCTGTAGAATCCCATGGACAGAGGAGCCTGGTGGGCTACAGTTCATAGGGTCATAAGAGTCACAAGACTTTGTGACTAAACCAGCCACACTCTTATATACAGTCCTGTGCCTTCAGTAGTTCTGTAAATTAAAATGACGTAGCAAGTATAGGAAGTCTGGAGTCCTGGGACGTTACACACGGAGTGTTGGTCAGGATGACAGTGAGAAGGAAGAGAAGAAAAAGAGTAGGAGGAAGTCCTCATTCCCTGCCTATTTTTTTTAAAAATCATTCTTTCTCACTGTGACAAGTGAGATGACAATGTTTTTTGGTGAGAATACTGGCTAAACTGCTGAACTAAAAAGGAGCTTGAATACAAAATCTCAACAAAAGTGCATTTCTCTCTCATAATAATCTTAAAGTAGGGGTGGGGTTGTAATGGTAGAAACCCTCACTCACAGGAATATTCAGTTTATTAGTTTTCTTCTAAAGACACTATAACAGGATACTATAGACTGGGTAGCTTAAACAATCAACATGTGTTTCTCACAATTCTAGAGACTGGGAACATATGAGACGAAGGCATCAGGAGATCCAGTGTCTGGTGAGGGCCTGATACCTGGATTGCACATGGCCAGCACCTCTTTATGCTCACCTGGCAAAGAGCAGAGACAGGAGGCACGTTCACCTGTGTTTTCTTATAAGGGCACCAATCCCAGGTAAAAGAGCCACACCCTCATGACTTAATCACTCCAAAGGCCCAGTCTCCTAATACCAATGCCTTGAGGATTAGTATTTCAACATATGAATTGGGGGGTGAAGGAGGGAGACATTAACATTCAGCCCATAATAATGTACATTGTTTATTATCTGTTTTCTTTTCTGCAGAGGTGATTCTAATCTGCTTGCTCACGAACAAACTTCTGTTCCAGCAGCCTCACTGACACAAATGTTTTCACTGTGGGTTAATTTGCTTTTTTCCTATTTAAATGAGGTTGGAGTTCTCTGATGGCTCAACAGGTAAAGAATCCACCTGCAGTGCAGGAGACACAGGAGATGAGGGTTCAATCCCAGGGTCAGAAAGATCCTCTGGAGGAGAAAATGACAACCCACTCCAATATTCTTGCCTGGGAAATCCCATGGACAGGGAGTCTGGCCGGCTACTCAGTCCATTGGGTAGCAAAAAGATAGACATAACTGAGTGATTATACACACAAGGATCCTTTCACTGTATAAGAGCAATTTGATCTCCTTCGCTAAACACTTTTTATTGACACTTTTGCCCCTTTTTCATCTTTCTGGATCATTTTTTTTTAACTCTTGGTGACTATGGGAAACATTGTCCAGTTATGTCTTTCAGATAAACTTTAGAAGATAAACCTTAGAGTTTTTATTGCCCTTAACAAAGAATGTTTGGCTAGTCTTCATCCTCAAATTAGCCCTTTTGGAAGTAATCCTTCATGTATAAAGAAATCACCAATTACATTGACTATAAAGAAATAGTTTTAAAAAGGAAATAAACTGTTCAGAAGTTGGTATATAATATTTACTTATTTAAGTGTTTGTTGAATCAAGGAATAAATTATAGGTGGATGGATTAAAATTGATGTTGCAATGAAAAAACATTTCGTTTTTCAACTGTATTTTCTTTCTGATGCAAAATTAACTATCAAATTTGAATTTAGTATCAGTTGGGAAGATTTGGCTTAAAGAAAAAGAATGCCCAGCTACAAGTGACTTTAGAATAGGAATTTGTCCTCTCCTGTAACAAGATGCCTGAAGTAGGCAGTTTCAGTGCTGCTAAATGAGCAGCACAATGAAGGCATCAATAAACAGGCTTTTCCCCTCATTTTCTTGTTTGCCCTGAACACATCACTGTTCACACTAGGATTGTCCACTTGAGGCTGCAAAATAACTGCCATAGTTTCAGAAATCACATCCCTACCACTGCATACAAAGGCAGGATAAAGGGTTAAGAGCATCTTCTTATCATAGAGAACTGGCCCAGAACCCCTTTCCTAGCATACTTACTCATTCATCTCCTTCTCTAGCTGCATCACAGGCTCTCTGCTAAGCCAATCATTGGCAAAGAGCTATGGGTCCTCCATGAAGGCTTTAGAAAAATGATGATTAATCCAACAGGGGGTTGACCCACCTTCCCTGAGCACATTGCTGCTTGTACTCAAACAAGTTTAGAGTTCTGTGTTCAAGGAAGAATGTGGGAGGGACTGGGAGCCAACAGGTGGGCCGATAGCCAACTTTGCATTAGTTACAAACTTTTCCAGAATAACTTTCTCTATCTATCTAAGCCTCCTATATGTGTGCATGTGTGTGTTTTGTGTAAAAAAAATTTAAAGCCTGTTTATATTTTTGGCCACACTGCATGGCATGTAGGATCTTCCCTGCTACCAAGGATGGAACCTCTGTCCCCTGCAGTGGAAGTAGAGTCTTAACCACTAGACTACCAGGGAAGTCCCAGGGATGACATTTTTGGATAACTATGGCTTTTCCACATTCTTGGAAGAGAAGAATTATATTGTCAAATGATTTCTCTTTTGTTTTAGTGCCACAGCTCTTCCAGGTACTTCTTCAGAAAAATAATAGGAAAATAAGCATCTTGGGGGCTTAAGCCTAGGGTAACGTGTGACTGTGGGGAAGGCACTGTCCTGGGCAGGAGCGGGCCCCACAGAGCAGCAGGCAGGGCCCAGGTGACAGAGGACCACTCAGACCTCAAGAGCAGAGACTTCCGATACCGACTTTTAAGTTTTCCTTTCCTGCACTGAAATGTCCTTAGGATAGGTAGTTGTAAGCATTCAGTAAATCTTATCAACTGCATCCCAACATCAACTTTTTATTATTAATAGCAGTAGCTGGTGTTAAAAAAAAAAAAAAATGGAGCACAGGAGCAGGTTAGGGAGAACAGCTTGAAAGAGCAATTTCAGGACAGCAGAAAGCATTTAACCAGAAGAAGCAAACTCATAGAGGCTGAAAGTTGGTTAGCAATGCTGGGGGCTGGGAAGATTCAGGGAAAATAGATAGTGACTTCTAACGGGTACAGGATTTCTTTTCAGGACAATGAAAATGTTCTGGAATTAGACAGTGGTAACAGTGGTACCATTCTATAAACATGCTAATGACTATCATGCACTTAAAATGAGCAAATTTTATGGTATGTAAATTATATTTCAATAAAGTCTTTTTTTTAAATGATCAACACAGCATCTGGGAACAGGAAGTAATCAGCAACACTGAGCATGCTCAGTGAATCCTCAGAAACACTAGTCTGAAGGTCTGTACCTCTCAGGGTTATTTAAGGTGAAGGATTAAGTTGACTTGTTTGAATATTAAATGAATGATGGACTGGAAAGTCTAGAGATCTTGGGGACTTGGTTATAATAGCAATAGAACCCCTTTCTTGATTCTGTTTTCATGGTACCTCAACTGCTCTCTGGGTCCCTTAGTGCTCACAAACAGGAAACTGTTCATACACACACACATATAGGTTGTATCCTTTTTCTTTCTGAGGACAGCAGACTCGATGGTCCTCACTGAGTTGCAATGAACAAGCACTGGAACTACCCACCAGCACTCCCACATTCTCCAGCTTTATGATGTCAGGTTGAATGTATCTCACCAAGAGGCAGGATAGCATAATGGTGAGACAGACAGGCACTGGAGTCAGACTGCCTGGGTTCAAATCAGCTCCCACATCTACAGGTCACCAGCTAAGAGGTCAGGGAAAGTTCCTTAGCTCTCCACACCTCAGTTTACTCCTTGTATTATTGGGATAATATTAATGCCAACATGTAGAAATACTGTAAGAATTACATGAGTTAGTCCATGTAAAACACTGAGAACTGCACCTAGCACCTAGCAAGGACTATAATAATAAATCTCAGATATTATTTATAATAGTGTGCAATACAAAACATTGCTCCAACACCCAATGAGTTTGAGAAGCATGAATGTAGGATTCAACTGAATTGTAAACTGAAGACAAAGATGATAGGTAAAACCATGGTTTGTTTAAGACCATGGGTGATACAGAGTAGATGGTAATTTTTAAGAGACCAGAGTGGCAAATCTAATCCCTAGTCAAGGGTAGGGGTAAAAGCTTGTGTTGGTGAAAAATGAAAAACAAAACAAGCAAAAAACAAACAAAAACCTCTTCTGGTCCTTTTACCCCACCTTGTTGCTAAAACCCAGTCATTCATATTTGTGTCACTTGTTATTCTTTGTTATTGAAAGTGGCAGAAATCTCAGTGACTAAAGCAAATAAAAACAATTTAAAAAAAAGACCTTGTTTTATATCTGACAATCAGGTCTAGTGCTAACTTACCAGAAAGTCATCTGAATGCCAGGGCCCTGGGAAATCAGGACTCAGGACTCAGTCTCTCTCTCTCTCCCACGCTGGTCCACCTCTCTGTGTTGATTTTTCCTGTTGTATCTTTTCCTGGCAGTAAGATGATAACAGCATGTCTGCCCCACCCCCACCCCATCCTTCTGGGTTCAAGTCCAGTGAAAGGAAAAATGTTATTGTTGTTTAGTTGCTTAGTTGCATCTGACTCTTTATGACCCCGTGGACTGTAGCCCACCAGACTCCTCTAGTCATGGGGTTTCCCAGGCAAGAATGCTGGAGTGTGTTGTCATTTCCTTCTCCAGGGGATCGTCCCAACCTAGGGATTGAACTCACATCTCCTGCACTGGCAGGCAGATTCTTTACTGCTGAGCCACCAGGCAAGCCCAGAAAAGAAAAATAGGAAACTTAAGTCTTACCAAAAGTACCTTTGCACCTCCTTGGCTCCGACAGTTCCCATGACCATCCTTGAATGAATGGAGTTCATCCATCCAAGTAAAGGAAATGCTTCCACTGGATTGGTTGGAGTGTCTCTACAAATGTTTCTACAAGTCTATTGACAGAAAAGAGTTAATCTTTTTGTAATAAATGCAAACCCACAGTTTTAACCAAAAGGGAATTTTTTCAGTGAAAAACAATCATTTTATTGATTTGTCTGATAGTGGACTTAAAAAATATATACTTCGTTCGGTTTTGCTGCTTTTCACAAATTCTCAGCTTCACAGAGTAGCTACAGGATGTTGCCTTCTGGCATGCTGGCATTACCTTTAATGCTTATTTTGAAAGAAGTCATTATAACTCTAGTCAACCATTTCTAACTGCAGCCATATGACAGCTCCTACCACTTAAATGGCTTCTAGAGGTGACTACGGAAACATCAATTGCTGATGAAAACAAGCAAGCCAGAACCAATCATAAACCGTCACGATGACACTTACCAGCTTGTAGAGAAAAACTGATGCCTCTGCTTTTTGCTTGGTTTTCATCTTTGGAAAATGAAGAAAAATAAAGTCTCAGAAACATGCTGGCAAATGATGAGTGTCTTCACCTTCCAAGTACACTCTGGGAGGGGCTGACAGGAAGACTTCCCCTGGCTTCCCGCTTTTATTACGTTTCAAACTCCATCTTAACTGAAGTCAGATGTGGATGGCTCTCATAAGGCAGCATGAGGCAGGACTTAATTCTACTTTACCTTTCCTTGACTGGAAAATGAGAGTGTTTTTGATGTGGTTGTTTGAAACCAAACTGCCATGCTAATTTAGAAGTTCCTGATGGAGGGTGGGCCCTGTGCCCCAGATACTAAACACCACTCATAGGGGGCAAACACAAGCCACACAGCAACAACAGAACACAGGTGTGTCTAAGACAAATTTCTAACAATATACCTTTTAGTAGAGACTCATACTTTATTTTGACAAATTTAAGATAGAAAAATATCATAAAGTGAATATAGCAGTTGCTCTTTTTGTAACACGGTTTAGGATGTGCAGTGCGACTTGAAAGGCCTAGCTTAACTGAACGGTCTCATTTCTGTTTGGGTTTCAGTTAACACTGAATTATACATCAGCCATTGCATTTGCTTGAAAGAATACTGGACACAGTAAAACTGTTTTTTAAAAAGGTTATGGCATTCAATAACAAATATTACAAAGCAATGAACTAAAAAACCTTTCAAATATTTTTAATTACTAAAAGCCAACTTTAAACTTCATGATTAAAGCTAAGAATTCAGTTTCAAAATAGTTTTAACATTTTCTACCAATAGAAGAGTAGAGCACTTATATATTTTTTGAAAGTAAATTAGAGTAAACATATTTCTGGTGACTTTAAACAGTAAACATTAATTCAGTGTATTTAAATATGTCATTTCAATAATATATTCTTCCGAAGTGGCCATAAAAACTATAGTTCAAACTATCGTCAAAAAGGTGCCCCTGCATGTAATCTTTGAACTTAATTAAGTGCTGCCATCATCTCTATGCTCCATCTTTGGAGGGGGTGGTTGAAGGACTCTCCATACATGCAGATATTTGGTTATGGTCATAATGACCAAAAATGTGCTAGGAATCTGCAGCTGAAACCCTGCCTTTGTTTCTTAGTCACCTTCACATTCTTTTGCCTCTCTGATGCCTCTGGTATTCTCAGGCTAAAAAATTCACGCGGGTACAACATTGTTGCAGTCAGGCATTTCAGCTTCTTTCTTTGCTCCCCTTCCCCACTCAAAGCATGAAACTGGGCGGCTCCTCATTAAAATATGTCATCTTTCACATATAAAATAAGTGTATGTACATATATACATACGTGCATTTCCTTTTCAAGGACTGGGTAACTCCTCATTGTCTATCAAATAATCCTTCTTTACATACTTGGCTCCCCTAACTAACCTCCACACTTCGAGGTAAGCATCCTTTAATGAACTCCTGCCCACTTCTTCAGGGCTGTCTGAGATCTGCGAGCTCCTAGCCATCAGCGAGACCCCTCTGGGGCTGCCCCTAGCCTCTTGCCCATCCCGTTGAGTGGAGCCACCTGCTGCCTTCCCACCTTCCGACCCGCCATTTCCACCCTCTGCGGGCAGCTCCTCCATGACGAATGGCAGCTGATCTCCACTTGGCTGCGCCTCCTCTCCCCCCGGCTGTGTTTCCAGGTCCTCGTAGTTGATCTGCTTTCTAGTTTCCAAAAATTTGGCCGCACAGTAAATGATGGAGCCCAGGGTGTTCACCACGACGCCAGCAATGAATAGAGAGGTGGGCTCCACGTCGCTGAAGGCCACCATACCCACAGTGATGGTAGCGATGCTCTTCACCACTCCCACGAAGCTGGTGGTCACCGCCGAGTTGATGTAGGTGCAGTGCAGCGTGGTGAAGTTCATGGCACAGCCGATCAGGATGCACGCCACGAAGATGGTCACCATGGCCGGGTCCTTCCAGCCGGGGAAGGTCCAGGCGTGGATCGAGTCGGTGCTGGCAAAGGATAAGACGACCAGCAGCGGGGTGGCGGACACGGCGATGACGTACTGCGCGGTGAGCGGCCCATGCTCCGTGTCTGCGCTCGCCTTCTGGATGAGCACCAAATAGGCGGCGTGCACCAGCACCGCCAGCACGCCGGTGACGTACCCGATGGGGTCGCCGGTCAGGTCACCGGCTCCTGGAGTGCATCGAGAGAGGTCCGAGGAACGTAGGGCAGGAAGGAAACAGAGAAGACACTGGGTTAGCGGGAGTTGGCATCCACGGGGGGCAACGGCGTAGGCTGGAAAGTAGGGTGTGCGCCCTAGCTCTACCCACGCGTATCGAAAGGAAAAGCCAAGTACAGTCAATTGCCCAGTTCAAGGCAGGAGAGGCGCGCCCTCCCTTCCTTATCCTCGGGGGCGTCCCGTCTACCTCTCTCCAAGACAGAGGCTCAGGACAGCACCGATGCCCTCGGAGTAGGCGCTGTGGCTTCCCCGAGCTGGCACGGGTGTCGCCTGGGCACGTGGTACGACTGCCGCCTCCGTGGGGCACAGAAGAGAGAGGGGGGTCCCGGCTCGTGGCTTTCCCCGGGCAGCGTGGGCATGGGGAGACCCTCGAAAGAAGGTTGCCCGATCCGCAGGCACCCATCTCGCTCAGTCCTCCACGCCCAACCTGCCCGAGTCTCAATCCGCCCACCTCTGCCTAGAGTCTGCAGCCCCCTGCGCGGCGCCGGAGATCCCAAGCTAGCCTCGGGGCTCAAACTTGGCTCGCATCGTCCCTGCCCACTCCGGCCCCGCGTGACCCAGGGAAGTTCTCGACCCCCACCTTCCGTCTCGGTCTGGGGGCTCTAGCTCCCAGGCTAGGGCGGCTCGCCCACCCCCTCCCGGAGGAAGGAAGAAATAAAGGGGGAAGACGGAAGGGGGAGGGCGAGGAGGGAAGGGCTTTAAAGAGCGAGACAGGGGCGGGGGTCGGAAACCCGGACTAGTAGTGGGAGTGAGGGCTCTAAAGGAGGAGGCCGGAGCGCAGAGAAAGACTCGGCTGGGTCTCAGGGGTCCCATCTGCTAGCGGAGCCACCGCGTTCAAAGCTCCCTGCCTCAGTCTCCCCATCTGGAAGTGAGGGCTTTGCACTGAGTGATCCCTGAGGTCACTGGCTGGTGGGGCGGGGTGGGTCGGGGGTCCGCGCGGGTCCAGCTCACCTGCCAGAGCCGCGCCGCAGGTGGTGATGAGCACGGCCGCGAGCACCCCCGGCGAGGGCGCTCCGTTCTTGAGCACCAGGACGCCGATAAGCATGGTGACCAGGGGCAGGCAGCGCTTGAAGACCACGTACATGGGTAGGCTGAGGCCGCGCAGGGACCAAAGCGTGAGGCTGGACTGCAGCGTGGAGAGCACGGCGACCCCCGCGAAGGAGCGAGCCAGGTTCAGGCCGAAGGGGGGCACCGCGATGAACCCCAGGCGCCGCAGCAGCTCCAGGCTCAGCGCCGCGGTGGAGCTGGTCAGGCACTGCACCAGGGTCAAGAAGGAGAACTGGTAGCGGCTGATGAGGAACTTAAGCAGGATGTTGAGGGAGCCGGAGAAGACCCCGTGCGCGATGGCCACCGCGATGCCCAGAACGCGGCCCCGGCGGCACAGCTGTCGCATCGCGCCTGCCCCGCCGCACCCGGCTGTGGCGAAGCTACGGGACCGGCTGGAGGACAGCGTGGAGGAAGGCCGGGATGAGCCGCTGAGCGAGGGCGGTAGGGGCGCCCGCCCAACACCGCGGCGAAGGGCAGGGGGCGCCGGCTCGGTTGCGGAGAGAAGGCAGCTCAAGGCAGGCGTCCTCGCGGCTCGGCGGTTCCGCGTCCGACTGCCCCGCAGCTCCGGGGAGGCAGAGACGGGGGCGGGGGACTCCGAAAAGTGGCAGAGGTGGGGGGCTGGTCTGAGAGGAGTGGCGGGAATCCTAGCGACAGCGACTTGTAAGTAGGTGACGAGCGGCGATGGGTTGTGTCCCACGCGGTTTCACCTGCAGGGAGGACGCTCTGCGGCTGGAAACCTCGGCAGCTGCCGCGAGGGGGACCGGACCTGCTCCCCTCGGGCGCCCCAGCACCCACCCGGGTCGGGTGTCGGAGCGCGGGCCCCTCTTCTCCTGCATTGCCAGCCGCTCGCGCTCGTCCCTCCTTCCCGGATCCGGGCTGGGGGATCGCGGACACAGCTAAAGATTTTAGAAACAACAGCGTTCCGGGGTCGCGCCGCGTTTATTAGCCTCAACGAATGAGAGCGCCCTCAGCCCCCTTCCCCGCGAGATGCAGCGGCTTTTCCACCCACGGTTTCTCCCGGCGCAGCCGCGGGACTGTTCAGCTGCCGGCCAGGGAAGAGAGAAACTTCGGTTCCCGCGGGTTTCGGGGCTCCCGGATGCTCGGATGCCAACGCCCCACCGTTGAAGGAACCCAGAGTACCCCAAGGACGCCACCGGGGCGTGCTTCACTTAGGGCGCGAACCGGTCCCTTCCAGTCTCAGGCGACGCGCTCTCCAGTCCTTGCTCCTTCTACGGAGGGACCTGGGATTACGCTCGCGGCTAGGAGCGCAGGGATGTTACGGGGCGCGCCGTGGCCTCGCGGGGCTGCAAAGCCTGGGGGCGGGGGGCATGGACGTCTATTGCAAGCGAGGCAAAGATGTGAAATAAGCCAAAAAGCAGACTCTGAGTCCAAGTAGCGTCTAATGGTTCCGGAGGATCGCCGGGGCGCCGGTTCCCAGGGGTGAGCCGGGAGCGACTGGAGGCTCTAGGGGTTGCGGGCGTGGAGGCTGGGGAGGGCACAGTCCCAGGGGCGGGAACCCGGGATGAGACTTGATAACAGCTTTCTCTGGATCCGCGCAACCTACAGCCCGCCACTTTGGAAAGCAAGACAACCCCTACCTCCTGGCTCCCCGGCCCAGGAGATGTCCGCCTCCCACAGGACTGGTGGACTGTTTACTTCTTATTTGACTCAGAGTAAAATAATGAAATTCTTAATTTCTGCAGGTGCAAGACTTGTGTGTCCCATTAATCTGAATTAAGTTTTCTGTAAAGTAACGTCCGGACCAGTAAACTCAGCATCAGAGGGGTTCGCCCAGCCGAGGTTACCGCTAAGAGTGAGCACAGTTTAGTTTTCGTGCTACTTAAACAGGATAGGCTTGACCAGGGCTTGGGAGCAAGGAAGAGGGCTCGAGATCGCGGCGCCCTACCTCTCCGTTTCCTTCACTTCTGTTACCCACCAGGATCCCAATCTTCTAACTACGGCAATAACCTAATACACACGATACATTTCCCCAGCAGTTCCTTTTTTGTCCTCCACACTTCCACCGCATCATTTCCAGTCCAGATGTTGAAGCCGCGATTATTACTGGTGCCGGAAGAAAAAGAACAGTTTACGTCGGGGATAGGTACCATCATAGCGATCTTTCATCTTAGCCAGCTTTGTGTGTGCTGGGAGCTCACGTGGGTGGGAGAGACAGACCTGTCTCTAGCTGGGATGCCCAGGGCCTAGTAAGGCCACCTCCCTGCCCCCCCACAGGTGAGTGTATTCAAGAAAATGTTTTCAGAATGGCCCATGTGCCAACTTTCCAGGAACAACACTGGATAGTATTATAGTTACATGCGTGCTTCCGGTTCCCTGGGGAATTCGTGGGTTTCTGGGTGGGGTTTTTTTTTTTTTTGTAGCTACAATCTTTGGTTACACACCATTGGCTATTTCAGGGACTCTGTTCTTCAACTGTTGATGTTATTTCTTTAGAAAATGAGGTTTGAAGCAACAGTTGAAATTTGTGTGTGTAGTATAAGCCTATATTTAAAGTACACTCATAAAAACTTTGAAAATTAATTTTTTAAAGACAACATCAGCAAATACCACTGTTCTACTTCTGGGGGCTGTTCCAATCAAAGAATGGTGGTTTTAAGCCATATTAAGTGAATATAAAGAATTGTCTGCACAGACCTAGTTTTGGAATGATTCATTTCTGCCAGCAATTATAATTGCTTCCATTTGTGATGCTAACATTAAGTAAAAGATTTGAGGCTGATTCAGCTATCTTACTCTTCTCATTTAGGCAAGAATATTTAGCTTAATTTGAAACCTGCATTGGCATGGAACAGTGCATTTTCTCCACTTTACTGCAGATAATTCTTTTCCATTAGGGCTTTCATTTTTTACAAAGTTAATACCATCTCCCACACCAGTTACTAGATAAGCTCCTAAAAGAAAAAAATGGGAAATCTCCTGAAGAAAAATGGGGGGTGGGTGGGAATAAGAATACCATTTTTAGCAAGGTTAATTGAACATAAATGTCAATCTGAAGGTCAAAAACTTATTTGACCTACTGGTATCTAGCGTCCATTTTCTTTGGAGCCACACAATATATTTTTACAATATTAAATAAATCCTTTAGTTTGTTTATTTGGTGAATATATCCAGCTAGTGTTTTGTACCAAGCCATCTCTTAGCCACAGAGGATTCAGAGATAAACGCCCATCTTAGTCCTTAAGGGATTCACAGGAGGAGATAAGGTAACACAATGACACTTATACAACAGTGGGGGCTTGTGCCAGAAACAGGGGAGCGCCAAGGAGGGCGGCAACATCAGCCTGAGAAGTGCATCAGAGAAGGCTTCCTGGAGAAGAAAATAAGGTCTTATTTCATGATTTTAATTGCAAAAATAAGGCATGCTCATTATACTATGTAAGAGGAAAACAAAATTTATAAAGAGAACTTGCTGTTTCCCATATTTCCCACCCCCAGCCCCACTACAGAGTTGGCTACTGTTAAGAGTTTGACATGAACATTTCAGTTTTTCTTGTGCATATATGGATGCATACAAGCCCTCCTTCAAAAAAAAAATACACTTAGGATATCATACACACCTGTCTATAAAAGCACATTGTAACCAGCCTCTAAGAGTCCCCATAGATTGCTGCTTCCGCATCTTTACCCCCTGTGAGCCCCTCCCACGCTCTAGCATGGTTGGTCTGAGTGGCCGCGACTGACAGGAGGCAGCAAGAGGTGATGGCCTCACTCGGAGATGAGTATGTAAAAGACCGAGGCTTCCATGTTGAATTTTCTCTTTCTCTTGTCTTAGTCTCAGGGAAAGCCAGATGCCATGTTTCAGGGACACTCAGCCAGTGGAGGGTTCTACACGGTGAGTATCTGAGGCCGGCTAAAAATCACCTGAGTGACTTTGGAAGCATTATTTGCATGGGGAGTTTGTGAGCACGCTGGTGTTCCTGGGGCACAAAGTTGTGACAGTGTGGAGAGAAGCAACGCTGCAGATAGAGGCAAGGGCTAGCCCCAGAGGACCTTGGCTGCCTGGTTAGTGAGCTTGAACTTTTTCCTGTAGGCAATCCTATAAGCAGAGAAAGGTTTTACACTGAAATTGATGTAATCAGATTGCATTTTAGATCAGCCTCCGGCAGCTGTGTTGAGAAGGATGGCTCTGAGGGCACAGAACTCGAAACAGACACATCACTTAGGAAACTGCAGCGATTGTCCAGAGAAAAGCTAATGAGGGCTTGAACTAGGGCAGTGGTGTTTGGATTGAGGAGAAGAGACAGAGTGGAGAAGTATTTAGGGGGTAAAAGGGATAGGACTTAGTGACTGATTTGATGTGTCTTGGAGTGGAGAGGTGGGAATAAGGAAAGGAGCAAGGATGGCATTAGGAGTTTAGCTTGAGCTACTGGGTGGACTGTACTGACAACAAATGAAAAACACACGTGCAGGAGGAACCCATGTAGTGAGCAAGATGAATTTGGTTCAACTGGGAGACCCAGGCGGGGAAGGTAGGAGATTCAGGAGTAGTCAGTATGGAAGTCAAGAACATATAAATAGATTATCTCTTTCAAAAAAGAGGCCTATTAAGTAATAAATTAATGAGTTCATTTCTGGAAGAGCCAAATTATAGCTAAGATACACAGAGAGGGCTCACTGCCAAAAGCAGAAGGGACAGCTGACCCTCAGCCTGAGTCTTCCCAGATGAGACATGCTTTAGGAGGGTCACCCACGGTGTTTCTTAGATCTTTAAACTTGCAAACACAATCTTGTCGGTTTAGACTTGGAAACAATTCTCTTAGGAATGATGAGGATCTAGTTACCAGAGAGTCCCACAACTTCCTGTTTCTCAGTGGGCCAATTTCTGTTATTTCTAAGAAAAAAGCCACGTGGCAGGACCAGATCGAGTCATAGCTGATTTCAAATTCCAGCTCCATACTTCCTGGCAATTATGGCCTCTGAAAGCCTTTGTTTCCATGTCTGGAAAATGGGAGGGCTTCCTTGCAGGGATGTCATAAAGATTAAAGGGAATAAGATACAGAAAGCATCTCATGTGATGCCCAGGTCACAGAAGATACCCAGTGACCTGAGTTCCCCTTTCCTGCAGTCACTCCTCAGTGCTGTGCTCTCACTGCAGGTACAGGAGGAACTTGGGAGAGGCAGACGGGGATGAAACTCAAGAACTCAGCTACCAGGAGACAAATTCTGATTTTCCAGACCTAGAGGGAAGGACTGGCTGTCCTCTCAAAGTCCAGAGGCTGCTTGGTTTGTGAATTAGTAAGAATTCAAAAATCTTGTGCATTCTCTTTCAGGATAGAATCCAGCTCCTTTCCCTCTAGCTTGACAATCCTAGCTCAAGGAACTCACTGAATAAATGTTCCTCCACCCTCCTTCAGATTAACAGACCCCAAGCACCTGAGGTAAGTATTATTCTAAGGTATTCTGAGGTAAGTAGTGTTCTAAATAGCTCTAACATCTCCAAAACAGAAGGGGGGGTGGGAATCGAGAGGGATATTAGTTTTTAAATTACCAGTGTCTGTTTCAGATGATACACAGTAAATTATTTTAATAAAATCTCTTGCATTTTAAAAGGAAAATAAGTCATTTCCTTTCACTGTAAACATGATCTGGGTTAGGTATTTTAGAAGGTCTATTATAAATTCTGCCCATACAGAGCTATGAACCTGCTTTTACTGGGCTGCATACACTTGGTTCAACAGTTTGTCTTTCTTACGGAGGGAGGCAACACAAAAGCAGTTTATGAACTGACCTCATCATTGTGCCAGCTCTAAGGACGTGCTTGAGCACCTTGGACCTTACAAGACAGTCATGTGAAGCAGTGTCCTCTCTATGGGGGCCTCTCAAAAACAGCACTGATTGGTCTAAGAACCAAAAAGAGTTAATACTTTCTGTGAGACCATTCATTCATTCGACAGATATTCACTGAACACTTTCTGTGTGCCGGGCATGGTGCTAGGGCCAAGCCAGAATGAGGTCCTTGCCCTCAGGCCTCGGCCACTGCATCCTGTACTTGACCAGACTTCCCATTTACACCTCCAGTAGCAACTTTCTAAAACTTATTCTTAGAATACATATATTTTCAAGCTCACGCTTTGCTCCACTTTATGTTTCCTTTTGTTTTTTTTTTATTTTTGTATCTTGTAAGGCATCTGGTTTTTCTGTAGAAACTGGGAAATACGTAAATTAGACAATATACATATATTTTATTTTTGTTCTGATAACTACGAATGTATTTTTCTCTTTAAAAATTCTCAAAAACTTGTTAAAAATTTAATGACAGCTTTGGCATTTGTAACATTTTTAATTTATTCATTTTTTAATTGAAGGACAATTGCTTTACAGAATTTTGTTGTTTTCTGTCAAACCTCAACATGAATCAGCAATGTCAAAGTGAAAGTTGCTCAGTCATGTCCGACTCTTTGTGATACCATGGACTATACGGTCGATGGAATTCTCCAGGCCAGAATACTGGAATGGGTAGCCTTTCCCTCTCCAGGGGATCTTCCCAACCCAGGGATGGAACCTAGCTCTCTCACATTGCAGACGGATTCTTTACCAGCTGAGTTGCAAGGGAATCAGTCATAGGTGTACATATATCCCCTCCTTCCTGAACAAAGTTGTCTATTCTACTACTTTTTCTCTTTCAACCTAATTTTTTATGGATCATCACACCTTAAGGTTTTTCAAGACCTGAGGAGGCAGTGAGGAGGGTTTATGGCATTAATTAGGATATTTCATTATTAGTTATGAATTAACTATTTCATTACTTAGTTTTAAGGTAATTTCCTGAAACCTTTGTAGGACCTAAGACTTTTTGCCCAGTGACCAGTTTTTCAAAAATCTGATTATAGAGAAATAGGAAGAGAGAAATATAGGGTCATGGGTATAATATCTAAAAATATTTGAATAAAAGTAAAATACATGTAAGCTCTTAACTCTCAGCATCTTTTTTTTTTTTTTTAATAATTTTATTTATTTATTTTTGGCTTGCTGGGTCCTTGTTGCTGTGCAGGCTTTTCTCTAAAGTTGCAGCGAGTGGGGTACTCTCTAGTCGTGTGCACGTTTTTTAATTGTGGTGGCTTCTCTTATTGCAGAGCACAGGCTCTAGGCATGTGGGCTCAGTAGCTGTAGCTCCCAGGCTCTAGAGCACAGGCTCAAAAGTTGTGGCACACGGACTAGTTGCTCTGCAGCATGTGGGATCTTTCTGGACCAGGGACTGAACCCGAGTCTCCAGCATTGGCAGGCGGATTCTTTACCACCAGGAAAGCTCCCATGTTCTTATGTATGACGGACACCAGGCCTTGAGAGAATCTCATTCATTCTGTGTGTCAAGCACGTAGTAGATGCTCAATAAATAATCACTGAATAAATCTGCAGTTACTAGAGCCCTGTTACTATAACCATAGATGTATCAATATTATATAGTGTTATACATATGTACTGTATTAGAAAAAGTAACCTTGGTAGGGGTGTCATAGAATCATAAATGATCAAGAGATACCGTTTTTGTGATTTTTATCAATAGCAGTCATTATATTTTAAATCAAAAATGACAAATTAAAAGTGAAATATATCACTATCAATATAATCTACAGAGCTCCCATATTTTAATCCATTTTATAATAGGTTATACTTTAATAGATACTATAAGATACACCATATACCATAACTTCAATTATTCTTAAGATTTTTAAGAAATATGGCTTATGTACCAGGCTTTAAATAGTGAACCAAAGTCTTTATCAGCTGCCTCAAAATTGATTCCAAAATGAATTAAAATTTGAAATATGAATAGTATATAAAAACATAAAATCTATAGTATCAATAACTTATTTCCTGCTAAGCAGTTCTTCAGTCAGTCTCCTTTGCTTCTGAATGAAGAAGCTTGTCTCAAGCCAGCATGGTAAGACAAACAGGATCATATATCTTTATTGTTTCATCCCAAGCACAGTCAGCCACCTGGAAAACAAAAAGGAAGTGAGAAGAAACAATCCACAAACATTCAAAACTGGGAGAAAAAAGCCTAAGTCACTTGGAGTGTAAGTAGATCATCCACCACTGAACAGATCTTTAAATAGGAGGAACACAGGAACACATTTCTGGAAAAAAGTCTATTTTCCCTTTTTAAGATACACTTTGGGGCTTGTTTCCAAGTGACTAAAGTTGCCTGTAAGGGTTTCCCACCAGAGCTACATAATTCCCTACAGGTCCTGAGATAAATGTTGAAAAGGTACATTCCTAAACTGTGAACCAAGACACCATACCAGCTATTATGGGGATAAAAGAGAAGGAAAAGCATAGTGCCTGCCTTCAAAGAATGGCTCATTCAAAACCAAAAGTGGAAAGTGCTCTAATAGACTCTCAGGGAAGCAATTCTTTGACTCTAGCTGGGAAAGTGTCAGAAGATTTCACAAATGCCATTGCATTCACACTGGCCCTCTTTAGGGGCAGATATAAGGTAGACATAGACATTCAAGTCTAAAAAGTCACATAAAAACATGAAGGGAAAATAGTTCAGGGTGCTCAAAAATGTGTGTTAAAAAATTGGTAAGTATAGCAATATCTCAGGGTATAAAATCAACTGTATTTCTGTATACCAACAAGAGAAAATTTTTAAACTGCGAATAAAAAATTCACTTAGAATAGCATCAAATAACAAAATACTTAGAAACACATTTAAAAAAAGGTATGCAAAACATCCACCCTAAAATGCAGCTGAGAGAAATTAAAGATGGCCCAAATAATGGAAAAGATACCATGTTCATGGGTTCGATATTTATTAAAAAGTTAATTTTTCCCCTAAATGATTTATAAAAAATTCATAATCCCAGCAAGCTTTTTAATAAAAATATAGAAGATGACTTTTAGTTTATGTAGAAAGAGGATCTAGAATAGCCACAAAAATTTTGAAAAAGAACAACAGAGTTGTACTGTTTACACTACTGGAGTCAGGACTAATCATAAAAGAAAAGCAATCAACACAGTGCAAAACTGGATAAGAATATACAAACAGATCAAAGGAACAGAACACAGCTCTGGAACAGACCCAACACTTGGACAGCTGCTTTTTAACAAATGTTCCAAAACAACCCAATAGGAAAAGAAAAGTCTCTTCAACAAATGATGCTAGAACAGGATGGCCATATGGAAAACATAAGAATTAAAGCCCAACTTTACACCAGAAAACAAAAGTTCATTTAAGATGGATGGATCACAGACTGAAATATAAAAGCTAATGGTATAAAGCTTTTAGAAGAAAACACAGGAGACATATAGTCTCAATCCGAGGGCAAGCAAAGATTTTTTAAACAGGAAGTAATAACCATAAAGATTAGATAACAGACTCAATCAAATAAAACTTGTGATCATCCAAAGACACCACTAAGAAACTGAATAAGCAAAACACAGAGTGGGAGAAAATTTTCACAAAACAGACATCTGGCAAAGAATTTGTATCCAGAATATATAAAGAATTACTATAACTCAGTAATAAAGACAACCCAATTAAAAATGAACAATAGACTTTATTAACAGATAAAAAACATATAAATGATCAACAAGCACATAAAAACATTGAATAATCATTAGGCATCATGGAAATGCAAATAAAAACCACAATGAGATACCACTACATATGCACAAGAATGGCTAAAATTAAAGATGTGCTGTGCTGTGCTTAGTCATTCAGTCGTGTCTGACTCTTTGTGACCCCATGCATGGAATGTAGCCCGCCAGGCTCCTCTGTCCATGTGGATTCTCCAGGCAAGAATACTGGAGTGGGTTGCCATGCCCTCCTCCAGGGGATCTTCCCAACCCAGGGATCGAAGCCAGGTCTCCCACACCGCAGATGGATTCTTTACCATCTGAGCCGCCACTGAAGCCCAAGAATACTGGAGTGGATAGCTTATCCCTTCTCCCGACCCAGGAATCAAACTGGGGTCTCCTGCATTGCAGGCAGATTCTTTACCAGCTGAGCTACCAGGGAAGCCCCCAAATTAAAGACAGACAACATCAAATGTTAGGAGGGATGCAGAGGAGCTGTCACTCTCAAGTGTGTTATGTGTGTTAAGCTGCTTCAGTTGTGTCTGACCCTTTGCAACCCTATGGACTGTAGCCCGCCAGGCTCCTCTGTCCATGGGATTCTCCAGGCAAGAATACTGGAGTGGGTTGCCATGCCCTCCTCCAGGGGATCTTCCCAACCCAGGGATGGAACCTGTGTCTCTTATGTCTCCTGCATTGGCACACCGGTTGTTCTTTACCACTAGCGCCACCTGGAAAGCCTGTGTTGGTATAACCACTGTGGAAAACTGGCTGTTTCTTATAAACACACACCGAGTGATTTCACTCCTAGAGGGGCTTCCAACAGAACTGAAAACATTTTTACAAAACAGTGTATATAAGGATATCCTTAGCAACCTCATTCACAATAGCACACAACTGGAAACAAGCATAACACATACAAAAGAATGGCTGACAAACTAGTAAATTCAAACAATAGAACAATGCTAAGCAACACCACGGAGGGAACTACTGGTGGTGGAGGGAGCAACATGGATGAATCTCACAGACAGTGAGTGAGTGAAAGAAGACAGAAACCAAAGAGCACATATAGGAGATGCCATCATGTAAGTTCTAAAACAGGCAAAACTAATCTAAGGCAAAATAAAAATTAAGGAAATGGTTGTTTTGTCTTTTCAAATGGAGGGAGGTATGGGGCCAGGGAGAGTCTGGAAAGGAGAACAAGGAAATTTGAAAGGAAGATGCAATTGTTTTGTATTGAGATGAGATGTAGATTACACAAGTATATCTGTTTGTCAAAAACCTATATATAAGATTTGTATATTTCAGTGTACAAAAATGACACCTAGAAACAGTAAGAATAATAATGACAATAATAAAAATTGAATGAGGACATGAGTTGAGAAATAAACAAAACAAGAATGTTGGTAATTGTCAAATCTGGATAATGGAATTATATTATCCTATTGTTTACTTTCGGAGAAGGCAATGGCACCCCACTCCAGTACTCTTGCCTGGAAAATCCCATGGATGGAGGAGCCTGGAAGGCTACAGTCCATGGGGTTGCTGAGGGTCGGACACCTACTGAGCGACTTCACTTTCACTTTTCACTTTCATGCATTGGAGAAGGAAATGGCAACTCACTCTAGTGTTCTTGCCTGGAGAAACCCGGGGACAGGGAAGCCTGGTGGGCTGCCGTCTATGGGGTCGCACAGAGTCGGACACGACTGAAGTGACTTAGCATAGCATAGCATTGTTTACTTTCTATACATTTGAAATTTTCCAGAAGTAAGAGAAGGAAATAAAAAAAATGTAGACAGTAACATTAAGGATGAAGCAGCAAGAGAGAGATTTGACCAAAGTTATTTGAACTATATTTCCGGTCCTTTAATGGTTGCAAAGGTTGAAAGTTACAAAAGGGAACTCAAAGTCTCAGTCAGTCAAATTACCTGGCTGTCACTATAGAATACAGGAACTGCAGATTAATCAGAACTTGAAGTAAAGTGAAAGTTGCTCAATCATGTCCAACTCTTTGGAATACCAACGGACTTTACAGTCCATGGAATTCTCCAGGCCAGAATGCTGAACTGGGTAGCCTTTCCTTTCTCCAGGGGATCTTCCCAACTCAGGCATTGAACATAGGTCTCCTGCATTGCAGGCGGATTCTTTACCAGCTGAGTCACAAGGTAAGCCCAATCAGAACAGATCAACTCCTTATCATTCACTAACAATATCTCAGCTCATAATTCAAGCTAGAGAAAGCATTAGAGACCTTTTAATCAAACTTTTTTAATTTAAGCATTAAAAACCAGACTCTTCAAGATTTGGTTGCTACCTACTTCTGTTTCTCAGTGCACCAGACTCAAAAGCTCAAATCCTGGCATCTTGCTCATGCCTTTGTGCTCGTGTGCTCTCACTGATCCCCTCCCCTGAATAACCTTTCTCCCTCCCTTCCTCTCTGGCCCTTATCTTGCTTTGCCTGGAGAAGACACCTCTTTGCAGAAGAATCCATTTAAGCATTACCTCCTCTGGGAAGTCATTCACTGTACCTATAATATATCAGCTGTGCTTATTTATTAACAAGTGTTTCCAGCTCTTTGAGGGCATGGACCATGTTGTGCTATAACTTAACAATGATTCAATAAAGTTTAGCTCAAAGAATGAGTTTTATAGATTAAGACCGCAGAGCTTAACTTTTTCTCATATTCACACTACGGCAGCAGAAGTGGAACCAGAACCTAACACTGCTGAGTCTGTTCACTGAAAACCGTGGCCTCACAAAAGGCTGATCAATACTCATTATCTGCCTAATCCTGCAACTGTAAATTTTTATACTCCAAAACACAAAGATTATTACACAAATTTATTTGTCTTATTTATGTATATAGTTTTTCAAGTGCTGGGCCTTTCTGTATGTTGTGTCAACTATTACAGAAAAGAGAATCAGAGAAATGAGACTTAAGCTTCTAATATAACATATCTGTAACTTATGTTTCTGAATCCTTATTTAGCACTCTCAATCCAGCTTCTTACCTACTAAGAACTTATATATATATATATATATATATATATATATATATATATATAACTAACAAATGTCAAGGCCACTGAATCAGCAAATGTTTATAACTCTATACACTAAATTAATTGATAATATGAAAAAGAACTAAAATTGCAAGGATACAGAATCATGACTAGATTATGGGCTTCCCAGGTGGCGTGAGTGGTAAAGAATCCACTTCTTAATGCAGGAGATGCATCAGACATGGGTTTGAGCCCTGGGTCGGGAAGATCCTCTAGAGAAGGAAATGGCAACACATTCCAGTATTCTTGCCTAGAAAATCCCATGGACAGAGGGCCTGGTGGACTACAGTCTATGGGGCTGCAAAGAGTTGGATGTGACCAAGCATGCATGCACAGCCAGTATTCCTGCCTGGAAAATCCCATAGACAGAGGGGCCTGGGGGGCTACAGTCTATGGGGCTGCAAAGAGTTGGACGTGACTGAGCATGCACGCACAGCCAGTATTCCTGCCTGGAAAATCCCATGGACAGAGGGCCTGGTGGACTACAGTCTATGGGGTTGCAAAGAGTTGGACGTGACCAAGCATGCAAACACAGCCGTATTCCTGCCTGGAAAATCCCATGGACAGAGGGGCCTGGGGGGCTACAGTCCAAGGGGTTGCCAAGAGTAGGACATGACTGAGCACACATGAATAGATTGATTCAAATTAATGCAAACACTCTTTACCCATTAACTAATTAATTAACTAAAATTAATTAACTATTTCATTAAACCCCATCTAGTGCTGGGCTTCTCCAGTGGCTCAGTGGAAAAGAATCCTCCTCCTTGCTAATGAAGGAGACACAAGTTCAATCCCTGGGTCTGGAGGATCCCCTGCAGAGGAAAATGGCAACCTATCCCAGTATTCTTTCCTGGGAAATCCGTGGGACAAAGAAGTCTGGCGGACTACAGTCCATGGGGTCACAAAAGAGTCAGATACAACTGAGCGACTAAACAACATCAAGTGCTGTGAATTTTAAAAAGCTAACAAGTAAAAATAATAATAATAATAAGGTAAGAAAGAAAAGCACTTTACTAAACTAACAAGGCTCCAGATTCTCTAAGAGAGGCAATGTAGAGACGAGACTTCCTGATAAAGAAACGTGACCATGAGGTCACTGCGGGTCCGCAGTGGGGCACTCATTAATTACCATCACAACTCCAATGGCCTTGAAGGGACCACGTAGTTCTATAAATTAGGGTAAACAGGGCTTTTTCTTAATGTCCCATGCTACCTATCTGAAGCCAGCCTAAAAGACTTTGCTAAAAATTAGGGTTAACAAAAAGACCAAAAAATAAGTAAGTAAATCAGATGATATGGTAATAAATACTCTTGTTTTACTGGATGAGATCCACCCATTGCAGTAGCTCGTCCAATACAGCAAAGAGTCTTTCCCAGCCCTGGTCCTGCTTCTCCGTGGCAAAGCCATCTTTCCCTCCCACCCCCAGGAATTCACTCCTGAACACATAGACTCCTTCAAGGCCAGATGACTCACGACAGAGAATGGGAAGACAATAACAGGATATCTCCTTTCTCATCTACCGAAGATCCTCTTTCTCCATTTCAGGCTCCTATACGAGGAGTTACCTTGCTGTCAGGAAAAACTGTGAAAGGTTGCAATCCGCAGAGAGACTGCTGGGTGTTCTTGCAGTGGAATGCTGGCATTGTTCTAGAGCCTCACAGGATTACTGGGATCTATAGGGGTCTTATGCCTTCCACTGGCTCTGACTGGATTATTTTACAACTCTAAAGTTATAGAAAACTGACAGTAATCAAATGATTCTCAGCCATTAAAATTGCAAATGAAGGCTGTCCTATAGAGACACAATCGAAGCCTTGTCCTGTCTCCTGAGAGATGATTCTAATCATTAAGTGTTACTGTCCATGGATACTGACTAGTTCTGCATCTATTAGTAAATTCACTCTCACATTCATCAGCTGCCTATATGTGTTGGTTCTTTGGTTCCTTTGAGCTAGCTGTAAAATCCTTCACAAGTTACAAAAGGTCTTTGACACATGTTCATATTATACTTGTATGAGAGCCATGACGGCCATATTGAAAATTATCCTTGAATATGGCCACAGAAAAGCCATTTCATTAAAAGAACAAACATGAAATGGGAATAAGGGGCTGATAATCATCTAGAAAAAGGAGACTAGGAATAACTGCTAAAACGGGATATGAAATTGAGCTCTATCTACACATTTTGGCAGCAAAGGTGAAAAAGGCAAACAATAATCTAAGATACACAAATACAATGAATTTACCAGTTCATCAGGGGAGATAAAGTCTTTTTTTCTAGAACTTGACAATAAGAGAAATATATAATAGACCCCTGTCACAAAAAGCAATATAATGCCAAAAGAGTAGATTTAAGAGAGATAAAAAGTCAATCTTCAGAAGGCTGCTTTAAAAATAAACATCTCAACCCTCAAATAAGACAAAAGCACACTGTTAAACTTTAGTTTCTTAGAGGCATTTCTACTGTGCAGTGGTCTCAAGCTTTGGCGTACATTAGAATAGCTTCCCAGGTAAAGAATCTGCCTGCCAGTGAAAGAGATGCAACAGACGTGGGTTCCATCCCTGAGTCAGGAAGATCCCCTGGAGTAGGAAACAGCAACTCACTCCAGTATTCTTCCTGGAAAATCCCATAGACAGAGAAGCCTGGCAGGTTACAGTCTATGGGGTCGCATAGAGTCAGACATAATTGAACGACTGAACTGAAAACCTGTGGATGGGGAACCCATAGTACAGAAGGTTTATTCTGTATCAATTAACTGGGCTTTCATCCTGTGCACTAACCTGGAGTTCTGAGGAAGTACTTTATTTGCAAGAATTTTTGGTTATCAACTAAAAGGAAATTTAGCATTATTGAAAAAAATCTTTCAAAGGAAGATTTATCTTCTGATCTTGAGGAAAAAGAAGAGGTTAATTTGCCACTAATAAAATGGAAAACACCCCGTGCCATATTTTTACATTTTATTTAGAATCTAAGTTTCAAATCTGGAAGGCTGATATGTGACGGGAAGACAGTAAGTTGTGAGGAGGACTAAGAAAGAAGACACACTGAACTATCTTTAAAGAAAATCACTGGTCTTACACCTGAAGCATTCTTAACCGAAAGTTTATGGAGCTTCCAGACCTGATTCTCCATAAGTAAGAATCCAGAATTTCTACTTGAACACATTACAAAATTCTATTACTCATTTAAACTATGGTGAATAACAGTATTTTTGTGTTACTTATTTTATTTTAGATTTGTACCCTGGTGAGTTCTAAATGGGTTAGAACAGTTTATAGATAGACCCACAGGGCCAAATAAAGTAAATACAGATTTTAAAATATCTGTTCTAAAGGGAACAAATGGGCAAAATCTTTCAGGTGTCAAAGCTAATCATACATCTGCATAATAAAACTGGGCTCTTTGCTTCACAATAACTATGGAGAAAATGAAAGTATTCTGGGTAATATAGCTTCTGTTTTCTAACAACATTCGCATATGGATGGAAACACTTTTGTACAAGTACACCTAAACAGGATTTTTTTTAGAGTCATTATGTGTCTTGGCAGAATCTAGAAATTATACCCACTATCTTACAATAACCTATAATAGGATACAATCTGCAAAAATACTGAACCACTATGCTATACACCGGAAACTACCACAATGTAAATCAACTAATACATCAGCAACAAAGAAAGAACAAATGAGGAACTAAAAAGTTCTAGCTTAAAGGCAACTAAACTGCATTATAAGTCCTCTGACAAAACCCTTAATGTTTTAAGAGAGGCTTTTTCTGACTCCTGACTCCCGTCTAGGATTTCTGAAGGCTGGCTGCCAAGGCCGACCTTGTTTGACCCTCTCCTCTGAAGGTGAGTGTGCATGTGGACACCATAGCATAGGCTGACCTCCAGGCTCTGCATCGTCTGCCCGGGGATATTCAAGCGGAAAACTATTTCTTACCTTGCAGGCTCCCATTGTTGTACATTTCATCCCTATGTCCTCTAAACTTCCTTTAATCTGAGATCAAAACACCAACCTTTTCAATAAAACTCAGAATGAAAATTATCATTACAGGAAAAATGGTTTGTTAGAATATTTTATATTTGTTTAATGTAAAATTGAAAGAAAAGATTAATCTTTTTCATTATTATTTTTAAAAGCTCTTATCTTCTAGAGCAGTGAAAAATAACCAATAAGGTAAGAGCCCATACAAACATCTGTTTTTTGTTAGTTCAATTTTACTTTGAACAGCGCATTTGATATTTCTAATTTTAAGAGTAAGCACATTAATTAGAAATATGAATTTCTTGATATTATCCTAGCATGTCAATTTCTTTAAAACATGTAAAGAAGCATTCTTGAAAAACAGAATAGAAACTTATTATCTATCAAAAAAGCCTATTAATTTCTGAATTCAGCTACAGCATATACATCATGACATCGTACATGGAATGCTTAAGAGCAACTGTATTAAATATTTTACCATTTTCTATGTGTAAAGTACTGGGCTAAGTTCCACAGTAGACCCAAGGATATTAAAGAAACAAATTCAGTCAATAAGGAGTTTATAATAAAAATTTATCACTGATGGATCAAGTAAGATGTGTTATAAACCATCGTCAATAATAATGATCCTATAAATGCAAATTTTGGAAAACATTATAATAAAAACATCAGACTTTTTATACGTGTGTAATTTATAAATGATTTATATTCCTAGTTTATCAATGTTGTCCATTTTATTAAAATGTTTACACATGCCATTGATAAGGTAATTTATTTCAATTGATTTAATATGGGTGTTAATATAACAAAGACATCCTACAGATCAATTAAAAGGTTTACTTTACTGACAAATTTTCCATTTCTTATTTATCATTATACTCTTTCCTCTCAATTTTGTGTACAATTGTTTTTGCCCTTGGGAAATTTGTTTAATCTATTATAATTATCTGTATGATAATTATATATCTTTAGCAAAAATGGACAAGAGAAATAAGCAGAGGAATGTAAAGAAAATGAAAGAAATCACAAAGAGTCAACTCTAAATTTTAAAAAGCAGCGCAGATAGTATATTGCAATGTATTAAACTACAGACTAAAGAAAACACGTCTTATTTACTCAACCAGCTTCCCAAAGGAAGTGACTGCAGAGAAGAATGTAGTTTATTATGTTAATCAGCATGGGGTTTAAGTAAAGGTAAGAAAGTGTATGCAGGTCAGGAAGCAACAGTTAGAACTGGACATGGAACAACAGACTGGTTCCAAATAGGAAAAGGACTACGTCAAGGCTGTATATTGTCACCCTGCTTATTTAACTTATATGCAGAGTGCATCATGAGAAACGCTGGGCTGGAAGAAGCACAAGCTGGAATCAAGATTGCCGGGAGAAATATCAATAACCTCAGATATGCAGATGACACCACCCTTATGGCAGAAAGTGAAGAGGAACTCAAAAGCCTCTTGATGAAAGTGAAAGAGGAGAGTGAAAAAGTTGGCTTAAAGCTCAACATGCAGAAAATGAAGATCATGGCATCCGGTCCCATCACTTCATGGGAAATAGATGGGGAAACAGTAGAAACAGTGTCAGACTTTCTTTTTTTGGGCTCCAAAATCACTGCAGATGGTGACTGCAGCCAATAAATTAAAAAAAGCTTACTCCTTGGAAGGAAAGTTATGACCAACCTAGATAGTATATTGAAAAGCAGAGACATTACTTTGCCAACAAAGGTCCATCTAGTCAAGGCTATGGTTTTTCCTTAGTGGTCATGTATGGATGTGAGAGTTGGACTGTAAAGAAGGCTGAGCGCCGAAGAATTGATGCTTTTGAACTGTGGTGTTCTTGAGAGTCCCTTGGACTGCAAGGAGATCCAACCAGTCCATTCTGAAGGAGATCAGCCCGGGATTTCTTTGGAAGGAATGATGCTAAAGCTGAAACTCCAGTACTTTGGCCACCTCATGCGAAGAGTTGACTCGTTGGAAAAGACTCTGATGCTGGGAGGGATTGGGGGCAGGAGGAGAAGGGGACAACAGAGGATGAGATGGCTGGATGGCATCACTGACTCGATGGACGTGAGTCTGAGTGAACTCCGGGAGTTGGTGATGGACAGGGAGGCCTGGAGTGCTGCGATTCATGGGGTCGCAAAGAGTCAGACACGACTGAGAGACTGAACTGAAGTGAACTGAAGAAAGTGTTGACTAGTATACTAAAAAAAGGGTCTTTTCATTCATCCACTCATTAATTCATTCAACATTTATTCAGTACCTACATATGAGGGAGTTTATGTAACTTCTGGCAAGGGGCTGGCACTCAAATATTTACTGAAGCAAAAAAAGGGAAAGGAGAGAAGGGAGAGAAGACTTTGGCCAGGACTTGGAAAGGCAGAGATACTTTGCACAAGCAGAAGTGGAGGACAGAGAGGGAAACAGTGGCAAACACATGGAGATAACAAATAATAAAATATAATTGGTATAAAATAGGGAAATTACATAGGATAGTGAGAAGTTAAATCAGATAGCAATACAGATTACATTGAATCTTGAAAGTAAGATTAACAGTTCAGACTATTCTGGAGGTAATAGGCTGCCTCTTGAAAGGTTTCTGAGAGGACATGATGAAGAGGACAATTTAACTATGTTGATTTGTAAATTAAAACTAGTACATAACTAATATGGCAGACAGTTAATGGTCAGAGTCCTTAAAGAGCAGTCACAGGAATGGCTGACCATGTGTTCCAGATGAGAAAGATCTATTAGGAGGCAAATGGAGTATCTTTTATAAGATGAGAAAGATAGCCACAAGAAAAAAAGAGAATATTCTGCTGCAAGAACATGATGTGTCTGTTCATTTATTCCAGTCATTTTTTAAGGTCCCTTAGTAAAGGTATATAATTTTCTTTATCTAGAGTCCTGCACATTTAAAAACTTTTATTTTTCTATGTATCATACATACCACATACACAGTTGTTGCCATGTAAAAGTAATTTTTCTATTTTACTCTTTAACTGATGATTATACATATCCACATGGCATTCATTTTTTATATATTTTATTGCTTTTTATTGAACTCATTATTTTTACTGGGTTTAAAATTGAGGTTCTTAGATTATAACACTTGACAATTGTATGAAGTACAAAGATAAAATTTTCTACCTTTTAAAATTTTTCTACCTTTTATATTCCGTTTTGTTTTCTCCTATTACTAACTGGTGACAATTTTAGAACCATGTTGATTAACAGTAATAATGGTGGCAAATCTCATCTTGTTCTTGCCTTCAATGGGGCCATTGATATATTTAAGGTCAAGGATTAAGAAAAAATCAGATTTGCATAATGCAGAGCTCTGCCAATAAGCAGCACTGAGAAATCAATAGAATGATGGAAAGAGCTTAGAGACCGGTTAGGAGATGATTGCAGTCATCCATGGCAGAGATACTAATAAATGCTTATCTAAGGCAGCAGAGCTAGAAGAGTATGGCCCACATTTCAGAAATATTGCTAAGGAAAAATCCATAAGCTTGATGCCCACTGAATTTTAGGGGTGCAAAGAGAAACAAGAAAACTAGGATGGTTTCCCAGGTCTTGAGTCTGGCTCCAAGGTGCAACATTCAGTTCAGTTCAGTCACTCAGTAGTGTCTGACTCTTTGCGACCCCATGAACTACAGCATGCCAGGCCTCCCTGTCCATCACCAACTCCCGGAGTTCACTCAAACTCATGTCCATCGAGTTGGCAATGCCATCCAGCCAATGCAACATTAGGAATATTGAAAGAAAAGTAATGAAACATCTGTTGAGATCACACAGAAAAAGCAATTGGACAAATAGGTCAAGCATCACTGACATATAATTAAAGGCCAGCTTAGAGAAGAAGGTGTGGGAAAGTAAGAGGACTAACACTTGTATACTGGAGAACATCTGCTTTTGGAAGGATGGTAAGGAAGAAACTGGCATAAGAGATGGAGATATTTAGCAAAGAAGTAAGGAACAACTGGTTAGCATGGTTTACATTAAAGCAACAGGAGGGGAAGATTTTTCTTTTATAAAAATTATATAGCTAAAAAAAGAAAAGTCCGAGAAAAGGCTAACTTGGTTTTCAGAAGCTTTTACTGGTGACCTTTTGGGGCTTAACTTCAATTGAACGATGAAAGGGAGACAGGTACAGGGGCTAAAAAGAGAGTGTTGACTTTGAGAAGTAAAAGCAACAGTTAAGCTACTAATTCTTGATGTCTAATAATAGAAGAGAAACTAAATTTACTGGTAGGAAGGTAAGACAGTGGGGTCAACTGAGTTTTGAAAATAGAGAAAAGAACTGACGAAATCTACAACAAAATCCCACAGTGGATTATTGAGGAAGCAAAGATCTGAATGAAAAAGCCAGTGAGAAAATTAGGAACCTAATGCAAAGGGGGAAGAAACAGAGCTGAACATAAATATTTTGAGGTCATAGAACTGAAAGAAGACATTCATTCTTGTCTGTTTATACAATAAGGTAGGAGGTAAGGACAAATGTTCAGAGTGTTAATGATGTCGCAGAAGGCTGAGGGAAGATATTGTGGAGAATGGGCTGGAAAATCAAAAAGACTTCAGAGGCAAGTTGAGTAGGACCAAGAGCCTAAAAGAATTTTTTTTTTTTTTGAAAAAGTAACTTGCTGGGTGTTGTCAGCATTTTTGCTTGTTTTTTAAGAAGCAATGCACCATAGTCTAGAAAAAGAAAAATGAGTAAGAGAGTGAACGACTGATTCAGGAAGGGAACCCAGAAACAGCAGAGGCTAAGGTGGGAACAATTTCAGAACCTCTCACTGCAAGGGCTGTTCAAGGAGTGCAGGGGCAATAGAAACAGGATTACAGAAGACCCTGCAGAGCTGGGCCAGGGGAAGGCTTTGTGGCTGGGGGAAAACAAGCACTTGTTATACAATTTTAAGTTAAATGTTACACAATTATGAAAGCCTCGAAGAGGCAACAACAGAGCCTAATGCCTGAGAACACTGGGCGCTTCTGGCACCTGTTCTTTTCAACTCTAAAGCCGGTCTATGACGGAAGCACAAAATACCACTTCAGACTAAAGCTGAACAGGACATGTATATCCCATCTACTGACAACGCTAGTTGTCTTCTAAAATCTGATTTTCCAATCTCATACTGAGAGTTTTAAAATATTTTATCTACTGTCAACCTTTAAACTTGGTATCTATGATTGTAGGACTAGGGATCTCAATCAAAACATGAGATGAATGTTTTAATGATAGCCTAATATTTGTTGGTTTTTTATTATTTTATTTTAACTGAGACAGAACTGACATGTTAACATCAGTTGCAGGTATACAGCATAATGATTATATATATATATATATATATATCTTATACATATATATATACTTACACACAGAGAAACAAATCTAACCATCTTTCACTGACACCAAATGAAAATACACAAAATTTCTTCTGCTTTATTTTAAGGAAAAATCTTGTTTCCCTGGTGGTTCAGACAGTAAAGAATCTGCCTGCAATCCCAATGACAGAGCCTGGTGGGCTACAGTCCCTGGGGTCACAAAGAGCTGGCCACATCTGAGCAACTAACACTTTCACTTTCACACTTTATAGTACCTACATGTTCATGGACAGACTAGAAAATTCACTCATTAAAGATTATGACTACCAAGGACTGATATTTTGGAGTCCCGGAAGATAAATGCATACATGTGATAAAATCACAACAATGAAAACCATGTACACAAAATGACTGGAAGAGTATTTACCTTTGGGAAGGAGACAGGGGGTGAGATTTGGAAGGAAGCATGACTAGGCTTTTTGAGATGCTGGTAGTGTGTTCCATACTTAACCTAACTGGTTGTTACACAAGTGTAGTTACTTCTTGGTAACTTACTGAATTACACACTTAAAATACGTGTGTTTTCCAATGTATGTATTACACTTCAAATAAAAATTCCTGGAAAAAGGCTGAAAAGAAATAAGTTAATATGGTATAATACAGATTCTTTCTAGAGTGGCAAAATCATGGATAATCTTTATTCTTTCTTCTAAATATTTCTCAATTTCATCAAAGGAAAAACTATATATTTATTAAACACACAGATGAGGTATCTTGGAATGAACTAGTAATGTCTGCTTTTTAAAAGAGAAATAACTATCTTCCAAATGCATAATGACACATAAACCTATACCCAGCTTATAAATACTAAACTAAATATCAATGAGCAGAATTGATACTGAAGAGACAAAGTCAGGGATTCTAAAAATACATTAATACAGAAAATTCAATTATACCAATGGACATATATTACAGGTCTAGAATCATTAGCCTGAAAAGAGAAAAAAGGTTTCCAATTTAGAAATAATAAGGGTAAGAGAGAAAAGAGAAAATGCCAGGACTATACAAATCAAGATCAGAGGGAAAAAATTCTAAGAAAAATGTTCTGAACTAAAAGATGATTTCAGCCTGGTTAACAAGAGGGCATGGAGTATTTCTTAGCAATTATCCTTAAAGAATGACCCCAGACACTTATTTGTCAAGTTTTAAACTTTTAAAGACAAGACCTTACACTCAGTCAGAAAGAAAGGAGGTTATAATACAAGAATGTCTTTGGATCTCATTTTTCAGATCTCTAAGAAGGGAGAAGCTAAAAAGAAAATTATAAATACAAGAAAAATCTCTTTTAAGACAGGGAATATATTAAAGCACGGAAGCCCAAAAGTACGTCAGCAAAGTCTCGTAGCTGTTAGAATCAACACAAGAGATGACAAGTTTTTGAAAGAAGATTGAAAGGTACTCTCTAAGAGGTGAGAGAAAACTACTTTCTAAGAGAATAAACTATGAACAAAGAGTGAAATTAAATTAACACGCAATCAGTAATCTTGAATACATATATATGAGAATAAAGGATAAATATATGTTAAAAATAACTTAAACTACCAACAAAAGGTTAATGTGGTAGATTTTAAATGGTTACCAATTCTTTGCACCTACTTCCAACAAGAGGTGGAGTCTCTCTGTCACTCTGAATCTGACCTGGCCTTGTAACTTGCTTTGTAACAGAAGGAATGCTGTGTGACTTTGAAGTCTAGTCCTGAAGACACCTTGCTATCAGCCTCCTGGAAATCTACAACTGCTAGGTAAAGAAGCCTGGGCTCATCTGGAGACACCTGGCTCAGAAGAAAACCAGTGCTATACTCTATGTATCTGTGTGAAGCCATCTCAGATCACACAGCCCTGGTTAAATCACTAGATGACTGGAGTCACGTAAGTGACCCCAGGTGAGATCACAGAATTAATTGTAAGCAAAGAAAATTGTTGTTTAAACTACTAGCTTGTAAGGAAGTTTGTTATATAGCAAAAGATAACTGAGATAAGATAAGTGAGAGAAAGACAGGGAGGTGAACTAAGAACTTGATGCTTATTTCCCCTAGAAGGGAGTTTAACGTTATTTGGTAAAACTATACATTAATAATATAAATAAAACAAATGCCTGCATTACAATGTGATGATTTTAGATATGCTCTTTTTAAAAAAAATGTTGGTTTTAAAAAAACTTAGTTTGAAAGTAAAGTTTAAAGTCCAAGACAGAATATAAATAAAGGGAAAGAGATAAATTTACAGGGAGAAGAAAAGTATAATCACTGAAAATGTTAAATCATATGAAACATCTAGCAATTTATTCTGAATCTTTCCATCTTTCCATCTCTAGTCATACCTATGGTTTGTTCTCCCACAATAGCCAGAACGATCTTTAAAAACACAAATCCCTGGACAGCCATGTGCAGTAAGAATGAAACCGGACCACTATCTTACACCATAAACAAAAATGAAAATGGATTAAAGATTTGAATGTAAGACCTGAAACTATAAAACTCCTAGAAGAAAACATAGGCAGTAAGCTCCTTGACACTGGTCCTAGTAATAATTTTTGGGCTCTAACTCCAAAAGCAAAGGCAATAAAAGCGGGGAAAAAAAAAATCAAGTGGGACTACATCAGACTAAAGATTTTGCCCAGTGAAGGAAATCATCAAAAAAGAAGATAACCTACTGAGTGGGAGACTATGTTTGCAAGCCATATATCTGATAAGAGGTTACTACTCAAAATATGTAAAGAACTTGTATAACTTAGCACCAAAAACAAATAATCTGATTAAAAAATGGGCAGGAGAAGTGAATAGACATTTTCCAAAGAAGCCATACAGATGGCCAACAGGTATAATACATGAAATGGTGCTCAACCTCACTATCTATCAGGGAAATACAAATCAAAACCACAATAAGGTATCACCTCACACCTATGAGAACGGCTCTTAACAAAAAGACAAGAAATAATTAGTGTTGGCGAGGATGTGGAGAAAAGTGAACCTCTATATACTGTTGGTGGGAATGCAAATTGGTACAGCCACAATGGGGAAAAAAATGAAGATTCCTCAAAAAATTAAAAATAGAACTACTATATGATGCAGGAATTACACTTCTCGGTATTTATCTGACGAAAGTGAAAACACCAGTTTGACATTTGGCACTCTCCAAGACCTGGCTGAGGAGCTGCCGTGCCTCACGGATGCATATGTACTGCCTCAGACCACAGGCTGGGGATTGTAGAGATGGGTCAACAGAAATATACGAGAAGGAAAATATCTAATTTAGGGTCCCTTTTTGGGTATTGTCATGGTTCAATAGGCACATTGCAACATTTTTATAAACTGGGATAGCAAACAGGTATGATTATTTTATTAAAAACAGCTTCTGTGATAAATGTTTTTCTCAGAAAAGGAACCAGTATATTTAAAACACATTGTATTTACATTAAGGATCATACCATTTCACTCATCACTATTTCAACTAAGTCATTTTCAAAGCTATTCTAATGCTAATGAGAATATTTTAATGTACAATGAGAATATTTTAAACTCAGAATTATGTCTTGAACTTCTAAAATAAAAATAAACCCGTGTATTCATTTAAATTTAAGCACACCGTAATGAGAAACAGAATTTGCTTTGTGTTTAACTTCTAAAAGTTCTCATAAATGCATAACTTCTTAGTCATACAGTAGAATTTCCACATATTGTTTCAGTAACAGGATGGTATTTTCACATAGCCTGCATTATTAAAGTATCTTATCACTCAACGTAGTCAAGTGTTTCTGATCTGAGTTTACAATTTCCAAAACTGAAACTGCTTTATTAAAAACCTGAAGAATATTTTAAAAAGTCCTCAAGAAAACAAAAAGGGGAAAATATGAGGTTTGGTAACTAAAACAGTAGCCACTCTCCTCTACTTTGTTCCCCATGCGGAGCCTCTCTTCCGACCTGGGAGGAGGTGAGGGACACAGTCCTGAGAGGGAAATGGCAGCCCTTAATCTCGACTGCTCAGCGGGCAGCTGAATCCAGGACCACACACGCTTGACTTCCATCCTCCTCTGGGGCCAATCCTTCCGCATTCCATTCTTCTCCTGTTACCCTTTCCATTGGCAGAGTCTACAAGTTAGGCACAATAATCTGGGGGAAGTTTCCTTTTCCTCTCAGCAAAGTTAACCCTTCGAGAGGAGAAAAGTATGTCAAGTTTCTGGATACCTCTTCTTCCCTAGTATTTCAAACGCTCAAGTTTACACAGCGGAAAAAGGTCAGGTTTCTTAAGTAAATGTACTTTACCTTGCCCTAAAGGCAGGAATTTTGTTCATAAAAGCAATGCATGCCACACGTAGAGCTATTTGTAAACTGTATGGGTAGGAAAAAATATGAGGAGATTGATCCATTACCTGAGTAGGACTCTGAAGACTTAAATCTAAACCACAAGTAAATTCTGTATGATGTTCCACTGTTTCAAGAAGAGGGTCAGGCTTTGAAAAGTTCCAGAATCTGTGAATATAAAGAAAAAGAAATAATTTAAATATTAAAACTACAAAAAAATTTACGAAAAAACAGATATTAAACATAGCAAAGATTTTATCAAAACAGGCTCAACCAAACATAAATGCAGAGCCCCATTGCTAATCTACATAAAAATCTAATAAAGAAAAAAATGTGTTTTCTAGTGTATATAAAAAGACAAAACCCAAATGGAATTATTAATCAATGTACTTCTGTAGAAGTTTATTGTATTCCCATTAGTATACTTTATAGGCCAGAAGTAAAACTGTCCAAGGACATTTGAGATGAGAGACACTAGGCTTTTTTAGCAATTCTAAAAGCATTCATGGCTGTAAAATAAGGATATTGGATTACATGACCTCTTAACATTTTGTGTTTTTAAATACTACTTCATTTCTCAACAAGTGACATGAACAGATTGTAGGTTTAATTTACATTTCAACAGCAATTCAAAGTCTTTAAAAAGAATCTGTTCTCTTATGAAAATCTCTGTAATTCTGAAATTATCTTTTTTCTGAGGCAGGGCCTTTCTTATAGATTCCACATCAATGTAATTTCTAGAGGCAAGAAAAACTGAAATATGTTTTCCTCGGCCAAAATTAAATATTCTATTTATCCTCTATAGACTGGAAGTGGTAATATTTATCATAATATATCTCTGATTTCTACTATACAGAGAAGAATTTTGTCCTGTTCTCAATGCACAAAATAGTACTTTATGTCTGAAGCTTTATTTGCTCATCATCTTCATTATTTGACTCTATACACACCACAAAAATGGCATATTCAGAATCACAGAGTCATACTAATTCAGCTTGCCTAATCATCTACAACATGGGACACACTGAAGGTTTAGCAGATCTCTTTGAAAGAGAGTAAATACACAGAACCAACAGTCAGTTTGTTTAACCTGGTGGTATTATTTCCCTAATAAATACAGAGTTGGTCTTATTAAGTTTGAAAAGGACTGTTGCTATGGAGAATCCACTGTGGGGTACCACAGAGACAATGAATAAACAGCCCATTTATCAGATCACTGAAATCTACACAATATTTAAGGAGAGTCATTTTACTTTTGAAAAATATCTTGTCTAAACAAATGAGGGTACAGGCTGTGGTCTTTCTAAGAAATTATAATAGCAGTCTCTGATGTTTTTGAGTATTTGTTCATTTGGATCTAGAGACAGAATTGTACTGAAATCTAATTTTCCAGATCTTGATAATGTTTATAACCAAAAGTAAATATATAATTGTATAATTTCCTTCATGAAACATGGTTATTCACTGATTTGCATTATTTGAGTCAATAATCAAATGATTTTGTATATACACACTTTGTTCCAAAAAATATTAAAATGGTTTTTAAAATATGCATTTAATACGGCAAAAAATGTATAAGTTAAAGGAAAAGTAGGGGTAGGAAATTCAATTCAAACCTGTAATGAGACTGGTAAAAAAATATATATATTCATGACGTTGTATATACTTGACAGGAAGGACCTTGGAATGCTAAGCCTTTCAGCAGTCAAAGCAGAATAGGAGACAAGACCAGGCCCTGAATTCATAGTGTCTACATCCAAATTGCTCTTGGAAATTTCAGAAGGAAATTCATCCTTGGGAATTCACATTACCTAATCCTATACTTGGGTAATGAAGGCATTCTCAACATTCCTTAAGGAAACACAGAGATGTTTCATGGGTTATTCCTCATGAGTCAACAGCATCATACCAAACGGTGGTTTAGCAGAATCCTTCTACGGGAAGGTCATTTAATCCAGGTAACAGCTCTCTGACTTCATTTGAGATTTATATTTATTTTCAATAGAATGAATTAAATACAAACCAGAAAAATGGTTTTAGAATTTTTTTAAAGATAACAGGAAAAGGAGTACGTCAAGGCTGCATATTGTCACCCTGCGTATTTAACTTATATGCAGAGTATATCTTGAGAAACGCTGGGCTGGAGGAAGCACAAGCTGGAATCAAGATTGCTGGGAGAAGTATCAATAACCTCAGATATGCAGATGACACCACCCTTATGGCAGAAAGTGAAGAACTAAAGAGCCTCTTGACAAAAGTGAAAGAAGAGAGTGAAAAAGTTGGCTTAAAGCTCAACATTCAGAAAACTAAGATCATGGCTTCTGGTCCCATCACTTCATGGGAAATAGATGGGGAAACAGTGGAAACAGTGGCTGACTCTATTTTTCTGGGCTCCAAAATCACTGCAGATGGTGACTGCAGCCATGAAATTAAAAGACGCTTACTCCTTGGAAGAAAAGTTACAACCAACATAGATAGCATATTAAGAAGCAGAGACGTTACTTTGTCAACAAAGGTCTGTCTAGACAAGGCTATGGTTTTTCCAGTAGTCATGGACGGATGTGAGAGTTGGACTGTAAAGAAAGCCGAGCGCCGAAGAATTAATGCTTTTGAATTGTGGTTTTGGAGAAGACTCTTGAGAGTCCTTAGGACTGCAAGGAGATCCAACCGTCCATCCTAAAGGAGATCAGTCCTGGGTGTTCATTGGAAGGACTGACGTTGAAGCTGAAACTCCAGTACTTTAGCCATCTGATGTGAAGAGCTGACTCATTAGAAAAGACCCTGATGCTGGGAAAGATTGAGGGCAGGAGGAGAAGGGGACGACAGAGGATGAGATGGTTGGATGGCATCACTGACTCAATGGACATGGGTTTGGGTAGACTCCGGGAGTTGGTGATGGACAGGGAGGCCTGGCATGCTGCGGTTCACGGGGTCACAAAGAGTCAGACATGACTGAGCGACTGAACTGAACGTGGATTTGTTTATACTCTCCTGACAAGTTTCTGGAAAACAATTTTTATTGTTCTTTTGTTATTTTAAGCCAGTTAAAGGATAAGGCAGCACTGAGGACAAGACAGGTGGCCTTAAGAAAATTTGGTTACTAATAAGGGCACGTGTGTGAAATCATCCAACTTTAGCTTGAACAAGTGCGATAGAGAAAGTCACACATGCAGGAGGGCTGAAATTCTACTCAAAAAGTCAGTTTGAATTTGCTCTAATACACAGTTTAATGGGCGGTCATGGCCCCACCCAGTTCCACACCACAGATTCATACCATCCTAATTTTAACATAGGAGAAACTATCAAGTATTACTGTGCATTTTGCAAAACCCTCATGAAACAAATGCATGCTAACACTCTACGGTTATTATTTGGTGAAAGGTGGGCTAGTCTAGTGAATGTCATAATAGCAATATTGACTATTACACCATTTCACAGCTCCAATGTAATTATGAAATTATGTAACATATAAAGTGTATATTACAGTGCAAAAACAATGAGACATTCATTCCTAGCAGAATGGCTGACTAGGTGCCTAGACCAATACTCTTGCTGGAAAAAAAACCCAAATCCTACATAATACAGAAAAACAAACAAACACCAGAAAAACTTCATAAAAGCATCAGCAAGGAACACTCAGGTAAAAATCATGACAACACTGAAACCCAGAAATGGATGTGGAACAATGAAGCCAGTTTTTGCCTTGAGAGGATCTGCTAAATAGAGAGAACCAAGCTTCAGATTGAATTAATATTAATAATTTTCACCTAATTAAAATGTCTTAACAAAAACATCAAGTTGAATACAGTAAACTGCATAAGCTAAATCAGTTGAGAAAACCAAAAGTGGAACAATGTGACTATACACTGTAATTTGTTTCTTAATCGCAAATGGCTCTTTCAATAAATAACAGAAAGAAATGTATTTTTCTTCATTCCCACCCTCCAATGGCAACCACTGTTAACAGTTTGATATGTATACACTGCCAGAATTCTTCTGTCTCCATTCATGTTGCAACAGGAAGGGGTGAACTCTAAGGAGGAGGTGAGCTTTTTTCCAGGTTTTCTTGCAATTGATGGAGGGAGTGGGCAAGTGCTCTTCCTGCAGTCTTCCTCTGGACTTTAGGGCTCCAGATCATGCCAGTAAAATTGGCTCCTTTTAATTGGGAGAAGTCAGGCCACATGTATCATTAAGTGGTCAAGTAAGACATATTATTTTAAGTGAAATGTTTGTTTTGGTCTAGCACATATACTACTTGGTGCCTTTTTGTCTCTTTGCTGATGAAATCACTGACTCATGGGAAGTAAATATACTGGAAAGGCCTCCAACAATTAAAAATATTACAGAACTGTAGGAACATTTTTCATTTAAACTGGAGATGGAAAAAGAAAAATTCATCATAGTACAATGTCTGGGTTGAGTTTCTTTTCGCCTCTGACTCTACAATTCATGAACATAGCAAACATGTAGTACTGTGTCTAAACAAAACATCAAAATTATTTCAAAAATTAAGTCGAAATTACTTTTTACTTTATTTACATGTAATTTGAAATCTCTATACTAATGCTTTTGAAATTTAGCTTATAGGTGAGCTCAGCAGGTTTAAAATATTTTTCAAAGTTCTTTATTTTCCTTTTCTGTTTTCAACTTTAGAGTTATTAACTCTTTGTCTTTCCTAACTTCAAAAAAAAAGATGGGGAAATGTTTTGGCAACTTTTCAATGTCTTAGATGTACATTAGTTTTAATTAATTAGTAATTAGTTAATTATGAAGCCTTTGTTTTCAAACTGCTCGTAATTTAATTTTTTAGGGATCAGAAGACCACTCATGGTCTTCTCGTGTTTTTAAAATTTTAAGCAAACTGCACCATTATAAGTCCCTCTGTTTGCACTGTTTGGGTCTAAAAGACTCTAGAGTGATGAGCAAAAATGTCACAACATCTTCTTTTCTCATTATTTAATTACTTATTTATTCAACAATTTGTAAGTCCTGGAATATGCCAGGGACAAGCACGAGAAGCAAGAGAGCTGACCTCAGACTTCCTGCAGCTCATTGTCCAGTGGGATAGACTGACATTAAAAAAAAAAATGACAATAACACAAATGTAATTGCAATTGACAAGTACCCTCAAAAGACAATGAAGAAGGATGTAAGAATGAACTTAGGAGTAAAGTGACCCTGAGCTGAAATCTGAAGGTTGAGGAGATAGCCAGGTGGAAAGCAGAAAAAGCAGCTTGGATTTAAGGTGCTACAAGTGATGATGAAGAAAGGCCGGGAGGATGGAAATAAATCTAGGCAGAATTAACAGGACAGAAGAAATCAAGACTGACTCCCACGTTTCTGGCTTCCAGCATAATACTTACAATGCTTCCACTATACATTTATTTACAGATCTATTGTCCTCTAGTGGGGCTTCCCCGGCACCTCAGCTGGTAAAGAACCCGTCTGCAATGCAGGAGACCCCAGTTCAATTCCTGGGTCGGGAAGATCCCCTGCAGAAGGGACAGGCTAACTCCAGTGTTCTTGGGCTTCCCTGGTAGCTCAAATGGTCAAGAATCTGCCTGTAATGCGGGAGACCTGGGTTCGATCCCTGGGTTGGGAAGATCCCCTGGACGAGGGAATGGCAACCCTCTCCAGTATTCTTGTCTGGAGAATCCCCATGGACAAAGGAGCCTGGCAGGCTACAGTCCATGGAGTCACAAAGAGTCAGATGTGACTAAGCACAGCACATTTTCCTCTAGTAGCCTCCTTGAATTCAGGGACAGTATCCTATTTGTATCTCTTGCATGTATAAAAATGTCTGTCTGACACATGGACACCCGAAGAATGTTTCATGAATGGATGAATAAAAAAATTAAGTGAGGATATAAAGCACAAGATAGAGAAATAACAAGGGCCAATCTCACAAATAATGTAACATTTAAATCACCTTTAGACCTGGTTCCCAAATGATGGACCAAAAGCTCCTTATACCAGACATTCAAAAAATACACACTTCCCAGCTTTGCTGAGGAATTTTTTCCTGAAAATTCTGAGTACATCAGAAATGAACCTAGAAAGCTTTCCCCAGGAAATAATGTTGCTCAACCAACTAGGTTTGGGAATCACCATCCAAAGCAGTACTTCTTAAGCTTATTTCAAGATACCAATGTGACAAATTCCCATTAGAAACAGCAGCGATCTTAGGCGGAAAGGAGGCCGTAGGGCAGTGGTTCTCAACCCTGACTACTGGAATCATTTGAGAAACTTAATTCATCTGAGGTGCAGCTCAGGCACTGGAAGGTGCAAACATTCTCCAGGTGATTATAATGCACAGCACAGATTGAGAACCTCACGACCTCATGAGAACTGTTATTTTGAGAAATATTCCCTTTATATTGAAGCTAGCTCAAGACTGTTTGTTTCACACTTGCACACATGCACACACGCATGCAAGCACGTGCACACACACACAAACACAGGATCTAACAGTGGAGAAAGAAAAGGGACGCTACTGAATTTTGTTTTAAGATGAAAACAGATGAATAATTACTGGTTTTTATTCTCTGTATTGTCTTCCTCTATTTCTTTGCATTCTCTATACAGTTCAATCTATTAGGTCAAACCTCTAAGAATTCAATTTTAGAACATTTAGTGCTGGCACATTCTAGACTAGGGTAACAGGACAGACCTCAAGGGTGAATTATTTATCCCCGAGTTCTCAGGGAACAGAGTAAACTTCTAACAGCGGACAGGTAGTACCCCGTTGTTCAAAATAAAGACTTACTATGCATGCAAATAACTAACAGGAGAAAACACTGAGATTCTCTCTCTATAACCCTGTTCTTAAAAATGATAATTGCACAGATTAGAGTCCATTACTTCTGCAAAGTTCATGACAAAGAGCAGATGCTTCCTGATGCACCTCCTCAACCCTTCACCTCAGAGGCAATCACTTTAAATTCTTTTAGCTGTTTCTCTGATATTTTATTCCATATTTCTAAATAATACACAGAAATCACTGATTATTTTCATTTTTAGATTTTTATCTTTTGACTTCCTACTACAGAAGATGAGGCAAAGCAACATCTACATTAGATGTTGTATAAACATACACAACAAAATCCAGTCAGTTGCCTTCCTGACACTGCACAACAGAATTTTTAAATTATAATGCAAATTAACTGACAAAAATCCATAAATTTTCTGTTGGAACTAATCAGCACAATTCAAAGTTCAAAGCGGTGACTTTTACTGCATTAAGCTAAGGCTTAACATTCCTCACTCCTTTTAGATCTATTTCTTCATGCACTTGCATTAGGTTATGAATTAGACATGGATTTGGTGATTCTTACAGAAAAATGTTAGTAATAAATAATTCTGGAAAATGTTCTGCAGTTATGAATCAAGGTACTTAAAATTTGAAGTCTTACAAGTTTTTTTTCCTAATTAATATGGTGTTTCATTTTATAGGAAATTATTTTCATTGTTTCACCCAGCATTTAACTAGCAAATTTATGCTTCACTTCATCAAAAGATCTTTCCAGTATGACAATAATTACCTTAAGAATTTTCTAATTTAAACAAGTCAAATGGAAAAAATCTTTGGGAACATACTAACAAACTCGAGAGATACTGGTTTATACCTACAAATATCTTAACCATTAGGTATATAAAGTTTAAAGAGAAATAACAGTAAAGTGCATATTACAATTAACTGTAGAAAAAGACAAAAATATATTTCTGTAACTTCAGTTAACAATCAGGATACCAATAAAAGATTTCAAACTTGTTCAATAGTAAAATTTTGCAATCAAGTCATTAGTGACTAAGCACACACACATGTTAAACACAACAGCAAGTTTTCTCTTTGATAAATATCATTTTTTTATCACATTATGACTTTCTACTTTAAATTCAGTTTTATGAATTACTACTTAAAACACAAAGTGAAAACCTAATTTATATACAACTGCTTGCAGGCTCTTAAGGTCAGAGTGACCAAAGGATATCATAAATTTTCATATAATTTAAATTCACTTGTATTTATAAACAATTATGTTAGTATATCCACGCCCCAGGTGCCAGGGACAAAATGAAGAAAGAGATGAGTCCTACCCTGTAATCAGACTACATGCTTTACTAACACAAAATATATTCAGTACTAAAATATCCTTGCAAGAATTAAAGAAACTTGTGAATGCATATATTCTCATTATTAAAAAAGTAAACCAGAGATGACTACATTAAGGTGCTTTCTTAATACCAGGGATGAAGTTTAGTGAACCTTTGTCACAAAGCAAAAAATGTGATGAGTGATGAGAGTTACAAACGTATTTATACCTAAGATCTCTGAAAGGCATGGAACATTCAACAACTCTGATCATTTTAAGAATCTGTTCCGACAAACTAACAATTAGCATCCTATGGTTAGCCACACAATTTCTTGTGGTTGGAGGAACAAATGTAGAGGAACTAAAAGCAACTGTCTGAAAAAGATGAAGTAAAATGATCATGTGAAGCTGCACAGGCGTTCACGTTCAGCTCCTCACATTTCTCATCTATTTACTTTGACTGACCTTTTTTTTTTTTGTGAGTAAGGGACTGGGTAAAGTTGAAATGAAAGGTTTGTGAGACAGAGTACATATTCAGCTATACTATCTGTTTGCTTTGGCTGACCTTTTTTTTATGGGGAAGGGGAAGAAAGAGAAGTATCTGCTCGTGGAAATCTCTGTGCTAATAATCATAAGGATCAAAAAAAAAAAAGCCTGTCATGCACACCAAAGTTAAGACACTTACTGTATGAAGGCAAATCCCCGGCGAGTAAATGTGACAAAGATAAAAGGTATTTCTGTGTCTGCTGCTTTGTTAGGCTTTTAAATTTACTACAATTCACCTAAAGGCCGTTTTCATGCTTATGCAACATAATAAAGCTATTTATCTTATTTTACAATTAAACATTATAATTATCACATTTATTAGAAGGTATTGATAATAAGAAACATTTTCAGAATTTTATTTTACACGATCAAACACTGTTTATTTTTCTCTCAAATGTTTTTATTTTGAATTACCAACTCACAGAAAAAGTCAAATAATATATATTGAACATCCATATACTGGTGAATACGTCGAGATTCACCAGTTCTTAAGATTTTGCCACATTTGCTTTTTCTCCCTCTACACATACGCATATAAAATAATCTCTGCTGAACTATCTAAAAATAAACTACAGACATCATGAGGGCTTCCCTGATAGCTCAGTTGGTAAAGAATCTGCCTGCAATGTAGGAGACCCTGGATCAATTCCTGAGTCAGAAAGATCCACTGCAGAAGGGACAGGCTACCCACTCCAGTATTCTGGCCTGGAGAATTCCATGGACTGTATAGTTAGTCCATGGGGTTGCAAAGAGATGGACACAACTGAGCGACTTTCACAGACATCAGGATTTGAGTGTTTCTGTGATTCTGCTAGTTTTTAGCAATTTTGATCAGAAATAAAAGAACCCTGGGCTTACAAGAAATTTTCAGGTATCAAGTAATATAAAAAGACTGGAAATAGAAGGTCTAGGCTCAAGTTTGGGTCTATTACTTGCCACCTATGTGACATCAGTCAGTCTTTCCATCTGCGTCAACTGTCTTCTGGATAAATGGGCACACCCTCACAGTAGTAGTGTTGTGCGAAAATACTTAAAATGTAAGAACAGATACTGATGTGGAAGGATTTTTGGCATATAAAGACTTAGCTACTCTTGGCCCTACCCCACTAAAAATCGGAGCACTTTTGACACTGGAAGAAGGGGAGTCAATTCATAACTGTAAGGACTGTCAGGACCACTGTAGGACCTTATGCATGGTCACTGCCAACCAAATGCCGGTAGTGTCGCCCACCACTGCCACACAATCAATTATGTCCCCACTAAGAATTAATAAAGGTGTAACTTCAGAGTGCAAATATAACTAGGAAAACATACACAGTAAGCCTCAGGCCCTATTGCCTCCATGGGAGGGTAAGAATGTTCTTCTGAAAGCCTAGGGAGACAATATGAAAGTTCTAGAAATCTAAGATGCACTGCAGGGAAAAAATATTCTGCCCAGCGGGCAGAAAGCCACTGAAAAGAAAGGAGGTAGAGAATGCTTGAGTAAAAGTTAATCTGGTGTATACCTTTCCTTTTCAGACATTTTGCAATGAAACGGAATATACATTGGGTTGGCCAACCCGGTAATTACAGAAGTTTTAAAAAGTCAACAATTATTAAGACAGCAATCGTGGAGGTCTCGGGCCAGCCCCAGTGGAGTGTACTGGCTTGTGAGAGCTGGTGTGCATGTCTCTTCTTGACCCCAAGTTTACTGACATCGTATCATACTGGTAGCTTGACCCTGCCTTGTGGGGAGTACTTACACACTGAACTCCTACTTCAAACACTACAAATCAGGCTCCCCCTGCTCACCTAGAGAGCTGGTTGTTAAACATCTATCACCATACCACTGGTCAGCCCTCCCTACGTTCTATGTTGAATAATAAATTGTTAATAAATTCAAATGCTGTCATTACCAGGTCTACACAAAAGAGAAGCACAGATAAAAAATACTATAAAAATACTATTACCTTGTGTATATATATATTTAGAACTCAAGGCTAAAACTCTGTATTTCAAAGTTATGTACCAGAGAACATATTGACAAGTTTCACACCGTTTCACTGCAAACCGAACTCCAAGGATGCAGACAGAGGACCACCAAAGGTCAGGTTGAGGCTGACTGTGTGGGCATAAAACAAAGATTATTACCTTACCCTTGAAGACTAGACCAGGAATCGGCCTCAACCCCAAACAGATGCTCTCTGTCATCATCCATTCAACACTAATAATGACTACTGTAGCAAAAACTTATGCAGTGTCTGCTCTGTGCCAGCATTTGTGTGTATCACTCACCTAATCCTCACAACCATCTTAACATAGTAAGTACTATCACTATCCCCAGTTTACAGATGTTCACACTTACACAGGAAGTAAAGAACAATCTGGCTCCATAGTCTGTGGTCCTAACTCCTATGTTACCTGGGAACGTGCCAACCCACAGTTAGTCTATTCAAGATATAGTTCAGTTCAGTTCAGTTCAGTCGGTTAGTCGTGTCCGACTCTTTGCGACCCCATGAATCGCAGCACGCCAGGCCTCCCTGTCCATCATCAACTCCCGGAGTTCACTGAGACTCACGTCTATCCAGTCAGTGATGCCATCCAGCCATCTCATCCTCTGTCGTCCCCTTCTCCTCCTGCCCTCAATCCCTCCCAGCATCAGAGTCTTTTCCAATGAGTCAACTCTTCGCATGAAGTGGCCAAAGTACTGAAGTTTCAGCTTTAGCATCATTCCCTCCAAAGAAATCCCAGGGCTGATCTCCTTCAGAATGGACTGGTTGGATCTCCTTGCAGTCCAAGGGACTCTCAAGAGTCTTCTCCAACACCACAGTTCAAAAGCATCAATTCTTTGGCGCTCAGGCTTCTTCACAGTCCAACTCTCACATCCATACATGACCACAGGAAAAACCATAGCCTTGACTAGACGAACCTTTGTTGGCAAAGTAATGTCTCTGCTTTTCAATATACTATCTAGGTTGGTCATAACTTTCCTTCCAAGGAGTAAGCGTCTTTTAATTTCATGGCTGCAGTCACCATCTGCAGTGATTCTGGAGCCCCAAAAAAGAAAGTCTGACACTGTTTCCACTGTTTCCCCATCTATTTCCCATGAAGTGATGGGACCGGATGCCATGATCTTCATTTTCTGAATGTTGAGCTTTAAGCCAACTTTTTCACTCCCCTCTTTCACTTTCATCAAGAGGCTTTTGAGTTCCTCTTCACTTTCTGCCATAAGGGTGGTGTCATCTGCATATCTGAGGTTATTGATATTTCTCCCAGCAATCTTGATTCCAGCTTGTGTTTCTTCCAGTTCAGCGTTTCTCATGATGTACTCTGCATAGAAGTTAAATAAGCAGGGTGATAATATACAGCCTTGATGTACTCCTTTTCCTATTTGGAACCAGTCTGTTGTTCCATGTCCAGTTCTAACTGTTGCTTCCTGACCTGCATACAGATTTCTCAAGAGGCAGGTCAGGTGGTCTGGTATTCCCATCTCTTTCAGAATTTCCCACAGTTTATTGTGATGCACACAGTCAAAGGCTTTAGCATAGTCAATAAAGCAGAAATAGATGTTTTTCTAGAACTCTCTTGCTTTTTCCATGATCCAGCGGATGTTGGCAATTTGATCTCTGGTTCCTCTGCCTTTTCTAAAACCAGGTTGAACATCAGGAAGTTCACAGTTCATGTATTGCTGAAGCCTGGCTTGGAGAATTTTGAGCATTACTTTACTAGCATGTGATATATGTGCAATTGTGCAGTAGTTTGAGCATTCTTTGGCATTGCCTTTCTTTGTGATTGGAATGAAAACTGGCCTATTCAAATATATCTTTCACTATCCCACTTCTGTTTTTGTGACTACCTATCTGCCACTATGCCAACACAACTGACAAGCTTCAGGTTCCTTTGTGAGCTTCTATTTCTCTTTAAGTCTTTGCTTTTATCATTTTCTCAGCAAGATAGTCCAAGCTGTTTATTACAATAGCTGGCAGATAACAGCCATTCTGTAAAATATGCCTAAATTTTAAAAGCACAGCTGTACCATTTTATATCCAAAAAGGAGCTGAACAGTTCAGTTGGAAACATTAAAATTGCTGGTATGGGCAAACAGTTTCATATAAGCTGTGGATAAGTACAGTTTGAAAACACTGGAATTAAAATTCACTTCAAATTTTTCTTGCAAAAAGAATCTAAGTCCAAAAAAGTCTAAAAAAAAACCCCTTCTGTTTGCTTTATTGTTATCAAAGTGCACTGATTTTAAAATGTTTTAAAAGTTAGAATATTTATAAAACTATCCTGAAACAGGAAAAGTGTTACTCTGTTTGAGACTAATAATTTTAGCTTTATCAATTTATGAAATTTATATCTTTATCTGGGAAGTATTTGTTATATACATGGAAGAGATAAAACGTCCTTCCTAATGAAGGAACATAATTAAAGCAGCTTTTACTTTTGCCTGGATTCATACATATCTACTTTGTTGATTTCAGTCTGTGTTTATGAAATGATCTATAGGTATAAAACCAAACACTAGCATTTAGAACTCAAACCATACTTATGTGTGGCTGATACAGCAAACATGTCTTGGCAGAAAAAACAGTAACTTAATGGAGAGTATATCAGAAGAAAGATAACAGACTAACATCGATGATGATAACATTCATAAAAGAATGTAAATAATTCACTATTAAATATTTTAAAATTAAGTACTATTCTGAGTGAAGTTTAGAAAGAACCAATGTGCATTTCTATAGAATATACTGCCTATCGGCTGAAGGGAGTTCTGACATTTTTTCCAAAAGGTTGGAGTTTTTATTTAACCTAAACTATACTAAATAATTTCAAATCTATGTTATACATTACTTTTTTAGATCTTTATTACTTAATTGATGAAACATAATGAGCTACTCTACAGGTAAAGACAGGACTTACAACTTTTCCCAGTTAGATATGATAATCTACCCACATAAAAAATATAGAACTTGAATTTTATAAAACTAAAATATCCGCCATAGCATCAGTTTTGATATAATGCCCTCCATGTAAACTGTTTTAAAAGCTTAAAAACTGAACAAAATATAAATTGATAAGTAAATGAAAATATATATTTGAAAAGTCTATGTTAGAGAAACCAGCCACACAGAATCTACAGGGCTATCTATAAAATTACCAGTGCTAAAAACTAAACAGTTGACTGCTCGTCTTATGTCTTATATCTTTTTTTGTTGTTGTTTTAAAATAATTTTTCTGTCACTAAAAATATTATCAATCCAATGAGATTTAAAATTCTTCAGAGGATAAATTTAACTAATAGCACATGGAGTAAAAATCTACCCAAAATGCACCTTTCCTGACCTTTCCAATGAGTGGTCACCACTCACAAGTAATGAGACAAAAGTCAAACAACGAATTAGTACAATTAAAAGTCATACTTTTAACATGTGTTGAGAGTTACAAATGTGCATACATATATACACACATTCAAAAATTAAAAGTTTTTCAAATGATTTTGATTTTTTTGTATTCATTTTCCTTTACATAAAGAAATCTTTGATAACCCTATATTGGAATATATGAATAGCAGCCTCTAGTTACATCTTGTATGAAGATGGAACAGTAGTAGCTATGTAAGCAGGCTAAGTTGCTTCAGTTGTGGTCTGACTCTGCGATCCTATGGATTATAGACTGCCAGGCGCCTCTGTCCAGGCAAGAATACTGGGGTAGGATGCCAGTCCCTCTAAGATTATATGTTAAAATTAAAATCCTATTTCTGGAAGAAAAATGATTTTGTCTCTATATACTGCCAGTGAAGAAACTGGGTTTAAAATTTTTTTTAACTCCACTTCATACTGGGAAAGTGTTTCTCAATTTTATAGAAAAAAAGGAGAACTCCAGGGTTTAGACCTGACTAGGGCTACTGTTCTCAATAACTGAGACAAATAACGTAGAGGAATATGCAAACCTGGCAGAGTGAAGGAAGTGAAGAAATAAAGAATGAGATGCCTGTGTGGACACTTAGGTGCCTGCATCCAGCAGCGAGCTGAAGAAGTGGGCCTGAGCTGGGCAAGAGAGGTCAGAGCTGGACAAGGGGGTGGGCAGTATCAGCTAGAATGCATATGTAAAAGTATACTGAGCCAGAGTTTACCAAGTTTAAAGGGGAGAGAAAGAGATTCTATGATGAAGTACAGAAAAGAAGGGCTGGAGAGGATGAGAAAATAAAAACAAAAAAGAACATGGAATCCCTAAGGTAAGGAGTTTTAACAAGGAAAGACTGATCAACAATTTGAAATACAGCAACAAGGTCCAGTACGACAAGTGCTGACAAGTGGACTGGATGTGGTATTATTGAGGTCACTGATGTTTCTGCCAGAGCAATTTCAGTAAAGTGGGGGTAAGCCAGCTTTAGACTTAGGAGTAAATGGACACATTGCCCTAAGTGCGTAGGACTATAAGCTTTCAAGGATCTACAAGAATGTCTGAGAGCTGAAAATTAAAATCAATTTTTAATTAACTACATATAAATTTAACATTATTAATTGTTAAGTGTTGTATTTAAACATTTCATTCCATTTAAAAACAATTTTTATGTTGGATTTTTTTACTTCACAAAAATTCCTAAGTAAGCATAATGATTGCCAAGAAATCATAATCCAGCACAAGTAAGCCACTTATTGCAAGATGACTTCAAAAGCCAAAGCATAAAAATCTTTCAAGATAATTAGCCCTGTTGAATCAGTGATGTGGATCCATTTTATAGATTCAAATGAGATAGGGTAAGTTAAGACCTCCAAGCAGAGCTTTTATGGCCTTGGTGACTAGAGCTTCAGGGGACTCTAAAACTTGGCTAGGGCTTCCCAGGTGACTCAGTGGTAAAAACAAATCTGCCTGCCAACACAGGGGACAGGGGTTCAATCCCTGATTTGGGAAGATCCCCTGGAGAAAGAAATGGCAACACTAGTATTTTTGCCTGGGAAATCCCATAGACAGAGGAGTCCGGAGGGCTACAGTCCATGGAGTTGCAAAAAGTCGGACACAACTTAGCAACTATAAACAACAACAAAGCTTGGCTAAGAAAGAAAGAGAACTTAAAGGAAAATATAGGATACAGGAAGAAGTTACAGGCTGAGGAGAAAGTTGCAGACTGATGATACAACACAAAGAAGGCATGGAAAAAAGTGCTGAAGGACATACAAGTGTATGGGATTAAAACCACTCATGTGCACAGGTTCTGATTAGCACAGAAGAAATGGCTAGGTACAGATTTAGATAAATTTACAGGTTTGCAGTGAAAATTAGGGCTTCCCTGGTGGCTCAGATGGTAAAGAACCCGCCTGCCAATACAGGAGACATGGAAGACATGGGTTCGATCCCTGGGTTGGGAAGATCCCCTGGAGGAGGGCATGGCAATCCACTCCAGAATTCTTGCCTGAAGAATCCCCATGGAGAGAAGAGCCTGGCGGGCTACAGTCCATGGGGTCACAAAGAGTCGACTGAACGACTAAGCACAGCACAGAAAAAATTAAGATAATTTGTGTTTGAGCCCTACAATTATTTTTTTTTTAAAGAAAGAGATAAGGTGGTTTGCTTAAAGTGCAGGGAATAAGACAGGGGAGGGGACTTAAGAAGAGAAGTAAAGATTGGAAACCTAGGTAAAGAATTAGCACGGTATTTTCAAGTATGTCCTTTTACGCAGTTCTTCAATCACTGCAAGCTTGTGAGGACATTCCATTTTTATAGTAAAGAAACCTAAACTCTAGTTATATAGACAAAATTGCCTATTTGAAGTCTTTTTCAACTATGTTAAAGATCTCACATTACCTAATTATGATCATAATCTTGCCAAATGTTTACTGGTGATGTTTTTGATCTTGCAGTATGTCAAAGAACCAAGACCTAGCCATCTCTCTCTCCCCAGAAGCACTGAACATCTATCTTGCAATCTCTAGTCCTGCTCAGGATTCAGGAAAAAAGCAGAGCCTAATTCCTAAAAGTGGAGAGAAAAAAGAATCTATAAAAGGAGTGAATCACTATGAAATACACCTGAAACTAATACAATATTATAAATCAACTATACTTCAATTAAAAACTGAAGGGAAGACTCTGTGCCACAAAACTGCAATGATTTCTGAGCATAGTTAGGTACCTACAAGATTTTAGAGTACTACAGTTTGCGTTCAAAAGCCCAATCTGGACAAATATTCCTGAGATAAACCTACATCAACAAAAGTGAGGCATCTCCCAACTGTGTGTTTAGGGATACTTAAGTATATAGATGGGCTTCCCTGGTGGCTCAGACGGTAAAGCATTTGTCTGCAATGCAGGAGACCAGGTTTGATCCCTGGGTTGGGAAGATCCCCTGGAGAAGGAAATGGCAACCCACTCCAGTGTTCTCACCTGGAGAATCCCAGGGACGGGGGAGCCTGGTGGGCTGCCGCCTATAGGGTCGCACAGAGTCGGACACGACTGAAGCAGCAGCAGCAAGTATATAGATAAAACAGGGAGTGGTCAGTAAAATTAAGATCATAATGACAATTCTGAAAAGCAAGAACAAGTAGTCACTAGGTTTTCCCCTTTAATTAGAAAAGGTCAGTGAAATGGATTTAAGATGTCCAAAGAGTAATGCCCCACTTCAGTTTTCAAGCCTTTGGCAATCAGCTTCAAACTCCAGAAGAGATTCTGAAATCCAGGAACTGGATTCTATATTTAGAAATCTCCTCTGAGCCCACAAGTGACACTATGTAAGAGAGAGGATCCCAAGCTCACTCTTTGTCTTGTTTAGCCTACCTGGAGGATCTCACATTACGTAGGCCACCCACGTGTGGTTGACATCTTCACCTGCAGTTTCTCTGACATACTACATGCTCGGAGGTCTCCTCTTGTTTTGGGTAACCTATTCCCTTCTTCCTTCCAACATTAATTCCCTCCTAGAGATTGTTTGTTTGGCTTGCTCTTCTTTCTCTAAACTTATCTCCCTCTGATTGATGCATTCTTCTGGACTAAACCATCTAAGTTAACGGCCTTCAAATCCATACTTACAGCCCTCACCTCTAGCCCATGATTCAGCTCCACAGATGCAGTCTGGAAGAGCCTGGGGAGGGTGGTGAACAACTGATAGGTTTTCCTCCTGTCTACCATGTTGCCATTTTTTGGCTCCCATGCTAAAAATTCTATAATCACTCCATACTATTTTATACAGACTATTACATAAAAAAAAATTGGTCATGGTATCCTTTTAATTGAGAGCTGGAAGATTTAGTGTGATTATGCTCCCCAGCGTGTCTGCCTGCTTGTATTGGATCAGTCCAAAAAAACTGAGTTAGGGCATGTAATTCCTCCTCAGGCATTGTTGTAATTTATTCTATTAGAATTACATTCCACACAAACAAAGTTACATAGCTTCTGCCATATCAAATACTGACTTAGAAGTAAAGGAGAAAGGAATACTGGGTAGTTGAAGTAATGAGGCCATGTAAATCCAAACCTCTTAGTGTATCCTCACAGAAACCAATACAGAACAGCAAAAAGAACAAATAAAACTCAGGTCTTTAACAAATCCCAACTTGTAATTACATGTAAAAAGAAGAAAATCAGAATCTCAGTGTGCATTCTCCCATGTTCTAGATCTAAGCTTTATTGAACAGCAAGGGGAATTTAGGAAAAACTGAATAGAACAGAGAAGAGCTAGGATCAGGTCAAAAACTGATTTAAAGCTACCACCACAAAGAGAAAGCCCATCCTATGAGTGAAAATACTGAAAAGCTTAGCATAGAATAGAGTACAGATTTTAAAGTGCACAGGACAGAAGGTGGTATTTTAGCAAGTTAATAGTTTAAAGGGAAAAGAAGACTAAAAGGAAAGAAAGCTACCAGTCCTAAAGCATCAATCCTGTACACAGACATGTAGAAACATATAGTCTTACTCTATTGTCAAAAAAACAATTTTTTAATTGATGTCATAAACTCAAACAATTCACCTGAGAAAATATCACCTCAAAAAATTAAATAGCAAAGTGTAAGAAAACTGTAATATAACATTCTAAATGGAATTAGTATCTCCAAACAAGCATTTGGAGACACAAAGAAAAACTTGACCTAGATCAGTATAACACAATAAGAATGATATTTGATTTTTACCTGCAGTTCCTGGCACAGAGCTCCTAAAACCCCTGGAAATTCCCAAACAAAGGAAGAAGTGAAGTTGCTCTGTCGTGTACAACTCTGCGATCCCATTGACTGTAGCCTTCCAGGCTCCTCCGAGCATGGCATTTTCCAGGTAAAAGTACTGGAATGGGCTGCCATTTCCTTCTCCAGCAGATCTTCCTGACCCAGGGATCAAACCCAGGTCTTCCACATTGCGGGCAGATGCTTTAACCTCTGAGCCACCAGGGAAGCCCGAATAAAGGAATGTATTTGTTTATAAGGACTCCCTCTGGAGCACACCTGAGGTTATGCTAATAAGGTGACTTAAGATGGAGTCCTTACATAGTCTCATGTGACTAAAGGGATGGAATTTTCAGCCCGATCCACTGAATACCCAGAGAAGAGGAAGGGCTGGAAATAAAGTTCTATAAACCTATTGAACAAGATTTGATGAGCTTACTGTTGAAAGTATTGGCAAGGATGGGAACCACAGTGCATCACTGGTGGAAATGCAAATTGGTGTAGCCACTATGGAAAACAGTAGAGAGGTTCCTCAAAAATTTTAAAATAGAATACCATACGATCGAACAATTTCAGTGCTGGATTTTTATCTGAAGGAAACCAAAACATTAACATGAAAAGATATATGTATCCCCATGTTCCTCACAGCGTTATTTACAATAGTCAAAATATGGAAGCAACCAAAGTGTCCATCAACAGATGAAAGGATAAAGAAACTGTGGCATATGAATACAATGGAATATTATTCAGCCATAAGAGAAGAATGAAACTGTGCCAACTGCAACAATATAGATAAACAAAAACCAAACAAGCTTACAGAAACAGAAAACAGAGATTAGTGGTTGCCAGAGTCAGCAGATATGAGAACTGAATGAACTGTTCTGTTTTTTCTTTTCTTTAAATGTAAATAAAATAAAGGGAATAAAAGCATTACAAAACTTATAAGACCAAAGGCAACCACTAAAACAAAGCAAAAAAACTTACTTAAATATAATTTTTTAAATAAAAGAGCAAAAAATCAAAATACAACACAAAATATATCACATACAGGAACAATAAACACAACATAAAGCAGAATAATCATAACAAAATACAACAGACTTGCTACCAAGTGTATTTTTCTCAAGAAATATGAATAAGTTAAAGCTTCCCTGGTGGATCAGTTGGTAAAGAATGTGCCTGCAATGCAGGAAACCCATTTGATTCCTGGGTGGGGAAAATCTCCTGGAGAAAGAAATTGCAACCCACTCCAGTATTCTTGCCTGGAAAATACCATGGACAGAGGAGCCTGGCAGGCTAGAGTCTATGGGGTCACAAAGAGTTGGACATAAGTAAGCAACAAACTGACTGTGAGCTCACTGTGGCTCAGATCATGAACTCCTTATTGCCAAATTCAGACTTAAATTAAAGATAGAAGGGAAAACCACTAGACCATTCAGGTATGACCTAAATCAAATCCCTTATGATTATACAGTGGAAGTGAGAAATAGATTTAAGGGTCTAGATCTGATAGATAGAGTGCCTGATGAACTATGGAATGAGGTTCGTGACACTGTACAGGAGACAGGGATGAAGACCATTCCCATAGAAAAGAAATGCAAAAAAGCAAAATGGCTGTCTGGGAGGCCTTACAAATAGCTGTGAAAAGAAGAGAAATGAAAAGTAAAGGAGAAAAGGAAAGATATAAGCATCTGAATGCAGAGTTCCAAAGAATAGTAAGAAGAGATAAGAAAGCCTTCCTCAGTGATCAGTGCAAAGAGACAGAGGAAAACAATAGAATGGGAACGACTAGAGATCTCCTTAAGAAAATTAGAGATATCAAGGGAACGTTTTATGCAAAGATGGGCTCGATAAAGGACAGAAATGGTATGGACCTAACAGAAGCAGAAGATATTAAGAAGAAGTGGCAAGAATACACAGAAGAACTGTACAAAAAAGATCTCACGACCAAGATAATCACGATGGTGTGATCACTCACCTAGAGCCAGACATCCTGGAATGTGAATTCAAGTGGGCCTTAGAAAGCATCACTACGAACAAAGCTCGTGGAGGTGATGGAATTCCAGTTGAGCTATTCCAAATCCTGAAAGATGATGCTGTGAAAGTGCTGCACTCAATATGCCAGCAAATTTGGACAACTCAGCAGTGGGCACAGGACTGGAAAAGGTCAGTTTTCATTCCAATCCCAAAGAAAGGCAATGCCAAAGAATCTTCAAACTACCACGCATTTGCACTCATCACATATGCTAGTGAAGTAATGCTCAAAATTCTCCAAGCCAGGCTTCAGCAATACATGAACCATGAACTTCCATATATTCAAGCTGGTCTTAGAAAAGGCAGAGGAACCAGAGATCAAATTGCCAACATCTGCTGGATCATCGAAAAAGCAAGAGAGTTCCAGAAAAACATCTATTTCTGCTTGATTGACAATGCCAAAGTCTTTGACTGTGTGGATCACAATAAACTGTGGAATATTCTGAAAGAGATGGGAGTACCCAACCATCTGACCTGCCTCTTGAGAAATTTGTATGCAGGTCAGGAAGCAAGAGTTAGAACTGGACATGGAACAACAGACTGGTTCCAAATAGGAAAAGGAGTACGTCAAGGCTGTATATTGTCACCCTGTTTATTTAACTTCTATGCAGAGTACATCATGAGAAACGCTGGACTGGAAGAAACACAAGCTGGAATCAAGATTGCCGGGAGAAATATCAATAACCTCAGATATGCAGATGACACCACCCTTATGGCAGAAAGTGAAGAGGAACTCAAAAGCCTCTTGATGAAAGTGAAAGTGGAGAGTGAAAAAGTTGGCTTAAAGCTCAACATTCAGAAAATGAAGATCATGGCATCCGGTGCCATCACTTCATGAGAAATAGATGGGGAAACAGTGGAAACAGTGTCAGACTTTTTTTTTTTGGGCTCCAAAATCACTGTAGATGGTGACTGCAGCCATGAAATTAAAAGACGCTTACTCCTTGGAAGGAACGTTATGATCAACCTAGATAGCATGTTCAAGAGCAGAGACATTACTTTGCCAACAAAAGTCCGTCTAGTCAAGGCTATGGTTTTTCCAGTGGTCATGTGTGGATGCAAGAGTTGGACTATGAAGAAAGCTGAGTGCTGAAGAATTGATGCTTTTGAACTGTGGTGTTGGAGAAGACTCTTGAGAGTCCCTTGGACCACAAGGAGATCCAACCAGTCCATTCTGAAGGAGATCAGCCCTGGGATTTCTTTGGAAGGAATGATGCTAAAGCTGAAACTCCAGTACTTTGGCCACCTCTTGCGAAGAGCTGACTCATTGGAAAAGACTCTGATACTGGGAGGGATTGGGGGCAGGAGGAGAAGGGGACGACAGAGGATGAGATGGCTGGATGGCATCACCAACTCGATGGACGTGAGTTTAAGTGAACTCCGGGAGTTGGTGATGGACAGGGAGGCCTGGCGTGCTGCAACACACGGGGTCGCAAAGAGTCGGACACGACTGAGCAACTGAACTGAACTCAACTGAAGCAACAAACTAAACTTGCATATTATAATAAAAAGATTTTTTATTTAGTTCACTGAGCAAAACCCAAATATATGCTCTATACGAGAGCCATACCAAAAACAACATGGATCAAAAAAGCTAAAAGTACAGAAAAAGGTATCTGGAAGATGGAAACAATATGAAAGCAGGAGCAATGATATCAATAAGTGATAAACTGTAATTAAAACTAAAAGCAATTAACTGTGTCAAAGTTAGACTCTCTTTTATGTTAAAAGTTTCAGTTCACTAAATGTATATTATAAATATCTATGCACCAAATAATACAGCATATGTCCTTATGAAGTCAAATCTAAAATAGATTCAGGGAGACATAGATAGAGGCCCACTGATAATAGGATTTTTAAATATTCCACTCTTGGTACAAAACAGATTACGTGAACTAGGAGTAAGAAAGGATACTGATGATCCAAATAACATAATTACTTAGCAGAGCTTATGGTTATAAGGTGGCACTAGTGGTAAAGAACCTGCTTGCCAACGCAGGAGATATAAGAGACCTGCTATCAATCCCTGGGTCAGGAAGATCCGCTGGAGGAGGGCATGGCAACCCACTCCAGTATTCTTGCCCAGAAAATCCCATGGACAGAGGAGCCTGGTGGGCCACAGTCATTAAGATCACAAAGTTGGACACAACTGAAGCAACTTGGCATGCACATATGCATAGTTATATATTTAAATTTACAAAGTGAAAGCAGAAATTAAACCTTCTCAACTGCATATGTAACATCCAAAAAATTGACCTTTTATTAGGTTCCCCCCCTTAAAACAGAATGACTAAAATATAGTATTCTCTGATCACAATGCAATAAAACTAGAAATTATTCACAAATTTTCAAAAATTAAAAAGTATTCTCATATGGGAATTAAATAACTTCCTTCTAAATAACTCTTGGAAGAAACATGAAACACAAATAGAAGTTACATATTTTTTAACAATAATGAAAATATACGTATCAGAATTCATGGGTTACAAATGAAATAAAAACTAGAAGAAAATTCATATTATTAAACACTTTATTAACATGATGAAAGAATAAAAATAAGTAAATTCTCAGTTCAAACCATGGAAAAGAACAAAGTAAGCCCAAAGAAAGTACCAAGAAGGAAATAAAGGCAATAATTAATGAGGTACTGAATAGAAAAACAATAGTTCTCATTAACAAATCAAAATTTTGTATGCTTAAGAAAAAAATAACAAAATAAACATACCATTAGATAAGTTAAAGTAGAAATCACAAATATACAAAATCAAAAATAATAGAGAAATATCACTGAATCAGAAGAAATGAAAAAGTCATGACACTATAGACATTTATATAAATAAATGTGAAAACCCATAAGCAGAGGATAATTTCCTAAACTGATCACATTAGAGACAGGAAGTTTAAAGAGAAAAATTCCCATAGAATAAATAGAGTTATCAGGAAGTACTCCACAAAAAGACCCATGCCCAGATGGTTTCACAAAGAAAGTCTATCAAAGCTGCAAAAACCAAATATCCTCTATATTGCAAAAACTGTTCAGAAGCTTAAAAAATGTAGAAAAACTTAAATCCCTACATAAACCCTGTGTGGTGTGGGTCCAGAATTAGGGGTATGATTAGAGATATGCATATGATTAGCAACACATATAGGCCAAAATCACCTCTGAATATTGATATAAAAGTTCTAAATAAAGTACTACCAGACAAAATCCAACAAAATATCTTGTTCTATGTGTAAGAAAATGATATACAAAGAATAGGAGAGATGTGGTCTAAGAATGCAAGGCTGATTTGATCCATTAATAAAACACATCACACAAATAGCTCAAAAAAGAAAAATCATGATCATCTCCATAGATGCTGAAAAAGCCTTTAACAAATCTTAAGACCCATTCCTGATTCTAAAAAAAACACTCAACAAAACAAGCATCAATGAATACTTTCTTAGCATGATAAATATACACTTTGTTTTAAAGTCAGCATCCTTCTTTAAACAGGGAAACAGAGGTATTTTCACTAAACACATGAATTAAGACATTCTCTTTAACACTTGTCTTCCCTGATAGCTCAGTTGGTAAAGAATCCGCCTGCAATGCAGGAGACCCAGATTCAATTCCTGGGTTGGGAAGATCCTCTGGAGAAGGGATAGGCTACCCACTCCAGTATTCTTGGGCTTCCTTTGTGGCTCAGCTGGTAAAGAATCCACCTGCAATGTGGGAGACCTGGGTTCGATTCCTGGTTGGGAAGATATCCTGGAGAAGGGAATGGCTACCCACTCCAGTATTTCAGCTTGGAGAATTCCATGGACTATATAGTCCATGGGGTCACAGAGAGTCAGAAACAACTGAGTAACTTTCACTTTCACTTCAGTTCAGTCGCTCAGTCCTGTCTGACTCGTTGTGACCCCATGAACCACAGCACGCCAGACCTCCCTGTCCATCACCAACTCCTGGAGTTTACTCAAACTCACGTCCATTCTGTTGGTGATGCCATCCAACCATCTCATTTTCTGTCGTCCTCTTCTCCTCCTGCCCTCAATCCCTCCCAGCATCAGAGTCTTTTCCAATGAGTCAGTTTTTCGCATCAGGTGGCAAAGTATTGGAGTTTCAGCTTCAGCATCAGTCCTTCCAATGAATATTCAGGACCTGATTTCCATTAGGATGGACTGGCTGGATCTCCTTGCAGTCCAAGGGACTCTCAACAGTCTTCTCCAACACCACAGATCAAAAGCATCAATTCTTCAGCGCTCAGCTTTCTTTACAGTCCAACTCTCACATCCATACATGACTACTGGAAAAACCATAACTTTGACTTGATGGACCTTTGTCAGCAAAATAATGTCTCTGCTTTTTAATAACTGTCTAGGTTGGTCATAACTTTTCTTCCAAGGAGCAAAGGTCTTTCAGTTTCATGGCTGCAGTCACCATCTGCAGTGATTTTGGAGCCCCCAAAAATAAAGTCTGACACTGTTTCCACTGTTTCCCCATCTATTTGCCATGAAGTGGTGGGACCAGATGCCATAATCTTTGTTTTCTGAATGCTGAGTCTTAAGTCAACTTTTTCACTCTCCTCTTTCTCTATCATCAAGGGGCTCTTTAGTCCTTCACTTTCTGCCATAAGGGTGGTGTCATCTGCATATCTGAGGTTATTCATATTTCTCCTGGCAATCTTGATTCCAGCATGTGCTTCATCCATCCAAACGCTTCATCATGAGCATTTCTCATGATGCACTCTGCACATAAGTTAAATAGGCACAGTGACAATACACAGCCTTGACGAACTCCTTTTCCTATTTGGAACCAGTCTGTTGTTCCATGTCCAGTTCTAACTGTTGCTTCCTGACCTGCATACAGATTTCTCAAGAGGCAGGTCAGGTGGTCTGGTATTCCCATTTCTTTAAGAATTTTCCACAGTTTGTTGTGATCCACACAGTCAAAGGCTTTGGCATAGTCAATAAAGCAGAAATAGATGTTTTTCTGGAGCTCTCTTGTTATTCGATGATCCAACAAATGTTGGCAATTTGATCTCTGGTTCCTCTGCTTTTCTAAAACCAGCTTGAATATATGGAAGTTCATGGTTCACTTATTGCTGAAGCCTGGCTTGGAGAATTTTGAGCATTACTTTACTAACATGTGAGAGGAGTGCAAATGTGTGGTAGTTTGAAGATTCTTTGGCATTGCCTTTCTTTGGGATTGGAATGAAAACGGACCTTTTCCAGTCCTGTGGCCACGCTGAGTTGTCCAAATTTGCTGGCATATTGAGTGCAGCACTTTCACAGCATGATCTTTTAGGATTTGAAGTAGCACAACTGGAATTCCATCACCTCCACTAGCTTTGTTTGTAGTGAGGCTTCCTAAGGCCCACTTGACTTCACATTCCAGGATGTCTGGCTCTAGGTGAGTGATCACACCATTGTGACTATCTGGGTCATGAAGATATTTTTTGTATAATTCTTCTGTGTATTCTTGCCACCTCTTCTTAGTATCTTCTGCTTCTGTTAGGTCTGTACCATTTCTGTCCTTTATTGTGCCCATCTTTGCATGAATTGTTCCTTTGGTATCTCTAATTTTCTTGAAGAGATCTCTAGTCTTTCCCATTCTATTGTTTTCCTCTATTTCTTTGCACTGATCAGTGAGGAAGGCTTTCTTATCTCTCCTTGCTATTCTTTGGAACTCTGCATTCAAATGGGTATATCTTTCCTTTTCTCCTTTGCCTTTCACTTCTCTTCTTTTCAGAGCTATTTGTAAGGCCGCCTCAGACAACCATTTTGCCTTTTTGTATTTCTTTTTCTTGGGGATGGTCTTGATCCCTGCCTCCTATACAATGTCAAGAACCTCTGCCTATAGTTCTTCAGGCACTCTATCAGATCTACTCCCTTGAATCTATTTGTCACTTCCACTGTGTAATCATAAGGGATTTGATTTAGGTCCTACCTGAATGGTCTAGTGGTTTCCCCTATTTTCTTCAATTTATGTCTGAATTTCACTTCACTATAACACTATTTAACACTGTAATAGAGGTATCTGTCAAGGCAATCAGAGAAATCAATTAGGGGCATCAGAACCTGAAGATGTAAAACTATATTTATAGATGTTATGATTATGAACTTGGAAACCCCTAAAGAATCAATGATCCTTAGATGGTAGAGAAACAGGCACTCTCAAACACTATTGCTTGGAATGGAAACTGGAATATTCCTCATGGGTAGGAATATACAACGAATATATATATATATATAACAAAACAGAAGATATATATTTATATCATTACCTTTTAATTTAGCAATCCCACTTCTGGGAATATATTCTGAAGCTAATTCTCTAGTGATGTGAACATATGCACATACAAGGTTATTATTCATTGTGGCACTGTTATTTATAAAATACTTGAAACAAGTTAAATATCCATATATAGGAGAATAACTGAATAAACTATAGTATATGTACATAAAGGAGTTATTATGCAGAATGAAAAAGATCTTTATGAATTGATACAAAGTGATTTCCAAACTACTTTCCTAGAATTCTAGAATAGCAAGTAAGTAAAAATTTCGTAAATAATAAAAAACAGGAGTTATAAATCTGGAAAAGGAGAAAAAGTAGAATGAACCCTGTGTGGTGTGGGATCAGAACTGGGGCTACGATTAGAGATACATATATACATATTCATACATAGATACACATGTATACACACATACATACACTCATCCACAAACATACATACATTCACGTTGTTTTTTTAATATAAATTTTAGCCGTAAGATTTATATAATTAGACCTAAGCAAATAAGATTTCACAACTTTTGAAATCTAAATTTAAAAAGGTACTAGCTAGTCAATCTATGGCATAGGAAGATATTACTTTAGGAAGAACAGTCAGGAAAAAAGACTTAAATAGAAAGATCAAGCAAATCTTGAAATAATGAAGAATTCATTCATCCATGTCACTAGATCATAAAAACAGGAAAATATAATATTAATCCCAGTAGAAAATATTATCATGTTTCCAGCTCAGATTATTTTTATATTAGCAAAATAAACATATCCTTAATAAAAGGTATAAAGACACAAATGGTACTTGGTATTTTACAGTGAAACATATCAAAAACAACTGTACCTTACAGTAAAATCATAGGAACAAGAGGCCAGCACAGAAGCATGAAATGGTGAAAACTACAAAAGAAAACAAAAAAGTCCTTTTTGAGGTTAACTGTAATTATAACATGGTACTTCATAAGATCATTCCCATGAACATTATTACAATGTCTAGACAGGACTGTCAGAAGTACAGACACTACTATATGTCAAATAGATAACTAATAAGGACCTACTATATAACACAGATAACTCTACTCAATACTCTGTAATACTGTATATGGGAAAAGAATCTAAAAAAAGAATGGACATATGTATATGTATAACTGATTCACTTTGCTGTACATGTGAAACTAACACAACATTGTAACTCAACTATACTCCAATAAAAAATTTTTAAGTATGCTTTTCCAAACCGTATTATGCTTTAATTTGAGGCAAAAATCCTTTAGTCTTTTAAGTATCCACCTACAGGAAAAATGGTTGTTTTTACATTCTTCAAAGAAAGTCATTTCTCAAGCTTTTTAAATCTTATTTAGAATTAAATATTTCCTAAATGTTGCTATTTTGGAAAAATTAAGCACAATTTCATATTGGCTATCCAAAATTAACTTCTACGAATCTAAAGGACATAAGTGTATGACGATTCACACATATAATTATATAATTTACCAATCTTGTAAATATATTTTATGACTGCTATTAGGTACAAGCATCAAACATTTAAATGTTAAAAGTTTTAAAATAATTTTTATGCTATTTGTATATCACATCTAATGAAAATGATATCAAGGTCAAAAATTACAAATTTTAAAGACAGGTAATATACAAGTATTAATATACATCTTTTAACTGGCTGCCCACTGTAATTTTATTTCCTCAGCATTTTTCTTACCAGTAGTTTAAATGTTTATAGACACATATATACTTACATTTGAATTTCTTCACAGTTTGCAAAACACTTTCACTATTTCACCCTATTTCATTCTCAGAATTATGAAGTATATACAGAAAACATTTTTTAACTACCAAAACTTGTATGCCATTCAAAAAAAATCTGGGCACTGGGTCTCATATTTTGAGTTATAACCTGAAAAATTTTAAATATTAACTGCAATTTAGAATTTTAAAAATAGGAATAACATAACTATCTTAATTAAAAGATCAAAAAGGTACTTATCTATAATGTAAAAAATCAAAAATTAAATTGGGAGATGTCCCTTAATAAGATGTTTTCCACAGTGACTTAGCAAAATTTACCTAAATAAAAGCTGGGAAGGACTTCCCTGGTGGTTCAGTGGTTAAGAATACACTTGCCAATGCAGGAAACACATGTTTGATCCCTGGTCCAGGAGGCTACCCACATGCAATGAAGCCCATGCACCACAAGTACTGAGCCGGCGCTCTAGAGCCTGCTGGTCCATAAGAAGAGAAGCCAGCACAGTGAGACGTCCCCGCCTGCCGTAACCAGAGAATGCCCCGTGGAGTAACAAGGACCCAACAAGCCAAAAAAAAAAAAAAAAAGCTGGAAAACTAACGTTAGTCACTTTACAACCTGACAAATTCAGGAGAAGCAGAAGAAAAAAGTTATCTCTACTATTTACAAAGTGGAAATTTTTCTATTATAACTTTTGTGAACATTCATATATATAATCATGTTAGGGAAAAGAAAGAATTAACCACCTCTCTGTACAAGTTTCAACAAAATAAACTTTTCCACTGAATGAAAAATTATAAAGACTATAATACTAAAACTAAATTACAATAAAGTTTTAACAGAAATAGTAGCATGGGGATGACAGAATGAGAAGAACATTTTTATTCACTCCTGAGTACCACCTGACTATATTGTTATAAGTCACTCAATAATCATTCCAGTGTTTTACCTAATTTTAGCTTTCAATGTTTACTACCATTCACTGGGTAACAAAACGCAAAAAAAAAAAAAGAATCAATAACCCCATCCCTTAAACACCTTTTAAATGTACTTCATTGACAGTATCTATCTTTTTGTTCTGTGTAGAAAAAGAAAGGATAAAAACTTACTTTCACTCTCCTAATAGCATAGGTGTGACCGAGAAGTTCAAACACAGGTTGTTGTACATTCCTCAAGTCCCAGCCTCTCAAACTACAATCAACCGCCCCTGTCACCACCAAATTCTGAAAACAATAAAGCAAGGTTAAGTGCGACTCTTTACAATTATGCAGTAGCCAAGCTTTCCTACTGGAAATATTTCCTATTTTCTGGTACTTATTTAATCTGAACCCAGGAGTCATTCTTGAAAAGTTACATAACATTATAGAAAGGAGTTAAAATATACATCAAAAGCAAAACTTAGTATGACTTGAAAGAAAAGGAACTCAATATGCCTTAGGTATATAAAGGAACACAGTGCACAAGAGAAAAAGGCATAGTCTCACATTGTAGCTTCTCCCGTCTACTTTTAGGGATACTAATAAGGACACAAGTTATTAAAAAGTACACCTGGCAAAAGAGCCCACCTGTCTCTTCAGCATCCTCTGAGGTTTCTACCAGGCGTTAAAAGGCAAGAGACTGCTAATTCACAAATATTTGAAAGGGCAAAGGTATAGATTACATGTTGTTTTCCTAATCAATCATTGCTCCTAACTCTCATGGACCATGTCTTAATGTAATAGCTAACTCTATCTGAGAATTTATGCAAATAGTGGGTAGTCTCCTATCTAGAACCCTAGGTGAACCCAGAGTTCACGGCTGAATAAGCCAAGAGCTGGGTCCACACTCAGCCCTACTTCACATGAACCAGGGCAGTAATCCATTGTCCGACATTTTGGACTTCAATATAAGCTCATTTTTAAAAAGCTTCAGAGATTGTTTTTAAAACATTTTTTAGAGTATTCTCAAGTGTATATCCGGAGAAGGCAATGGCAACCCACTCCAGTACTCTTGCCTGGAAAATCCCATGGACGGAGGACCTGGAAGGCTGCAGTCCATGGGGTCGCTAAGAGTCGGACACGACTGGGCGACTTTACTTTTACTTTTCACTTTCATGCATTTGGAGAAGGAAATGGCAACCCACTCCAGTGTTCTTGCCTGGAGAATCGTGGGGACGGGGGAGCCTGGTGGGAGGCCATCTATGGGGTCACACAGAGTTGGACACGACTGAAGCAACTTAGCAGCAGCAGCAGCAAGTACATATCAGCATCTTTTTTAGAATTCCCGAAAGTATAACATATAGTCCACAATTTTATTTTCTTATTCAGAAAAATCATGGGTGAGATTTGAAATGTAGTCATCGGCACTGAAAATTTTATTAAAATCAAGTATTATTTGAATATGTTCTATATCTTCTTTTAATTTATTTTATTTCTTTCTAATTTAAAAACTCAGCCAATACAATGTTCCCTTAATTTTCATTGACTAAAATTGGGGAAAAAAACAAAGTATATGTTATGCTTAACTGTCACAGTCAACAGACCACTTCAGGTAGATAATATATTTAAATGGCATATCAAAACATGTTTAATCCATTTCTATTTCTAATTCATATGCCCGTATGGTTAGCTGAAAGTTGCAAAAGGTTGCAAATGGACACTGCTATCTTCCAGAAACATGAAGCTTGGTTAGGCTTTTAAGAGAAAATGAAATAGAAAATTCCTAAAACCAATGGACTGTCAAAGTAAAAATCAAGTTACAAATAGTTCAGCAGCCTCACTAGCAAAGTGCACAAGAAATGAAGGCAAAAGATGATACAAATTGGCAGGGTTAAGAGCAATAAAGTAAAAAATTATATATATTATAAAGCAGTTCCCCAAACAAACAAGTAAGGCTGCACTATTGAACTTTTGAGAATTTCTGTTTCTTATTCAGCCTGTTTTATGTGCACTTAAATCCAATTAATGCTAATGCAGGTCACTCACAATCATCAATTAGAAATGAAAGGGACTGAATCTAACTTAATGGCCCGTAAACACTATCCAAGTCCACATAAACAAAGATAAAATCTAGAACATTTCAACGTTAGGAAGGGCTCGGTAGCTAAGGATAGAACCAGATAGGGTACCTCATTGTATTTACACCAGTCACAGCTCAAAATTTCTGCCTGATGTGCTGGAACCACAATTCTGACTCCTGTTGTCTTCACGTCCCAAATTCTCAAAGTCTGATCGCCTGGTGAAAGAGGAAGACTTGATCACTCTTTATCACACCACTTGGATGCTTGGTACCCATGATGACAAGTCGGGGAAAACACACCACTTCCATTATCAGGACATTGCCATCTGTATGTCATATACACTAGATACATTGTTTTATACTGTAATAATATATAAGAACTACTAAAAGTGACAACTACAAAAAATAAGGCACCATATTAAGTTTTTAGATCTACTCAAAGCAGGAAAACCTGAATCTCACACTGACACAAGCAGAACAGTGACTAAGCACACACCCAATGCATTTTTCTTCAGGAAAGGAAAAGGCTCTGAAAATCCTCGTTTCTCCTAAGTGAAGTTAGCACCCTATACCAGTATATTCTACAGGAAGCAAAATGGTAACAGTTTTACTGTAAAATGTGTGCAAAGTCCAAGTCAGAATGGATAATTTCAAATCTTAGCTTTTACATTTATTACATTTTAAAGGGCCATCCAGAGGTATGGATTTCACCTTGAAAGAAACAAGCAGAGAAAATGTAAGGATTATATGCTGAATTACTACAAAAATAATTTATACCACTTAGCTGCACAGAGTCAACCCTGATTAACTGTTTTAGATGCTGTTTGCCTTCAATTTTGTAAAATATGAGGAAACAAGAAAATGACCAGATGAAAAATTCTGAATATATATATATCTCCATCAAAAGTAAATTACAAACAATAACTGATCCTCTGAGAAAGCCAGTTCAGGTTAATGTAAAAAAAAAAATGCTGTGATGGTCTTGATTCCATTTAGTAGTTGTGTGACCCTGCACAAGCTGTATAATATCTCTGAGACTAGTTCCTCAGAATGCCTGGACGGAGGATGGTACAAAAACATTTAGTGTAATAAAGTTTCTGTAAAGCGTTAGCATGGTCTCTAGCATATAGCAGATATGCTAATAAGTGGCAGCACAAGCTGGAATCAAGACTGCTGGGAGAAATATCAATAAGCTCAAATATGCAGATGACACCACCCTTATGGCAGAAAGTGAAGAGAAACTAAAAAGCCTCTTGATGAAGGTGAAAGAGGAGAGTGAAAAAGTTGGCTTAAAGCTCAACATTCAGAAAATGAAGATCATGGCATCCGGTCCCACCACTTCATGGGAAATAGATGGGGAAACAGTGGAAACAGTGTCAGACTTTATTTTTGGGGGCTCCAAAATCACTGCAGATGGTGACTGCAGCCATGAAATTAAAAGACGCTTACTCCTTGGAAGGAAAGTTATGACCAACCTAGATAGCATATTCAAAAGCAGAGACATTACTTTGCCAACAAAGGTCCGTCTAGTCAAGGCTATGGTTTTTCCAGTGGTCATGTATGGATGTGAGAGTTGGACTGTGAAGAAAGCTGAGCGCCGAAGAACTGATGCTTTTGAACTGTGGTGTTGGAGAAGACTCTTGAGAGTCCCTTGGACTGCAAAGAGATCCAACCAGTCCATTCTAAAGGAGATCAGGCCTGGGTGTTCCTTGGAAGGAATGATGCTAAAGCTGAAACTCCAATACTTTGTCCACCTCATGTGAAGAGTTGACTCATTGGAAAAGACTCTGATGCTGGGAGGGATTGGGGTCAGGAGGAGAAGGCGACGACAGAGGATGAGATGGCTGGATGGCATCACTGACTCGACAGACGTGAGTCTGAGGGAACTCCGGGAGTTGGTGATGGACAGGGAGGCCTGGCGCGCTGCGATTCATGGGGCCGCTAAGAGTCGGACACGACTGAGTGACTGAACTGAACTGAAAAACATTAACTTTTAAACATTTCCTTTAGTTACCTACATTTAATTTCCTATCATCCCAATTCTAAATTATTTGTCATTTAGCTAAGTCCAATAATTTCAGACAATTTTTTTCTGATTTCTTTGTCAGTTAAGAAAGATAAGAATTATACTGCTTGTGGTAATGAAATGTAGAGTTTAAGAATAGGGGCTTTGGAGCTTCAGAGCTTAGCTCTAGTCCAACTCAATCATTTAGTAGTTGTTGACGTTCAGTCAAGTTACTTAATGTCTTGAATTGTCATTTTCCTTACCTACGATAAAATATCTGCCTCATACGGACCCACAGATACAGGGAACAAATCAGTGGTCACCAGCTCAGTGAGAGAAGGACAGGAGGAAAATACAGGGGTAGGAGATTAAGAAGTACAAACTATCACATATAAAATAAGATACAAACATATATTGTACAACAAAGGGAATATAGCTAATATTTTATAATAACTATAAATGGTGTATAACCTTTAAAAATTGTGAATCACTATTTTGTATAACTGCAACTTAACGTAACTTTGTAAACCAACTATACTTCGGAAGACACAAAAACATATCTGCCTTACAAAGCTGCCCCTGGCACAGCTAGACTGGCCAAAAGGAGATATTTGGGATTTCTCTGAACTGTAATTGAAAAAATAATGCTAGTCCCCCTCACACAGGAGAATTTACAGGTTACAAAACTGAGGAATTGTTGGTGGCCACGTGTTTCACTTTATGGAGAAAGTTGACCTGCACAGTCAAGTCAGCCAGCAGACAAAAGTCCAGATTAGAGACAGAGAATGTGTCCTGAGGTTGTTTAAGCATCCCTTCCCCTTCTGGGGTTGCTTTTCAATAAATTCTACAAAGACCTACAGTTGCTCAAGTTCTACTGTTACCACCTGTAGGCAGAGGTGATTCCTTATCATCATGGCAGCAGTGAATGGAATTCACCTGAAGCTTCAGACTCTCAAAACCTGCTGCTGCTGCTGCTGCTAAGTCGCTTCAATGGTGTCCGACTCTGTGCAACCCCACAGACAGCAGCCCACCAGGCTCCCCGTCCCTGGGATTCTCCAGGCAAGAACACTGGAGTGGGTTGCCATTTCCTTCTCCAATGCATGAAAGTGGAAAGTGAAAGTGAAGTCGCTTCGGTCGTGTCCGACTCTTAGCGACCCCATGGACTGCAGCCTACCAGGCTCCTCCGTCCATGGGATTTTTCAGGCAAGAGTACTGGAGTGGGGTGCCATTTCCTTCTCCATCTCAAAGCCTAGCTCCAGAGAAAAAGATTAAATTCATCACAGGGCTTCCAGTTAAAACACAGGAAATGTTTAAATGATGTACACTAGATTTCATAAATTTATGTTATATCAAGTCTGACATAACATATAACATGGGTCATGGTGGAGAGTTCTGACAAAATGTGGTCCACTGGAGAAGGGAATGGCAAACCACTTCAGTATTCCTGCCTTGAGAACCCCATGAACAGTATGAAAAGGCAAAAAGATAGGACAGTGAAAGATGAACTCCCCAGGTCAGTAGGTGCCCAATATGCTGGATATCAGTGGAGAAATAACTCCAGAAAGAATGAAGAGACACAGCCAAAGTAAAAACACCACCCAGTTGTGGATGTGACTGGTGATGCAAGCAAGGTCTGATGCTATAAAGAGCAATACTGCAAAGGAACCTGGAATGTTAGGTCCATGAATCAAGGCAAATTGGAAGTGATCAAACAGGAGATGGCAAGAGTGAACATTGACATTCTAGGAATCAGCAAACTAAAATGGACTGGAATGGGTGAATTTAACTCAGATAACCATTATATCTACTACTGTGGGCAAGGGAGTAGCCATCATAGTCAACAAAAGGGTCCGAAATGCAGTGCTTGGATGCAGTCTCAAAAACAACAGAATGATCTCTGTTCGTTTCCAAGGCAAACCATTCAATATCCCAGTAATCCAAGTCTATGCCCCGTCCAGTAATGAAGAAGCTGAACAGTTCAATGAAGACCTACAAGACTTTCTAGAATTAACACCCGAAACAGATGTCCTTTTCATTATAGGGGACTGGAATGCAAAAGTAGGAAGTCAAGAAACACCTGGGGTAACATGCAAATTTGGCCTTGGAGTACAGAATGAAGCAGGGTGAAGGCTAATAGAGTTCTGCCAAGAGAATGCACTGGTCATAGCAAACACTCTCTTCCAACAACACAAGAGAAGACTCTACACATGGACATCACCAGATGGTCAACACAGAAATCAGATTGATTATATTCTTTGAAGTCAAAGATGGAGAGGCTCTATATAGTCAGCAAAAACAAGACCGGGAGCTGACTGTGGCTCAGATCATGAACTTATTGCCAAATTCAGACTTAAATTGAAGAAAGTAGGGAAAACCACTAGACCATTCAGGTATGACCTAAATCAAATCCCTAACGATTATACAGTGGAAGTGAGAAATAGATTTAAGGGACTAGATCCGATAGAGTGCCTAATGAACTATGGATAGAGGCTTGTGACATTGTACAGGAGATGGGAGCAAAACCACCTCCAAGAAAAAGAAATGCAAAAAAGCAAAATGGCTGTTTGAGGAGGCCTTACAAACAGCTCTGAAAAGAAGTGAAAAGCAAAGGAGAAAAGGAAAGATATACCCATCTGAATGCAGAGTTCCAAAGAACAGTAAGGAGAGATAAGAAAGCCTTCCTCACTGATCAGTGCAAAGAAATAGAGGAAAACAATAGAATGGGAAAGACTAGACATCTCTTCAAGAACATCAGAGATACCAAAGGAACAATTCACGCAAAGATGGGCACAATAAAGGACAGAAATGGTATGGACCTAACAGAAGCAGAAGATAATTAAGAAGAGGTGGCAAGAATACACAGAAGAACTATACAAAAAAGATCTTCACGACCCAGATAATCACGATGGTGTGATCACTCACCTAGAGCCAGACATCCTGGAATGTGAAGTCAAAGTGGGTCTTAGGAAGCCTCACTGCAAACAAAGCTAGTGGAGGTGATGGAATTCCAGTTGTGCTACTTCAAATCCTAAAAGATGATGCTGTGAAAGTGCTGCACTCAATATGCCAGCAAATTTGGAAAACTGAGCAGTGGCCACAGGACTGGAAAAGGTCAGTTTTCATTCCAATCCCAAAGAAAGGCAATGCCAAAGAATGCTCAAACTACTGCAGAATTGCACTCATCTCACACACTAGTAAAGTAATGCTCAAAATTCTCCAAGCCAGGCTTCAGCAATAAGTGAACCATGAACTTCCATATATTCAAGCTGGTTTTAGAAAAGGCAGAGGAACCAGAGATCAAATTGCCAACAAATTGCTGGATCATCGAATAACAAGAGAGCTCCTGAAAAACATCTACTTCTGCTTTATTGACTATGCCAAATCCTTTGACTGTGTGGATCACAATAAACCGTGGAAAATTTTTAGAGATGGGAATCCCAGACCACCTGACCTGCCTCTTGAGAAATCTGTATGCAGGTCAGCAAGCAACAGTTAGAACTGGACATGGAACAACAGACTGGTTCCAAATAGGAAAAGGAGTATGTCAAGGCTGTATATTGTCACTGTGGTTATTTACCTTATACGCAGAGTACATCATGAGAAACACTGGGCTGGATGAAGCACATGTTGGAATCAAGATTGCCTGGAGAAATATCATAACCTCAGATATGCAGATGACACCACCCTTATGGCAGAAAGTGAAGAAGAACCAAAGAGCGTCTTGATGAAAGTGAAAGAGTAGAGTGAAAAAGTTGGCTTAAAGCTCAACATTCAGAAAACTAAGATCATGGCATCCAGTCCCATCACTTCATGGAAAATAGATGGAGAAACAATGGAAACAGTGGCAGATTTATTTTTCTGGGCTCCAAAATCACTAAAGATGGTGACTGGAGCCATGAAATAAAAGGACACTTACTCCTTGAAAGAAAAGTTATGACCAACCTAGACAGCATATTAAAAAGCAGAGACATTACTTTCCCAACAAAGGTCCATCTAGTCAAGGCTATGGTTTCTCCAGTAGTCATATATGGATGTGAGAGTTGGACTATAAAGAAAGCTAAGCACCGAAGAATTAATGTTTTTGAACCGTGGTGTTGGAGAAGACTCTTGAGAGTCCCTTGGACTGCAAGGAGATCCAATCAGTCCATCCTAAAGGAAATCAGTCCTGAATGTTCATTTGGAAGGACGGATGTTGCAGACACGACCGAGCAACTGAACTGAACTGAACCGATCAGGTCTGAAGGGCTCCCTTGGTGGCTCAGATAGTAAAGAATCCACCTGCAATGCAGAAGATGTAGGAGACATGGGTTCGATTCCTGCATCAGGAAGATCCCCTGGAGTAGGCCATGGCAACCCACTCCAGTATTCCTGCCTGGAAAATCCCATGGACAGAGGAGCCTGGCAGGCTACAGTCCATGGGGTCACAAAGAGTCGGACATGACTGAGCGACTTCACTTCACTTCAAAGCATTGTTTAAAGTTCAGTGAGCTCATGTTCATCCTAATAATTACATTCTATGGGTGTATGTGAATGCTTTACAATGTCGAAACATTACAATAAATGTGGACTAGGAGTTAAGAAGTAACTAGTAATTTTAGCAACAATATGGATGAATCTCACAAAACATAATGCTGAGCAAAAGAAACCAAGACAGCACAACATAAAAACAGGTAACATTAATCGATGCTATTAGGAGGCAGTTCAGAGGTCACCCTCGAATGGACAGGGGTGGGTAATGACTGGAAGAATGTAAAAGGGGCCTCTGAGAACATTCTGTTTCTTGACCTGGGTCCTGAGACCCCAGGTCTCCGGAGTCTCCCACATGCGCAGGCAGACTCTTTACCACTAGTGCCACCTGGGAAGCCCCAGTACACAGGTGTGTTCATTGTGAAAATTCATCAGGCTATAATTAGGCTCTGTTCTGTGTATGTATTATATACTTCAACAAAAGATTAAACAAATAACAACCACAACGGCTGGGTGGATGCCTCTATCAAATTTCTCTGACAATATTCTGGTTCTTCACCAGCATAGTCAGGCAAAGTTGTTTTTTTTTTTTTTTTTTTTTAAAGACTATGGTTTAGGTTGTCCCCTCTGGCAGTTAACTTAAAGAGCACAAAAAGAGTGAGAAGTGCTCTGAAGGAGCTGAGAACTCCTCTTCTGCTGCACACATTCGGCACTTCCTCCTCCTCATTTCATTTGCCAGGTAGGGGAGAGACCTTCTGGCCAACTGGTACCATGACTCATTCAACTCTTTTAGCCACCAGGACATCTATATTTATATTGCTTTTTTAATTGTATTTTCCAGACAACTGGCCTTTCATTGTCAGCCAGACGTTTACCAGGGCCCTGGGGCAGTGCCACAGACCCACCTGAATTACCAGCTTCTCTTATCAGTTGCAGACTCACCACTGGCAACAAAACCAGTGAATTTAAGTGCATAATATGGTACAGGAAGTGCTGGCTACTACCATGTCTAATTCAAGTTGCGGCATTAAGAAGAAGCTGGGTAAAGAGAATGAGTGTAAACGGTGAATCTGAAACCAGGAAGTGAAATGAACAGCAAAAGATGCATATTGGGCCCAAATAATTTAATTTATTTGAAATGCCAGATGCCTATCAGATGACTTTTTTCTTTGAGTAGAATGATGTTTTTTTCAAACTGCTGGACTCCACACATTGAGGCATGGCTATGATTTATGCAATTATATGGAGTCGGTAATAGCAGTAATTTGGTTTTCTTGGTTCAAAAGAAAGTTTACTTCATATTAATCCTCCTCATGTAAAGAGCTCAAATATTCTTCCCTTCCATCTCATATAATTTGGAAATGTGAATTATGTAAGAATAAAACTTTAATGAACTAAACAAAAGCAATGCCCTTAGAGAAGTCTGCTATGGAAGATCTGAATGTCAAAGTACTACTTCCTTTTGGTTTGTTTTAACTTAGCTAATGACAAATTTAGTATTACAACTTTGAAGGTGATCAAATTCTTGGAAAAACTTAAATATTATATTCTCATGCAAATGAAAGTGTTAGGTGTTCAGTCGTGTCCGACACCTTACAACCCCATGGACTGTAGCCCGCCAGGCTCTTCTGTCCATGGAATTCTTCAGGCAAGAATACTGGAGTGGGTAGCCATTCCTTTCTCCGGGGGATCGTCCCAACCCAGGGAATGAATTCAGATCTCCTGCACTGCAGGTGGATTCTTTGTCATCTGAGCCACCAGGGAAGCCCATGTTATTATATACTATCTTAAAATATAAACTGTTATAAGCAGTTGAATGATATAGTTAGCTATATGCATGCCACAGGATTAGACATAAAACTATGTCTTGACTGCCAATTATATAAGCTGCTTATCATTTTTAATATTTGTGAAGACAAATATTTTACAACTTTGGGTTCCTCAACCATGAATTTTACAGCTGAGATGATTTTATGCAAATATTATAGTATGTTTCATAGCAAACTCTTGTCTATAAGCAAGAAAACAAAGAGAATTAATGGATAAAAGACTATAATATAACTCAAACTATAACTGACAAAACTCAGGAAAAAAACTAAGTTCTCAATCTTAGGAAACCACTTCTTTGAATTCAACACTGAAACCATTCTGTAGAGTTTTTAAAAGACAAGTATATTTCTATTAAAAATAAACATGAAATTTCCATTGAATCAACAGAAATAAGCTACTCATTAGACATCTTAAACAGAGCAACATCGCAGACTAGTACAGTGTTTCCCAAATCAGGCTCATCACTAGACTCGGCTAGGGTGATTAAAACATACACCTCTCAGAGGCATCTGATTCAGTAGGACTAAGATGAAGGCTAGAATTCTGTTTTTTTTTTAAGCTTCCTCTTCCTTGGTGGCTCAGGGGTAAAGAATCTACCTGCCAGTGCAGAAGACGTGGGTTTGATCCCGCGGGTTTGATCCCTGGGTCAGGAAGACCCCCTGGAGAAGGAAATTGTCAGGAAAACCCCATGGACAGGGGAGTCTGGTGGGCTACAGTCCATGGAGTCGAAAAAAAAGCCAAACTCGACTTGGTGACTAAACAACAGCAACAGACTGCGATGGTGGGCCAGGTTTCAGGATCACTGGATAGGTATATGTTATTATACAAGCAGATATTTCAGATTCTACCCAGAGCAAGTTACCTGAAACTCGGTTCCCAGAGTTTTAGTTCCCAGGTAAGCACTGACTCTCAATCCTTACAGCACATAATACATGCAAAGACCATTCAAATCTTCCTCCAACATGCCATATACTCTCCACACTCATCCCTTTACTTCCCACTTCTCATTTCCTCATCTACTTGTTCATAAGGTAGCAGCTGAAACACTATTTCCTTAGGGAAGTTGCTCTGACCAGCCAATTTTGACAAGCTCAAGCTCAAAGAACCCTTTGTTGTGTTCCCACGGATCCTGAACATACACGGGAATGACAGGAGGCGCCACTCAGAGAGCCCTTATGCTGTGCCAGGCACGGTTCTAAGCCTTCAAGTTTGTATTTGAATTAATCCACTTAATCCTCATCAAAACTCCTCAACACAAGTTATTATTATCACTCTTATTTTTTAAATGAGGAATGAAGAGACAGAGGTTAAGTAGCATGACTGAAGCCATGTAAGGGCAATGAAAGGAGAATCTGATCACAGGAAGTCCAGCTCCATAGTCCATGTCCCTAACCACTGTGCTGTGACCTCTTTCTCAAAGAACTTCACGCTCCTCATCATTGCTGTCCCTAGGTTTTTTTTCTTAGCAGCTCTTTTTCCCACTGGACTACATGCTCAGTGTATCTTCAGCGCCCAGACAACAGCAGACATTCACTAACGATCTGAATGATTCACCAACAATATCCCTTTCGACAATCAAAATTAACCTTAAATATGTTTTTAAAAATTTGATAATATGGTTATTTCCATAGCTTATATAATAGTAATCAAAAAACTGTAGTGTTTGCTTGTGTAAGGCACTCAGCTATGTTGAAGAAGACACATGCCCTATAGGAAATATAGGAAAACAATTCAAGCAAAGAAAATATGCAAAGAAGGGCACTGCAAGTACACAACTTGGGAAGCAAATTTTCTTGTCTCTCTTGAAATGGCAAAGGCACAGTGAGAGTTTTAGAGCTTCCCCCAACTTTTACTATGCCACAAACCCTCCTTTTTTATTAATTAGCTCAAAGATTAGAAAATTTTAAATTCTAATAAACGCTTTAGTATAATGTTTTTTGAAAAGAAAACTAGCTGTCTAACTGAAAAGCAAGAGAAGTATGTTCTAGAAAACAAAAAACTTTAATATTTTGGAATGGGCATAGAGTTTTTATGGAGGAATACAAGAAAATGTTATTAACAGCAGTTCTATAGGAGAGGGGGGATGAGCACGCACTTTTTATTTGGCATGTCTCTGTGTTGTCTGAATTTCTTTACTATGTATATGCTCAAATAGAAATTTTCAGGGATACCATTTCTGTTTTCTCTTCATAAATTTACTTTTTGATAGTTATACAAGAAACAAGAAATAAAGAGTGCTGATATTATCTTGTCAATCACGATAAACATTTATGATTAATTAACACATGTTATACATTACTGTAACTGTTACTCAGACTTAGCAACCTTATTCTGATCAACAAACCAAAGGTAAAGCCATCTAAGCCAAAGCAGCTCAGTAACTAATAAAAGGAGCTAGACTGGTTTCCAACTTGGAAAGATTCATAACTGGTTATGACCTACCTTAGACAGATCATGAATTAATCGTTAATTAAATCATATTTGTTCATTAATAGTTATGGTTGTCAAATTTACATTATGAAAAGTCATGGTGTGACAGATATTATGATATTACTAAGAATTAATATTCCATTCTAAACCACATGAATATAACTGTGACTTCCAATGTACTGTTTCCCCACTGGGAATGACTCTACCTTCTAACCAGGGACAGAAAGGAAAATTGTTCTTGCTGTCTCAGGCCTCTTCTCCCCCTCACCCTCTGGGAGGACCTTGCCACTGAACTTGTTCATGTAAAGCCAGGACCACAGAAGTATGACAGGCTAGGCTGGTGGGAAAAAAGGTAAAAGAAAGAAAGCACAAGCGCTGTGAGGGCCGGGCGCACGCGCTGTGAGGGCAGGGCGTAGGCGCTGTGAGGGCAGGGCGTAGGTGCTGTGAGGGCAGGGCTGCAGGGTGTGAAAGGCACACAGCCAGGCGAGAGGTGCTCTGGAGCAGCCAGGGGCGAGTGAAGATGCAGACCAGTATTTCAATGACCATTTGGCAGGTGGCCCATGTTGTTTTAAATGGACTGCAGACAAGCTATGCGATGTTTCTCTACAAATTATGTATGTTATATTGTTCAGATTATATATGATTTATGAATCAGCCTAAAAGAACCAAATTTGTAAACCCTCATGCAAACAGTACAAAGTCTAATTTTTAAATGTCTGTAAAAGGACTTCTCTCCATTAAAAAATATAGAGATATATAAATGTATGTATCTCCTTAATCTTAGAATTGAAGACATACATTAAAAGCAAACAGGAAAAATGATCATACTAAATACAGTCTTGCTATGGCTTAGTGGCAATGAATTAAAGAGAATATCCCTAAAAGAGGGGTAAATATCAAGCAAAGGAGGTTAACTATGTGCGAGACATTTTGTATTTCCTTATTTCATCCTGTGAACAACTCCACAAGTCAGACATTCTTAGCCCCATTTTACTGATGAGAAAAGTCATCACATCACCCTGAGGTCCCACAATCGACCACTGAAGAGAGTTTCCAAATTCAATCAAGTTCGATGTCAGAGTCCTCACTTTGTTCCTTACCTCTCATCTCACCAAAAAAGTACATGTTAAGGGAAAAGGTTAGAAGCAGGTTGGCTAATTCTTGTCTAGAGACTAAGAAAGAATGAAATAGTCTCAAGAGTTCAAGTTAGGAATGCTTACTTCTCCAAACCTAAGGTACACAGCGCCACCTTCTGGGGAAAGTGAGGTCACCATTCATCACAAACAAGGTTTTTGGTAAATGTATTATTTACCTGAGGATGAAGCAAAGCAGCCAGGAATGTGGGGAGACCAGATGGTGCTATAAATGACACTTTCATGGCCTCTAAAAGTGCACAGAGACTTTCCAACAGTTGGATCCCACTACAAATAAAGGAACAGATTAATTACTTAACAGAAGTAAATTAAAATGTATGCATTATATATACTATATATGATACATCATATATATATATATTAATATGTATATACACATACAATATACACAAATGTCTCAAGGATTTATGTAAAGTGTATTTTTATATAAAGCAATATAGCATTTAAGAGGCCAAAATAATCAATGCTTAGCTAATTATTTATAGCTCAAAGATTAGAAAATTTTAAATTCTAATAAACGCTTTAGTATAATGTTTTTTGAAAAGAAAATTAGCTAACTGACAAGCAAGAGAAGTATGTTCTAGAAAATAAAAAACTCGAGTGGACACTCTGAGGAAGGGACTATCTGGTTTTATATACAGTAATGCTGACATACCAGTTTGACAGTTTGATCCCATGAGCCAGACACCACAAGCTGTTCACCTCTGGTTTGGCTCCAATCAACACTGTACACCTAAAACATTTAAAAGTGTCATTTATAAAGCGAAAGAGCTGGGGCGGGGGAGACACATGTATACCTATGGCCGATTCGTGCTGATGTGTGGCAGAAACCATCACAGTGCTGTAATTATCCTCCAATTAAAATAAATAAATTTTAAAAAGGAAAGAGCATCAAGTTCAACATTACATCTTATCTGTTTATAACAGAATAGTCACTCAGAACAACTAATTCACTTGGTTAAAACATCAAAGCTCTACAAATCTCCACATGGTGTCAGAGAAAGGTCATCGTGTCCATGTCCCTAGACTTACCCCTAACAGATAAGACTCTACTCTACAGAGTTGAGAATCCTACAGAGTATTTCTAAGACCTTTTCCACTAAAACAAATTATACATATGCTTAAACCTCCCAATAAATCACTGTCTGCAGCACCCTGAAGAAACATTAGAGAAGATTAGGAAGTTAGTCATCTAAAAACACTTGCCAGGCCAAAGTTTATCAGAAAGTATTAAAATTCAATTAATATCCGTTTTAGTCTTTCTTGATAAAAGCATAGAGGAATGAGGTTTTCCTTTCAGATCTCTTGGTAAACAGCTTCAGTTATCTAATGCTGCTCTCAGTAAACCACTTCAAGTGAATTATTTGAAAATGTATGGAAACAGTTTTAATCCTGTTATCAGATACAAGAGGTCATATACAGATCACTACTGGAAGCTAAGTTCAACTAAATTATGTGCATAATTAAACTTCACAAAAGCAGTCCTGCCCCAGACCCAATAATATGCCACTAAGTGTGAACAGCCAGCAGGTTTATCTTGAATCTAAAAACTCTACCATATTTATGTAGGAAGTATGACTGTCTGGGGTTTGTGGCAGCTAAAGTATGGGTTCCCTGTTCTCTGCTGCCTAATGCTATGCCTAGCCATATTGAAACCTGAGTTTAAAACCAAAAAAATTAGTAACACTGATTCTGCCTTTACTTAAAACTTTGATATTTTGCTCATTGTAGATTTACATTAAATTTGATTTCAAAAATACTGCATTAAGAGATTGTTCAGGGCTTCCCAGGTGGCGCTAGTGGTAAAGAACACACCTGCCCATCCAGGAAATGAGTCTGACACTCGACTGAAGCGACTTAGCATGAACACAAGAGATTATTTATCTTGACTACTGAGCTTTTTGTGTACAGTCACTCAGTCCTGTCGGACTCTTTGCAACCCTGTGGACTGTAGCCTGCCAGGTTCCTCTGTCCATGGCATTTTCCAGGCAAAAATACTGGAGTGGGTTGCCATTTCCTCCTCTAGGGGATCTTTCTGACCAGGGATCAAACCCATGTCTGTTGTGTCTCCCGCATTGGCAGGTGAGTTCTTTAGCACTAATGCCACCTGGGAAGTTTTTTGGGGTGGCTCAGACAGTAAAGTGTCTGCCTACAATGCAGGAGACCTAGGTTCAACCCCTGGGTCGGGAAGATCTCCTGGAGAAGGAAATGGCAACCCAATCCAGTATTCTTGCCTGGAAAATCCCATGGACGGAGGAGCCTGCTAGGCTACATTCCATGGGGTTGCAAAGAGTTGGACACGACTGAGCAACTTCACTTTCACTTTACTTAAATTATATACCCAAGGTAAGTACTTCACCACTCTAGTTCTGGCCCAGCTGCAGCCTGTATTCTTAAAAAAGAGAGAAGAGCAGTTAGAACACCAAAGAAATCACAACCCAGCAACAGAGTAGCTCATAAAGTACACAGTGGGGTCAGCAAAATCCAAAGAGGTGCTGCAGTCATCTGTCAGTTACGGATGGAAAAAGACAAGCTTGGAGGCAACCAGAGAAGATCTTGAGACCGAAAGAGTCTGTGCTCATTGCAATATAATGATTTAAAAAACCAAATTTATCTCTACAACCTGCATCATTGCTAAGTAATTATAAAGAGCTACTGCTAACATCATTAGCTCAGACTCCTCTGCCCCTACACATTTCCAACGTGACACAGGACTTGAAACCTTATGACTTCTCATTTTTAAAACTTTAAGAGCCTCCATGGGCTCAGAGAAAACCCAGCCCCAAAGATAACAAAAGACAGGAGGTATGAAAACTATGCTGCTGCCAGTGCTGCTGCCAGCTCTGCTTTGTGACACAGGACAAAGTGACAAACATCAAGGTCTAGGACAACAAGACCGAGCATAGAACACACGTGGTGAGGTTTAAAATGGGCTAAAAAAGAAGGAGACAAAGGTGACTCAATCAATAAATACTTTTTGTTTGCTTTACTGTGTTTAAAATACTGGGACATGGAAACGTAACAGTGTAAGCCAGGATACTATGTTTAAAACACAAAAACTGTAGACCATGAATACAAAAGCTGATGGGATGGAAAATTCAGCTTGATGCCCAGAAGAGAAGAATCTTAGCGAGGCCCTGAAGGCTGGCTAAAATGTCAATAGCAGAAGGCAGAGGTGAAAACAGTGAACAGGAACTCCCTCAAAGACATAAATGGGGACATAAAGCTCCCTAGGGATGGGAACTAGTGAACGCTGCAAGATAAGACCAAGGTTTTGTGCCTGGGGACTGTCAGCGATGGTGGCATTCACACCACTGGAAGACTGGAGGAAGAGTGATAATGTGTAATTTTAGACATGGTGAGTTTGAGGTGACAGCCTGATAGTCAAGTGGAAATGTCTAGGAAGGACAGGGTTTGGGCATTAACCTCAAGTCCTGAAAAAAAATGTACAGCAAGAGAGATGTTTGGGAGACAGCCAAAAAGGAATGACTGGATTCCATTATCCCAACCTCAAGTCAAATCTATTCAATAAATGTTTACTATGAACAAGGGACAAAGAGTATAGTGTTAGGCAAGACAGATAAAGTACCAGCCTTCGTGGATCTTATACTTTAGCAAGGGAAGATGCGCTATAAGTATATAATTTCAGGTTGCGATTAAAAAAAACTATTCAGAAAAATAATGCAGAGTAAGAAGACTAGAAAATAATAACAAGGGTCGGGAGGGGGACAGGTCACTGCTCAGTAAAGTCCTAAGTGAAGATGTCTCTGAACAGAGACCTGAGTGCAGTAAGACAGAACCCTGCAGATTTGAGAGGAAAGGTTTCCAAAGCAAAGAGCAAGCCTGAAGAAGGAAACAAGCTTATCACACCTTAAGACCAGCAAGGTCAAACGGTTCAGAGCAACAAGACTCCAAAGGGCCATGAGTTTGTATGTAATTTCTCTGAAGAGGCTACAACCATCAACCATAAGCGACCACCTACATTACAGGATGCTTCTGACTACTCCCTCCTCCATTCTTGTTCACCTCCAATCCATTACCCATTTGCTGTTGGTCAGTTGGGAAGTGGGATTTGACTCTGTGACCCCATGGGCTGCAGCATGCCAGGCTTCTCTTACCTCCACTATTTCCCAGTGTTTGCTCAAATCCATGTCCATTGAGTTGGTGATGCTATCTAATTGTCTCACACTCTGCTGCTCACTACATGGCTCCGACAGCCTACCAGCTTCACTCAACAACAGATTCAGTCATGCTGTTGCTTTTCAGCCAAAGGTCAGAATCATGCAAAACTAGGCATGAATTAGGAGTGCATGTATATGCATAAAACTAAAAGGAAAAATAAAGAAGATATAAATAGAAAATTCAGGATAATGGTTGCTCTTGGGAAAAGAGGAGGATGAAGGACTGACTCGGAAAAAAAAGAAGCTACAGGAAGGACAGAAGCAGTAACCAGGGGCTCCAATGGTACAGGTAATGTTTTATTTCTTAACCTAAATGATGAATGTGTAAGTGCTCACTATATATTTTTACAACTCACATATATTTTATATGTACGAAATGTATCATAGGAAAATTTTTAAATCTGCAGTATTCTTCCACTGATCTTATCATAACAGCCAAAATGCTAACTGCTTCAGGCACACAGACTCAGCCCTTCCCTTGCAAGCAAACACTTTATTTTGCCTTGAACCCTGTCCTCTGACATCTCCACCTGAATAGTTCATTCCAACTGTCTCCCCAGACTCAAGGATGTCCTCCCGGTCCCTTCCCCCAGGCCAGATCCTCCCCTCTCATAGCATTCTGTACATTCACAGCATGTATTACATTCCAAATTAGATAACCCAGCAGCTTAAGCCTCTCTTTCCTAGAGAGGGAAAGGACCTTGCCTGACGTGTTCATCTTCCCTGTTAGGCCTCATACAGTTCCTTGCAGACAGAGAGTTAATCTAAGTTTCTGGACTGAATGAGGAACAGAGAAACAATCTGGATGGAAAGCGTATCTCACATCAGTCTATGGTTCTATCTTTTCCCCAGTCCCAATTCCCGGCTCCACTCCCATTCAAAGAGCGGACATGGCAAATGATTAAGTTAAATATAAAAGGAAGAGCGATATGCAGCTATACTTTAAAAACAGGGTCCTCTGAAGGCCTATTTTATGAGATTACTCTTGGTAGTGGTGAAGAAAATTAATTGGGAAATTGCAAAAAGGAAAAAAAAAAAACACTGAACAATACTTTGTGGGGCTTTATGAAATCTGAATCTCATCAAAACCACAGTTTGAGGAGGACAAATTCTATTACTGAATCCAATTCCCATAGTGCTCAGTTTTAATCTACTGCACAGTATTGCCCTTTTTCAAGTTGGCCTATTTAATTAAAAATCATCAAATAAAAACTGTATCCAGAATGTTCATACTTATCTGTATCAATACAAAGGAAAGGGACACTGAATTTTAAATTACTGAGCGATTAGAAAGGGCTGCATTTTTTAAATATTAAACAAATTAAAAAGTATTTTCCATTATAGATATTTTAAAATGCACATAAGAGTAGAGAAACCAGCATAACAAATCCTCAGGTATCCAACACACACCTTCCTTAATTATCAACATTTTACCCATCCTATTTCATCTGTTCTGTTACCAACTGAATGACTGTTGGAGTATTTTAACATCAGACTGTTTCATTCACAAATACTTCAGAAGTAAGAATGTTTTCACCTTTTACATGAGCACAAGGCCATTTTCACACCTTAGATTAACAACAGCTCCTTAACATCATCTAATACTTAGTCCATATTCCTATTTCCCTAACTGCATCAAAAACATCTTTTCTGGTTGGTTTACCAGGTGGCGCAGTTGGTAAAAAAAAAAAAAACAACCCGCCTCCAGTGCAGGAGATGCAACAGATGTGGGTTCGATCCCTGGGTCAGGAAGATCCCCTGGAGGAGGAAACTGCAACCCACTCCAGTATTCTTGCCTAGAAAATTCCATGGAAGGAGGAGCCTGGTGGGTTACAGTCTTTTGGGGTTGCAAAAAGTCAGTCACAATGGAGCATGCACACTCGAATCTGAACGAGAATCCAAAGTTCATATTTTATACTCAGCTGTTATGTCTCTTAAATCTTTTCTAATCTAAGAAAATTCCCTCCCCACCTTCGTTTTCCTGCCGCCTTACCCCACCAATGACATTTATTTGTTGAAGAAACAAAATTATTGGTCCTACGGAATGTTCTACATTCTGAATTTGACTTGTTTCCTCATGGTAGTGTTCAACTTTTTCCTCTACCCTTCTTATTTTATTTAAATTGGAATTTAGATCTAGAGGCTTGATTCCATTCAGTTCAGTCTTTTTTTTAGCTTCCTATTGTATTAGGAAGATTCTATTACAAGAAATTCTGCACACCAATTATTTGATTACACCACAATGAAATTCATATAGGAAAAGCAGGATAAATGCCTTGATTCTTTATTTATCAATTCATGATCAAAGACTTTAAATAGATCAAATATCTCTTAATTAAAGTTTTTCAGCAAACTGATATGCCTCACTATTTGACAATGAAGACAAACTTTAACTATTTTTAAAAACTGTAAAAAGCACACTGAGAATCAGATGTCGAAGTATTAAACTGAATCTGTCATCTTTAAAGTCACTTTTAACTCACTCTCAACGGCACTATGCTATAAGCCATGAGGTCAGAAACAAAAGTCTCAATTCACTCTTTTTTCTCCTTCTTGCTGAATCTTTTAAAATATTCTCATTCTTCCATTCCAATTATATATTCAACAGCAGGCTAAGCTAAAGGCATTCTATGGGGCTCAAAAGACATAATGGCCTCTACAGTTAAACAATACAGAGAAAAAGCAATTCCTGCTTTGATGCTAAGTTTAGAAGCCATGCAAAGGGAAAATGTCCATGCTTTTCTTTCTTTTCATGTCACCTTCATTCCTTTAGGCCTAAAATACATCTAGGTCTTGGATGTCTCCTTTTTGCTTCAGTGACTATTCATCTGACTATCAGAAAACTAATGGCTAAACTTAATTTATTCAACACTGTTTCCTGAATATTCAACGAATATTTAGTAGCTCCTCAAAACTGTTTGGTTTTAAATCAGTCCTTTTAAGTGTTTCTGCATACTTGGTGTAAGAGACAAACTTTAAATAAATGCTGTATTTCTCTCTAATGAAAAATGCCAGATACTTGGTATTTTAATACTGAGCTTTTAGGCCGATCACCAGAAATTCTCTTAATCTCATGGAGGATGACTTTTCTGAGGGCCTGACAGTCCTCCACTCATTATGCTGCTTGGTGTGGATTGACTTTTACTAACCATCATGAGAAAGACAAGAAGTAATATTGCAGCATGCACTGATGGGTACCTTCCCAACCACCAATCTCCCTTTCTCCTTGCTCAGTGAATCACAGCTCTGTCCTTTAGGGAAAGCTCTGTCCCTTCCTCGCTCACACCATGGGTGAACTTACTCAGGTGATAGCACATGAGTGGTGGCTTGTTTACCTCACAAGTGACAGAGTTGAGACTGGGCATATAGTGAGATGATACTAGGCTGGTGCAAAAGTAATTGAGCTTTTTGCACTGTCGAAATGTGCCATTTGACACTGAAATTGATTCTTAAGTAAATGTGGTTATGTTATACATCATTTAAATGCACATCTCTCACTTTATGTTTTTTTGCTAATGACTTGTTACTTGCTGTTCATATGTATTTTAGACCATGGAAATGATGATAGACAAAAAGCAAAGTCAAGCAATTTTCTTATTCAAGTTCAAAATGGGTCATAAAGCAGCGGAGACAACTTGCAATATCAACAATGCATTTGGCCCAGGAACTGCTAACAAACAGACAGTGCAGTGGTAGTTCAGGAAGTTTTGCAAAGGAGACAAGAGCTTTGAAGATGAGGAACATAGTGGCCAGCCATCAGAAGTTGACGACCACCAATTGAGAGCCATCACTGAAGCTGATCCTCTTACAACTACATAAGAAGCTGCCAAAGAACTCAATGTCGACCATGGTCGTTCAGCATTTGAAGCAAATTGGAAAGGTGCAAAAACTCAGTAAGTGGGTGCCTCATGAGCTGACCACGAATCAAAAGAAACTGTCTTTTGAAGTATCACCTTCTCTTATTCTATGCAACAACAATAAACCATTTCTTGATCGGATTGTGATGTGCGACAAAAAGTGGATTCTATATGACAACGAGCCTTGACCAGCTCAGTGGTTGGACTGAGAAGCTCCAAAGCGCTTCCCAAAGCCAAACTTGCTGCTTGGTGGTCTGCTGTTGGTCTGATGCACTACAGATTTCTGAATTCCATTACATCTGAGAAGTATGCTCAGCAAATGGGTGAGACCTGCCAAAAACTGCAACACCTGCCTCTGGTGTTGGTCAACAGCAAGAGCCCAATTCTTCTCTATGACAACGCCCAACCGCACACCACACAACCAATGCTTCAAAAGTTGAACAAATTGGACTACGAAGTCTCACCTCACCCACCATATTCACCAGACCTCTGACTAACCGACTACCACTTCTTCAAGCATCCTAAAAACTTTTTGCAGGGATAACACTTCCACAGCCAGCAGGAGGCAGAAAATGTTTTCCAAGAGTTCACTACATCCCACCAAAGCACGGACTTTTATATTACAGGAATAAAGTTATTTCTCATGGCAAAAATGTGTTGATTGTAATGCTTATGTTGATAATAAAGTTTTTTTTTTTTTTTTAGAGTCTAGTTATAATGATTTAAGACTCATGGCCCGAAACCACAATTACGTTTGCAGCAAGCTAATAACTGGAACCATAGAAGTGTAAGAATAAAGAAATCCACTGAGGAGAGCAGAGTGGAAAGGTGGGAGAAACCTGGGTATTTGATGATACTGTCAAGCCTAAATTAACCAAACCTGGACCCATGCCACCTCCATATGCCTGGTTATGTGAAATAATACACTCTGATTGTTGAATGCACTTTTACTCAGGTTTTCTCTTATTCTAATGGCCAAGGCATCTGATACAAATGTTTATAAAAAATTGCATTTGAAAAGAAAATTAAGAAGGACAACCTAGAATAAAAGTCTGAAAAAACAAGTAATAACATGTCTTCAAAAAATTAGTTATATAATTATAGAAAAAAACTTGTAAACTACTAGTTTAACAGTAACTCAAACAACAAAGATCAAGGTACTTTTTTCAAGTTAACTAAAAGTAACCCAGTACTACAACTTGGCTCAGGAAAATATTACAACCATTTTAAGCAATATTATTAGAACTACAGGCTTAAGATCATGGTGGCAAAGTCATAAAAAGCTCAACACTGATAATCATATTTCTGGAATAAATTAGGTTTACAACGTTAAAAGCAACATTGTAAAACAGGAGATTACCCAAAGGAGTTTACCAGGAGGGTGAAAGATAAAGAGACTGCATGACCTGAGGACAGGCCAAAGGAATTATTAATACAAATGCATAGTCTGGAAGACAGAAGACTTAGAGAGGGCATGATGACTACTTCCAAGGGTTCCCCTTGGAAGGGGGGACAGGACTTGGTTTCATCATGTCAGAGAAAGGCATTAGAAGCAATAGTGGGTTGATACTGAAGATAGATTTGGTTTTAAGAAAGCAACTAACCAACAGAGCAATCAAAAAGCCAAATAGGGTCTTCCCTGGTGGTTCAGTGGTTAAGAATACAATTTGCAACGAAGGCAAAACGGATCCCTGGTTGGGGAAGATCCCGCATGCCACAGAGCAACTAAGCCCGTCTGCCACAACTACTGAGCCCATGCACTGCAGCTACTGGAGTCCATGGCCTAGAGCCCGTGCTCTGCAATAAGAGAAGTCATGGCAATGAGAAGCTTGCACATCGCAAAGAAGAGTACCCTGCCTGCTGCAACTAGAGAAAGCCTGTGTGCAGCCATCACAGCCAAAAAATAAACAAGTAAATCTTAAAAAACAAAGCCAAATAAGTTATCATATAAGAGAGTGAAATTCACTTTCACTGAGATGAAGTAAAGATGGAGTTGCAATCACAAAGAACATTCTAGAACAGTATTTTTCAGAATTGTAGCAGTACACACACATCACTGGTTGTACAAGACATGATTTTAACTGGTACCTACATTTAATCTTATTATGTATTTATTTTACCATACATTAAATAAATGTACATACTAAGCCATCAGTTCCATGGTTTCACAAATATATGCTGTTTTAGGATAAGTGAAATAACAATGTAAAGTTCATTTAAAGGAAAACATTAAACCAGTATCTCAGATTTAACATAACTGGATATATTACTTTGTGATTTGTTAGTTACAACCCTAGAATTTATACAGATAAGCAATACAAGGCCCAAAGATTTAAGAAAAAATTTTTGAGAGGGAAAAATAATTTTAAAAAAGAAAGAAAAAACATTCAGTTAACTATAAGTAATACATGGAAATGGCAAAAATTATGAAGGTACCACAAAAACGACTTAATTCTGGACATGCTGCTTTGTGAGGATTCTTCCACTGAACATCCTAAAACTAAAGTTTCTTCTTTATCAAAGTTGTCTTGGTGTTCAGTGGTTCTATCAAAATACAATCATTCATAACTACATCTACTCAAAGATCCTCCTTCACAATAAAATGGAAGAACTGAAATTTTCTATTATTTTCATCACAATCTCAGAAATTATGATTTTTAATAGCTAGAGCTATAAAAATGATGTCTAGAATCTTCACATAACTACTCTGTTATTACAAAAAACTAACACTCTTGCATCTATTAAGCATTTACTGAAGCCAGGAACTGTGCTGGACACAAATTTGAAAGTAAATTTGCAAGTATTCATTTGAAGGATCTACTGAGAAAATTTTTAAAACACACCCAAGGAGAAAATTTTTACTATCATGTTCAGTAAAAGTATATATGTATTTTAATATGACTGAAGGCCAAACTATTTTCTATGCTACCCATACACACAGACAATATCTAATACATGAACAAGATTTAGTTTCAAAACTTATTTGGTAAGCTCTGCTTTATATTCAGGATTTCATGCTCATGCTTAAATATATTCTGAAAATCCTTGGGGAAGCCCTAAAGGCAATCTTACAACGTCTGGGTGAAAAGTCCGCCTACCTCTATTTTAAGGCAGTGTATGGAGGCATAGCCTGTCTAAAGCCTAAAGAAAGTAATGGGCCTCTGGAGGAAACAGTGCCACAGTATACTTCCTACCAGAGGCGTTTTTACTGACTAATGAGAAGCCTGACCTTTTCTTCTTTCCCAGCTCCTTAGGCCAAGAGGTACTTGATGTTTGGATAATCAAATAACCAGTGACATCTAACATGTACAAGAAACACTAAAACTTAAACTTCGTGTCCCCTGAAGACATTTCCCCATGTGTCCATCCCCAAATGGATTTCAACCAAAGAAAAATAACTAGCCCAGAAAGACCTCCTTCCTACCTCCTGAGTGTGCTCCTTGAAGACCTGCAGCGGCCCTGTGGCCCTGGCGGTATCCCAGAGCTGTAAGGAGCCGTCGCCACTGCAGGTGACCAGCACATGCTCATTGTTCTCACTCCAGGTCACGTCAAACAAACCGTCATTCCAGTCAAAGCTACAGCAGGAAAATTAAAACCAGAAAATCTAGTTACATAGGCAGGTGAACATACAATAACAATCTTTTTTTTTTTTTTTCAGTTTATCACATATTTTAACACAGCATCTCACAATGTCTTCACAAATATGGGAGATTTGTAGAGTAGGCACTTGATAGATGCAGAAACAAGTGCTGCTGCTGCTGCGTCGCTTCAGTCGTGTCCGACTCTGTGCAACCCCATAGACGGCAGCCCACCAGGCTCCCCCGTCCCTGGGATTCTCCAGGCAAGAACACTGCAGTGGGTTGCCATTTCCTTCTCCAATGCATAAAAGTGGAAAGTGAAAGTGAAGCCCCTCAGTCGTGTCCGACTCTTAGCGACCCCATGGACTGCAGCCTACCAGGCTCCTCCGTCCATGGGATTTTCCAGGCAAGAGTACTGGAGTGGGTTGCCATTGCCTTCTCCAAAACAAGTGCAGAGAACCTTAAAAGAACAGCTCACTCACAAGGCCAGAGAACTGCACAGCAAATTAACATCAGTCCATGGGGTTTTCCAGGCAAGAGTACTGGAGTGGGTTGCCATTGCCTTCTCCGAAACAAGTGCAGAGAACCTTAAAAGAACAGCTCACTCACAAGGCCAGAGAACTGCACAGCAAATTAACATCAGGGCTTCCAGCTAGAAATAGGACACCATTTACATGAGAACACGCTGCCACACTTGGGTGCTCGCTGTCTTCTGTGGTTCAAAGGAGGGATCAGCAAGCACTTGAAAGTATCAATTTAGATCAATAATTTCAGTGTTTCCCATAAATCTTTCACCTGAGGTATCAGCAGGTAATTATTTTCTGAGGAAATTTCCTTTCCTTTCTCTACCCTTGACTAACTCTGATGGAGGTGTTAATGAATCTAACAGTCACATAGATAAGAAAAGTACAGAATGAAGAAAGGGAAAGAGGTAATAATTAGCTCCTGAATGAGTAAAGCTAACCTACACTAAGACACAAAGGTGACTTTCCTGGTGGTCCAGTGGTTAAGAATCCACCTTGCAATTCAGAGGATGCAGGTCTGGGAACTAAGATCCCAGACGCCCTGCGCAACTAAGGCCACACACCACAACAAAGGATTCCATGTGACACAAAAAATATCCTGTGTGCCACAACTAAGACTTGATGCAGCCAAATACATAGATTTTTTTAAAAAGCAAAGATAGGAATGTCAAGCAGGATACCAACTAGCTCACATTTCTGTATGTTTAAGTTTTATCATTTATAAGTGAATACTGAACGACGAGAGATTTAGAAGAAAAATGACATAATCACAAGTTAATGGCAAAAATCAGTTCCACACTATGCAAATCCTGAAGGCTTTTTTATGTTACAAATTAAAACATCTTACTGATTACAAAGATTTAAAACCAAAAACAACAGAGAATACATATAATTTTAATAGAACCATCTTACCTTCTAAAAAGCCTAAGCCCAGATTCATTTTGATCCAATATTAGCAGAGTTCCACTGCCTAAAGGAGAAAAAAGTTGAGGTCAAGGCAAAGCGGTATTAAGAACTGAGAACAATACTACAGTCACAAATTCCTCCCTACAGTTCCTTGAGGCCACATAAACAAAACGATCAGGACCGTGCTCTCCATTTCTGTCTCTCTACATTGTACTTCAATAATTAAATATTAAATTTACTGTCTCACCTACACCTGGATTCCAGACACAGCTGAACAGGGAAGAGATATTTAAGTGCATCCTCTATGGCCAGGATGACATGCACACAAACCTCCCAAACATGTGTGATCATTCCTATTCACAGGTGAGAAAACTCAGGCTTATAGACACCAGGGACTGAACCTTCTACTATAATACATCACACTGCCTCCACAAAAAACCTAAAATACATTGTGTGTGATTTAAAAACACATACCTGGTGGATTTTACCACATACTTGGCAGTAAAGTGCTGAACACGATATACCATTACCTACCAAAGAGGAATTATTTTACTGAAGATCAGTGTATTTTAGAAAGTTATATTTGTTACACAGTTGGAAGAAAAAAAAAAGCTGTATTTATACATGATTGACTTAAAAAAAAACACCAACTCCTTTTAGAGAGATTTTTAAGGATTTAATTTAAAATATCATTACAAACTCAGGAGTCTTCAACCTTAAAGGTGGGCAAGTATTGCAAATCTGAATTTGCAACCACTAAAAGCTAATAGTGAAGCAAATATTTCTCCCCTTCTGAGTTGTAGAAATCACTTTTTTATCAACTTTATGATTCTACAAAAAAAAAAAAACACCACCACCACTATCGCGATCTGATATTATGCAATGAATTGTTTCATAGAATTTCAGTGTGTAAACAAGACCTAGGAAATGAATTAAAAGAAAGTCCAAAATCAAGAAAGGAATCCTGCCTTTCAACCAGAGACAATTAACTTGAGACTCTAACTGCCTGTATATGTCTGTATTCCTCCCAAGACAACAAAGGACTTAGAGCTTCATGAATTTCTCGCTCGTTCTTGCAGGGAAACTCCTAGCGTCTGTTCATTGGAAGGACTGATGCTGAAGCTGAAACTCCAATACTCTGGCCACCTGATGCGAAGAACTGACTCCTTGGAAAAGACCCTGATGCTGGGAAAGATTGAAGGCAGGAGGAGAAGGGGACGACAGAGGATGAGATGGTTGGATGGCATCACCGACTGGATGGATATGAGTTTGAGTAAGCTCCTGGAGTTGGTGATGGAGAGGGAGGCCTGGCGTGCTACAGTCCATGGGGTCGCAGAGTCGGACACGACTGAGCGACTGAACAGAACTGAACAGGGTGCATTCTTACAACGCACAGCCTGTGGTGAATGCGGTCCAATTAGCCGGTACTGGAGTGATCCTGCAGACCGTCTTCCAAGTGTTGTGGGTCCGGTCGGACCGGTAAGAGGGGCCAGTGGGGTTCAGCCAGCTCTCCGCAGAGCCACTCGTACCCGGAGGGGTGTGTGTCATGTGGGCGAAGGAGTTGGTGAGCTTTTTAAGAGTAAGGACTACGGGCACTAGGCACCTTCCACATCCTGCCTCCGCACAGTAAGTGGAAAGGTGAGATACTCTACTCTAGACCAACTCCCTACACTGGACAAAAACGGTCAGGAAGCCAGCCAACTCCTTGGCTATCCTTGGCCTTCTTTTGCCCCGCCTTCTACTGTCGGAAGTGATTTCCGACCACGGGGAGGAGCTGGACCTTTGCTGGAACCCGCCCCCGCCCGGGGGGCTCACCCGCGATGCCGTAGTGCTGCGAGGCGGCGCAGGCCAGTCGGCCCGGCAGGTACGGGGAGAACTCGGCGGCGTAGCCGTGGCGGCCGGGCACCCGCAGCGTCCGTACCCCTCCGCCGGGCGTCGCGCTCATCCCGCCCGCCGCCTTCGGCCCTCGCCGCTTTGGCCGCCGAAGCCGTTCCGAATAAGAAGCGGACCGTCCGAACTCGCTAAAAGAGTTAGACTCTAGCAGCCAAGGCGGAAGTGAAGACACCGGGTGCCCTGAATGCTAGATTTCGATTGGTCCGCAAGGGAAAGGGAATTGACTCTGACGGAGGCCATACTTGTTTTGGGCAAAACATACGCTTGGCGCCGGCTGTAATGAATTAAACCTGAAGGTAGTTTTTCAAGGATTAAGTGGTGATTCTGACACCTTTTGTTTTTACATCTCAGCCTCCACCGCGGGCTATATGGTTCTTATTAATTCGTTGATCGATGAAAAACTGGCATCAGGGAATGACCCCATGGACTGTAGCCTACCAGGTTCCTCCCTCCATGGGATTTTCCAGGCAAGAGTACCGGAGTGGGTTGCCATTTCCTTCTCCAGGAGATCTTCTGAACGTGGGTCTCCCGCATTGTTCAGTTCAGCTCAGTTCAGTCGCTCAGTCGTATCTGACTCTTTGCGACCCCATGAATCGCAGCACGCCAGGCCTCCCTGTGCATCACCAACTCCCAGAGTCACTTAGACTCATGTCTATCGAGTCAGTGATGCCATCCAGCCATCTCATCCTCTGTCGTCCCCTTCTCCTCCTGTCCCCAATCCCTCCCAGCATCAGTCTTTTCCAATGAGTCAACTCTTCGCATGAGGTGGCCGAAGTACTGGAGTTTCAGCTTTAACATCATTCCTTCCAAAGAAATCCCAGGACTGATCTCCTTCAGAATGGACTGGTTGGATCTCCTTGAAATCCAAGGGACTCTCAAGAGTCTTCTCCAACACCACAGTTCAAAAGCATCAATTCTTCGGCGCTCAGCCTTCTTCACAGTCCAACTCTCACCGTCTGAGCCACCAGAGAAATCCACAAAATGAGACAAGTTTCAGCAAAGTCTGAAACCATGCCGCGAGTCCGAAAGGCTACTGAATGATTTGTTGCTCAGGGAAACAAGGCGAAGTTAAATCCACCGGCGTGAGACTCAGGAAAGAGACATCATTAGCAACTAACTTAAAAAAAATTTTTTTTAATTCTCATTATATTTATTGTATAGAATTAACTGCTCAGATGTTGGAGCTGATAAAGAAAAACGAAGGCTCATTCATCCATTCAAATATTTACCAGGCATCAGCTGGTTAAGAATCCGCCTGCAATGCGAGAGACCTGGGTTCGATCCCTGGGTTGGGAAGATCCCCTGGAGCAAGGAAAGGAAAGGCTACCCACTCCAGTATTCTGGCCTGGAGAATCCCCATGGACAAAGGAGCCTGGTGGGATCGCAAAGAGTCAGACATGACTGAGCGACTTTCACTTCACATACCAATATAGTGTGCTAAGTCGCTTCAGTCATATCCGACTCTTTGCAACCCAGTGGACTTTTGCCCACCAGGCTCTTCTGTCCATGGGATTCTCCAGGCAAGAATACTGGAGTGGGTTGCCATGCCCTTCAGGGGATCTTTCCGGGCCCAGGGATCGAACCTGTGTGTCCTGAATTGCAGGCACTGAGCCACTGGGGAAGACCTATACTATGTAGAGAGTGGCCATATAGTACTTACCTGCCAATAAGGCCCTTTTGAGAGTGAAAGAGATTGCAGTTAATAATTAAGCCAGGTCAACAGGTACAAACCTAATCATATGGCCACTTTAAAATATACACCACGTGCAGTGCTAGGCACTGGGGATTCCAAAGCAAGAAGATATAGTCCCATGTCATCAGTTAAGTGTAATCAAAATATTGTAGGTGCTATGAGAAATATATAGGGGCTATTTTTTTTTTTAAATAAAACTAATTGTCAGTACTGGAGGATGGGAGACAGGAGGAAAAGCTTCAGAAAGCAAATAATATTTGTGTAAATGATGATAAGTGCTAAGTTGCTTCAGTCGTGCCTGACTCTGTGACACCATGGACTGTAGCCTGCCAGGTTCCGCTGTCCATGGGATTCTCCAGGCAAGAATACTGGAGTGGATTGCCATTTCCTCCTCCAGGGGATCTTCCCACCCCAGGGATCCAACCCGAGTCTCTTACATCTCCAGCATTCGCAGGCAGGTTGATGATAAAGTTTCCTTTAAATGGACAAGGAGATGGAGGTCATTACAGGAGCAGGAACAACAAGAGACCTAAAACAGCATGATCTATAGGAGATTATAGCTGCCATGAATCAGCCTGTCCTCGTGGAAGGGGTATAGTGAAGAGTATTGGGTGGAAAGACTAGAATACTGTGTTGTGTCATGAAGAGTCTTGTGTGTCATACCAACAGAATTTGACTAATATTGTAATTTAAGCAATAGGGAACCATCGTTTCTTAAGGGAGAAATTAAATGACCAAGTTTCATTTTATAAGGTCTTCTGGCAGCACAAAACTGGAGGACAGAGATTGGGGATAAGAAGGCCAGTTAAAAGACTTTAGCAATAGTTCCAGCAAAAGATAAGAATGTAAACAAAGATTATGCTAATGGGAGAGAGTTACACTCTACAATATTGTGAGATTTACTCCTAGGAGGCCAGCCAGGTTCTCATAGTAAATATCAGAAGGGAAAAAAACAAACAAACATCTTTTGCAGAAGGAAAAGAAAAGGAACCATTTTGAAATAGCCTTAACAAGACCTGCTCTCAGGGAAAACTAGTTAACCAAAGTCTAACCTACTAGGGTATTTTCCAAGCCTTCCTAACCTGAAAGTTTCCTTGTGCCCCTTTTCATTCAAAGCCAGCCCTACTTCTGATCAACCACTGACCTGGTTTTCCTATTAAGAACTGCCTGAAATTCCAATGTTAGAAATGTATTACCAGTGAGTTTTTTTTACTTGATTATTTAAAGATTCCTCTTTTAAACACAAGTAGGCTACAGGACAAAAATTACTGAGGTTTGATCTCAATTTGCCCTTTAGTTTTCAGTAATAAACTTTGCCTAGATTCTTGTTTCTTCCTATGTAAAATGGAAAAATTTCAACTGAATCAATCATTTCTAGCTAGGTGGTCTTGAAAACTATAACAGGGTTAGAGGAACTGATCTAAATATTTAAAAAACAAACAGGAATTGCACATTTATAATTCTGCAGGAAAGAACAGCCTGAAATTCTAATTTTCTTTGTTTTTAGGCTGGGATTATATGAATGCAGTGTGGTCAGTCATTCTCTAATGTTGATATTAATTTCTGATTGACTGCTTATGAAATTATGATGTTTCTGGAGCTCAGGGAAGAAAAAACTGAAAACATTAATAGGTATTTAATGGGCTTCTCAGGTGGCTCTAGTGGTGAAGAACCTGCCTGCCAATGCAGGAGACACAAGAGACTCGGGTTCTATCCCCCGGTAGGGAAGATCCCCTGGAGAAGGAAATGGCAACCCACTCCAGTATTCTGGCCTGAAAAATTTCATGGACAGAGGAGCCTGGCAGTACCTAGGGTCACAAAGAGTTGGATGTGACTGAAGCAACTTAGCATGCACCCATAGGTATTAAACAGGTTGATCTCTAAGATTCTGTACAGCAAAGAGGACTGAGGTAAATAGAGTTGCTGTCTGTCGTGCCCACCTTACTGGAATAATTCAAAAATATAAATGATAGATAAAAACAGTTGTATCAGTTTGAGTCCCAAATTTGATGACTGTTCTATGGTTGTATAAGAGGATGCCCTTATTCTTGGGAAATACTTAAGTAATAATAAGAGTTAAAGGAAATTATAAAGGAATAACTCTTCAAATGGTGCAGGAAAAAAAAATGAAGCATATAGACAGGTGCGATAGGGAGAAAGATAAAACAAGTGTGGTTTAAAATGTTAAAAATTTGATAATCTGGGCAAAAGATATATGGGCATTTCATGTATTATTTTTGTAATTTTTCTGTAAGTTTGAAATTATTACATTTAAAAGGTGTTCTTAAGTATGTGATTAAAGATTTTACTAATTCAGACTTTTCTGTGTCCAATGAGTTTGAATTAGCAAGAAATGGTTCTAATTTGCTAAGTACACCCTGGGGACCTGTGAAAAATTCCTTTGCTAGTAGTGCCTCCATGGTCCCAATAGGTGATTCGTATGCCAGAAATGTCTGTGGTGTGACTTTTGACTGGGACTTCTGACTCCATAAATTTGAGGGCATATTTGAGAAGAACAGCAGAAGTTTCTTGCTGTTTAAGTCTAGAATGAAACGGAGCTAATCATGTGGAAATGTCAATGAGGAAGTCCAGGTCAACTGTAATTCCTGTCATGACTAAGTGGCATAAAGACTCAGAATATGATGACCTAGGGCTGACCTTAGGGAGAAATCACAGACTAGAATTGCTCATTTCTGGATTCTTGGTAAGGTTGATTCAGCAATTCATAAATCTTACCATTGACAATAAACACAAACCTAGGTAACTACATACATTTCATTTTCTCAGGCAAATATGCAGTATATATGTTTACATATTCTTAAGAAAGATAAGATCAGAGAGAGAAACAGCTTGTGTATGCTAGCACTGTCACTAAGTCATGTCTGACTCTTTTCGACCCCCTGGACTGTAGCCTACCAGCTCTTCTGTCCACAGGGTTTTCCAGGCAAGAATACTGGAATGGGTTGCCATGCCCTTCTCCAGGGGAATCTTCCTGATCTAGGGATCGAACTCACGTCTCCTGCATCTCCTGCATTGGCAGGAAAATTCTTTACCCTTTAGCCACCTGGGCTTCAGCTTTTGTACCAGATACAAAAGGAGTATACAGATCATCTTAGATGTAAATATCAGAGTTTGAAAATTTAGTATCTTCTTTACCTGCCTTGGATTTCTTAGCTCAGGAAAATAGCATATTCTGCAAAAGTGATCCTTTTCATTAACTGAGAAGTAGAAACAACACTGATCTACTTCAAAACTGTTCAAAAAAGGCAGGCATGCTTTCATGTGAAAGAGGAATCTTAGATTTTGTCTAGCATTCTTCTCATAGCCCCCAGGCTCTGTAACATTTTTTAAAGTACAGCATTATTCACAGTAAAAGAAGAAGAAGAAGAAGATGAATTCTCTACATTGGGAATCAATTCATTGCAAATAATGATGAATACAAATTTTAGCACAGATGTTGACGGTATGATTTTAAGCAAATAATTTATCTCTTTGAGTCTCAGTTTCTTTATAAAATAGAGCTTCTTGAGAAGGGCAAGCAGAGCAATGAGGGATCTGGAAGCCATATAACTTAGCTACATACCTATGTGTATGTACACTTAGCACACCTATGTATGTGCTAAGTTGCTTCAGTCGTGTCTGACTCTTTGGGACCCCATGGACTGTAACCCATCAGGCTCCTCTGTCTATGGAGTTTTCCAGGGAAGAATACTGGAGTGGGTCGCCATTTCCTTCTCCAGGGGATCTTCCTGACTCAGGTATCGAACCCGCATCTCTTGCATCTCGTGCATTGGGAGGCAGGTTCTTTACCACCAGGGCCACCTGGGAAGCCCCTGCTACCTGCTAAGTCACTTCAGTCGTGTCCGACTCTGTGTGACCCCATAGACGGCAGCCAACCAGGCTCCACCATCCCTGGGATTCTCCAGGCAAGAACACTGGAGTGGGTTGCCATTTCCTTCTCCAATGCATGAAAAGTGAAAAGTGAAAGTGAAGTCGCTCAGTCGTGTCTGACTGTTAGCGACCCCATGGACTGCAGCCTACCGGGCTCCTCCATCCATGGGATTTTCCAGGCAAGAGTACTGGAGTGGGTCGCCATTTCCTTCTCCAGGGGATCTTCCTGACTCAGGGATCGAACCCACATCTCTTGCATCTCGTGCATTGGCAGGCAGGTTCTTTACCACCGGCGCCACTTCGGAAGCCCCTACAAATCTCTAAGAATGATCAAAGTGTGTAATTCTGACAACACCGAATGTTAGTGAGACTGTGGAGCAGCAGGAACTCTCATCCATTGCTGGTGGAGTGAAAAATTGTACCAATACTTTGAAAGACAGTGTGGTGGTTTCTTACAAAACTAAACATACTCTTACTGTACAACCGAGCAGTTGTGCTCCTTGGTATTTACCCATAGGAGGTGAAAACTTATGTCCACCCAAAACCCTTCACAGGGATGTTTATATCAGCTTTATTTATAATTGCCAAAACCTGAAAGCAACCCAGATGTCTTTCAGTAGGTGAATGGATAAATGAGCTGTGGTGTATCCAGAAAATGGAATATTATTCAACACTAAAAATAAATGAGCTATCAAGCCCTGAAAAAACATGGAGGGACTATATACACATATTATTAAGTGAAAAAAGACAATCTGAAAAGTCTACATATTGTATGATTTCCAACTATGGCATTCTGGAAAAGCAAAATTATGGAGACAGTAAAAAGATCCATGGGTGCTGGGTCGGGAGAAGAGGGAGGGGTTGGAAGAGATGAACGGGCAGAGCACAGGGGATTTTTAGGGTAGCGAAAACATTCTGTATGATTCCATGATGATGGATACATGTCATTATGCATTTGTCCAAGTCAACAGAATGCACAAAGCCAAGACTGAACCCTGATGTAAACTATGGACTTTGAGTGATTAAGATGTGTCATTGTAGGTTCATCAACTGCAACAAAGGTATCAACCTAGGGGGGATGTTGATGTGGGAGAAACAATGCGTGTGCGGGGCAAGGAGGGTATAGGGAGTCTCTGTACTTTCCCCTCAATTTTGCTGTGAACCTAAAATGGCTCTAAAAATAGTCTTCATTTTATAGGAAGTCTAGTGCATTAAAAACAAACTGTAATGGCAATTAATGTTCTTAAATAAATCAAAAGGCCTTAAATTTTAATTTTATTCTCCACTACCCTTCAGAGAGAAAACTTTCAAAAAGCTAAAAAAGAAAATAAAATCTCCCTTCTCCCATCTCACTAACACGGATTGCTGCATACAGCTTTCTTCTGAAAGATCCTTTTGTTCCCTACACCCACTAACTTTTCTGGGTGTTCTTTAATGCTACCCCCTACGCAGGAAAAGTCTTTTGCTTTCTTATCCCACAAACTAACTCTCTGTCCTCTTCCAAATTTTCCCTCAAGGTTGAATACTCCAAGAAATTGTAGCTCATCTCTAGAACTTAACTTCCAAATATGAAAACAGCACACATCTAATATCATGTGTAACAATTGTAATTGCTTTTCTTATTTTTTCTTTTTTGGGGGATGGTATGGATCATATCCTTTTTGTGACAAATTTAATGACTAAAATATTTATAAGGAAAATGATTATTAAGATTTTTTAAATGGAGACAGCAGTGGGCTGAATGTCAAGAATCTCTTTTATGTTTTCGGACATACTGCTTTACATTTTGGTACTCTCATATGTAAAATAAGTGTAGTGGATTCCAATTCTTTTTATCTCTTACTATCATGACTCCAAGACTTGTCATAAAGAAAAGTTATTGTATGAAGGTTTTTAAATTCAAAGTAAGACTACCAGGATGTAGCCACATGTTATCCCAAAATTTGGATTCTATATTTCATAGACAACAGAATAACATTTCCTATTAGGTGTGAGTTGATTTTAGGTAGCATTATAATCCAAAGCTTAATTCAGAAAGTAATGATGCTGAAAATCATTCTCCTCAAGATGTAGAAATGAGACATAAAATGGCCTTGAATTAGTTTTCTTTAAAATCTAACTATTTGTTTTTAGATCTTCATCCAAATATTAAGAACATGCACATTTTCTTGCATGTATGTTTTACAACATACACAGAAGCAGTCTCCTTCTCACTCTTTAACTTTTCAGTGCTCCTGCTCAGAGAGAAATATCCTGTTTACCAAAAAAAGCAAAGTGAAAAACAGTGTTTAATATGCCACCGTTTGTGTTTTCAAAATGTGTATATGTGTATACATGTCCTGTTATTCAATTCATAGAATATCTTTGAAAAGAAACACCAGGAAACTGATAATAGTGGTTGCCACTGGAAAGCAAGAGAAAAGACTCTGGATTAGTAATCAAGACTTACTAGTCACTGGATATTTTTTCATCTTTTAATTTTTTACCATATGCAACTATCAGTTAAAAATTCCCACAGTGTATCTTGTAGACCATTCAATAAACACACATAATTTTATCCCATGCTTTTTAACAATATAGAAGTTTTTTAATCTACTTGAAATTATATATATTCAGTCTTACCCAAAATAATATTGCTGAGAACACTTTGGAACTAAGAAAATATGGGTTGAAATCCAGGTTCCACCACTCTCAGCTCAACCGTGGGCAAACCACTTCACTTCAGTTTCCTTCTCTATAAATGGATACAATAATAGCCCTTAGAGTTGCTGTAAGGATTTAGTGAATAATTATGCCAAGAGCCTAGTATTATGCCAGACACATAGTAAGTGCTCAGTAAAGTTTAGATTTTTTCTCTCTTGGCTTTTTAGTAATTTGGAAAAGTTAATTAAATGCTTAAAATAGGAAGACAAATGTATAGTGTTATTGTTGTTATTAATTATTACTGTCTTTGTGTTCGTAGTGGACTTTTGCTCTGAAGAAATGAGTTCTGAAAAGTGTTAAATGGTATCTAAGATCATGTATCCTTTGAAAGGAGGTTTGTATTTAATTTTTCAGGTAGTTAAATGAGAGAACATGGAGTAATTTGACAGTTTTATTGTCAGTCAAGCTATCCAATTTGAATAATTTATGCCCCAAGTGAGGAAGCTATTTAAACATTAAACTAACATATAGCTTATGTATTTCATCTACTGCACTGTCACAATTATCTGGAAATGATGGTAAAATGTTGCTCTCTGTTTTACTATTGTGGTGGTCTTAATTGTGTCTCCCCTTCTCCCCACACCAATTTTTATGTGGAAACCCCAACTCTTAATGTGACCAAATTTGGAGATGGATCCTTTAGAGGTGATTAAGGTGAAATGAAGTTGTAAGGGTGGGGCCCTAATCCAAAAGGATTGGAGTCCTTATAAGAAGAGGAAAACACATCAGTGTTTTTTGTTCTCTGTGCATACAGTGAGGAATAGCTGTGTGAGGGCACAGCAAGAGGGTGGCCATTCACAAGCAGAAACTTCGCACCAGAAGCTTCGCACCAGAAACTAAATTTGCCAGCACCTTGATCATGAACTTCTAGAACTGTGAGAAAATAAATGGCTGTAGTTCAAGCAACCTAATCTGCAGTATTTTTTTTATAGCAGCCTGAATAGACTAAAATACGGAATGAAGCAGGGCAAAGGCTAATAGAATTTTGCCAAGAGAATGCACTGGTCATAGCAAAACACCCTCTTCCAACAACACAATAGAAGACTCTACCCATGAGCATCACCAGATGGTCAACACCGAAATCAGATTGATTATATTCTTTGCAGCCAAAGATGGAGAAGCTCTATACAGTCAGTAAAAACAAGACCGGGAGCTGACTGTGGCTCAGACCATGAGCTCCTTATTGCCAAATTCAGACTTAAATTGAAGAAAGTAGGGAAAACCACCAGACCATTCAGGTATGACCTAAATCAAATCCCTTATGATTATACAGTGGAAGTGAGAAGTAGATTTAAGGGACTAGATCTGATAGATAGAGTGCCTGATGAACTATGGAATGAGGTTTGTGACATTGTACAGGAAACAGGGATCAAGACCATCCCCATGGAAAAGAAATGCAGAAAAGCAAAATGGCTGTCTGGGGAGGCCTTACAAATAGCTGTGAAAAGAAGAGAAGCGAAAAGCAAAGGAGAAAAGGAAAGATATAAGCAACTGAATGCAGAGTTCCAAAGAATAGCAAGAAGAGATAAGAAAGCCTTCCTCAGCGATCAATGCAAAGAAATAGAGGAAAACAACAGAATGGGAAAGACTAGAGATGTCTTCAAGAAAATTAGAGATACCAAGGGAACATTTCATGCAAAGATGGGCTCGATAAAGGACAGAAATGGTATGGAGCTAACAGAGGCAGAAGATATTAAGAAGAGGTGGCAAGAATACACAGAACTGTACAAAAAAGATCTTCATGATGGTATAATCACTCACCTAGAGCCAGACATCCTGGAATGTGAAGTGAAGTGGGCCTTAGAAAGCATCACTACGAACAAAGCTAGTGGAGGTGATGGAATTCCAGTTGAGCTATTTCAAATCCTGAAAGATAATGCTGTGAAAGTGCTGCACTCAATATGCCAGCAAATTTGGAAAACTCAGCAGTGGCCACAGGACTGGAAAAGGTCCGTTTTCATTCCAATCCCAAAGAAAGGCAATGCCAAAGAATGCTCAAACTACCGCACAATTGCACTCATCTCACACGCTAGTAAAGTAATGCTCAAAATTCTCCAAGCCAGGCTTCAGCAATACATGAACCGTGAACTTCCTGATGTTCAAGCTGGTTTTAGAAAAGGCAGAGGAACCAGAGATCAAATTGCCAATATCTGCTGGATCATGGAAAAAGCAAGAGAGTTCCAGAAAAATATCTATTTCTGCTTTATTGACTATGCCAAAGCCTTTGACTGTGGAGATCACAATAAACTGTGGAAAATTCTGAAAGAGATGGGAATACCAGACCACCTGACCTGCCTCTTAAGAAACCTATATGCAGGTCAGGAAGCAACAGTGAGAACTGGACATGGAACAACAGACTGGTTCCAAATAGGAAAAGGAGTACGTCAAGGCTGCATATTGTCACCCTGCTTATTTAACTTCTATGCAGAGTACATCATGAGAAACGCTGGACTGGAAGAAGCACAGGCTGGAATCAAGATTGCCGGGAGAAATATCAATAACCTCAGATATGCAGATGACACCACCCTTATGGCAGAAAGTGAAGAGGAACTCAAAAGCCTCTTGATGAAAGTGAAAGAGGAGAGTGAAAAAGTTGGCTTAAAGCTCAACATTCAGAAAACGAAGATCATGGCATCCGGTCCCATCACTTCATGGGAAATAGATGTGGAAACAGTGGCTGACTTTATTTGTGGGGCTTCAAAATCACTGCAGATGGTGACTGCAGCCATGAAATTAAAAGACGCTTACTCCTTGGAAGAAAAGTTATGAACAACCTAGAGAGCATATTGAAAAGCAGAGACATTACTTTGCCAACAAAGGTCTGTCTACTCAAGGCTATGTTTTTCCCAGTGGTCATGTATGGATGTGAGAGTTGGACTGTGAAGAAAGCTGAGCGCCGAAGAATCGATGCTTTTGAACTGTGGTGTTGGAGAAGACTCTTGAGAGTCCCTTGGACTGCAAGGAGATCCAACCAGTCCATTCTAAAGGAGATCAGCCCTGGGTGTTCTTTGGAAGGAATGATGCTAAAGCTGAAACTCCAGTACTTTGTCCACCTCATGCGAAGAGTTGGCTCATTGGAAAAGACTCTGATGCTGGGGGGGATTGAGGGCAGGAGGAGAAGGGGACGACAGAGGATGAGATGGCTGGATGGCATCACTGACTCGATGGTCGTGAGTTTGAGTGAACTCCAGGAGATGGTGCTGGACAGGGAGGCCTGGCGTGCTGGGATTCATGGGGTTGCAAAGAGTCGAACACGACTGAGCAACTGAACTGAACTGAACTGATGCCTATCTTCAATCAAAAGTCTTTTTAAGACAAAAAAGAGAGAGAAAGAGAAAGATAGTATAAATTCAGAATCTTTTTAAAAAGTTATTTAGTGATTATTCTAACAGTTAAACAAAATGCTGAGACAGTAATTGAACTTAATCACCTTCATTTTACAAATTAGGACACTTAGGCCAAAAGAAAGGAAGTCAGCTCTTTCCTGACTGAGCCAGAACTAAGAGTAATCTTCTGCACAGAACTCTCACCATTACACCCACTGCTTTTGAGCTGTGGGTATCTTCCTGGGGCTACAGGGTACAGTAAAGAGGAAAGGGAGAAACTGACTGCACTCTCACTGCCCTGCTACATCATTCAGTTCAGTTCAGTTCAGTTCATTTCAGTCACTCAGTCGTGTCCGACTCTTTGCGACCCCATGAATCGCAGCACGCCAGGCCTCCCTGTCCATCACCAACTCCCAAAGTTCACTCAGACTCATGTCCATGGAGTCAGTGATGCCATCCAGCCATCTCATCCTCTGTCATCCCCTTCTCCTCCTGCCCCCAATCCCTCCCAGCATCAGAGTCTTTTCCAATGAGTCAACTCTTCGCATGAGGTGGACAAAGTACTGGAGTTTCAGCTTTAGCATCATTCCTTCCAAAGAACACCCAGGGCTGATCTCCTTTAGAATGGACTGGTTGGATCTCCTTGCAGTCCAAGGGACTCTCAAGAGTCTTCTCCAGCACCACAGTTCAAGAGCATCAATTCTTCGGCGCTCAGCTTTCTTCACAGTCCAACTCTCACATCCATACATGACCACTGGGAAAAACATAGCCTTGAGTAGACAGACCTTTGTTGGCAAAGTAATGTCTCTGCTTTTCAATATGCTCTCTAGGTTGTTCATAACTTTTCTTCCAAGGAGTAAGCGTCTTTTAATTTCATGGCTGCAATCACCAGCTGTAGTGATTTTGGAGCCCCCAAAAATAAAGTCAGCCACTGTTTCCACTGTTTCCCCATCTATTTCCCATGAAGTGATGGGACCAGATGCCATGATCTTCGTTTTCAGAATGTTGAGCTTTAAGCCAACTTTTTCACTCTCCTCTTTCACTTTCATCAAGAGGCTTTTGAGTTCCTCTTCACTTTCTGCCATAAGGGTGGTGTCATCTGCATATCTGAAGTTATTGATATTTCTCCCGGCAATCTTGATTCCAGCCTGTGCTTCTTCCAGTCCAGCGTTTCTCATGATGTACTCTGCATAGAAGTTAAATAAGCAGGGTGACAATATGCAGCCTTGACGTACTCCTTTTCCTATTTGGAACCAGTCTGTTATTCCATGTCCAGTTCTAACTGTTGCTTCCTGACCTTCATACAGATTTCTTAAGAGGCAGATCAGATGGTCTGGTATTCCCACCTCTTTCAGAATTTTCCACAGTTTATTGTGATCCCCACAGTCAAAGGCTTTGGCATAGTCAATAAAGCAGAAAGAAATGTTTTTCTGGAACTCTCTTGCTTTTTCGATGATTGCTGCATCATTAAGAGGCCTTGAATTAAGATTTAAGGACACACATTATTTTACCTGAACTAAATACATGACCTCTCAGAGAAGTTCTTTTTTTTTTTTTCTTTCTCTTATTTAAAAAATCAGTTGAGATCTTTTTGATTGAGATTATTAATAAAGTATAAATTTTGCAGATTATTTTGAGAACTAAGAATAGTGGATTTCATTTAATTAAATAAGTGACAGCTCATAACCCACACTTCTTAAATAATAATGACATGGGATTATCAGTACTGTAAAAATTTGCAAATAGGTAGACGTCTAATATTTAAAGTTAAGTTTTATATATATGATTTTTTACAGGAGTACTTACAACTGCAAAGCACTACATACATGTGATAATTCCCCTTTAGGATGCTCTAAAATTTCTCCTTCTACATCTATCCATCTATCTACCTACCTAGCTATCATCTATTTATAGATAAATATATACACATGCACACACATTATATTGAAGATTAAGATAGACATGACAAAGACAGTTGCTTATCCTACATACATTCTTTCCTTCTTCCCTGATAACAAAACCCCTAAATTGTTGGCTGTGCTTTTGGGCCATGTTTAAAGCTACAGTGTCCAGCCCCCCTGGTGGATAGCCCTTCTGTAAGTGGACATAACTGGGTGAGGCTTCTAGGAAAGCTACTTTTAAAGACCTGGTTAGCATGAAGTCACGGTCTTTTGCCTTCACTCCCTGCCCTCCTGCCTCCTAGAATGTGGATATGATGGCCGGACTACGTCAGCCACTTTCTGATTATGAGGTGATTCTGAGGATCAAAGCCATGAGATCAGGCTGAGGGAAGAACAGACAGTGAAGGGATCAAGAACCTTAGCAACAATGGAGCCACCAATGGAGACCTGAACTGACTAAATCTGGACTTATTTTACATGAGAAAAAAAGTTATGTTCTTTCGAGCCTCGGTTATTTTGGATTTTTTATTATATGTTATAATTGGAGTATATGTTCCATGAGGGCAGGAATCTTTGCCTGTTATATTCACCGGCATATCCCAGAGACCTGACTTAGGCATTCAGGAAATACTGGTATTGCGCGACTGCAGCGTAATACAAGCCTAAACCTTCACTGTATTTTTTGTTACAGTGCAAAGAGTAAACTGTTCTGGAGTTTTCTGCGATGCCAAAGAAAAGTTAATAGAATATTGAAATGAGCACACACAAAGCAGCTGGAACCTTGGCCAGGAGTGGTACGGGAAGATTTCCAGTCTAAGCTAAAAATAGTGTGGTGGTTCTGGAAAGGACAGAAGCTGGTTCCAGCTGCGGTAAACTGTTTACGATGATCCTGGCAGTGGAAGAAATTCCAAAGGACTCCAAGATATTAGCCACCTTTCCTGACCAATACGTGACTACAGCATTGTAAAATATTTCATCTCACATGCTAGGTTTTCTAGAATAAAAACAATTAGACATATATATAAATAAACCACACTCCTATGCTGGATTTTAGGCACCTAAAAGTCAAGTCCAGGTCTAATTTGTTTGTATCTCCAGAGTCTTAAAACATTCTCCATGTACCGTAAGCCTGCCATAAATGTTTGAGTTGAGTTGAATTGAAAAATTAAGGAATAGGAGATATGAAATAGTTATCTTCTCCTATCTCTCTCCTTCCCTCTCCTGACACCCCTCCCCATATGTGAAGTCTCCAGTGTGGAGTCTAGGTTCCCTAGAGGTATGGATGAAAGTAAAGAACTGCCTAAAACTCCAGTACTAGAAATATATTCTTTGTGACTTCTAAAATTAATTACTTGAAGCCTTCTTTTTTAAATGCAAATGAGCTATGGAACAAAGAATACTGAGCTTTAATGTCAATTTGTTTTAATGTCAATTCCATACTTCCCCTACATTTTTACTTCTTCTGATGTAAAATGGAAGTTTCCAGTGGATCAATCATTTCTAGCTAGGAGGTCTTGAAAACTGTAGCAGCGATAGAGAAACTAATCTAAATATTTCAAAAGCCAAACAGGAATTGCACATTTATAATTCTGCAGCCAAGGCCAGTCAGAAATTCTAATTTTATTTGTTTTTATGCTGGAATTATATGAATGCAGTGTGGTTACATTCATTCTCTGATGATGATATTAACTTCTGACTAAATACTTATGATGGAGAAGGAAATGGTGACCCACTCCGGTATTCTCACCTGGAAAATTCAATGGACAGAGGAGCCTAGCAGCTACAGTCCACGGGGTTGCAAAGAGTCAGACACGATTTAGTGACGGAGCACAACCACTTATGAAACCATGACATTTCTGGAGCTCATGGAGGAAAAAAATTTGAAAATGTTTATGATATCAAACAGGTTGATCCAAGATTCTGCACAGTGAAGAAGACTAAGGCGCAGCATTGCTGCCTGTCATGCACACCTTATGGGAACTCTTCTTCAGCTTTATCGGTATAATTGACAAATAGAGAATGTATATATCTATACATGTTTTGTTCTGTTATACATTGTGAAATGAGCTTCACAATCACACTAGCAGTGCAGCAAACATGCGTCTGTAGAGGCTACAGATGAGAACATTTGTAATAGAGGAAAACCACATTTCAGAGTTTCTCTTTTTTCTCCACAAATTTGTAATAACAAAAAGGACTAAAAGTGAGCAACAGGATACAAAGCACATTACTTTCATGGCTCCTCTTTACTGAAACTGCATCCTTTGGCTCAATATGGACTCCTTTCAACAGAGCAGTACCTACACTTGGAAATGAGGCAATCAGCGTCACCTTCATGCATGTGTGACAAAACTATAATTTCTGAATTTGGTTATAAAGGACGATAACAGGTGTGATAAAGATAGCTCATTTGGGAACAAACATGGAATGCTTTCATTTTCCAGTTATTGTGACCAACTATTTCCTAGCTAATCCTTTCCATGCTGGGTAGCAGAACTATTGGTAAAAGCAGGGTCTCCTTCCTGTGACTATGACACTTGAGTAGTCAGCAAAGTAACAGTGTTACAAAGCTCAGGTCCCTGGAAATCTTGATGGGAATAATGCTATGGAATTTATGCAAAAGCAGCTTAGATTGAGTACTTCCTTTCAGTCTACAGGTAGTGACTTTAAAATCAACACCACTTCTCCCTCTCTTGTAGCAGCTGACTTCTGTTCTCACAACCCTCACTCCACAGGCCTGGGTGTAAAACCAAGGCTGAGACTTTCCCAGTCCTCTGAGCCAGAGACAGTCCCATTCAAGAACTGCACATGACCCTAGCCACACTAGTTAATCCCTGGTACTTTTTTCCTATTTGCTTTCCACTTTGAGGAGAAGCTGGCCTGAATATCCTAGCAAACATCATAAAAATAATAGAAGTAGAATTACCAGGATGCATGCATGCTAAGTCACTTCAGTCATGTCCTACTCTTTGGGCCCCTGTGGACTGTAACCCACCAGGTTCCTCTGTCTATGAGGATTCTCCAGGCAAGAATACTAGGAGTGGGTCGCCATGCCCTCTACCAGGGATCTTCCCAACCCAGGGATTGAACCTGTATCTCTTATGTCTCTTGCATTGGCAGGCTGGTTCTTTACTACTAGTGCCACCCGGGAAGTCCAGAATTACCAAGATATAGGTCTTATAAATGGAGAAGGCAATGGCAGCCTACTCCAGTACTCTTGCCTGGAAAATCCCATGGATGGAGGAGCCTGGTAGGCTGCAGTCCATGGGGTCGCTAAGAGTCGGACACGACTAAGTGACTTCACTTTCACTTTTCACTTTCATGCATTGGAGAAGGAAATGGCAACCCACTCCAGTGTTCTTACCTGGAGAATCCCAGGGACGGGGGAGCCTGGTGGGCTGCTGTCTATAGGGTCGCACAGAGTTGGACACAACTGAAGTGATTTAGCAGCAGCAGCAGGTCTTATAAAAGTGCTGTGTTCCACTGGAGTTGTCCCACCTATCTTAAATGGACTAAAGACATCTCCCCAGAAGAGGTGAGATGTACTGAAATTAATTTCCTCATGGTCTAAAGCTTAGTATTTCAGAAATTAAAAGTCAGAATAAGCCTAGACTACAAAGAGTAAAGAATTGCCCATGTTTGAAATAAAGAATCCCAGTGAAGCAGAAGGCAGTGAGTGAGCAGTTGATGAATTTTAAATATTTATAAATGTTTAGACTCTGTTTTATAGTGTGAGGTAATCTGTTATACAGATACAAGATTCTATTCTATCCAAAAAGAGCTTACAAGGCTGTGAATCACACAGACATAGTAGAAGTCTATTGAACTCAAAATGGTATTCAGAGATCTTCAATGGTATTCAGAGATTCAGAGATAATCAAGAACGATTATCTGACACTTGTGTATTCCAAACATGATTTAATTAGAAGGTTTGATTGGTAAAATACATGAAATAAAAAGAACCGGAGGCTGACTATTGTACTTGAAATTGCTTTTATCCAAAAATGGGGAGGGACAGGGGACTGTGAATGTATTTGAAGCTAAAAGTGGTATAAAATAAATGTTTGAAAATGATATGTTTTTTCTAAAATCAGATGTAAGCTCAAAATATAAAAAAGAAACATTATAGGTGACAGTAAAAGAATAGGCACTTCAAAGGGACTTCAAAGATAGAAACTAGGCAAAGAACTTCAAAGAAATAAAGGAGGAAAAAAATGATAGTTCTAAATATTATCTAGTTTAAAATAAAATTTCTGGTTTTATAAAGATAGGAATTAAACCCAGCCTCCCCCATCCCTTTTGGTAGAAAGTATAAAAATGATTTATGAATTCCAGGATTTTTTTCTAATATTCCAAATTTGGATATTTTGTATTATACATATTTTAATATCTAAAGATATAAAATAGTCTACAAAGAATCTAGGAGACTTAAATTTTTACCCTGATTTTTAAAGAAATATAGTATTACTAGTTTTATCAGTAGTGACAAGTACATTTACTGAAAAAATACCAAATTGGGAATTGGGATATTGTATGTTTAATGGCATGCACAGATTCTGAATTGTATACTAAAATTAAATAGTGAAATTTATGTCAATATAATGAAAAACATGAGGTTTCAAGTGAAACATATTGTGCTTGATGTATATAAACACTTGATATTTTGTGAGTTACTTCTAATACAAATTAAGACAATTGAAAGTTTCCTGAATCTATAGAAAACTTTGTTTTGAAATTGTGGGTAAGTTTAAATGTTTAGCATTTGACACATTTATATATATACATATATGTCTGTCTATCTATGTATCTATCTATCTATATATGGGGCAGGTTAGAAACTATCTTTGAATCTTAGGGCAGAATTCTTTTTCCAGGAAACCTCAATCTGTGCTTTAGAAGCCTACAACTGATTGGATGAGGCCCACCCATGTTATGGTTGGTAATCCATTTAAAGTCAGCTGTTGCAAATTTTAATCATTCTACACAATACTGTTATAGCAATATCTAGACTTGGGCTTGCTCAAACAACTAGTCACTATAGCCTAGTCAACTGAAACATAAAATTAATCGTCACAGTGATCAACTTAATTAAATGTTATCTAAATAAAATGTGATTTAAACAAATTCTTCTTGATTGACTTTTGTATGTTTTAGTTCACAAATCATTAAGACAAAAATATTTGTATTTATTAAAGTAGAATTCTATACTAGAGGTTAGAGTTATCTATAATTAAAATAAACACAGTTGAAATATATATGACATTTTGGTCCCTACATCAAAAGAGGATTCCAGATTATCTCAAGGGCCACATATACTTTACATATATCTATCTTTGCTATTCATATAGAACTCCAAGATATCAAGATAAGTTTTGATTATCTCACTGGAAATGAAAGATTATCATTGGTACTGGGTCAAGATATTACTAAGAAAATCATTTAGATTTCTACAAACTGTAATTTAAAAATATATATATATTTATTTACTTGGTTGCACTGGGTCTTGGTTGTAGCATGTGGGATCTTTAATGCCAGAATGTGGCCAGGTATCAAACCCATGTCCTCTGAATTGTGAGCGCAGAGTCTTAGCCCCTGGCCCACAAGGGAAGTCCCACGAACCATACTGTTAAAATATAACAATAATACATGACATGACAAAAAGCTGACATGTCATGTTAAAGAAGGAGACTTGTAGCTCATAAAAGGGAAAAAGTGATTCTTAAAAGCTTTCACCCGAAAACTCCCCTTTAACAGTTCTGAGACTCAAATTGTTATATTTTAGATCATTCGATATCCCACAGATCGCTAAGCTCTGCTGGTTTTACTATTTTTTTTCAGTCTTTTTTTCTCTGCTTCAGTTTGGATAAATGCGCTTCCTATTACTTCAAGTTCACTAATCTTTTCTTCAGTATTAACCAATTTGTCATTAATCCCATTCAATTTAATTTTAATTTTTAAAAATATATTTATTTATTTGACTACCCCAGGTCTTTGTTGCAGCATGCGGAATCTTTTAGCTACAGCCTGTGAGATCTTTAGCTGTAGAATACCAACTCTTACTTGCGGCATGTGGGATCTAGTTCTCTCCCAAGCACGGAACCTGGGGCCCCTGCATTGGAAGCAAAGAGTCTAAGCCACTAGACTAGCAGGGAAGTCCACTAATTTTAATTTTATTTTTCTTCTCTGGAAATTTAGTTTTGTTGCTTATTGTATCTTCCATTTTATCCTCAATATGCTAATCCACATTTCTTTTGTATTCTTCAGCAGTTATGCCTATTTATGATACCTGTTTTAATGTCTTCAATAATTGCACTATCTCTGCCATTTCTGTGTCTATTGCTGCAACTGATTTTTTTTCCTTTGTTTGTGTGGCAAGTTTTGATAGGATGCTAAATATAACACGTTCTAGTTTATTGTTATTCAGTCGCTAAATCATGTCCAGCTCTGTGACCCCATGGACTGCAGCACATCGGGATTCCCTGTTCTTCACTATCTCCCAGAGTTTGCTCAAACTCATGTCCATTGATCCAGTGATGCCATCCAACCATCTCAGCCTCTGTCACCCTCTTCTCCTGCCCTCAATTTTTCCCAGCATCAGGGTCTTTTCCAATGAGTTGGCTCTTTGCCTTAGGTGCCCAAAGAATTGGAGTTTCGGCTGCAGCATCAGTCCTTCCAATGAATATTCAGGATTGATTTCCTTTAGTATTGACTAGTTTGATCTCCTTGCAGTCCAAGGGACTCTCAAGAATCTTCTCCAGCACCACAATTCGAAAGCATCAATTCTATGGCATTCACCCTTCGTTATAGTCCAACTCTCATATCCATACATGACTACTAGAAAAACCACAGCTTTGACTATATGGACCTTTGTTGACAAAGTGATGTCTCTGCTTTTTTAATATGCTGTCTAGGTTTGTCATAGCTTTTCCTCCAAGGACCAAGCGTCTTTTTGGTTTTGTGGCTACAGTCACCATCTATAGTGATTTTGGAGCCCAAGAAAATAAAATCTGTCACTCTTTCCACTGTTTACTCGTCTATTTGCCATGAAGTGATGGGACCGGATGCCATGATCTTCATTTTTTGAATGTTGAGTTTTAAGCCAGCTTTTTCACCCTCTTTCTTTTTGCCTCTTTCACCCTCATCAAGAAAGAAGCTCTTTAGTTTCTCTTTGTTTTCTGCCATTAGAGTGGTATCATCTGCATATCTGAGGTTATTGATATTTCTCCCGGCAATCTTGATTCCAGCTTGGGATTCATCCAGCCCTGCATTTCCCATGTTGTACTCTGCATATTAGTTAAATAAGCAGACTAACAATCTACAGTCTTGTCATACGCCTTTCCCAACTTTGAACCAGTCAGTTGTTCTGTGTCTGGTTCTAATTGTTGCTTCTTGTTCCGCATACAGGTTTCTTAGGAGGCGGATAAGGTTGTCTGGTATTCTCATCTCTTTAAGAATTTTCCACAGTTTGTAATGATCCACAACATCAAAGGCTTTTCTTCAAGAGATCTCTAGTCTTTCCCATTCTATTGTTTTCCTCTATTTCTTTGCATTGTTTACTTAAGAAGGCTTTCTTATCTCTCCTTGCTATTTGTTGGAACTCTGCATTCATTTGAGTATATCTTTCCTTTTCTTCTTTGCTTTTTGCTTTTTTCTCTTTTCTCAGCTATTTGTAAGCTCTCCTCAGACAACCGTTTTGCCTTCTTGCATTTTTTTTTTTCCTTTGGTTGCCACCAAAGAAAAAATGGTTTTGGTTACCACCTCCTGTGCAATGTTATGAACCTCTGTCCATAGTCCTTCAGGCACTCTGTATACCAGATCTAATCTCTTGAATCTATTCATCACCTCCATTGTATAATCATAAGGGATTTGATTTAGCTCATACCTGAATGGTCTCGTGGTATTCTTCAATTTCTTCAATTTAAGCCTGAATTTTGCAATAAGGAGCTCCTGATCTGAGCCATGGTCAGCTCCAGGTCTTGTTTTTGTTGACTATATACAGCTTCTCTATCTTCAGCTACAAAGAATATAATCAATCTGATTTTGGTATTGACCATCTGGTGATGTCCATATGTAGAGTTGTCTCTCACGTTGTTGGTAGAGGGTGTTTGCTCTGACCAGTGTGTTCTTGTGGCAAAACTCTGTTAGCCTTTGCACTGCTCCTTTTTGTATTTCAAGGCCAAACTTGCCTGTAACTCCATGTATCTCTTGACTTCCTACTTTTGCATTTTCAATCCCCTATAAAGAAAAAGGGGGCTTTCCTGGTGGCTCAGTGGTAAAGAATACACCTGAAATTCAGGAGCCGCAGGAGACACAGGCTTGATCCTTGGTTCGGGACGATCCCCTAGAGGAGGCAATGGCAACCCACTCCAGTATTGTTGCCTGTAAAATCCCATAGACAGAGGAGCTTGGCGGGCTACAGTCCATGGGGTTGCAAAGAGTCAGACATGACTGAAGCAACTGAGCACACACGCATGGTAAAAAGGACATATTTTTTGGTGTTAGTTCTAGAATGTCTTGTAGGTCTAAACTGTTCAGCTTCAGCCTCTTCAGTGTAAGTGTTCGGGGCATAGACTTGGATTAGTGTGATGCAGAATGGTTTGCCTTGGAAACAAACCAAGGTCATTCTGTTGTTTTTGAGATGGCATCCAAGTACTTCATTTCAGGCTCTTGTTGACTATTTTGAGGGCTGCCCCATTTCTTCTAAGGGATTCTTGCCTATAGTAATAGACATAATGGTCATCTGAGTTAAATTCACCCATTCCTACCCATTTTAGTTCACTGATTCCTAAAATGTTGATGTTCACCCTTGCCGTCTCCTATGTGAGCACATCCAATTTACCTTGATTCACGGACCTAATAGTCCAGGTTCCTATGCAATATTGTTCTTTACAGCATTGGACTTTACTTTTCACTTTGTTCTAGTTTCCTGAGTGCTATATTTTTGTTATATTTCTTTGGAGGATATCAACCTTTTTCTGACAAGTAGTTACCCACTTAATAAATAAATAAATCTACTTATGGGTTAACTTTCTTGTTTCTAAGCTCAGTTAAGACAAAGTTAGGGTCTTCTATGCAGATTTCTAGAATTCTTTATCTGTATAGCTTTCTCCTCTCAGATACATGTTCACATTCTAACCATCTAAGCCTCCTCAAATTCTGATCTTTTTATCTTCATATTAAGATACTGGGAGTCTGTTGAAGATCTCCTTCCTTACATTACTGTACAGAAAATGCCTTCTGACAGAAAAGTCACCACATTCATTGCCCTTTTTTCAGGGTTCCAATTTGTGTACTGCTTGTTGTCAAATACCTGAAACTACAGGGAGTAAAGAATTGTATAGCATGTATTATCATTATATTAAGAAAATGAGACATATACATGTGTGTGTGTTTATATTAAGCAATTCAGCAATTTAATACATTACTTTAAAAAATTATTTCTTGAATTTCTGATTCCAGCCATAACAGAGAAATAGGACTTGGGATTATCCTCCCAGTGAAAATAACCAGAAAACTAGAAAAATATGATTATGGTTAGAGATAGTCAACTTTCCTTTTTATAGTTGCATAGTACTCCATTGAGTGAATATATCATAGTTTATTAAACCAAGTACTGAATGAGAACATTTGATGATTTTTGTTATTGTAAATAGTACTACTTCCCAGGAAGCGCTAGTGGTAAAGAACCTACCCACCAATGCAGGAGGCATAAGAGATGCTGGTTAGATCTCTGGGTTGGGAAGATCCCCAAGAGGAGGGCATGGGAAATCACTCCAGTACTCTTGCTTGGAGAATACCATGAGAGGAGCCTGGCGGGCTGCAGTTCATAGGGTTGCAAAGAGTCAGATGTGTCTGAAGCAACTTAGCACACACACACACACACAAATAGTACTAAAATGAACTGCCTTGTAAAAATGTCTTTCATAATTTCACCAATGTAACCTTGGGGTGCATTTTTAGAAACTGAATTACCAGTACTCTTGCCTGGAGAATCCCATGAACAGAGAAGCCTGGTGGGCTACAGCCCATAGGGTTGCAGAGTCAGACACGACGGAGGCCACTTAGCACACTCATGCAGGACAAGGGTAAGTGGATATATACTTTTGCTAGATATTGCCAAATTTCTCTCTGCAGATATATTTTATCATTGTTTCATTCCACCAGAAATGAATGAATGCCCCCCTTTTTTTTATAGTGTCACCAAAAAAATGTGTTGTGAAAGTTTTTGATTTTTAGCAACATAGTAAATAATGATGGTGCTAGTGGTAAAGAACCCACCTGCCAATGCAGGAGACATAAGAGATGCTGGTTTGATCTCTGGGTTGGGAAGATCCCCTGGAGGAGGCAATGGCAACCCACTCCAGTATTCTTGCCTGGAGAATCCCATGGACAGAAGACCCAGGCAGGCTACAGTCCATGGGGTTGCAAAGAGTTGGACATGACTGAAGCAACTTAGCATGCAGGTAGTAACTGAAAAATGGTATACTAGTATAATTTGAATTTGCATTTATCTCATTATGAATGAGGTTGAGTATCTTTTTATATGGTAAAAGACACCTGTATTTCCATATTTATGAATTGCCTGTAGCTTTCTATAGCTCACTTTTCTATAGGACTTTTGGCCTCTATTTTTAGAAACTCATTTTAAGGGCTGTGCTATCAGCTGCAGATATTTTTTCCTAGTTTGGTATTCATCTTTTTAGTTTGTGGTATCATTTGCCATATGAAGACGTTTTATTTTTATGTTACCAAGTTTATGTATTTTTCCTCTTTAGTTTTTAAATTTTGAGTCATAGTCCTAAAAGATTTCCTTGCTCCTAAGTTGAAAAGAATATACCCATATATTTATTGCAAATCTTCCCCAGTGGCTCAGCAGTAAAGAATCTGCCTGCAATGCAGGAGCCACAGGAGACACAGGTTCAATCCCTGGGTCAGGAAGATCCCTGGATAAGGACATGGCAACCCACTCCAGTATTCTAGCCTGGAGAAGCCCATGGACAGAGGACCCTGGTGGGCTGTAGTCCACAGGGTCGCAAAGAGTCAGACATGACTGAAGCAACTTAGCACATGCACGCACATAAATTTATTGAGTACTTATATAGTTTCATTTTTTTCATATTTTATCTCTTTATCAAGTTTACAATGAAAAAGAACTTGCAGCAAAAAAGTTCTGTTTTAAAATAGGGGCTTAAACACTTGCAAACCTCTTTCTCTGGTCTGGATTATATTCAACCAGATAAGTTGACATACAAAGTTTGACATTCCGGAGGATTTCTTTATTCCTTGGCCTTCAAAAAAACCATTTACTTCTGAACCTCCTCCCTGTTCATTTTTTATAATTAGATCTTATATCCAAACGGAATTTTTCTTGGTGTATGGTGTGGGAAATGTATCTAATTTTATCTTTTCCATATGGCTTTGTAGTTACTCCAATACCACTTTTGGAAAGTCCCTTTGATCCAATACTCTAAAAGTATGTTTCTTATACTAAATTTTCCTATGTAATTTGATCTATTTATGGATATTCTATTCTGTCTCATTGATTTATCTATTTATTCAGGAAGCAGTACTATTAATTTTAGAAGCCTTATGTCTTTAACAACTGTAATGTCACAGAAAATAGCTGTGACTACTTGGGACAAAGTCAGAGCTATTACTCTGGTGGAGTGACCTCAGCTATAGTTCCTGCTCTTTGAGGGTTCTTGGTTTCAATCTTTTCTGAGCCTGGATGCCAACCTGGCATTGATGCATGAGTTCTAATATCCTCACAAAAAAATTCATTTTTTGGTTTTGGTAGTCAGAGTTGGGTTTCCAAAGCTTACACAAAAGGTCTTACTGTGGCTCTCTGTATTTGCCATGATTTGTTTATCTAAATTATATTAAAGAGATGCCTTTAACAGTAAGAATTGTAGTCAAAATGAGGGAAGAAGAAGGAGACACATTGACAGCCTGGGAAACAATGAATACGTGGGTGGGACATGGAGCAATTGGAGAAGAAAATAGCAACCCACTCCAGTATTCTTGCCTGGGAAATCCCATGAGCAGAAGAGACTTGTGGGCTACAGTCCATGGGGGTTGCAAAGAGTCGAACATGGCTGGACACTTGTCAGCATGGAGCAAAACCTGGCCTTTCTTTCATAAAACATGAAGAGAACCATTTCTCTGTATTAAAACTGCTATAACTTATTAAGACAGAAATAGAAACAAAAATGTTGGCAACTATAGTTTTAAAAGAAGCATTTCAATGATTATGTCAAAAATCATTCCAGCCTGAAGAGACCTGAGATGCTGCAAGATCATGGCTCCTTCCTGAGACCAGGCTTGAAATATTCCAGAAGCATCTTAATTTCCTTTTGGGTTTAGGTACAGGCCTAAACGTCTACATTAGGCCACGGTTTTCCTTCTAAAATATTGATAGGATTGCGTTACTCCTCTGCTTAAAGCCCTTGAATGTCTCCTTTTCTTATGGGCTTCCCCAGTGGTGCGGGTGGTAAAGAACCTGCCTGACAATGCAGGAGACCTAAGAGACACGGATTCAATCTCTGGATTAGAAAGATGCATGGCAACCTTCTCCAGTATTCTTGCCTGGAGAATCCCATGGACAGAAGAGCCTGCTTAAAACCCTTGAATGTCTCCTTTTCTTATAGAATGAAATTGAACTTAACTTGCTTGAAGATGCTTCAAAATCTAGCCTTAGCCTCAGTTTCCATACTTGTTTCTGAACAACCATCATATCAGACATGTATTCTAATTGTAGTAGTAGTAGTAAACAAAATTGCCTTAACAAATCCTATAGGTATATTGAAGGTGTCCTGTGCTGAAACTTATTTAAATTATATCTCTGGTGGTGGGGGGTGGGGGTTCGGGGAAGGGTCTTTATTTGTGTACAAGTCCTCAGTTAACTCTGATCTGCGCCCATGGCTAAGAACCACTGCTCCTGGTGTTTGCTGAAATGGATGGGGAGAGAGTTAGAAGCTGTTGGATAAGCGAAGAAACAAAGAATTAAGAAATTCAAAACATGATTTTTGTATTAAAACAAATTGGCATTAATTATGAAATAAATGGCAAACATCAAGACAAAACAGAGGCGTCAAACAGATATAAACAAACCACATTCACCCTTGTGGACTTTAACCTCAAATTATTTCTCAAGACTTCACACTCCCTGGCTTGGAAGGGAGAAGTTTGGAAACACAGCTACTGTACACAGCTTCCAGAACAAGAAGTAAGAATGGTCTTTTGAAGTGATATTTCAATATTTAAATTTGACAGATAGACTGTCTTAACTTCTCATCCTTCTTCTTTTAAACTTTATGCAGCTGTCAAATGAACTGGTTGTATTATGCATGCCTACTGTTTTTGATGGCTTGTTTTTCTATCAGGAGGCACCTGATAGATCTGGTTATCCCTCCTTTAGTGATAGTAGTAACTATTGATCATCCATATCTGAATTCAAATTCACTGAGCTGTAAAGTGAACTGGTCCTCACATCACAATGAAAAAAGCAGATGTGACGTGATGGTCTTATCCTCCCATTACAATAAAGAGCACAAGCTCTATACTGGAACTCTGGTCTTGTTACTAACTCCTTATCTGACATTGGAGTCTTCCCTGGTGGCTCAGGTGGTAAAGCATCTGCCCTCTATACAGGAGATCAGGGTTCTGTCCCTGAGTCAGGAAGATTCCCTGGAGAAGGGATTGTCTACTCACTCCAGTATTCTGGCCTGGAGAATCCCATGGACAGAGGAGCATGGCAGGCTACAGTCCATGTAGGTGCAAAGAGCTGGACATGACTGAGCGACTAACACTTTCACTACTTCACTTCACTTATCTGACATCGGGTAACCTTTTCCCTCTGGCTTCCTGGAGTCCTCATCATAAAAATGTGAGATATGCCTATAAAGCAGTTAGCATGGTGAGATGGGCACTTGTTATTTTTCCAAATGGAAATGGCTCTAAGACACATTTGATCATGTTATTACTAGAAAATGAACTTGGCATCAGTTACAGCAGAAGTAACTTATTATGCAAAAATTAAAATGAGTCCTTTGATTGTAGATTTCCCACTATCTAGGTTTTACTCACTGCATCTCCTGAGCATTTTAACCTGCTTTATGGTCCTATGTATTTCTTGGAATTAGATATTGAATCTCAGCTTTGGATTCTGGGGTTTTGATGAGATTCACACCTACTGTTTTTGCTATGATTACCTCATAATTGGTGGTCTGTTTTTCTATCAGGAAGCACATGATAATTCTGGTTATCTCTCCATTAGGGATATTAGTAACTATTGATCATCCATACCTGAATCCAAATTTACTGAGTTGCAAAATGGTGAACACCTCATGCGAAGAGTTGACTCATTGGAAAAGACTCTGATGCTGGGAGGGATTGAGGGCAGGAGGAGAAGGGGATGACAGAGGATGAGATGGCTAGATGGCATCACTGACTCAATGGACGTGAGTCTGAGTGAACTCCAGGAGTTGGTGATGGACAGGGAGGCCTGCTGTGCTGCAATTCATGGGGTCGCAAAGAGTCAGACACGACTGAGAGACTGAACTGAACTGAACTGAACTAGACTCTATATGTATTACATGAAATATTTCTATAAAGATAACATTCCCTCATCCACTGTCTGGTTACCCACTAGTGTTTTCATTCTTTATACTTTTCATTGCGGTAGAAGAACTGCTATTCTAACTGAATACTTAAACACAGAACATTAGAGCTTTAAACGATTTTCAGTTTAACCTAATCCAGCACTTTTTTATGGATGAAGAAATAAACTCAAAGAGGTTACATCAGTTTTCCAATTTCTAAAAGTTCACGGTAGTTAGTAGAGTCTCAGAAGGATACAAGCCAATTTGTTTTTCAGTCGCTAAGTTGTGTCCAATTCTTTGCGACCCCGTGGACTACAGCATGCCAGGTTTCCCTGTCCTTCTCTGCCTCCTGGAGTTTGCTCAAACTTATGTCCATTGAGTTAGTAGCCCATTCAACCATCGCATTCTCTGTCGCCCCCTTCTTCCCCTGTCTTCAATTCGTCCGCAGCATCAGGGTATTTTCCAATGAATTAGCTCTTTGCATCAGGTGGCCAAAGTACTGGAACTTCACCTTCAGCATCAATTCTTCCAATGAATATTCAGGTTTGATTTCTTTTAGGATTGAGTGGTTTGATCTCCTTGCTGTCCAAGGGAGAGTAAACACTGACATTTTAGGAATCAGTGAAGTAAAATGGATGGGAATGGGTGAATTTAGTTCAGATGACAATTGTATCTAATACAGTGGGCAAGAATCTCTTAGAAGGAATAGAGTAGCCCTCATAGTCAAAAAGAGTCCAAAATGCAGTACTTGGGTGCACTCTCAAAAATGACAGAATGATCTTGATTTGTTTCCAAGACAATTTAAGATGGGTTTATTTATAAAAAGACTAATTGCAAAGGTGTAGAGGAGTTACAGAGAAGCTTTAAAGAGCTGTGAACTCGGAGCTAGCAGCTTCAGAGCCATCATCATTTCTAGGTGTCAAAGGACAAGATGAGGGACAAATATGAAATCGTGTACTTCCTGTAGGATCTGCCACCTTGAGAAGAGAAACGACTTCCTATTGAGCAACATGGCCAGCCTGACATAACTCGTGAGTCACAATATCCGTCCTTCCTCAGATCTCCTGCCTAGACTCCCCATTGACCAAACCCAGTTGGTAAACAGAAAGCAAGGAAGCCCATTGATTTAATTCATACAGGTTAGCCTCCGGAGGTACAGACTATGCAGATACAAACGGAGAGTGGATCTAGAGAAGAGAACTCAGGAACAGGGCGCTGAGGCAGGATTGGATTCAGATTCTTGCTCCTACCCTACCATTCTTCCATGCGTTCAAATGTTTGTCTACATCCATGGATCTTATATTAGTAATTCACGGTCCAGGATAATGTCACCTTCCTCTGGAGTGAATTTTGTTTGTTGAATGCCTGGAATTTTCTTAATTCAGTTTCAGGGTTCGCGATTTATTTCCTGGGTTGCTCAGATGTTTGGAGGAAGAGTTGTTATCCATGAAAGGGTCATTTTGTGTCCAGTTCACACCTACTTCTAAACTATATCATCCTTGCTTTTTTTGCACCCTTCCAAGTGTCAAAAATATAGTTCGGCCTCCCAGTTGCCTAATTCAGATTCATAAAAATTGTCAAGCCAAAAGCAGCCCCAACTGTAAGCACGCCCTCTGAATCCCTGTCCTTTCTTCGAGAATCTGGTCAGATAGCTCCTCATTCTCTCATTAGTTCTTTGATACCTCTATTTTAAATTTTATCCAGCATTCTTAGTCTTCTCTGGTGAGAGGGTTGATCGGTATTATTTAAACTGGTTATAATCGGAAGCAGAAATCTCTCCTTTATATTTCTCTAGCTCTTTTTCAGGAAAAATTTTTACCTTTACCTGTTGGTGTTCTCAAAGGTGTCCCAAGGATAATCTCTAAGTGGAAGTGTGATGGATTCTGAATGAGGATATAATTTCAACCAGTAAACTTCAGCTCTGCTGCCATGCTTTTTTTTTTCCATGAAATGTTCTATATTATACATCACAGCTGCCAATCTGCTTCCTGAAGTTTTCAGCTTCTTAATAACACCAGAGATTAAGGGCACAGGGTGGAGTTAGACTGACATGTGATTGCTGAGATGAAAGTGTGAGTCTGAGGGCCATTGAACACAGAGAATTTTCCCAGTGTATCATAATTACAGAAACACCTGTGCTTAGGAGTTTGTACTGATACAAAGAAAATTCATGTAGCTTAATGGTCTGGAAGGTCCTTCATCTCAGACTCAGGCTCCCATGCCTTTTTAAAGTATAAAGATGTCACAGGGGAATTCCCTGATAGTCTAGTAGTTCTAGCTCTATGCTTCTACTACAAGGGGCATGGGTTTGATCCCTGGTCAGGGAACTAAGGCAATGGCACCCCACTCCAGTACTCTTGCCTGGAAAATCACATGGACGGAGGAGCCTGGTAGGCTGCAGTCCATGGGGTCCCTAAGAGTCGGACACGACTGAGCGACTTCACTTTGACTTTTCACTTTCATGCATTGGAGAAGGAAATGGCAACCCACTCCAGTGTTCTTGCTTGGAGAATCCCAGGGACGGGGGAGCCTGGTGGGCTGCCGTCTCTGGGGTCACACAGAGTCGGACACGACTGAAGCGACTTAGCAGCAGCAGCAGCAGGGAACTAAGATCCCACATGCTCAGTAAGGCCAAAATAAATTTTAAAAATTAAAAAATAAAGATGTCACAGACTATTCATGATATTATAACTCTATCATGCATTCAGTATGGTTTAGTCTTTGCCAAGAGCTTCTACCGAGGCCTCTATTTGTGGTAAGGATCTAAACAATATGTTACTTCTCTATTTCCTTGAATTCTTTTTGTCCCTGATGCAGAAGGCCAATTTGTGAGCTTGCAATAAACAATGTAATCCCCTCAATTCCTGTTTTTTTAAGTTGATATAACTAGAAAGCATTGTATCTGACATATTCCTCTGAAATGCCTTTACTGAATTAATATTTAATATTATGACTTTGTCTTTAAAAATATGAAATCTAAGTCTGAAGAACATATATACTTGTTACCAATCCATATTCAACTGCATTGTATTGCCCAGTGTCCTCCATATCAGAGTCTATGTAATAAAGTCTTTATAGAATTCAGTGCCAGATTAAGACTTGACTCTTCATAGGAATATGTGTACTTTTATGTACACACGTGTTTTCTTTTTAAGTACATTTTTATGTACTTTTATGTGTTTTCTTTCTGACAGTCAAAGCACAGAGCTAAATTTAGCAATCAAATTTTTAATTTATCCTAGCTGCTTGATACCTTTTACTAGCTTCCTTGTTCATTTCTGATACTTTAAAATTATATTTACCTTGTTTTGTACATAGCATTTAATACTTTTTGGAATTAAGAGTATATAATATTCCTATTTATCTACCTGAGGATGCAGAGAAAGGGGCAAATCTGTCACCTAAAGTAAAAGCTAGTTAGCTAGAAGACACCTGTCCATTTCAGGTTTAAAGTTTTCCCTTTTATCTCTTTAAGAGTATACCTGGAAGCCCAGCCAGGCAATGATTTCTCTCCTGTCAACCACTACCATGTTAGATGTGCTTTTGGATTAGAAAACCCTGCTCCTTATACACAGATGAATTGCAAAAAGCAACCTCTGGGTGATCCAATTAGAAAAAGGCTTTCATTCCTCCAGACCCACAAGCCCTGAGGCAGGCATGGCAAACTGAAGGCTATGGGGATTTCAGCACCACACCCATGCCCTCAGCATGGTGTCCCTGCCTACTCAATTTGACTTGTGTAGGACTCAATTTGAGTTGTGAACGGAACTATTTGAATTTATACACTTTGAACTGTTCATCAGCTATAAAAATGTAAATTTAATCTGGATTCATTTAAAGAAGGCTGTGTACGATTAACCAGCTAAACCATGCCTGATTAGGTGGGAGAGCCCTGGGACCAAGAACTGCTTTTTTTTTCTTCCACATTGTATTGGAGTTTGGGTGCCAGTAATCAGTAACATCTTTGAAGATATTAAATCAAGTCTAAATAAAACTAAGTGGCCAAAGTAAAACAAATCGTGTATGAACGATGGCTCTGAAATAATCTGGAAAGGAAGCAAAGGTGACGTAGTCTAAAAATTATGGTTTTTAGAAAATAGCTTTATGAATACTCTTGGGCCTTATTTGTGTAGTTAAATGCTATTTGAGAATTTGGGCATTCTAATTTTCCAGATATGGTCCCAAAGACTCTCCTGCATTTGTTGTTTTGGGTCAGGATAGGGTAGAGGATTGTATACTTTCACAGAAGTTTGGAGGTTTTACAAGTTGTTGGAAATATTAAAGGACATATAATGATTAGCAATCCACCCATATTTTGTTTCTGTATGATCAGCGATTCATTAAATATCTAAATTTTCCTATGGTATCAAGTTTAAAAGCAGATGTGGATCCCATAGATTTCAGTTTCCTTATTATAAGTTTACTTCCATTATTTTACAAATCTTTAGAAAAAGCTAAGGTCATTTGGCTTCATTGAGGATACAATTGTGCAGATACAATTGTTCAGCTGCTAGGTGTTTCCCCACATTATTTCCTTTCTTCTTTTAACCCTTTCCTACTTAACTATTTTATCCTCCTTTCCCCCTGTTGATTAGTCGCTAAGTCATGTGGAATACTTGCAACCCCATGGACTGTAGCTTGCCAAGCTCCTCTGTCCATGGGATGTCTCAGGCAAGAATACTGGAGTGGGTTGACATTTCTTTCTTATCCACTCAGGGACAGAACCCACCACTCCTGCACAGACGGATTTTTCACCACTGATCCACCAGGGAATCCCCGCTTCCCGCCTAGCTTGTATGTAATTTGCAGTATTCTTCTACCTTTTTCATAGAACTTAATCATCTCGGTTCCTGAAAGTCCAAACCTGTTTCGTTATTTCACTGTAGGTTCCACTGGTTCTCCTAAAGTTATAGCATTCTGGAGAAGTTCTCTGAGAACTTGCACATATGTTTTTACTTTTCAAATAAGTAGATACTCTGATTGCTCTTAAGCAAGCCAGGCATTCCCCGATCCCCACCGCCACCCCTAGTGCAATTAAAAAAAAAAAAAAAAACTGAAGTAATTGCTTAATTTCCCTCTTTCATCTGGCAGATAGATGATTTGCCAAGTCCAGGATAGAACCGGTTTTCTATCTCAAGTAAGTATACGTTGTGTTGGGGGAAATTTTATGAACTCAAATGGGAACGCAAATGCTATACAGTTCAGCACTTGGAGCTAATCATTCACGACAGCAGAGCGATTGAAAACTTGAAAACGTCTACCAGGGGCAGACCCGATAAATTCAGCCTGCCACTCCCGGAGAGCCACTGTCACCAATACACCATTCTCCAGTTGAGGCCGCCTGCAGGACCGTAGTTAAAATCCTCGGGCCTAGCGCCACGCAGGTCTCCCCACGCTGCCCTATTGCTCCCCGCGCCTCACATGGGACCCGACAGCATCGCGGAGCTAGGCCGGCACCGGCCGGAGGAGGGCGCCGTGGTTACGGGGAACGTGGCGCGTGCCTCCTGGCGCTGGCTGAGAAGACCCAAGTATTCGCAAGAGAGACTTTTTTGGGGGCCATCCTATAGTCGCGTGCGCTCCGGGCTTTTGCCTACTCCAGGTTATCTTGGGTGGGGAGCCCAGTGGGTGACGGAGGAGAACCTTGGCCTCGCGCGGTGCTCCGGGCTGGGCTGCGGTCCGGGAGCCGCGACGCGGTCGGTTTCGTCCGGACTCGAGCTTCCCAGCAGCGCCCTCCCCCGGGGCGGGCCCAGACTTTCAGTGCCGCGACGAGTGGGCGGCAAAAAGCCGGTGGCGGACCTAGCGAGCGGCTGCAAGGAGCGGCGAGACTCGAGCGACCGGCTAGTGCCGGGACGAAGCGGCCGCGGCGATCGGAAGAGAACGGGGCCGGGGCAGGAGGAGGAAATAGAGCCGATGAAGGGGAGCTGCCGCCGAGGAAGGAGGCGGATCCTTTCGGCGGCCGCTGCCGCTGTTCCGGGACGCGGTCCAGGGAGTCTGCCCGCCCGCGAGGTGCTGGCCAGGTAGCTCCCCACCCAGAGGGCGCACTCCCCGGCCCCTCCCAGGGTGCCCGGCACTGAAGGAGCCGGGACCGCGCTCCCCGGGGGCCAGGGCGCACCGCACCCGGAGAGCGGCGCCCTTGAGCCGCACCGCCTAGCAGGTTCGCGAGCCGACTTGTCCGCCGGCCAAGAAAAGGAAGCGCTGTCCCTTCCCGCTCAGCCGGCCTCCCCACCCCTTGTACTCTACACCCTGCAGCGGGCGAGCGGCGCGGCCACGGAGGCGCCGAGGAGGGGCGAGCCGCCGCCGGGCAGCGGCGTCCCTTCGGGGGAGAGGGCGCCGGAGAGGAGGCGGCGGCGCGGCGCGGAAGGCGCGACGCGGGATGGCAGCTGCTTAGCCAGGCGCGCGCGGAGCAGCCCTGAGCTGTGGCTGGCCAGACGGTGCGGCTGGGCGGGCGACGCCGCCGCGGCAGTCCGGCCGGGAGAGATGAGCGCGGAGGCGGGCGAGGGCATCACTTTCTCCGTGCCACCCTTCGCCGAGGGCGGCAGCTACCGGAGGGGAGGAGCGGCCACGGCGGCCGAGGGCGAGGAGAACCAGCTGCCACCGCCGCCACCGGGCAGCTTCTGGAACGTGGAAAGTGCCGCCGCTCCCGGCGCCGGGTGTCCCAGTGCCACCTCCGGGAGCAGCGCCACCCGGTGCCGGGGCAACTCTGGGGGCGGAGGCGGCCGACGGACCACGGTGGCCTATGTCATCAACGAGGCGAGCCAGGGGCAGCTGGTGGTGGCCGAGAGCGAGGCCCTGCAGTGCCTGCGGGAGGCGTGCGAGACGGTGGGCGCCGCCCTGGAGACCCTGCATTTTGGGAAACTGGACTTTGGGGAAACTGCGGTGCTGGACCGATTTTACAATGCAGGTGCGTGCGATTTAACAATGCAGGGCCCCGGCCTCCGCGGTCAGGGGCCACCGCAAAGGGAAAGCTGTTGTTTCCCACCCCACCCCCCCGCCCCCATAGGAAAAATCGATCAGTTTCTGGGCAGCAATTGAGCGTCTTACTTATTTACTTCTTGCCCCACCTTAGGGGCAGCGAGCCGCGCTGCGTGACTGCTCGGGTCGCTCGCAGCTCGGGGCAGAGAGTCTGACCGCCCGGCAGCCGGCCCGCGCTGGGAGTCCCGGGGTGCGTGGGGTCCTCTTGAAGAACTTCTGTTCGCCTGCAGTGCGAGTTATTTGTCCCAGTGAGCCCTGCCTTATTCAGTGTTTTGGTTTCTCTTCTGTTAGATTTGGCCCACATTTTCCTTCTATATATACCTGTGCCTGTTTTAGAAGATGTCCTCATTTTTTTCCGTGTACTTTTGAGAGTACAAAAATTCTGACTTCTGCCACGCAGCCAGCTGCACGCAGAGCGGATCTGTGTGAATTTGCATGTTATGTCACGATCTTCCCAGCTCCCTTTCCCTGAAGTTTAGTGGCTTGATTTCCCATCTCCTACCAATTTGAATTTTCAAGTAATTACTTTCAAAAGCAACTTTTTTAACTTAACACTAAACTTGCGTGATATCTCTGTTGGAATTTTGGTGAAAAAGAGCAGAGTCTATTTTTCATGACTCCATATACCCCTATGGGCTGGCAAGTAGATAATTTAACATTATGTAAAACGCTGATACCCAGTTTTAATAACTAAGTTAGATTGGCCATTAAAGTGTGCCCATTAAAGTGACTGCTAGAGTAATTCATGAAAAAAAATCTTTTCAGCCTATTACAGATTTCAGAAAGTGTCACTGCAATTCAAGGGACTGAAGCAATTTGCTATCTGTTAGCAAATGTTAGAGATAAAAGCATGTTATTGAAATTAACCTTTAGCACCCTGTACAACCAATGTTGAGAATATATATACATATTTATTTTTTTATAAGTGTGGGCATAAAATTTGATTTAATGGTGCTTTCAGACAATAAGTTTCTTGCATTGTGATCACATAGAAGGTTTTATATTCCAATCTTGTTTCCAGTTCTGATTCTCTTCAGTCTTTTCAGAACACCTGAAGAAGGCTTATTTCAGTCTTGGAATTCAGCCAAAACTGAATATTTTAAGAACAAGAATTTCATGTTAAGGAAGCCAGATTGAATAAACTAGGATTTTCTGGTTCTGGTGTATTTTACTGTCTTAGTCTTCATAACTGGAAATGGGTAGAATATAGTTTAGCTTGGTTGTGTGACTTGCTATAAAAATTACATAAATGTTTCTAAAAATTACAGCATTTTTATTTTTGGATTATAATTTGGAAAAAGCTTCAAAGAACTGAAAGATATATGAGGAAAACACCCAATGAAATGCTAAGCCTATTTTTATTGTTTTGATAGATTGGGTATTTTTTTATAAAATAATCTTTAAGCTAACTTGAAAGACTTTCCTAACAAGGTTCACGTAATGTTTATTCTCCAAATACTATCTCTGGGAAAGGGAGAGAGAAAGATTAGAAGGTACCAGACATTTGAAATGTATCTCATTTAATACTCCAAACAAGCCCATGAGGGAAGTACTTAGCTATCTTCTTAGATGAGAAAACCAAGGGCTCCATCACTGGCTCAAGGTCATGGGTAACAACTGGTCAATGGAGGGTCCCACTTTGGGTGCCTGACTCTAAAAGGTCTGGCTTCACCCTTGCTACCTCCATTTAGCTGGACTGATTTATTCTCAGAATTAAGAGAGGGAAACATCAAACTCGCGGTGGAGAGCTGGCAGGGACCTTGTGAGCCATTGTGTGCAATGTGGAATAGTGGGGAGGAGGGCACATTCTAGGGAGACCAGTGTTTCTGGGCCCGCTCTGTCCCATCCCACTGGTGAGCTCAACCAAGGCAGGCCCCAGTTTCACCCCTGCCTGTGACACGAACCCTCAGGTCTCTCATTCAGCAAGAAAACGTTGAAGATGTGACAGAATGAAAATGGTATCGGTTTTGTTTTTCTAAACTGAGGGAGGCCAAGGTGAACAGTAGTAGAACTCAACTTCTGATTTCTAAGAGAGCACTTGTTTGTCCTCTGTAAAGGGCCAGATGGCATAAACGTTTTAGATTTCCCTGGAGGTGCCTCTCACACCTCCTCAGCTCTGCAGGTGTTACTCAAGAGGAGCCATAAAGAGGATCTAAATAAATCATCATGGCTGTATTCCAACAAAACTTGGTTAATGGATGTTGTCAGATTTATGAAATTTATATCTCATATTATTCACAAAGTGATATTCTTTTGATTTTTTCTTTTTTTTCCTCAACCATGTAAAAAATAGAAAAACCATTCCTAGCTTGCAGGCCTTGCAAAAACAGGCCTGGTAAGATTTTGGCCCCATGCTGACCTCTTCTCTACATCTACTACTGCCACGTTAAAGTTGAATCGTTATGACATAGTGGGAAGAACTTTATCCCTCTAGTTTGGTCTGAGTCTTTATCCTGACTCTGCTCTGAACCATGTAATTCTGAGTAAGGTCCTTTGTCTCCTTCAGTGGCCTAAACAATTGGATCAGGGATGGAGGGAGAGAGGGGAGATGAAAGTAAATTTCTAGGATTCTCTCATGTAATCCTATGAGTTTGCAAAGGAAGGCAGCAAGGTGGGCTAGGACAGAGCATCTGAACAAGAGTTTCACGATCTGGATTCTGGTCTTGGTTCTTCTCTGCTGCTAAGTCACTTCAGTCGTGTCCGACTCTGTGCAACCCCATAGATGGCAGCCCACCAGGCTCCCGCGTCCCTGGGATTCTCCAGGCAAGAACACTGGAGTGGGTTGCCATTTCCTTCTCCAATGCATGAAAGTGAAAAGTGAAAGTGAAGTCGCTCAGTCGTGTCTGACTCTTAGTGACCCCATGGACTGCAGCCTACTAGGCTCCTCCATCCATGGGATTTTCCAGGCAAGGGTACTGGAGTGGGGTGCCATTGCCTGGAGCAAATCATTTAAAATCTCAGAGAAGAGTTGTAATAACTGGTCTCTGAGATTCCCTCCAGCCCTAAATTCTGTACTTTAAAATTATAGCAGTATTGATTTAAAAAGGAATCACTTCAGTTCATAGAGATGAATGAACCGCGTGTATATATAATGTTGCCATCTCCAGGAGCTCAGGGTTGGTGAGCAGCACAGATTCAAGTGCAGATTCCTGGTTGTGAGCATCCTTGCAGAATGCTTTGTGCTTCCAGGAAGTAGCCTCTAGAATCAAACTGGAAGAAGGGTGGGTCAGAGGTGACCCCTAACTTGAGATAGAATGGTAAACAAGGAGGATTTACAAGGGCCTCAACATTTAAAATGGAATGTTGGCGTTGAAGTAGTTTGATTACATTTTTACGAGCTTCTGCTCTTTATGTGTACGGGGGTTTTCTAAAGAGTAGATTGCAGTTACAGGTTTTCACTGATTTTTCCTATTTGATTATTGTTCAACTATAATCAAGTTTGTTCTTTGACTACCCTTGTCATTCTCTCTTTCATTTCCATCTTGAAACTAATATTCTATCCAATATTTTATGAAAATTCATCATATATACAAGACTATCACTCAGAGATGTCGGTTGACAGGCTAATAACACCCCTTCCCAGACCCCTGCATTGTAGACAGTAAATTTCTAGAAAAGCTAAGCGATCTTAGTGATACAAATGTCAGTGATATAGAAGTTGGTGATGCAGAGCTATTCCACTGAGGTAGATAGGCCCCAAATGGCAGGGAATCAAATTTTTTTAAAAAAATGAACACTACTTTTGCAAAGTGTAGCTGGGATAGACTTTCTTATTCCCCTATTTGCTTATGAGAAAACTGAACCATAAAGGAGTTATATTCATTCATTCAGCCTAAATGATTTAAGGTTGCTGCTTAGAACCAGAAGCACACTTTTTCTTAGAAACAGTATTATAGATGGTGGTTAGATTTGGGTCTAGCCTGTAAGAGCCCTCCTAACTCAATGTACTTGAAGTCTGGAGCCCCTTTGTCTATTTAAGCAGTAAAACTATGTTGCTGGCCAACCTAAAACTGAGACTTTGAGTCCATCTTGCCCTGAGTTAGAATTGGTAACATGTATTTACCTAGCTTCTGGTAGTGTCTTGGCTGGGTGTAGGAGTATCACTTTGGATTGGTGGTGTTGGAAGGAGAGGCTGTGGTGAGGCAGGGGACAAAGGAAGGCTTGGGAAGTTTTGGGGAGAGGAGGGAGGTGAGGGACGGTGAGGGAGGAAGAAGGATGTTCAGCGAAGGAGGAAGCGATGTCAGCAGGAGATCTAGGAACACTTTCACCTTCACCCCCTCCAAACCTATTTATGGTCTTTGAATTCCAGCTGATCTAAGACCCAGGGACAGTGTTCTGTTCACGGCCACCTCACTCCTTCTTAGGGGGCTCACAATTGAATGGCTGCCTGTTTCCCCCTTCCCTGCCTCCACACCGCGCCCCCCGCCCCCCACCCAAACTACCATTGTATCCCCTGGCCTTTCTCTTAGGCAGGCTTTCTGTAGATTGCAATCTCTTACTCAGCCTATCACCCAGTAGCAGCAGTGGGGAACAGGAAGGAAACATATGCAGGTCAAAATTTTAAGAATTTAGCCTTTATATTTTCATCTGTGTAGTGTTCCCGCCTTGCTTGTGATAATAGTCTCCTATTTGGCCATGTCACTGGACAGGCATCTGAACTTTCTGGGTTTGGTTTCACTTGCTTCCAGCACAGCTCCCTAGGACTTCCAATCTTATTTGATAACAAAACAAAGCAAACATAACCTTTGTATCCTGTATATCTCAGAATGAGAAGTTCCTGAGAATCTTCCAGCCCACTTCTGCATCTTCTGCTTTTAAATCCAGTGAAGCTTTTATCCATACTGTCTCATATACTTGGAGAAGGTGGTGTCAGTATTTCCTAAATAGTGGTTCCCATGAACTGGTTTTTAAAAAGTTGAAGATTGACATGAATTTGTCATGATTTTATTTTTCCAAGTAAGGATATTAAAAAGAAAAAGAAAACTCAAAAACCAGCCAACTACTGCCACTATTTCTTAAAAAGACATTCTTTTTAATGTTAAATTAGGGAAACATAATCTTAAAGAATAGCTTTTTACATACAGTAAATATATGGGAAAATGCATTTTATTTTTCCTATTTCGCCATGATGGATAAAAAACTCTTTCATGCCAATCAACAGAATGGTGTTTGAGAACCTCTGATCTAGACCACCTACAAGCCCCTTCCCACTTCCAGTCAGTCTTTCTTCAACCAAGGAACAAGCCTTAGAAAATTATCAAAAGAGCAAATGTTGGCAAACTCATAAAAAAAAAAAAAAAGGTCTAGTTTAGGAAGGGGTTAAAAAAAATTATCCCAGTGGAGCCACGCTTGTGTTTTTTGCTGGCATATCATTCACCCTGTGGGATCCCAGAGCACTGTGCCTCCTCTTGCTTTCTTGGAGGCAAAATTTTCCAAAAAGGATTTTACTAGAAAATTAGAAAAAAAGCAAAGCTAAAAAGAAAACTCCAAAACACAAAGTACACTTGTTTGTAGAGCACTCATTTCTTACCCTAAATAGTCAAGTGCAGATTGTCATCATTGATCCTGCTTCCCAGGCTCCTGGCTCCTTGGCTCAACTTGGTCACCTTTGGTCTGCTTCATAGAGTCGTCAGTTGAGAGTTACAGTCGGTTCCACCTCTAGGTGAAGCCTAATTATAGGCACACAACTTGGCTTTGTCTCGCCAGTGGCCTTGGCTGCTGCCAGCCTTCTGGGAGTCCTCTGCTATGAATTAGTTCCCCTCCGGTGGCTACGGGGACTGTCCCCTGCTTCCTGTTTTGGAGGCCTGGTTAGCGGCCCGTTCAGTTCCTGTTTCTGGTTTGCAGGATAAAACTGGTTCACGGCTTCTTTGTGGAGCAGTGGGAGATCGACAAGCACAAAGCCCAATGAATATGCGAGTTTCCACCAACAGGTACCAACTGGTTCTGCTTTGCAAGTAGTTGTCCCAAGTGTTCCCTTTGAGCAGCACCCCACTCTGCCTGAGGCAGGATGAGAGTTGAGACTGTAGTAAGAGAGGTGGGCGTGGACAATGTTGCAGGAACTACAGCTTTGTGGGTATCAGGAAGAAACCGGTCACCAACAGCCTTGGGAAAGGTACATCTTGAAGAAAACCGCCTCACCATCCTGTAAACTGGATATAGTTAAGTAGGGAAACTGGCTTTGTTTAAGAAAGATTCCCCTTATTTTCAGGGAGCAAAGTTCGATTTGCAAGTTTTATTAGTGGCATAAAAGAAAAATAGGAAAGCAGAGCAAAATGATAAATTATTTTAAAATCCATTGATGATTCTAATACACTGACTGCTTTCATTGTTTTTCTATATTGGCTTTTATCTCTGGCTGAAGATGCTGACTTAAGGAACCCATCAAAATATGTGTCAGATTATTAGAGAAGGAGACAGGGTATAAGGCAAAGCTGATTTTTAAAGTCTTGTCGAATTGTACCAACAAAAATTTAAAGTGAGTACCTAACATCTTAATGTGTTTTATTTTGTAATTTTTTTTCTGAAGAAAATATAAAAACTAAAAGATACAGAATCCAGGCTACCTTGTGGCAGTCTTCTTAGGAGACAGAGAAGAGAGGAGAAAAAAAATTTAAATGTTCTTAGAGTCTCCTACTAGAAATCCTAGCAGAGCCAATCTGTGTAACTTAAATGCTTCAGGAGTCGCACAGTGTAGCAGTAAACATTTCATTACATGCCAGCCTTTTCTGTTACAATAGGTAATCAACAATGGGCAAAGCAATTGCCTTTGGTATATGATTCATACAGGAAGCAAGTTATATTCTTTGGTACAGTAAGGCTCTAAAAGTAGTTCTGACCAATTACATTAGTATTTTCCAACACTTTTAGTCTCTTCTAAGACCTCTTAAGTGGAGAAGGCAATGGCACCCCACTCCAGTACTCTTGCCTGGAAAATCCCATGGACGGAGGCGCCTGGTAGGCTGCAGTCCAACAGGGTCGCTAAGAGTCGGACACGACTGAGCGACTTCACTTTCACTTTTCACTCATGCATTGGAGAAGGAAATGGCAACGCACTCCATAAGAGACAGAAACGGAGCGGAACTACCCTAGTGAATTATTAGTGGATGTCAGGCCATTTGACTGTTGACTCCAAACCATGTAAAACTGGGTATTTGCCTGATCGTGGGTTAGTCACTAAGGCATATCCAACACTTGGGATTCCATAGATTGTAGCCTGCCAGGCTCCTCTGTCCATGGGACTCACCAGGCAAGAATACTCTGGAAATCTTCCCAACCCAGGAATCAAACCCAGGTCTCCCACATTGCAGGCAGATTCTTTACCAACTGAGCTATGAGGGAAGCCCTCTTTTTGAGGAAGCTATCACTTTATTTGGGTAGCACTGGCCTTAAATTGGGCTTCCATGGTGGCTCAGACGGTAAACTGCCTGTTAACGTGGGAGACCTGGGTTCAATCCCTGGGTGAGGAAGATTCCCTTGGGAAGGAAATGGCAACCCACTCTAGTACTCTTGCCTGGAAAATTCATTGTCCTTTCAAAATCTTAGTTACTCCTATTTCTTATTTGAAAGTCACCCCCAAAGAATTAAGGAAACCTAGGCTATGACATGTCAAGTACCTCTTGATATCACATTCAGTTCAGTTGCTCAGTCGTGTCCGACTCTTCGTGACCCCATGGACCACAGCACTCCAGGCTTCCCTGTCCATCACCAACTCCCGGAGTTTACCCAAACTCATGTCCATTGAGTCAGTGATGCCATCCAACCATCTCATCCTCTGTCGTCCCCTTCTCCTCCTGCCTTCAATCTTTCCCAGCATCAGGGTCTTTTCAAATGAGTCAGTTCTTCACATCAGGTGGCCAAAGTATTGGAGTTTCAGCTTCAGCATCAGTCCTTCCAAACAGTTTCTTGTGACAAAGATAAGTTTAGAGCTGAGGCTATCGAGGACCAGGAGCCTGATTCCTGCTGTCTTGGGGCCATGGCAGCTCTTACCTACCTCTTGAGTGTTTTCCAGGTTTATAGTTTGTTCACACCGGGGTGTAGGTGATGTCATGTGGCTACATGAGGGTGATAATATAAATGTGTGTTGTTTTATGCAATGGAGTCCTCTTTTGATTATCTTATGTGCTCCAGAAAATACATAGATGTGGCAGTGTAGTTGCTCTATATGTCACAGTTGAGAAAACTCCTTCTTGGAGAAGGGTATTTGACTTTGGCCAGAATAAATCAACTGGCTGAGTAGGGAGTCAAACTCATGTCTTCAGAGTTCTGAATAATCCAGGTGTTTTCCCCTTGCAGTGAAAAACATTTCAAAACACATATGCTGTTTAAGAGGATCAGTTCTAACATCTTGGTCCATGATAAAGAGAATTTGAAAAGTCGAGATTTCTCTCTGTCTCTTTCACATACACACACACACACACAATCAGGAATGCTGAAATGATTTGCTAATAGATGCCAAACTGACTAATATGTTGTAAGACAATTCTATAGGTATAAATGCTGGAGTCATCTTTTCTACAGGATGGAAATCAATTGTATCTCTACCAAAGAATATTTCTTTGTATTGCTGCGGACGGATATTATTTGCATTACTATCAGTTTTATACAACTTAATGTTTATCCCTAAAGCATTATCAAATGGTTTTATCACTAGAAGGACAATTAATGGTTGTTTTTTTTTTTTTAAATCAGATAATTCCCAGAGCATGGCTTGACCAGAACCAAGTCAGAATAGACTGGTGTGTTGCTTACAGTGTCTGCAAACCCAGCTCTATTCATATACTGGGAAATCATTATTACTAATAGGAACTTCAGTAGTCCAGACACCTTCAAATAGGTTTCTCTTTTGCAGAAAAAAATGCTTATAATATTTTAGAGGACTAGCAAATTTGCTATAAAACTCTACATACCAAATATATTACTTTGATCTTTGTAGTTTAAGGCCAGTGAACCAACCAGTGCAGTTGCTCAGTCGTGTCCGACTCTTTGCGACCCCATGGACTGTAGCCTACCAGGCTCCTCCATTCATGGAATTTTCCAGGCAAGAGTACTGGAGTGGGTTGCCATTTCCTTCCCAAGGGGATCTTCCTGACCCAGGGATTGAACCTAGGTCTTCCGCGTTAACAGGCAGTTGCTTTACCGTCTGAGCCACCATGGAAGCCCAATTTAAGGCCAGTGCTACCCAAATGAACACCATGTGTTACTGTGTGCTGGGTGCCATACCAATTACTCTACATGCCCAATCATATTCCTTATTTAATGTTTATGAGTTAGATGGCATCAATAGATCAGTTTTACATATGGGGAAATTGAGACCCAGCAGAGGTAATCAACTTTCCCAGTGCCACTTGATGGAACCAAGTTTTGAATCTGGGGCTGTCTGATCCCAGAGTCTGTTCATTTATTTATTGAGAAATGAGAATGTATTTAACTCATGGGGCTGTAATAGTTGAATTAAAATGAATATGGTTTCTTATCTCACAGCATATATGGAAATCAGATTCAAATAGATGAGGGACTTAACGCTGAGAGGCAAATTTCAGAGTCTGTTCATTTATAACTATGCTCTCTTGTCTCCTAGAAATAAATTTTCTGTTTGAGAACATTTAAATTACAGCCTTCTCATCATAGACATTAAAGTTGACTACTTAAAAATCTGCAAGATTTCTTTCTAAGGTCTGCACAGAATTAGGCTGAGTGTAATTTCTGCCTTTTATGATCTTTCAGTCTGCCCATTGAATTCAACAATTTAATAAGTAATTATTTAATAAGCCTATCAAATGCAAGGTGATATTCTAAGTAGTGAATAAGTGAAAAATCCAAAGAAACTCTTACGGACTTCATAATATGGGTGATTTCACTGAATGGGACACATGAGAACAATGTACATTACTGTGAAGATAAATGTGAAAATGCATTGAAGACCAAAAGCTTACAAATCTGTGAACTATGCATTAGGCTCTTCATTTATTTTTATATGAAATCAGTATCATGTTCAAAATTATGTAAATAAGTACTCAATTGTATTAAAAATCTTTAGGGTCTTTTATAAATATTGACAGACTCTCACTAAATTGACCTCAGGGAAGTATTGTAATTAATTCTTTAACGAAGAAGAATTTTTATATTCTGACTCATAGAAAGAAGTAGAGTTACTACCTGAGACTTAGAATCTTTTTTCTTATATTTTGTTTTTATAGTAGTGAAATTTGATCTGGCTCAAAATTCTTTTGTATTAGTCCTTTTAGTTTGTGAAAAAAATTGAGGCTATTTTAGGTAATTGCAACACACCAGTGGTGTAGTATCAATTTAAGATTCCTTAGGCGTATAGTCCGTGATTGAATTGTGTTGCTTGTTTGTTGATAATACCTGGGGTTTATGTATGGTCCTTGGTTGACAGGAAATTTGGCACCCCACTCCAGTACTCTTGCCTGGAAAATCCATGGATGGAGCGGCCTGGTAGGCTGCAGCCCATGGTGTCGAGAAGAGTCTGACATGACTGAGCTACTTCACTTTCACTTTTCACTTTCCTGCATTGCAGAAGGAAATGGCAACCCACTCCAGTGTTCTTGCCTGGAGAATCCCAGGGACGGGGGAGCCTGGTAGGCTGCCGTCTATGGGGTCGCACAGAGTCGTACACGACTGAAGCGACTTGGCAGCAACAGCAGCAGCAGTCAGGTTGAATGCAGAGTTACTGAATGGCTTGTCCAGAATGAGCCTATAAAACAAACAGAATTCCATTTAGATAATGGAATTTGAATGGCAGACATGTATTAGATACAGTGATGCATGCAGGACTGTATCTGTATTACGGTATATATAAAAATGACTAAGTTTGAAATCTGGGCTACCTTTGAAGTTCCTAATCATAGTTATTAATGTATACTTTACATAACCTTTCTAATTGTTTTTGAGTCACACGCGTACAATTGATGTATGTTAGCTCTATCAAGACAATTTCTAGAAATTGATCTTGGGAAACTAGTTTTGGTTGATCCAGTGAAACTTCAGATAATTAGATCTGGACAGTAAGATTTTAGTTTTTTGAAACTAATTCTTGGTCCATTTACTGTTAACTATTTATATACAGTCAGAGTAAGAAAAGATTTCTAGGCCATGTAGAGGGGCAGAATCTGGCTTTACAACCTAATGTATCTCTTTGTGTGTGTGTGTTGTTAGTTGCAAAACAGGATTGGGATGTAAGTTGCTTGGCTTGACCTAGTGAAATTCGAGAACAGTGTTGTAGCTTGCACATGAGTTATGGTGAGAATAGTTGGCTTAACTTTTCTTGCCCAGCAACTTAGTACTGCCAATAGCCTAGGTGCTTAAAGTACATTTGGCAGTTGGTAAATCTGAAATAAAGTTGGAAAGGAAATGCTAGGCTTGACTCTAAACAGAATCCTAGATTCCTCTTTCCTTTATAAATGCAATAGTGTAGAACATTTATTTAATCATTAAATATGACACGTGAGTGCGTTACCAAGGGCTGATCCTGCTGTGTTTACTAGAATGTTGACCTGCATATCTGCATTTGTTTTGTTTCCAAAGTCTAAAATTAAGGCTTGTCAGCATTATGAAATCTTTTGCACAGTCAGCTATGCTTTTGACTTAACATTTAATTTCCAGGAGTATTTTGTTAGTGTTGACTGGTCCTTCGAGCATATATTCAAATGAGTGGCACACTTGGTCATAAGTGTTAATTTTGATTGATTTATGTCACATCAAAGTTGTTCTTGCTTAGTTGCTAAGTTGTGTCTGATTCTTTTTGAACCCATGGACTGGGTAGCCTGCCAAGCTCTTCTGTCCATGGGATTTTCCAGGCAAGTAGATTTTTTTCAGGCAAATGGAGTGGGTTTTCGCTTTCTTTTCCAAGAGATCTTCCCGAGCCAGAGATCGAACCCAAGTCTCCAGCATTGGCAGGCAGGTTTTTTTTTTTACCACTGAGCCAGCAGGGAAGCCCTCACATCAAGGTATAAGTGACAAAATCTGTATTTATCACAAACATAATATATTTACAAAGTTAACTTTTTAAGGTTCTTTTGAAGCAATGAGTTAGATGCAAATATGTGCCAATTAAGAAGGTAAATTGCAGGAGCATTTACAAGCTGCTAACATGTAAATATTCATCAGTATTCATGAATAATAGGGTTAAGGAATGGCTTGCTTGGATTTATGGAATGTTTAAAAATTCAGACAAAATTCTGTTTTTGATTCTTTGTTTAAGGGAACAGAAGTCAGACAAATGGCAGACAAGAATTGTAGGTGACTGAGCTTAAGTAACCTCTATGGAGTTTTATGGTTACATTTATAACTATCATTCGGTGCCCCTTTAGGAAATCTTGGAGAAGGTAAAATTTGATAACATGAGAGCGACACTTTTCTACATCAGCCAAATCGCTTAAACACTTGGAACCAAAGTTAAGATATTGCTCTATCTCTTTGGTTTTCTTCCAGCGTTAACACATACTTTCACTGTTTGGTGAAAGTTAGGTAACAACAGTGCTACTTCACAATTTTCAAGCTTCACTGAGTTCAGGACTCTGCATCTGGTCGGATTTTATTAAAAAAGCAGATTTCATCTTGTTAAATATATATGAACATTCTTCATGATGGATAATCTCTTGATTATCCAAGACTGGTAGCTTCTCCTGATTACTTATTTCCCTCCTACCCCACCCCATCCCACCCCTCTTGGTCATCAAAGAGCTAAGCTCTCTCTGTTAATACTTCCTACTAGCTATCAATTTTACACATGATAGGATGGATTGAGAGGTTAGCATTTCCATTCATTGAAAAGATTTATTTTTTGGCTGTGCCTGGGTCATCATTGCTGCTGGGGCTTCATTATCATGTGGGCTTTTCTCTAGCTGTGGTGCACGGGCTTCTCACTGGGGTAGCTTCTGTTACTGTGGAGCGCAGGCTCTAGGGTGCTCGGGCTTTGGTAGTTGTAACTCCCGGGCTCTAGAGCACAGGCTCAGTAGTTGTGGTGCACGGGCCCAGTTTCCCTGTGGCATGTGGGATCTTCCCCGATGAGGGATCGAACCCATGTCCCCTGCATTGTCAGGCACATTCCTTACCGTTGAGCCACCAGGGAAGCCCTCCATTCATTTTCAATCTTGGAATTAGAATCATCAGAAACAAGTAAGTTGTTCACACAAAACAAGAACAGTTGTGCCGCTGTGTTGTGACGCCATTTGGGAATTTTGAACAAAGTTATACTATGATTTTATATGTTGGCATGCCTTAATTTTCCCGGACCCACCATTATTTAATAGGTTTGTGCTTCCCTCTGAAAATATCATTAGACATGTTGGAATAAGTTTGCAGAGACAGATGTATGAAGCAGTCTTGATTTTTCTGTTTTTAAATTGCACTTTCCTGGGGCTGATTCTCCTTGGTGTATTTGTCAGGGGAGCTAGAGTGTGTTCCCTAAACAGATTCCATGCCAGAGGATAAGCCAACTTAATTTGAGAAGATTTTCTAAGAGCATTAACAGAGGGGGAAAAAAAAAAAAAACTATGACTGGAGAATCCAAGGTCCTGATCTGCTTTCAGTTTTCAGTTACCTGGTCTCAATTCTGAAAGCTCCGTTTAAGACTTTGACTGACTTATAAGCTTCTGATGACAATATATTTAGTCTATGAGAATTTCCTTCTCAAGTCTTGTAATTGTCCCCTTTAGCCATAGAAGAAAGTATTGCCCAACATTTGAATTATAATGTGTACGTAATATGTGGTCGCCAGGAAAATTCCTTCCTGAGCCCAACATATTGTATAGTTATTTATGAGCTGGAGCTTAGCATGCTTTTTCATTTAAGCTAAGAGTAATCGTGGAACTATTTAACTTTTTGTTTTTTAGCCCCTCTTTAAGACTTGTGTAATTTTTTAATTACATGTTTATGTTAGTCTGTTACCTCTTAAAATAATCTCCTAAAAGCTATTAAGTACATTTTAACTCATTTACTTGATTCTTTGGCAGATATAAAAGAAAAAGCTGTTGCTTCATAAGTCTTGCATCATATGTGAAATGACTAAGAAGGAACAACCAAAAAAGTCAAGTCCAATGTAGAAGGATAATGAGAAATCCTTTGTTAGAAAGGTCTGACATAGAAGCAGCAGTTTCAGGTACTTCAAAGGATCATTAAAATATAATTCCATGTCTCCTTTCCTTGTCTGTCTTGTTTATCCTGTATCTCTAGCACTTTATACAGTGCTTGGCACTTAAAAGGCACTGGATATCTATGGATGGATTGAATGAATGAATATTGCATTTCCCCCTCTTGGTGTTTAGTTATTGATTTTGATATCTGTCTTTTTTACTCAAATGTGAATTAAGTTCCTTGGGGGCAAAGATCACATTTTATGGATCTTGACATGCCCCAGGTCTTCTATTTCTTTGCTTGACCTGTAGATCTGAGCTTGATCATGAAGTGGTCACACTTACTGATGCTTATCGAATAGAATTCAATGAAATCAACCCTTCTGTTGAGGGGCTCACAGTCTGGTGCAGGCGACCAGCCTATTAAGATAGAATAGGTTATGCTGATTGCTGATGGCTATTCTAGAAGTTTATATTAAGTGCTTGGAGAGCACAAATGACAGAGGATTCTTCTGGTGAAGGGAGTGTGGAGGAGGTTCGCTAAGGCTTTGGGCAAGAGGTGATATTTAAATTGGATTTTGAAGGATAACAGTGAAAGCACTTCTTATGTACCAGGCATTTTAAATTATGAGGACAAGTGAGTCTCCCTATAAGAAAGAGGCAGAATGAAAAAAGGGGCCTATGGTAGGACACAGACAACACCAGCATTTAAAAATGGATAGAGGAAGGCATCAACCAGTGAGAAAGAGAAGTGGTCAAGAGGTAAGACAGGAATAGGGGAAAGTTCAGAGAGAGGAAGTGAGAGGGAAAGAGGGAGCTAGCTGAAAACAACAACAGAGAGGTCGGAAGTCAGGAAATTTGAATTTTTCAGAGAAATGAATGGACATGGAGATGAGAAAGCCCCTGATAACTTTTGCCAGAGCAATTCCAGGTGAGTAGGTGGCAGTGGTTTTCCCGAATAGCCTCTTGAGTGATTGCTGCTGAACTGCAGAAGTCATATAACAGAAAGTAGTCCTTAAAATGAACCTAGCTATGGAACAGAAAAAGACTCGCAGATGTAGAGGACAACTTGTTGTTGCCGAAGTGTTGGGGAAGGCATGGACCGGGTCACAGATGTAGAGGACAGACCTGTGATTGCCGAGGTGTTGGGGAAGGCATGGACCGGGAGTTTGGGGCTGGCAGATGCAAACTATCGCATAGAATGGACAAACAGCCAGGTCCTACTGTATAGCACAGGGAGCTGTAGTCTATATGCTGAGATAAACCGCAATGGAAAAGACTATAAAAAAGAATGCATATATCTGCATAACTGAATCATGTTGCTGTGCAGCAGAGATTAACACAGCATTGTAAATCAGCTATACTTCAATTTTAAAAAGATAAATGAAAATAATTTATAATAAATGAAGATAAATGAAAAAAAAACCCCAAATAAACCAATGTGTTGGTGAGAGAAAAAGAAGGAGAAGCCAGGTGCTAGAAGGAGCACACCCTACTCCCGGGCTGAGGCACCTTGCCTGGTCCTGCCAGTTGTTTTTATGCCTTAGAGACACAGTGAGGTCAGTAAGCCTTTGTGGGCTCAAGTGTTATTTAACATCGTTTCTGTGGGAACGTGGAATACAAATTCCTAAGCATTTTCTTCCAGAAAGAACTTCGGAGCGTGACCCCTTGCAAGTGTACTTGTTTTCTTGGCTAATTGCAATTAGGGCTGAAAATAGAGTTGCTTTTCTTTGTGAAATTCTGTAACTTGGATAAATTCGAATTCACAGTGGTATGGGCTTTAAGTTGAGGGTTCTTTACTGGTGGAACTCAGTTTACAGAAGTGTAGAACTTATTCAGGAGGTGAAGTGTTTACTAAGACAATGGAGAGCTCAGGCTAGGGAAGGTTTTCATTCTTCTGTCTCCGGTGGCAGATTTCAAAGATTTTTGAAGCCCAGAGAATAAGAAGAGAGATCAAAAAACACTTTTGTTATTTCCTCAGCCACTTGAAACACTTCATTGCATATGACTGGCCACTTATAAGTAAAAACGATTCTTTCTTTAAATGAGATCTTTTTTACTTAATGCTATTTCACTTTGTAAATGTGTACGTGTCTCTCTGTGTGTGTGTGTGAATGAGCATGAGCTAGTCACTTCTGACTCTTTGTGAACCCCTTGGATGGTAGCTCGCCAGGCTTCTCTGTCTGTGGAATTTTGAAGGCAAGAAGACTGAAGTGGGTAGACATTTCCTACTCTAGAGATCTTCCCTGCACAGGGATCAGACCTGCATCTGCTGTGTTGGTAGGTGGATTCTTTAGCACTGTGCTAGCCGGGAAGCCCTGTAAACCTATCAGTTCAGTTCAGTTCAGTTCATTCGCTCAGTCGTGTCCGACTCTTCGCAACCCCATGGACCTCAGCACGCCAGGCCTCCCTGTCTATCATCAACTCCCGGAGCCCACCCAACTCATGTCCATTGAGTCAGTGATGCCATCCAACCATCTCATCCTCTCTCATCCCCTTCTCCTCCTGCCCTCAATCTTTCCCAACATCAGGGTCTTTTCAATTGAGTCAACTCTTCGCATCAGGTGCTCAAAGTATTAGAGTTTCAGCTTCAACATCAGTCCTTCCAATGAACACCCAGGACTGATCTGCTTTCAGATGGACTGGTTGGATCTCCTTGCAGTCCAAGGGACTCTCAAGAGTCTTCTCCAACACCACAGTTCAAAAGCATCAGTTCTTCTATGCTCAGCTTTCTTTACAGTCCAACTCTTACATCCATACATGACTACTGGAAAAACCATAGCCTTGACTAGACAGACCTTTGTTGGCAAAGTAATGTCTCTGCTTTTTAATATGCTGTCTAGGTTGGTCATAACTTTCTTTCTAAGGTGTAAGCGTCTTTTAATTTCATGGCTGCAGTCACCATCTGCAGTGATTTTGGAGCCCCCAAAAATAAAGTCAGCCACTGTTTCCCCATCTATTTGCCATGAAGTGATGGGACCAGATGCCATGATCTTCGTTTTCAGAATGTTGAGCTTTAAGCCAACTTTTTCACTCTCCTCTCACTTTCATCAAAAGGCTCTTTAGTTCTTCTTCACTTTCTGCCATAAGGATGGTGTCATCTACATATCTGAGGTTATTGATATTTTTCCCAGCAATCTTGATTCCAGCTTGTGCTTCATCCAGCCAGCATTTCTCATGATGTACTCTGCATATAAGTTAAATAAGCAGGGTGACAATATACAGCCTTGACGTACTCCTTTCCCAATTTGGAACCAGTCTGTTATTCCATGTCCGGTTCTAACTGTTGCTTCCTGACTGCATACAGATTTCTCACAGAGGCAGGTCAGGTGGTCTGGTATTCCCATCTCTTTCACAATTTATTGTGATCCACACAGTCAAAGGCTTTGGCATAGTCAATAAAGCAGAAATAGATTTTTTCTGGAATTCTCTTGCTTTTTTGATGATCCAGCGGATGTTGGCAATTTGATCTCTGGTTCCTCTGCCTTTCCTAAAAACAGATTGGACATTTGGAAGTTCACTGTTCACGTATTGCTAAAGCCTGGCTTGGAGAATTTTGAGCATTACTTGACTGGCGTGTGAGATGACTGCAATTGTGTGGTAGTTTGAGCATGCTTTGGCATTGCCTTTCTTTGGGATTGGAATGAAAACTGACCTTTTGCAGTCCTGTATCCACTGCTGAGTTTTCCAAATTTGCTGGCATATTGAGTGCAGTACTTTCACAGCATCATCTTTTAGGATTTGAAATAGCTTGACTGCAATTCCATCACCTCCACTAGGTTTGTTTGTAGTGATGCTTCCTAAGGCCCACTTCACATTCCAGGATGTCTGGCTCTAGGTGAGTGAACACACCATCATGATTATCTGGTCATGTAGATCTTTCTGTACAGTTCTTTTGTGTATTCTTGCCACCTCTTCTTAATATCTTCTGCTTCTGTTAGGTCTATACCATTTCTGTCCTTTATTGAGCCCATCTTTGCATGAAATGTTCCCTAGGTATCTCTAATTTTCTTGAAGAGATCTCTAAGTCTTTCCCGTTCTATTGTTTTCCTCTATTTCTTTGCACTGATCACTGAGGAAGCCTTCCTTATCTCTTCTTGCTATTCTTTGGAACTCTGCATTCAAATGGGTGTATCTTTCCTTTTCTCCTTTGCTTTTCACTTCTCTTCTTTTCATAGCTATTTGTAAGGCCTCCTCAGACAGCCACTTTGCTTTTTTGCACTTCTTTTTCTTGGGGATGGTCTTGATCCCTGTCTCCTGTACAGTGTCACGAACATCCGTCCATAGTTTATCAGGCACTCTAACAGATCTAGGCCCTTAAATCTATTTCTCACTTCCACTGTATAATCATAAGGGATTTGATTTAGGTCATACCTGAATGGTCAAGTGGTTTTCCCCACTTTCTTCAATTAAAGTCTAAAGTTGGCAAAAAGGAGTTCATGATCTGAGCCACAGTCAGCTCCTTGTCTTGTTTTTGCTGACTGTATAGAGCTTCTCCATCTTTGGCTGCAAAGAATATAATCAGTCTGATTTCGGTATTGGCCATCTGGTGATGTAACCTATGCTTTGGCCAAAAAGTTCATTCATATTTTTCCATGAGACTCTAACCCTAACCCTATGATCCTGTGGAAAAACCTGAAGAAACTTTTTGGCCAACCCATTACAATGAAAACACATTAAAAAAAAAAAAGGAAAGCAACTCTGATTGCTTTTTAGGCTTTCTTTGCCTTAGGTTCCCAGCCTCTCCTGAGTGGAGGGCTGCTCTGACTGGAGGGCTGATATAATCCCTGGATTACTTTGAGTATACTCTTGCTAAGAAACAGGCTGCTTCACTTGTATTCTCTGCCTGGTTCATTCCAAAAGAAACTTTATCCCTCTCAAAAAAAAAATCTTTGTCCCAATAGTTACTATTGTTTTACTGGCTGATTATCTTGGAATCAGCTCCCTTCAGCCTTATCTTTTATGCGTCCTGTGAGGGAGACACCGTGTCTGATGTTGACCCTTGTTTCTGATGATATTCCCTTCATCTTTTGTGTCACACTCACTGGAGTAGCAGAGAGAAGAGACATACTTATTTAGAAACATTTCATGTTCCTGTGGATGACTTTACTTCTTTCTCCTTTCCCTTCCCCTCCTCCTCCTCGCCTCGCCTTCTCCTTCTTTTCTCCCTCCCTCCTTCTTTCTTACAATAGGAAACCTTGACAGAGCCCAATCTTTTAAAAAACTTGCCTTGAAAATCAATTCTCAGGGTGAAACTTGAATTTTCCAAAAGAACACTTTCAAAGAGAACATATTTTTAAAAATATTGGGTTGTCAAGATAGTATAGAATCTGCTTTGATAATAATCATGGTAATTATAGTAATAAAAAGATCAGAGTAGAAAGGTTTAGTTGTCCAGGTTTCTGGCAACAATATAGGGGATTAGCTGGGTTTCATTCTTTTTGTCCATGTGAAGTGAACAAACTGCCCTTTTTTTGGTGTCAGATGTCTGTCTCCCTACTATGTCTTTTTAGCCCAGAACCCCAGAGCTGTGGGTTAACCATCTGTGTGCTCCACACCTTACTGTTGTCCCACAGATACCTTCAAACTCATTTCCCTACAGAAGTCGGTTCCCTCCTCTAGTTCCTAACATCTCATTAAATGGCACCCAATTATCAAAACCAGAAACCTGATCCAGATTCTTTTAAAATAATCACAAATTGTATACAGGTCAAGAATACCAGTCTTATATTTTCCCCCAATAATGTATTACTTTATTTCCTTGGTTTGATGTTTAGTTTAATTATTATGTTAATTCTTGACACATTTTTATAGTCAAAACTGTTATCATTTGTGAATTCCATGGTTGCTTTTAAGTGAAAATTCTTGCTTTATCCATAGATCTGAGAGTTATTCATTTGTATTTTCTTCTAGAAAGTTTAATAGATTTTCTTTTTACACTTGACTCCTGCCTCCATTATTGAATTAATTTTGTTGTAATGATATAGGAAAAGTAACATGTGTGTATTCCAATGTACTGCAATTGACAAAAGGAAACAACCTGTGAGCTGAGTGAAGTTTATAAACACAACATTTCTTTGTGCATGCTCAGTTGTGTCTGACTGTTTATGAACCCACGGACTGTAACCTGTCAGGCTCCTCTGTCCATGGGATTGTCCAGGCAAGAATACTGGAGTGGGTTGCCATTTCCTACTCTAGGGATCTTCCCAACCCAGAGATCGAACCCACATCTCCTGTGTCTCCTGCATTGGCAGGTGGATTCTTTACCACTGTACCACCTAGAATGCATATATTTATATGCACACACATATAAAAATGGGTGGAAGATGGGGGAATCTCAGGAGGAACTTTGACCTTTATTATTTTTGAGGCTGAGCAGAAAGTCAGGGAAGTTCTTATTTTTCCCAATAACCACAGAGATAACCTTAAGCTGAGGATGCTTCTACATTGCCTCTCAATGGTAACTCCTGTCCTGCTCTAGCATTCCACCCTCGCCTGCAGTTGTCTTTTCCCTTCAAAGAGCAGGATGCTCATAACCATGGCCAAGTTCAGGCTGTCCACACCAGGCATGATGCCAGATCAATAGCCTCCTGCAATGGCATCCCACTCCAGTACTCTTGCCTGGAGAATTCCATGGATGGAGGAACCTGGAGGGCTGCAGTCCATGGGGTCACTGAGGGTCAGACACGACTTCACTTTCACTTTTCACTTTCATGAATTGGAGAAGGAAATGACAACCCACTCCATTGTTCTTGCCTGGAGAATCCCAGGGACGGGGGAGCCTGGTGGGCTGCCGTCTATGGGGTCGCACAGAGTTGGACACGACTGAAGTGACTTAGCAGCGGCAGCAGCACCCTGTGCTCTTGGCCAACTGCAGGGACTCCAGGCTCATGCTGTGGTTCTCCCCACTTGTTACCACAGCTATGGGTACCTTTGTCCAGGCCAACTCGTAACTCTGGACCTCAAATTCAGGGAGTCAGTCTTTACTCACTTGACTTTCTAGATCCTCTTCCTTATTCTTATACTCATGAAACTTCAGGGGTCGTTGGGCACATACCCAGCTGTAGTCACTGGCATTGTTAGACCTCCAGGCCTGGGACTGTGCATATTCTCTTATAAATTTGATTTGGATGGGGACGGGCATCTAATGATGACTCCTGACTTTGGTAAGATACTGCTTAAAAAGTTCTCCACTGCCTGGGCATTCGGGGCTGGGGGAGTGACACAACCCTGGAAGCAGATGTGTGCCCAAAGTGGTGCACACGGTGCCCAAAGGGACAGATTTGCAGGGAGCCAAGTGGTGACCCTGCAGAGTTCACACATTTCAGCCCCTGAGATGTGGTGGGAAGAACAAATGCTTTAGGGTTAGGAGGCTTGCTTTGAGTTTCAGTTCTGCCTCACATATCCTGTCTGCAATGAGAAAGCCTATATTTGCTTTTGCTTGAGGATTAACTGAGAAACATGAAAGGAGTGACACATCAAAGGGCTTTGATTTATTATTTTGAGAGATGTGTGTTTCGTTTTTTTGTGTGATGCATAGCAATCCATACAAAATGCAGTAGCTTCTAATAACAATGTTATTTTCCCACACAAGGAAAGGCATTGACTAGGTTCTGCTGGGTGGTTCTTCTGTTTCATATGTAGTTGGTTGGTTCTGCAGTCATCTGGAGGCTGAACTGGGCAGGGTTTTCCAGAAAGGCTCATTTCCATCCCTGGAAGTTGGTGTGGGCTTTCTGCGTCAGCCTCAGTTCTCCTCTGGTGGCCTTTCCACATGGCCAGCTTGGACTTCTCACATGGTGTTTGCATTCTGAGAGGGACTGTTTCTCAGAAGAAGGAAGTGGAAGCGGTTAGTTCTTGTATGTTTTAGTCTCAAAATTCTCAGGACTTTTGCTATATTTTGTTGGTCAGAGCAGTCATAGTACCAACACAGGAGGGGACTTGCTCAATGAGGAAGTGGGCATGTGCAGGCCACGGGGTAAGGAATTGATGGTGGCCATCCTTGGAAACATCCACCACAGTCTGACTGCCCTGGCGTACTTCTGCCACCATGGGGTGTGCACATGTGCAGGCAGCTGATCAGGAGCTCTCTGTCTACTTCACTGCCATATAGCAGTGATGTCATGGAGAGAACCAAGGCCTGAGCCTCAAAGAGTCATTGAATTTTGAGAAAGAAGCAATTAGAACTCAAAATGGAAGGTACTTGAATGGATTCAGCAAGAATATGCTTTTTTTCCCTATAGATTTTTTTTCTCCTTCTACAGCTAAGGATGGTAGAAAATTTGCTGTCAAAATACTGTCCTGAGACTTTTTGCTGTCCACCAGAAGAATGTTTGCCTGAAAGCTGACCTCTTTCCCCACATAGTTGGGTCTGTTGGGATTAGATGGTTGAATAGAGACTAGATAGCTAAAGATTTGCCCTGGCTGCTGCTTGAAGTGAACAAGGTAATGAACAATTTTGTGAAAATCCTGTTTATACATCTAAGACCTCTGATCTTTTTTTATTAATTATTCATTCATTGGCCACACTGTGAGGCTTGTGGGATCTTAGTTCCCTAACCAGGGATCAGACCCATGACCTCAGCAGTGAAAGCCTGGAGTCCTAACCAGTGGACCACCAAGAAACTCCCAAGACTCCAGATCTTAATTGATTCATTATGCAGAAAGTAGAGTTGATGCTTTTTAAAAATCTGTGCAAATTAGCACACTAGACTCACCACCCCATCTCAGCTTTGAGAATGGGCAGTATTTGTTGTTTTCTGCCTCTAGCTGTGCAGAAAGAAAGGCAAGGAAGGATTAGGGCCACAGAGAAGACCAGGTGGTAGCAATGGCCTGGCTGCTAACCAAGAGACCTCAGGAGACTGGGAATAGGAAAGGGGAGGGAGAGACCTTCCTTGAGGGTCGAGTGCAGGTATAGGCATGTGGTTCATGAACTGGTTTAATCTGCAGGCAACTTGCCTATCCCAAGAGAGGTTTGCAGCCAGCATCAAAGTTTCCAGAGAGATAGGTAGAGTACAGGAGGTACTTTCTCTTGAATAATTCCCCTTGTTGCTTTTCACCTGTTTAATTCTACTCGGCCTTAGGAACTCAACCAGAAGTTGACTTTTCTGTTTGTACTTTTCCTAATCTAAGCCCTCCTCTTGCCTTACACACTCTCTGCCTCATTTCTGGATGGCTGAACCAGTCAGGAGCATGAGCCAACCTTTCTTTCTAATCTTTGCCCACAGAACACCTGAGAGTCATGTGCAAACATTCGACAGACGGTTCTTGGCTGTGTATCCTATCAAATGCACTGTTTATATTTGGGAAAAGCATTGGTTCTTCCACTCAGCAGACAAAATGTGTCCAGGCATTAATGAGACAAAGTCAGGAGCTCCGTGGTTCTGTGTGTTCTTTCCTGTACCAACTTCCTTCTCCACTTGCTACCTGCCTCTTTTGTTGCAACTCTCCTCTGGTGGGGCCAACAGTGGAGATTTTTCTTTCTTATTTTTTTCCCTTAATCCAAGCATACCATATTCTCTGCTTAAATTAGAAACCAAAAAATGTATTTGCCTGCCTTCCTTTAAGGCCATGGCTTTTAACTTTAAAGAAGTTGAAGAGTTAATTTTTAAATTATTTTGTTTCCTTTTTCTAGCACATTGTTGATGAGTGAAGCCACCAGTAATCTTGAATTTTTGGTAGAATTGCTGACTGAGCCAGTATCCCTCAAATGTATTCATTCCATCTGCATTTGCTCTCGAGAGGGCTATCTGGGGGCTCTTTCTTATCTTCCATCACTTCTCTTTGGTGCTGTCTGAGTAGTTGCTAAGAAATGCTTTCTCTCCAATGCAGTATCTTGCTTAGGGCTCCTGACCATTGGCAGGAGGAAACTAAACTTGTTAGCACAGAGTGCAAAGTTTGCCCAGGTTGGGCATCCATCTACCCCTTCGGCAAGTCCCTCTCACAAGCCCCGTGATTAGACCTAGATTCAGGACCGTTTCTCTAAAAAATTAAGCTCAGGGATCTCTCTGTTCTCATGTGCAAGTGTCATTTTCTGTTTGTTTTTTGATTTCCTCCCTTTCAAGTTCTATAGTATTACTGTGATGATAGTTGCTAGACCCAATGATTTGGGAAATGGGACCTGGTTCTCCTAGACTCTTTCCTGCCTGGAATTCACTTCCTTCCCTTCCTGGGAAACTCCTTCGCATCCTCTAGGCCTGCTCTAAAGGAAATCAGTCGTAAATATTCATTGGAAGGACTGATGCTGAAGCTGAAGCTCCAATCCTTTGGCCACCTAATGTGAAGAACTGACTCATTTGAAAAGACCCTGATGCTGGGAAAGATTGAAGGTAGGAGGAGAAGGGGACTACAGAGGATGAGTTGGTTGGATGGCATCACTGACTTGATGGAAGTGAATTTGAGCAAGCTCTGGGAGTCGGTGAAGGACAGGGAAGCCTGGCGTACTGGATTTCATGAGGTTGCAAAGAGTCGGACATGACTGAGCGACTGAACTGAATAAGCGTCTCCACCCAAGCAGTTAGTAACTTTTGTCTTCTCACAGTGCCAGCTGCTGGCTTCTACTTATGTGATTGGGCTCCCGTTGAGACTGTTAGTCTTTAGGTTTGTTTGTTTGTTTTTGGCTGCACCTTGTGGCATGTGGAACCTCAGTTCCCAGACCGGGGATCAGATTGAACCCCCTGCATTGGAAGTAAGGACTCTTAACCACTGGACAGCCAGGGAAGTCCTAAGACTTCGTTTTATAAGTTAGGTTGAGGTCTGTTTTCTTCATTTTTGTGTCCTTAGTGTTCACCTGTAATAGCTATTTAATAAGAATTTCTTGAATAGGTAAACAAATAGTGCTGTAAATTAAGTTTGTTGAACATACTGACTTAAGGGGGCTTCCCTGGTGGCTCAGATGGTAAAGAATCTGCTTGCAATGCGGGAGAACTGAGTTCGATCTTTAGGTAGGGAAGATCCCCCGGAGGAGGGCATGACAACCCACTTCAGTATTCTTGCCTGGAGAATCCCCATGGACAGAGGAGCCTGGGGGGCTACGGTCCATGCGGTTGCAAAGAGTCAGACACGACTGAGCTACTAGCACTTTGACTGTCACACAATCAATATCTTATGGAAGCACTTTATTCAGAAAATCTTTTACCTTTTGTTCTATTAATAGTTGATGCTTATGGCTAAAAAGAAAAGCTGATTAATATGCACAATAGCATTTAGTATAGGATTTACTAGTCTTAACTGCCTTTAAGGCCTTTATTGTTTTTGAAATTAAAAAATATCTAGACTGGTGACAGGCTTTCCAGGTGGCATTAGTGGTAAAGAACCTCCCTGCCAGTTCAGGAGACGTAAGTGATGCAGGTTTGATCACTGGGTTGGTTTGATCCTTGGGTCGCGAATATCCCCTGGAGGAGGGCATGGCTACCCACTCCAGTATTCTTACTTGGAGAATCCCATGGACAGAGGAACTTGGTGGGCTACAGTCCATAGCGTCAAAAAAGAGTTGTACACGACTGAAGCAACTTAGCACTCACACACACAGGCTGATGACAGTTAGATATGTGATGGACGCTGACTATACTTTGCTGTTAAGGCTAGAGAAGTTCTTGCCATCTAATGGCAGTTGGAATATCCCAACGGGGTACATTTTAAAAATACCGTATCACTCTACCACATGTTGACAGAGAACCGATTGATTCGTCCCATGTGGCTTCTATCCTGCCTGTCAGAGCAGGATTCACGTTGGTCAGTGACTGCAGTCTCCTCTCCTGGCTTACTGCATTTATTTGGAACTTGTGGATAGTGGTTGCCCTAGAGGCTCAGATGGTAAAGAATCTGCCTGCAATGCCGGAGACTTGGGTTTGATCCCTGGGTCAGGAAGATCCCCTGGAGAAGGGAATGACAACCCACTCTAGTATTCTTGCCTGGAGAATCCCATGGACAGAGGAGCCTGGCTGGCTACTGTCCATGGAGTCCCAAAGAGTCAGACACAACTAATGCTTTCACTTTGCACAGACAGAGACAACTAGGGCTTTCTAAAACCCATTCCCTGCCTCAGTAACTTAAAACATGTGTAGAATGTTGTTTTAGCTTATTTTCATTTCCCCTTTAAAATTCTATGGACTTTCCTCATGATCGTAGTAAACACAGCCTGTTCTTTAAAGATGGGGGATAGTTTGTGTATGGGTGGTCTTTTACATCCTCCAGCTTATACTTTATGTATAGTTTTAGTGTAATTGTTTTTTAAGGAAGCTTTCTTCTTTAAAGACCTTCTCAGGAGCGTGTTATTCTTGGATTATAGCACAGATTTTTGTTACTGATTCTTGCCTATCAACAGTAGTGGGAAATATTGCACATTTGTGAATCAACTTCTTATTCATCTTTGTGCCTATGATTTGGCACCTTCTGTACAATACTTATTCAATAAATATTCATTGCATGAACAAGTAAATAAGGCTGAACAGAGACCAATTTACTTTCAAAAGCCTCTACTTAATAAAGGTTTGGCACATAGAAACATGGACAAAAACCAGGATTCCTACTGTGAATGTAAGATGTGCAAAAACTCAAAACATTTTTATTTTCTCAGAGGGACTAACAGTTTTAATCAAGGCAGAATACACTTAAACCTAATAATTGATGACTTGTAAATTACTAAAGTATAAACAAAGCCTCCACTTATTAATTTGCCAGTTTCTTCCTACTGGTTTGTCTGTATTTTATTGATTTTTCTAAAGCTCAGATAAGGGAGAGGTAAAAATGTTTTGCTTCCAAAAATCTACGGTTCTGGACTGACTGTCCTAACTACAAAAATTATTTGATATACCACTTGAAAATGGATGGGAGGGTGGGCAGAGCAAAAGGTATTATTTGTCATAGTAATAGTTTAGAGTCCTGGAATAATGTCTTAGAGAGCTGTAAGTGCAGCATAAATTCAGAGACTATTTTTATTTTGGTTCAGTTTTCGTTATGTAAAGTTATAAGACTTTTATTAAAACATCATAAAAGACAAAAATTAATCAAAATAATAAAAGTGACTGAAAGACTCCAAAGCTTTATTATGTACTGATTTTCTTTGGAATGCTTTAAAATGTTATGTAAGAATAAACTTTTCAGGAGTGAGGAAGCTAACTTTTAAAATGCATGAAGATTTTTAAATTTTAAATTTTAGTATGATATAAGGACACTAATTTACAGTGCATTGAACTGAAAGTAAAATCAAAATAGTGTTTGCTCCTAAATTGCAAAGAATCTAATACAGTAAAATATTTAAACAATAGTCTTGCATTGGGTGCCTGTATTAAAATAGGCTTTAATTATTTACACAAAGACTATTACTTTAGTACTAGTATTTTAATACTCATGACTACCACTTTAAATGGTTTTATTTTTATGTTCTTTATTTTCTATCTAAAATGTATTTAGATGTTTTGAGGTATGAAAAGAAGTCTCTAAAATCTACAGAATGAGTAGTTCTCTGATGAATATGTCTGATGAACTTTTAATTTTTCTAATAGGGTAAACATAGGAGCAAAAGGGAATCTTGTTAACAGTATTTGATCATGTATGGATCTGTAGTGCTATCTGATAACACAGATGATTCTTATAATAGCTCATGCTTCCCAATATTCAGATAGCTCCCTTGACCTTCTTTCTCCATTCAGCTAGCCCTGACTCTCTTTCTATAAGCTGTGTTGAGATTGAAATGCTGTTATAGTTGTATTTGGCTGGTATTGAGGAATACCACAGTCTTGCCCTGGAAGGATTATTTTATTAAATTATTATTATTATTTTCCTGAGAGGTTCCAGAGGTAGCTATCTGGGCAGAAAATACACCAGGGCAAAGCATCTCTTGACATGGGGCCCTGGCCCTGGGCCCTAATGTAAAAGTGATGAGCTAAGTTGGAGTCCCTGAAGATCTCCTTTTCTGGACTAGGTGGCTTGAATGATCTAGAACCGAAGCAGGTCAAAGAGTCTTCCTGTCAGTTTCTACTACAGCACTGAATCCTGAGTTTCCTCAGGTCTCAACCCTGGTTGGATGGAAGTCCATGAAGATGCTGGAGGAGCAGAAAGGAGCTTTGCTTCAAGGCTTAGAGTGGATCTGAAGGAAAAGCCCATGTACCCAATACACTTGAGAAGGAGTCTCCTGGAAGCATGTTTGGGACAAGTTGGAAGAGGAAAAAGAGACCTTATCCATGTACTGGGTCATTAGCGCTCATGAGGCTGACACATCTCAAGGATTTTTAAAATCCTTGAAAAAGTAATCTCTGTTCTCCAACTCATATTCTTCACCTCTTATGGTTGTCTTTCCCCCTATCATCTATTTGAAATTCATTTCTTCTGATGAATCTACAGAGATTTCAAGCATCAAATAATATGGCCTTTTGTCTTCATTCTCCTCAGCAAGAAAGTACATGAGGCTGACCAGTCCCTCTGCCTTCCTGTACTGCTCTCTCGTTACTTAGGGCACCTGGGATGAAAGGCTGGTGTCAGTCAGTTCAGGCTGACTAGATGGCGTAACAACAAACTTTTGCTACTCACAGTTTTGGAGGGTGGAAGTCCAAGATCTAGGCACTGGAAGATTTGGTGTCTGGTGAGGGCCTGCTTCCTGGTTCGTGAATAGCTGTCCTCACATGGTTTAAGAGGTGAGGGAACTCTGTGAGGTCTCTCTGGTAAGGGTGCTAATCCCATTCATGAGGGATCCATCTTTAGGACCTAATCACCTCTCAAAGATTCATTCTCCAAATCCTATCTCTTTGGGGATTCAGTTTCAATGTATGAACTGGGGAGGGGATATAAATGTTCAGTTTATAGCAGCAGAACACCATAGAGTTCATATAACCCTTAAAGAGCTAATAGTCTATTTGTAAAGACAGATATCCAAAAAGATCATTTCACTGTTCTCTGACTTAGCTGTGCTGTTAAATTTCAAGTTTATGTTTGCAGCCTATTCTTCCCTCCTTAGCTCCATTTCCATGTATCCAAAAATCTACTAAATGGACATCTCTTTTGGCCTCAAATTGATGCCATCATCTTCTGTCTGAAACCTGTGTTCCTTTGCTCATGGGTGGTGATATTTTCTCTCCAGTCACTCAGATTGGACACTTCAGTGTCATCTTTGATTTCTTGCCTCTTTATTCATCCATTCATCTGAGTGCCTACAGCTAGCCTCTATGGATGCAGAAAACCATACTCCCTGCTGTAGTTCATATAACTGCCCAGCGCTGGGTTCGTATATAATTTCACAGGAAGGAATCGTAGAAAATTCAGTGTTCACAGGAGAAAAAAGCATAAAGACCTCTTTTACTCTTTTATGTTGATGACTCTGGTTTATTTAAATGCAAACTTCCCACATATGAAAAAAATATTTGAAATGTAAGCATTCTTTTATATAGCATTTGTGGTTCTGCAATGTGTCTTAAGAAAATGTAAACAAGCAGACAGGTAAACAAATTCTGACTCTGCGTTAGGGTAGATGAAAAGTGAAAGTGAAAGTCTCTCGGTTGTGTCCGACTCTTTGCGACCAGAATTCTCCAGGCCAGAATAGTGGAGTGGGTAGCCTTTCCCTTCTCTGGGGGATCTTCCCAACCCAGGGATTGAACCCAGGTCTCCTGCATTGCAGGTGGATTCTTTACCAGCTGAGTCACAGTAGAAGCCCAGTAATACTGAAGTGGGTAGCCTATCCCTTCTCCAGGGGATCTTCCCAACCCAGGAATAGAACCAGGGATTCTATTACCAACTGGTAATAGATTCTTTAAAGTGGATTCTTTAAAATAGATTCTTTAAAATGGATTCTGTAAAGTGGATTCTTTAAAATAGATTCTTTAAAATAGATTCTGTAAAGTGGATTCTTTACCAACTGAGCTATCAGGGAAGCCCCTGGATAAATACCATGAAGACAAAATAGCACAGGGCAGAGGTGGACTGGAACCAGGAACGGTAGATGCAGGGGCAAGAATCTTGAGCAGGTGGTACTGAGATAGAGCCTGATGGATGTGAAGGAACCATGCAGAGATCTGGGGGGAGCGTGTCTCAGGAGAAGGGGCAGAGCCCACCTTCCAACCCTACACTGGGCTTGAACCCTGATCCTTGAACCCTTAAACCTCTGCCTGGCCTCTGCCTCCATCCAGCCAATGTCCCAGCCATGCCGAGCTTCTCCCCTTTCATAGCTCTATACCTTTGCATTATTTCCTCTGTCTAGAGGGCCTTCCTCTTGTTTCTTTGGTGAAACCACACTGCAGAATGCAGCTGAAATGTCATCTGTAATCCACACACTCTCCCACTCACAGCTCCCTAGCACATAACCTTTATTGATGTGAATTGCAATTGATTGGCCTCCTCCCGCTCCAGACTGTACCCCTTTGACATCCCAGTAGCTTCATCATCTCATGGGGCATGATAGGTGCTAAAAAACTGGAATATTTGAATTAATGAGGGAGAGAGGGAAGAAGAAAGAGAGGGATGAAGGGAGGCAGAGAATGAAAGTGTAAACCTTTCTTGGAAGGTCTGAAACACACTGAAAAAGGAGAACTAAAAGTAAATAAAGAGGACTTAAAATTTTTTTTATTTTTAATAGGATAATTGTTTTACAATGCTGTGTTGGTTTCTGCCCTACAATGATATGATGTAGCCATAAGTATACATATGTCCCCTCCCTCCTGATGGGGGGACCACCACCCAAGATGACTTTAAAATAATACTAGAGATGTTTTCATTATGAATATAAACTATTACATGTAGAATGGATAAACAACAAGGTCCTAATGTATAGCACAAGAAACTGTATTCAGTATCCTATGATAAACTGTAATGGAAAAGAATATGAAAAAGAATGTATATGTATATATCTTAATCACTTTGTTATAGGGAGAGATTAATGCAACACTGTAAGTCAATTATATTTCAATAAAATAAATTTAAAAGAAAAAAATAAATTGAGCTAGAACCCAATTGAGTAACATGGTCCTGGGGATGCCATCAAGACATAACCAAACTAAAGGTTCACTTGTATTTCTAGGGTGGTAACCTTCTGAAAGTAGGAGTGGCTTAGCTTTTTCTTTTAAGTCAGTGTGTTTTTGATATTTTACATGTTTGGTGGGTTGGATGACAAGAATGCAAGCCTGAATCTACTTTCTGTATAACCACATCCCTTCTTTAGCGGCCTGGGTTGGGAAACAGTACTCCGAGCCAGAAAACAAGAACTGTGACAAAATGCTATCTACTTCCCAAGAAGTGTTCACAGCCTTTCTAGGCTGAGATCACCTTTTTAAATCATTGCTGTTTTAAACTGGTTGTTGAGTAGGGTGGGGAAGGATTGTTTAATTCGGGACCTGCAGGCTACAACTGCCAGCAGATTTCTACAGTAGAGGCATTTGGTATTTTTATGTTGGCTGGATAAAAGGAAGAAATAAGTAGATCATTATCTACCAGTACATTTCTTTGTGAAAATATTACTATATTTGGCCAAAGTCCTCATAACTATATTTAACATCCTGTTAGTGGTTTGTGTCTGTGTTTCTTTCCTGCTAGTAAACTCTGCCTCTCCCAAATTCCCATGGGCTATAGTAATGCAATCTGGAATTCACTTCTTTTCACTAATCTATGATTTAAACTGCAGAATGATATTGCTGTAATCCCCAAATAAAAGCTTAATGTGGATGGGAAGATGCAGGATGGCAGGTCTTTTGGTGACCTCATCCAAAATGAAGTTGGTAAAATCGTAAATCAAAAGAGCAGCCAGAGCCCAAGAAGAAGCAGAGATGATGATTAGATTTCTGTAGAGTACTCAAATTAGAGCAAAAGAATGCTGCTCTGGAAGGATTAAGCAGTTGAGAAGAGGGAGGGAGAAAAAGAGAAAAAGAAATGCACTCGCTAGAGTTAGAAGTCATGAGAAAACGACCTAACGAGGTCCCCAAAGAGAGGAACAAGTTCTTTGTTTAGTCATTCTGACAAGCAAAATTTTAAAGTTATATCAGAAGATCCAGAATTTTTAACATCCCTAAAATACTAAGTGAGATTCGTGGAAAGCTTTGCATTTAGCAGTTGATCTTTAGAAGCAGGAGACAAGTGTGTAAATATAGTGCTGGACAAGGACTGAGAACTACCTAACTGAAGAGGGTGGAAAATGAAATGTGTGCGATGATAGCTTTAGTTTAAGGCCCCGTCTCTTCCCATCAATTGAAATCAAGGATAAATTGGGAAGAAAAAAAGCCCCAAAGGAAAAAAGATTCAGAAATACCTTTTAAGAGTAATATGTTCTAAATGTACCTAAAGATTCCAGGTGGTCTTGTTGAGGGGATAATGTGACAAGTTATTTTTGACAACATAAATACTTTGATGCACTATAAACTCTTAACAGCCCATCCCTTCATCATTAAGGAGAACTATTGGTCCTCAACAGTTCTTAGAGACACCAAACTGTATGAGAGGAGATATTTGTCTCTTAGAGGACAGTAGGAGGTGTTTTTAAACCATTCTGTATTGGCTAATGAAAAAATGGAAGGACTGGGGACTGTGACTGTTACCCAGAATCAATGGGGTAAGGAGGGAGGGTGATCACACTTTGTCTCTTATGTCGGCTTTTATGAGTGTATTGATGTAAGAGCATTTGTGTAACGATAGTCATTTGCATGTTGATAAGTTGGAAGAGAATGACTTTGAAAGGTGCATCAATAAGTGGTTCACCTATGTAGCTGCTCACCATGAGCTGTATTGGGCAGCTCTTTAAACTCTGGATGGAGATTTGCTGCAAAGTACAACCCCCACGAGCCCTCTTCATTTCTGGCGTCTGGCTTCCAGCCCTATTCACTAGATCACTTGGTCACTCAATAGACATTCACATAAGCTTATATGATGCTGATGAATTAGACTCCTTTGGTGGAAACTCACATCCTGTTGGACAAGACTGATAAATAAATGACAGATTCATGGTAATTGCAAACTAGACTTTGTGCTGTGGATGACAGCAGATCTAATAGGAGGTCACTTTTGAGTTCAACCTTTTGGAAGATGAGTGAGCATTCTCTAGGTGCTGAAAAAGATCATCTAGCTATGGGTATGGAAATGGTCCTGAGATATTCAAGTCTAGGTTAATATTAGACAACCAGCATGGAGTGATTGCATCTTCACTGGTCACCTTAACAGAAGTATCTTATTGGGCCCCCAGTAGTCATTGTCATAATTTTTTTTACAACTTTTCAAGCATATTATATAATTTTCTTTATTGTTCCACTTTTATTTCTTAACTAAGGTCAGTAATTTGCCTATAACTATATAAGAAAGATACTGAAGAAGCCCCTTCCCTGGCCTAATTTTTCTTTCTTAATTATATATAAATGTGTATATGTGTACATACCTGGCTTCCCAGGAAGTGCTCATGGTAAAGAATCTGCCTGTCAATTCAGGAGACAATGTAAGAGATGCAGATTGGTCCCTGGGTCAGGAAGATCACCTGGAGGAGAAAATGGTAACCCACTCCAGTATTCTTACTGGGAGAATCCCATGGACAGAGGAGCCTGGCAAGCAACAGTCCAGGGGGTCAAAAAGAGTCAGACGCGACTGAGCATCTGAGCGCGCGCGCGTGCACACACACACACACACACACACACACACACACACACTCAGATACCCAAGAGCCTTAATTGTTGTTGGTGTATTTAAAGTTGTTTTAAAGTATTCTATACCTTTTCCTTGGAAGTAGTTCTCTCTTTTTTTTAATCAGTTTCTATAAAATGTCTACTTCAGCTTTTAACTTTATTAAATTTGCCTTCAGTTTTAGATTCTTGATTTCAAAGGTATTTTTTTAATTGTACTATTCCAAGTGTTAAGTTCTAGAATTCAATTTCACCATTATTCTAACACAAAACAAAACAAAATACCACCCCCCACTATCTTAATGACATCATGTAATCTTTAATACATTTTCTTAGATTTTGTTTGCCCTATGTCTTTTATTTTGCATGTTTTGTAAAGAACCCCTCCACGTTTTTCAAAGAAAAATTCTTTCAACAGTTTTTTTCTGAATAAGTACATATTTGTGCAAGCACACATAAATAGGCATATTTGGGATTCTTATGGATAGTTACAAGGCCCAGATATGAATAGGTAGTGGTGAATATTAAGATTTTTCCAAGTGCCTCCTTTATCTGAACACATTTCAGAAAGAAAGATCTTGTCAGCCAAGATCTTCACGTCTGATGCAAAAAGGTGGGATAAAGACATTTGGGTAAGGAAATGAAAAGGATGACATTGCATACACTACCCTGCCTGTGTGCATCCATAGCTTGACACATGACTCAAGGAATACTAGTGGTTAAGACTTCACACTTCCAATTGCAAGTGGAACTAACTGACTGGTTGGGGAACTAATATCCTATGTGCCCTATGGCACAGCCACAAAAACAGAAAAGGAGTACTGGTTTATTAGAATTTCTCACTTTGGGACAGAAGATGGAAATGTGCTTCTTTCAGAAACTTGGCATTTTGAAATATCTCTCTTAGATCATGGTAGTTGATGTTATTGACCCTTTTGGGCTACCGTATATCCAATAGACCTGAGTTGTTTTTGATTTTGTTTGGTAGAGCAGTATTTGCCACATTGGATCAAATTTGTTTCATTTTATACTGAAACATCCCCTATATCCTGTTTATGGATTTACAATATGGCTGTTGCTTCAAAGGGTGGTCCCTGTACCAGCAGCCTGGGCATCACCTCGGTGCTTGTTAAAGACAGAATCTCATCACTCCCTCCACCCATGACTGAATCAGAACCTGTTTGTTTTTTCTTTACATATATAAGATCTAGTGATCATGTACACATTAAATTTGAGATCCCTGGACTGCATTCAACTATTTTTACTTGGGAACCTCCCACTTACTTTCCATTTTATTGTCTTTAATCCCCCAATCTTATGAAAAACACTTATAATCTATTAATTTAAACACACACACAGTTTCCCAGCCTTTGTCATACATTTTCAGCACGTACTATCTTGATGGCTAATCAGTTCTGTAAGTTCCACTAGGAGTTACACTTTGAAAAGTAGTTCTATCTCACTTCAACCTGGAAAAACCCTTTTATTGGTCATTGGCTGCTTATACATTCATTGGTCAAAGTAGGGCCAGAGAGCAGGCATGTAAACAAGTGGAAATCCTGTTGTTGTCTGAAGGGACTAGAGATGTGTGTAACCTGGAGAAAAAAAAAAAGTCGGAGATGTCAAGATCAGTTCAGTTCAGTCACTCAGTCATGTCCGACTCTTCGCGACCCCATGAATCGCAGCACGCCAGGCCTCCCTGTCCATCATAAACTCCCGGAGTTCACTCAGACTCACATCCATCGAGTCAGCGATGCCATCCAGCCATCTCATCCTCCTTCGTCCCCTTCTCCTCCTGCCCCCAATCCCTCCCAGCACCAGAGTCTTTTCCAATGAGTCAACTCTTCTCATGAGGTGGCCAAAGTACTGGAGTTTCAGCTTTAGCATCATTCCCTCCAAAGAAATCCCAGGGCTGATCTCCTTCAGAATGGCCTGGTTGGATCTCCTTGCAGTCCAAGGGACTCTCAAGAGTCTTCTCCAACACCACAGTTCAAAAGCATCAATTCTTCAGTGCTCAGCCTTCTTCACAGTCCAACTCTCGCATCCATACATGACCACAGGAAAAACCATAGCCTTGACTAGACGGACCTTTGTTGGCAAAGTAATGTCTCTGCTTTTGAATATGCTATCTAGGTTGGACATAACTTTCCTTCCAAGGAGTAAGCGTCTTTTAATTTCATGGCTGCAGTCACCATCTGCAGTGATTTTAGAGCCCAAAAAAGTAAAGTCTGACACTGTTTCCACTGTTTCCCCATCTATTTCCCATGAAGTGATGGGACCGGATTTGTTCTTAAATGTCTGTAGGCTTTTAGAGGAAGAAGAATTTTTTTCAGTGTAGCTTTAGGAGAGTGGAAGGAGAAATAAAAAGTAGAAGTTAAAGAAGATTTTGTACTTATATAAAGAAGGATTTTAAAAAGGAATTTGAGGGACTTGCCTGGTGGTTCAGTGGTTATGACACCATGCTTCCAATGCAGGGGTGTAGGTTCAATCCCTGGTCAAAGGGCTAAGATCCCAAAGGCCACGGGGGCACAGCCAAAAAAAAAAAGAATTTGAATATTCCAACAACAGTGGAGTGTACCTCTTCCAACTACATGTAAAACTCGATACATGGAGCAAGCTGACCATCCTTATTACACAAAAGGTGCTCAAGCCAAGGTCTCTGGGAGCACTGAAGGGTATTGGGGGAAAGATGACTGGGTGATTTCTGCAAATTGTTCTCATCTTTATTTTTTGTTGTTGTTGCCAAAAAGAAAGAATATTATTGTGCATTCTCAAATTCTTTCTTTTTTCCTTTCTGAAACAGTTATACGTAGATTTTGTCTTTCTCTCTTGGGCATTAACACCCTGTATGGCTTTCTTTGTATGAATGGGCTACAGCTTTCTACTAGGATGGTTTTCAGGATACATGCTACTTTCAGTGTTTTATCTAGTATTCTTTCTGTGCTGTTCAGTGCTTCCCTGGTCACTTTCTCCTATAGATCATGGGGTCAATATCTTCAGGGAACAGTAGTTGGGAACTCCTAAATCTCTAATTTACAATTACTATTGTAACAGTTCATAGTCAGATATCTTTTTAGGGTTTAGATTATCTTGTATGTGTATCATTTTACACAGACCTAAAAATGAACATACTTTAATTTTTCTGGCCACCCAGAATTTTATGTTTTTCCATTTGATTCCCTTAGGCCAAGTTTTTTGTAACACTGGACTAGGGAAGCCTTGTTGATTTTACTGTTAGACCATAAACCTGCTGTATTTACTGTGGCCAATATTTGTTCTGTTGATGAAGTGAAGAGTTTTAGATACTAAGTCTGAATTTTATTGGGTTTTTATTGGGAAACCAGTTGAGTTTTGGTGGAGGTGTAGAAAATGAAACAGATGAGATTTTTTCAAAATTGGTAATGTTTCACTATTATCTTCCTCTTTCTTTTAAAAAATTAAAAGAAATTTTCAAACAGGTAATATATTTACAAAGTTCAAAAGGCACAGATCAGATCAGTCGCTCAGTCGTGTCCGACTCTTTGTGACCCCATGAATCGCAGCACGCCAGGCCTCCCTGTCCATCACCAACTCCCGGAGTTCACTCAGACCCACATCCATCGAGTCAGTGATGCCATCCAGCCATCTCATCCTCTGTCGTCCCCTTCTCCTCCTGCCCCCAATCCCTCCTAGCACCAGAGTCTTTTCCAATGAGTCAACTCTTCTCATGAGGTGGCCAAAGTACTGGAGTTTCAGCTTCAGCATCATTCCCTCCAAAGAAATCCCAGGGCTGATCTCCTTCAGAATGGACTGGTTGGATCTCCTTGCAGTCCAAGGGACTCTCAAGAGTCTTCTCCAACACCACAGTTCAAAAGCATCAATTCTTCGGCGCTCTGCCTTCTTCACAGTCCAACTCTCACATCCATACATGACACAAAAGTATATACAAAGAAGAGTCACCCTCTATTGTTTCACTACCGCCTAATTGTTCTCTACAGATGCAACTGATAATATTCATTTCTTCTGAATCCTGTAGGTACATTTGTTAATACATAAGCAAGGAAATGCATTTTTTTTACAGAAAATGATAGCATACTTTGATTTTCTGCATCCCATGTATTATTTTTTGTTTACTTAGCATAATTTGAAGATAAAAATAATTTAGATATTAAATCATTTTAAGTATCAGTGATTCTTCAAAATGTGTCTGAAACCTATTTGTATCTTTCCATCATTATTGCCACCTCCCTAGGTTGTAATAACATCCTCCTCTCATACCTGGACTTAGGCACTTACCTCCTGGCTTATTTCTCTGTTTCTTACCTGCCCTGCTTCCAGGCTGTGTTCTTTATAGCAGCCCGCTGATCCCCTACAAACTTGAGTCCCATAAGCAGACTTCCCAGAGTCAATCCAGGTTTTAACGAGAAGAAAACTTTAGAAATCAACCTGATTGATTTCACCTTATCAACTTGCAAGGTGACTAAGAAATCACTGAATCACACTGACTGTCCTTGAAATTATCTAGATTGAATTATCTGCCTCAAAAAAGAACACATGATACATGCCTTCTCTGAAAATATTGCAAAATAACATACACAGATTTCACCCTTTTCCATGTGTGTGTCTGTGTGTGTTTGTGCATGCACATGTGCTCCCTTTTTCTCTGGATGTAGCTGGAAAGCATTGAAGAAATAATCAGTAGAAACCTGCTGAATACCTGTAGAAAAGTGAACAGGTTGTTGTGATTTTCTTGTTGGTAGTGTAGGTGTGCTGGGGGTCATGGTCTGTCTCCCAGCTCAGAAAAGGGGGAGAAAAATCCATTTAGAGGTAGAGTTTCCCCTTCTTCCCTCCCACCCCATAGCAGTCACAGGCAGAGAGCGGGCGAATCTTTGCTTTAACCCTTTCTTTGTGTGCCTGGATAAAACATCTTTTCTAGAGCATATCAGTGTTATTTCACTATTGAAAGATATGTTCATGTTTTGAGGATAGGAAGTTGAAAATGGCCGGGAACTTGTTTTCTTCCCCCAAATGTGTATATTGGTGAATTACATGATTATAATTATGTTTCTTCCATTTTTAATAATTTGATACAGGAAAAGGGCAAAGTAGTTATTATTCAACTAGTTTAAAGAAACTTTTCTAAACAGTATACATAACAGATGCAAAAGCTCCAATTAAAACTAAATTGCTCAAAAAATAAAAACATTTAATAACTGCCAAGTGTGTGCCAGCTGCTGCCCTGTCAGCATTCTGAACAGGAAAAATTGAGTTCCATCCAAACACTGCTTCCACTCGTCTTCATTATAAAAGCCAGTTATTTTCATTAGTATGCAAATGAGTATTTGTTGCCAGCATTTCTAAGGAGCACAATCATGGGTCCAAATGCTGAAATAAGCAGTCTATGCTTTGCTTCCAGGCAAGTTGCATGGTTGATGGATGAGTGAGCATCTTTAAATCAGCTTCCAAATTGGTGGTTCTTAGCCCTGCTGAAAATTAGAATCACCTGATTCTAAAAGTCCCAATGCCCACACCACACCCCACAGTGAGTAAATCAGCATCTCTGGAGCAAGTTCTCAGGCTGTTTTTGGAAGCTTCTAGGTGATTGCAACCTGAAGCCAAGACTATGACTCATGTTTAAATGATGAGGCCTTGTAACTGCCCCACATCCAAGCAGGATTCCCAGCTGTGGGGTGGGTGAGGGCTGTGCAGTATGTGGATGCTAGTGCACACTGGGGCAGGTGGCATCCACGGGAGCCGCTTTCAGCTCCTAGAGTGGAATGATCAATTCCACATTATGGTGCCAGGGACTTGCTTCACCTTCCAGCACAATCTCAGGATGCATGGGAGCTCCATGGCTCCTGCGAAAGGAACCCTTTTTATAAAGTCTAACGTCATTTGTTTGTTTTGTTCAATCACTCAGTCGTGTCCAACTCTTTGTGACCCCATGGACTGCAGCATGCCAGGCTTCCCCGTCCTTCACCATCTCCTAGGGTTTGCTCAAACTCACGTGCATGGAGTAGGTGATGCCAGCCAACCATCTCGTCCTCTGTCGTCCCCCTTCTCCTGCCTTCAATCTTTCCCGACATGAGGGTCTTTTCTAATGAGTCGGCTCTTTGCATCAGGTGGCCAAAGTATTGGCGTTTCAGCTTCAGCATCAGTCCTTCCGATGAATATTCAGGGTTGATTTCTTTTAGGATTGACTGGTGTGATCTCCTTTCAGTCCAAGGGACTCTCAAGAGTCTTCTCCAACACCACAGTTTGAAAGCATCAATCCTTGGATGCTCAGCCTTCTTTATGGTCCAACTCATGAGCACAGGGATGGAGGGAGTAGGTTCTAGGATTCCTTTTTTAATAGTCTCTGTTTTGTGGAGTTGTTTTAGATTCACAGCAAAGTAGAGCAAGAGGTACAGAGATTTCCCATGTCCCCCCCTGCTGTCACAAAGGATAATACACATGCCACCGCCCCCCCCACCCCCGCAAATCACAATCCCCCACCAGAGTGGTTCATTTGTTACCACTGATGGACCTACATTGATAACCATCACTCAGAGTCCATTAGGGTTCACTCCCGGTGTTGTACATTCTGTGGGTTTTGAGACGAATATAATGACATATTTCCCCCTGTATAGTATCATGCAGAGCAGTTTCAGTGCCTAAAAATCCTCTGTGCTCTGCGTGTTCATCCCTGTCCCCTCCCTGACTCCTGGCAACCACTGACCCTTTTACTGTCTCCTTAATTTTTCCATTTCTGGAACGTCATATAGCTGGAATCATGCAGTATGTAAAGCCTTTTCACAATGTCTTTATTTTACTAGTAGTAGGCATTTAAGGCCCCTCCATATCTTTTCATGGCTCCAAAGCCCATTTTTTGATGCTGAGTAATATTCCATTGTCTGGATGTACCCCAGTTTATTTGTTCGCCTACTGAAAGATATCTTGATTGCTTCCAAGTTTTGGCAATTATGAATGAAACTGTTATTGATATCCATATACAGGCTTTTGTGTGGACATAAATTTTCAGCTCCTTTTGGTAATCACTAAGCATGATGGCTGAATCATGTCTCTAGAGTATCTTTAATTTTCTGTGAACCGTGAAACTTCTTCCAAAGTACCAGTTTGCATTTTCACTAACAATGAATGAGAGTTCTGGTTGCTCTAAATCCTCACCAGCATTTGATGTTGTCAATGTTTTGAATTTTAGCCATTCTAATAGCTGCAAAATGCTATTTTGTTGTTGTCATTTTAATTGCTTTGTATTGAAGTGTAGTTGGTTTACAGTGTTGTGTTAGTTTCAAGAATACAGCAAAGTAATTCAGTTATACATATATACATGTATATATATATACACATGTATATATGTGTGTAATTTTCAGATTCTTTCCCTTATAGATTATTAAAAAATATTGAGTATAGTTTGCAATGCCATACAGTACAGATTAAGTTGGAAAGAACTGACATCTTGACAATACTGAGTTTTCCTGTCCATACATATGGAATGGAATATCTCTCTATTCTTTAGTTCTTTGTTGAGTTTCATCAGAGATTTGTAGTTTTTCTCATATAGGTATTTTACATATTTTGTTAGAAGTACGTGTATTTCATGTGTAGGTTTCTAATGTAAATAGTATTCTCTTTTTAATTTTAAATTCCACTTGTTCATTGCTGGTAAATAGGATAGTGATTAACTTTTGTGTATTAAGCCTGAATCGTGCAACTTTGCTATAATGACTTGTAAGTTCTAATAGTTTTTTGTTGAATCTTTCAGATGTTTCACATAGATAATTATGTCATCTGTGAAGACAGATTTATTTCTCCCTTCCCAGAAGTATGCCTTTTATTTCCTTTTCTTGTCTTTTTGCATTAGCTAGGACTTCTAGTCCAATGATAGAAAAGAGTGATGGGGAGAGACATTCTTGCCCAATTCCTGGTGTTAGTGGAGAAACTTCCAAGTTTCTCACCATTAAGTACTGTTAACTTTAGTGTTTTTGTACATGTTTGAACACAGACTTTTAACATCTTGATTCAACAGCAAATTATGAACATCAGACTCAAGCTTTCTTAAGTGTAACCTTAGCAGAAGTAGTTATTATTGGAACATTATATGTAGAATAATTGCAGGTTTGCTGCCATACTATATGGGTAGTGCATGTATGTATGTGTGTGCATGTAATAATTTTATAGCGAAAAGCCAAGAAACAAATTTACCAAAGTGCTTAATTCCTCTGTGTGGTAAGTTTTAATTAGATCATTTTAATGTGCATAGTGTTTTACTTCTTTGATGGTGAGGACTGGATATGTTTTTGAGAGCTGACAACATTTAAATTTTTATCACTCACCTGGATATAGTTTTATTGTTTGATGAATTTAGTCAAGAGAGTCACATTGTGGGGATCATGTTGATAGTATGTTTAGTTTTAACCAAGGCAGTCTTACTGATAGAAAAGGAAGTGCATATATTTTAATGAGACATGATGAGAGTTACTGGGAATTCAACATGAGATGTAAATAGTGGCTGCAGAAGTGAAAAAAATTTGCCATTAATTTAACCTACATTTCTAGGAAAAGGAAAAAATGTACATCTTTTTCAGAGTGAGTGGATCCAAATAAATGGCAGAAAATCGCTCCTTTGTTATTCAGGCGGCACATACCATTTCACAAGCCTGTATTGTTTTTTACAGTGGTGCAAAAGGAAGACCTGGGCAGTTTAAGAAAATAATTTGTGTCATAGTTTTTCTAAAAGCAAGCTAACATAAAAACTAATTCAGGAATCATAGTAAAAATAGCATCTGGGTTAATAGTGGTGTGATTATGGATGGTGTAATTTCAGGTAATTTTTTTTTCTTTTCCCCCATTGTCTCAACCTTGCTCTGAAATCACATGGGAGTAGAAATAACTGGGGAGAATATGGTCTTTCAGATTTGTCTGCCTGGTTTAAACTAGTTCCCAAAGACCATTGGGACTTTTAGTCCCAGACCCAGTGGACACGTGGTCTTTTGTAAAATCAGCTCTGGCTTGTTGATGTCTAAAAGAAACTTGACCCTGGCATAGGCATTTTCAGTAGAAATGATAAGTAAACAGTAGAAACACGAGAGGACAAATATAAGCTCTTGGAGGAAGATGCAGATTCCAGAAAAGAAAAACCAAGATTAGAGTGAAAGGGTGGTTTAGTTGCTAAGACCTCTCAGACTCTTGCGACCCTATGAACTGTACCCTGCCAGGCTCGTCTGTCCATGGGCTTCTCCAGGCAAGAATACTGGAGTGGGTTGCCATTTCCTTCTCCAGGGGATCTTCCCGACCCAGGAATCAACCATAGGTCTCCTGCATTTCGGGCAGATGATTTACTGACTGAGCTGTGAGGGAAAGGGAGGCCAGGTCAAAAGAAGGAAACGCACGTGCGCATGCGCGCGCGCACACACACACACACACACACACACACACACACACACACACACAGAGTTACATGTGTGCACGCACGCACACGCATGTAAATGCAGACAGTAATGCAGACAATCACCAAAGAAAAGGAGAAAAATCCCAACAAACGAAATTTAGTTCGTTAGGAGTAGCAAGGGGCTATGAGTTCAGAAACTGCCTGATTCTACTCCATCCCGTTTTTATAGTTTCCTCTATTATTTTGGCCTGAGAGATTTGGAAAAGCAGCTCACGTCTGAAAATCATTTGAACATTCAGGGCTGAGGTCTTCATCTAGTGAAAGCCCCAGGGCCAAACCTGATGGGATGTGGGGGGTGGTAGTTCCTGAGGTTTTTGACAGCTTGCGGGCCCCCTGCCGGCACTGCCTATGGAAGGTGACCACACTGTGGGACAGGATCCATGGCTCAGGCTGAGGGACTGAAGGGTGCTCTACCAGAAATTACACTGGGCTGGAAGACATCCCCTGGGGTTGTTTGAAGCAAACCAGGATGTGAACTCAGCTGCCCATTCCAGCACCTTCTGAGGGCTCTGCAGTAAAGAGCCCTCATCCGCCTCCTTCAAACCCCCAATACTAACTGCAACTGTCAGATTGTTTCCATATGGTCCAGGGCCTCTCTTGAAGATGTTCTTTGCTACAGATTTTGTCAGGGCAGCAAGAGTCTGTTGAGAAGAAGGAAACTCATTTTATGGATTTTATGGCTTCTGCTTATCAGATAGGAAAAGGGCAGGAACCTATGTATAAGCTGTGGACAGTTCTCTGTGGTGGAAATAGGGTGTGAAGTTCCCTCCCAGTCCATGGCTCTGTAATAATGGCTAATGGTCGTTGAGGGCTTATGGTTGCTCAGCCTTTTCTGTGACAGGGACTGCTGTTCTTAAGTGATGGATGAGGAAACTGGTGGGGGAAGGGGGGGTTTTAGGCCGAGGGCTGCACAAATGAAGTGCAGACTCGAGCAGACCTGAGTGGGGCGGGGTCAGGGGGAGCCTGGCTACTTATAATTCCTGGTTGGTTCTCACTACTGATAGGCCACATTTATTTTTGGTCTCCCTGTATTTCTGCTTCTCCTTCAGATTCCATCACTCTGTCAGGGGAGCCCCACCAATTAATTAGCTCTCTCTGTTTGTGTTGTTCAGTCACTACATTGTGTCCAGCTCTTCGCAACCCCATGGATTGTGAAGTCTCCCCTGTCTTTCCCTATTTCCTGAAGTTTGCTCAGATTCATGTGCATTGAGTTGGTGATGTCATCTAATCAATTCATCCTCTGTTGTCCCGTTCTCCTCCTGCCTTCAATCTTTCTTAGCATCAGGATCATGAGTTGGCTCTTCGCATCAGGTGGCCAAAGTATTGGAGCTTCAGCTTCAGCATCAGTCCTTCTAATGGATATTCAAGGTGGATTTCCTTTAGGATGGGCTGGTTTGATCTCCTTGCAGTTCAGGGGACTCTCCAACACCACAGTTCAAAAGCATCCTTTCCAAACACCCTATGTGTTATCATTTGCATTTGCTTTTGTATGATTATTTGATTGTCCCCACACTAGAACATCAGCTTTCTGAGGACACCTCTGTGTGTGTGTGTCTGACTTCTGTATCCCTGGGCCTCGCTCATAGCAGAGATTTAATGGGCTGAACTGGTACCTGGTGTGTCAGAGCTGACATGGCTACAGGTTACTCTGAGTCCAATAGCAGATGCTCCAAGAATAGATGCATATACTGCCTGGACTCTGTTCACCGTGACTTCAGTTCTTTAGGTCTTTCTGTTCCTGGTTCTTAATATGCACATAGAAAAAAATGCTGAGACTTCGGGAGGTATATATAGCTCTCCTTGAAGCAAGTTAATTCTGTTAATGCTTTTTAGCAAATATACTTTCTGTGCTCCTCACTACCTCTGAATACTCTCCATGGCTGTGATGATGTTTGGTGGGCTTATCTTTTAGCCAGAGCACCACCTGGAAAACTCTTCCTGTTTGTCTCTTCTGCTTCAGCAACATGCATTAAATGTCACTCCTTACCAGCGTTTTCTGTTCAACTGGTAGGCATCACCTACCTTCTCACGCATAGACAGAAGCTGTCGGATTGTGAACAGAGGGAGCTATGGAAAGGCAAGGGAGTGAAACTCACCGTGGACCAAGGAGTAGGGGAGAGGGTAACACAGGCATCCTAGTGGCGTGTAAGGGAAGGAGACGTATTTCATAACATAGCTTAGAGTGTGTAAGGGCACAGGCAAAATGAAATCTCTCTCTTCCTGGTAAGAAAAGTTTTTATTGAAAAGAATTCCAGGAAAAAAAAAACCCATTAATTATGCAATTTATTTTACTGTCTGTAAACTTCCCACAGGGAGACCAGATAGGTGGAGCGATAATCCTTTCCCCTGTCAGTGGGAGGCTGTGCCCACGTCCATTCCTAGGCAGTGGGGCAATTTTTCTGGTGGAGAGAAACTCCTGTATTATGCAATCACAGAGCAGCCAGAAATGGCCTTCCCTCTAGTCTCTGTTTACTGAAACACTGCTGTTTCTCAAGGCTGACCTATCTGTTTCGTTTGACCTGGGACTTGTGCAGCTCACATGCACTTGAAGGGCTGGTGCTGTTTTCTCTGACCTCTTCATGTCTCTTGCACAGAATAATCAAAGCTTGTTAAAATAAGGAAGTGTGGGAGCAGAGAAAGGGGGGGTGTTCCCAGAGTGCTGTGATGACTGGGATTGGAACAAGTTCAAGAAGCCCGATCCTCCGATGCAGGGTGATAAGAAGCTATTGGAAGGCTGGAAGGAGGGTGTAGCCTAGGGGGTAATGCTGGAAGGGACTGCCCATCATGTCCTCCCCCGACTTGATCACTGTGTCTGTGGAAGAGGCATTTCCCATTTTCTCCACTGCAGGGCTGCTGAAGCTGGCTTTCATTCCGTGTCTTCATCCTAGTGTGGCTGGCCTTTGAGCTGTACTGACAGCTCTTTTTTTCAGTGACATTTTTTTTTTATCATCCCACAAATCTGTTGCATTAAAACAAACCAACCATAACTTTCCTAGAGAGTAAGTGAACTCCTGAGACTGACAGATTTAACTTTGTTTTTGTTGTTCAGTCGCTCAGTCGTGTCTGACTCTTTGCAACCCCATGGACTGCAGCACACCAGGCTTCTCTTCCTTCACTATCTCCCAGAGTTTGTTCCAACTCATGTCCATTGAGTCAATGATGCCATCCAACCATCTCATCCTCTGTCTTAGCCTTAGTGAGAAGGGAAAAAAAAGGACCCAGACTATTTCATGACAGTCAGTTAAGGTCAACCACCTAATCTGACAGCAATAAAAGGGTTATTTAACAATGAATAGTTTCAACTCTGCTCCTTCTCTCTAGTAAATTGTTTTAAAGAAAACCCAAAATGAATTGTTGTATGTACTGTAATGGAATGTCGGCATGTAAGCTGCAGAGTGAAATCATTACTGGCAGTATCTTATTTACACATCTGTTGTGTGAAGACAATTAGACACTCTTAGAGGAAGAACAAAGTAAATTTGAATTGAAATAGTGCACATTTTGACTAGATGCTGATTCCTCATTAGGTGTTGGGAGTGACTTTGACAGTGTACAAAGAAAGCAACAGTTTGACATCATTTAGAGACATTCTAGAAGAATCCTGATTCAGGGAGATTTCCATTTGTGTGCACTTTAAGAATCTGGAGCCCCGTGGAGCTCCTGGGCACTCACCCAGTTTTCTTAGATCCAGTTGGGTTTATGAGTACAAGACACGATAGCTTTATATGCAAGAAGGAAAAACCTTCTCAAACTGGCCAGCTTACTGGGCTGAGTCACTACTTCTGCCAAACAAGTGCTGTGTAAGCTGAGCTGTTTTCATCTTACTGCCTATGTTCTTTCTACAGCAGGAACAGTACAGTATTTATTGATTGCAATTAAATTTCTTATTGCTGAGGAATAACACTCTCTGATGGGCTTCCCTGGGGGGTCCAGAAAATAAAGAATCTGTCTGCAGTGCAGGAGACTGGAGTTCGATCCCCAGGTTGGGACGATTCCCTGGAGAAGGGAGTGGCAACCCACTCCAGTATTTTTACCTGGAGAATTCTGTGGACAGAGAAGCCTGGTGGGCTACAGTTCATGGGGTCTCAGAGTCGGACATGACTTAATGACTAACATTTTTTCACATATTTGTTAAAAGAAGAGGAAAATACATATGTAAAAATATATATGAATACATATGTCAATGCATATATGTATGTACTTACAAAAGTGAAAGTGAAGTCACTCAGTCATGTCCGACTCTTTGCGACCCCGTGGGCTATAGCCTACCAGGCTCTTCCTTCCATGGGATTTTCCAGGCAAGAGTACTGGGGTGGGTTGCCATTTCCTTCTCCAGGGGATCTTCAGTATTCTTAGCTGGAGAATTCCTTGGACAGAGGAGCCTGGTGGGCTATAGTCCATCAGGTCGCAAAGAGTCAGACATGACTTAGCGACTAACACTTTTTCACATATTTGTTAAAAAAAGAAAAATATACATATGTAAAAATATGTATGAATTCATATTATCAGTACACATATGTATGTACATATATAAAAACACATATTTAAAAGTACATATGTAAAAATATATAATGAATACATATGTAAAATGCATATGTAAAAATACATATGAATACATATGTAATAAAAGAAAATGCATACATTAGCAGTTAACTTTCTTTTTTCTTTTTGCAATATAGGATTAAATTACCATGCTCCTACCAGAGGCCCTTATCACACCTAAAATAATTTCTTAATATCATCAATTATCCTGTCAGTTGTCAAATTGTCTCCTATGTGTCGTAATTTTTTTAAGATTCATTTTAGTTAGAATCCAAATAAGGTCCCCATGTTGCAATGAATAATATCCCTTAAGTCTCTTTTAATATCTAATTTTTCCCTCCATCACTCTGCCTCACCTCCTGTAATGTTTCTGTTGAGGAAACCAGGTCATTTTCCCTGTAGAATTTTCCATAGTCTGAATTCTGTTGATTGCATCCCTGCGTTGCACTGCTTCAGTCACTATTGTTGTTTATGTAGATCAGCACACATATCCTACAGGTATTGCCCTCCACAGAGTGAGACAAACCTCCTCTGAATCAGAACAGCCTCAAATGAGAATGACATTGCCACAGTCATTTTTGCTTTAGAACCATGTAAGATAATGTTCAGGTGTTCTTTGGCCATTGTCTCTTGTCTCTGTGTGAAAAAGTCATAAAGGTATAAAATAATTAGGAAGAGGATGTCACTCAGGATGCATATCTGTGAGGAACAATCAGATTTTTTTCAAAAATGATCGTAAGTGGACTCTTGTAAAGTTACACAACTTAATGCCAGTGCCAATTAATCTGATGGGCAAGGAGTCTCAGAGTGACAGAGGGCAATGCTGTGTGCTTGGGAACTTCACTGAAGCATAAATGCAGACAGCTATGAAGATTTAATTAAAATTAAATATGAGAGACCTAAAAAAATGGCATGTACTGAAACCACCATAAAAACTAAACTCTAAAATAGGCTGTTCACATTTTTCTGAATAGCTCTTTCAGCCTGTAATGAAAACAGATGGATTACTTCAGGACTGAAATTTAGTACCTACAATGAGTTTACAGAGATCTAAATTTGTGATTATAGACCCTTAAACCCAATATAGCTTCAGGAAATAGAATAATTTCAAGGAGAAAAATAGTTTTCAGTGGTGACATAGACATTTTAACCATCAAAGCAGCCTCATTTTCCATTTCTGCTTATAAGATGCCATAAGGCCTGTCACATCAATAACCTTAGATTTAATTTTGACTCATGCTTTTCTTATATAGCATACTCTTTATGGATCATTGGCCAACTCTATTGTTATTGCTGTAACATTAAAAAATAAATTCTTAACTTATAAACTAGACCCTTTTTTAACTTGGAGAGTTAATACTTTTTGATGTAGGACCTATTTGTATTTCTTTAATAAATTGGGCTTCCCTAGTGGCTCAGCTGGTAAAGAATCCACCTGCAATGCAGGAAACCTGGGTTTGATCCCTGGGTTGGAAAGATCCCTTGGAGAAGGGAACGGCTAACCACTCCAGTATTCTGGCCTGGAGAATTCCATGAACTGTATAGTCCATGGTGTTGCAAAGAGTCGGACACAACTGAGTGACTTTCACTTAACTTAATAAGCAAAATTATGTAGGGAATTGACATACTTGTGAGCAGGAAGTATCATTTGATAAAGTATTTGCCACTCATCAAAGATAAAAACTGTGACTTATCCACGTTCCTTGGTCTGTGCACTGATAGTGAAAGATTCACTTCAAGACTGAATGGGGTTAGAGTCCTTACAGGCTGCCTTAGTAACACTTCCTTTCCAGGTGGCTTAGTGGTAAAGAATCCACCTGCCAGTGCAGGGGATGCAGTAGGTATAGGTTTGATCCCTGGGTGGGGACGATCCCCTGGAGAAGGAAATGGCAACCCACTCCCATATTCTTGCTGGGAAAATCCCATGGACAGAGCAGGCTGGCTGGCTACAGTCCATGCAGTTGCAAAGGAATTGGACACAACTGACTGAGCACATGACAAATGACTTAGTAACAATTACCAAACCACCATCAAAATATTGTGTGTTTGAAATTCCTCTTTAATAGGAAGGAAGGATTCTTCATTAGGCCAGTCTTCCTTGTGACCAAGAATATGCATTTGTAAGATTGAGATTTTAATGTCTGGTTAAGGTTTTTGTCTCTAGCTAGTGAGCAGAGGGCTTCCCTGATGGTTCTGATGGTAAAGAATCTGCCTGCAATGCAGGAGACCTGAGTTTGATTCCTGGGTCAGGAATCCCCTGGAGGAGGGCAGGGCAACCCTCTCCAGTATTCTTGCAGGAGAATCCCATGGACGGAGGAGCCTGATGGGCTACAGTCCACAGGGTAGCAGAGTTGGACTGTGCACACACACATGCACAGTAAGCAGATTCAAACTGAGCTCTATTCTTTGGCGTCCCTCTTTTCATCCAATACTCCTTTACTACATTTTAGGCAGTAGATAGTAAGCAAAGAAATAGAATTTTTTGGTTCTTATGATGCTTGGGTTCACATCCTGCTCCTTAGCTGTAATAGCATTCTTAGTATCACAAGTGACAAAAATTCCTCCCAAAAAAGAAATGTACTGGCGTCCTGACTTTGGAGAGCAGAGGTAGCGCTGCATTCAGGCACGTTACTCGAGCTGTCCACGGGGTGCAGGCTTGTTCTTGCTGTCCCTGGATGGTCTGTCTTCTCTATTGGCCACCAGCACCCTGGCTCTATCCTAAAAGGGCTATCACCTAAATTGGAAGATCACAGTACTCTTCCTTCTACTTTATCATTTCTCAGTCTTTGTTTTGTATCACTTCCCTTTTTCTTGTTTTTAAAGTTATCCCTCCTTTTTTCCAAAGCTGACTTTTCCCTTTCATCTTTGATCCCCTCCCATCTGTCTTAACCAAGAATATAAAGGCAGTCTCCACTAATTAGCTCCCCTCTTTAAAATCTTAACCTTTCTACTAATGTTTAAGTGCACCATCCTAAAACTAAACACCTTTAGCTTTCAGATCCCCTTCAGTTGTTGTTTGATGTCTAGGTTTCCTTATTGAGTGTAAAAATCCCTCCTGTAGACCTTCGTGAGTGTTAATCCTCTTCCTTGCTGGAGAATGTCTGTGCTCATTCCCACCATTTCCTCAGCTCTTACTCAGCGCCTTTAGTTCTGCTGTACTCACCTCTCACCTTTCTCATCCTGTGGCTTCTTTATAATTCTTGTGGTGGGCTGAAAAATGACCTCACCCCTACGCTCCAACATCTGTGTCGAAATGAAACTGGTGAATACTGCTTTATTTGGAAAATTTGATTGCAGATGTGATGAAGGGTTTTGAGATGAGATGACCCTGGATCATGTGGATAGGCCATGAATGCCATCACACAGGCTCTCATGAGGGAGAGAAGCGAGGGCAATTCGGCACCACAGGCACACGTAGCACAAGGCAAGGAATGCGCAAAAATGTTGGATTGTGAAAGAGGCAAGAAACACTTTCTGCCCTGGAGCTTCCAAGGAAGCCTGACTCTGGTTCTGCTGACGCTTTGAGTTTGAACTTTCAGCCTCCAGAAATGTGAAAGAATAAATTTCTGTTGTTCTTAAGGGATGGAGTTTGTGGTAATTTGTTAAGATCGCTGCTGCTACTGCTGCTGCTAAGTCGCCTCAGTCGTGTCCGACTCTGTGCGACCCCATAGACGGCCTCTTTGGACATTCTTGATAAAATCATTGACCAAAGTGAACATGCCTGAGTAAACAAGACTTAGATCAAGAAGGAGACTCTTATCAGCTCTCCAGCAGACCCCCAGAGTCCCTTTTCAGCCTTTGCCCCTACCAAAGAATTCACTATTTTGAATTATCACGTTTGTGAACCTAATATGAACCGCATCAAGAAGAATAAACCTATCTCTTTTGTATATGGATTCTTTCTTCTAACAATCCGTGAGGTTCATCCATGTTGTCATATGTGGTTATAGATTTTTAAATTGTCATTGCTGTATAGTATTCATTGTCTATATAGAGCACACATTATTTTTTCTACTGTTGATGGTTTACCAATACTGCTGTTATGAATATTGATTATGGACCTTTTGGTGAACATCGATTTGTGTTTCTGTTGAGTATATAATGAGGAATGGATTTCCTGAGTCGAAGATGCCTTGTCATTTCGTTCTGTACTAAGTTGACAATCTCATCTACAGTTCTACTTTAACTATCCCTCATCATTCTGACTCTTGAAATCTCTCAGTCTGATTCTGATCTTAGTGCTTAGATATAAAATGACAGCTATCAATTACACACACACACACACATACAAACACAGAGTTTAGTCTGTTCCAGTTTAAAGATAAGTTACTGCCAGAAAAGTGGCTCTTCCCCTTGTCATTTGTCGTGTTAATGACAAGTCATCAGTCTTAACCATTCAAGTTTGAAACAGAATCACTTTTAATTCTTTCTTTGATTATCCTGCGTCCACCAAATCTCAAAAGCTTCCCTTCCACCATGATTGCCCACCATGTTCTCTCTACATCAGTTTGGGGGTACACTGTCCCTTGAATGACTCCTTAACTTGTCTCCCACCTTCTAGTCTCTTTTGATACTCATCCATCTAAAAATTCTAGGTTTATCCTTACGAACTTTGATCCTGCTGCACCACTTCTCAAAACTCATGGACATGGATGGATCACCATTGATTATAAAAATCAAGTCAACGTTCCTTATGTTGACTTTCTATGCCTCATAATTTGATTTCAACATCATTTCTATGAGTAATTATTTACCTGAAGTTTCACCAGCTGGTATTGAGTTATCTATTCACATTGTCTTCAAAAACATTTTTATGATAAATTGCTCAAAGGGCTTCCGATGAACGATTCCTATAGTGGCTCCATATAATGGCCGTGTATTAAGAGTTTCCTGTGCCTGGTGTACACATAACCCACACAACAGCTTTGTGTGGTAAATACCTGTGTTATTATCCTCAATTTACAGTTAAGGACACCAAAGCTTAGAGAATTTAAGGTGTCTAATGTTATCCAGCCAGAAACCTAATTAGGATGCAGACACTGGAAATCACGACTCAGCTTACTTGCGTTTTGCATATTCATGACTCCTCTCAAGGCCATGGGAGATGAGGAGGCTTCCCTTCCAGCTTTCAGGTCTGTGGTGTGCTTTTCTGAGGCAGCATCTCCTCCTAACAGAGAGCTGTGATTCCAGGTCCCGCCAGTCTGCAGATGTGTGCTTTTCCCCCTCACGTTCTCTGAAGCTGGCCCATCATGAACTGAACTCTAGCAGCCATTGCCTGGGTAAGGGGGCTTTAGTTCTTATACCACCAATTTGGTTTGGTTCTGCTCCCTCCTTCTTTTCCTGTTTCTCTTCTCCTCCTTCCTCCCTTTCTCTGCTGTTTCTTTCTTCCTCTGCAGGCTTCTCCCTTTTCCTCTCCCCGCCCCCTCCCACCCTTCCTGCCCTTCCTTTGGTAGGTGCCATGATTCTCAGTATTTTTGAAAGATCACCCTCTAGAAGTGCACAATGTCCCTCAGGTCACTTACTTTGCGGGCTTCACTTTTCAGGTTCAAAAAACCCGCGATACCTCAGTATAATAACCAAATAAGCAAATTAGTGCTGGAGTGGGGAGATTATGTATACATTTGCTTGAGCAATATATGAATGATTCATGTTTGAATCACTATACATATATTTATTGTAGTTTAGGGATGAGGAAATTGTGGGCCAAAATCTATTGTTGATACAGATATGTATCATTATACACTGTAGAGTTAACCAAGCACCATACAAGAAAATAAAAGGATGCTGATGAAACTAAATGTGTAGTAATTTATAACAGGAATTTCCAAACCATGACCCATTCAAAACAACAATGATGATGGATTATTCTTCTATCCTACCTGAAAATCTCAACAGTTTCAGTTGTGCAGAAGGAGTTTTGCAATCTCTCAACATTGTATCCCTACCAGACTTTAGAAGACTAACTTAGAACCTTCAGGAGACTCTACTGGGGCACTACCTTTAGGCTCTGAGTAACATTTTAGTAATTTTCATGTTGTAGATCACTTGCAGGTAGCCCTTATTCATTCATGAAAGAAAAATCTATGGAATGCAGATGATGGGTCCCTGAAGAATTAGGAAGGGATGATCATTTGGGGGTTAGTGTCTGCTCTTTAGAGACTCTCTCTTGGTTCACCCACTGAGGATCCTACTGGGATTGATGTTGGTGTTTTCTGTTTTAGCTGTGCCAGGTCTTAGTTTTGGCATGTGAGATTGTTTAGTTGTGGCACATTAACTCTTAGTTGTGTCACATGGGATCTAGTTCTTTGACCAGGGATCGAACCCTGTCCCCCTGCATTGAGAGAATGGAGTTTTAGCCGTTGAACCACCAGGGAAGTCCTCTACTTAGTTTTCTGTTTTGATTTTCTGAACTTCTCAACCAAGCCCGGTACCCTTCGTTTCCTTGGCTTCCTCCATAATGCCTTTGATGTGCCCGGGCTGCAGTTTTTCCTATGCACTCCACTTTCTGACTGCATTAACAGCTAATGCCTCACCCACATAGATGTCTGTCATCCATCCCACCGAGGAAACTTTTATATAATAGATACTCAGGATGTTTGTTTAATTAAATTGGAATTAATGGATCACTGCAGGCATTAACCCATCCTGACTGGATGGGTAGTTCTGTGTGATAACTTGGGAAGTTTCCAGTGATTATGGAATGTTAGAGCACCTTGTAGACTATAGAATAAGCTGAATCACTACTGGGCTCTTGCTTTTTCATCAGTCATCCTGAGGTCAAGGAAAAAAACTGAATAGATAAAAAGTAAACATTAATGTCTTTCCCTCAGTGCTGCGTTTTACAAGCAGAGGCAGCTCTTGTGAGATATTTAACTAACAGATATGGTATTATCATGGAAAAATTGAATAAAAAAAGTAACAAAGACCATGAACCACTGCCATTTGCTGACTGAAATGCAATTAGGCACAACAGTTTTGTGTGATTGTCCTAGAAATTTATTATGCTTTAATAAACTCCTGGCAAACCTAATTAGATGCTCCATTTAGCATTAATTGAATTGGAACAAGGAAAGAAACTATACCTCATGTAAAGTTGTAAGAGGCACATTTTTAAATGACTGACTTGGCCTTAAATTTTGAAATGTGAAATGTGGCAGTTTTACTCACAATATTACCATAGAAACTCAATTAGACAATTATTAAGTGCATTTACTCATGAAATATACTACAAGAGTATATGTATCAGTCTCCAGATCTAGTTTTGCTTTCCATTCATGTCCTGATCTTTGGAACTTCCATATCCCATAAATGTAGCATGTGGCTCATTTAAGAATTAAGGGCATGGATTTTCCAGCCAGATTGCTTGGTTTTGAATCGTGATGCTAGCATTTTCAGACTGATTTGGGGCCGATTGTTTTTATCTTCTCTACCTCAGTGTCCTGAAACAATAACATTACCTACCACAAAAGGGAGATTATGAAGATTAAGTAATTTAGTACTTGAAAAGCATATGATGTCTGACACGTGTACTTACTAAATACATGTTTGTAAAATAAAATGGATAAATTGTACCTCATATAAGTGGGTCTCAAGAATTGTAGAGTATCAAGTGTTTATTCGGAGAAGGCAATGGCACCCCACTCCAGTACTTTTGCCTGGAAAATCCCATGGATGGAGGAGCCTGGTAGGCTGCAGTCCATGGGGTCGAGAAGAGTTGGACACGACTGAGTGACTTCACTTGCATTTTTCACTTTCATACATTGGAGAAGGAAATGGCAACCCACTCCGGTGTTCTTGCCTGGAGAATCCCAGGGACGGGGGAGCCTGGTGGCTGCCGTCTATGGGGTCACACAGAGTCGGACACGACTGAAGTGACTTAGCATAACATAGCATAGCAAGTGTTTGTTATTTTGGTCACCTGATGCGGAGAGCTGACTCATTGGAAAAGATCCTGATGCTGGGAAAGATTGAAGGCAGGAAGAGAAGGGGACAACAGAGGATGAGATGGGTGGATGGCAGTGTTGACTGAATGCACATGAATTTGAGCAAACTCCAGGAGATACTGAAAGACAGGGAATCCTGGCGTGCTGCCAGGGGTTCAAAGAGTCCATGGGGTTGCAAAGAGTCGGGTATGACTTAGTGACTGAACAACAGCAAGGTGTTTGTGTAGTTTGTTATAATTATATCATCTTGTGCATTCTTAGCATGTCTTAGGATGGTTTCATGAGGAAGATAATTTTCACCTGTTTATTTTATTACTTTTGAGAAGATATGGATCAGAGTCAGAAGGTCATAATAAGCTATGTTCTTTAATTAGATAATGAAATATTATTGTGTAAAAAATGCTGTGTAACTGGAAGGCATAGCCAGTATAATAAGGCAAAACAAAAAACAACTAACAAGAAAACAAAAACCATGAAAGACATACAGATTGGAAAGGAAGAAGTAAAGCCATTTCTGGTTATAGATGATATAATGGTCCATGTAGAAAATGCCAAAACACATGCGCCCCCCCCTCCAAATGCTTCTTGAACTAATAAGTTAATTTAGTAAAGTCTCAGGATACAAGGTCAGTATACAAAAATCTACTATTGTTTTATATACTACAATGAAAAATTGGGATTTGAAATTTTAAAAAGAGTACAGCTATGATAGTACCCCCAAATGAAACATTTAGGTATAATTTAACAAAGTATGTATAGGAACTGTATATTGAAAATTACAAAATATTGATGAACAAAATCAAAGACTTAAATAAGTAGAGAGGTATGCCTAGGCATGCATTGAAACACTCAGTATTGTTAAGATGTTAGATCTCTCCGAAATGATCCATAGTCATCATGAGTGGATGCTCAGTCTCTTCAGTTCTGTCTGAGTCTTTGCAACCCTATGGATTGTAGCCCACAGGCTCCTGTGTCCATGGGGTTCTCCAGACAAGAATACTGGTGCAGGTTGCCATGCCCACTCCAGGGGATCTTCCCAACCCAAGTCTCTTATGTCTCCTGCATTGTCAGGCAGGTTCTTTACCACTTGCGCCACCTGGGAAGCCCTGTCGTCATCATAATCCTAGTCAGAATTCTGGGAGAAATTTTTTTAGCTATCAGTGGATAGCTTTTAACTACCAGTTGATTGTAAAATCTATATAGGAAAGAAAATAGAAGAACTAAAATAGCTACAACAATTTTGAAAACAGAAGAGTGGGAGAACTCACACTGCTTGATTCTAGTACCTTCTGTGAAGCTACCACAGACAAAACAGTGTATATAGCACAGACGGTCCCCGACTTACAATGGTGCAGTTTATGATTTTTTTTTTTACTTTGATGGTGCAAAAATGATACCCATTCAGTAGAACCCATACTTTGAATTTTGAATTATGATCTTTTCCCAGCTTAGTGATACATTCTCAGTTGTGATGCTGGGCAGAGAACCAAAGCTCTCAGTCAGCCAGGCAATCAGGAGGAGAAACAACCGATACACTTACAACCATTCTGCACCCATACAGCATTCCATTTTCACTTTCGGTACGCTATTTGATAAGTTATATGAGATATTCAGCACTTTAATATAAAATAGGCTTTGCATTAGATGATTTTGCCCAACTATAGGCTAGTATAAGTGTTCTGAGCACATTGAAGGCAGGCTGGGCTAAACTATGATGTTTGGTAGGTTAAGTGTATTAAATGTATTTAAATTTACAGTATTTTCAACTTACAATGGGTTTTTCTGGACATAACCTCATTGTAAGTTGAGAAACATCTGTATTCACAAAAAGTAAATACATAGATCAATGGAATAGAATAGACCATCCAAAAATTTTTGGAAGAAAAAATCAAAATGGATCGTAAGCTTCAATGTAAGGTATAAAAGGTATAGCACTTTCAATAAAAATCATAAGAGAAAACTTTTGTGACTTGGGTTAGGCAAAGACTTTTTTCAGATACCACACCTAAAGCACAATCCACAGTAGAAAAAATCGGTAAATTGGGCTTAAAGTTAAAATTTCCATCTCTCCTAAAGACACTTAACAGAATGAAAAGGCAGATCGCAAACAGATATGTGAATCACATATCTGACAAAGGAAAAATATCAATATAAAAACAGACAAAACTCACATTAAGAAAACAAGCTCAACAATAAAAAGGGGGGGAAGGCACGTGCTTTGAACATGTTATCAAAGAAGATGAAAGAGTGAATATTATGCTATGGAAATTTTTAAAATATATTCAGAAAAAAATACAAATACATTAGAACAAATCACTTGACTGAATTTGAAGTAGGAAGAATGCCTTCCTCTGTTATCATACTGTCTTATGGTATTTTAAAATTCCTACACAAATAAACATTTTTAATGTTGTATATTGCATCCCACAGGGGTCTGTTCCTGTTTCCATGTTCAGATCTAATGAATGTATTTTAGTCTACTTGTACCATTTATTTTATGTGTCTCATTTCTCTCTTAATCTAAAAGCCTTCTGCAGCATTTCTACTTTATTTTAGCAACAATTCCACGAATCAGTTCTCTAGAAAGAACTCATTTCCCCCCCTATTGTCACTACTTAGTATTTTTCTTTGCTATCGCTCATTTGTTTTCTCATCAGCAGCTGTTTTATTTCGTTTCTCTCAGCCATACTGTATGCTGTCTCTTGATTTTAACGCTGTGTGGCTGACTGTGAGTGGCTGGCATCTGTGGGAGGAGGAAGCCGAGTGGGTGCCTGAGGCAGATGGGCCACGTGGGTGGGGTGCAGTGACTCATTTTTTTCATGTGTTGATTTTTGTTGTAGAAATGTTAAGGACCCCAGAGGAAAACTCTCTAGTTCTATTAGAGAGCCTTGAAGTCATGGCTAGCCTTGAAAAGTATCTTTTGAAGCTCCTTTGACTTGCCCTCCCCTTTTATAACCTCACTAAATCTTCTGGGTCTTTAGCTTTCATTTGATCTGATTTATTTCTCCTTCACAGAATGTAGACTCTAATTTCATATTCATTAGATAAGGCCAGCTGAATCAAACAACCTCTTGAGGGTCTGTGTTCCTTTTATAAAAGGGTTGCACTTTGATTGCATGCAGGTCTTCAATGTTCTTTTTATATTTTGGTGGGTTCCTAAATTACAAAAGTAATCAGTGTTCATAAAAGAAATTGTATAAGATATAGAAGGCATAAAGAGGAAAAGATAAGTCATAATTCCATTACACAGTTGTTATCACAGTTTACATTTTGCTGTACAACTTTCCAAAACTTTTTTATTCATGTACATCTATACATATAGAATATATATAATAATAAATTGATGATAATGTATACATTACGTTTTAATGTGTATGCTATACATTATAATGTATATATTTTACTTTTTTCCTAAATATAGTGTGTGTGTGTGTGTGTGTGTATGTGTGGTCATTTTTCTAATAATGTATATTTAGGCATTTTTCCAATGTTACTGCAAAAATAATATTTCAGTGGATATACTTACAAGTAAATCTGCCACATGTATAGGAATTTTCTCAGGATAAATTCTTAGGAATGGAATTATTGAGTCAAAGAATATGCATAATTTTAAGGACTCAAGATCTCCTAAAGAGTTAACACTTCCCCATAGCATGTAAGAATACCATTTCTCTGCATCTTCATTGGGTATTTTGAAATATCTTTGGCCCCTTGATAGGAAAAAAAACTTTATATTGGTTTAGTGATCATTTATTAGGAGTGAGATATAGAATAGTTTTATATGTGATGTTTAAAATTGTATGTGATGCTTAAAATTCTCCGAGCCAGGCTTCAGCAATATGTGAACCATGAACTTCCTGATGTTCAAGCTGGTTTTAGAAAAGGCAGAGGAACCAGAGATCAAATTGCCAACATCCGCTGGATCATCGAAAAAGCAAGAGAGTTCCAGAAAAACATCTATTTCTGCTTTATTGACTATGCTAAAGCCTTTGACTGTGTGGATCACAATAAACTGTGGGAAATTCTGGAAGAGATGGGAATACCAGACCACCTGACCTGCCTCTTGAGAAACCTATATACAGGTCAGGAAGCAACAGTTAGAACTGTACTTGGAACAACAGACTGGTTCCAAATAGGAAAAGGAGTACGTCAAGGCTGTATATTGTCACCCTGTTTATTTAACTTCTATGCAGAGTACATCATGAGAAACGCTGGACTGGAAGAAACACAAGCTGGAATCAAGATTGCCTGGAGAAATATCAATAACCTCAGATATGCAGATGACACCATCCTTATGGCAGAAAGTAAAGAGGAACTAAAAAGCCTCTTGAAGGTGAAAGTGGAGAGTGAAAAAGTTGGCTTAAAGCTCAACATTCAGAAAACGAAGATCATGGCATCCGGTCCCGTCACTTCATGGGAAATAGATGGGGAAACAGTGGAAACAGTGTCAGACTTTCTTTTTTGGGGCTCCAAAATCACTGCAGATAGTGACTGCAGTCATGAAATTAAAAGACGCTTACTCCTTGGAAGGAAAGTTATGTCCAACCTAGATAGCATATTCAAAAGCAGAGACATTACTTTGCCAACAAAGGTTCATCTAGTCAAGGCTATGGTTTTTCCAGTGGTCATGTATGGATGTGAGAGTTGAACTGTGAAGAAGGCTGAGTGCCGAAGAATTGATGCTTTTGAACTGTGGTGTTGGAGAAGACTCTTGAGAGTCCCTTGGACTGCAAGGAGATCTAACCAGCCCATTCTGAAGATCAGCCCTGGGATTTCTTTGGAAGGAATGATGCTAAAGCTGAAACTCCAGTACTTTGTCCACCTCATGTGAAGAGTTGACTCATTGGAAAAGATTCTGATGCTGGGAGGAATTGGGGGCAAGAGGAGAAGGGGATGACAGAGGATGAGATGGCTGGATGGCATCGCTGACTCGATGGACATGAGTCTGAGTGAACTCCAGGAGTTGGTGATGGACAGGGAGGCCTGGCGTGCTGTGATTCATGGGGTCACAGAGTCGGACACGACTGAGCAACTGATCTGATCTGATCTGATATGTGATGTTGCCATTTTAGTTACACTTTTGTGATTTTACCTGCCTATGTCCACAGCCTAATTTTCTATAATGTAATGTTTTATGGTTGCTTATTTGTTTTAAATTGACCAATAAGAGATAAATTGATGCTTTTGAACTGTGGTGTTGGAGAAGACTCTTGAGAGTCCCTTGGACTGCAAGGAAATCCAACCAGCCCATTCTAAAGGAGATCAGTCCTGAGTGTTCATTGGAAGGACTGATGTTGAAGCTGAAACTCCAATACTTTGGCCACCTGATGTGAAGAGCTGACTCATTTGAAAAGACCCTGCTGCTGGGAGGGATTGAAGGTGGGAGAAGGGGACAACAGAGGATGAGATGGTTGGATGGCATCACTGACTCAATAGAGACGAGTTTGGGTGAACTCCGGGAGTTGTTGATGGACAGGGAAGCCTGGCGTGCTGCAGTCCATGGGGTCACAAAGAGTTGTACACAACTGAGCAACTCAACTAAACTGAACTGATAAAGAGATAAGAGATAACAATAAAGATATTAACCTTTCACCTATCACATATTGCACATATTTTAAACAAATTAGTATCACTTGTTAAATTTGTTGTATGCTAATATTTTTATTTTGAGTAGGATCTGTTTATTATATTTTCCAGAAGCTTATTATGATTTTAAAGGAAGCTGTTGATTTTCATAATTTTGCACCTTGACATCTTGTTAAATTGTATTAATACATATAATAGTTGTTTAATTTATTCTATTGTGGTTTTTTGGTTGGTAATCATAACATCTGCAAGTAATGATAATTATTTTATAGAATTATATGTCTGTACTTCATTAAATCTTATTGCATCAGTTAGGATTTTCAGATACTGTACTGGTAGTAAGAAAAAAGACAGCCTTGTCTTTTTCCTGATTTTCATGGGAATACCTATGAAAGTACAAAGCTGTTATGAAATACGTATTATTTTTCAATTTAAAGATGTGCCCTTATATTTTCAGTTTGCAGTTATTTTTAATGAAAAGTGGATTCTAAATTTTACATAAAGTACTAAGGAATCTTTGGGAACACTGATGAGTTTTTTCCACTGAGCCATCCTTGCATTCCCCAAATAAATTTTAAATCCATGATCTAGTGTTCTTATAGTATATAGTGCTTGGTACATTTTGCTCATTTTTCTTTCATGTTTCTGTCTGTATATATAAATGAATTTGAAACTAATCTGAATTTTATTTTTGTGACACTGCCAAATTTTGGTACCAAGTTAATGCTACCTTGGTGTTAGTCATCTGTGAAGTCTGGAAGAACTTGTATCTATAGTTGTATTCTCTCTCTTAGTCATAATTTCTATACCTTTGCTTCCTCTTTTTCTTGATTATACTTGCTAAGGACTTGCTAGATATTTGTTATAAAATTCAGCTCTGGATGGACTCATAATTTTACCTGTTTGCTTCTTAAAATTTCATTTTACGTTGATAACTTAACTGCTGTTTCCCATGGATCTACTTCTGGAAAGTTAGTTAGCTTGTTTTCAGTGTTAAAATTTAACAGAGTGCATTAGCCCCACTTTCCACCATTGCAGACTCTCCTTAGTTTCCAGTAATTACATGATCCTTTTCTTTTAAAAAAAAGCAAAAATGCAGTTTTGCTGCAGTTTGTAAAACCACTTCCGATAGAACTGCTAATTTAAAATTCAGTGGTAAATGAAGAGGGAAAATCCCTATCATTTCCTCTTTGAATACTAAGTTATTGTAACAAAAAAGTGCTTACTGAGCATTATTTAGGTGTCATCATTTGGGGGACTTTGTTTTCTGTTTGCAGATATCGCCGTGGTGGAGATGAGTGATGCCTTCCGACAACCATCCTTATTTTACCACCTTGGAGTGAGAGAAAGTTTCAGCATGGCCAACAACATCATCCTCTACTGTGATACTAATTCAGACTCTCTGCAGTCGCTGAAGGTACTTTACTTGTTTACTAAATATTTACTTTAGGCCCCAGAGTTTTAGGGATACCTCTCCATCATCCAGAAAAAAAACAGTCAAGTAGCATATGTTTGTGGTAGGATGTTATTGTCAGTCAAATAATTATGCAACAGTAACTAGTTACATTGCGAGGTTTAGCTGTAATTCAGTGTGGAAATTTGCTGATACACAGTTAGTGGGAAAACTTAGTATTGAGTTCTGAGCTCCAGTTGGAATTGCAGCTGAGGAGATGGTTGTGAACAGGAAGTTGTCACTGAACACACTGGAGAAAGAAGAGAGTACCTAATGTGTGGTCAGCCCTCATGCTGTGTCACCACTGGGAGTTTCCTTGGGCACACCTATCACCTACTAGAAGTATGCTGTCTACTGAAAGTTCTCTGAGTACAAACTCTATATCACCAGAAAATTGCCGTCTTCTGTCACTGGGATATGATTTCAGTTAAAGTGAGAAGAGGAGGAAGAAAAACGTACCATATTTGTCTACAAAATTCAACATGTCTCATGGCATTCTCTCCATGAGAGGAACTTAATGATAGGAGGGTATTTTCTCCGTTCAAGAAGATTGCCTAAAATGCTTTTGCAACGCCAAATGATTTTACACTGTATGATTCTTTGAAAAGCATCTAACAGTTCATCATGTAACTCATGCCAAACCTCATAATCAATCATTTCCTTTGTGAAACTTGCATCTAGCTCTTTGTGGCTTTTTCTCATTTATCACTTCAGGTTCCCAAATCCAAGCCAACCTTGGTAAAATACAATAAAAATTAATTCAAAAAAACCCAACCTTGGGATGTGGAGTCCTGAAACCCAGAACCATACTTCTAATCACTTCAGAATTGGTATATGAAGATCTCTAACCCCAAACCCAAGGAAAAAATATAGTCGTGTTTTGCTTTTATCTGAGGATCTAAAGCTTGTATGGCTTTCTCTACAAAATATGCAGTGTCATTTAGCAAATACCTTTTCTGCATGCCAGGCCATTGTGCTGGGGATTGATTGGATATTCCTTCCCAGAATACTCTGAAATAGTTGTAAGAGATTTTTCCTGTCTGTCTAATCTGTTTTTCACCTGGAGCAATTCTTTAAGGAAACCCCTACCTAGCAACTAAACAACAGCAAAAACTTAATCTTACCCCAGATTTACCCCTTTAATTAATGTACCATACATTTCATGATGATGCATTTTTAATTAAACAGTTTGATTTAGTACTCTTTGCAACCTGTATTGGCAACCAATATTAGCAGGTTGATGAAGAGATTTAGTACTGTTTGAAAGAGAAAAAGGAGAGTGAAAAAGTTGGCTTAAAGCTCAACATTCAGAAAATGAAGATCATGGGATCTGGTCCCATCACTTCATGGCAAATAGATGGGGAAACAGAGGCTGACTTTATTTTTAGGGGCTCCAAAATCACTGCAGATGGTGATTGCAGCCATGAAATTAAAAGACACTTACTCCTTGGAAGGAAAGTTATGACTAACTTAGACAGCATATTAAAAAGCAGAGACATTACTTTGCCAACAAAGGTCCATCTAGTCAAGGCTATGGTTTTTCCGGTAGTCATGTATGGATGTGAGAGTTGGTCTATAAAGAAAGCTGAGCGCCGAAGAATTGATGCTTTTGAACTGTGGTGTTGGAGAAGACTCTTGAGAGTCCCTTGGACTGCAAGGAAATCAACCAGTCCATCCTAAAGGAGATCAGTCCTGGGTGTTCATTGGAAGGACTGATGTTGAAGCTGAAACTCCAATACTTTGGCCACCTGATGTGAAGAGCTGACTCATTGGAAAAGACTCTGATGCTGGGAAAGATTGAGGGCAGGAGGAGAAGGGGATGAGAGAGGATGAGAAGGTTGGATGGCATCACTGACTCAATGGACATGGGTTTGGGTGAACTTGGGGAGTTGGTGATGGACAGGCCTGGCATGCTGCTATTCATGGGGTTACAAAGAGTCGGACATGATTGAGTGACTGAACTGAACTGAACTGAAACCTATATTAGCAAGTTGATGAAGAGGTTATTTTATTCTTTGTGTTCTATTTTCTTTGCAGTAAATTCATTTTAAGCAGGCAGTGTTGTGTTGGACATTTTTCACTCTACAGTATTTTTATCCTTATCCTACTGGTATCTGGTGATTTAATTTTATGCCCATTCTTTCCTAAGGAAATTTTTTAAAATTACATTTGAGAGAAAGAGATAAAGCTAATCTTATCAGAACTTTGTGTGGGACAAATAAACTGATTTATTTAATTGCTTTCAGCCAGCTTTTGTATAAAAGTGTTATTGGTATTTGAATAAAATAGTTCTTTAAAGAGGCTTGTCTATCTAAAATATGCTCATTTCTTGTGTACAATACATAATTGCTGTTTTTTATTGAGCACTTACTATGTGCTAGGTACTAAGCCCTTTTGTTATTGTATTGCTATTCAGTTGCTAAGTCACGTTCAATTTTTTGTGACCCCATGGACTGCAGCACGCCTGGCTTCCCTGTCCTTTACCATCTCCCAGAGTTGGCTCAAACTCACGTCCATTGAGTCAGTGATGACATTCAACCATCTCATCATCTTTTGCCCTCTTCTCCTTTTACATTCAGTCTTACCCAACAGCACTGTCTTTTCCAATGAGTCAGTTCTCATCAGGTGGCCAAAGAGTTTCATCTTTAGAATCAGTCCCCCAGGATTGATTTCCTTTAGGATCGACTAGTTTGATTTCCTTGCTATCCAAGGGACTTAGGAGTCTTCTCCAGCACCAAAATTCAAAAGCATCAGTTCTTTGGTGCTTACCCTTCTTTGTGGTCCAACTCTCACATCCATACATGAATGACTACTCGAAAACCATAGCTTTGACTAGACGGACCTTTGTCAGCAAAGTGATGTCTTTGCTTTTTAATATGCTGTCTAGGTTTATCATAGCTTTCCTTCCAAGGAGCAAGCAAGCGTCTTTTAATTTCATGGTTGCAATCACCATCTGCAGTGATTTTGGAGCCCAAGAAAATAAAATCTGTCACTGCTTCCACTTTTTCCCCTTCTATTAGCCATGAAGTGATGGGACCGGATTAATTCTTAAAACATCACTTTGAGGTATATGCATGTGTGCACTAAGTCACTTCATCGTGTCTGACTTGGTGCAACCTTATGGACTGTAGCCCACCAGGCTCCTCTGTCCATGGGATTCTCCAGGCAAGAATACTGGAGTAGGTTGCCATGCTCTCCTACAGGGAATCTTCCCGACCCAGGGATTGAACCTGTGTCTCCTGAGTTTTGAGGTGTATATACCATCACCAAATTATAGGATTGCAAACTGAGATTCTGACATCAATCATTTGCCCAAGGTGATGTAGAAAATTTGGGTCCAGGTCTGCCTGAGTCCAAAGTCTGGCCCCCTTGACCACTAAACTTGACTCCAATTACTTCTGGTTAGAAGGATAGCAGACTATTTCCAGTTTTTTAAGGAATCTCCACACTGTTCTCCATAGTGGCTGTACTAGTTTGCATTCCCACCAACAGTGTAAGAGGGTTCCCTTTTCTCCACACCCTCTCCAGCATTTATTGCTTGTAGACTTTTGGATCGCAGCCATTCTGACTGGCGTGAAATGGTACCTCATAGTGGTTTTGATTTGCATTTCTCTTATAATGAGTGATGTTGAGCATCTTTTCATGTGTTTGTTAGCCATCTGTATGTCTTCTTTGCAGAAATGTCTATTTAGTTCTTTGGCCCATTTTTTGATTGGGTCATTTATTTTTCTGGAATTGAGCTGTAGAAGTTGCTTATATATTTTTGAGATTAGTTGTTTGTCAGTTGCTTCATTTGCTATAATTTTCTCCCATTCTGAAGGCTGTCTTTTCACCTTGCTTATAGTTTCCTTTGTTGTGCCGAAGCTTTTAAGGTTAATTAGGTCCCATTTGTTTATTTTTGCTTTTATTTCCCATATTCTGGGAGGTGGGTCATAGAAGATCCTGCTGTGATGTATGTCGGAGAGTGTTTTGCCTATGTTCTCCTCTAGGAGTTTTATAGTTTCTGGTCTTACGTTTAGATCTTTAATCCATTTGAGTTTATTTTTGTGTATGGTGTTAGAAAGTGGTCTAGTTTCATTCTTTTACAAGTGGTTGACCAGATTTCCCAGCACCACTTGTTAAAGAGATTGTCTTTAATCCATTGTATATTCTTGCCTCCTTTGTCAAAGATAAGGTGTCCATATGTGCGTGGATTTATCTCTGGGCTTTCTATTTTGTTCCATTGATCTATATTTCTGTCTTTGTGCCAGTACCATACTGTCTTGATGACTGTGGCTTTGTAGTAGAGCCTGAAGTCAGGTAGGTTGATTCCTCCAGTTCCATTCTTCTTTCTCAAGATCGCTTTGGCTATTCGAGGTTTTTTGTATTTCCATACAAATTGTAAATTATTTGTTCTAGCTCTGTGAAGAATACCGTTGGTAGCTTGATAGGGATTGCATTGACTCTATAAATTGCTTTGGGTAGTATACTCATTTTCACTATATTGATTCTTCCAATCCGTGAACATGGTATATTTCTCCCTCTATTAGTGTCCTTTTTGATTTCTTTCACGAGTGTTTTATAGTTTTCTGTATATAGGTCTTTAGTTTCTTTAGGTAAATATATTCCTAAGTATTTTATTCTTTCCGTTGCAACGGTGAATGGAATTGTTTCCTTAAGTTCTCTTTCTGTTTTCTCATTATTAGCGTATAGGAATGCAAGGGATTTCTGTGTGTTGATTTTATATCCTGCAACTTTACTATAATCATTGATTAGCTCTAGTAGTTTTCTGGTGGAGTCTTTAGGGTTTTCTATGTACAGGATCATGTCATCTGCAAATAGTGAGAGTTTTACTTCTTCTTTTCCAATTTGGATTCCTTTTATTTCTTTTTCTGCTCTGATTGCTGTGGCCAAAACTTCCAAAACTATGTTGAATAGTTATGGTGAAAGTGGGCACCCTTGTCTTGTTCCTGACTTTAGAGGAAATGCTTTCAATTTTTCACCATTGAGGATAATGTTTGCTGTGGGTTTGTCATATATAGCTTTTATTATGTTGAGGTGTGTTCCTTCTATTCCTTCTTTCCGGAGAGTTTTTATCATAAATGGATGTTGAATTTTGTCAAAGGCTTTCTCTGCATCTATTGAGATAATCATATGGTTTTTATTTTTCAATTTGTTAATGTGGTGTATTACATTGATTGATTTGCGGATATTGAAGAATCCTTGCATCCCTGGGATAAAGCCCACTTGGTCATGGTGTATGATCTTTTTAATGTGTTGTTGGATTCTGATTGCTAGAATTTTGTTAAGAATTTTTGCATCTATGTTCATCAGTGATATTGGCCTGTAGTTTTCTTTTTTTGTGGGATCTTTGTCAGGTTTTGGTATTAGGGTGATGGTGGCCTCATAGAATGAGTTTGAAAGTTTACCTTCCTCTGCAATTTTCTGGAAGAGTTTGAGTAGGATAGGTGTTAGCTCTTCTCTAAATTTTTGGTAGAATTCAGCTGTGAAGCTGTCTGGACCTGGGCTTTTGTTTGCTGGAAGATTTCTGATTACAGTTTCAATTTCCGTGCTTGTGATGGGTCTGTTAAGATTTTCTATTTCTTCCTGGTCCAGTTTTGGAAAGTTATACTTTGCTGGGCATACATCCTGAGGAAACCAGAATTGAAAGAGACATGTGTACCCCAATGTTCATTGCAGCACTGTTTATAATAGCCAGGACATGGAAGCAACCTAGATGTCCATCAACAGATGAATGGATAAGAAAGCTGTGGTACATATACACAATGGACTATTACTCAGCCATTAAAAAGAATACATTTGAATCAGTTCTAATGAGGTGGATTAAACTGGAGCCTATTATACAGAGTGAAGTAAGCCAGAAAGAAAAACACCAATACAGTATACTAACGCATATATATGGAATTTAAAAAGATGGTAACAATAACCCTGTGTATGAGATAGCAAAAGAGACACAGATGTATAGAACAGTCTTTTGGACTCTGTGGGAGAGGGAGAGGGTGGGATGATTTGGGAGAATGGCATTGAAATACGTATAATATCATATATGGAATGAGTTGCCAGTCCAGGTTCGATGCACAATACTGGATGCTTGGGGCTGGTGCACTGGGATGACCCAGAGGGATGGTATGGGGAGGGAGGTGGGAGGAGGGTTCAGGATGGGGAACACATGTATACCTGTGGCGGATTCATTTCGATATTTGGCAAAACTAATACAATATTGTAAAGTTTAAAAATAAAGTAAAATTTTAAAAAAAGAGAGAGAAAAAAAGAAGGATAGCAGACATTCTTAAGTGCGTTCATTTAGAAAAACCCATCAGCCATACGTCCTGGGTTGTCTCATGTAACATCCATCCCTTCTTTTGTCTTCCTCCTTCCATTAAATGTAAGCTTTTGTTATTTTCTTATTTAGTTTGTACCTGGCCCAAGTATCTGGTTGCAAAGTACAAAATTCTAGGGTAGAAAGTGTTTTCCTTCAGTCTAACAACCTCCTCTGAGCCCTGGGTTCCTTGGGTTCTGCTGCTGAGGAAGGTCTGTGTGTGTGTGTTCAATTTTTAAAAATTATTTCTGTTGCAGGTAGTTATAAGTGAAATTTTTATCCCCACCATCTAGCAACAGAAAGGAAAGCTGCTGTGAAATTGGCAAAATAAGAGATATTTATAAATAATGTATTTATATATGGATTAGGTAAATGAAATAAAAATGAAGTATCTCCCTATTTTCACAGGGCAAGACAGAATGAGAATGCTATTCTTGTTGCATATCTAGCTTCACTCAAATTGGTTCTTTGGACATCTAGAAAGTACACCTGCACCAGTTTTATTTCCATCTACTGTTCTTGTTGAAAAGAACTGTTTCTCTTTGGCAGCAAATTCTTAGGAAGAAATCACAGGAAAGTTTTTTTTTTTTTTTTTTAAAGTTTAAGCTCCTGATAGATAGGAACCATACAAGTACTTAAAAATCTATGTCTCAGTATGCAAATGAAAGGATATTTAGACTCTAATCAGATCATGTATTTGCAATAGAATTTGTATCAGTTTTAAATTACAAGTACTCTCTCACTGTAGCAAGAATGAAATTTTTTTTTTTTCAGAAAGAAGATCATCATTCCCCTTTGAGAAAGGGAAGTTGATAGATATTTTTTCCTTAGCAAATAGGAAAAAACTTATTTAGAGTAATAACACAATTTTCTTTAAATAGATAGCATGAAAACATCTTATGTGCCTATTAATGAGACTCTGCTGAGATTTACGTTTGTTTGAAAATCAGAAACTGCTGTAACAATTGTTTTCTGATTTATTTGGTATACTATAGAAATGATCAGATCTTTATTTGGGGTCTCTCAGTAAATGGGACTGTTGGTCTGGAACCATTGGCTGACAGGCTGTGGGACAAATAGCATGGAATCCATCTGTCATCAGAAAGAGCTTGGGAGAAATGAATGGCTGTTGTGTAGAATGACGAAGTTGTTTTAATGAACCATTTCTCCTCCCATCAGAAATTCCTTTATTAATTCTTTTCCTGTTTAAGTTGTTACATAATATTGAGCAGAAAAAGAATAGATATGTATAATTCAATCACTTTGCTGCACACCTGAAACTATCACAACATTGTTAATCAACTGTACCCCAATATAAAATAGAAAGGTAAAAAATAAATGAAGACAAAAACAAAAAGAAATTCCTTTATAACAACACCTCTCAGCTATAAATCTTGACTCCTTCTCCTTCTCCCTTATTTAGCTCCCTCTCTTTTCTCTAGGTCACTCCCCACTCACTTTTAAATAATGCTTCATATAAAAGCAAAGCAAAACAAAACAAGGAAATATCATTCACACTATCAGATAGTCAACAATTAAAAGCCCTTATTATACCAATGGCAGGGCTGTGAAGTATGGGAAGTGTATGCATTGCTGGTAGAAGAGTATGTTGGCACTACCTTTTGAAGATCAATTTGGCAATAGCTTATAACATCAACTGAGTTTATCACCAAGAGTCAGCAGTTCTGTCTCTAGATGTGTGCTGTTAAAAAAAAAAAATCTTTGGCTTGCATATGGAGATATAATGAAGAAAGTTTATGTTAACTTTGTTTGTGATAATCCCTCCCCCAGAGAAATTGGTAAATATCCATCAACAGAAGAATGAATATGAATACTTTCTGGTATAGTCATTTAATGGAATATTTATAGTTCCACTGATATTTCTTCTGCCCAGATTAGTAGTCTCAACTAATCTCTTTCTCTTTTAAAAAATATTTTTTGAAAGTAGCCCTTAAAAGTTCTTATAAGATAAAACAATTTTGTAAGTATCTGTAGTGACAGATGTTAACTATATGTATTGAAATGATTATTTTGCAGTGTATACAAATATCAAACCATTATATGGCCCACCTGAAACTAATATAATGCTATATGTCAATTATGCCTCATAAAAATTTTTTAAATAAAGTAATAAAAAATCTTAAATAAAGGCATGTTTGGATACACAGGGAAATTACTCAAAATAGATTAATCATATCAAATCCTCTAAAATTTCATTTTAAATTTACTTTTGAAAGTTACGGAAAGATTTTCTTACTCAGTTTGTCATTTTCATTTAACTCTTTCAAATATGTAAGTTGTGATAGTTTTCTTAAAATGCACTGATCTGTAATGTTAAGTTCTGATTCTTTTATTTTTTGAGAAAAATAAAGATCATTTCTGTTTAAAGAAGTCTTTAGCTTGCATAAGGTGATATAATCAAGAAAGCTTATGTGAACATTGTTTGTGGTAATCCTCCCATCACAGAAATTGGTAAATATCTATCAACAGAAGAATGAATATAAATACTTTCTGGTTTAGTCATTTAATGGAATATTTAGAGCACTTAAAATTGAATTTACTAGAGCTTTCTGTACCACTATTAGTATATCTCAAAAGCAATGTTAAGAGAAAAAAACAAAGTATAGAAGCATGAGTACAGTATGATGCCATCTGTACAAAATGCAATCACGTGCAAGACAATGCTCTTTATACATTTATGTAATAAAGGTTAGAAGTATATATGAGAATTATAAATAAATTATGAATACTTCTCTGAAGGATAGGTGGAATAGAATTAAGGAGTCTTCAACTATATATACATTGCATTTCTAAGTCTGGGTGGTTATATCCATGGGTGTGTGAAAAATTTTGTTAATTTTTTAAATTGAAGTATAATCAACTTACAATATTGTATTAATTTCAAGTGTATAACATAGTAATGATCACCACAAGTCTAGCTACCATCTCTCTGTATACAGTACATTACAGTGTCATTGACCATATTATTCCTGTGTTGTTGTTCAGTCACTAAGTCGTGTCTTACTGTTTGTGACCCCATGGACTGCAGCATGCCAGGCTTCCCTGGCCTTCACTATCTTCCAGAGTTTGCTCAAACTCATATCCACTGAGTCGGTGATGCCATCCAACCATCTCATCCTCTGTCCCCCCGCTTCTCCTCCTCCCCTCAGTCTTTCCCAGCGTCAGGGCCTTTTTCAATGAGTTGACTCCTTGCGTCAGGTGGCCAAAGTACTTTATTCCTGTTATTCCCTATGCTATATACTATATCCGCATGACTTACTTATTTTATAATTGGCAACTTGTACCACTTTATCCCCTCCACCAATTTTCCTTATCTTCACAGATCCCTCCCCTTTAGCAACTATAGTTCTCTGTATCTATGAGTCTATTTCCATTTTGTTTTGTTTGCCTCTTTTGTTTGTTAATTCTACATATAAGTGACATCATATGGAGGTTGTCTTTATCTGTCTGACTGCTTCACTCAACATAAATATTCTCTGGTTCCATTTATGTTGTTGCAAACAGCACGATTTCATTCTTTTTATGGCTGAGTAGTATTCCTGTGTGCGTGTTTGTGTGTGTATGTAGCACATCTTTATCTATTCATCTATTGATAGACATCTAGGTTGCTTATATGTCTTGGCTAGTGTAAACAATGCTGCAGTGAATGGGGGTGCATATATCTCTTCAAGTCAGTGTTTTCATTTTCTTTAAATAAACACTCAGAAGTGCATTTGCTAGATCATATCGTATATGACAAAGGTCCGTATAGTCAAGGCTATGGTTTTCCCAGTGGTCACATACAGTTGTGAGAGCTGGACTATAAAGAAGGCAGAACACCACAGAATTGATGCCTTCAAACTGTGGTGCTGGAGAAGACTCCTGAAAGTCCCTTGGACAGCAAGGAGATCCAACCAGTCAATCTAAAGGGAGATCAACCCTGAATATTCACTGGAAGGACTGACGCTGAAGCTGAAGCTCCAATATTTTGGTTATCTGATGCGAACAGATGACTCATTGGATAAGTCCCTGATGCTGGGAAACATTGACAGCAGAAGGAGAGGAGTGCATCAGAGGATGAGATGGTTGGACGGTATTACTGATGAAACGAACATGAACTTGGGCAAACTCTGGGAGATGGTGAGGGACAGAGAAGCCTGGCATGCTGCAGTCCATGGGGTGGTGAAGAGTCGGATACTACTGGATGACTGAACAACAACAAAATGACAGTTCTATTTTTAATTTTTTGAGGAACCTTTATACTGTTTCCACAGAAATTGCACCAATTTACATTCCTGCCAACAATGCATGAGGGTTCCCTTTTCTCCATATTCTTGACAACAGTTCGTTGTCTTTTTATAATAGCCATTCTGACAGATGTGAGATGATATCTCATTGTGGTTTTGATTTCTTTGCCTGATAATTAGTGATGTTGAGCGTCTTCTATATACCTGTTGAAAAGTGTATGTCTTCTTTTTAAAAATGTCTATTCAGATCTCCTGTCCATTTTTAATTGATTTTTTAAAAATTGAGTTGTATGTGTTCTTTACATATTTTGGATGTTAACCTCTTATTAGATATATTTGCAATTATCTTTTCCCATTTATTAGATTGCCTTTTTCTTGTGTTGGTGGTTTTCTTTGCTATGCTAAAGGAGTGTAAAACTAAGTTTGATATTCTTTAAATATTTCATAACTAATGTTTTTAATGAAAAAAATTGTTATAGTCTGTTACTTTCTGTATCTTTTGAAGTCTCTCAGTCGTGTCCGACTCTTTGTGACCCCATGGACTGTAGCTTACCAGGCTCCTCTGTCCATGGGATTCTCCAGGCAAGAGTACTGGAGTGGGTTGCCGTTTCCTTCTCCAGGGGATCTTCCCAACCCAGGGATTGAACCTGGGTTTCCCACATTGGAGGCAGATGCTTTAACCTCTGAGCCACCAGGGAAGCCCCTATGTATCCTTTAGGATAACTTAAATATATTTTGGTCATTTGAATTTCAAATATTTTTTTCTAATGTTCTGACTGTGGTTAGAAGGCCTCACATGCATTTGGAATTATTCTTTCTGCACTAAGATAGGCTTTATTCCCATTTTATCCATTGCAGAATAAATGTCTGTCTAGAGATTGATATGCATACCAGTTAGTGGTGACACAGCTTATGTTGAAACATAATGATTATGTGAGATCATTCCTTATTCAAGAAATTTAGTTGTGTTTTCCTCTGTAACCATTGCTTAAAATGTCACTTTCCAGGTGGGATTTGGTTTCATAAACTGCTCTTTACAGCAATCTATCCACAGGCTTAATCCTTTGTCATCTCACTGAATATATTACCTACATATTTGGTGGCTGAAACTCTTCCTCTGCCTCAATGCAACTAGTATTTTCTAGATCGGGATCTGACTAACATGAAACTGTGGGTGCACAAACCAAAATATGTAACATTATCACTAAATTACCCCTTTAAAAATCATCAATTTTTAACAATATGGCAATTTTTTCATATGACCCTGCAATTGCACTTTGGATATATATATCTCAGAGCATTGAAAGCATGATCTCAAAGAGATATTTATGCACCCGTGTTCATAACAGCATTACTTAAAATAGCCAAATATGGAAGGAGCCTGAATGTCCATCAGTAGATGAATGGATAAAATGAAATGTGGTATATTCAGCCTTAAAAAGGAAGGAAATTCTGCCACATGCTACTACATGGATGAACCTTGGGGACAATCGTAGTTGCTTAATCAAACAGTTGCATGGTACTTAGACCCATGATGTTTATCTGTAGGTACAGAGGGACTCAATCTCCATTGGAGTTTGTATGTGAGAAATTGGATATTGAGTCCATTTTGCTGATAATATTCATTTCCACTTGAAACAAATGGTTATAGTTTTTAGAGGACCAGGCAGTGATATCAATGCTGTGAATTTTGATGATTATATTGGGCTAGCCAGCAAGTTCATTCAGGTTTTTTCATACTGTCTTATGGGAAAGCCTGAATGAACTTTCTGGCCAGCCCAATACTAGTTTCTAGTAATTTGTTGAGGAGATCGAAGGAATTTTGTTATAAATACCTTGAACTTAGGGCTTCCCTGGTGGCTCAGTGGTAAAGAATCTGTCAACAGTGCAGGAGATTCAGGTTCGATCCCTGGGTCAGGAAGAGCTCCTGGAGGAAATGCTAACCCACTCCTGTGTTTTTGCCTGGGAAATCTCATGAACCAAGGAGCCAGACAGGCTACAGTTCACGGGATGGCAAAAGAGTCGGACACGACTTGGTGACTAAACAACAACCTTGAATTTAAGTTGAATTTTCACATGTATTTGGCAAATTAGATCAGATTCTAGAGTGTTCTTAAACTCAAAAAACTTTTTTTTCCTCTTACACCACTACTTCCTTTTCTTAGTTTTACCTTTTTTACCAAGATAAAGAACTAAGATGAATTTAGTTTTAGATTGAATTGAGTATGAAATTAATATTTGTATTTTCCCAAAGGTTTATAATTTTCTTAGTTTAATAATGAATTTTTACTACATTCTTTTCAGCACTCTAAAGTAGCACTTACCTTAGTGGTACAAAGTAGATGGTAAACGTTAGGGAAAAAAAGTCATTTGAGAATATGATCCTATAAAGTAGTCTAACGATTGGTGCACCAGAAATATTGGCAGTGCTTCACGGAACAGTGCTGCTCCTGGACATTTTCTTAAGTCTCTTACTAACTTAATAACTGGCCATTGATTTGTAAACCATGGCCCTCTGTATCTCCTCTGTCCAATATAATCATCACATATCCTTCTTAATATTTCCTGGAAAAAATATTTTCTATTGAGAGAAAAAGGTTCTAGTTCTTTTATTTTACTTATTTTAGAAATGATCTAACTTTCCTCTGAGCTATGTAATTCCATGTCAAAGTAGGGGGAAAGGGAAGTAATTTTGGGGAGAAATAGATAAATAAATACCTGTGAGCACTGCTTTATGAAGATTTTCTCTCAAGATCTTGAACTGACAAACTAGATGAAGATTTCTTTAGCAGGAGTGGATTTCCAGTTGTTGTATCTCTGAGGTTTATGAAAGGGCTTGTGACTGGAAAATCCAGTTTTCTTTGATGTCAGGTAACAAGATTACATCTTCAAAGGAATTATGTGTATACTGGACAAAGGATGCCCTTGCTTTCCTTCCTAACCTCCTTTACCCTCCCTCATCTCATTGTGTCTAGCATCTTATTGCGATCTCATCCAAAGGAGAAGGAAATCTATGCTACGCAGTGAATGGAGAATGTCATCACATCTCTGAGTGTGTTCTCTTCATTTGTAGAGATTTTCATCACAGGCTTATGAATTTGAATACCTTAAAAAGCAAGAAGGAATACCTCTGCACACAGAGGGTGTGAGTCTGAAAGCCTCCCACCTCCCACCCAGCTGAATTCTAGACCTGTTTGTTCATTATAAATAAGTGCTTCTTTCTCTGGAAGTTAATCTTTGTGGCACTGCAATCCACCATCCTATTTGAGTCCTTTAAAAATGCATCCTTGAAAGTTTTACTAAAATCTATGTGTAAAGTATAATTTACCATGCTAGAATTCATTATATCTGTAACTTTTCAATAATACAGTTTTTTAAAAAAGAAATACCTGTACTTGAATAATAAGGTCTAATTAAGCCTGAAAGATGATGCTGTGAAAGTGCTGCACTCAATATGCCAGCAAATTTGGAAAACTCAGCAGTGGCCACAGGACTGGAAAAGGTCAGTTTTCATTTCAATCCCAAAGAAAGGCAATGCCAAAGAATGCTCAAACTACCACACAATTGCACTCATCTCACATGCTAGTTAAGTGATGCTCAAAATTCTCCAAGCCAGACTTCAGCAATACATGAACCGTGAACTTCCTGATGTTCAAGCTGGTTTTAGAAAAGGCAGAGGAACCAGAGATCAAATTGCCAACATCCGCTGGATCATCAAAAAAGCAAGAGAGTTCCAGAAAAACATCTATTTCTGCTTTATTGACTATGCCAAAGCCTTTGACTGTGTGGATCACAATAAACTGTGGAAAATTCTGGAAGAGATGGGAATACCAGACCATCTGACCTGCCTCTTGAGAAATTTGTATGCAGGTCAGGAAGCAACAGTTAGAACTGTACTTGGAAAAAAAAAAAAAGAACTGTACTTGGAACAACAGACTGGTTCCAAATAGGAAAAGGAGTATGTCAAGGCTGTATATTGTCACCCTGTTTATTTAACTTCTATGCAGAGTACATCATGAGAAACGCTGGACTGGAAGAAACACAAGCTGGAATCAAGATTGCCTGGAGAAATATCAATAACCTCAGATATGCAGATGACACCACCCTTATGGCAGAAAGTGAAGAGGAACTAAAAAGCCTCTTGATGAAAGTGAAAGTGGAGAGTGAAAATGCTGGCCTAAAGCTCAACATTCAGAAAACGAAGATCATGGCATCCGGTCCCACCACTTCATGGGAAATAGATGGAGAAACAGTGGAAACAGTGTCAGACTTTATTTTTCTGGGCTCCAAAATCACTGCAGATGGTGACTGCAGCCATGAAATTAAAAGACGCTTACTCCTTGGAAGGAAAGTTATGACCAACCTAGATAGCATATTCAAAAGCAGAGACATTACTTTGCCAACAAAGGTCCGTCTAGTCAAGGCTATGGTTTTTCCAGTGGTCATGTATGGATGTGAGAGTTGGACTGTGAAGAAGGCTGAGCGCCAAAGAATTGATGCTTTTGAACTGTGGTGTTGGAGAAGACTCTTGAGAGTCCCTTGGACTGCAAGAAGAACCAACCAGTCCATTCTGAAGGAGATCAGCCCTGGGATTTCTTTGGAGAGAATGATGCTGAAGCTGAAACTCCAGTACTTTGGCCACCTGATGAGAAGAGTTGACTCATTGGAAAAGACTCTGATGCTGGGAGGGATTGGGGGCAGGAGGAGAAGGGGACGCCAGAGGATGAGATGGCTGGATGGCATCGCTGACTCGATGGACTTGAGTCTGAGTGAACTCTGGGAGTTTGTGATGGAAAGGGAGGCCTGGTGTGCTGTGATTTATGGGGTCACAAAGAGTCGGACACGACTGAGCGACTGAACTGAACTGAACTGAAGCCTTGCTGAAAGAAGCGATGGTGACAAAGAAGAGGAAGTTGATTATAATAATAACAGCATATTAAAAGAAGTTTGTGTTAAGAAGCTCTTTCAAGCACTGTATGTATAAAACATAACTTTTCAGCATCTTACACCTGTTTAAAGATACGTATCAACTTGCAGTAGGGTTTTCCCACTAAGATATATTTTTTAACATGAAACAAAATTAATAGAGGAGGAGAAGAAAGTCTAGAATTTCTTTTAGGATTATTTTCAAGTTTGGGTATCATTAAACCTGATTTTGGGTACAGGTTTTTTTTTATTAACAGTTGCTCATATGTCTTCTCCATAATCCCGATATGTTCCTTCCCAGGATCATAAACAACGCAGGTGTAAGATGCCTCTGTATTCGATAACATAGGAATTGAGTTGGGGTTGTCTGCTTTGATAGTATTAATACCTCATGTTGCATACGACTTTAAATGCTTAAAGGTCTCTCATAAATTTATTTCATTTGGTCTTTAAACATGACCCAGTGAGATGGGAAGTGTCGTTACCATGCAGATTGAGCAGATGGAATACTTTCTTCACACATGAGAACTAAATCCACAGAGATGATTTAGAGTCACACACACAGTTAAGCATCAGAGCAAGACAAGCCCCATATTCTTGGATTTGTCATCAGGTATATTTTCCTACATGTCTGTCCACAGATTTCATATGTCTGTTAAAAATATGATTTTCCAGTTTTTTGTTAGACTGAGTTTTTTTTTTTAACTTGAGCTTTTATGTAAGCATATAAACACAAGTGTGCTTGGTTCCCCGACTTTAAAGATGAACCAGTTTTGTGACACCTGTGTTGGAGTGTTCTTCCTAAGCCAACTCAGCATGTAGAGGGTAAATATGAGCCCCATCTTCTCAGTGAGGCTCATGGTGTTCACCGCAGCCCATATGACATATCTTTGTTTAGCTTTGAGGCATTGAAATTAGGTAATAAGATGGAGCTGGGGAGTACAAGAAAGATTCCTTTTTTTCCCAACTTTAGTGGAAAACTTGCCACATTCCATTGGGACAGAAAGAGATCTCAGAAGAGAAGACCTTGAAGGTCACTGGTCTTTTTTGCTAGCCAAAAACCACCAGCTTGTGCCTTTCTTTTCTTTCAGGAAGAAGATCCTGGTTGCTAACTCTGTTTCTTCCACCCTGTGTCCATTTGGTTTGGCAACCTCACACCAGCTGTTCCCACTTCCTTCCCCTGGCTGTAATTACTTAAATGTTAGGCAGAGAAACTTTCCAATTTTGGAGACTCTGCACATTTATTTATCCTTATGATGACCTCTACAATGTTACGTTGTCCCAAGTAGCTCTCAAAAGTTGTCTTTGTCTTCCTTTGGATTGAGACCTATGCTAGATTATCTGGCTAGATTGTCTCGTTGGCCTTGCTTCCTGGGTTGGTTATCAAAGCGTCCTGGAGAAAACATTTGAGGATGTTTTGGTACAGCCAGAGAGTACACTGATTAAAGGTCCCCTAAAGACTTTAGGCTTACTCCTTGGCAGGAAAGTTATGACCAACCTAGATAGCATATTCAAAAACAGAGACATCACTTTGCCAACAAAGGTCCGTCTAGTCAAGGCTATGGTTTTCCAGTAGTTGTGTGTGGATGTGAGAGTTGGACTGTGAAGAAAGCTGAGCACCAAAGAATTGATGCTTTTGAACTGTGGTGTTGGAGAAGACTCTTGAGAGTCCCTTGGACTGCAAGGAGATCCAATCAGTCCATTCTAAAGGAGATCAGCCCTGGGTGTTCTTTGGAAGGAATGATGCTAAAGCTGAAACTCCAATACTTTGGCCACCTCATGTGAAGAGTTGACTCATCAGAAAAGACTCTGATGCTGGGAGAGATTGGGGGCAGGAGGAAAAGGGGATGACAGAGGATGAGATGGCTGGATGGCATCACCGACTCAATGGACGTGAGTTTGAGTGAACTCCGGGAGTTGGTGATGGACAGGGAGGCCTGCTGCTGCTGCTGCTGCTGCTAAGTCGCTTCAGTCGTGTCCGACTCTGGGCGACCCCAGAGATGGCAGCCCACCAGGCTCCCCCATCCCTGGGATTCTCTAGGCAAGAATACTCGAGTGGGTTGCCATTTCCTTCTCCAATGCATGAAAGTGAAAAGTCAAAGTGAAGTCGCTCAGTCGTGTCCGACTCTTAGCGACCCCATAGACTGCAGCCTACCAGGCTCCTCTGTCCATGGGATTTTCCAGGCAAGAGTACTGGAGTGGGGTGCCATTGCCTTCTCCAACAGGGAGTCCTGAAGTGCTGCAATTCATGGGGTCTCAAAGAGTCAGATATGACTGAGCAGTTAACTGAACTGAACTGAAAGACTTTAGGCAAGAACGAAGTTGCAGTGGGGTGATGCATCTTCAGAAACATTTCACTGTTAAAGAACTGGAGTTTATGTTGGTTTTTATTTTTCATTTTTTAGGCTCTGTAGATAAGACATTTCCACTGAGTGATGTGAAGTATTGCAGTTGCCTGTTAAATTTATTCCCCTTTCTCCTTTTTATTCCTCTTCAATGGATTTAGCACAAATTAAATATTCACTGGGGCTTCCCCGGTGGCTCAGCAGTAAAGAATCCACCTGTAGTGCAGGAAATGCAGGAGATGAGAGTTTGATCCCTGGGTCAGGAAGATCCCCTGGAGGAGGATCTGGCAACCTACTCCCATATTCTTGTCTGGAGAATCCCACGGAAGAGGGGCCTGGTGGGCTATAGTCCATGGGATCACAAAAAGTTGGACACGACTGAAGCAACTGAGCACACACACATGCAAACATTCACTATTCCACCTCAGTAGTTAGATACGTTTTCAGGTCTTGTTTGCTATTTATTTGTACTGAGTTAAAATGCACAAATAGTACCTTTCTTTCTTTAAAGTTGATACCTCCTTTTGTAAGCTGTGAGTAAATTGTTCTTCAAGAGAACCATTTGTACCCATTTAGCTTCTATCAAAATGAGCAAGCAGTTAATAAGAATTCAGTAGGACGGCTATAAGGTTGATTGAATATAGTTTTAGAATTTTTTATGATGCACGCATTACCTGAAATGGAAGCAAAGAAGACATGTAAGAGAGTTATTACTTCAATAAGCAATTCTTCAAGAAGACATAACGTACTGGCTGTAGGCCAGTAACCACTGTGGTTATTTCCTTTGGCGACAACCAGATGGGAGCCTTCAGCTCATTCAGCCCTCATCACAGCTCCCTTCATCACCACCTCCATCTCTGTGCCTGATGCACCAAACAGAAATCATGGTCAAGTAACTCCTGTGCTGGGCATAAGGACATCGCTCCTTCCAGTGGCACAAGAATGATGCTGACTTAGATAGGCCTTTGCCAAAAGTAAGTGATAGGATATAGCGCCGGAAGGGGCCAACGATCCCTCTATCCAGTTCTTAGTGTGTTACATTAGAGAGAGGTGAGATGACACACGGCCAGTCAGGAGCAGAGCCAAGACTTAACACCTATCTATCCTAATTCAGAGTCCAGTATTTTTTACAGTCACAAACTAGTTAATGTATTCATTCTTTTATTGCGCACCAACTATATGCCCTGCAATCTGCTAGGCAATCAGTGGGGATACAAATATGAACTAAACATGGCTCTTGCACCCCAGGAACTCATGATGTAGGATTGGGAGAAGTGTATGAAGCGGTAATTGCAGTGTGGTACATCCAGTGTGGTCATAGAGGTCGGTATGAGGAGTCATGAGGGCAAAAATAAGGACATCAGCTGCTTCTGTTAGGGGGTTAGGTGTCATTGAAGGCAGTCAAGAGAGAAGAGGGTTTCCTATGCAGTATGCAGAGGATGCTGTGTGGTACAGGATTAAGAGAAGAGTGTTGTTTTTCTTTCTTTTTGCATAGAGGGGTGAGAGAAGGCTATGCTGATCTAGGAAAGAGTGTGGTTTGCTACTCTGGAGAGATGCTCCATAAATCAAGTTCGGAAAACTCTGCATACTATATTCCTGGCTTTGTGACTGTCTGAGCCAGGATAGCTAGACTATCCTGGCTTTGTGTTTTTCATGAACCGTGTGTGTGTGTGTGTGTGTGTGCGCGCGCATGCACGCGCGTATAGCAGAGAAGGTGGAGAGATGCATTAACTACCTGTGAAACACTGTGGGAAAAGACACTTTCAGCTTTCCTCTACATCATCACTCATCCGTCTCTTGATTTCCATCCCCCAGGGCACTACCATTGTCCAAGTCCAGAGTCCAGACATTCCTCGACTTTGGCAATAACTACCTGAATGCTTTTTCCCACCCAATACTAAATACCACCATGGTAATTCATATTTTTAAAACTTTTACAAGGTTTACCTTTTAATTACTTGTCTTTCTTGGGTAATGCATTCACCCAATATAAACATTTATAAGTGCAAAAAGATATATTATTGAAAAGTCATCCTCTGATCCTTGTCCTCCAGGCAGTCGGATCCCCTCTCATTGGCAGCCACTGTTATTGGTTTCTTGTATATCCTTCCAGAGAGATTTTAGAAGCAGACAAATTAGGATTTTATTTTTCTCCCTTTTATACACATAAGTAGAAACAAAGGGCAGCAACCATTCTGTACTTTGCTTTTGTTCACTAGGCAGTGTATCTTGGAGATCTTTCCATATAGAGAACTTTCTTGTCTTTTGTTCAGCTGCATTGTATTCCATCGTGTCGAGGAACCATAGTTTAGTCGGCCAGTTTCTAGTTGATAGAACATTTGTGTTGTTCCCAAACTTTGCTTTTACAAACAATGTCCCAGTGTGTGCAGAGACTTTTATATGTCTGTCACTCACCTTAAACAACACTTTTACTCTCATATGCCCAGGTGCCCACACAACAGAGTACTTTATTTTGGCATTCAAGGCTTTCTTCAATTAGGCCCCAAATAACTTTATATTACTATCAGTATGTGCCAAAATGAACTTTCTGTTTTAGCCTAATGATTGAATTCAAGATCTTTTCAATAATAAAAGGAAACCCTTTTATTTCTCTCTTCTATACTTCTCAAAATGAGCTGTCTTCTTTAGCCCCAGGAATAATATTTATTGTTTCCTAAACGGGCCTTTGCATTCCTAGTTCCCTAGCCTGGATTCCTACCTCCCTGCTTTGTCTTTGGAAGATGTGACTGTCCTCTTGAATTCCACCTTCTCTGCTGATCTTCAGCCTTTTTCAGTCCCTAGGGACATCTTCTTTTCCCCAGAAACCCCAGCTCTTACTGTTGTATCGCTCTTTGGATGTAGGACAGGTTGCATACATGTTTGTGTGACCAGGCTTATAATGTTTCTTTTTACATGTGTATGTGTTCTTTTTTTCGCCAGCAAGATTGTGAGTATTGAACAGTCTCTTTTAGTATTTTATATACATCTTTATGGGTCTCACAGTTACCCTGCACAGTCCTTTCCTCTTTTTGTTTACTCATCTGTTACCCTTAATCATTCAGAAATCTTACCTACTGCTCCAAGCTAAAGCCCTCCTAGGTTCCCCACGTCGATCCTGGGATGAATAACAGCCAGTCTCCTGGGATGAATGACAGCCAGCATCACTCCTCTGCTCCTCTCTTACCTCGCCTGGGTTGGTTCTGCTTCTGGTCTTAGCCAGATGGACCATGCTGTAGACTCCAAAAATGCCTCACATTTCCTGTTTCCCTGGCAACACACATGCCATCTTTTCTAAAACACAGTCCCATTTCCCTTTTCTAAATCATGGTTCCCCAACCTCAGTGAAGCTTTTATTCCACAGACTCTTCTAGATTTTCTCTTCCATGTCTCTAGTCATCTTGAAGTCTAGGAATAATAATAGCTGGCTTTATCGAGAGCTTTCTATGTGCCAGGTATGATATAGCCACATTATTCCCATGATGGCGTTTATTTCTCATAATCTAGAAGATAGGGGCACAACCTGCAATGTATTTGTCATATTTCACTTCTTACGGAACAATACATAACATTTATGACTAGTTATTGTCAGATGTCCTTATTGTCTACATATGACTTTGCCCCCCGACCAGTAGCCAGTACCCTTTATTTCTAGTTTTACTCCAAGCATGCTGCTAGGTTCCTTCTCAGGGCATGATTGAGATTGTGCTTTGAGAAAGCTAACTCATTTTAATCTCTTTCCCCAAAGATTGTAGCTGATAAGATAATTCTGCGCATACATACTCTGCAGAAATGGTTTTCAGATTCGGGTTTTGGATTTTTCATGTTTATGCTGTTTTCCTAAAACCATAGTTGATACTTTTGTGCACTCCTGTCCCCTTCATCTGGAGAAGGCAATGGCACCCCACTCCAGTACTCTTGCCTGGACAATCCATGGATGGAGTAGCCTGGTAGGCTGCAGTCCACGGGGCCACTGAGAGTTGTACGCGACTGAGCAACTTCACTTTCACTTTTCACTTTCATGCATTGGAGAAGGAAATGGCAACCCACTCCAGTGTTGTTGCCTGGAGAATCCCAGGGCCGGGGGAGCCTGGTGGGCTGCCGTCTCTGGGGTCGCCCAGAGTCGGACACGACTAAAGTGACCTAGCAGCAGCAGCAGCAGCAGCAGTCCCCTTCATCAGACTGTAAACTCAGATGCAGGAATTTAGTTGATACCTTTTTTTCTTCACATTCTGAATTTCTAATTGCTGCTAAGTCACTTCAGTCATGTCCGACTTGGGACCCCATAGACGGCAGCCCACCAGGCTCCCCTGTCCCTGGGATTCCCCAGGCAAGAACACTGGAGTGGGTTGCCATTTCCTTCTCCAATGCATGAAACTGAAAAGTGAAAGTGAAGTTGCTCAGTTGTGTCCGACTCTTAGCGACCCCATGGACTGCAGCCTACCAGGCTCCTCCATCCATGGGATTTTCCAGGCAAGAGTACTGGAGTGGGGTGCCATTGCCTTCTCTGATTGCTAGTGATAAATAATAAAATTGTTAATATAAATTTTACCACATAGACTATTTCAGTTAATTAGTTTAATTGATTAATTTTGTATTAACTTTTGCTTTACTCTTCTCTTTTCTCTTTTTTCAGGAGATCATTTGCCAGAAGAATACTGTGAGTATTTTACTTAATTAATCCTTCCATAAACGTATTTATCTTTTCTTTTTTATCAGCTAATTGCTGGTATATTTTCTATTTCCACAAATTATTAATTTCTGTATCTTCCTTTTAAAGCTTCTGACACATCAATATAAATATGGCTATTTTACTTAAGTATCCCTTTGTAGTGAAACTTATTTATACTAGTGGGAGATGACACTGATGCCTATTTTTTTCTATATATAATTATATTTAGAACAAAAACTACATAGTATATTCAATTTTGTATAATTATGAGTGTTACTAAAGCAACATATATATATAAATGCACTGATACACACACATATGTTTGTGTATGTGCATATCTATATATACAGGTATACAGATATCTCTGTATAAATATACTATATATCTATATGTATACTATATATATAAATTATAAATGTGTCAATACATATATATACATGCACACACATATGGAAATATGTCTACATATCTCTGTCTTTACATTGAGATCGACTTAAGTTCCTAAGTCTTAAGGACCACACTTTAAGACCTTTGAAAGCACACTACAAAGTTCTTACCCTCCGCAGAGAATTAAAAATTAAAGAGTGATAAAGATAAATTTAAGAAGTTTTAAGTGTATGAAGAATAATTATATTTTGGAATTAGCATGGTTATGGCAATGGTTGTGTTTTCATTTTGGAAAGTAAGCCAGTATTTAAAACCTTAATGTATTTCTGAAACGTAGAGTGGAAATAACATACTGCATAAAAATCTGTACATGATTCCATTTATGATGATAAGATTAAAAGTACAATGGGTAAATTTCCCTTAGATCAGAAATTGAAGAAATTAAGATTGAAGAAATTTAAGAGTTCAGGTCAGGGACTCATTGCAGCATGAATAATGTTGCCGTGATAAACTTATCCTTCACATCTCAGCAGGAAAAGAACAAGGATTGCTTCACGCATCAACTCAGTGTAACAGATTTTATGAAGCAAATATTGATGGAACATGAACTGTGTGCCAGGTTTTGGGTTTGGTGCTGCAAGACACTCACTATGGAGGCTGAAAGTGGAGACAGCTCATTCATAATTGTCCCAGGAGACAACTGAGACATGCCAGAGTGTTGCTGGGGGGATGGGCAAGCAATTAAGCAAACAAACAAATTACAAATTAACGTAAGGCAGTGTCTCAAAGAGTGGGTAGCCTATCCCTCAAGTGGTCGTGGAAGGTTTTTCAGAGGAGGTAGCATTTACCTGAATGGCAGAGAAGAACTGATCATGCCCAGTGATAGTTTGTACATGTGGGGAAGCAGGTTTGTAAGTTGACCCAATATTACACATTATGAACAAGTCATCTATTGACTCAAGTACGCTGCTGTGTTTCCAGTGCTAAGTCCCTCTCAAAAGTTGAGTATTTTGGGCATATATTTCAATATGTTTGGCGGCTTAGGGCATATCTTTCCAGAAGTTTAATTCATGCTCCACACATACTTATGTTCACCTTTATGTGACTTTTAAAAAGTGAAACACAGAGTTGGCATTTTTATTTTTAAAACAAAAGCAGTAGAGATAATCAGAGAGAATTCGTCTAGATTTTGAGCTGTGTGTTTTTATAACCATGAAAACAAGTATGGGCTGAAGAGACCAGTCTGGTTATTTTATGACCATGCCTCATTGTTTTGAAATTTAAGGAAAGGTGGTCTTTCTCCTTCAAGAAGCAGGTTTAATTGTTTTAGAATTAGTATCTTATTAATAAAATACAATTGTTGCACCTAACGTGTCTGTTCTTGATCACAGTCTTTTTTATTTGCTTTGGATTATTAGGTATTTCAAACTCAAGATTGGCAGCAATCTGTAAATAGAAATTGCCGTAATAGTATTTCTAAACTTTATGTGAGCCAGCTTGGGAAATAAATGTTCCCATATTATTAGTGTTCATCATTTTGAAAAGGTGATTTTTTCAATAGTTGGTATCCTTTTAAAAAACACACCATCCACAGCCACTCCCCACATTCTTTCTCCCCACTGCAGGCTTGCTAGGTTGGCTCTTAGCTCAGGCCCAGAAGTGCCTCTTGCTGCTTACTTCTCCCCCCACCACCTTTTTTTTTTTTTTTGGTCACCAACAATGGGACATTGAAAAACAGTACTGCCTTAGAGAAGAGATTCCAAAAAGTACATTGAGACCAGGAACTTGGGAAAACTTCAGCATGCTGAATACCTTCAAGGATTCTGAAACCTCATCCCATGGGGTTTGAAGATAGTTGGAATCCGATTTTCTCTGCTATTTGCATGACTCTCATCTTTCTCTCTTTACCCACCTACTGCTCAATACACACTGAGACATCTGATACTCTTCCTCTCTCAGAATGTTTTATACAGATATGTTATTTCTCAATGCCCAGTCTTTCAGTAATAATGTGTTCTAGTTCTTATCTTATACATAAATACACATGATATTAAGGCTTCTGAAGGTACAGAACTTTATCCAGCAGTAGAGGAATAATATTCCAAAATTCCAATAGCGCTTTTCTGGTTTATTGGCTTCTCACCTGTTTGTCCTTACTTTGTGACTTAGAAGATTTTGAGCCTTCTTTTTGGTAGTTTTGAGTCAAAATGATTTTCAAAAATAGCAGTATTTGATTCTGTTGCTCTTTTACAACTCACTCAAAAGTTTAAGCTCTAGAAGATTTGAAAAGCCATCTCTTGATATGCTTGCCTTTCTTTTCTGCTTAGACATTGGCTTGGGTAAAAGGATTAGTTTGGTGAACCTGCTGTGGAATCTTGGTAACATTTTAGAAGCAGGGTATGTTTATTTTTACTCTTCCTGACTAGTCTTCCAATTACTGTTCCATGAAGGAGAACTTGTGAAAGGAACACCTTAATGTGCTTGATTTAAAAATCAAATTGCAACCTTTAGAGATTCTTCTCATACTTTAACTAGAAGTCCGGTCCAGTTTCTGCTTCATTACCTGAGATACAAGTGCCTCAGAGAATAACGTGTTCATAGATAATCAAGGGGGGCTGTAAGGACATTTGGTACTTCTTAGCTGTTTGCTACGAGGCAGTAAGTTGGCTCATGCAGGGGTCCGTGCAAGGTGGCCTGAAGCAAAGAGATGGTGTGCCAGCAAGTCAAGGACACTCGGGAGGGTGCTCAGCCCCCTGGCAATAATGGCAGGCCCTCTGGAAAAGGAGTCCGTGGACTGGCATCCTAGACACATCATAGCCCAGCTGTGTGACCTTGCCAAGCCTTACCTGACTCCTTACCTGTACAATGGAGACGAGACAAGATCCCTTCCATTAGTGGACTGTTGTAAACATATGACCGAAATTCATTCCTTGGCACCTGCACATAATGAATAAATGTTTACTCTCGTTCATTTAGTTCAAAGGATAAGAGAAGCAATGCATTCATTGTTCTCCATTGCGCTGACATGGAACATGTAACTGGGGCTCCTGGAACTCCCTAGAAGAGTGATAAATAGAGTTTTCTCCCCATCTCATTCTAGTTTTCAGCCCTCTGCTTTTTTTCTTTCTCTCTGGCTTTTTCTCTTAGAGGTCTCTCTCATTTCCTCAGACTCAGCCATACCAAATAATTTCCAGGTCTGCACTTTGGCTTGCAACTCGTGGATGTTATCACTTTAGAAGTACTGTTCCCCTTAAATCCCAACCTTTCAAAAGTGTCCATGTCACCCTACTCACCAAATCAGATCTCACCCTCTTAAATAAAGTTCATCTCACATTTTAACTAGAAGTCAGGCCCTGTTTATGATTCATTACCTAATATATAACAAATGCCCCCAAAGGTAATTTGTTCATAAATATTAATAATTAAGTCTAGTTCTGCTTCTGAATTCTTGATTTTTGTTAAGGATCCCATTCTCCTTTAAGGAACCCCATTTACGACTATGGAGTGGCCTTCAATGCCTTCTTCTTCCTCTCTTTCAATATCTGTAACCAGTTGGCTGGTCTCGATGATTCTTTCTTCTTAACGTCAAGTTCATGCATCCACTCTTGTGATCTGGTCTTGCTTTGTGGCTTCCCACCTAATTTCCTTAAATCTCATTTCTTTCTCTTTCAGTGCATTCTGTTTTCTGCCTGGACTGTCAAAATGCACAGCTTTAGTTATGTTTTCTTTCCTGCTCTGAATCCTTCCAGATTTCCCACTGCCCTGAACAGAGATTGAAATCCTTAATTTTGTATTCACTTCCCTTCCCTGAGCCCTAAGCTCCAGTCAGGCTCGCTTCCTCAGGGGCATCCAGTCCAACATCTCCTTTATTCTTCCCAGTTCCACTTGTGTTTGCACTGGTGCACCCTCACTTGGCATCATCAGGAACAGACAGAAGGTCATGCTGAGTGAGTGGAGAGTGGTACAGGCTGAGGCTAGAGAGAGAGGCAGGGTTTGGATAGTTAAGCCCTTGTAGGTGACAGTGATCTATTTTATCTTCATCCCAGGAGTAAGGGAGGGGACTTGAGCAGCTGAGAGAAGTCATCTGATATATGTTATTGAAAGAGCCATTTGACCGCTGGGTAAAAAACAGATTGATAGGCAAGAGGAGAAGCAGGGAGCCCAGGTAAAAGCCAATTACAATGGCTCAGGCCAGGATGTTGGTGGCATGGTCTGCAGTGCTAGCAGAGAAGATGGAGTGAAGTGAACAAATAGATATATCTTGGAGGTGGAATAGACAGCACGTTGGTAGTTTGTGGGAAGGTGGAGGAAATGGAAGCATCAAGGATAACTTCAGGGTCTCTTGTTCAGCTGCAAGTTTGTATCTAACTCTTTTGACCTCATGGACTGCAGCACGCCAGGCTTCCCTGTCCTTCACTATCTCCCAGAGTTTGCTCAAACTCATTTCCATTGAGTCGATGATACCATCCAACCATCTCATCCTCTGTCACCCCCTTTTCCTCCTGCCTTCAATCTTTCCCAGAATCAGGGTCTTTTCCAATGAGTTGGCTCTTCGCATCAGGTGGCCAAAGGATAGGAGCTTCAGCTTCATTCCTTCCAATGAATATTCAGGGTTGATATCCTTTAGGATTGACTGGTTTGATCTCCTTCCTGTCCATGGGACTCCTGAGTCTTCTTCAGCACCACAGTTCGAAAGCATCAATTCTTTGGCTCTCAGCCTTCTTCTATAGTCCAACTCTCACATTGGTACATGACTACTGGAAAAACCATAGCTTTGACTATATGGACCTTTGTTGGCCAAGTGATGTCTCTGCTTTTTAATATGTAGGGTCTCTAGATTTAGTAACTGAGATGTTAACAAAGCCATGACTGTGATTGAGTAGCCTGGACGGGATCAGCTTAGTCTGGCATCACTCACACTTTGGTGTCACATGGGCAGCCCTAAAATGTTAGCTCTTACCATTTCCATGTATTTATGCTGTGTCTCTGACAAGTTTTCTGAAGGCTGAGGGCTGTGTTTTAAACTGCCTTGCTTCACCTACAGCATATATCATAGTGCTGTAGCCAAGAGAATGGTGAATAAATATTTAAGGGATTGATAGAAACTGTGCCATGCCATATTTTTTTTATCATGTGTAAGTCTGAATTACTTGAAGTAAACAATTCAAGAAATTGGAGGAAATTTTCATAGATCATGAGTAGGAAATGAAGTTTTTTTTTAAATTTCCTTTCACATTTAGGCTTATTATTTAAAAGTCAGATCTGGGGTGACGTTAGGGCGGGGTCAGCAGGGCGGCTCGCCACCCCTGTCCTCCTCTCTCCGCAGATGTGCACTGGAAACTACACGTTTATCCCTTACATGATAACGCCGCACAGCAAGGTCTACTGCTGTGACAGCAGCTTCATGAAGGGCTTGACTGAGCTCATGCAGCCGAACTTTGAGCTGCTTCTGGGACCCATCTGCTTACCTCTCGTGGATCGTTTCATTCAGCTTTTGAAGGTGGCACAAGCAAGTTCCAGGTAAAGTTTAATAATGCCGTTTGGTAGTGATAGTGGAGTGTTCGTGTACTTAGTTGATGGAAGTCCCCTACATCCGAACCTGCAAGTTGTGAACTTTCAAAGATGTGAACGTGTGTCCGTATGTCCAGTCCAGCACAGGGTGGTTTACACACGTGGCGTACGTTGTCCCTTGCAGCTTGCTCTCCATTTCCTCTGCTGACAATCCTTCAGCTCTACCATCTCCCACCTCTCTCTCTCCTCCAGTCAGTAACTCTTCTTACCTCTTTACTTGATGCCAGTCTCTGTATGCCAGCTCTGGTACTATACTAATGTACTGTACTGTAAGGTTAAAAATGTTTTCTTATTTTTTGTGTTTTTTTTTTACATATTATTTGTGTGAAAAGTATCATAAATCTATTAAAGTACAGTACTATACAACCGATTGTGTTAGTTGGGTACCTAGGCTAACTTTGTTGGACTTAACGAACAAATTGAACTTATGAACACGCTCTTGTAATAGAACTCATTCGTATGTAGGGGACTTGCTGTATTTGTGCACCTTATCAGATGTTTCTTACATATAATACTCAGTCAAGAACCAGGAAAAATATATATAATATCCTTTAAGTGGATAAAATAGATGCACCTTAGTCTACCTTTTGAATTTTGTCCACTTTATTCAGAGGAGAACAACTTGAAATCAGAAAAAAGAAAGACTGTTAACTGTGTTATAGTAATGGTAGAGCTAAAAATATATTCCATGTAAGTACAGAAACATTATCTGAATAAATGTCCAGGGACTTTTAGTGTAAGGACAAGAACTCTCTAAAAATTGTTGAAAGCACTATTATATTTTAGTTAAGGGCAGTCATTTATGCTGATAAATGATGATGCTGGATCAGAAGGTACATGTTATATTATGTTCAAATTGTGGGCATACCTAATTTATTTAGAACAATTTCTACTCAAGACAGTAAAATGAAAAATAAAGTTTTAGCATCTTAACTGGAATACTGCAGGGTCTTGGACAACTCATTAACATGGAATATCTTTACCTTTAATTCTTCCTGGAGCAAGGCAGAGTGTAAAGTATTAGGATGCCCCAGTTTTTTAATAATACCAGCTAGATGAGGTGTTCATTCTGTACATCTTAGTGATCTGAAAGGTATGAATGCTGCAGGTGTCGTTCATTTCCTTATTGCTTCTCATTGAAATACTTTCTAGTATCGACTCTTAAAAATGTGTGTTTTTCCACCAGCCAGTATTTCCGGGAGTCTATACTCAACGATATCAGGAAAGCTCGTAACTTATATACTGGCAAAGAATTGGCAGCTGAATTGGCAAGAATTCGACAGCGAGTGGATAATATTGAAGTCTTGACAGCAGATATTGTCATAAATCTGTTACTTTCATATAGAGATATCCAGGTGAGAAGATGCTCAAAATCAAGTCTTGGTTATGTATCATTTTGGAGGAATAAGGGAGTGTTAATATCCAGTTTCATTTAGCTACTAAGTCACTCATGTTACTACATGTAATTTTTTATTGACTCTCCTAAGCTTTCCATCCAGAGATTTTATGATAAATGAAACAGACTCATATAAGTTAACCATCAGTGATTATGAAAGACTTATATAGTAAAGGGCTGCCTTCTTCCTCCAAAAGAACATAAAGAAAAATTTGCATGCATGGCTAATCCACAGACAGCTGTTGTATTCTGCTAGCCTCAGGCACACCTGCCTGTCACTAAGTGAAATCTTTGTTTTCGCAAAAAACAGACATTTTTAGAGCTTTCCAGATATATCTCTTACTCCTGGAATTGTGTTGCTTGGAATTGATAGTGCTGGATCTAACTAGCCAGAAGCGAGAAATGTACAATTGATTAATTATAAAAATAACTTTAAAAATAAGTAATGTAAAACACAGATATGCCATATTATTTTATTGGGATGTCTTAAAATTTTTAAATCACACTAAGAAGAATCATGGGGCTAATGGTAGAAAACCCACCTGCCAGTGCAGGAGACATAAGAGACTTGGGTTCTATCCCTGGGTCGGGAAGATTCCCTGGAGGAGGAAATGGCAACTCACTCCAGGATTCTTGCCTGGAGAATCCCATTGACAGAGGAGCCTGGCAGTCTATAGTCCATAGGGTAGCAAAGAGTTGGACATGACTGAAGCAGCTTAACACAACACATACAAGAATAATTAAATCTCTGAGTTGGGGATATGCTGTTGGATTTTTACAGTAAAATTTAAGTGACTTGTGGTTTCCTATTCCTACCCATTCAGGCTCGAGTAAAGTTTCATGTGGATAACAGAGATTCACATACATGGAGACGTGTGGCACTTAAGATCCCATAACTGGAGAGCCTTCTTATGTTGAAACCAAATATTTTTGTTACTTATAATAGAAGTTCTATCGGTTCCTCCATGTTCTTGATATCTTGGAAATTATCTCCCTGAAAGTAATTGACAACACCCTGTATACCGGGAATCTAGCTCCAGGGAGCAGTAAACCACCTGTACTGAGAAAATGTAGTATTACCATGCTAGAGAGTTCATTGTTTTGTAGGTCAGAGATGGTAATTCAGTATTTCCAGTGTTTTATCTATATAATGGAAAACCCTTATTCAGGCAAGCAAATGAACAAACAGTTTCTTCTTGGTTCTAGATTCTTTAAGGTACTAGTTCCTTCTTAATACTCTTCTTAGTTTCAGGCATCTGGTTGTTCAAAGGCATTTCATTGTCAAGACTTTCTCCCAAAGATTTAATTCTATGTTATTCTTCTCCTGTTTGAAAGGACTATGATTCTATTGTGAAGCTGGTAGAGACTTTAGAAAAGCTTCCAACGTTTGATTTGGCCTCCCATCACCATGTGAAGTTTCATTATGCCTTTGCACTGAATAGGTAAGAAGAAAAAGTGCACCACCCCCCCACAATGTGCCTAACGTATTACTTGTTAACCTGCATGTTCTTTCCATGATATGTTTTTCATGTAGCCTTGCAACCACTCCTATTATAAGGTATTGTTAATATTTCTACTTCAACCATATAAAATATAGGAAGCATGCATTCTGATTTTGTCTCACTTTTCGCGAGTAAAAGAAGTACCCTCAATGTTTATATATCTGAATTCTTAAAATTCTTTTGCTTCTCTGTCAAAGTTTGTATTTTCTATTTATATATATTTTGGGGATTTTTAGAATTACATGGATGTGATATTGCCTTTAAATAGATTGAATGCCAAGTGGTTATTTACATAAAAACTAACTAGAGTAGGGATAGTTATATCTAGGGGAACATATTCCTAATCAGAGAAGATGTTCACTGAGATTGTTCTGAATATACCTAATTATTAATATAATCAAAACTCTGTGGACCACATTTTAGGTCATGCGTCCATGAATTTTCTAGGATCAGGACTAACAATGCTGCTCCCAGTCCTGCCTCTGTGCTTTCTGTCAGCATCATGACTGACACCTACCTCAGTGCCACTTTCTACCCAGAGTCACCGTGGAAGACCATCCCTACTCTGGCCATAGAGAGGCCCAAAGCACTAAACTGTCCAGAACTTAGTTTTGCTGTTCTCTTCTATGGTAGAGAGTTGGATATGTATGTAATTACTACAGTTGAAGAGAATGATACAGAGAAAAAGAGAGGGGAGCCTCACCTCTATTTTTCATTTGCCATGAAGTCTTAATTATTTTACCCTTGAGGAAACTAAAGTGCTTGAGTAATTTTTCTTCAAGGCTCGTAGTTATGTCATAAAACAGGCTCAGACCCAGAGCAAGCTGATACTGGTACTTATATTCTCCCTCACTTAGTTCTCCTGCCTTTGTCTCCAAAGAAAAGTCAGCATGCTCTTCAGCCAGATACTGTGTCTTTCCTTTATTCATCTGCCCAAGCTCTACAACGTGCTACCTTTACCAATATGATAATGAAAGTCAATTTTATCTCCCCATTTATTAAACATTTTTCTTTAGATTTGGCAGAAAGAGATGAAAGCTCCAGAGATTATCTGTTCCAACTGGTTTTCAAATAAATCCTTTTTGAAAGATGAAATGAAAGATGGAATGAAATATATTATATTTTGAAATAAAAAGTGAAAGTCCATAAGAGCCTCTTATATTTTCTTTTATCTATATTTTGTCTCTGTTTTTCCTAAAATAGAACAGAATGAAATGATAAATGTATTTGTATGGAGCATTATTCTAAACTGAAGGCGTTTAGTACAGAGTGTAAAAAGGAATTTCATGGACAGAAAGATTTAAAATAGTAATTGAGAATAGAAATAACTCTTTTATGTAACAGTTTTATTGAAATATAATTCACACATCATACAATTTTATTTAAAATGTATGATTCAATGGATTTTAATGTATTTACAGAGTTGTGTGACCATCAATACCATGAGTTTTAAAGTATTTATATTACCTTTCCCAAAACCACCCACACCCTGTCCTGCTCCAATGGAGGCAGGATACTCTCCCATTCCTCCCAAATCCAGACCTAGGCAACCACAGATCTCTTTCTGTCTCCATAGATTTGCCTATTATGGATATTTCATGCAATGAGATTGTACAATATATAGTCTTTTTGTGACTGGCTTCTTTCACTTAGCATAAATGTTTTCAAGGTTCAATAAATAACTCTTAAGAGAATTTTTATCTTTGAGTATGTATAGTCTGTACATACTCACCAGTTTTAAAATGAGCTATATAAAGCAGCTTCCTTAGATGATTGATTGCTCAACTCAGGTTAGTTTATTGGTATTGTCTATGGATTAGTTAGGAGAAGGCAATGGCACTCCACTCCAGTACTCTTGCCTGGAAAATCCTATGGATGGAGGAGCCTGGTAGTCTGCAGTCCATGGGGTCTCTGGGAGTAGGACACGACTGAGAGACTTCACTTTCACTTTTCACCTTCATGCATTGGAGAAGGAAATGGCAACCCACTCCAGTGTTCTTGCCTGGAGAATCCCAGGGATGGGGGAGCCTGGTGGACTGCCGTCTATGGGGTTGCACAGAGTCGGACACGACTGAAGCGACTTAGCAGCAGCATGGATTAGTTTGCTCAGTGTTTTGGAGCAAAAGCCACTGGAACCTATAGCATCAGGGTTTTGCCCCTGTTTGGATTCCTTGACTCTGCCCCGTTCACAACCACAGGCTGCATTCTTAATCTCACTCTGTCAACTTGAACCCACACAGAGTCCGCAGGGAAACTGGAATAACTGTGGACGGATAAGCACAAATCATCACATCAGCAGAAAACCAACTCAAAATAAATCCTTTTTAGATGATTAGACATGAAGTAGGATAAAAAAGAGTTGCAGAAGACTTTCAAAATGTAATTATTGGTTTTATCCTGCCAAACTTATTAGTGTGAATCAGTGTATTAAACAGACATTTTAAAAAGATGATTGGCCTAAACTGCTTCTGTAGTCTATACAGAAAGAGTGATGTTCCCTTTCTCTACCTTAGGAGAAACCTCCCTGGAGATAGAGCAAAAGCTCTTGACATTATGATTCCCCTGGTGCAAAATGAAGAGCAGGTTGCTTCAGATATGTATTGCCTCGTTGGTCGAATCTACAAAGATATGTTTTTGGACTCTAATTTCATGGACACTGAAAGTAGAGACCATGGAGCTTCTTGGTAAGTGTACAGGGTAAGATATTTGGTAAGTCCATGACACAAAAAAATCATTTTTAAATGAGTATTAAATTATTGTTTTCATTCTTTGATTGTATATTATAAAATAAATCTTAGAATTTATAGATTTAGTAAATAATTTTGATGAAATTCATTTAATAAGGCAGAGTAAATTGGGGTAAATTGGATGAAAAGATAATGGTTTAAAAAAATAGAATTTTTAAAAGATGTAAGTATAATACAATAAAAATATAATTGGGGAAATTCATAAAATTTTATAGAAAGACATGAAATAAGACCTGAATGAATGGAAAAATAAACCAAGTTATGTGGATGAGAAGACTTGATTTAAAGATGTTAATTCTCTACAGCAGGACTTTTCATAAAATTCAACAAATTGATTCTACAATTTATTTGAAAAAATGAAGGGTCTAGAATGGGCAATTCTATTTTGGAGAATGAGGTGGAGGGACTTGCTCTCCCAGATAAGGCATACTGTAGCAGTGTAACAATTCAGGTATACAGTATTAGTGTGAGTGAAGTGAAGTGGAGTGAAAGCCGCTCAGTCGTCTCCGACTCTTTGCGACCCCATGGACTATACAGTCCATGAGATTCTCCAGGCCAGAATACTGGAGTGCGTAGCCTTTCCCTTCTCCATGGAATCTTCCCAACCCAGATGTCGAACCCGAGTCTCTCGCATTGTAGGCGGATTCTTTACCAGCTAAGCCACCAGGGAAGCCCAGTATGAGTGCAAGCATAGACAAATTGGGAGATTGGGATGGACATATATACAGTACCATCTGTAAAATAGATAACTCGGGAGGAGGACATGGCAACCCACTCCAGTATTCTTGCCTGGAGAATCCCCATGGACAGAGGAGCCTGGTGTGCTGCAGTTCATGTGGTCGCAAAGAGCTGGACATGACTGAGTGACTAATCACACAGCACAGTGGGAACTTGCTGTATAGCACAAGGAACTCAGCTTGGTGCTCTGTGGTGACCTAGATGGGTGGAATGGGGGTCGAGAATGGAAAGAGTTCCAAGAAGGAGGGGATATATGTATATATATATGTAGCTGATTCATGTTGTACAGCAGAAACTAACAACAGCATTGTACAGTGATTATCCTCCAATAAACTGAAACAGTTAATAAAACTCTAAGACTGAAGACAGAGCCTGAAAGAAACAAACTAAAAACAGAGCCTGGTATATATCATTTTGTATGCATATGACTGGTTTCCCTGGTGGCTCAGCTAATATGACTAGATTTATGGTATGATATGCTTCATGAGGGCAGGAGACCAGATTTCATCCCTGGGCTGGGAAGATCCCCTGGAGAAGGGAATGTCTACCCACACCAGAATTTTTGCCTGGATAATTCCATAAACAAGGGAGGCTGGCAGGCTACAGTCCATGGGGTTGCAAGAGTCGGATGCAACTGAGCAACTTAGGGCTATGCTTCATGAGCCAGAGGGGAAAAAATGGACTCTTTAGGAATGATACTGGAAAAATTTGTTTACCTGCCTGTAAAAATAAAAATGAATCCCTAGTTTAACCCACACACAAAAAGATAAAATCCAAGTAAATTAAAGATCAAAACATTTTATTTGGAAAAAAATTTATAATAAAATATACAAAATGGATTTATGACTTGGAAAAGGAAAAATTATCTTAAAAGAAGGCTTAAAAATACCATAAACCATAAGATATTGGGGAAACTAGAGCCCATTAAAATTTGCATCTGCTTATCAACTCTTTGGGAAAGAGTAGCTCCTATGGCACTGACCTTCCTGCTGATAACAGTTATAAACATTGGGAAAACACTTTTAAAAAAGTTTGAAAGCACCAAAGAGTGACTAAAAATAGAAACTGGAGAGCTTTTGATTCTTAGATGAGGAGTACTGCATTAGATAAGATCCACATGTATATGCTTTTTCCTTTGGGGGAGCTCTCAAATCTGCAGGCTTAGGGAAGATACAACTCAAGAAGAAAACCGTAGTCTTACATGGTTGAAGGAGTTAGTCTGAGGCTGCCAGTTCAGTTCAGTTGTTCAGTCATGTCTGACTCTTTGTGACCCCAAGGACTGTAGCACACCAGGCCTCCCTGTATATCACCAACTCCCAAAATTTACTCAAACTCATGTCCATTGAGTCGGTGATGCCATCCAACCATCTCACCCTCTGTCCATCCCCTTCTTCTCCCGCCTTCAATCTTTCCCAGCATCAGAGTCTTTTCAAATGAGTCAGTTCTTCACATCAGGTGGCCAAAGTTTGGAGTTTCAGCTTCAGCATCAGTCCTTCCAATGAATATTCAGGACTGATTTCCTTTAGGATGGACTGGTTTGATCTCCTTGCTGTCCAAGGGACTCCCAAGAGTCTTCTCCAACACCACAGTTCAAAAGCATCAATTCTTCAGCTCTCAGCTTTCTTTATAGTCCAACTCTCACATCCATACATGACTACTGGAAAATAGATTTGACTAGTGCCTGGAAATTGAATGATAGATCCCTTACATGAAGGAGCCACAAAGGGAGCCCAAAATATGCATATAAGCCACCTTTCCATTCTTGGCTGATTCCTGACATCTGCACAGGTGTGGTAAAACTCAAAGGAGTCCAGCAGAAATTAGGAGCTAGAAGGCTAGAGCTGAACCAAGATTTCAGCAGCTGTGCAATGGAGGAGAGACAGAGTTTGGGGTTTGAACCTCACCAAGTTAGAGGGGCTTGATAAACACGTTGAGCTTTCCACTGAAACTCCAGTAGGTCCAAGCCTTCCAATTAAAAAGACCACATCCAAGGACTAAGGAAGGATACTAAAGTGAAGAGGAAAACCAATTAAGCACCACCTTAATAAAACCCCAAACCGAGACTCCACATAAACAAGGTGAGCTGACCATAACTTAGATGCCTGTTGGAACAAAACTCAATACTCTTAAGACGAAGATAACAGAATCTGAGCTATATGATGTATCACCCAAAATACCTACTACACCATCAGAAACTACTAGATTTGTGAAGAGAGCAAAATGTGATCTGTAATAGAAACATCAGTCAACAGGAATATACTGCAAATAAACACATGGCAGAAGGATACATAGAGTATGATTTTGTTTATAGAAACTTTGAAACCAGTCATACACATCTAGTAAAAGTATAGATGCTTAAATGTACATCATAAATCCCCAATTCAGTGTAATAGTTACCAGTAGGGAAGGAATAAAAAGGGATCATGGAATGTTGCACATGCAGCTGCAAGAATATTTAAAACATTTTATTTCTTCAGCTGAGTGGTGGGTATGTGGGTAGAAAGTGTTGCTTATATTATTCTTCTGTACGTTTTAGTCTCTAAAATGTTCCCCAAATAGTCTCTGATTCTAAAAAAAAATATTAAAGGAGATTGACTTACAGAAAGAGACAAATACTGTATGATATCACTTATATGTGGAATCTAAAGTATGACATAAATCAACCTATTTCACAAAACAGAAACAGACTCACCGACGTGGAGAGCTGACTTGCGGTTGCCAAGGGGGAGGAACTGGGGAAGGGATGGATTTGGAGTGTGGGATAAGCAGATGTAAGCTATTTTATGTGGGATGGATAAACAACAAGGTCCTACTATGTAGCCCAGAGAACTATATTCGATGTCCTATGATAAATCATAGTAGAAAAGAATACGTATACTTGTATAAGTGAGTCGCTTTGCTATACAGCAGAAATTAACACAACATTGTAAATCAACTATACTTCAGTTTAAAAAAAGGGCAATTGACTTAGTTCAGGCATTCCTTAGTAATGGCCATAATATTATTTAAGTTGTGAAACAGAAATCTTAACATTTCAAAATCTTGTGTCATCCTACCAGCTTAGCAAGGGACTGAAATTGGGATAATGGATTATAACCAGGGAAGAAAATTTGGGGACAGTGACTTCCTGGATTTTCATGGACAGATTTGGTTTGGACTTTTAAATTTGAATTATAAATTTTTATTGCAATCAACAGAGAGTTTTACCATTTCCCTTAACCATTTTTTTTCCTGCTGTTATAAAAGAAAAATGTAACTATACAACCTTTTTATTACCACAAGATTTCTTTAAGAAGAAATTCTTCTTTAAGAAGAAAGAAGATTTCTTGAAGATTGTTAATTGTAGGAGAATTAGAATCTGATATTTAGAAGCATTGTGCTGGTATAAATGCTTTGATTTAATGGTGATAATGAAATGCATAGATAATCTTTGAAAGTCTGATTTTCATGGTCAGTGAATTAAAATGGAAAACATCTCTTATGAAGTTCATGTGCCTCATGCACGGGAATAGAAGTGTTTCCCAGTTTGAAAAACCAAACAATTTAGACTACTGAGAGCTTTCAAGGTCACATAAAGTTCAGTCAAAAGGAACAGTTTTTTTTCTGATTGTGTTTTGTTCTGTCTTTCTATACTTCCCATTCTCTTTTTCTATGATTCCTATTTAACTGAGGAACATTTACTAGCTTTCAAAAGAGCTTTGTCTTTTAAGTCTTCAGGTCAAATTTAAGATGTCAGGTTTTGTATGATTTCATTTTAAGCTGTTCGTTAATTTTCTAGCAAGAACAGGGAAGGCTATTAGAACACAAAGCCTTTTCATGGGAGGAGCCTCAGGAGTTCATCTGGATGTATCGCTCACTGATGTATTGAGTAATACAAGAATGTCACTTCTACTGTAGATTACAGGTCTATAACCTGCCGTTATTGTCATTATATCCATTTGTCGTAAGGGTCATTACGAAGATTTCACCCCTATTTTAAAAGTGTGTTTTCATGCCTTCACACTTGTAAAGCCACTTCAGTATTTCTTACTGCTTCCATCCAACCAACTCCCACTCATTTGCGATGGTGTGTTGGCATCATCTGTAATCGCTTGTTATATCACAGCTGAAGTAAAAGCGCGTTGTCAAGGTGCTGACTCAAGAGTTTCGTTACTGAGGTCATTAGGTTTCTGGCCAGACTTACTCTGGGTTTGTGTTTCCTGAGTCCTGGGTTCCAGAGAGTTTTTCAGCTGACTTATATATTTATTAATTTATTTATTACCTTTTCTGAGCCAAAATTTTCTAAGCTCTTACTTGTCAAGTGCCTGGGTGGGATAGCAGTGAGTGGCAGGCAGTTTGTCCCTAAAGCTTCTTTCCATGCCCGTAGCTTGAATCATCATCTGCTAGCTTGAATGGACAGTCATTTACTAAGCAGGAAAAGTTTAAGAATAAGAATTTCAACTCAGTGGAAAAATAGCCCCAAGCAATTGTGTTTACAATGGCACATAGAAGTCTCAAAGTTCCCCTTTTTAACATCTTTAATGAGTTGTCTGTTCCTGACTTATAGCACAAGGAGAAAGTCAGACACTACTCTTGAGCATTCATTGTAATATTTGGTATGGGCACTATCCCAGGACATTTTTTTGCTTTTAGGGAGACTGTGTAATGCAGGTCTATTTTCTGAGAGGTTTACTTGGGACTGAGAAGATGAAAATACAAAACAGGAAAGAAGTTTATGGTTTAGATTTTTAAAATTTGCAGAATTGAAGTATGTTGTAGAACAAACTTTACATACTGAATCTTATCTGGGACAAAGGGTAAGGGGTTTGAAAGAACACATCCTGTTGATTTAAGTATAAAGTTCATTGTCACTCCCTTAGTTGTTTTTGCTCACTGAAGCTCTTATAGATGGCTATCAGTTCAGTTCAGTCGCTCAGTCGTGTCCGACTCTTTGTGACCCCATGAATCGCAGCACACCAGGCCTCCCTGTCTATCACCAACTCCCGGAGTTCATTCAAACCCATGTCCATCGAGTCTGTGATGCCATCCAGCCATCTCATCCTCTGTCGTCCCCTTCTCCTCCTGCCCCCAATCCCTCCCAGCATCAGAGTCTTTTCCAATGAGTCAACTCTTCGCATGAGGTGGCCAAAGTACTGGAGTTTCAGCTTTAGCATCAGTCCTTCCAAAGAACACCCAGGACTGATCTCCTTCAGAATGGACTGGTTGGATCTCCTTGCAGTCCAAGGGACTCTCAAGAGTCTTCTCCAACACCACAGTTCAAAAGCATCAATTCTTTGGCGCTCAGCTTTCTTCACAGTCCAACTCTCACATCTATACATGACCACTGGAAAAACCATAGCCTTGACTAGACGGACCTTTGTTGGCAAAGTAATGTCTCTGCTTTTGAATATGCTGTCTAGGCTGGTCATAACTTTCCTTCCAAGGAGTAAGCATCTTTTAATATCATGGCTGCAATCTCCATCTGCAGTGATTTTGGAGCCCAAAAAAAGAAAGTCTGACACTGTTTCCACTGTTTCTCCATCTATTTCCCATGAAGTGATGGGACCAAATCCCATGAACTTAGTTTTCTGAATGTTGAGCTTTAAGCCAGCATTTTCACTCTCCACTTTCACTTTCATCAAGAGGCTTTTTAGTTCCTCTTCATTTTCTGCCATAAGGGTGGTGTCATATGCATATCTGAGGTTATTGATATTTCTCCCGGCAATCTTGATTCCAGCTTGTGCTTCTTCCAGCCCAGCGTTTCTCATGATGTACTCTGCATAGAAGTTAAATAAGCAGGGTGACAATATACAGCCTTGATGTACTCCTTTTCCTATTTGGAAAAGTCTGTTTTTCCGTGTCCAGTTCTAACTGTTGCTTCCTGACCTGCATATAGGTTTCTCAAGAGGCAGATCAGGTGGTCTGGTATTCCCATCTCTTTCAGAATTTTCCACAGTTTATTGTGATCCACACAGTCAAAGGCTTTGGCATAGTCGATAATGTAGAAATAGATGTTTTTCTGGAACTCTCTTGCTTTTTTGATGATCCAGTGGATGTTGGCAAATTGATCTCTGGTTCCTTTGCCTTTTCTAAAACCAGCTTGAACATCAGGAAGTTCATGGTTCATGTATTGCTGAGGCCTGGCTTGGAGAATTTTGAGCATGACTAGTGTGTGAGATGAGTGCAATTGTGCAGTACTTTGAGCATTCTTTGGCATTACCTTTCTTTGTGATTGGAATGAAAACTGACCTTTTCCAGTCCTGTGGCCATTGCTGAGTTTTCCAAATTTGCTGGCATATTGAGTGCAGCACTTTCACAGCATCATCTTTCAGGATTTGAAAGAGCTCAACTGGAATTCCATCACCTCCACTAGCTTTGTTCGTAGTGATGCTTTAACTCTATTCTTTTCTATATGTAAGTTTCTATAATCCAAGTCAAGTTATGAAAAAATGCGTTTTTTGAGTTTGACTTTCAGTTATTTTTTAATAACTTTCATCGTAGCTGGTCCATATAAACTTAAATATAAGTTAAAGCAAGCAACAATGATAACTGTCATAAGTGCTGGTTGGGGAATGTTAGGGGCTGCTATAGGATAAAGGGAAAGGTGAGAGAGCAAAGCTGGGAGGAGAGCCAGCTTTCAAAGGAAATATTGTGACTCAAGAGCCTAGACTTACATCTTAAAAAGAAAAAAAAAATACAAAAAACAAAACTCACAGAATTTCTGAAGTGACAGACTGAACTGAAATGACCCAAGGCAATATTATGGACCATGACTTGAGGGGCCATGGGAAGTTCACTGACAAATTTATCTCTACAACTTCTTTTTAAAGCTAATCTAAAAAAGAAATAACCACAAAGTAGTTATGCTGAATTCATATGCAGCATGACTTACTGAGAACATTTTGATATATATATATATATATATATATATATATATATATATATAGTATTTGTTTAGTGGGTAGAAATAATAATCCCTAAAATTTTAGAGTTCACACAAGGTTTTTGTATATGTTATTAACAATTGGTGGCTTATAAGCACCTTGTAAGGTGGGCAAAGCTGATATTTTTCTTCCCATTTTACAATTAGGGCAAATGCAACTCAAAGAACTTAAGTGAATTCTTGATGTTTTATGGTTAATAACATTTCAAATTAATTTTTTTCAGATCCAGTGTTGTTTTTACTACACTCTAGCCTCTCTTTCCTGGAATTTCCAGGAACAGGCATTTCTAGCAATATCTGTACTGTTTTATTGAAGAGGCCTAGACTTGTGAGAGACCCGCATGGAATAGTGTTGACTCAGTACTTGGAAACAGTGTATCTTAGGCAAATGACTTAAACTTTAAGAAATTCAGTTTTCTTATTTGAAAAATAAGAATAATATCTACCTGGATGAGTGAGAATGCTCTTAGCATCCGAAAAGTAGCTGAATAGCTTACTTCAATGGGCTTAAGCAGGAAGAAAATGTAACTTCTTAAAACATGAAGTTCAGAAATAGGGCTGGGTCTGGTAGTTGAGTCAGCAGCTTAAAAGGCAGCCGAATCTGTTTCCTTGTTATTGTTGTGGGTGACTGCCCTCAGTCTGGCTCTCTTAGAGTTAGTTACAAGGTACCTTTGGCCATTTTAGGCATCAATCGAACTTAGCTATGCCAAGGTCTAAGATGAGAGAAAAGGAGGCCATCTCTTTCTGTATCTTTCTCTTAGGACTAAGAAAACACTCATAAAAACCTATCTCACACATTCCTTACATTTCTTTATGCTTCCAGTATTTCATCATTAGCCCAATATTACACAAATCACTAGCAAGGAAGATGGTTTGATTACAGATGGTTTAGACTCATCACTTTAGGAAGAATAGATGCTCTGTTTGAGGGATTAAATGAAGCAACATATGTTCAAGCCTTGGAATTCAGTAAACCCTTAGAGTTATATTCTTAGTATATAATATGTGAAAATATTTTATATTTCTGCATATAATGTTATACTTATGTTCAAAGCAGATATTGACTAGATTAGTGGATACGGATTAGATTACTCGTCCCTAAAATATTCCTGAGTTTTCTTTCTCTTCTTTCTGAATCTAGCTCACCATTTTAGCTAATGAGGGAAAAGAGAGTGTGTGTATTTTTTACATAGGACTTGATAGAATTTCATATACCATAGTTATCATGGAGTCACCTGGGATAGGCAGTGATTGCTTGAAATCATACCTGGTTTTAGAGATGATGGTATTCTCATTCTTAAGGGGAGATAGAAGTCATTTTCAGAACTTTGAAAGGAAATTGGCTGCTGTTCTATATTAACATAATCAGGTTTCCCCTGTTGTAATGCCAAAAAAATCCATAGCAAACAAGTCAATCTAATCACACGGACCACAGCCTCGTCTAACTCAATGAAACTAAGCCATGCCGTGTGAGGCCAACCAAGATGGGCTGGTCATGGTGGAGAGGTCTGACAGAATGTGGTCCACTGGAGAAGGGAATGGCAAACCACTTCAGTATTCTTGCCTTGAGAACCCCATGAACAGTATGAAAAGGCGAAATGATAGGATACTGAAAGAGGAACTCTCTGGGTCAGTAGGTACCCAAAATGCTACTGGAGATCAGTGGAAAAATAACTCCAGAAAGAATGAAGGGATGGAGCCAAAGCAAAAACAATACCCAGTTGTGGATGTGACTGGTGATAGAAGCAAGGTCTGATGCTGTAAAGAGCAATATTGCATAGGAACCTGGAATGTTAGGTCCATGAATCAAGGCAAATTGGAAGTGGTCAAACAGGAGATGGCAAGAGTGAATGTTGACATTCTAGGAATCAGCAAACTAAAATGGACTGGAATGGGTGAATTTAACTCAGATGACTATTATATCTACTACTGTGGGCAGGAATCCCTTAGAAGAAATGGAGTAGCCATCATGGTCAACAAAAGAGTCCGAAATGCAGTACTTGGATGCAATTTCAAAAACTACAGAATGATCTCTGTTCGTTTCCAAGGCAAACCATTCAGTGTCACAGTAATCCAAGCCTATGCCCCAACCAGTAGCACTGAAGAAGCTGAAGTTGAACGGTTCTGTGAAGACCTATAAGACCTTTTAGAACTAATACCCAAAAAAGATGTCCTTTTCATTATAGGGGACTGGAATGCAAAAGTAGGAAGTAAAGAAACACCTGGGGTAACAGGCAAATTTGGCCTTGGAATACGGAATGAAGTGGGGCAAAGGCAAATAGTTTTGCCAAGAGAATGCACTGGTCACAGCAAACACCCTCTTCCAACAATAGAAGAGAAGACTCTACACATGGACATCACCAGATGGTCAACACCGAAATCAGACTGATTATATTCTTTGCAGCCAAAGATGGAGAAGCTCTATACAGTCAGCAAAAACAAGACCAGGAGCTGACTGTGGCTCAGATCATGAACTCCTTATTGCCAAATTCAGACTTAAATTGAAGAAAGTAGGGAAAACCACAATACCATTCAGGTTTGACCTAAATCAAATTCCTTACGATTATACAGTGGAAGTGAGAAATAGATTTAAGGGACTAGATCTGATAGTGCTTGATGAACTATGGACAGAGGTTCGTGACATTGTACAGGAGACAGGGATCAAGACCATCCCCATGGAAAAGAAATGCAAAAAAGCAAAATGGCTGTCTGGGGAGGCCTTACAAATAGCTGTGAAAAGAAGAGAAGTGAAAAGCAAAGGAGAAAAGGAAAGATATAAGCATCTGAATGCAGAGTTCCAAAGAATAGCAAGAAGAGATAAAAAAGCCTTCCTCAGCAATCAATGCAAAGAAATAGAGGAAAACAACAGAATGGGAATGACTAGAGATCTCCTTAAGGAAATTAGAGATACCAAGGGAACATTTCATGCAAAGATGGGCTCGATAAAGGACAGAAATGGTATGGACCTAACAGAAGCAGAAGATATTAAGAAGAGGTGGCAAGAATTCACAGAAGAACTGTACAAAAAAGATCTTCATGACCAAGATAATCACGATGGTATGATCACTGACCTAGAGCCAGACATCCTGGAATGTGAAGTCAAGTGGGCCTTAGAAAGCATCACTATGAACAAAGCTAGTGGAGGTGATGGAATTCCAGTTGAGCTATTTCAAATCCTGAAAGATGATGCTGTGAAAGTGCTGCACTCAGTATGCCAGCAAATGTGGAAAACTCAACAGTGGCCACAGGACTGGAAAAGGTCAGTTTTCATTCCAATCCCAAAGAAAGGCAATGCCAAAGAATGCTCAAACTACTGCACAATTGCACTCATCTCACATGCTAGTAAAGTAATGCTCAAAATTCTCCAAGCCAGGCTTTAGCAATATGTGAACTGTGAATTTCCAGATGTTCAAGCTGGTTTTAGAAAAGGCAGAGTAGCCAGAGATCAATTTGCCAACATCCACTGGATCATTGAAAATGCGAGAGTTTCAGAAAAACATCTATTTCTGCTTTATTGACTATGCCAAAGCCTTTGACTGTGTGGATCACAAACTGTGGAAAATTCTGAAAGAGATAGGAATACCAGACCACCTGACCTGCCTCTTAAGAAACCTATATGCAGGTCAGGAAGCAACAGTTAGAACTGGACATGGAACAACAGACTGGTTCCAAATAGGAAAAGGAGTACATCAAGGCTGTATATTGTCACCCTGCTTATTTAACTTCTATGCAGAGTACATCATGAGAAACGCTGGACTGGAAGAAGCACAAGCTGGAATCAAGATTGCCGGGAGAAATATCAATAACCTCAGATATGCATATGACACCACCCTTATGGCAGGAGTGAAGAGGAACTCAAAAGCCTCTTGATGAAAGTGAAAGAGGAGAGTGAAACAGTTGGCTTAAAGCTCAACATTCAGAAAACTAAGATCATTGCATTTGGTCCCATCACTTCATGGGAAATAGATGGGGAAACAGTGGAAACAGTGTCAGACTTTATTTTTTGGGGCTCCAAAATCACTGCAGATGGTGACTACAGCCATGAAATTAAAAGACACTTACTCCTTGGAAGGAAAGTTATGACCAACCTAGATAGCATATTCAAAAGCAGAGACATTACTTTGCCAACAAAGGTCCGTCTAGTCAAGGTTATGGTTTTTCCTGTGGTCATGTATGGATGTGAGAGTTGGACTGTGAAGAAAGCTGAGCGCCAAAGAATTGATGCTTTTGAACTGTGGTGTTGGAGAAGACTCTTGAGAGTCCCTTGTACTGCAAGGAGATCCAACCAGTCCATTCTGAAGGAGATCAGTCCTGGGTGTTCTTTGGAAGGACTGATGCTAAAGCTGAAACTCCAGTACTTTGGCCACCTCATGCGAAGAGTTGACTCATTGGAAAAGACCCTGATGCTGGGAGGGATTGGGGGCAGGAGGAGAAGGGGACGACAGAGGATGAGATGGCTGGATGGCATCACTGACTCAATGCACATGAACTCTGTGCATTGAATGAATTCTGGGAGTTAGTGATGGACAGGGAGGGCTGGTGTGCTGCGATTCATGGGCTCGCAAAGAGTTGGACATGACTGAGCGACTGAACGGAACTGAACTGAGTAAGCTAAGAGCATTAAATCTGTTTTTCGCATTTATGTGTTCATTTTCCATGGTAGCTTGGGAAAGAACAGACCGATTTGCCTTATCAACTGATTCTGTTTTACGTCAGTGACAGTGCTATTCAAACAGTGATCATGCCTAATAACTGTTTAGTTTGTACGTTATTAATGGGGTTGGCTGTACTTAGGAAGAGTTATGTAACCAACCAACTGATATACAAATAAAGACCAATGTCTAGTTTCCATTTGCCATATTTTCCCTTTTTTCTTTATCTTGGCTTCGACATATCTTTCTTTCTTCATGTTATCTCTATTTCTACTACCCTCCTAACCCCCCGAGTTTGATCTCGCCATTATTCCACTGACATCATTTTCATTTAGTCCTTCGTTGTTTCTATTAACCGAATTTCCCAAATTTGGATGATTTTTATCCTCAGAACGCAAAACCTGAAGAGTTCTTAATAACTCAGCATGACACCCAGCTCATTGATGTCCAGGGGTAGAGGGCTCTTAAAGAACCATCAATTCTAAGATGATCTGGAGACTTGGGGAGAACACACCATGTACCCACAATTGCTTTGTAAAGAAGCAACCTGGTACATTGTTCTCATGCCTTGAGCTTGATTTAACATGCCATTCAACAGATGACAGATTGTGGCATGACCAAGTTGAAGTCCAAGAATGATAATGTTTAACGAGTCACTGGGAGATTTCCTAATTGTGTCTTATAGGTAATAAGCACCTAAGGAGAGAAACTAAGGCTTGCTCTCTGTAACCAAGTTGTCAGAGGGATGAGTGAGAAAGAGAACTGGATGTTTGCCAGGCATTATGATGAAAAGGAAGGAGCATTTGGAAGAACAGTAATGATTTTGCTTGGTGAACCAAAGCAGTTGTTTCCAAATCTGGCTGACTATCAGAACTACTTGGGGAGTTTTTCAATAGTGCAGAGTTCTCTGTGTCTGGAAATGTTGCTTACTGGATCCATTTTATTGAATAGCTAACCCATAATTGATAATATGACTTTTCTTTTTTAATTAAATATTTAGACTTTCCCCAGATTTTGCTGCCAGTTCCTTCTTCCTAAATGTTTGCTGTTCTTCATATCCTTAAAGATTAAGTTTAAACCCTTGGCCTTACCTCCTCTTCAGAACTTTCCCAAATCTATCTCCTCCTGTCTTCCTAGAGTTCTTTGAGTATGGGTTTTGCATTTTAATTTAAAAGAATTGGCAGTTATTGGAAGGATACATTTAGATTGGTCATAAACATTTAAAAACTATTCACTCTCAGGAGCAATCAGATAAGTGCCCATTAAAATCCTGAGCTGTGCTCTCTTGTTATTATCAGTTAGCAAAAATGAAAATAGATGAGAATATTTTGGCATGAGTGCAATGTAAAAATCTCTCTCTTGTGCTGCTCTTGGGAATGTGAATTGGTAAGACCTTTCTGGAAAGCAGTTTGGCTTTATGATGTATGAAGAACCTTGAAATAATTCATGTTCCTCAGTCCAGTTATATCCTTTGTAAACCATCCAAAAGAAATAGCAGATATGGAAATAAAGATATGTTTAGAGTGCTCCCTACACTAAATTTTATGGTAATGAAAACCTGGGAGAAACAGTAGGGAAACTGTTAAATGGAAGGATATCCTCAAGTGATGGAATATCATTCATTCAAAGTTGTGTGTTTGGAGGGTTGATGGTAGCAATATACATAAATAAAGCTTACCATTTTAACCATTTTTGAAGGTATGATTCAGTGGCATTAAGTACGTTCACAATGCTGTGCTTCCATCACCACTCCCTGCCTGACAACCTCCTCACTCTCAAAACTCAAACTCTATACCCATTAAACAATTTTGGATTCCCCTTTCCCCCAGCTCCTGGCAACCACTATTCCACTTTCTGTCTCTATGAATTTGATTACTCTAGCAGAGACATTACTTTGCCAACAAAGGTCCGTCTAGTCAAGGCTATGGTTTTTCTAGTGGTCATGTATGGATGTGAGAGTTGGACTGTGAAGAAAGCTGAGTGCCGAAGAACTGATGCTTTTGAGCTGTGGTGTTGGAGAAGACTCTTGAGAATCCCCTGGACTGCAAGGAGATCCAACCAGTCCATTCTGAAGGAGATAAGTCCTGGGATTTCTTTGGAAGGACTGATGCTAAAGCTGAAACTCCAGTACTTTGGCCACCTCATGCAAAGAGTTGACTCATTGGAAAAGACTCTGCTGCTGGGAGGGATTGGGGGCAGGAGGAGAAGCGGACGACAGAGGATGAGATGGCTGGATGGCATCACTGACTCGATGGACGTGAGTCTGAGTGAACTCTGGGAGTTGGTGATAGACAGGGAGGCCTGGCGTGCTGCTATTCATGGGGTCGCAAAGAGTCGGACACGACTGAGCGACTGAACTGAACTGAACTGAGGTATCTCATATAAGTGGAATCATACAGTATATATCTTTTTTGTGAATGGCTTATTTCACTTAGCATGACATTCTTAAGGCTCATCCATGTTGTAGCAATGAGGCATCCCTCATAGCTCAGTTGGTAAAGATTCTACCTGCAATGCAGGAGACCCTGGTTCAATTCCTGGGTCGGGAAGATCTGCTAGAGAAGGGATAGGCTACCCACTCCAGTATTCTTGGGCTTTCCTTGTGGCTCAGCTGATAAAGAATCTGCCTGCAATGCAGAAGACCTGGGTTCGATCCCTGGGTTGGGAAGATCCCCTGGAGAAGGGAGAGGCTACCCACTCCAGTATTCTGGCTTGGAGAATTCCATGGACTGTATAGTCCATGGGGTTGCAGAGTTGGACACAACTGAACAACTTTCACTTTCATGTTGTAGCATGTGTCTGAATCTGCATTCTAAAGGCTGAATAATATTCCCTTTTATGTACATTGTCTTTACCTGTTCACCTGTCAATGGACATTTGGGCTTGTTTCCACCTTTCAGCTGTTATGAGTAAATATTACTATAAATATGGGTGTACAAATATCTGTTTGAATCCTCTGTTTTCAATTCTTTTTAGTATAAGCCCAAAAGACGATTGTGGTTTTAAATAAATATTTAATAGTAACATGCATCATGATATCATATGAAAATTTTAAAAACAGGTTATTAAATGGCATGATTCTTGTTTTTGGAAAAATATGTACATAGTAAAAGGACTGAAAGGAGATAGCTAGAATTTTGACTTTTTAAATTTTTCATCCTGACTTTTCTATTACAATAAAATTATGTACAAATAAGTTGTATGAATTGGAGAGGGTTTCCCCATCTCCAGATCAAATTAACAGAGTGATTCAGCACTAATTTTTATCTCATGCTGTCTTGCTTTACTTCTGAGTTATTTTGTGAGTGATAATTTCAGAAATATCCCTAGAGATGTAAAGCACCGTGAAATTCTAATTTAATTACTTGTATGTCTTACAGAAAGAATCACAGCTGTTATATCACAAAGGAGGAAAATGACAGCTAAATAGAAAGAACTTGAGCTTAGTTTCTTTGTTGGTGGAAAATAGATGCTCTTTCGCTAGAAACAATTGATTCAAGAATATTTCCTTTATTTTTTACTTGGTTGCACATCTCAGTACAAATGCAAAAGTGAGCCAAGTTCTTAGTCTAAAGACTCATCACTCTATTAACAAGTACTTAGCTTTTTTAGAGCTAGTTGCAATCAGTGACAAACACAATGCTGATATAAGGCAGTCCTTGAACAAAAATCTGTTGCTCTGAAAGCTTGGACAATAACTTTGCATCTCTTCAATGTAATAATGAATTGAAGATTAAAAATTATTTGTCCTCTTTCAACACATATTTAGTACTAAGTAGAAAAAGATCAACAATAGTATAAATAACTTTAGTTACTCAAATATACTCTCTAGAATTTTCTTGAGATGTCTGTTGCCATCCTTAAGACTTGTTGCCTTCATGAAGTCTTAATGTAGCTTCATGCTAAGTTGCTTCAGTTGTGTCTAACTCTTTGCTGCCCCATGGACTATTGCCCACCAGGCTCCTCTGTCCATGGGATTCTTCAAGCAAGAATACTGGAGTAGGTTGCCATGTCCTTCTCCAGGGGATCTTCCCGACCCAGGACTGAACCTGTGTCTCCTGCAGCTCTGCACTGCAGGCAGATTCTTTACCACTGAGCCACTGGGGAAGCCCTCTAATCATTTTATTGCTATATTTTTATAGTTTTATATTATTAGTCATTGTTTATATATTTCTTTGTGTAACGTCTAACCTACTGTTAATGTTCATTTATCCTCTTGCTAGTTAAACTGTAAAGTTTTCAATGACATAGAATATCTTTGGTGCATTTTTATAAATAATTTTATTGATCTATTTATTTATTTTTGGCAGTGCTGGGCCTTCGTGGGTGTGGGCTTTTCTCTAGTTGGTGGCGAGCAGGGGCTACTCTGTAGTTGTGGTGTGCGGGCTTCTCACTGCGGTGGTCTCTTTTGTTGCGGAGCATGGGCTCTAATGCATGTGGGCTCCAGTGGTTGTGACAAGAGGGCTCAATAGTTGCAGCTCCAGGACTTTAGAGCTCAGGCTCACTAGTTGTGGCTCAGGGCCTTAGTTGCTCCGCAGCATGTGGGGTCTTTCCAGACCAGAGATCAAACCCTCGTCTCCTGCATTGGCAGGCAGATTCTTTACCACTGAACTACCAGGGAAGCCCTCTTTGATTCATTTTCATGGCACATCCAGTGGTATTTCCATGCCAGTCTTTTAAAAATTTAGTCTCTAATCTAATAAGATTGACCAAGTACAGTTTTGTGACAAACACCATTCTTTCCAAGAGTATATCAATACCTGTTTCTGTAGTGTGTAGAATCCAAATTTATTTTTAATGTAAAAGCAGTTCTCTCTATTTTTATTTCTTGTTATTATTTTTCCTGTTTCACCCAATTCCTTTTTACTAAAAAAAAAAAAACAAAAGCAGAAATAATGAAAATCGACTAAAAGTTTTTTTTTTTTTTTTTTAACACACACCAAAGTGTAGGCAAAGTTATATAGAGAAGAGGGCTCAGGTTTAGAATCTGGCAGAAGTGGGTAAAGTTCCTGCTCAACCACTTTTAAACTGAATGACTTAGTATTTCCATTCTGCAGAGTTCTGATTAGTAAACTTGAGAGAATCCTCCCTGCCTTAGGAGCTGTATGAATTAGAAATATTATGCTGGAAGTGTCAAGTGCAAGGCCTGTACCTAGTAGGTGCCCAGTCATGAGAGGCAGCTATTATTTTTGTGTCTTTTACTATCTGGTGGTAACCACAGCTTCCTGTGGTAGAGAATATCATCTGCTCTATTGTGTTGTTAGAAATACACTGTCCCTGTTCATAGGAAGGTTATATGTTTCCACCCCATGATACCAGGTTCTGATTTGTATGTTGGCTGATGCTTTTTATTAGCAGAAGCTTTAAAAGCCATGTCATTTTTCCTTAGCCATTTTCTAGAGAAAGCAGCTCCTTCAAGCTAGGTCTCAGAGGGAAAAAAGTGTCAGGCAGAGACAAGCCAGCTGATGCAGAAATTGGCAAACCACTGGGATTTGTTGTTGATACTTGGCACATTTACGCTAAAATGACTGATACATCTTCTTCAGCTGCAATGGATTGTTTCATTATTTTAGCCTCCGTATGCATTCTTCTTGGGGCTTCCCTGGTACCTCAGCTGGTAAAGAATCTGCCTGCAATGCAGGAGACACCAGTGTGATTCCTGGGTCGGGAAGATCCCCTGGAGAAGGGATAGGCTACCCACTCCAGTGATTCTTGGGCTTCCCTGGTGACTCAGACGGTCAAGAATCTGCCTGAAATGCAGGAGACCTGGGTTTGATCCCTTGGTTGGGAAGATCCCCTGGAGGAGGGCATGGCAACCCACTCCAGTATTCTTGCCTGGAGAATTCCATGGACAGAGGAGCCTGGCAGGCTAAAGTCCATGAGGTTGCAGAGTCAGACACAACTGAGCAACTGAGCACAGCACATGCATTTTTATTAAGTTTGAATGTAAAGAAACAGTGAAATGATAATGCATATATGGAAAGTTAGCACCAAGGACACGGATACACCAGGGATAAGGATTATCATGCTCTTTAAAATAAGCTTCAGTAATAGCATGAAAAATGAATCATATGCCGCATTTTCAGAGGAGACTATCCTCTCCCTAATAATAAATTAAAGAAGTTTCTCATATAAGTAGGCAACAAAACTATACAAACAATATCTTTAATGTTTTTATTAAATAGTACATTCTAGTAACATTAAAATAGAATGTGGTGAAGGTGCTATGCAGTTCACTAATGTGGTCTAAGGCGGTAGCTCTCTGGGCTTATGGTCTTATCAAGATCAGGATTTAGACTACTAAGGAAGTGAAGAGATTATTTTTTATATGACCTGCTATATTTATCACTTGTCACAGCCTGGCTCTTGGTAAGAGATGGATGCAGGTTTTCTTCATGCAGCAGGTATTTTGAAATCACCTGCAGTGAGTTGGGCTCCTGCTGAGTCAAGTGCTAAAGATTTAGTCCTCAACAAGACTGGCAAGGCTCCTGCTGTCAGACTGCGTACAATATGAGAGATAGATGGTAAAAACAATGATTTCAGATTGTTATCAATTCTGCAATAGTCATAGAACTATTGTTTCCTTTTTTTTTTTTCCTTGTGTCATACTCATCTGTGAATTTCAGGAAAATTTTCCAGTTCTCCTAAGTTGCCATATTTATTGGCTTAAGGTTGTTCCAGATATCCGTTTACTTTCTTTTTAATGCTTATATACTCTTGTGTGCTAAGTCACTTTGGTTGCGTCCAACTCTTTGTGACCCTAGGGACTGTAGCCCTCCAGGCTCCTTTGTCCATGGGATTCTCTGGGCAAGGATACTGGAATGGATTGCCATGCCCTCCTCCAGAGGATCTTTCAGACCTAGGGACTGAAACCACGTCTCTTAAGTCTCCTGAATTGACAAGGGGGGTTCTTTACCACTAGGACCAGCTGGGAAACTTCCCTTGTGTCTCCAATGGTAAAGAATCTGCCCGCCTGCAGGAGACATGGGTTAAGTCCCTGGTTCAGGAAGATCTTCTGGAGAAGGGCATAGCAACCCACTCCAGTATTTTTGTCTGGAGAATTCCACGGATAGAGGAGCCTAGCGGGCTACAGTCCACGGGGTTGCAAAGAGTCAGTCATGACTGAGCAACTAACATTTAATGCTTGTAGGACCTATACTGATGTCCCCATTTTCATTTCTCTTTCTCTCTCTGATGAGCAGTCTATCTAGGAGTTTATCAATTTTATTAATCTTCCCCTTTTGACACTGTTCCTTTTCTTTATTGCACATCTATTTTCTACTTCATTGATTTCTTTATTATCTCTTCCTTCTAGTTTATTTTGGAATATGTGCTGTTTTATTTCTAGATGGAAGTTTAGAGTATTGGTTTTTTTTCACCCTTGCTGCTTTCCCAGCCAGAGGAGGCAATGGCACCCCACTTCAGTACTCTTGCCTGGAAAATCCTATGGATGGAGGAGCCTGGTAGGCTGCAGTCCATGAGTTCGCTAAGAGTCAGACACGACTGAGAGACTTCACTTTTACTTTTCACTTTCCTGCATTGGAGAAGGAAATGGCAACCCACTCCAGTGTTCTTGCCTGGAGAATCCCAGGGACGGGGGAGCCTCGTGGGCTGCCATCTATAGGGTTGCACAGAGTCGGACATGACTGAAGTGACTTAGCAGCAGCTTTCCCAGCATATGCATTTAAAGATCAAAATTGTTCTGCATCCCAGATGTTTTGATATATTGAACTTTCAATATTGTTTAGGTCAAATACCTTTTAATTTTCAATGTGAATCTTTGAATCCTGGCTTATTCAGAAGTAGGTTGCCCAATTTACAGATGTATCTTTCTTGTTCTCTGGTTTAATTCTACTTTAATAAGAGGTGCCTCATAGCCCCGGAAACAGTCCACCATTGTTGGGTGTAGTGTGCCACGTAAGATAGTTCAGTTGACTTGCCTAATCATAATATTCAAATTTTCCATGTCACTGATATTTTTTGTCTAGTTGTGCTTATGTCTTTGGAGAAGGCAGTGGCACCCCACTTCAGTACTCTTGCCTGGAAAATCCCATGGGCGGAGGAGCCTGGTAGGCTGCAGTCCATGGAGTCGCTAAGAGTCGGACACGACTGAGCAACTTCACTGTCACTTTTCACTTTACTGCATTGGAGAAGGAAATGGCAACCCACTCCAGTGTTCTTGCCTGGAGAATCCCAGGGACGGAGGAGCCTGGTGGGCTTCCATCTATGGGGTCGCACAGAGTCGGACACGACTGAAGTGACAGCAGCAGCAGCAGCAGCAGCAGCTTATGTCTTGCAATTCATTTTCTATTAATTTAATATCTTCTTCACTATTTATTTCATATCTTTGTTTCTTTAGTCCTTCATTCCCCCTTTTTTTCTATTAATTTAGTGTTGCATTTTATACTCTATTAACACTTTAGTCATAGTAAAGAACCTGCCTACCAATGCAGGAGATGTAAGAGACGCAAATTCAATCCCTGGGTTGAAAAAATCCCCTGGAGGAGGGCATGGCAACCCACTCCAGTATTCTTGCCTGAAGAATCCCTTGGACAGAGGATCCTGACAGTTTATAGTCCATAGGGTCGCAAAGAGTAGGACATGACTGAAAGAGCTTAGCGCACGTGTGCACGCACACACACACACACACACACAATACTCTTTATATTATGCTTTTAGGAGTTCACTAGAGATGACCATCCACATCCTTGACTCTTAAAGTCTACCTTAAATTTGTATTTTACCACTTCCTTGAAGAGGAGAGAAACTTTAGCCATCCGGTCGCTCAGTCTTGTCTCTTTGAGACCCCATGGACTGCAGCACGCCAGGCTTCCCTGTCCCTCACCAACTCCCAGAGCTTGCTCAAACTCATGTCCATCGAGTCGGTGATGCTATCCAATCATCTCATCTTCTGTCGTCCCCTTTTCCTCCTGCCTTCAATCTTTCCCAGCATCAGGGCCTTTTCCAGTGAGTCAATTCTTCACATCAGATGGCCAGATTATGGAGTTTCAGCTTCAGCATAAGTCCTTCCAATGAATATTCAGAACTGATTTCCTTTAGGAGTGACTGGTTTGATTGACTGACTTCCTTTATGATTAACTGGAGAGAAACTTAAAGCAGAATAAATATTCAATAGTTTTAAAATGGCTAGTATCTTCCCCTGGTAACTCAGTTGGTAAAGAATCTGCCTGCAATGCAGGAGACCTTGGTTTGATTCCTGGGTTGAGACGATCCACTGCAGACAGGATAGGTTACCCACTCCAGTATTCTTGGGCTTCCCTTGTGGCTCAGCTAGTAAAGAATCTGCCTGCAACACAGGAGACCTGTGTTCGATCCCTGGGTTGGGAAGATCCCCTGGAAAAGGAAAAGGCTACCCACTCCAGTATTCTGGCCTGGAGGATTCCATGGGCTGTATAGTCCATGAGGTCAAAAATAGTCAGACACAACTGAGCAACTTTCACTTTGACTTCAGTACTCTTTCTGATGCTCTTTTTGCAGTTCAGTGCTTCCAAATGGACTCACTATCCTTTAGCCTGAATACTTTTAATACTTTTTGCATGCAGATCAGTTGGCAACCAGTTCTGCCACTTTTTGCTTATTTGTACCTCTTCTTTTTTTTATCACTCTGAATATGTCATTGCATTATCTTTTGGCTTCCATAGTTTGTATTACAAGTTAGCTATCAATTTTATTCCATAGTTTGTATTGCAAAGTCAGCTATCAGTTTTATCAATAAAATTGCTATAAAAGTGCAATAAAATGCCTCCTTTGAAGGTAATATATCTTTATCTCTGGCTGATTTTAAGATTTTCCTCTTTGTCTTTGATTTTAACATTTAGGCTGTGCTTATTTTATCTTATCCAGCTTGAAGTTGAGCTTCTTAAATCTGTGTTAATGTTTTCGACAGTCTTGGAGTGTTTTTGGCTTTGTGTCTTCAAATACTTCTTGTGTTCTGTATTCTCTCTTCCCTCTTTCTAGGGCTACCATGATACATATGTTAGACCATTTAACTGTGTCTTATATGTCTCTTACATTCAGTTGTGTCTTTTCCCCCTCCCATTTTCTGTGTATCAGTTTACAAACTGTTTATTGACGTTTCTTTTTTTTCTTCATCAAGTCCATCTTCTCCTCTGTCTGCTAAGTCACTTCAGTTGTGTCCGACTCTGTGCGACCCCATAGGCGGCAGCCCACCAGGCTCCTCCATCCCTGGGATTCTCCAGGCGAGAACACTGGAGTGGGTTGCCATTTCCTTCTCCAATGCATGAAAGTGAAAAGGGAAAGTGAAGTCGTTCAGTCGTGTCCGACTCTGTGCGACTCCATGGACTGCCGCCTACCAGGCTCCTCCATCCATGGGATTTTCCAGGCAAGAGTACTGGAGTGGTGTGCCATTGCCTTCTCCATCTTCTCTGTCTAGTCTGCTATTAAACCTACACAATGAATTTTTATTTTCAGGTGTTATATATTTCAGTTCTAGACTGCTTGATTCTCTTTATCTTTTAGATTCCAACTCTAGATTGAAATTGTCTTTTCCTTCATTTGTCCATTTTTTCCACAATTTTCTTCACCATATTTGTAATAATGATTTAAAGTCCTTGTCTACAAACACCAACATATGAATTATCTGTGAGTCGGGTCCTCTTGTCTGTTTTGTTCTTTTGTTTATTGGTCATTTTTTCCTGATTCTGAAGTTCTCATAATTCTTTATTGTATGCCATACATTTTATATATAAGAATTACTGAGATTAAGAATGATTTTATTTTCTCTCATAGAAGGCTCTCACTTCCCTCTGTTAGCCAGACATGATAAGGAGCTGATTATCTCAAAAACTGCGGTTGAGTTGAGTTGGTCTCGGTTTCAGTTTTATCAACCCATCTATCTCTGTTTTTGTCCCTGCTTCTTGATATGACCACCCTCAGCTTTTGATTGAGAGCCAAGCAGTGTTCTATCTTCTTATCCCTGTATACTATAAACTGCCCTTTGGAGTTCTGAGTTTGAGTCTTTATTCTCTTACATTATAAAGCTCCAAACTTTGGAGGAGATTGTTAGCTATTTGTTGTAGGCTCCTCCTTCTAGTATTTACTTCTCAGTTCAGTTCAGTTCAGTCACTCAGTCATGTCCGACTCTTTGTGACCCCATGAATAGCAGCACACCAGGCCTCCCTGTCCATCACCAACTCCCGGAGTTTACCCAAACTCATGTCCATCGAGTTGGTGATGCCATCCAGCCATCTCATCCTCTGTCATCCCCTTCTCCTCCTGCCCCCAATCCCTCCCAGCATCAGGGTCTTTTCCAATGAGTCAGCTCTTCACATTAGGTGGCCAAAGTATTGGAGTTTCAGCCTTAGCATCATTCCTTCCAAAGAACACCCAGGACTGATCTCCTTTAGAATGGACTGCTTGGATCTTCTTGCAGTCCAAGGGACTCTCAAGAGTCTTCTCCAACACCACAGTTCAAAAGCATCAATTTTTCGGCACTCAGCTTTCTTCACAGTCCAACTCTCACATCCATACATGACCACAGGAAAAACCATAGCCTTGACTAGACGAACCTTTGTTGGCAAAGTAATGTCTCTGCTTTTGAATATGCTGTCTAGGTCGGTCATAACTTTCCTTCCAAGGAGTAAGCATCTTTTAATTTCATGGCTGCAGTCACCATCTGCAGTGATTTTGGAGCCCCAAAAAATAAAGTCTGACACTGTTTCCACTGTTTCCCCATCTGTTTTCCATGAAGTGATAGGACCAGATGCCATGATCTTTACTTCTAAGCACCGCCAAACTTCAGATTTCACTGCCATTCCAGCCATACCTCATCCCCAACTGCCCATACAGCCGGTGTTAAGCAAATGTCCTGTGGAGAAAATCAGCTACATGTTTGGGGTCCCTCAGGGTTTCACCTTGTCATGCCAGCTCATGCAACTGTCAGCAAATCCACTTGTTTCTCTTTTCCCTGGTAGAGTTTCAAATAGGTAGAGTTTCTCTGCCTATACCAAGCCTATGCTTAATCTATGGTCAGAATCAGCAAATGCCCCTATAGACGAAAGCATTTTATCTCGGAAGGACACTTCCCTGTTTGGAGTTTTATTTCAATAATGATGTTGCTTCCATAGATCTCCAATGACTATAAAATTATGTTCTTAATGTGTATCCTTTACCCCACCTAGTTATTGTAGCAGGAGGGATGGCTCCCTAGTAGACTGTTACATCTTACTTGGAAGCTCAAGTTTCCCCTGACATTGAATATTCTTCTACAATTTAAATGGTTACATAGCTTTCCAACAATTAGAATGCATTTTGTTCCATGTTATATTTTCTAATATTTTTGGAAATTTAGGAAGTAGTTTTTCATCTTGTAACAAATATTCTTATAACCAAATGTCTGGTTACATTTTGTTGTTGTTGATTAGTCACTAAGTCATGTCCAGCTCTTTGTGACCACATGCACTGTGGCATGCCAGGCTCCTCTGTCCTTCACTGTCTCCCAGAGTTTGCTCAGATTCATGTCCATTGAGTCGGTGATGCTATCTAACCATCTCATCCTCTGTCACCCCCTTTTCATTTTGCCTTTGAGCTCTCCCAGCTTCAGGGTGTTTTCCAGTGCGTCTGCTGTTTGTATCAGGTAACCAAAGTTTTGGATCTTCAGCTTCAGCACTAGTCCTTCCAATGATTTTTCAGGGTTGGTTTCCTTTAGGATTTGCTGGTTTGATCTCCTTGCAGTCCAAGGGACTCTCAAGAGTCTTCTCCAACGCCACAGTTCAAAAGCATCATTTCTTCAGCACTCAGCCTTCTTTATGGTCCAGCTCTCACATCCGTACATGACTACTGGAAAACCACAGCTTTGACTATATGGACAAAGTTGGCAAAGTGATGTCTCTGCTTTTCAATACACTGCCTAGGTTTGTTATAGCTTTCCTTCCAAGGAGCAAGCATCTTTTAATTTCATGGCTGCAGGCACCATCCAACATGATTTTGGAGCCCAAGAAAATAAAATCTGTCACTGCTTCTACTTTTTCCCCTTTTATTTGCCACAAAGCAATGGAACCAGATGTCATGATCTTTGTTTTTTCAGTGCTAAGTGTCAAACCAGCTTTTTCAGTCTCCTCTTTCACATTCATCAAGAAAGAGGCTGTTTAATTCCTCTTTGCTTTCTGCCGTTAGAGTGGTATCATCTGTGTATCTGAGGTTGTTGATATTTCTTCCGGCAGTCTTGATTCCAGCATGTGATTCATCCAGACTGGCATTTCTGATGATACACTCTGCATATAAGTTAAATAAGAAGGGTTACAGTTTTTCCAGTTTTGAACCAATCAGTTGTTCCGTGTCTGGTTCTAACTGTTGCTTCTTGTCCTGCATACAGGTTTCTCAGGAGACAGATTAGGTGGTCTGGTATTCATATTTAATGCTTTTTCTTAGTGTAAATCCATAGATATGGAAATATTGTGTCAATAGGTATGCATTACTTTTTTTTGACATTTTACAATTTTTGATAAATATTGGCAAATTTATGCCAAGAAATAGTGTATTAATTTACTTTTCAATGTGTGAGAATTCCTACTTCCTTAAGACTTTCTCCTCAATATGCTTCTTATTATGAAGTGTTCTGAGCCATAAAAAATATAACTTATTAATTTATTGGCATCTATATTTTGCTTAAAATATTTTAAATTGTATCGTTTATGGTAACAGAAAAACAGATATAAGCCCATTTAATTTTTTCAGTTTGGTTAGTTTGGCACATAGGAAATACTTATCAGTATTTACTGATTGATTTAGGGTTATCTTGCTTTTCGGATCTTCCTTTGAATATATTAAGAGAATTTTTCCATAATTTTTTCTTTCAGTAAAAATGAAAAATTTATTTGTTGAAAGATATTTCATATATTGATATGAATTGGTAGAAAGTATAAATTACTGGTAGAAAGAAAGGTATTAACTCCTTTCTTCTCCTATGTCTTTTTTATTTGGACTTTCTACTTGCCTCTGAGAAAACACAAAGACCTTTGGATTTTGTATGAGTCTAAAACTTATAAATCATGTCTTTCCTTGATATGACCTGCTTTGGATATCAGCAATCTGGGTTACATGGTTTTTCCATTTTAGATTTGGTAAACTCCTGTACTTCTGGAGAGAAAAGGAATTCTTCTTAATCATCAGCAGTGATGCAGTTAAAAATATTTTTTTCTTATTCCACATGCAAAACTGTTCAAGCCAACTAGTACTTGTTTGAGTTTTGTTTCTTCTCAGAGATACTTTTCCTGATTAAAAAGTAAGACCCTTAAAAGGGCACACGATTCTCAATATTCAGAAAATATGTACTTATCCTTTTCAAGTTTACCTTACCATTTTAAAGTACAGAAAATTTCAAGTATGTATAATAGCCAAGAATGTACTCTAATGTACACCATTGTGCCCACTGCCATTTTTGCAATTCCCATCTTTCATTTTCAGTTAATGATTTTAATAAAAATGCTCTTATCCTAGAATTCTAATGTTTTTCCGTAAGTATCTCTTTACTGTATCATTAAATGTTTATTCACTAGGTATTTAGTCTATATTTTTCTCAATCTGGTTTTTTAAAGTAGAGATTTCATTTTTCATGTTTGTCTCAGTTTTTATTAGTTACTAGGCCATTTATATTAATTTTGTTCTACTTTGTGCTCTTAAATGAAATAATATTGAGTATTATTGCCTGTTAAATGATGTATATGAGGGGACCCTTGAACAGAACCTATGAAGTGTTACCTTGAAAATACAGTGGATGTATAAGCACTGAAGACTTTTCAAATGTTGAAGCATTTTTAAAGGTAGATAGATTCATGCACATCCAGAAAATGGTTCTCATTCTCTTTGAGCAAAAACTAGTATGCACAAGCACCATCTCTTTATTCCTAATTTCTTATTGCAATAGACATTCTTTATTGTATTTTTATATCACTCATACAAAAATGATTGTTTCAGTATGTTATGTAGATAATATTCCTGATTGCTTTGTGTATTGTTTTTACTTTGTTTACTTATAAAACTTTTCAAAAAACCACTTAACAAATATGCACAGGGTTCTTATCTTTAAATTTTCACTTTTTATAAATGCTCACACACGCACATACATTCTCTCACATTTCTGGAAGACTGTTGAAGAGTGGATTTTTTTAAAGACTGGGGCTGCTATGGTGAGGCTGAGTTAAGTAGGGGGAATGCCATGTTGCTGAGGGTGAGGGTGTGCAGTTACTTAAGCATTAAATCCTAATAGCACACTAGATTCTGGGGTGAAGGCCAGTGGAATATTTTTACTTGCTCAGGCCTTGGAGTTATGCAAACAGAGGCTATTGCAAACTCAGAGTTTCATGATTGAGAAAGTAAACTTGTACATTTGTGGGTTTATTTTTTTTTATAGGTTCAAAAAGGCATTTGAATCAGAGCCAACACTACAGTCAGGAATTAATTATGCGGTCCTCCTCCTGGCATCTGGGCACCAGTTTGAATCTTCCTTTGAGCTCCGAAAAGTTGGTAATTACAGCTTGATGTTTTACATGGAATCAAAAAAGTGGATCCAACTCAGTGCAAAAAAAAAGGGTCTTTCATAGATAGTTCCTTTGCTTTCTGTCTCATCTGACTTCCTGAAAAAAAAATTATATCTCCTTATTTAATGTTTCATGCTATTGTGCAGAATCTTGATATTGGGATGTAATTAGATTTTTAATTTATTTCATCTGATTCTAAAAATCCCCTAGTTGATATTTTTTTATTCTCTCTCAGTGTGTGTGTGTTAGTCTTTAGTCCTGTCCAACTCTTGGCGACCACATGTACTGTAGCCCGCCAGGCTCTTCTATCCATGGGATTCTCCAGATAAGAATATTGGAGTGCACTGCCATTTCCTTCTCCAGGGGGTTTTCCAGAGCCAGGGATCCAACCCGGGTCTCCTGCACTGTAGGCAGACAGTCTTTACCTGCTGAGCCTCCAGGGAAGCCCATTCCTTCTCAAACTCATATTAGAAATAGGGGCTTTGCATTTAGCCCACAACTCCCGAATAAGGTAGTATTCTATGAAACATCAGGAAAGTTTCCTATTTTAGGTTAATTTTGTTTTCCTGGTGCTGAAAAAAAAAAAGGGAAAGAAAGACTTCTGATACTCCCTGTTTCTGTTTCTCAGGCACACCTGCCCTATGACTTCAGCATTGTTTCTGGTAGAGCCTCCCAAGACCCTAGAACAGCAGGTCAAGCAGATGGAGTCTTGGCAGTGACTGGTCTCCTCAGAGACCATCTCTGAATTGTAGCCATTGATAGAATGTGCTTTTGTCCCTTTTATCAGTGGACATTGTCTTACATGCTGACCCCTCTTTGGAATTTTTAAAGATTAGGACATCTTAAGTGAATAACTTTTGTATGATTTCCTTAGTTCTTGCTTTGATAACATTTTTAAGGTTCTAGATACTGAATACTGTGTAAGGTAGTCAAATTTTCTATCTCTTGAATGTTGAACTGTCTTTTTGCAGAGAAGCTTTCCAACTCTCATAGGAGTTTTTACTACAGACAGAAATGTTTTTCCATGGTTTTTGTAGAGGAAAAAAAATTGATCTTAGTGAAGCTGTGAATTATATGTAGACAAAACTTTTCCTTTAAGATTTCTAACTGGACAATGTTTTTAATCTTTCATAAAGAAAAAGTGAGCCCTGGGTGTTTTTTTACACTATTTGGGAAGGGCTAATTAAATAACCATATGTATATTCTGGGAAATCTTTGAAGGCAAGTAAAGTATGAGTATTAAATTCTTTTTAAAAGCCCAGACTAAAAGAATGATACAGTGTTTGTCGCTGCTGGATTGCAGTGGTATTCAATGCACAGAGTTTTATTTGAATTCATTTTTTTTAAGCTGGAAAATGAAATCAGAAAAAATACACTGCAATGTGTACTTTTCAGAAATTATCATCATAATAAAATTCTCCATCTAAAGTTATTTTTAAAACTCTATACTGATCCGATGTATTGAGCTTCCCTGGTAGCTCAGTTGGTAAAGAATCTGCCTGCAATGCAGGAGACTGAGTTCAATCCCTGGGTTGGGAAGATCCCCTGGAGAAGGAAATGGCAACCCACTCCAGTATCCTTGCCCGGAAAATCCCATGGACAGAGGAGCCTGGTGCTCTGCAGACCATGGGGTCGCTGTATTAGTGATCTAAAATGACTTGCATTACTCTGTTCTTGAACTTGAAGTTGAAGCCTCCATATCTTTACAGAAACTGGCATTGATTTGCATGTGTAGGTAGAGCAGTAACATAGTGGTTTGAAATGTACCTGTTCTAAATTCTCTTTTTTAAGTTAAATGTAGGTTAAGATGATCAGCACTCTTCTAAGGGAGTAGATCTTAAATGTTCTCACTACAAAAACAAATGGAAATTATATGACATGATGGAGGTGTTAGCTAATGCTATAGTGATCATTTTGCCAGATACAAGTGTATCAGATCAACACGCTGCACATCTTAAAATTACACAATGTTCTGTCAATTATGTCTTTGAAGAACTGGAGGGGAAAAAAGGATGATCAGCACTCTGAGGTTTGAGGAACCGTGATTAATGGAATTTTGTAAAGGAAACACACTTCAACTTTTTCCAGGAAGAGCTCATTCATAATACACGTTGAACAAGCATTTGAAAGCATATGAAGTTGAATTTTTAATTTGGAAATTGCAAAACTTACACAGACTTAAAATATGACTTGACAATGAATTTTTAGTTCCCATAAAAGCTAAATTTTAGGCTTCTAAAATACTGTGATATACACTGGAAAATGTATGTCCTTAAATAACTGAAAGGGGATTCCCAGGTGGCTCAGTGGTAAAGAATCCGCCTGCCAATGCAGGAGACATGGGTTCTATCCCTGGGTCATCCTCTGGAGAACGAAATGGCATCTCACTCCAGTATTCTTGCCTGGGAAATCCCACAGACAGAGGAGTCTGAAGGGCTAAAGTCCATGGGGTTGCAAAAGAGGCAGACACAACTTAAAGACTAAACAATGATGATACTAAAAGGCAGTTAAAGCTCACTAACTTAGATTCTACTCATAAATTATGCTAAGAAGTATAGGTTGACCTAAAATTAATGTTTATATGGTAAAATAGGATTAAAGGGATTTTCAGAGAAAAACAGGTTGATTAAATGAATATTTTAACATAATAATTGTATTAATTAAAGTAATTAACTTACTAATTAACAACATATTTGAGATATTTTAAAGATATATAGTTGCATTCTTTTTAAAATCATAACTCAGTTCTTGTGTTCTGATAGTATTCATTTTTCTTTATGAAATCTTTTCTTTAGATGTATTTTGAAATTTATTTATAAAGGGTAAACAATGAAAATTAAGATGTCATAAGATGATTATTAAGCCTGAAGCTTTTCAAACATATTATCTTAAGTTTAAGAATTCTAATGTTAAGAATAATTCTTAACTGTTATCATCTGTTAACCAAAGACTGTTAATTCTAGTTGTGTGTTTGTTTGAGGTTATGGCTAATTGTTTCATGATCTGTGTTTTCAATATCCCAGTTTTTGAATAATCTTTGGTGTTTGTACTGCTTAGAACTAGGATTTGGAAACAACCGCATCTTTTATCTTTATCCTTTTTTCAGCTTCACAAGACTTAAAATTAATAAGCTTTAGTTAAATAAAAGATGTTTCTCCCGTGTTCTGTGGAATTTTCAACCATGAGACACTTTATGAGATGATGATGTAATAAGAGAACAGTGTGATTGGAATTGAGACAAACCACTATTTGAATCTTATTTTCAGGGAGCCATAAAAATAAAATTTGTGTTACTGAATATAAAAATCCATGACTCTTAAAAGATAATCAAGAAAAAGAAATCAAAACAAAAATAAAATCCATCACCAACCACAAAACAACTCATTTGCTGTCAATGGAGGTGACCAAATTCTCAGAAAATTTGAAATTACAGGGAGCAAAGTACAATACTTTCCCTTCCTTTTAAAGGGATACTATAGTTCATCCCTGGAGAAGGAAATGGCAACCCACTCCAGTATTCTTGCCTGGAGAATCCCATGGACAGAGGAGCTTGGTGGACTACAGTCCATGGGGTCTCAGAGTCAGACCTGATTGAGTAGAGCCTAGATCATCCAGTTGAGGAGGTAAAGCTCTTCTTAAGATATGCTACATACTAACTGTATGTTTTTAAGAATGTATTCTTCGGAAGAATGCTAGCTGATAAAGTAGAAGGACTGATGAAACTGATAATGATAGTGATGCTAAGATAATGATTCTGACCAGGATCATCGATTAGAACTAACACCATTAGGATGTTTATTTTTTTTTAATTTTCATTTGCCATATTTACATGAAACCCAAGCTCACCAGCAAATTGCTTACCAATCACAAAGAAACAATGCACCCATACAATTCATTGTATATATCCCCTCCAGGCGTCCAGCTGTCAGTGATCCACCCAGCATGGCTTGATGGCTGGACTTTTGCCAGCTGATACAGAGAACGTGAAATAAGCGGCATCTCCTGTGAAACATTGTTCAGTCGCCCAGGCATGTCCGACTCTTTGCGACTCCATGGACTGCTACATGCCAGGCTTCCCTGTCCTTCACTCTCTCCCGGAGTTTGCTCAAACTCATGTCCATTGTATCAATAATGCCATACAACAGTCTCATCCTCTCTCACTCCCTTCTCCTCCTCCCCTCAGTCCTGTGAAATAGTCTCACCAAAAATGTTTAACCCAAGCCTTAAGATTTAACAGTCAGTTAATAGAATCACAGTTGGATAGAGAAATAAGTCAGACAACACCAAGAAATGCTATCAGCCAGATCCAGAAGGTCAAAACATTCTACAGGACTCCCTGCCTGGTCTCTTCAAAAAGTCAACGTCATGGAGAAAAGTGTGGGTGGATTGGTTAGCTTAAAAGATATTTCAGTTCAGTTCAGTTGCTCAGTCATGTCCGACTCTTTGTGACCCCATGAACCACAGCACGCCAGACCTCCCTGTCCATCACCAACTCCCTGAGTCCACCCAAACCCATGTCCATTGAGTCGGTGATGCCATTCAACCATCTCATCCTCTGTCGTCCCCTTCTCTCCCTGCTCTCAATCTTTCCCAGCATTAGGGTCTTTTCAAATGAGTCAGCTCATTAGAGACATTTTTAAAAAATGCAATTAATGATTCCCGTTTGGATTCCCGTTTGAAAAAACAAAGAGAACAACAACAAAAAGCTATTCAGTTCAGTCGCTCAGTCGTGTCTGACTCTTTGCAACCCCATGGACTACAGCACTCCAGGCTTCCCTGTTCATCACCAACTCCCAGAACTTGCTCAAACTCACGTCCATCGCATCAGTGATGCCACCCAACCATCTCATCCTCTGTCGTCCCCTTCTCTTCCTGCCTTCAATCTTTCCCAGCATCAGAGTCTTTTCCAGTGAATCAGTTCTTTGCATCAGGTGGCCAAAGAAATTTGGGGAACGGTCGGGGAATTTGAATCAGGATGAGATATTAAATAATATGAGAGAATTATTATTTTTATTAGGTGCAATAATCAAATGCGGCTTCCCGTGTAGCTCAGTGAGTAAAGAATCTGCCTACAATGCAGGAGATTCGGGTTCGATTCCTGGGTTGGGAAGATCCCCTGGAGAAGGAAATGAAACCCACTCCAGTATTCTTGCCTGGAGAATCACGTGAACAGAGGAACCCAGAGGGCTATAGTCCATGGGGTCGCAGGAGTCAGACACGACTAAATGGCCACCACCAAGGATTTGGGAACATGAAATCAGTTACTAAAAATATCTAACCATCTAAAGACCTGTTCCACCAGTTTCCCTGGAGCACAGAGTGCCTCATTCTCCACCCTGAATTGCCCTCAGGGGGTGTTGAAGCTCAGCAGCCAGGGTTCAGTCTCCACAGAGGCAGAGGTCAGATGCCCTTGTTGTTCAGTTGCTGACAAGTGTTCAAAAAAATGATCAAGGAGAATGTGTAGGAGAATTTTTATACTATGACACAATATTTAAGGGTGAAATCTGTAATTTTATCTGAAATGGTTCAGTCAAAGTATTCAGGGAGATGAAGCAATAGCAAAATGTTAGCAGTTGTTGAAAATGTGATCATTGTAGCATTTTTCTACTTTGATGTATGCTTGGAATTCATCACAATGGAAAGTTAAGCTGGTAACAATCTAACCTCCACCGGGGCTGTGCGACCTTCAACAAGTTGCTTAACATCTCTCGGCATTTTTTTCTTTCCATTATTGCCAAAGGGACTAATCTTTGATTGTGGTGGTTTTGCTTTTCAGTCGTTCTGTTGAGTCTGACTCTTTGTGACCCTATCGACTACAGCATGCCAGGCTTCCCTGTCCTTCACCATCTCCCAGAGCTTGCTCAAACTCATGTCCATTGAGTCGGTGATACCATCCAACCATCTCATCCTCTGTCATCCCCTTCTCCTCCTGCCTTCAATCTTTCCCAGCATCAGGGTCTTTTCTAATGAATTGGTTCTTCCCATCACGTGGCTGAAGTATTGGAGCTTCAGCTTCAGCATCAGTCCTTCCTATGAATATTCAGGATTGATATCCTTTAGGATGGATTGGTTGGATCTCCTTGCAGTCCAAGGGACTCTCAAGAGTCTTCTCCAACACCACAGTTCAAAAGCATCAGTTCTTCCATGCTCAGCCTTCTTTATGGTCCAATTCTCATATCCATACACGACTACTGGAAGAACCGTAGCTTTGACTATACAAACGTTTGTCAGCAAAGTAGTGTCCCTGCTTTTAATACATTGTCTAGGTTTGTCATAGCTTCTTCCAAGGAGCAAGTGTTTTTTAATTTCATGACTGCGGTCACCATCCACAGTGATTTTGGAGCCCAAGAAAATAAAGTCTGACACTGTTTCCATTGTTTCCCCATCTATTTGCCATGAAGTGATGGGACTGGATGCCATGACCTTCGGTTTTTGAATGTTGAGCTTTAAGCCAGCTTTTTCACTCTCCTCTTTCTCTTTCATCAAGAGGCTCTTTAGTTCCTCTTTGCTTTCTGCCATTAGGGTAGTATCATCTGCATACCTGAGGTTATTGATATTTCTCCCGGCAATCTTGAGTTCAGCTTGTGATTCATCCATCTCAGCATTTCCCTTGAGGTACTCTGCATATAAGTTAAATAAACAGGGTGACAATATACAGCCTTGATGTACTCCTTTCCCAATTTTGAGCTAGTCCATTATTCCATATCTGGTTCTAACTGTTGCTTCTTGACCTGGATACAGGTTTCTGAGATAGCAGGTAAGGTGGTTTGGTATTCCCATCTCTAAGGATTTTCCAGTTTATTGTGATCCACACAGTCAAAGGCTTTAGCATAGTCAATGAGGCAGAAGTAAATGTTTTTCTGGAATTCCCTTGCTTTTTCTATGATCCAACAGATGTTGGCAACTTATTCTCTGGTTTGTCTGCCTTTTCTAAATCCAGCTTGAACATCTGAAAGTTCTTGGTTCATTTACTGTTGAAGCCTAGCTTGGGGAATTTTGAGCATTACCTTCCTAGAGTGTGAAATGAGTGCAATTGTGTGGTAGTTTGAGCATTCTTTGGCATTGCCTTTCTTTGGGATTGGAATGAAAACTGACCTTTTCCAGTCCTGTGGCCACTGCTGAGTTTTCCAAATTTGCTGGCATATTGAGTGCAGCACTGTCACAGCATCATCTTTTAGGATTTGAAATAGCTCAGCTGGAATTCCATCACCTCCACTAGCTTTGTTCATAGTGACTCTTCCTAAGGTCCACCTGACTTCACACTCCAGGATGTCTGCTTCTAAGTGAGTGATCACACCATCGTGGTTATCTGGGTCATTAAGACCTTTTCTGTCTGGTTTTGTATATTCTTGCCACCTGTTCTTAATATCTTCTGCTTCTGTCAGGTCCATACCATTTCTGTCCTTTATTGTGCCCATCTTTGCAGGAAATATTCCCTTGATATCTCTAATTTGTGTTGTTGTATGGGTTGAAAAGAGTTACCTTTTCAGTGTGCCATGCTAGGGCTAGGCATATAATGAGTGTTCAATAAAAATGTCATACCTTTCTCTGTTAAAACAGCTCCTGCAAAATATAAAAACTATGATAGAAACTAAACTATTAAAAAATCTTCAATTCTTAGAAGTCAACCAGTTCTAATTAGAACATTGTCAACATTTAAATTGCCTAAACAGATGATTGAATCAAAGAACTGGTATTTAAAACAGCAATGACATGCTGTTAATTGCTTATAAATTTTGCCAAAATTTTTTAAATAGTGAAAAATAGCCAGATAGTAAGGACTTGGTAAAAAGATAGAATCATCCATCAGCAATAGTGCTTTAATAATTTGGTCCTAGCAATCAAAAACCTTAAAAGTGCTATAGCCTGGGACCAAGCATAACACTACCTCTGAGACTCTATCCCATGGAAATAATCCTAATTATGGAACAAATATCATGTACTAAGATATTTATTCCTCTATTCCTTGGATGGGTAGGTGGAGGGGGCTTGGGGAGAAAGGGATCCTAAATATAAAAAATTAGAGCCATATTCTTAACTCCAAACTTAAAAGATTACTATCTCCTGTAGAAACAGGTTTCATACATCATGTGGAAAGACCATAAATGCTAATTCATAAAAGATATATAAACATATAAAGACAGTCAATCTCAAAGCTTTAAAAAAAAAGCATGTTTCCTTTTGTTCTCCATTACATTGGCAAAGATGAAAGGACGTAATATTACCCATAATGTGTGCTCAGCCACTCAGTCATGTCCAACTCTTTTCGACCCCATGGACTGTTACCCACAAGGCTCCTCTGTCCATGGAATTTTCCAGGCAATAATACTGGAGTGGGTTGCCATTTCCTATTCCAAAGGATAGTCCCCACCCAGGGATCAAACCCACATATCTTGTGTCTCCTGCATTGGCTGGCAGATTCTTTACCACTCACCACCTGGGAAGCCCACTACCATAATATCAACACTAAAATGAGCATATCTCTGTCCCCAGCAAGTCCACGTTGAGGATTTTATTACAAAGAAATAATTGAACAAGTGCACAAAGCTATGTGTACAAGAATATTTATAGTGATAAAAAGCAGCTACCATCTTCATTTGGGTAAATAAACCATGACCCATCTGTATACTAAAATACTATTTGCCATTAAACAAGAAATACATTTTATCCAAATGCTGAATGATTCAGAGTTGCATCATTTTACCAAATTATGCTAAGGCCAAAGTTAAGATGACCCTCATAGAGTGAACTTCTGGCATGCAAGAATAAATCTACATTTTAATTTTAAAACTAATATTATTTTACTGTTAAACACTTTCATAGTCCCTGTTTAAATGTTTAAATGGTCCGATGCTACCTTAGTCCTACATTCATTGTTCTGAAAGTATGAAACAAAAAAAAAGAAATATTCATATTCAACTGAGGTTGACAGAGACACACATTTTTAGTATCTAATTTCCCCCCTACACTTTCTTCTTCCATTTATATTTGTTGTATTTTTTCTGTCCAGGTAGGATATCATAGATGTTGTTGCATACATGTGCAGTTTTTTTTCATCTCATGAAATTTTAAGGTGGCAAAGCTGTTCTCTTTTTAAATTATCATCACAAAATGTGAAGTCCCAAATGGACTTTTTCCTAAAATACTCATGGCTTAAGTGGAATTATATAATAAAAAACAGCATAACGTTTTTTAAAGGTTGTTTTGTTTCATTAAAGCATAATTTTAAAAAAAAGGTAAATTCATGACTCTCCGAAAATATAAAAGATTCTATTTAATTCAGTGAACATGGAAACAGTAAGAGGCTATGTCCTGTTTAAAGTGCTTTTAAGAAGCTAATGTTAGTCATTCAGTCACGTCTGATACTTTGTGACCCCGTGGACTGTAGCCTGCCAGGCTTCTCTGTCCGTGGAATTCTCCAGGCAAGAATGCTGGAGTGGGTAGCCATTCCCTTCTCGAGAGGATCTTCCTTGGAGATAAGGTAATCATAATTTAAGAAAGAAATCTTAGAATCAGATTTCTGAGTTTGATTTTTTAAAAGCTATTTTATAACCAGCCGGTTATAAATATTAGATATTGTTTCACTAGACAGGAATGCAAAACACAAATTAACAAGGAAACTTCTCTAAGCCTGAGATCATTTATTGTTGTTATTTAGTCACTAAGTCGTGACCAACTCTTTTGTGACCCATGCCTTGTCGCCCACCAGGCTTCTCTGTCCATTGGGTTTCCCAGGCAAGAATACTGGGGTGAGTTTCCATTTCCTCCTCTAGGAAATCTTCTGACCCATAGATGAACGTGCATCTCCTGCATCAGCAGGTGGATTCTTTACCACTGAGCCACCAAGGAAGCCCAAATACAAACATATATAATAATTCTGGAATGATGTACATCAATGTGAAGTTGGCAGTTATTTGGAGGTTTTCAAATTGAAGGGAAATTATCAGTTTTTTCTGTGTACCTTTCTGATTAGTCTTTTTTTCTTTCTTTTACAATGAACTTAAGCCCTTTTAAGAATCAGAAACTTAACAAAGGTATTTTAATCTGAAAGGAGGAATGAAAGCTTGCTTTTTAATAAAGAAGTCAGCTCTGCCTGCCTGTGGTGTGTTTGTAACGTTCTTTTTCCTATTCATCTTCTAGGGGTGAAGCTAAGTAGTCTTCTTGGTAAAAAGGGAAACTTGGAAAAACTCCAGAGCTACTGGGAAGTTGGATTTTTCCTGGGGGCCAGTGTCCTGGCCAATGACCACTTGAGAGTCATTCAAGCATCTGAAAAGCTTTTTAAACTGAAGACACCTGCATGGTAATAGTAAACTGTTAGGCGTTTATAGATTTATTTTTTTATAAAAGCTCCTATCACTTGTTTCTAAATCGTTAAATATGTTGAACTGACAACTAGATGATTTTATTTGCTTAGAGACTGAAATGCACAATCTAGAGGAAAAAGTGATTGATGCTCATAAACAAAATGTATTGATTGTAGGTTCTGATGACTTCAGACACAGGTGATATCTGATGGCCACCAAGCTTAGCCTTTCCATCACACTGACCAACCTACTAGCCCAAGTTGGCCAGTATCTCCTACTTGAATCATACACACACCTCCAACTTTACATGTGCAGCTCTAATCAGCAGATTCACAAGCTTCTATCTCAGCTTCCCAGTCTCTGCTCCAAACATGTGCCCTCTGTTTCCTTCATGATCTAACCTCCCTCTTAGGACTCTCATTCTTGAGTTGCACTTCTTTGTTACTTATAATTTCCTAACACTTTTAGATGTTTCATATATTATGTGTGTTTTTCTAATTTCAAACAGTTCTTGGGATGCAACCAAGTCTCATCACTATGGATGTGGTAACTGGAAAGATTAAAACAAAATTCCATCTGTATTTGAGACTATTTTTAGTGCTAATTTTATTATGCATCTCATGTAATGATTGACTATTAGCTTTAAAGATTTTTAAAGGTTAACTGTGAGATGTAGAGAACAAACATATGGACACCAAGCGGGGAAAAAGGAGTGGGGTAAATTGGGAGATTGGAATTGACATATGAACACTACTAATACCGTGTACAAAACAGATGATGAAATAGAACCTATTGTATAGCACATAGAACTCTACTTAATGCTCTGTGGTAACCTAAATGGGAAGGAAATCCAAAAAAGAGGAGTATTTGTGTGTCTGTAGCTGATTCATTTTGCTGTATAACAGAAACTTTCACAATATTGTAAAGCGACTGTACTCCAATAAAAAATACTTTAAGAAAAATAAAGTTTACCTGTGACATCAGGAAAGGCTCAAAGCAGCTCAGGACTCAGGCCCCTGATGTTTTGTCATCAGAGGGACCATTTGAGGAGATGCCCTCCACAGTAGACCTTCGTGGCCTCTTTAAGCATTTGGTCACATTCAGGTCTCCCTCATTAGCAAATACTTCCCAGCATCACTCCCATAATGATCTTTCTCAAATGCATGTCTGAGCCTCCCCCTCCACTAAAATCTTTAAATCAGCATACTTTAATGACTCCTCACAGCCTAAGGGATAAAGTCTACCTCCTTGGTGTGGCAAAGGTTTGCCCTCAGTCACTAAACCTCAGTCCTTGTCACACCCCAAGATTTACACTGCGCTCTGTTTACACTGAGCTTGCACGATTCTGGCTTCTTGCTGCTGTGTCTCAACACACGATGAGCATCGTCTTCCAGCCCTCTCCTCCAGCTGGGGAGCATTTGCGGGTCATGTCTATACCTAAATCCCACGCCAGCTTAAGACCCTTCCCCACAGCCAGACAGAAGGTGGTGGATGTTGTTACATAGACTTCTGTGTGTGATCCACTTGTCTCCTGAACCTTTCTTCTTCCGTGTTTAGTCATATTTCTACTGACTACTTTATGACTTTTGGCAGTTTTCTCTCCGTGAGTTAAAGCTCCATGGGCATTTATTTCATGGTGCTCAGCACCTTTTACATTTCTGTCTCCTTGGCCCTGCGTGCAGCTTGAGGACAGGGTTGTACTGTCAGTAGCACGCTGACAGCAGGCATTCAGCGAATGACATGAAAATAAATGAACCAATAAATGCACACATATCCCATGCGGTCAAATTGGTTGTTTCTTTATGAGGACCATCCCGATGATGGTTGAGGAGGAGGCTGGAGCGCAGATACAAAGTTTCAATTAGAGGTCTCTTGGCCTTTGTTAACAAGAAAACAGGCATTGTTTTGTGCAGTAGTGACAGCAACCACAAAACAATGTTCTGTTCCCATTAATTTAATGTTAATTCCATGTGTGTAGTTTATCGTTTACAAAGTGCTTGCATGCCCATTATCTCCTATAATTATCTTACTCCTCATATTTTCTTGACTTTTTCCTTCGAGGCAACATCTGTCTTGCAATTTAAGGATGTTCATATGATGCATAGGAGCTGAGTTACTTCAGAGCAAAATAATATTTCTTATGATGGGTCTATTTAGAAAGGAAGATATTTTAAAGCAAATGCATTAACACTTTATTGAGTAGAATATAGGCATCACTTTATTTATTTTTTTAAATTTTAAGATATTTATTATTGTTTATTTATTGGGCCCCCTGCATTGGAAGTGCAGTGTCTTAGCCACTGGATTACCAGAGAAATCACTAGGCTTTACTGTAAAAGTCATGTTTTAAGTAGATGTTTTGTTCAGTCCACGTTATGTAAGCTGTCTAAGCCTTAGTTTCCTCATCTTTAAAATGGGGGGAAATGGCCTACTTCATTGCATTTTTGTGAGTTTTAAATGAGATAATGTGATAGTGTATGACATGTAACAAAAAATGAAATTTGGTGACTTGGCTTGTGTAATTATTAATGCCATGTTTAAATCACGTTTACAGAGTAAGACTGGGATATGTGGGAATAGGTAGTTCTAAATTTGCCTATTTCAAGTTTTATATCGTTTAATTTTTAGGTACCTCAAGTCTATCGTAGAGACAATTTTGATATATAAGCATTTTGTGAAACTGACTTCGGAACAGCCTGTGGCCAAACAGGAACTTGTGGACTTCTGGATGGATTTCCTGGTCGAGGCCACAAAGACAGATGTCACTGTAGTTAGGTTTCCAGTAAGTACTCTTCACTTAACTCTAAGGACGTTTATGTTTTGTTCCCTTTATTTAAAGAACATCTTGCACTTGTGACTGTAACAGTATTAATGTGCTCTTTTTCATGCACAGCAAGTGAAGATGGTCATCTGGTTAAAATACTTATTTTCTACAAATTGGTGTGCTTTAGCTTACTTTAAAAAATAACTGTCACAGTCAGAGAAAGAAGATACGTTTTCATGTTTTTGCCATGAGCCTTGGTGGTTTCCTTTGATAAGTTGTAATGTGTGCTTTCCCAGGAAAAGATTATCTCTTAGCTCAAGAAGTCAAGATATCTTCAGATCAGATGAATGGGTGCTTTTAATTCATAGTGCAGTTTTGTTGACATTATCACCGTCAATATTGTCAACGTTATTGTGGTGAAAAGTGTCAGGCTCACCTGCATTGTTACTCCATCACTACCGCTTACTACCCATGTGGGTCAGAGTTAGATGAAGTGTCGCTTTCTACAGTGCTTTAGAGCAGGGATCCCCAACCTCTGGGATCTAATGCCTGATGATCTGAGGTGGAGCTGATGTAATAATCATAGAAATAAAGTGCACAATAGATGTAAATATACTTGAATCATCCTGAAAGCTCCCCACCACCACCACCCCCCGGCCTGCCACTTCATCCATGGAAAATGTGTCTTCCATGAAATTGGTCGCTGGTGCCTAAAAGGTTGGGGACTGCTGCTCTAGAGGATGGGAAGTGATACTTCATAGGTTCTGGTCTGCAACTCATTATGCCTAGTTTCTATCAGATTGAGATATTTAAATGTATAACACACATACACACACTTTAAAAATATATTGTCCACCTTAGCTGGTTCCACACCCATCCTGATAATTCTTGGAAAATCATCCAAAGCACTGTAGCTTTAGCACCCAATTCAAGAATTACTGGCAACTGACTGTATACACAGACCTCTTCCCACGTCAAAGTGATGCCAGAAATCTGTTTGAGCTCTGTTAGTCTCAATCCTTCATACTCAGTGGTGATGACAACTCATAATTCTTTTTATAAAATCTTGTTTTCTAGTGCTCGTTGGTAGGATCAAATGTTTCATTTAATTAAATCTATCCCTGGCATTAACACACTTCCTTTGCTCTTGCTTCCAGAGGAAGCCATAGCTCAGCAGGATCTTTCGTTGAAAAGGCTTTCAAACTATAACACTTCACTCTGTTTTCTATCCTGGATAATGTGTAGCCTAGGAAAATACTTCTCTCAGAATGGGCTGGCAGCTGGCCTTTAGCTGGTACTTTGATGATAGTAAATGTGGTAGTGAAAGAAGACAGCACAAAACTGAAGTATTTAATCAACTGTTGACTTGATGGACTAAGAAAGTTGGCCATGAGAGGAAACCACTTATATTAGCGATTCTGAGCTAATTTAAATCACTTTAATATGAATTAGTTTGTCATAATTGAATGTAAAAAAAAAAAACAAAACACCCAGAAAATAGAGAGAATTTAGGAGAATATACGTGTGTGTGTGTGTGTGTGTGTGTGTGTGTGTGTGTGTGTGTTAGTTGTTCAGTCATGTCCAACTCTTTGCAACCCCATAGACTGTAGCCTACCAGGCCTCTCTGTCCCTAGACTTCTCCAGGCAAGCACACTGGAGTAGGTAGCCATTCCCTTCTCTAGGGGATCTTCCCAGCCCAGGGGCTGAACCCAGGTCTCCTGCATTGCAGGCAGATTCTTTACCGCCTAAGCCACCAGGGAAGCTAGAATATAGGTGTATACTCCAGGAAAGAGAGGCTCTCTTAAGCAAAAAAGGGACCTATAAGCTCCACAGGCAAATATTAACCAATTTGATTCAATTAAAAGTTCAAGTTTTTGGTCATCTTAAAAAAAAAAACCCACCCTAAATATGGCAAATGCTAGAAAGGAAGAGAATATTTAACACTAATGCTGCAAAAGGATCAATGCACCCAATATGCAAAAACCAACACACACAAACAAAACAACTCCCACAAACTGAATAAGCAAAAGAAACAGAAAAATGGTCATAATCCAGATTTTTAACTGTTCTTGAACAATGAAAGGATAGACAATTCATAACTGCCTTCTTTCAAAAACAGTAATCCCCTGAGCCAACTGGATGCTACCGTTTAGGATGTCAGTTCCAGTCCCATTCATTCTGTTTCACTCACTGCCCTTTCTCACCCAGCCCCTCCCTGCAACCATGGAGTGTGTTACCCACCTTCTATTGCGTAGAGAAAGGCAAGCTTCTAGAACCTGTGGTTCTATGTCAGTCACTGTAACTGTTTATGTCCTTAGAGTAGCATCTTCTATAACCCACACTTGTGAAGGCTGCATTAGGTCTTGATAGGGGTGATTACCTTATTCTTCATTGGAAATGGGTTTGACCAGGTAGCTTATATTAGAAAATATTATTTAATAGGTTTCATTTATCTCACTACCATATCCATCTCATGCTTCCAAGAAATAGCAATGACTCTAGGCAAACGAAAACAGACCAAAGTTTCTTTGGCAAATGAAGAATCCCATCATTTAGTATCATTTGGGTTCAGTTTGATTCATTCTTTTTCCTCACCTCTCTTCAGTGTACGTTTTCTTTCCTTCCTACTTGGAAAAGTTAGGAGACCATCAAGCCATCAGATAATGTCAGGAGAGAGGAAGAGGAAGTGGTACTTTCACAGTTTCTATAGGAGCTTAGTATGTACGTCTGCTTACTGTCTCCTCTTAGAGTCTACAGGCCTTGCTGTCTTCCTTTATACTTCAGAATTTAGTAGTTAATTATCATGTTAACTGGTAGAAAAGACAAGACACTTAAAGCAAGAATATGTATACTCCCAAGCGAGTTGTATTTAGCTGGTTTCATCAAATTGCATCCTTTTCCTTGTCTTTAATCAGCCTTTCTGTGACATCCACAAGGCATGCTACAAATCTCCTCATGTTTTGCCATTTCAATAACAGGTCAAAGGGCTCAGCAGGCATTTGTTGTTATTCATTCACTCAGTCATTTCCAACTCTGCAGTCCCATGGACTGCAGCACGCCAGGCTTCCCTGTCCTTTACCATCTCCCAGAGCTTGCTCAAACTCACGTCCATTGAGTCAGTGATGGTGTCCAACCATCTCATCCTCTGTTGTCCCCTTCTCTTGCCTTCAATCTTTCCCAGAATCAGGGTCTTTTCTAATGAGCTGAAGAAGAGTGGCCAAAATACTGGAGCTTCAACTTCAGCATCAGTCCTTCCTATGAATATTCAAGGTTGATATCCTTTAGGATTGACTGGTTGGATCTCCTTGCGGTGAACTTCAAGGGACTCTCAAGAGTCTTCTCCAACACCACAGTTCAAAAGCATCAATTCTTTGGTGCTCAGCCTTCGTTGTGGTCCAACTCTCACATCCATACATGACCACTGGAAAAACCATAGCTTTGACTATACAAATGTTTGTCAGCATCGTTTGTCAGCAAAGTAGTGTCCCTGCTTTTAATACATTGTGTAGGTTTGTCATAGCTTTTCTTCCAAGGAGCAAGTGTCTTTTAATTTCATGGCTGCATTCAGCATCTGCAGTGATTTTGGAGCCCAAGAAAATAAAGTCTGTCACTGTTTCCATTGTTTCCCTATCTATTTGCCGTGAAGTGTTGGGACCGGATGCCATGATCTTCATTTTTTGAATGCTGGGTTTTAAACCAGCTTTTTCACTCTCCTCTTTCATTTTCATCAAGAGGCTCTTTAGTTCCTCTTCACTTTCTGCCATAAGGGTGGTGTCATCTGCGTACCTGAGGTTGTTATTTCTCCTGGCAATCTTGAGTTCAGTTTGCGATTCATCCATCTCAGCATTTCCCTTGAGGTACTCTGCATATAAGTTAAACAAGCAGGGTGACAATATGCAGCCTCGACATACTCCTATCCCAATTTGGAACCAGTCCATTGTTTGTATTTGGTTCTAACTGTTGCTTCTTGACCTGCATACAGGTTTCTCAGATGGCAGGTCAGGTGGTCTGGTATTCCCATCTCTTTAAGAATTTTCCACAGTTCGTTGTGATCCACACAGTCAAAGGCTTTAGCGTAGTCAATGAAGCAGAAATAAATGTTTTTCTGGAATTTTCTTGCCTTTTCTGTGATCCACCTGATGTTGGCAATTTGATCTCTGGTTCCTCTGCCTTTTCTAAATCCAGCTTGAACATCTGGAAGTTCTCAATTCACATACTATTGAAGCAATCATTAGACAATAATAATTGCAACCAGTTTTTCTTTTCCTAATCTCAAGATAGGTAATTCATAGTTCAGATTTTATCTGTTAGAACTATTTGAGACAACAATAACGCCGTCATTTAAGAAGACAGGTGATAACCTGTGCCGTGCTTTTCTAACGTTAGATAGCATGCTCACTTCTTTAGAGGACAAGGAAAGTTCTAGTCCTCAGTGGAGTCTTGAGTGCTGTTTTGGGAAACCATTTTATTCCCTATTATTTATTTTAATTTCACAAACACTGGGATACTCACATTTGAAAGCACTGTTTTTACCAAGCTAAGATTGAAAGGTAATGATTTTCATTATTAATCAGTGCCACTTAGTTCTCTGTTGATAGGAATTTGGACCTTGATTCGCCCAGCACGTTTCTGCATCAGGCTGTGTTCCCCAGCGAGCTCTTTGCTGTGTGTTTATTTGTGGCATATGCTTATTTTCATCACCAGAGCCTGACCAAGAATTCTTTATGCCCTTAAGGATTTTTTACCCTTGATTAAAGAAAATATTGTCTTTCTCATCCTCTTTTTCTAATTCTCTGTACCTTAACTTGAATAAAAACTGTTCCATTTTCTCTGGTATTTTATTTTCTCCCCAAATATTCCTGCTTAAGACCACACAGGAAATGTGAGCTGAATAGGTGCCTTTAAGTGTCTGTACAAAAAGTTAATATCTGTAGCACCTTTGGAATCAATGTAGGTGTGGTGTTTCGGTGCTATTTGCTCCTAATATGATATGTTAGTAATAATGTAAACATTGTCCAGCCCTTTGATGGAGACTCTCATCCCACTTGTCATATATCCTCAGATACTCTCCGAAGTAGGAGCTAGTTTTATTTCTCTCTTTTTCTCTCACAAAGCTAAATATATCATTATTGAAGGTACTAGTTTGAGGCTGCAAAAGCATTTTTATTATTTCATACAATTATGTCCATTTCTTTGGCTCATACATAAAACTCTTGCAATACTAATCAAAATCTTTTGTCAATCCATTTACAACGGTATGAAAACCATACTACTACATCTTTCTGATAAGGTATGGCCACAAAAAAATCTAAAATAAGCATGTGATAGTCTATATATGGAATCTTATGTACATAGAATTATTTGTTCTTTTACCACATTCTGCCTTTCTTTGACACATTTACATTTATAGAAATAGATTATGGGAAAAGAATATGTATAACTGAATCACTTTACTATACACCTGAAGCATTGTAAATCAACTATACTTCAATAAAAAATTAAAATTAAAAAAACTAAAAAAAGAGAAATAGATTCTGTATTGATTATAAATAAAATAAAAGCTTTATATATATAAATAAAGCTTTATTTATATATATGTATAAATATATAATATATATATATATATATAATATATATATAGCATTAGTAGATTCCCTGCTGCTGCTGCTGCCGCTGCTAAGTCGCTTCAGTCGTGTCTGACTCTGTGCGACCCCATAGATGGCAGCCCACCAGGCTCCCCCGTCCCTGGGATTCTCCAGGCAAGAACACTGGAGTGGGTTGCCATTTCCTTCTCCAGTGCATGAAAGTGAAAAGTGACAGTGAAGTCGCTCAGTCGTGTCCGACTCTTAGTGACCCCATGGGCTGCAGCCTACCAGGCTCCTCCATCCATGGGATTTTCCAGGCAAGAGTACTGGAGTGGGTTGCCATTGCCTTCTCCAAGTAGATTCCCTGGGGATAGGCAAACCAACATAAGGACTTCAAAAATTTATTTCCAGTTTCTTTAGCAATGAAAGGTGATGCATTATTGTAACTTATGGTAACTGTTTAATACCATGAATTGCTCAGAGGCCTCATAGGATAGCAAGAATCTGAAGTTAAAATAGTCTTACTCCAGCTTTGGACTAAACCTTATCTGTTAATCTCTTGTGTCAGTGCAGGGTTGTTATAACAACTCTAAATGGCTTAAATCTTAAGTCAATAATACTAGTTTCTTTGCCTTATGTTTTGAAGGTATTAATATTAGAACCAACCAAAATCTATCAACCTTCATATTTGTCTATCAACAATGAAGTTGAGGAGAAGACAATATCTATTTGGCATGTGCTTCCTGATGACAAGGTAAATTGTGCAGTTATTAAGACAAGAGCATTAGTAGTGAAAGATTTTATACCTTCTGGCATTTATATATTCCAGCAAATGTCTGTATTAGTTTAGAAGAAGTAGCTTCCTGTGTATTTATTTTGGCATAGATGTATTTGGTAATATAAAATTGGTTAAATTTTGGTTTTGGATTTCACTCAATAAAGTATAATTCTGCTGTTTGGATTTTTATTATAGATGGCATAGCCATCCAAAGGGCACTCAAAATGGCACCATTTTTAAAAAAATAATACTTTTATTTATTTATTTATTTTTGGCAGCAATTACTTGGGAGGTTGTTTGTGTTATATTAGGGAATTGTGATATTGCAGTTTATAGTAAATATGTTTTTGATCTGGTCCCTATTTCTGGCACAGAGTTCCTAAAACCCTTGGAATTTCCTGAATGCTGAGAGTCATAAAGATGACTTTTGTTATGTTACTGAGGTGGTACCCTGAAAACACCTAAGGATGGGGCCTGATCGCCAGGGGAACCAACCAGGAGTTTGGAGGATTGGAACTTTCATTCCCATACCCTGATCTCTGGGAGGGGAGGAAGGCTGGAGGTTGAATCATTGACCAATGACCAATGATTTAATCAAACATGCCTACGTAATGAAGCCTCCAGAAAAACCCAAAAGGATGGGGTTCAGAGAACTTCTGGGTTGGTGAATACTTGGGGATTTGGAAAGAGGGGTGTATGTGGAAAAGGCATGAAAGTTTCAAGACCTTTCTCCATATCTTGCCCTGTGCATCTCTTCCATCTGATTGTTTCTTAATCATATCCATGTATAATAAGCTGGTAATCTAGTAAGTAAAATGTTTCTCTGAGTTCTGTGAGCTGCTCTAGTAAATTAATTGAACCCAAGGAAAGGATCCTTGGAACCTCCAATCTGTACTCCACTTGGAGTCATGCCATCATGACAAAATTGATCATAACTAATATAACTATCTATATACATCTTATTAACCTTGTTTTTATAAAGCACAGTGTTTTATTTGTGCTGTGCTTAGTTGCTCAGTCATGTCCTCTTTGCGACCCCATGGACTGGAGCCCACCAGGCTCCTCTGTCTATGGGGATTTTCCAGGCAAGAATACTGGCGTGGGTTGCTGTGCCCTCCTCCAGGGGATCTTCCCAACCCAGGGATTGAACCCAGGTCTCCATTACCAACTCAATGGACATGAGTTTGAGTAAACTCCAGGAGTTGGCAATGGACAGGGAAGCCTGGTGTGCTGCAGTCCACGGGGTCGCAAAGAGTCGGACTCGACTGAACAACTGAACTGAACTGAACTCCTGCATTGCAGGCGAATCCCTTACCAGCAATGTAAAGTGTTTTCTTTACATTGTTTAAAGGTATATGCATACATGTTCTCATAAGCAGAAGTAGAGTAGTCATCCAGTTGAAACTACAAAATTTAAAAGGTTAGAGACATCAAAATTGTTATCTGGGAGAGGAGATTTTCAAAAGCTTGATTAGAAAGAGCAGGGTTATACAAGGACACGTAGAAACAGGACAGACCGGGGCTAAAGGAATGAGCGATTAGCAAGTCCCAAAGAAGAGTAGAGAGCCAGAAGTTATTTGGAAGACAGAAAAAGAACGGAAAGTAAGCCAGGAATTTTTGGAAAATGAATACTATTTCCAGTTGTCACTATTTTTCTTTTTCTGGAGGTTCTGTGTTCAATACAGTTAGCCTTGTGTTGATTCTTTTATGTTTGTGACAACTGTAGAGACAATTTTTATGTTATGCTAATAAATAAATATATTAGGATATAAATCAGTGCCTTACGTAGTTGTAGACGTAGGCTGTGAATTGTCCTGCTTCCATTTTTACTATATTTTGATCAAGAAATATTACATTTGCCTTGTCCTCACTGCTTATTACCTTCAGTGTTAAAAATGTCCCTTGTTAAAAATTTAAACTTTTAAAAAATGGATGTTTCCATTTTAAATTGATGTCAATATTTGTTGTTCTATACCTAAGTATGTATATTCATTATCCCTAGTTCTATCCATAGTGTATTCATTACCACTGTATTCATTACCACTCTATTGTTTTAAATAGAAGTGATACAATTGGAATGAGGACAAGCAATGAAGATTACTTTATTATTTTACTAGTTTTAAGCAACTGTAATAACTATAATTAAATAACAGATAAGCAACAGGTTTAATAGGTTTTAATGTTAAATAGGAAGTAGATTTTTCTTGGAAGGGTGTCATAAAATGTTTAAATTTTTCCTTCTAAAAATAGCACAACCTAGTGTTGCTTTTTGTTGATTTTATTTACTCCTTTACTTCTTCTCCCAGTATTTTCATTCTAAAATGTGGGGTGAATGGTTATATGAGCTAGTGTATACTTTATATTGCTACTTTCAAAACTTTAAGATCATTATACCAAGTCCCAAGAGTTCAGGGACTCTGTGGTCAGGGGCAAATTAATTGAAGTCCCAGTCTTTTAATAGTTCTCCCTGGTTGCTGCTTTAAAAAGTTAGTGCTTGAAGAAAGTCTGCATGTGTACATGAAAGAAAAACCTAGATTGTGGAAGAGAGAAGTTATTTGCAAGATATTTAAAATCATTGTTATTTAGAATTCCCGTCCTTTGAAATTCGAAGCTAAGCACTCCTGGTCTATCTGGGGCAGGGTCCCAGTGGAGAACTAAGTGTCACCCCACTTCCCTCAGTCCAGCTCCAACCAGTGGCTACTCAGTGGAGACCCAGGAAATGTATTAGGGGATGTATTTACCATAGGTTCTATATTTTGATAATATGATGCTCTCACCCATCAAGGAAGTTTTTGACTACAAAACTCTCAACTAAAAATGGCTTAAATAATAAGGAAACATTGTCTCATATTACAAGAACTTCTGAGGTGGATCACTGGGGGCTACTTTCAGTGGCTTAGCAGTGTCAGATTTCTGGTTGGCTTCTCTATGTGCTCTTGTTTTTTCTCTCATGGGCTTAAATAGCAGCACCGAGCATCACTCCATACAGACAGCATGCAAAGAAGGTCAGGGCCGTTCCCTGGGACCAAAAGTTGCATCATGTGTCCATGCCTAAACCAGTCACCAGCAAGGGAGATGGGTTTACCATGGCTAATTCAGGGAATCTGTTTCACCATCTCTAAACATTGCCACCTGCGCCTGACCAACAAACACTTTTTTGTAGCAAAGACGGAAGGGAATGGCTGTCGCCTGGAGAAACAACAGTGTCTGCCACAGTGGAATTGCTGCCATGTTAAAAAAAGAAAAATGTTACTCAATCGTGTCCGATCTTGCGACCCCATGGACTACACAGTCCATGGAGTTCTCCAGGCCAGAGCACTAGAGTGAGTAGCCTTACCCTTCTCCAGGGGATCTTCCCAACCCAGGGATCAAGCCCAGGTCTCCCACATTGCAGGCGGATTCTTTACCAGCTGATCCACCAGGGAAGCTGCCATGTTAGCTCAGTATTAAACACTTTGTCTTCAGCCTTGCCCTAGCTGGGGCACAGGATCTGAGGCTAACCATTTCCAAGAAAATGGTGCTTGTGCAGATTAGGTTGAGTGTTGGTTTGGGGCTTTAGGGAATTAATTGTCACTCCAGCACCGCCTCTGCCCTGCCCTTTTCCCCAGACTCCCAGAGGAGCCAGGAAACGTTTACCTTACATGTTGGCTTTATGGCTCAGCAGCGCCTCTGTGTGGTGAGTTCCAGTAGCAAGGGAGGTGAGGAGAGAGGACTCCTCATCCCACATCACTCCCATCTTGGGCCCTGGGCTTTGCACCACTGAAATGGAACATTCCCTGGCAGCACTCACAGCCTTCCAGGAATCTAACATTCTGGAAATGCTCTACTTCTTTCCTACAAAACTAGCCCAGGCAATCTGGGAAATCTCTCTTTGGCTGCTCCCAGAACGGGGCTGATGGAGGATAGATTTTACCAGAGTTGCCTGGCCAGTGTTCATCAGTCGCTGTGTTCCATCGCAGGTTGAACTCTGCTCAGCTGGCTCTGCACTGAGCGCCCCTGTCGTGATCTGAGGCTTGGCCTTAGAAAGCAGCTCAGTTGCAGGCTCTGAGGATAAGGCTGCATTGTGTGCAAGGAGTGTGCAGGTAACAGCTGCAGCTCTTGGCTCACATATTTTTAGAAGGTCACCTGAGGCCAACAGGATTTAGAAGCCACTTTCCAAATTACCAGCTGAAGCTACCGGCTGCTATTTTAATTTAAGTCCCTCTGTACTCTGGTTAAGAAAGCTGAGTTCCAGGAGTACCTTTCTGTGGTCTCCTCCCTCTCTAGGCCTCACATACAGCAACATTTGCTCTGTGTTAACTCAGGTCACATCCCCGTTACCTGACAGATGTGCACTGAAAGTAGTTTTTTAGTAAATCAGCCCCGAGTTTGAAAGGATCTGTTTTTAAGATGCATGGTCCTAGCAGAGGACTAGGTGTTGTGGAGATGAATTGTGGCTGTTCGAGTTGCTTTGGCCCAAAGGAAAGTTCTGGACCACCTCAGAGTCTCAGGCTTCATTACTCACTTCACTAGCCCAGCCAAGACCTCAGCCTCTGGCAGTATTTTAAGTGGGTGGGTAAAAGCTTGTTTCTCTGGTTCTTTTACATTTACAGAATTAAACTGCAATCAGAATTGACTACAATACAATACTTGATCAGTTTAGACACATTTATCAACTGCTTTATTTCCATAAAAATATTTATGTTGTTACTTCTATATTGTTGACAATAATATTTTTATAGGGAATATAAAATATTTTATAGGGAATGCCATCTATCTTGTCACTTATTTAAGTTTGATACATATTAATTTAATACTGATTTTAACTCAGCTTTAGTAATAAACTTAAGAAATAAATTCCCACATTTAATTTTCATCTTGGCCCTGCAGATCATTCATGCTTTTAAAATGGTCATCAAATTTCTTATGTTCAAACCTTATTAGCATATTGAATTTTTCATAAATTAGGTCACACTTTATAGCAACGATGGACACTATATACATGTGTCTTTACACATACATGGGCTTCCCTGGTGGTTAAGACTGTAAAGAACCTGCCTGCAATGTGGGAGACCTTTGGGTTTGATTCCTGGGTTAGGAAGATCCCCTGAAGGAAGGCATGGCTACCCACTCCACTGTTCTGGCCTAGAGAATTCCATGGACAGAGGGGCCTGGCGTGCTAAGTCTACGGGGCTGCAAAGTCAGACATGACTGAGCAACTAAACACATACATACGCATACCTACTTGCTGTACTATTTTCTGAAGAAATAGAAGCACCATTTTAATTAGGAAGTACAACTAAAGATAATTCATAAGTAATTATCTTTAAAATCTTGCAGAGATTTTATTCAAATTAATGTTTTTCTTTCTCAGAAAAGAAATATCACTCAATTGTAGTAATTAAATTTCTTGGATCAGGAGGTTTTTACTCTAAAGATGAAGGCACAACAGTTAATAGGTTAATCTGCTAAAAATCAAGTTTTAGAATTTAATGAGACTAATTCTCCTAGATTCTCCTGGAAGCTGTTTTATTGGAGTACAGAAATGTTTAAGTAAACATCACCCTTGTGGCTTGAGAATGAACTACAGTTTCCGTCTAAATAGTTTGTCCTTGAAGAATTATGGGCTAGGAAAATTTACTCTGAGTATATTATTAACAATTAAATTACTGTTACGTTATTTCCATTCAGATGACTCAACCTTTGTTGTTGTTTTTCCCTTGTGTTCTAGAAAGGTATACATGAGTGGAATTTTAGTGCTTCTTCTGTCAGGGGTGTGAGGTAAGTCTCCTTGGTTTTGTTTACTTAGAAAACATTTTTCTAGAGCCTGAATGTCTTGGATAGGACTTATAGTCATGATTTAAAAATGCAAAGAACTTCAAGCACCCTTCGGTTGATAAAAATGCTCAGCCTTCTTCAGACTCACTATCTTCATTACAAAAAGATTTGCAACAAAAGCTTCATGGACTCTGTACTTGTCACCTACTTAAAATACGGTGACTGAGAGATAAGTGTGATTGTAGACCAGAGTCAAGGTAAGGATAGAAGGGAGCTGTTGGAGGTCCTCTCCAGCTGGGGGAGCTGATGGTTTACGTTAGAGGATGATTTTTATGGGGTTTCTTGGTATACCAGGAACTACTCTCTCTTTAGATGTGTTGAAAACACATGTACTGTCTACTGGATCGGGTCCTCTAGCTAATACTAAAGAAGGCAATAGCACCCCACTCCAGTACTCTTGCCTGGAAAATCCCATGGACGGAGGAGCCTGGTGGGCTGCAGTCCATGGGGTCGCAAAGAGTTGGACACCATTGAGGCGACTTAGCAGCAGCAGCAGCCAAAACTAACATGGTGAGATTATGGGAATTCAATTTTTAATGACTTTTCCTGAGATCTCTGTTCATCACATGTTCTTGAGGTTACAGTGGCTTCCTTCAGTTTGGACATTGCCATCATAATGCCCATGCCTGGCATTTAGAAATGAGACTTTTTCAGAGTCAAGAGCCCCTGGTTAAGTGTTTACAGAAGTTTATGAGAAACCAACTCTTGCCCATTTCAAACCAAATTAGTTGCATTTACTTCTGTTTGTCCCGTATAAATAAAAATGAGAAAAGCCAGATTCCTGCAGACCTGTTATGCAATACTTTGTTGCTTTGGGCATAATGGTAATTGGTTTTGTTGGAGCATGAACTGGTGGAGTTGTCTGAGTCACTGATAATTGGAGTTTGCCTGGCAAAACCACCTGTTACCTTGTGAATGATGTGAACAGAAGCAGGCCAGACTGACTCATTATATATCTTTCCAGTCCATGCCTTCTCAGATAAAGTATTACTCTCCTAATATTTAATTTTTAAGACCAGACACTACTTATTGCTGCCTTTTTTAAGCCATCCATCTAAAAAAGTATGGTAAGTATAAATCTCTCTTTGTCATATTTATTTTCCAATGAGTTAATTTTCTCTAATGATGTATGGCATCGCTCCACAGCCTTTGTTGTGACTGACAATATCAACATGGAATGATCATTTGTGGCTACTGCCGATTTGTGTGTTGAGAAACTTGAGTTCCAGTGTGTGACTTCAAAGAGATCTAACTTTTCTTGGCCTCCTCCTCTATAAATAGAAGACAAACTATAGAAAAAAATCCAGCTGTCAGCCGTTTATCTTGCATCAGCTCATTTGGCATTTATTGAACGCCAGCTATTTGTCAAATGTTGAGAAGGATACAAAAATGACTAAGACCCGAACTCTTCCCTTGAAGCACTCACAACCCAGCAGGGCAATAGACATTTAATAACTAATGACATTACAGTATGAAATTAGCAGAAGTATGTTCAAAGACCAGAGAGACAAGAGGAAATCTTTCTGTTTCAGTTGGAAGTAGCGAAGTGAGATGGAGTAAGGTCTAAGCTGGGCCTCAAATGATGGATAGAATTGCTGCAAGAAGTGAAAAATGATGTGCATTCCAAATGGAAGGAACAGCAGATGCAAAGGCATAAAATAGGGATTGGAGAACAATAGCCCACAGACCAAATATGACCTGCTGCCTGTTTTTGTAAATAAAGTTTTATTGGAACTCAGCCATATTTATTCATTGTGTATTGCCTGAGGCTGCTCCAACAGCAAAACTGAGTAGTTTGGCCTTCAAAGCTTGATATATTTACTCTCTGGCTCATTACAGAAAATATTTGCCAACCCTTGGCGTAAAGGAGCGTGGCATGACTGTAAACTCAAAATTGTTTCAATTGCTGTAAACTAAATAACTGGCTGAGTCCAATCCAAGTGCTATTTGGTATTTCTTCACTCCTCTGTACTGTCTACAGGAATGAGCTGCTTTTACTGCCTCCACACATTGCCTTCCCAGCTTTGAAAGAATTTTATTGTTCGACAGATCTTATAGAACCAGAATCATCGGGTCTGTAAGCCAGCTGATATGTGTGCTTTTCTTCCCAGCGCACAATTTAGTGCTACGACAGGCAAGACCTGTTCTCCACACTAAGTTGTAGGCCACGTAGGTTATGTGCCTGCAACACCCTGAGCAGCCTTATCTGTAGGAAGACAATTCTCAGAATATTAAATAATTTTAGTACTGTGGTACAGGGAGTGTCACTTGTGAAGTGCTATTTATAACATTTTGGTATAAACAGCATTGATATCATACTTGGGACTGAATATAAAAAGCATTCCTTTTTCATCACAATTCATGGAAGGTATTGAGATGACTGTGAATAATTCTCTTTTGTTTGTTTCAGTATTTCTAAATTTGAAGAACGATGCTGTTTTCTGTACGTGCTTCACAATTCTGACGATTTCCAAATCTACTTCTGTACAGAACTTCACTGTAAAAAGTACGTATTAGTCATTGTTGATGTGTGAAAAAGACTGTTCTTACCTGATCATTATTTTTAATTAGTGAATGAACATGTAGCTCCTGTAGAGAATTCATGGCCATGTGCTTATATAAATATTTCATTTGGGTTGGTATTTTATAATTATGTGGCTTGTTTAACTGAGAAATTTAGGACCTCTCTTTAATAAATCAACCTTTTTCTTAGTCATAACTTACTTTTCCACAGACAAAACTTGAACCAAATTTACCAGTTAATTGCCAAGTCTTAGGTCTCATTTTTAAAGAGCTCATGTATTCTATGGTTACCAAAATTTTCATTCTTGAATGAAATTCTCACCATTATCTACAACAGTGACTCCTAACTCTAGTTCATATTAGAGTCAACTGGTGGGCTCTAGAAAGTGTTTGAGCTGTACCCTGGACTGATTATATTGAATTTTGAAGTGGAGGAACATATTGAGTTAAAAACCAGTGATCTAATTTACACCAATAAAAGATAATCCAAAAATCCATGAATTGCTTTGTATGTTTGTGTTAACCTCCCTGGGTATATTTCTCCTGGGCTAATAACTGAGTTCTTCTCAGTGCCTAATTGTGGGGACCTGTAGAAATGAGTGGGTCTTCCAAGGTGGCTCAGCAGTACAGGATCCACCTGGCAAGCAGGAAATGTGGGTTTGATACCTGGGTCAGGAAGATGCCCTGGAGAAGGAAATGGCAACCCACTCCAGGATCCTTGCCTGGGAAATCCCATGGACAGAGGAGCCTGACTGGCTACAGTCCATGGTGTCGCAAAGAGCTGGATATGACTTAGCAACTAAACAACAAGTAGAAGTGAGTTACAGTTGGGACACCAAAGTGCAGTAAAAGCCAGCTTGGACTTAAAATTTTGTTGGGGGTTATTCTTATTCAAATAATCACTATTTGACACCATTATAAATGATTGATACACTAGCTACAATATACACTCAGTCTTTTTATCTTGGCACCAAAAATATGTATGCTTAATTATGATTCTTAGCTAAAGTTTTATCTTTAAAAGGCAATGCCAAAGAGTGCTCAAACTACCGCACAATTGCACTCATCTCACACGCTAGTAAAGTAATGCTCAAAATTCTCCAAGCCAGGCTTCAGCAATACGTGAACCGTGAGCTTCCAGATGTTCAAGCTGGTTTTAGAAAAGGCAGAGGAACCAGAGATCAAATTGCCAACATCTGCTGGATCATGGAAAAAGCAAGAGAGTTCCAGAAAAACATCTATTTCTGCTTTATTGACTATGCCAAAGCCTTTGACTGTGTGGGTCACAATAAACTGTGGAAAATTCTGGAAGAGATGGGAATACCAGACCACCTGACCTGCCTCTTGAGAAATGTGTATGCAGGTCAGGAAGCAACAGTTAGAACTGGACATGGAACAACAGACTGGTTCCAAATAGGAAAAGGAGTACGTCAAGGCTGTATATTGTCACCCTGCTTATTTAACTTCTATGCAGAGTACATCATGAGAAATGCTGGGCTGGAAGAAGCACAAGCTGGAATCAAGATTGCCAGGAGAAATATCAGTCACCTCAGATATGCAGATGACACCACCCTTATGGCAGAAAGCGAAGAACTAAAGAGCCTCTTGATGAAAGTAAAAGAGGAGAGTGAAACAGTTGGCTTAAAGCTCAGCATTCAGAAAACTAAGATCATGGCATCTGGTCTCATCACTTCATGGGAAATAGATGGGGAAACAGTGGAAACAGTGTCAGACTTTATTTTTTTGGGCTCCAAAATCACTGCAGATGGTGATTGCAGCCATGAAATTAAAAGACGCTTACTCCTTGGAAGGAAAGTTATGACCAACCTAGATAGCATATTCAAAAGCAGAGACATTACTTTGCCAACAAAGGTCTGTCTAGTCAAGGCTATGGTTTTTCCAGTGGTCATGTATGGATGTGAGAGTTGGACTGTGAAGAAAGCTGAGCGCCGAAAAATTGATGCTTTTGAACTGTGGTGTTGGAGAAGACTCTTGAGAGTCTCTTGGACTGCAAGGAGATCCAACCAGTCCATTCTAAAGGAGATCAGTCCTGGGTGTTCTTTGGAAGGACTGATGCTAAAGCTGAAACTCCAATACTTTGGCCACCTAATGTGAAGAGTTGACTCATTGGAAAAGACTCTGATGCTGGGAGGGATTGGGGGCAGGAGGAGAAGGGGACGACAGAGGATGAGATGGCTAGATGGCATCACCGACTCGATGGATGTGAGTCTGAGTGAACTCTGGGAGTTGGTGATGGACAGGGAGGCCTGGTGTGCTGCGATTCATGGGGTCACAAAGAGTTGAACACGACTGAGTGACTGAACTGAACTGAATGTATAGTAAAAAAAAGACTTGGAAATAAGAAAGAATTCCTAGCACGTGTATTGTTGACTTTTCTACTTACACTTGAATTCTCAAGGCTATTCATTTATTTCAATGATAATTATAGCTAAGATTTATGGAGTACTATATAAATCTTATAGGCCTATATCTATTTTAATCTTCAAATAAACTTTATTAGGTAGGTAATATTAATAGTTTTGTAGAAAACAGTTAAAGAAAAAAGTAGAGTCTTGGAGAGTTTATGCTTTTGAACTGTGGTGTTAGAGAAAACTCTTGAGAGTCTCTTGGACTGCAAGGAGATCAAACCAGTCAATCCTAAAGGAAACCAGTCCTGAATATTCATTGGAAGGACTGACACTGAAGATGAAGCTCCAATAATTTGGCCACCTGATTCAAAGAGCTGACTCATTCGAAAAGACCCTGATACTGGGAAAGATTGAGGGCATGAGGGGAAGGGGACAACAGAGAATGAGATGGTTGGATCGCATCACCGACCCTATGGACGTGAGTGTGAGCAAGCTCCGGGAGTTGGTGATAGACAGGGAAGCCTGGCATGCTGCAGTCCATGGGGTTACAAAGAGTCAAATATGACTGAGCAACTGAACTGAACTGGAGAGTTTAACTAGCCTATAATCATATATAGCCAAAAAGCATAAAATTTGGGATTTGAACGAGGCACATACAACTCTGGAATCCAAGCATCTAAAAATTACCTGTGCTCCCATCCCACCAGAAGTGTATTTTCTACTTAGAATGTTCACGTTAGAAAATTTTGTGTGAATAGCTGATGGAAATCTTTACCCCAGATCTTTAGAATTTGTTTAGGTCTTTCATGTTCTTCTTCCTTTTGGTTAAATTTACTTGTGTCTTTAACTCATCAAGATATGTCATCTTCATCAGAGCATACTGTCATTCTAATCAGGTTTGGGATCTTTTTTCTCCGTATCATTAACCTCCAAGAAATGTATGTATAGAGGAAGGAAGAGTGAAGAATGTAGTGTCACAAGCAAACTCCAGAGAGAGGCTCCCAACTCCCAAATGGACATTGTTGGGGACCTCCCTGGTGGTCCAGTGGTTAAGACTGCACTTCCACCATAGGGGGTGTGAGTTCAATCCCTGGTCAGGGAACTAAGATCCCACATGCTGCACAGCCAAAATGTAAAATTAATTAATTAAATAAGGTCCCTGGGTGCTGTTCTCTTGGGCACTGAGTCCTTTGTCTTTTAGTGCATGTATTAAAAAACAAAACAAAATGAACATTACCGATTTTGCTCATTGTCATATTTCTAAAGGCCAGAACAATGTTTATTCCATTAGACACTCAATGGTATTTGTTGGATGGATGGATTAAAAAAAAAAAGCACTGTATAAGAAAAAATTTTTTTTCCTTCCTATGTAGGGAAAACCCCAATTCTTCCCTACTATGTTTCTTTTCTGTGTGTCTCCTTTATTCCTCACAAAACACCTCATTTCTGATATTTCTTATCCTCAAATGTGTGGAGATTTCCCCCCCACAACAATTCTTTGTGACACCTGCAATTGAACTCAGTCGACCTGGAGGTAGAGTGAGATCCCATAGGCTAAGGGCTCAGTCCCATAAGACTGTTTCTTCCCTTGACTTCAGGTGCCAGTTCCAAGCCCAGGTTATCACCACCTGTGTTTTAGACAAATCAGTTATAGCTCAGAGGTCCTGGTGACACCCTTCTTGGGTTTGATTAATTTGCTAGAGAGGCTAACAGAACTCACACTTAACGTTCATCAGATCATTAAAGGACATAATACAGATGAACAGCCAGATGAAGTGATTTGTAAGCTGAGGTCTGGGAGGGTCCTGAGTGCAGGAGCTTCTGTTCCTGTGGAGTTGGGTGAGTCACCCTCCCTGTGTGAATGTTTGCACCAACCTGGAAGCTCTCTGAATCCCTTACTATTGGTATTTTGTGGACGCTTCCTCACATGTGTGTGTGCGTGTGTGTGTGTGCATGTGTGTGTGTGTGTGTGGTCAGTTGCTCATTCGTGTCCAGCTCTTTGCAACCCCATGGACTGTAGCCTGCCAGGCTCCTCTGTCCATGGGATTTTCCAGACAAGGATACTGGAGTGGGTTGCCATTTCCTCCAGGGGATCTTCCCTACCTAGGGGTCAAACCGTGTCTCCTGCATTGACAAGCGGATTCTTTACCACTGAACCACCTGGGAAGCCCCATTCCTCAAGTAGGCATGAATATGAACAGGTAATAACTCCACTTCCAGCCTCTCTCCCATCTATGAAGGATGGGAGGTAAGATTGAAAATTCTTTCAATCTTTTAATCATGTTTTGGTATAATCATGTTTCAGGCTTTTAATCATGTTTTGGTATTTCTGGTGATCAGTTCCCATCCAGGAGTCATTCAGAAGCCCGCCTAGAATCGCCTCATTAGAACAAAAGATGCTCCTGGTTCTCTATCACTTAGGAGCTTATGAAGGTTTTAGGAGCCCTGTATCAGGGACAGGTCTAAGACAAATATTAGAATACAAGATGTTCCTCGTACTCTTATCAGTCAGAAAATTACAAGGATTTTAGGATCTCTGTGCCCAGGACCTGGGGCAGAGGCCAGTATATTTATTTTCTATGCTTTCATAGGTATAGAGATAACAGAAAAGTTCTGAGTTGTGGTAGGAAGCTTTTCTCGCCACACAGTAACCTGTTCTTTCCTTGGGCTGACTGTGCACCGCATGACCTACCCGTGATATCATCAGCCCCTGTTCAAAGTGCCTCCCTTACTCCATGTCTGGACTAGAAACCATTAGCATCCCCTCTGGAGGGACAGACTCAGCTAGTGCCCAGAGGGAAAATCTGTTTCTTGCCATAATTTTTTTTTTTTAAAGCTCTGCAATGATCTCCAGAAAACAAAACAAAACTTTACAAGAATAATTACTGAAGAAAATGTTTATCACCAAAAGAGAGGTGGCTTCTGTCACAAACATAACAGATAGCCATTCCTGGTTCACATCAGTATTTTGCAGACCGTGTATAGGGGACCCCACATGGATACTGAGGTGCTCAGGCTGAAGTTTCAGGAACTGAGATCAAACTCTAACTGAGTAGTTAGAGACACTACTTCAGAAGGTGGATGTTTCTGTTATGTCCCGTTTAATAATATTAATAGCAAAACAATAATAGTTAATATTTAATGAGGAGTGCCCTGCCTTGAGCACTTTACTAGTCATTTTCATGTATTCCCCACTTACAGTTAGAGAATGAGTCTCAGAGAGGTGGAGGAATTTGTCCCAAATCGTGTAAATACTCCCAATCCTGGTCTTATACACAAGTCCACATTCTTTACATTTCTCTGTCCTTGTCCAGCCTTACCATTCTGATTGTGTAAAGTGTCATGTTACTATTATCTGAAGTGTTAGACATTGTCTGAAATTTCTGTCAAATTATACTAACCTGTGTTTTCTTTTTGGAAAACCTTATTTTTCACACTGATGCTCATACTTTATTGCCTGACTCCTCTAGATCCCAGCTTTTGCTCTGAAGTCACTTTAAAACGTGCTTGGATATATTTAATATGTTAGCTATTATGAGTGACCACATACCCATTTTCTCTGTAGGTTTTTTGAAATGGTGAACACCATTACTGAAGAGAAGGGGAAAAACACAGAGGAAGGAGATTGTGAAGGTGACTCCCTGGAGGTAATTTTTACAAAATTTCTCTTGTGGCTAATTTTTTTAAGTGATCTATTTCAAGTTTTACTGAAGGAAAGGTGTGTGTGTACATGTGAGAGAGAGAGAGAGAGAGCAGGCATGTTACATGAGTAGTGGTGAGGAGTAGAGAGTCTAGAGTCTATAAGCTGTTCCTTAATGTTAAAAACAGCTTTGAGAATCCCTTTGGTTAAAAAGGGCTAAAAAGCAAACATCACAGAGCTCTTAGGAACGTCATGTTTTTGTATCTTACTTATAGAGAGTAACTATGCTTTTATCTCTGAGGGTGTTGATAACCCTCAATGCAAGAGTCATAGTGCCCTTGCATGTTTTTCTTCTCCTCTGAGATATGCTGCAATTCAGACCAGCAAAATTTCATGAAAATTCTGAATGATAGAAGCGTTTGCATCCCTCATTCATATGCTTACATGGAGAATCTGAAACAATAGAAGATAAACAGAATAAAGAGAGGATATGATAGCACTCATCCCGATGCTGTTCCTTTCAATCTACCCTTCCTTGTGCCTCCTGGGTGTAGTACACTGCAGACACCCGTTTTTCAACTGTGTCCATTTTATCCATCCTGTCTGTCTGCTGTGTGTCAAAGAGTGTTCTACCACAGTGAGGACCAGTACTGGGGAGGTTCAAGAGTGCTGACTCTCACACTGGGGCATCTTCAGTGTCTGAAAGGTGACATTTCTCCAGACATGAAATGGGCCTCTGCTTTCTCCAAGCCCTTCCCATTTTATGACTTGGGAGAGAATTCTAAATTCAAGAAGTATTGAAATTTACATTTAAATGTTTGAATTTTGAAACATTTGAAATTTTCAATTATTTTCAAATAATTGAAAATTAAATTCAATTTAATATTGAAATTTAAATGTTAAAGTGAAATTGAACTACAGCACCAGTCTGACTGGTATACTTATGTTTTAGATCACCTTGATACTGTCATCTTGTATACTAGCAGTGTACTTAAGTTTTATGTAAGCATAGTGGTAGGGTAACAATCGAAGGAAATTTAAATATAACAACCAATTGTTAATTATGTCTATAATTAAATTCTGTAATTCTTTAGCAGTTACATGCATGTGTATATATGCTAAACTGTTTCAGTCATGTCTGAGCCTTTGCAACCTCATATGGAATGTAGCCCACCTGGCTCCTCTGTCCATGGGATTCTCCAGACAAGAATACTGGAGTGGGTTGCCATACTCTCCTCCAGGGGATCTTCCCAACCCAGGGATCAAACCCGAATCCTTATGTCTCCCATTGGCAGGCGGATTCTTTACCACTAGCACCACCCAGGAAACCCCGGAAGTAGCATAGCTTTGTTATTCCTGAATAGGCCTAAGGCTTTTTCATTTAAGTTATAAAAAGATGGAAGAAAAAAATAATCTTCTTTGGAAAAAAAAAATAATCTTCTTTGGAAAAAAAATAATCTTCCCCATGTACTAGCTTGCTGTCTGCAGAAGTAATAGACAGTACTTTGTTATGCTTAATATTTTGCAATGTTATATTTTCTTATTTAAGTGGTTATGTTAGAAACTAGATATCTTGACTTCCACATCAGTGCTCTTTTGACTGTACTTCATTATCTCTGTTTTTATTTGGGTTAAATTTAGCATTACTTGATACATAGCAACTGCCAGGGTAAAAGTTAACAATGAAAATGAAACAGTTCCATTAGTAATAAGTTATGAAGTGGATAGATTGGAAAACCCCTGAAGTTATTTTACAATAACATAAATTGCTGAGTTTAAAAAAAAACAAAACAGCGATATCTATTCTTTATTATTCCTCTTGAAAAGCAATCCATCTTATGATAAATGTACATAGCGTGGCCAGACTGTGATAGCCAGGTTGGGCACGCCTGGTCTTCATAAACTGACTGAATCATCAGTTCAGAGACTCTGCTCTAGAAACTCCTTTAACTACAGGCACAGCATAACATGGCTTGAATTCCCTTAGACTTTGTGGTGAATTACACTGGCTAATTTTTCTAAGACTGGGTCTCCTGTACTGTTAGAGGGACAGGTAGATTGCTTTTCAGAGAGCCGTCAAGAAGACCCCGGGTCAGGATCTCCCGATCTGTATGCAGTGGTAATCAGTGGGGTGGGCCCTGTGAGATACCCTTCCTGATCAGACAGTTCTCCTGCAAGCGCTGAGAACACTTACCAGCTAGATAAGGAGGGGAAACATTCAGTTTTTCTTCCTAGGAATGTCCGGGGGTTTTAGTAGATCTGACCTCACAAAAAACAACTCATACCGTAGAGCTCTCTGATTTATCAAAGTGCTCCTAACCCACTCTTCTCAAGAAAGTGTATGCATGCTTAGTTGCTCAGTAATGTCCAACTCTTTGCAACCCCATAGACTGTAGCCCACCAGGCTCCTCTATCCATGGGATTTTCCCAACAAGAATACTGGAGTGGGTTGCCATTTCCTCCTCCAGGGGATCTTCCCAATTCAGGGATAGAACCCAAGTCTCCTGCATTGGCAGATGGATGGATGCTTTACCACTGAGCCACCTGGGAGGCCTTCTCAAGAAAGTGCAGGGACACTATTCTTTTAATGTTAGAAAAACACTCTGATCCTTCTTATACGTCATTTGTGTTCTATCCGAATAATTTAAAATCTCTGACACAGAATGGCTTCTGCAGTATTCCCAGTGGATTGTATAGTCTATACAGTGAACTCAAGCATACTTGTTTTAAGTATTTTGGCTTAGTTTGCTATTATTGCTACAACTAGTGACATTGCTGATGTAGTCTTGGGTGTTCTGGTAGCATGACATGAATGAATGGATACAGTGATGTTCTGGGTTGTGAAGATGATGATGTCCATCTTGGCTTTCCAGGCCCTTCATGGCCCTCCTAGTCCCTTCATGGCCAGAGCACCTATACAACATGAGTTATTAACCTGAACTTATATTTTTGCATAACTTATGATAACTCCATTATAGTCTTGATCACATTTCTTAGATATTTTCAATATTCATGACTAACATTGTGTGTGCATGGGCTAAGTCGCTTAAGTTGTGTCCAACTCTTTGTGACCCCATGGACTATAGCCCACCAGGCTCTTCTGTCCATGGGTTTCTCCAGGCAAGAATACTGGAGTGGGTTGCCATGCCCTCATCCAGGGGATCTTTTGGACCCTGGATTATGTCTCCTGCATTGGCAGGTGGGTTCTTTACAACTAGCACCATAACATCAGGTTTTTAGTATTCTAAATATTTGATTAAAATTTGTTCCTTAATTTCATTACTGCAAACTGAACTCAAACTTCAGGCTGTGAATGATATACTGAAAATAATTCCTTCTCTTCCTATTCTTTACAGTATAAGTGAGAAGGATTACTTTGGTGTTTAAGATTTTATATGCAGAATAATTATTTTCTGATCTTCACCTCCATTTGAGATAGAATTCAAATTGGCCCAAAACAAAATTAAAATTTTAGAAAGATCAGATGTTCTTTTTAAATGTTTTTTAACTTTTCATGGGGTGATAGCAGCATTTGGCAGACATTAGCTATTAATGTGGTTCCATAAACCACAAATTTGAACTAAACCTTAGACTTCCTGGTGTTTGAAAAACTTACCTAAAGTCCAAGTTAAGCTTTGCTTTTCTTTCTGATTTTGAATGCTTTTTATCTGAAGCAGTACAATTGTGGGAGGGATTCAGGCTTGTTTGGGTCATGGTCAAACCCTTCTTCCAATTGATCAAACCTGACTCTACTCTAGTAAGATCCCTGTTCTGGGGTCAGAGGCCTTGGGTTTTAGCTCTGACTTTGCCAATAACCAGTGTGATAACTTTGGACATAATTCTTACTCCTGCTGGATTAAGATGATACCATTCCTTAAATGAGAGTTGAACAAGAAGATCTTACATGTCCTTTCCTAGCTCACATTTTAAACAAATTTCAAGATTAGTACAAACTGTACAAGGTTTCCTAAATATAGCTCAATACCACTGTCAGAGGGCTTCTCTATTTTTAAACAGAAAGAGAAACAACTTCTTTTGATTCAAGGCCATGTTTTTGATTCAGGGCTATCTTTTGAAATGGAAGAGGTATGAACCCATAGCTTAAAGAACTTATTATATTAATAAATTTACACTGAACTCATTGAACAATTGATTGTAGTCAACTGTCAGGGTTTGAACACTTACCATCCGTGGTCCGTGTTTTTGTTCTCCCAGCCTTTCATGTCTGTACTAAGAACAAGGGCATCTGCACAGGTACCCAAGCCAGATACCTCCGAGAATCTCTGCTCCAGTCTCACAGCCAGTGTTTCTTCCAGCCCCTTCATTCCACTGTCAGTCCTCTATCTCACGTCCTCATCATCTCTCATATGGCCTGTTATCTCTCCTGCCATCAATAACACTGGCCCTGCCATCACTGGAGAGATCTCTCAGGCAGATTTAATCCTGTGACTTCCCTAATTAAAAAGCTTTTTTATTTTCTTAAGTTTTTTGTTTAAGAGTATAGTTGATTTACAATGTTGTGTTAGTTTCTGTAGTACAGCAAAGTCAGTTATACGTGGACATATATCCACTCTTTTTTAGAGTCTGTTCCCATATGGGTCATTACAGAGTAATGAATAGAGTTCTCTGTGCTATTCAGTAGGTTCTTATTCGTTGTCTATTCTGTATATAGTAGTATGTATATGTCAGTTCCATGTAAGTTTTTCTACATCTGTGACTCAACTTCTGGTTTGTAAATAGGCTCATTTGTACCATGTCTTTAGATTTTACATATAAGCATATGATATTTGTCTGTCTGACTTAATTCACTCAGTATGACACTCTCTAGATCCATCCATGCCACTGCAAATGGCATTTTAAAACATAAAAATAAAAATCTTTGATGCTGTTCTTTTTAGAAGATTTCTGCACCATACAATATTCTTATCTCTCTGGCTGTAACCTACCCTTTCCTTTCCACCCTGCCGTCCTGCAGTGCCAAACTCCTGTCCATTATTCAAACAGCCATGCTGTTCCAGCCTGTGGACTTGGCATGCAGATGCCCAACTCCACATGCTTTTTCTCATTTGTTTTACTTGGTGACTCTGCTCTAACTTTTTGAGATACAACTCAAGGGTGCTTTTTACCTTGAACCATTTTCACCACATCTTTTCACTTTTCTCTGCCCTTAACAGCATTTTTGCCCCGTCCTCGGCCCTAACTCTTTTCATTTCCCTGTAGTTCAGTAGCCTGCATTGGACTATTTACATCCCAAGGCTGGACTGTTGCCCTCTTTCCCTTTTCACCCCATCGTCTTGCGGGGGTCAGGCATCCAAGCCGTTCATTCCAAAGGCTTAGAAGGGTTTGAAGCTGAGGAGTGACAAAACCAGAGTTGTTTAGACAATATCTCAAACTGGGAGGAGAGGGATAGAGATTGGAGGAGGGCAGAGTAAATGCTGGGGAATGAGCTTGATGATTGTTTAATCAATGTGAAGTCAATGAAAGAATGAATACCATAATCAAGCTGAATACCACAATCAAGCCACTCTCCGCCCATTTGCTTAATCTCTCCCTCTCTCTTTTTTAGTTGTTTGGAAGAAACCATAAATTACTGAGTTCCTTTGGTGTTCAGCACAGAATGTGTTGCCTTCCTCTTCATGCCTCTTTCAAACATACAGATATTCTCCTTCCCTTTTCCCATGGTGCTCCTTTTTCTTTTATGCATTTGTACATCACTGTTTTATCAGAATGGGCATCCAATTGACACAAGCCTGAAGTAATCATAGCAGCTGGCCCTGTGAACCTGTTTCTGTGTCATTTCCAGGCTGCATAGAGAGGAAGTTGCCCCCTGTGTGATGGATTAGGAACAAGTAAGACAAATGAAATGTTTTCCTTTCACTCAAACATCTGCTGGATGATGAAACCTTACCATTTATTTTTTGATGATTTGCCTCACAAACATTAACCATGAATTATGGTTTAGAATTCATTTAAATCAATTCAGAGTCACCCAGTAGCACACTGGTTTGTTTTTCTTTGGCCTTGTGTTTCTATTTTTGTACAGATCTGGCTCAGCGGTAAAGAACCTGCCTGCCAGTGCAGGAAAGGCGGGTTCAACCCCTGGGCTGGGAAGGTGCCCTGGAGAAGGAAATGGCTACCCACTCCAGTATTCTTGCCTGGGAAATCCCATGGACAGAGGAGGCTGGCAGGCTACAGTCCATGGGGTCATAAAAGAGTTGGACGTGACTTAGTGACTAAACCACAACCAGACCTGAAGCTGATCACCCACAGTTACTGCACTGCCTTGGAATAGCTGTCACTATGGTGTTGTATGATAAGAATATGTTTGTTACTCATTCATTCGTTCCGTTGCAAGAAAAAGAAACTTTTTTCCTCTGTCAACTCATGTTCAGTGATTAGAGGCCTGCAAATTAACTGACAAAGATTAACAGGAGAAAAGACAACAGTTTATTCCTGTGTGAGGGAATATGCAAAGAAGTAATTCCTGCAAAGCTAGATTTAAAAGTTTATTTATCTTAATAGGAAAAGTCTTTGGGACTTCCCTGGCAGTCCAGTGGTTGAGACTTCACCTTCTAATGCAAAGGATGTGGGTTCAATTCCTGGTCAAGGAATTAAGATCCTACATGCATCATGGCCAAAAATCCAAAACATGAAACAGAAGTAATATTATAACATGTTCAATAAAAACTTTAAAAACTGGTCCACATCAAGAAAAAAAGCACGGTAAAAAATTTTTTTAAAGAAAAGTTTTTAGAAGGACTTCAAGGGCAAGCAACATGGTGGGAAACTAATGAGAAACAAGTGGAAAGTATGGGAAGTTTTGAAAAAGGTTTTGTTTAGTAATTTCTCATCCAGATATGAAAAGTGAATGTGAAGTAGCTCAGTCGTGTCCCACTCTTTGCGACCCCATGGAGTGTAGCCTATCAGGCTCCTCCATCCATGGGATTTTCCAGGCAAGAGTGCTGGAGTGGATTGCCATTTCCTTCTCCAGTGGATCTTCCCAACCCAGGAATCAAACCCAGGTCTCCCGCATTGCAGGCAGACACTTTACCACCAGGGAAGCTGGTGGTCCAGATATAAGGGGTCCTAAACCTCCTGGAGAGGAGATTGTGGCATCTATATTTTCAAGAGGCTTTGCTTAAGTCAGCAAAATATGTTTAGAAAAGGTTTTTTCTGCAGCTATTTCTTCAGTTGTTTTTATCTTAAAATAATCTTTATACCACATTAGGGAGTCCCAGTGGATCCCATCAATTCATTCACCAAATATATATTGGACACCTGCTATGAGGAAGACACTCTTCTAGGTACTGGGGATCTAGCAGGGAACAAAATAGAGGAAATTCTTACCTTCACTGAGCTTACACTCTAGTGGGAGACAGTAAGTAAGTAAAATGCATGCTGTGTTTGAGTAATGATCAACATAAAGGAGAAAAATTAAGCAGGGAAGGATTTAGGAAGTTATAGTGAAACAGAAATGTGATTTTACACAAGGAAGCCTTGAGGAGGGAAGATGTGAGTAAAGATCTGAGAAAGGAGAGAGCTATAGAAGTAGATATTTATACCTACCACATTTTTACTCTTCTCTTAATGCTATTAGTAATTAATGCTTTTAGCATTTACATCTTACTAAGGCATTATAACTAGAAAAGTAGCAAAGCTACGACTTGAGTCCTTGAGGTGACTACTAAGCTAAGGTAATTAATACCAGGGACAGCACGTGGCTTTTTAGAAGGTGACTGTTTTACTGTGAGTCCCTTGACAGTGCAAGGACTAAGTGAGTCACAGCTTTGGTGTTTGGCCTTGTCAAGATTGTCTTCCTACGCGCGCCAGTTTAGACAGTTCTGGGCAGGCAACAAGAGAGGCTGATTCTAGAAGCATTCCCATCGTTGCTTCAAAATGCAGTTGTCTCCCATAGCAACACCTGGTTTGTTAACCCATTGCCATAGAAATAGAATGCAAACTATATAAGCAGTGTAATTTTATTCTTATTTTTAAAAACACTTGATTCCCCCAGGCCCTGCCTTTTTTTTTTTTTCCCATTTTCGTTATTTAACAGACCCTTGGCTTTGGTCATGGAGAAGGCGATGGCACCCCACTCCAGTACTCTTGCCTGGAAAATCCCATGGACAAAGGAGCCTGGTAGGCTGCAGTCCATGGGGTCGCTAAGAGTCGAACATGACTGATCGACTTCACTTTCACTTTTCACTTTCATGCATTGGAGAAGGAAATGGCAGCCCACTGCAGTGTTCTTGCCTGGAGAATCCCAGGGACGGGGGAGCCTGGTGGACTGCCGTCTATGGGGTCGCAGAGTCGAACACGACTGAAGTGACTTAGCAGTAGCAGTAGCAGTGGCTTTGGTCAAGACTTCTTTCTACTTCTTCTGGTCATCACAGAGATAATTCTGTGTGCTTAAAGGTCTTGGAAGTCTTCTCAAGCCTGCCTTTTAAAATTATATCTCTTTATTGTAAGAAAAAGAAGAGGGGATTAAAAAAAAGAAGAAAGGGACTTCTGTGGTGATCCAGTTGGTAGGGCTCCACACTGTCAGTGCAGGGGGCCCTAGTTCAATCCCTGTTTGGAGAACTAGATCTGGCATGCTGCAAATAAGAGTTCATATGGCACAACTCAGAAGCCCGCACACTGCTGCAAAGATCCCGTGAGCCACACCTAAGAACCTAGCACAGCCAAAATAAATTAATTAATTAAAGAAGAAAAAAGAAACCAAGCGGCAATCATGCATTGGAATGGTTTTTGGTTTTATTGAAAGCCCTTTTGAGTTTCACTATGACCACTCTGTCTAACAGGAGGCAACTTCTATAGTTAATATTCTTTTAAAAAAAGAACAGTCTTCTGATGCCTTGCATTCCTGAGGGATACTAAACCTTGAGCAGTTTCATCGAGGCTTGTATATTCTTCACTATGCTAAGTAGGTATTCCTGTGGCAAAACTCCTCTCAATGAAGAACAAAAGGATACTGATGGTAAATGTTTTGTTTTGGCATCTGGTTGTTATCAAGGGAATTCTCTGATGGTTCAGTGGTTAGGGCTCCACAGTGGAAAAACAAACTAAGAAAAGGTTTCCGTTAAATTTTCTATAGCCCGATTGATTAAGCAAATATTCACTGAACCTCTACTGCAATACAAATATGGCTAAGACTAGGGACAGACCAATTCAAGATAAAGTCCTGGTTCTCAATGATCTCAGAGTAGAGACTGGAATGCAGATGGCCTAAGAGAAGAGTGAAAAATGCCTCCGTGAATGAGGGCAAAAGGCCTTGGAAGCCTATCAGACCAGAATCTAACCCAGCTTTGAGGATTAGGTGGACAGTTCAAGAAAGCTTCCTTATTTTAAAGGACGAGGCAGAACTCCTTAGGTAGAAAACGCCTGTGTATAAAGGCACAAAGATCTGGGGAACTTCACTGGGAGTTTTTGGAGGACATTGATGAGATAGCAGGCTGGACACAGAGGCAGCAAAGAGATTCTGAAGGATATTGACTCCAGGCCAAGGAGTTTGGATTTGATCCTGAAAGTGACGAGGAACACATAAAGCAGAAGCAGTGGTATGAATGTGGAAAGTTCACTTGGGAACCTTAGACTTTGGGAAGTTCACTGCTAACTTTTTGGAGAGTGAGTTGGAAAACCAAGCAACAGGGTAGGAGGTAGCAGGAAGGCCTGTTGAGGATTTGTAGAATGATACAGGAACAAGGGGACTTCCTAGGTGGTGCGAGTGGTAAAGAACCTGCCTGCCAATGCAGGAGATATAAGAGATGCAGGTTCAATCCCTGGGTCATGAAGATCCCCTGGAGGAGGGCATGTCAACCCATTCCAGTATTCTTGCCTGGAGAATTTCGTGGACAGAGGATCCTGGTGGGCTATAGTCTGTAGTGTCACAAAGAGATGGATACAACTGACGCGATTGAGCACGCACACACACACAGAAGCAAGGAGGGCCTGATCTGAGGCAAGAGCAGTGAGGATCAGCCTAGTGGCATTTGGCAGTCAATGTGACCTGGGGAGAAAGGGAAGAATGGAGTCTAAGATGGCCAACAGATGTCTACCCTCTGTCTGCTTGAATATATATGGGTATTCAGTGGATACCAAGAATATACTGGAACATCTTTACAATACTGGTGTTTGGAAACAGAACTGAGATCTATCTTATAAGTTCTTACACTGTGAAAAAGATTTTCCTGCAGCATTGGTGGTATGAAGAATAGAAAATCTAGAATCTGATGTTATTGTTATTCAGTCCCTCAGTTGTGTCCTATTCTTTGTGACCCATAGACTGCAGCACACCAGGCTTCCCTGCCCTTCACCATCTCCCCAAAGTTGACTCAAAGTCACGTCCGTTTAGTCGATGATGCCATCTAACCATCTCATCCTCTGTCACCCCCTTCTCCTCTTGCCTTCAATCTTTCTCAGCATCAGGGTCTTTTCAATGAATTGGCTCTCTGCATCAGCTGGCTAAAGTATTGGAGCTTCAGCATCAGTCTTTCCAATGAATATTCAGGACTGATTTCCTTTAGGATTGACTGGTTTGATCTTGCTGTCCAAGGGACTCTCAAGAGTCTTCTCCAGCACCACAACTCAAAAGCATCAATTCTTCGTTGTTCAGCCTTTATGGTCCAACTCTCACTTCCATACATGACTACTGAAAGCCATAGCTTCAACTATATGGATCTTTGTTGGCAAAGTGATGTCTCTGCTTTTTAATACGTTGTTTAGGTTTGTCATAGCTTTTCTTCTAAGGTGCTGCTGCTGCTGCTAAGTCGCTTCAGTCGTGTCCGACTCTGTGCGACCCCAGAGACGGCAGCCCATCAGGCTCCACCATCCCTGGGATTCTCCAGGCAAGAACACTGGAGTGGGTTGCCATTTCCTTCTCCAGTGCATGAAAGTGAAAAGTGAAAGTGAAGTCGCTCAGTCGTGTCCAACTCTTAGCGACCCCATGGACTGCAGCTTACCAGGCTCCTCCATCCATGGGATTTTCCAGGCAAGAGTACTGGAGTGGGGTGCCATTGCCTTCTCCGTTCCAAGGGGCAAGCGTCTTTTAATTTTGTTGCTGCCATCACTGTCCCCAGTGATTTTAGACCCCAAGAAAATAATATCTGCCACTGTTTCCATTTTCCCCTATCTATTTGCCATGAAGTGATAGGACTGGATGCCATAATCTTAGTTTTTTGAATGTTGATAACTGTAAAAAAGATTGTTCTATGGCCTTGGTAGGATCTGATGGGCTAGGTTTAAACCACCCTTTTCACATATTTTCAGTGGAAGATATTTTTGATCATTTGTAAACTGGAGCTAATCATAGACCTTTCCTGCTATGACATAGGCTTATTATGACCATCAAATGAGGTAGATTATTAAAAGCTGATATTTTTTCTTTTAATTATGATAATTAAAATTATATAGTGCATTATAAAAGGGGCTTCCCTCACAGCTCAGTCAGTTCAGAATCTGCCTGCAGTGCAGGAGACCCGAGTTCAATTCCTGGATCAGGAAGATCCCCTGGAGAAGGAAATGGCAATCCACTCCAGTATTCTTGTCTAGAGAATCCATGATCAGAGAAGCCTGGGCTCCTAAGAGTCTGACACGACTTGGCGACTGCACTACCAGTGCATCATAATAATGTAAGGTGGTGGTAGTACTAGATTCAGTGTGTAGGTTTCCCTCCCTTTGATAGGCCACACTGGCAAAGATGAGTTACAGGACTTTGATGATGGTCCCCATCCTGCCTCCTGCCAGCCTGGGTCCTGGCTGGTAGATTTCCAGCATGCATGGTATAGCATGACGAAAGTCTGGACCGAGAGTTGGATGTAGAGACTTGGGATTCTTCAAGTAGAATTTTTGGACTGTGTGTACTGCCTCTTTGCTGGAGTATCTTCCAGTCTGGAGAATTTGCTAAACGATCCCTGTTTCCCATTCTCTTATCCTGTAAACATAACTGTTTTTCTCCTCTGGTCTAAGGACAATCTTTAGCCATATGTCAGATTGCTAGAATAGGAGTATTCTCTAATGTACATTGGGTAAAGTGTTGCCACTGGAAAAGTAGATATCTCTTTTCCAGAGCTTGGCCTCTTTCCTCTGGCAGAATAGGGTCCATGATAGGGAGATCCGTGTTCACCAAGTCCTGCCATGGTAGTGGGCATAGCATTCTCCGGAAGAATACAACCTGATTGCCTCTATCAAGGCTTGGAAGCCTCTTGGAAGCAAATAAACGAGCTGGTAACAATATGCTCCCCATCTTCCTCATCCTTTGTGATAGTAGTCTCTCAAGTTGAGAGTGTGTACCTCAGAGAATTTGCAGAGTAACCAGATTACCTGCCTTTGTGGGTTATTTGTTCTTTAAAAAAAAAAAAATTCTCTGCTTCCTTTTATCATCCTCTCTTTGCCTTTGATATTTTGTAGTTTCCCTATATCATATCTGATTGGGAATTTTATTTTTTTCTTTTCCTATTTAGGGCTCAACTTCTGGAGGTTATGTTTGAATCTGTCTCAAGTCTGTCTGGCCCTTTTTAGAGTGTCTTTATCCTTTTCTCAAGGGCTTCCCTGATAGCTCAGTTGGTAAAGAATCCTCCTGCAGTGCAATAGACCCTGGTTTGATTCCTGGGTTGGAAAGATCCCCTGGAGATGGGATGGGCTACCCACTCCAGTATTCTTGGGCTTCCCTTGTGGCTCAGCTGATAAAGAATCCCCCTGCAATGTGGGAGACATTGGTTTGATCCCTGATTTGGGGAGATTCCCTGGAGAAGGGAAAGGCTACCCACTCCAGTATTTTGGCCTGGAGAATTCCATGGACTATACAGTCCATGGGATCCCAAAGAGTTGAACATGACTGAGTCACTTTCACTTTCACTTTTCATTCTTTCCTCATATTTTGGATTTCTTATTTTATATCTTTATGTTAAATGTACTTATTTTAGAGTGATACTTGTCAAATCAACCAGTACTCACTGATGGTGAATTATTTTGTTATATATTTTTAAATTTTTGATTATGAGCTTAATTTCACTGGTGGATCCTTTATAGCCTGTGTTAAGGGAGTCTTCTTTTAAATGTTTTGCTTTGTTTCTGTTGTCACTCAGGAATTTTTCAGGCTCGATACAGATTACGGGTATTAATGACAACTGTCCATTTGAGCTCCAGACAGCAGAGTGTCAGCCAGTGGTTGAAAGTATTCAGAGGAGACTTTGTCCACTCAGAGCTTAATCTAAGACAGACAAAGTTTTCTTTTCGTTTCTCAGTGCTGTGGGCTGACTTTTTTCTAATATACCCTTTCACCAAATTACAGTCCTTCAAGGACCCTGGTTTTGTGTATTCCATCTCTTCACCTTCCATAGGCACCAGGTTTCATTTGCTATCCCCAGTGAGCATTAAGACCAAAGTCTCAGAAAAGGAATTGATGAACTGTAGCCCAGACACAGGAAATGGCAACCCACTCCAGTACTCTTGCCTAGAAAATCCCATGGACGGAGGAGCCTGGTGCAGGCTACTGTCCATGGGGTCACAAAGAGTCGAACACAACTGAGCGATTTCACTTCACTTCACTTCAGCCCAGACACCAAAACCAGCCCACCACTTCTCTTGACTGGAACACAGCCATGCCCATTTGCTTCTGTATTGACTGAGCTACTGACAATGGCAGGGTTGAGTTGCTGCCATAGAGATCGTATGGCTTACAAATCTGAAAATTATCAATATCTGGCCCTTTGCAGAAACTGTTTGCCAACCTCTGCCCTAGATTTATAAATCTAGAAGACTTCACCCCCAGCACTTGGGCTGCAAGGTCATCAGTTCTTGTGATTATCCCTGTAGTGTCCCTTTTCCTTGTAATTTCTAGTTCCTAGAAGTCTTCTTTACTTTTTTATAAGCCCAGCTAGGCATTTAATGGAGTAGAAAATGGTAACCCACTTCAGTATTCTTGCCTGGAAAAATCCTATTGACAGAGGAGCTTGGTGGGCTACAGTCCGTGGGGTAGCAAAGAGTTGGGCATGACTGAGCACACACACTAGACATTTAAAGTATGTCTATTTAATTTTGTCTAGTTTTTTTTTTGGTGGGAACATTTTCCTGTACATAGCCTACCATATTGCCAAAACCAGAAACTCTTCTACTCTCTTTGGATAGTAATATATTCTTCTTTGTGTATTTTCTTGACCATTTAACTTGATCATTTAAAAGTTTTCTGTTTTCTAATGCAATTCTTTAAAACTATGAAAAATTTTATGTACATAGTTCTAAATCTGTAGTTTTTGACGTGCAATGCTCTCCTTGTCATTCTTTTTGAACTACTTTGAAATTCCCATGATCATTTATTTTTTAATCCCTTGATAATTTTAATTGCAATGCTCAGTTTTCAAATATAGTTTTTGGCTGTCTTATTTTTAGTATCTTATGGTCAAAGATCATGGTCTTTATCATAGCTGTTCTTTGAAATTTGTTGAAATTTTCTTTGTGGCCTAATATGTGACTAATTATTTTATATTTTTCATATATGCATGGAAGGAATTTGTCGCTATCTCTGTATCTACCATACCAAACTTGTTATTTGTGCCATTAGGGTCTCTATTTTGATTTTGTCTGCTAGATATATTGGTTTCTAAAAGGGTTCTATTTAGAACCTATTATGGTTTATATTGTATATTTTTCTTTGTAATTTTATCAGCTCTCTATATTTAAGGCTATGCTGTTAGTTTAGTGTCAAAATCCATGATCATTATCTTATTTTGGATTATTTTGTGTGTTAATATTAAATTTGCTAATATACAAATGTTAGAAATCAGTTGTTTTTTTTTTAAATGGCTAACCCAACCCTTCTGTGAGTTGAACCTAGCTATGTGCTGCTAGTTTTATACTCTAGCAAAATACAGACAAAAGAAGGAGCTTGTTTTTATGGTCTCTCCTGTTGGTCTGTAGTTTTACATTGGGCTTTTACATAGACATGGCTTGATCATTTGATGACTATGATTCCTGTAGGTTAAGTCCACAACAAAAGATGCCTTTGTGGATGACGCCTCCAGGTCTGAGATGTCTACCAAATGTCACATGTTGTTGTCGTTTAGCTGCTAAGTTGTTTCCCACTCCTTTGTGACCTATGGACTGCAGCCTGCCAGGCTCCTCTGTCCATGGGATTCTCCAGGCAAGAATACTGGAGTGGGTTGACATTTCCTTCTCCAGGGGATCTTTCTGACCCGGGGATTGAACCCGTGACTTCTGCTTGGCAGGCAGATTCTTTACCACTGAGCCACCTGGGAAGTTCTAAAGGTCACTATATCCCTTTCATTTATTTGATGCTATTTTCCATATTCGACTGAGATGCTTGCCACTATGGGTTTAGGGCTGTAGGTATTTCCTTTTTTGCATCAAAAATGACGTTTTTACTTCATTTTGAAGTTTTTCCTTTTTTAAAATTTTACATTAAAAAACATTTTTTTTATTCTATTTTTTTTTAGTCATGCCACGAGACATGTGGGATCTTAGTTCCCAGACCAGAGATAGAACCCATGGCCCCTGCAGTGGAAGCACAGGGTCCTGACTACCAGACTGCCAGAGAAGTCCCCATTTTTCACTTTTAAAATGTTTTGAGGCTTGGGGAATTGGGAACAGGGGTAAAGTACAAATAATCCTTGCTTAATATTGTCAGCTAGTAAGACCTCAAAGTTTCTTCTTACTCAAAGCCATTGAGTGGTTTTCTTCTCCTGGCAGAGTGTGAAATGCTTTGATGGTACCAAAAGCTGAAAAACCAAAGAACAGTTAATTCAGTGTGATAGCTATTGAGAGACATTGATGCTAATCATACTCATCTTCAGAATCAGTGATAAACAGGATTCAGTGGGTAAAGAATCCGAGTGCGCTTTTGGAGAAGCGCTTCTATGGATTTCAATACATAGTCCCTCTCTGGCGCCCCCACCCCCCACCGCCTGGTGTCTGTCACAGTTGGGAAAATAGGAACACACGATGCTCTGCGTTAAGTTTGTTCTTTGGTTCTTGAAACTGTTCATTAGAACCTCATCTTATTGTTTTCCTTGTTAAAATCATTTGATAAAATAAGGAAAAATGCTCTTGGAAAAAGTTGATGTTTAAAATGTGGACTGCAGCTAATGTTTCAATCTTCTCTCCCCCTTTGTCTTTCCGTAGTATGACTATGAATACGATGAAAATGGTGACAGAGTCGTTTTAGGAAAAGGCACTTATGGGATAGTTTATGCAGGTCGAGATCTGAGCAACCAAGTCAGAATCGCCATTAAGGAAATCCCAGAGAGAGACAGCAGGTACAGTAATTGTGACTAATCAAAGCTGCTTTCTAAGGTATTTCAGTTGTTAATAGCATTTACAAAATATTTTGGTGATATTCTAATTAATGAAACTGTCTGAAAACTTTGTGGCTTTAATTAGCTCCCTCTGAGGTTTAGCTGCTGCATCACTCAGTGATTCAAGCCCAAGACTCTGTTGGGGAAGGATGGCATCTCCATGGTAACTAGGACTTTCAAAGAGTAGAAAAGGGAATGGCCCGTGTGTTGGGCTCAGGTTATGTTTCATCGTGATTGGTTTATTATATAGATACATGGGGAATAAGCACCAGCTAAAATGGTTTGAACCAGAAGTTCCAGTTTCCGGTCAGGTGTGTTAAGGACATTGGAAGTCAGCACTCCGTTCTAAACTGCAGGTGGAAAGCTGGACCAACTGAGAAATCGACTCTTGTTGAAGCCGTCAGAAAAGTGACGTCACAGGGCAAAAAAAGTTGATGAAATGTCCCCCAACATTGGAGAGACAGTCATAGGGCAGTCCCATACTCTTGTGAGTCTTTGGTCCTCACAAAGACTATTAGAGAAATCCCTTCCTCAGAGACTGCACAGAGCTCTTTCTCAAGTTGAAATCACATCATGTCATTACTACTTAAAACCTGGCTGTGAGTTCTTACAACACAAAACCCAGGAACCTTAACACAGACACCTGCCTCCCTCTGTGGCCTCGCCTCCTCCTCTGCAGCCACGCTGACCTCTCTTTTTCCATCAGGGCCACCAATACCACATATTGGCGGGATTGCCTCGTTATCATCAATTAGGTCCCAAGTTCAGTTCTCAAGCCCTCAGAGATGCCTTCTCTGATTACCACAAGCACAGAAAGACACCCCTTGTTCCCCTGTAACCAGTGTCCCAGGCCCCAGTTCTCTTTCTGCTTTGCCATCCTTGGTCTTCATTCTTGGTACATGACTTTCTGACAGGTGGTCACTCTGCCTTATCTACATTCCAGACAGGAAGAGGGAAAAGGAAAACGAACTTTCTCAGAAATGTCCAGCCTATTTTCACCTCTTGTTTCATTAGCCAAAAGTGACCACTCCTGACTATGAAGGAGGTTAGAAACTCAGTAGTTTTTAAGTTGGCTAGTTGTTTCTCCAAACAAAATCACATAAAAAGGGAGGAATGGATATTAGGTAGGTAGACAGTAAATTCAGTTTTAGGTTTTCTATGGTATTTTTGCAATTTCTCCTTGGTTAACTCATGAGACATAAGTATGAATTCTTCTGGGATGGTGATAGAAACTATTCACTAGATACACAAGGGAATATATATATGTATGTGTGTGTGTTATATTAAAATTTTCATCAAATATTCCTATAGGTTCTTAAGTATTATATATTGATACATAGAGTGGATTTTTAAGCGATATAAAATTTAAAAGGATTGTCTTTAGCAATATCACCTTCCTCCCCACCACCAGATAAATGTAAGTAGTCACTTGGAAGAAAACCACTTTGAAAACTGTCTTTGTAGCTTAAGTTTATTCAGCTGCCACTGTGCATACACAGAGTACACCACCACCAGTGAAGATCCATTTGGCATAATGTGGTTTGTTTGAAAACACTTGCATGACAAGCCCTTCTCTTGATAGCTGCTGTGGGGCATCTTTTTGTTACCTCTATGAGAAGATTAAGGTGAAGTCTATAATGTTATTGTGAGATACAACACAGAAAGCATTTCTACCTTTGTGACCTGGAGAGTTTCAAGGTGGCTTTTAAAAAGGTAGCAGTTACAAAGGATAATTGCTAAGATGGTAGGATGGGTGTGAATAATGCATAATCCAGCATACACTAAATACTACCATCTGTAGTGAAGGTCATAGCAACAAAAGCAGCTTCTTCTGTGGTTCCCTCACTCTAAAAACACTTCGTTGGAGCATCAGAGTAGTCATAAGAGCAAGCTGCTGGATTCTAAGGACACTCTCATAATTTGTCCCATCTAGTTGTACATCTTGAGTTGGCTTCCGCTAACATTCTACACATTTGTCAACTATTTTCCTAGGTCAGGTATTTCCACCCAGCTATGTTTTAGAGGAACCTGGGGAACTTTTAAAAAATACTGATGCTCAGGCCATAACCCCCCAAATTCTAGGGTAGGTCATACACATTGATATTTTAAAAAATCCTTCCAGGAGATGCAAAATAGCCAGCCAAGGTTGGGAACTTCAGTGCTTTGAATGGTTGTAGTGGGAATTTGACTCAGGAGAGGTGCTCTGGAGACATGTATGATATATTAATTTTTCAAAGCTAAGTGCATATTTAAGTATCTTTGAATGTCTATACCATTTTTCTTTCTGTTGTCATAGGTAATTGAGAAGAAATGGGATTTTCTTGTAATTCCCACAGACAAGTGTTGCTTATTGACCTGAACAAATTATAATTTCATGCTTATTCAGTGTGTGGTACTTACACTTTCACTTACATTTAGTGAGAATTGCTAGATGTTACTAATCGTTTCCACACTGGAGAAGAGTCCTTATTCTCAGCTAGGATGAATTCTATTATTGTAACTTTTGAGCTATCCTTTGGTTACGTAAGGAGAAGCGTGTGTTGTATATTTATTTCTTCACGATCTTATATTTAAACATTTATGATTGATATTTAATAGGCTGTCAGGGGGTCAGAGCCTTTCAATTATTTGTCATCAACTGAGTGAGCCTCTTGCTTCAGATTATGCAGTCATCTTGATCTCCCAAATCTGAAGAATTGGCCCAATATTGCCACTGATTTATCTCCTGCATATCAAGAGCGATCTTATTAACTAGCATCAATAAAGCATTTTAAACTTCATAGAAAAAGTAACTTGTAAATGTCTTCATAGTTGAGAGTCATTACCTAAGCATCTCCTTGGTAACATTATATACTGGTATTTCTTGCGTTATCTCATTCTAGCAATAGTCAAAATGGTATTGTCCCTAACTGATATCTTGTTAAGGGGTTTAGTTTAATACAAGCCTTTAGCTCCTAGAACAATTCTGAAGAAAAGTAAAATGAGTAAGAGATCTAATATACAAGTCAATTTTTGGTTGTTGCTGGCAAGTTTCTGAGAAATGTTTCACAGGTTATAAAAGTTTGTTTAAATTAAATCAATTTGTGGTCCAGTGGTTAGGACTTGGCAGTTTCATTTCAGGGACCTGGGTTCAGCCTCTAATCAGGGAACTAAGATCCTGCAAGCTACGTGGCTAAGCCAATTAAATAAATTAAAATTTTAAATATATTTAAAAAATAATTAAATGAATTTGGGTTTTTGCAACCTACTAATGTTATTCAATACTGATTCCAGTATTTGTTATGGTCATTCCAGGAAATCCATTCTGCTTATATGGATTTGCCTCTGTAAAATTTGAGCATTTCTTGCATGTAGCACTGAAGCAAATTATGAGGCATCAGGCTTATATTTTATGTTATAGTGAGTGCTTTTCACACCTGTAGCTTCCATCATACAACAGAAAAAATATTAGGAAATAGCTATGAGTCTCTGTTCATCATTGCTGGCACCCTACCACAGTTAAGTTATACAATAATTATATTAACATAATATATGATAATATATTAATACTCAGGATTGTTAAAAGTCTACAAACTTCATAGTACTTCAGAAAATCATAAAAAAATGTTGTTCTGTCTGTTCCAGAAATATAAAATTCTTTCATCATAAAATTTAATAAAGCAATATATACCAAGTACGTGATTTTGAAGTCTGGTCTAAAGCTGGTCTTTCAGTATGGAGGCTCAGCTAAGAATGAATAAAAAATAATTTGATACAGTAGAACCAGATAGAATAGAATCAAGGAGACTTGGCATATAAATGGTTTTATATTTTTTTACTGAAGAGTTGTTGGACCTTTCAGGAAGTTCTGGAATGAATATTTAAATTATTTGCAATTTTGTCTTCCTGGGAAGGAATCTCCTGAAATAATAAACTTGTGAAGTGAATGGAATATGAATGTGACAGTGAGCTGTGTGGGTGATTTCAGTTCTCCTGGGTTCAGATCTTAGTTCTGTTACTTACTAGCTTGGAAATCTTGGATAGGTTAGTTCTGTGAATCAATTTCCTTATCTGTAACATGGGTATCTTAGTAATACCTTCTCATGGAGTTGTTGTGAGAAATGAGCTAATTCATACAAAGACCTAGACTAGTATCTGACACAGTTCCCCTCAAACCCTACCAAGGCTCCAGCTTCACATTTTATGCGAATTTATGTGATGAGAAATAAAGGCCTTAGATGGTCATATTTTATTTCATATATGGGTGAATTCATTTAGCTGGAATTTCCCATTTGTATTGCTTAAATTTATACAAGAAAGTCTGACATAATTAGCTCACTGACATTTGCATGTCTTTCAGATACTCCCAGCCCCTGCATGAAGAAATAGCCTTGCATAAGCATCTGAAGCACAAAAATATTGTCCAGTATCTGGGATCTTTCAGTGAAAACGGTTTCATTAAAATCTTCATGGAGCAGGTCCCAGGAGGTAAGAGATGGTTTTCTTTCTTTAAAAAATATAGGTTTCTACTATATATAAAATTAATAAGCTACAAGGATATATTGCACAACCCAGGGATTATAGCCAATGTTTGATCATAACTATAAATGGAAAATAACCTTTAAAAATTTCAGATGTTATATACCTGAAACATATAATACTGTACATCAACTATGTCTCAATAAAAATAATAAAGTTTAGGAAAACCTCAAAAAAAAAAAAAAGACTAACTTTTTAAAAAATGTTTCTAGGGTCTTGAAGAGTAAAACTGAATGGAATTTATTAGTTTACAGGTCTTAATTTGTGTAAATGTAAATAAAATTTTGACATAAACCTTACACTTTATTGAAAGTGAAAGCTGCTCAGTTGTGTCTGACTGTTTGTGATCCCGTGGACTATAGAGTCCATGGAATTCTCTAGGAGAGAATACTGGAATGGGTAGCCTTTCCCTTCTCCAGGGGATCATCCCAACCCAGGGATCAAACCCAAATGGATTCTTTACCAACTGAGTTATCAGGGAAGCCCCTAGAGTTTATTGGGAGATTAAGGTTTGCAAACTGAGTGGTCTTTTGTGTATGTGTGCCAAGTTGCTTCTGTCGTGTCTGACTCTGCCACTCTATGGACTATATAGCCTGCCAGGCTCCTCTGTCCATGGGATTCTCTAGGCAAGAATACTGCCATCAGTTGCCATTCCATTCTCCAGGGGATCTTCCCAACCCAGGGATCAAACCTGCATCTCCTGCACTGCAGTCAGATTCTTTACCCACTGAGCCACCGGGGAAGCCCCAAGTAGCCATTTCAACTGTATTTGATAAAGACCATCAACAGAGCAGGAACTTTCCTATTTATATTTGAACCCAAGTACTGTGTCTAGTATAATACCTGGGCCACTGTTAATAACCAATAAATGTTAGCTTAATGTTGTAATACTAACATGCTTTAAAGAATTCATTCAAATAAGATTTTATCCACTGTTTCTCCCTACTTACAGGAAGTCTTTCTGCTCTCCTTCGTTCCAAATGGGGCCCACTGAAAGACAATGAGCAAACAATTGGCTTTTATACAAAGCAAATACTGGAAGGATTAAAATACCTCCATGATAATCAGATAGTTCACCGGGATATAAAGGTAGGTTGCACTAGGATTCATTCTTGTAAGGTCTTTGATGGGTAATTGTTTTATTTGCAAAAATTGTTTTCTTATGAGAACGAATTTGGAATGATAAATAAGTCCTAGAAACAGCAGATATACGTCACTCTGCCCTGAGTCAGGTATTGATTGATAGTCATGTCTTACCGCGTTTACCCAAAGAATAAACTCCTTAACCATGTTCAGCCAACAAAGATTGAGTTTCCACTTCATGGCTGGCACTGTTTGAGGTGCTCCATGAGGCTAGAAGCTAAACGGAGCAAAGTTAACAAGGATATGGTCCCTGCTCCCAAGAGGCTTGTAGGCTGGTTAATCTTTGTATCCTTGCCCATAATAGCTACTCAATAAATACTTGTTCAATTAATGGATGAATAGTTAGAAGGAAAAAAATAAAATCCCTACTTCTCACACATATCATATACTCCTGGGTTGATCTAAAATTAGATAATCTGTGAAATTCTCCTTAAAAAGGGAAAATTTAGAACTAATAAATTTATAACAAAATTGGACTATTGAAAGTAAGTTAATATTACTATCCTCAAACTAACACGAATGTCCATTTATTTGTGCTGCCACTAAATATTCCAGGAAAAGAAGTAAAACAGCATAGAATAAGTCAAGTACTAGGAAGGTATAAATATAATTTAACTAATCATACTCATATCAAACACAAATAGCCCCTACTATCTATAAACCTCGTTTCACCTTGTGACCCGAGTAGCAGATTGTGAACTGATAGCATGTAAACAAAAATGGTGTCAATAATTCACTACTGATGTTACTGTTAAGGAAGAATATAGAAATAGTATCCTTTTTGCTGTAAGGACACCTTTTCTTATTCGACTTTCAAGCCAATAACAAACAGTATTGGGAGAAAGATAGCATTTCTGATTGAAGTTCTTTCTTCTCTAGGGTGACAATGTGTTGATTAATACCTACAGCGGTGTTCTCAAGATTTCTGATTTCGGAACATCAAAGAGGCTTGCTGGCATAAATCCATGTACTGAAACTTTTACTGGTATGTTTTCGCAGTGATGATACAGATCTTATGTAATTAAAGAAATAATTGCTGTGTTTGAGTATGATGTGAGAGATAAATTTAGTCTGGGTTCTTACCAACATTCATGTTGGTATCTTTTGATGCTCGCTGAAAAATGCTATACAGAATTTCATCTGACCATTGCTTACCTTGTATTTATATAACTCAGTTTCCTGCTCAATGCTGCTGAAGATATATATTTTTTTAACTCTCAATTTGTTATTTGTTTTTCTTTTCATGTCATTCCTTCTCTCCTGGTTGGTCTACAACCACTATAATCCTGACAACATTTCTTTTTTTAACATTTCTTTAGCCCAGCCTCTCAGTGATTCTTACTCGTACTTTAATCACTTCCCATTTGGACTATGAGTTCTTTCTTTCCTAATCTGTTTACTGCCTGTGGTCTATTCCCCTACTCACAACCTAAATAACTAAGATTTCAATTCAAAAAAAGGAAGTGACTCACTAACTCAGAAGTAGGGTGGAGAGAAAGCTTTGCTGAGAAATTAGGCAATGCAGCTACTAAGCTCCCTCCGTTCGAAAATCCTGAGAGGGTGGAGACAAAGTGACTTCCAAAAAGGTAATAGTAGCCAAGAGGAAACCAAGGCTCATAGAGATTAATGACTGCCCAACAGTTATAGAGAGGACGTCTGGAAGTCCAGCCCTGCTTTCCCCTCCAAGTTTTCGTCACTCCATTCTGCTGATTCTCATGAAGTGTTGCTGCTGCTGCTGCTAAGTCGCTTCAGTTGTGTCCAACTCTGTGTGACCCCATAGACAGAAGCCCACCAGGCTCCCCCGTCCCTGGGATTCTCCAGGCAAGAACACTGGAGTGGGTTGCCATTTCCTTCTCCAATGCATGAAAGTGAAAAGTGAAAGTGAAGTCACTCAGTCATGTCCGACTCTTAGCGACCCCATGGACTACAGCCTACCAGGCTCCTCCATCCATGGGATTTCCAGGCAAGAATACTCGCGTGGGGTGCCATTGCTTTCTCCTCATGAAGTGTTAAGTTCCTGTTATTGTGACTTCCCTGGTGGTAAAGAATCCACCTGCAATGCAGGAGCTGCATTAGACGTGGGTTTGAACCCTGGGCCAGGAAGATCCCCTGGAGGAGAACATGGCCACCCACTCCAATATTCTTGCTGGAGAATCATATGGACAGAGAAGCCTGGCAGGTTGCAGTCTATGTGGTCACATGTGTGACTTGGCGGTCCAGCAGCTAAGACTCAGCGCTCTCACTGCCTGGGCTCGGGTTCAGTCTCTGGTCAGGGAACTAAAATCCCACAAGTCTTGCAGTGCAGCAAAATATAATAACAGTAAAAATTAAATTCTTATTATCATCAGAGAGAGAGATTTAGAAAAAAAAAAAAGATACTGTAATGGATAATCTTTGGTCTAATATAAAACAGATTGTCCAAATGCCCTCATTTCTGAATTCTGTGACGTGATGGCAGTACTTCCATTTTGCAGATGAAGAAATTGAGAGAGAAGAGATGTCACAGCTGAAAGTCACAAGAGTTTATAAGTGATAGAACTCAGATTTTTAATCCACCCTTTGCACTTTGCTTTGAGCTTCTTGCTCCAGTCCATCTTTCTCTCCACCTTGCTGAAGTGTCTCTTGTGGAAGCCAGGAAGGGGGAAAGGCAGAGAAAGAGAAAGTCTGAAGTCTCAGAACATTCAATCAGCAATGCCTCTGATCCAGTTCCTACTCTCATGGCAGTGGGTATTTCGGGACACAATCAAACCCATTTAGAATGCATTTTTTAAAGAAAATGAATTCCAGCCTTCTAGTAACTTTAAATATATTTACATTTCTTTTCCTCATATTCCCTCCATTTGGCAAGAGACCCTTTAAATACTGCCAAGTCTCAGTAACTTCTGCGAGGAAAATCCTGACTTTCAGACATTTGATTTGGGGAAGACGTTAATTTAATATCTGCCGCTTATCTTAAGCATTTTCTTTAATCCCCAGAGAAGTTGTAGTACAGCGGTCCTCCAGGAGCCCTTTGCTTGAACTTCTTGCACGGGCCTCATATGGTGTCCATGTGTGACACACGTGTGGATCGGTCCCCGGCACTGATCACGAGGGCCTGGGGTGTGCGGGCCTCCCAGTGCTAATTCAGCACTGGTGAAGTCACAGGTGTAGGCAGCCTCTGATGAACTGAGTCAAAAGACAGTGGCCTGTGTGGCTTCTTCGTGATTCGATGAGAAGGAAGGCAGCCACAACTATTCTTTATGGAGCACTTTCTGCATCCAGACTGTGTTAAGTGCTTTACATGTTATTGCATCGAAATTTGTATGTCAGGCCTAATCCTTACGTATCATTATCCCAGTTTATGGTGAGAAAATTAAGGTTCAAAGAGGTTAAATAGTTTGCCTGAGGTCACAAAGCTTGTAAGTCAAAGAGCTGCAATTCAACTAGACTTAACACGCCAAATGGAATGAATTATCTTTTCCCCAAACCTGTTCCACCCACAGTCTTCCCTGTCTCGGTTGACCACTCCAACCTTAGAGTTATCCACTGCACCTCTCTTTTCTCACCCTTCAGCTCAGTCAGCCAAGGAAACCCATCAACTCTGTCTTCAAAACATGTCCAAATCTGGACCAGTTCCTCTGCGCCTCCCTGGCTCCCGCCCTCACCTCTCACACACATGATCTCAGTAGCCTTTTCTCCTGCTTCCACTACTGTCTCCCCTCAACTCTACAGCTGGAGCAATCCCATATAGACATAAATCGAGCCCTATCACTCAGAGACTTCGATGGCTTTCTGTTTTTGGAGTAACAAACACCACAGTCCTTACAATGATGCACAAGGCTCAGACCTTCTCAGAGTCTGTTACCTTTTAGGCCCACTTCCTACCCTTCCCACCTTGCACAGGCCTTCCTGCACTTCCTTCGATCCATCGGGCAGGATCCCGCGGCAGGACATTTGCGTACCCTTTTCCTTTTATGGCACTCTTCTCCCAGCTGTCTGCATAGTGAAGTTCCTCATGTCCTTCAAGTCTTAACTCACAGATCATGCCAGTGAGGCCAGTGATTGCCCTATTTACATGGCAGCCCTCCCCGGACACTTCTGATCCCCTTCTCCTGCTTTTTTCTAATTTTATCGTAACACATCACTTTCTAACATACTCTGTAATTTACTTCTGTATGTTACTATAGTTTGCTGTCTGTGTTCCACTGCGAAAATGTCAGCTGCACAAGCCCTGGGATTTCTGTCTGTCTTGGCCACTCCTGCATTCTAAGTGCCTGGCCCATAGAACTGTGCTGTGCTCAGTTGCTCAGTCTTTTCCAACTCTTTGGGACCCCATGGACTGTAGCCTGCTAGGCTCCTCTGTCCATGGAATTTTCTAGTCAAGAATACTGGAGTGGGTTGCCATTTCCTTCTCCAGGGGCTCTTCCCAATCCAGGGGTCAAACCTGCGTCTCCTGCACTGGCAGGTGGATTCTCTACCACTGAGCCACCTGGGAAGCCCTTCTGGCAGTGTTAATCCACGAAATGCCTGAGGGAAGGGAAGGCGACATCAGGGGTGCAGCTTTTAGCTTCTGTCTTGTGGCTCCCCAGGTGGTTGTAGTGGTAAAGATATTCTAAAATAGCTGATTTTAAAGTAATTTGTTTATTCTAATGAAGATATTTGAGGTCTGGGTTTTAGACTTAATACTCTCACTGTTCTCCTTGGGCTAATGCTCAGACTGGTTTGATCTTCACTATCCAGCTCTGTAAATCTCTTTATATAAAATACTGTATCATGTGCTTATGGAGTAAATAGAGCAGATTTGAACACATGATTAAACCTGCTTTTTTGGTACCTGATCTATGGGGGATAATTAAACACAATCGTCAAATACCACTCTTTGAAATATTATCTAATGAATCAAAACACTAATTTACTTACAAAGATATTACTTGAATTATTCAATTTTTAAAATTCACTATATTTTTGGTCAGTTGTCATTCCTGCTGAGATATTAGTACAACTTCAGTTCTTCCATTAAATATATTTTAGGTCCACAGATAGTAAGAGTGGTAGGCCTCAGCTCATATTTTCTCAGTGATCACTTAATTTTGTTTACATTGTAAAAAATGATCACTTTAGGGGGAACTATCAATGAAGAGAAATTGTAACGGTTTTGTACTGCGAGTAATAATTTGAGGAGCATGGTTACCTTATCCTTCACCAGGTGAAATGCTTTCTTTCAAAAATATGACTGATGTAAGCTGAGGACAGACAGGTGAAGTTGTATGTGATTGTGAGCATGAGCTACTATCATGTAATGATGAGATCTCAAAGATAAACCTGGCAAGATGACAACATTTGACAAAAATAATACACTTTCACTTTTTAAAAAAACATTACAGCCAGTTTCTAGCCTTTGACCATGGGTTTTATAGGAACTGTTTAGAGGAAATTTGTGCAGTAGTTTTCAGGCACAGAGCATTCAAAGGTGTTCCTTGTATTTATCAAAATGTCTCTTATTGGTTATGAATAAGAAAATGCTCAAGTGGCTCTTTTGGCAAATGCTTCAGTATTTGAAGTAATTTATTATGGCATCTTGGATCCTGTTTGCTGATTACATCATTTATATCAGAAGCTAGGGATATGGCAATTTCCTGTTCCTATTTGTACTCCTGACTAATTGCCGGATTTTGAGAAATCACTCCAAACTAGATATATAAATTTGGCCTCTAGTTGTAACTGATAAGATAATTGCAAGTTCGTGTCCACTTGGGAAGTACGAGATCAGAACTAAAACCGGGGGTTCTTGGCCCCCGTGTAGTGCTCTTTGCATCGTACCACACTTTTCGACTCCTTGATTCCATGAAGCCTTTTAAATTTCCTCTCTTTTTTATTCTACTCTTCTTCACTCCAGTGATTTGTTTATACTGATGGCTCATGACCTGACTTTAACCCATTAAATCTGTTATTCTCTGGACCACAGGCTCATAGCAGAAGCCATGTACGATAGATTTACAGAGTAAAGTACACCCAAAATTATTTACATTATTTTAAACAATGGCTTTCAGAAATTTTTATGTTTTCATGTTTAAGAATTAAGTATGAAAACAGAAGAACTGAGCATTCAATCGGGAATTGAGAAATAACAGACTAAGGAAATGGATGAATGACCCAGATTTTTCCTGCAAAAGATTGGAAGTATACGTAAAGGGAATCTCCGTGTATTTGAAAAACTGATTGCAGAAAATGTGTGTTGAGTATTTTCTGTTATTCTCAAATGACTATTAGAAGTTTCGAAGAGGTCCCAATGAAATGATGCCTCAATTACACTGTACTGTCTAGGAAATGAGGAAGTATCTATTCATAAACAGATAATATTAGTAAGATATGTTTATATCACTAGTGAAATCCATTATGAAAACTGCTATTTCCCCTTTTATTAGCAGCAGAGAAAACTGGAACTTAAAAAGATGAGATACTAAGACCTGAATCATGCTTTTAAGTTCTTATTTATGTAAATAACTTGAAACTGTTGTTAGTGCCTCTGTTTTCTCTTTTTAAACTGTAACTGTGTTTGAATTCTATCCAGGTACCCTCCAGTATATGGCACCAGAAATAATAGATAAAGGACCAAGAGGCTATGGAAAGGCAGCAGACATTTGGTCTCTGGGCTGCACGATCATTGAAATGGCCACTGGAAAACCACCCTTTTATGAACTGGGGGAACCACAAGCAGCTATGTTCAAGGTCATATTTCATATCTTAAATGTCCTAAAAATCAGTGGTTGAAGCTCTTTACGGCTCTTGGAGTTCCATGTCTGTATGTCATATTTTTTTAAGCAAAAGGAAAGGAGCCTGAGCTAGCACAATCTAAGATCTAAAGTTCAAGTTTCACTCCCCTCGGTCAGCTTCACATGGAGGGTCTCTCTCAACATCTCTCACTCAGCTACCAAGTGAGACTCAGTGTAATGCCCTTTGACCACCTTTTCACGATGCAGTATGATTAACACGCCACTCCACGGAAGATGATTTAAGCCCTTTGGAAAACACAGTCTGAAAAATCTTCCACTGAGGGACATATAAAAACATTTTTTATCCATTTAGGTATTAAAGACATGTTTTGCTTTTCTCCTCTATCATTATAGTTTAAAGTTTCTGTAGATAAAAGGATATAGTTGTTTTAAGTACATCAACCTTATTCTCATCTATCTACTCTTCCAGCCTGTTACTTTGCCCATTAGTAACTCTTCTGGGGCTGGGAAAGGAAGCAGCTCCAGCTCTCAAAATAGGGAGCATGTGAAATGGAAATAGACCAGAGAGAGCCTGGGGGCCACAGGTTCAGCATCCGGGGCCTGGACAGTGACCTGCCCCTGAATCCCTGCAGTCTTCACCTGCCACTCCACTGAGCCAGAGGAATATTAAACTGAACCCCTGTCTCCCAGGAAGTGAAGCTCACATCTCTGCTATTCTCTGAGGCATCAGACTTTTGATTATAATTTGTTATTCCTTTCCCTGCCACTGACCATGTTTCTAGCACTTACTCCATTTGTGATTACCCCTCTTATGAGGGACCATTTGTCACGTCCCTTCTATGTTTGTACCAAACTTGGTTTACCTGAAGCTTGGAGACAAGCTGATGGGCTGCTGCTGATACAGAAATGAGTAGTATAACCACACCTGAAAAAAACAATGAGCTGCTCAGAGATCTGCCTTTCTGGGCATGAATGGATGTCTTTTTCTTCTTGGCCAGTCTGTCAAGTTCTCACCAATCTCTGGGACTTCACTCTGAAATGTTCCTCTGTTACCCATCGGTGCAGGGATTATTAAGCAACATGCTTTAGAGGAAATAGCATGCTCTGGCACTGATTTGCATCATTTTAATCCAGGCTCCAACACAGTCAAGCTATTTACTGGCTTTGAGTAAATTGTTTAACCTTCTTGTGCATCGGTTTCCTCATCTATAAAATGAGTATAAAAATAGTACCTATCTAATGAAAGTTTTTGAGGAGTGGATGAGATAATATGTGAAAAGCACTTAAAACAATGTCTTATACATAGTAAAGGCTTTATAATTAGTACAAATGTATCTTATCTATATAATAAATTAATATTTTGTTATTTGATAACAAAAGATTTCCTTAGGAAATTTTCTCTGTACTAAATACATGAAACATTGCTGAAAGAAATTAGAATGACAGCAATGAGAAGAACATTCTCATTGTTATAAAAATACTGTTTGTTTAATTTTAAGTATTTTAAAATATCTCTTTTAACGTAGGCAATTTGAGACAGGGAAGAACATTCACAAATCATGGTACAGGAGAAACAACACAGTCTTTAAGCCAAACAAATGAAGGTTCACACTCCCAGCTCTGCCCTTTCATAATCATGTAACCTCACCCCTGTGAGCCTCATTTTTCTCATTGCTGTAACTTGGATCATATTTAATCCACTGGGTTGCTAGGAGGATTCAATGAGATCTCATAAATGAAAAAAACCAAGCACGAAGTTCTGAGGACTGAATTATTATTTCATAGCACTGTCTACTGGAGAAGGCAATGGCAACCCACTCCAGTACTCTTGCCTAGAGAGTCCCATGGACTGAGGAGCCTGGTAGGCTGCAGTCCACACGGTTGCAAAGAGTTGGACATGACTGAGCGACTTCGCTTTCACTTTTCACTTTCATGCATTGGAGAAGGAAATGGCAACCCACTCCAGTGTTCTTGCCTGAAGAATTCCAGGGATGGAGGAGCTTGGTGGGCTGCTGTCTATGGGGTCACACAGAGTCGGACACGACTGAAGCGACTTAGCAGCAGCAGCAGCAGCAGCTCTGTCTAATATCTTAAGCTAATTACTGTGCCTATGTCATTGATAAAGTTACAAAAACACTGAAAACTTTCCATAACCTACAGAAAACAGGTCCTGTCTCACTTTGAAAAAAGCCACACATTTGTAGTATTTGATAAAGGAGCTTGTCTCATTAGGTCACCAAGTGATGGGATGGGATGAGATGGTTATTCAGAAGCTGTGTTGTGCTGTGTCTTAGGTGGGGATGTTTAAAGTCCACCCAGAGATCCCAGAGTCCATGTCAGCAGAGGCCAAGGCGTTCATATTGAAGTGTTTTGAACCAGACCCTGACAAGAGAGACTGTGCTAACGACTTGCTTATGGATGAGTTCTTAAAAGTTTCAAGCAAAAAGAAAAAGACACAACCTAAGCTTTCAGGTATGTGGTTGCATCAAAGGGGGTGTAGGTCAGAGTCTCTAAATACTAAACTTTTTAAGATGGAAGATTTTTCCAGAGGTGAGCTAATTTGTTTAAAGGTATCACTGAAAACTGGCATCTGGAAGCTATGTTAGCATCAATTTCACAAATATTAGGGCCTCACACATAATAATCTTCCATCACATGGATAGTAGGGGATTAGTATATCAGCATTTATATATTAGCATTGCTGATACAAAGATTAAAGTACAGAAGGGGTAGAAGGTAGTTTTTTCAAACTGAAACTCCAAATTACCATTGATTGACGACAGGGCTATTAGAGAACTGTTAAACTTTGAAACCATCTGGATAACATGTTCTTTTAATTTTAGATTGTCCAAAACACCAATTGCCTTTTAGAGACTATCATTCCAAATAATTACCACCACCCCCCCACAAAAAAAAAGAAAAGAAAGAGAAGATTTCCCATTATAATAAAATAGCACTGTAAAAATATAAATTGGCTTGTGCAATAATTTCCATAACTCATTTCAGAAAGGAAAAAAGTAAGTGATTCACTTGTTGTTAGCATTTTTGGTGTCTATGTGGGATGAGATGGACAGAATGAATGTTTGGAAAGGACATCAATCCCATTTCCAGCATTCACTTCACTTTTTGTTGATTTCTGAGTTTAATAACAAACCAAATGTATGCTTATTTTGCTGTGTTTACTTTTCTTCCCACAGCTCTTTCAGCTGGATCGAATGGTGAGTTTATTTTTATGTTGTCCTTTGGGCTGAAGCTTGGTACATCATGAAATAAGCTCTAGATTTCCTATTGGAGAGCCTCATCCTCTGCTCTTTGCTTACATGGGGTAAGGGTAGGGGGCTCCTGGGTACAAAGTATGTATGGTTGTAAGTCAGGCTGGGTTCATTCTTTCAGAAACCCCTCAACTTTCTCCCTCATAAGACAGGCTTCTTTCGTTCCTTCCTGAATGCAGGATAGTGACTCTGATTTTGAAATCTTCAATTTGAGAGGAGTCCATGCTTTCTTAGGGGCTTCCCAGGAGGTGCTAGCAGTAAAGAACCCCCTGCCAATGCAAGAGACGAAAGAGACGTGGGTTCCATCCCTGGGTCAGGAAGATCCCCTGGAGGAGGGCATGGCAACCCACTCCAGTATTCTTGCCTGGAGAATCCCATAGACAGAGGAGCCTGAGGGCTATAGTCCATAAGGTTGCAAAGAGTTGGACATGACTGAAGTGACTTAGCATGCACACATGCTTTCTTATCTGAGAGCTAGCTGGCCACCTAACTCATTTCTTGTGGAAAATGTCAATGCCAGACAGCTTTCCCTGTCATCTTTGGTGTCCGATTTTCCTCTAATTTTAGCTGGTCAGGACTAGATGTGTTTTTTATTTTCAGTATTAGGCTTTGCAGATCATAACTAGGAAGGTTAATCTGCTCTAGGAAGATCAAGTGATGCATTTTAAGGCACAGGAAAGAAATGACCGTGACTTGGGATTTTCCTAAGTTGGATGAGTTGTTGATCAAATAGACTTGGGGCTCGGTGTTCATTGTGAGTGTCCTGTGCGTTCTTCCACTGGCTGGGGGTAGATTTTTGCAGGTTCCTTAGGTGCCTCAAAGCCAGTCAGCCCAGAGAAGAAGCCCAGTAATTGGGGTTTCTTGGCCACAGCCTCTCCAGTTTTCCCCCCTCAATTCTTAGAGTCAAGAAGAACTCTGTGAAGAAAAGCCCCTCTTTTCCTCCCTTCTCCACAGTCACTGAATTTCACAAGGAGGACCCCGGGGCACTCAGCAGCCTCCCCACCAGCTGGGTTTTGATGTCATAAAATGGGCCCTGACTTTGGACTCCAGCAGAAGTCGATTCACTTTGCACTTAGGCGGAAGCCAATTCTGATTCCAACTAAGCCACTTTATAAAAACATGACAATGCAGCAATTTGCTTGTTTCATCAGGCATTCTGTGCTGGGAACAATACCTACTGCACAGATTTGCTTCTGAGAACAAAATAAAAAATAAATACCAAAAGAAGCTGGAGCCATGCCCAGAAGCTCAATCCATGATTGTTTCATCCCTTCCACATGGGAAGGTTTTTGTTGCAGGAAGCAGAGTCTCATCACGCGCACATTTAAATTATGTGAACTCAACCATACACACTTGGCAAGAGACAAGTAGCGAGAGGGAATTTAAGCTGACAGGTCTGCCCACAAGCCCTCTCGGTGAGCATGTGCCTTAGAGCGAGCCTGAGACGGAAGGTGTCCATCTGCTGACCGCTTGGTCACCTTTCCCACACACCCTCCCACTCTGCACTCAGGGTGGCTCAAGAGCATTTGGGACTCAGCTCTGGCTTTAGAGTCTTTTACTTAAGGTATTTTAGAATCTTAAGATTTTATAGAGTCAGCAAAAAGAGAATGGGCATTGGAGTCAGAGCTGGGTTCATGCCTTAACTGGGTGACCCTGGAAATGACTTAACCTTAGTCACCTCATCTGTCCAGTGAGTTCAGTTAGACAAACTGCCTATGGCGCTTTGTGACAATTAAAATACAGTCACACATGTGAGATGCTTAGCAACTGCCTTAAGGTGGTTATTATGACTATTACTGCGGGGCTGTTCTTGCTCTGGCCTGCCCATGCCCAGTGGCTTGTTTAGTATTGTAGACCACAGTCCAGAAGTCTCCTATTCTTTCCCTAAAAACTCCCTATCTTCCTCCCTCAGAACATCTCCCAGGCCTCCTCAGCTCTCTGGATTTTTATTTTTTTATTTGCAGTGACTCATCCCTTTCTGTTCTGCCTCCTTGGCCTGAGACATTGATCTGCTTGATAGAGATGTTTCTGACAAAAATTACTTATTTTCAAACCAGTATTTGATGAAAACTAGGTACCTCCTATTGTGTCAGTTCAGACTCCATCAAAATAAAATAAAAGCTTATGTTTGTTTTAGAATTATAACATCGTCATCTCCTCTATTGGTTTCCAAAATATGTGTTTAGCAAAGAACTGCTTTTTAAAAAATTATGAATCCTTAAGCAGAGCTTAAAGTGACAAATAGATTCAAGGGATTAGATCTGATAGAGTGCCTGAAGAACTATGGATGGAGGTTCATGACATTGTATAGGAGACAGTGATCAAGACCATCCCCAAGAAAAAGAAATGCAAAAAGGGTGAATGGTTGTCTGAGGAGGCCTTACAAATATCTGAGAAAAGAAGAGACGCTAAAGGCAAAGTAGAAAAGGAAACATATACCCATTTGAATGAAGAGTTTCAAAGAATAGCAAGGAGAGATAAGAAAGCCTTCCTCAGTGATTACTGCAAAGAAATAGAGGAAAACAATAGAATGGGAAAGACTAGAGATCTCTTCAAGAAAATTAGAGATACCAAGGGAACATTTCATGCAAAGATGGATACAATAAAGGACAGAAATGATATGACCTAACAGAAGCAAAAGATATTAAGAAGAGTTGGCAAGAATATACAGAAGAACTGTAAAAAAAAGATCTTCATGACCCAGATAACCATGATGGTTTGATCACTCACCTAGAGCCACACATCCTGGAATGTGAAGTCAAGTGGGCCTTAGGAAGCAGCACTACGAACAAAGCTAGTGGAGGTGATGGAATTCCAGTTGAGCTATTCCAAATCCTGAAAGATGATGCTGTGAAAGTGCTGCACTCAATATGCCAGCAAATCTGGAAAACTCAGCAGTGGCCACTGGAAAAGAACTGGAAAAGGTCAGTTTTCATTCCAATCCCAAAGAAAGGCAATGCCAAAGAATGCTCAAACTACTGCACAATTGCACTCATCTCACATGCTAGCAAAGTAATGCTCAAAATTCTCCAAGCCAGGCTTCAACAGTACATGGACTGTGAACTTTCAGATGTTCAAGATGGATTTAGAAAAGGCAGAGGAACCAGAGATCAATTTGCCAACATCCACTGGATCATCAAAAAAGGAAGAGAGTTCCAGAAAAACATCTACTTCTGCTTTATTGACTACGCCAAAGCCTTTGACTGCGTGGATCACAACAAACTGTGGAAAATTCTGAAAGAGATGGGAATACCAGATAACCTGATCTGCTTCCTAAAAAACCTGTATGCAGGTCAGGAAACAACAGTTAGAATCAGACATGGAACAACAGACTGGTTCCAGACCAGGAAAGCAGTACGTCAAGGCTGTATATTGTCACCCTGCTAATTTAACTTATATGCAGAGTACATCATGCGTAATGCCAGGCCGGATGAAGCCCAAGTTGGAATCAAGATTGCCAGAAGAAATATCAATAACCTCAGATATGCAGATGACACCACCCTTATGGCAGAAAGCAAAGAAGAACTAAAGAGCCTCTTGATGAAAATGAAAGAGGAGAGCGAAAAAGTTGGCTTAAAGCTCATCATTCCAAAAACGTAGATCATGGCATCTGGTCCCATCACTTCATGGCAAGTAGATGGGGAAACAATGGGAACAGTGAGTGACTTTTTTTGGGGGCTCCAAAATCACTTCAGATGGTGACTGCAGCCATGAAATTAAAAGATGCTTGCTCCTTGGGAGAAAAGCTATGACCAACCTAGACAGCTTATAAAAAGCAGAGGCATTACTTTGCCGACAAATGTCCGTCTAGTCAAAGCTATGGTTTTTCCAATAGTCATGTATGGATATGAGAATTGGACTATAAAGAAACCTGAGTGCTGAAGAATTGATGCTTTTTAACAGTGGTGTTGAAGAAGACTCTTAAGAGTCCCTTGAACTGCAAGGAGATCCAACCAATCAACCCTTAAAGAAATCAGTCCTGAATATTCATTGGAAGGACTAATGCTGAAGCTGAAACTCCAGTACTTCGGCCACCTGTCTCAAAGAACTAACTCACTGGAAAATATCCTGATGCTGGGAAAGATTGAAGATGGGAGGAGAAGGGGACAACTGAGGATGAGATGGTTGGATGCCATCACCAACTCGATGGACTTGAGTTTGAGTAATCCCTGGGAGTTGGTGATGGACAGGGAAGCCTGGTGTGCTGCAGTCCATGGGGTCGCAAGGAGCCAGACACAACTGAGCAACTGAACTGAACTGAATTCCTAATGTTAGCAAATTGGACTGCAAGGAAATCAAACCAGTCAATCCTAAAAGAAATCAGTCCTGAATATTCATTGGAAGGACTGATGCTGAAGCTGAAGCTCCAATACTTTGGCCACCTGATGTGAAGAAGTGACTCATTGGAAAAGACCCTAATGGGAAGATTGAAGGCAGGGGGAGAAGGGGACAACAGAGGATAAGATGGTTGGATGGCATCACTGACTCACCGGACATGAGTTTGAGCAAGCTCCGGAAGTTGGTGATGGACAGGGAGGCCTGGTGTGCTACAGTCCATGTGGTCTGACTCAGTCGGACACGACTGAGTGACTGAACTGAACTGAAGCAGAGCTCTGATACATGACTGAAGGAGCATATTTGTTTTAGGTAAAACAGGGTTGGAATCTATGTTCTAGGATCACAGAAATCCACCCACTCACCCCACCAAGGCAGCCCTGAGAACTAGGTGGACCTTAAACTTCTAAGGAGCACAGTTTATCAGTTATGAATCTGGTCCTTTATTTTATACATGTGAAAAACTAAGCCTCACAAATGACCTTCATAAATTCTAGTGGGTATGTGTGTGCTCAGTCGTGTCCAACTCTTTGGACTGTAGCCCGCCAGGCTCCTCTGTCCATGGGATTCTCCAGGCAAGAATACTGGGGTGGGTTGGCATGCCCTTCCCCAGGGATCGAACCTGCATCTCTTGCGTCTCCCGCATTGGCAAGCAGATCATTTACCACTGTACCACCTGGGAAGCTCCTAAACTCTAATAGGTGGACAATAAAAACAAAGGGCTGAGAACCCAGAACTGCTGGGCCTGGTGCTTCCTCCAGTTTCATGCCCCTGAGATAGTTCTTTCAGGGCCTAGGAGGCCCTTTCCTCGCTGACCCCCTGCATGGATTACTCTGAGGAACCGTGGTCCCAAGACCAGCCCCTTGTGTTGCATAGTTTGGCTGCTCACTGGAACGAGACACTTGACAAGTAACCTTGCTGTCTCATGTCGGTGTGTGCACGTTTCTAGAAGCCTTACTCATCTCGTTCCCCCTCTTGTGACACGCAGAGTACCTCAGGAGTATCTCCTTGCCAGTGCCAGTCCTGGTGGAGGACACAAGCAGCAGCAGTGAGTACGGCTCAGTTTCCCCTGACACAGAGTTGAAGGTGGACCCCTTCTCTTTCAAAACAAGAGCCAAGTCCTGTGGAGAAAAGGATGTCAAAGGCATCCGGACGCTGTTTCTGGGGTAAAGACCTGACTTAGTTGGGGTGAGGGACGAATGTGGGGTGTCATTTGATAATGGAGATGGTAATACGTGCTGCCTAAATTATTGCAGCATCCCTGATGAAAATTTTGAAGACCACAGTGCTCCACCTTCTCCAGAAGAAAAAGATTCCGGATTCTTTATGCTGAGGAAGGACAGTGAGAGACGGGCCACGCTTCACAGGATTCTGACGGAAGACCAAGACAAAGTTGTGAGAAACTTAATGGAATCCTTGGCTCAGGTAATAGCCCTTCGGAGACTTCATTTCCCCAGAGTTTACTTTTTTTTTTTTTTTTGGACTGTGCTGACTCTTTGTTGTGGCGCTGGGGCTTTTTTCTCTAGTTGTGGCACATGGGCTTCGTTGCCCCTCAGCATGTGAAATTTTAGTCACCCAACCAGGGATTGAACCCACGTCCCGTGCACTGGAAGATGGTGTCCTAGCCACTGGACCACCAGAGAAGTCCACTTGGAACTGTCTCAGATGATATGAAGACATGAAGAAGTTTCCACCTCCTGATGATAAAACAAACCTACCATGGGGGGTAGGCAGAATCCCTAACACAGAAACTGTGTTTTAGAACATAAGCTGTTTTTACGTCAGGCTTCCCTGGTGGCTCAGATGGTAAAGAATCCACCTGCAATGTTGGAGACCTGGTTCAGTCCCTGGATTGGGACAGTCCCCGGGAGAGGGGAATGGTACCCACTCCAGTATTCTTGCCTGGAGAATTACTTGGACAGAGGAGCCTGGTGGGCTCCAGGCCATGGAATCACAAAGAGTCAGACACAATTGAGTGACTGACGCTTTCACTTTTCACTTATTTTTAAGGCAGAAGCAAAATGTTGGTGAGGTTCTGATGGGCCCCTGCAAATCTTTTCACCGTTCTTTCATTTAGACAGTAAACATCCTCTGAGACATGTGAATTGCTACCTGCCATTAGCATGAGGCCACCTGCCATTGGCTCCTCTGAGCATTTGGGAAACCTCACTTACTCAACAGAGACTGCTGTGCTTGGAGGGCTCCAGTCATTGGAGGGCTCCAGTCAAGTATAGGGAGATAGGCAATAATAAGTAAATTATCTAGGGTGGTAAGAGGCCAAACATGCTACAAAAAAAAAACAAAGTTGGGCAAACTCTGTTCCCTGGTGTATTTGTTTGCTGAGCTGCCATAACAAAATAACTTAGACTCAGTAGCTTGAACAACAGGAAATTTTTCTCTCTCAGGGTTCTGGAAGCTGAAAGTCTAAAACTGAGGTGCTGGCAGCTTCGGTTTCTCCTGAGGCCTCTCTTCTAGGCTTTCAGGTGGCCACGTTCTTTCTGTGTCCTCACCTGCCCTTTTTTCTCTGTGTGCCTCTAGTGTCTCGTCTTTGTTTTACAAGAGCACTAATCCTGTTGGATTAGAGCCCCACCCTTATGATCTCAACCTTAGTTATCTCCTAAATACCCTGTCTCCAAATAGTCACCTTGAGGGGTTAAGACTTCAACACGTGAATTGGGGGATGGGAGAAATGACACAGTTTCATCCCTAATACCTGGAAACATGTATTCCCTGGGATTCTACTTATAGAAATGAGGATGAATCCGCTCCCAGCTCTGTCCCAGTAGAAACAGGGTTTCCACCACCTCTACACTGCAGGTGATGCCTGCTTGCCTGGAGCAGAGGCTCAGGCCTCCTCTTGAGTATAAAACTCCCCAGACATACTTGGCCCAGACATGACACTTGCATCCTCTTTTAGTTCTATGGGTGTCAGGGACTTGTGAACCGACTTCAGCACCTGTGGCAACCACCTGTCTTCCATGATTACCATGATGACATGTAATTTCTCTCCTCCCTTCTGTCCTAGGAGAATAGCTACAAAACGGGTGAAGCTGGAGGGATCGGATCAAGTTTCCATCTCAGTCCAGTACTTTACCTGGTCTCAGCTTTTATTGGAATGTAAATGAAGCCAGATTGTCTCTTTCTTGGCTCTTGCTATATAGTCCCTGCTTGTCTTTATCTTGAGAAGCCCTCGAAGTTTCTCTGCTGGTTCCATCACCTTAGGAATTCTCTAATATTCACGTCTTTAGATTCCATAGGAGGAGCTGAAACACCAAGTGTGCGTCATCAGGGTCTCTGGGTACACGGAGAACTGACATCTATGTGTTCTAGGAAAACTTCTGACTTGAGTCCTAAGGCAAGGACTCTGAGGCCCTGAAAGGAGGCGCCCTGGGTGAGGGATGGCCAAGTTCTGAATTGCAAGTGGAATGAGTGCTGAGAATACCACAGAGGAATCTGGAGATATGGCTGAGATGGAAGTAGTTTGGAACCCATAGCTGTCACTTGTGCCTTTCCATCTGCTCACTGTGGTCATTCAAGGACTGAGAATCAGATGGTGTAAGATAAAGAAGCAGAACCAAGTTTAGATAAAAGGAGCAAATGTGCAGTAATTGGAGGCCATTCATTCAACAAATATTTACTGGGCATCTACTAGATGCCAGGCATTCCCCCATCTATGTGCTGGGTATGCTAGGACACTAGAGTGAACAAAATGGGGGAAAATAGATGCATCCCATTGAAGCTGACATTCTTGTGGAGCAAGAAAAGCAATAAAAATGTAGTAAGCACATAGTTGAATATATAGTACTTAAATATATAGTTAAATGTTATTATATACTATGTATGTTACATATATGTTACTCTGTATGTTAAATATATAATATGTGTGTGTGTGTGTGTGTGTGTGCGTGCTTAGTCACTCAGTCATGTCCGACTCTTTGCAACCCCATGGACTGTAGCCTGCCAGGCTCCTCTGTCCATGGGGATTCTCCAGGCAAGAATACTGGAGTGGGTTGCCATGCCCTCCTCCAGGGAAACTTCCCAGCCCAGGGATCAAACCAAGGTCTCCCACGTTGCTGGTGGATTCTTTACCATCAAGACACCAGGGAAACGCAAATATATAGTAATAATAGCAAATACTTTCTATGGGCCAGACATTGTTCTTAGTAGTTCCTGGGTCTCTGCTCACTCAGTTCCTGTGACCACAGTCCTGCAGCAGTAGTTCTGTTAGTCTCCTTATTTTGCACAGAGGAGGCACAGAGGCGCTGAGTAATTCACAGAAGCCACACAGCGCTGAGCGATGGAGTTGGGATTTGTACGCAGGCAGTCTTGCTCCAGGGTCCGTGCTCTGCTCTCCCTCCTGCTACACCGCTCTCCCTCCCGCTATGCCAGAGGGTGACAAGTCCTGGGAGAAATAGGCAGCAGGGGAGGGGACGGGGTTTGGGTTTGGGAGAAGGAATCACCAGTAGCCGCTGTGGCATGAAGGCTTTTGATTTAGGTCAGTACACAGAACTCAGTGATTGCTTAGGTCTCGTAATCATCCCCTGTGGGTGTGCTTTCCTAATACAGAAAAGTGTCTGCTTGTTTGGGGGTTTTCTTTGTCTGCCTTGATTCGTGTCATGGTCTCAGCCCTCAGCAGAGAGCCTAGCAAGAGACTGTGCTTTCATGACTGTGCTGAAATTCCTAAATTTTGGAGTTGGCTAATCCTATTCAAGGCTTCCCTGGTGGCTCAGACAGTAGAGCGTCTGCCTACAATGTGGGAGACTGAGGTTCGATCCCTGGGTGGGGAAAATCCTCTGGAGAAGGAATGGCAACCCACTCCCGTACTCTTGCTTGGAAAATCCCATGGGAGGAGCCTGGCAGGCTACAGTCCATGGGGTTGCAAAGAGTCGGACACGACTGAGCGACTTCACTTCACTTCAATCCTATTCAAGTGTTTGTGACTTCCTAGTGTTTTAAGAATGCTTGAATGTTCTCTAAAAAAGGGGAAAGGAAAGAAAAGCTTAAAAGCGACTGTCAGAGGGCTTGCCTCAGTGCACCAGTATGAAGTGACCAGTATGATTCTGACCAGAAACTGCTGGTCACAGTTGCTTAGTAAATCCAGAATTGTCAAGTGAGAGATAGGGTCCTTCTGATGGTGACTGCTGCAGAGGCTGTGAATCCTTTCCTGAGGCATCCCGTGGTGATCTTGCAATAGAGCAGGTCCCCACCCAGGTTTACTGCTGGTTCAGACAGCTAATTGAGGCAGTAGAAGGTAATGATTAGGAGCTTGGGTTCAGCCTCAACTTGACTCTGAGGCCTGATTCTACCACTTAAAGGCTATGTGATTTGAGCAAGTTAGTTAACCTCTCTGAGGCTGAATTTCCTAATCCATAAATTTGAGGAAACAATGGGATTAGTCACCGTAGCAAAGGGTTGCTACGGGGAGTAACTAAGATCATGAATCATTGAGACAATAATAGAGAATATTCCATAAATGTTAACTATTATTGTTGATATCATTATCAAGCAGTTATCTAGTATCTGATTTTTTTCTATGACTAGATGGAAATGTATTTTCATTGTATTAAATATTTCTAGATACATCTTTACATTTAAGCCTGCCCCTTTATGACAAGACTCAAGTGTGGATTCTCAAAGTGGCCCATGAAAGCACTTTCAATCTGTAACATCCTTCTGAAATCCACTCATCACTTTGAAGGAGTTTAAGGACAAAGAAGGCAGAGCCCCTTTGCCAGAGAATCTAGGATGGTCCTCTTCAGTGTTCAGGAAAGACACACTGTCAGATGCTGCCTTCTGATACTGAATCAGTCTCACCTGATAACCTAAGATGCTTGTTCATAAAGGCGTGTTAATGAGTACATATGGGGAGGCAGGCTTGAGAACAGAAACAACCATTATTATGACCATTATGTAGGTGATGAAATCCCCCAGATGAAAAACATTTCCCAGGGTAGACAGTGTTCCTTTGTAGAACAGGGACAGTAACATCAAAAAACCAGCAGAAGCATGTTTTTTCTGTTGTGAAAACAAAGCAAATGTCAAAAAAATGTTTGCTGTTTAAACTGCTGGCAAACATGTAACTGATTTTTCACTAAGATAAGCTTCCAGTTTCTAAATAGCACACATTTTTCTTCTCGAACATATTTTCATGTTTTTATGATATTGCCTGTGAATCTTTACTTTGAGGGTAATTTGGTTTGTGGCAAGAAAAGAAACAAAGTTTATAATTGTCCCCTGTCTGATTTTCAAATATTCCCTTAATGATAGCTTTCAAGCTTTTCAATATAATCTTTTCTCATCAAAGCATAAACATGAGAGGGAGCTCCCAAATGAAAATCGAATGGGAGAACAAACTTGATGGGGCATTTCTCTTTTATTTTAATAGACTCCTAGAAATTGTCATTTTCAAATCCCAGTTGAGGATTTAATTTTAATGATGCAGTAACAAAATACACAATACGAGATAGAAATGAGGATATTTCTTTCTTAAATGAGGATCTTTCTTTCTTAAATGAGGATCAATAGCATTCTACTGTTTCCTTTAAGTAATAACGTTTCTTGCTCAAAGTAGAAGTTCAACTTGAGGAAGGGAATTTGTTTAAATATTTAGTTTTTAATATGTGGAGTCATCCATTTGGTCCATTCTTATTACTGATTGCCTTATTGGTGTGTAAGGAATGGTTTCCAGGATAAAGTTTGAAGCAAGCTCTGTTAATAGCAAAATGTTTGATATGTTTTTATTGTTAATTAATTTTTATTGGAACATAGTTGCTTTGCAATATTACTTTAGCTTCCACTGCACAGCGGAATTAATCGGCTGCACATATACATACATGTGCATGCTCAGTTGTGTCTGATTCTTTGTGACCCCATGGACTATAGCCCACCAGGCTCCTCTGTCTATGGGATTCTCCAGGCAAGAATACTGGGGTGGGTTGTCATTTCCTGCTCGAGGGGATCTTCCCAACCCAGGGATCAAACCCAAGTCTCTTGCACCTCCTGCATAGGCAGGTGGACTCTTTACTACTGTGCCACCTGGGGAGCCCACGTATACATATATCCCCTTCGTTTTGAATTTCCCTCCCATTTAGGATACCGTGAGTGCAGTAGGTCAGAAAAAGAAACACTAGCATCATATATTAATGAATATATCTAGAAAATGATATAGATGGCCTTATTTGCAAAGCAGAAATAGAGACAAAGAATTAGAGAACAAATGTCTGGATACTGAGGGGGTAGGCAGGGTGGTATGAATTGGGAGATTGGGACTGATACATATACACTATTGATACTATGTGTAAAATAGACAACTTATGCTAGCTGCTTTTGGTTACAAAGAATTGATGTGTCTTCAATGGCACTTGAAGGACTAGGAACATGTAGGCAGACACATGGATTCTCAGGGTAAGTTCAACCATAGCATCTCTCAGAGCCTCACAGAGATAGAAACTGGAGTGTAATTCCAAGGCCTTCAAGTCCCGCAGCCTGTGCTTCTCTGGCTTGGTTGCTGTTGGCACCCATTTCCATCTACTTTTCTCTCTACCAATCGTCATTCTCGACTCTATTCCTTGTACTTCCTTATAACTCAATGTACTCTCACCCTGTTTTATGACTTCTGTCTCTGGGCAGACTTTGAGCCTGAAATCCTATGGCTCTTTGCCTGAATCTCTCTTTAGCTCCCAATTAAAGTTTCTGAAAGTAGAATCTCACAGCCTCTGCCTGTCCCTGTTTGTCCATCAGACTACATCACAGCTGTTGGACAGTATATGCAGTGGGTTTCTTTCCTTCCCAAGGTTTTCCCTTTCCTTTCTTTTTTTTTTTGCAGGGGGAGAAGCCATAGTTCAAATATGGCTGTTCCCACTTAGCAGGGGGCTATTGATACTGTGTATAAAACAGTTCAGTTCTCAGCAGGGGCTGTGAGGGCGAGAGGCCCATGGCTGATACATCCAGTACAGAAATATCTGACAGACTGAGAGACGGTTGGTTACTATTCACAGGGGGCTGAAGAACCTAAACTGAAATGGGAACACATCACAACTCTGGTCGCAAGCCTCAGAGAATTTGTGAGGTCCACGGACCGGAAGATCATAGCCACCACCCTGTCCAAGCTGAAGCTGGAGCTGGACTTCGACAGCCACGGGATCAGTCAGGTCCAGGTGGTGCTCTTTGGTTTCCAAGATGCTGTAAGTATGATATTTCGCCCATGTTTTCCCAGACACTCCAGCTAAAATTAGTCAGAAAATAGGATAAAAACATAAGCTCTGTTGACTTTTCTTTATTTAATCATTGTAATGAATTCTTTTCTCTTTAGAACATGAGTAAGTATGAGATGGTTGCCTGTCTGTGTGCCTCGAAGCACTAGCTTTGTTATAGAATCTGGAATCTCCCCCAGGTTAGATACACATAAAATGGAACACCGTGGAAAATAACAACACTCACAGACATCTCCCATGGCTGCACTTTGTTCTTATGAAATCATGTAGTTGGTCACTATTTATTTTGATGATTTTAGCAACAGAGCACTCTTGTCCTGCACTTTATATTATATATGAAAAGTGCCATCTAGCGGTCACTCGGAAAAATGTAACTGTACAGATCAGAATGATCAGAATGATCAAAATTTTTCCCCCTTGCTCTGTTTTCCAAACAGAACATTTTAAACATACTTGTTTAATAAATATTCACTACTCCCTAGCTAGAAATATACTTTAGAGCACAGGGCATCATTGGATAAAAATTAATTCACAGGCTCTGGTGAGAGATCACTGACAGTTCCTCGCTCTCCTAGCGAGTTGCTATGCAACACAAACTTGAAGCCTGTTTTCCAGAAGCCTGATTCAAACCATATGTGATATCCTTGAATGAGACTTGCCTGTGGAACTTGTACCAAAAAAAGCCAGAAGTCCCTCCCAGAAGCCCTTACAACTGACTGCAGGAGACAGAGAAATAAGAAAGTTCCCACGGTGCCAGCCATGTGAATAGGGAAGCACTTTGCATCATTTTAGGTAAATTCCCCAAATTGACTCAGTCCTAATGAGTTTATTGCTCCTACCTAGAAGATGTCTTGACAGTTGCATTTGGTGCATCAAAAGATCCCTGATTTAAAACTAAATTGTAATCCTTCAGTGACCTTGTGTTCCCTGGAACTCTGTGCAAGCCGCTCAGTCTTATGCTGTTTTGTGGGGAGGGCAACAGTCCTGACTCAATTGACGTCATGGGAAATGAGAGCAACTGGCCAGGCCTGTCACTAATATAATGCTAAAGGCACACTTTCTCTGTAACTAGGGAACCCCAGCCAGCTGCAAATAGAATCAAATAACTCAGTGAGTTTGCAGCTTGCTCACACATTTGGCTTCCAGTCTACAGGCTGGAAAGCAAATAGGCAAGTAGAGTTCAGATTGAGAGTGGGTTAGTTGTAATCCTGGGCCACAGACCAAGTCTCACACACACACACCTGCTCTTGCTCTGACTAGAGGTGTCCAGGATGGACATGCACTGTCCAGGATGGGAATGAACCCAAAGAATGGCCTGGATATAGTATATTGTTGAATGAGGAGCTGTGAGGAGCTGGTCATGGTGATAGAGGACCCCTCCTCCATTTTCTCTTTGGGACCCTTGAGAGAAAGAGTATTAGTTACTAAATGTCATACCCACATTAGTCAAATAATCAAGCGAGTCCTTTAAGAAAGTGCCAGGAGAAAATCATTCTGAAGGGGTTTCCTAGAACAAGTGGGAACCTAGCAATGGTCCGCTTCCCTGGGAACAACCACTCTGAGGAATTCCTCAGACAGACATCCATCTACACTGGGGGATTTTGGTGAAGATGGATCAAGGGCAGGAATGAGCCACTGGAACTCTAGCTTCTGGTGTGAGATTGCAGCTAGGTCACCTTCTCCCCAGCTTCCTCTAAGATCTCTCTCTAGTCAGAGTCCTGTTGGGAAAAATAGCATCTTTTCTTAAAGACCCATGTCAACTAGAAATTAGTGGAGTTAAACCAAATTTTGAATAAACCTCTCTTAGCCTTATGATAAAAGTCATTTATAAAAAGGTAATGGCTTACCCATACAATCAGATCAGATCAGTCACTGAGTTGGAATATTATCAACCTGAAAAAGGAACGAAGTTCTGACACATTACACATAGTGAAATGAGCCAGACACAAAAAGACTGCACTATTTCGATTGTGTGAGACACTTAGAGTAGTCATATTCGTAAACAGGAAGTAGAATGGTGGTTGTCAGGGACTGGGAGGAGAGGGCAGGGGGGAATCATTGTTTAATGGTGTAGCATTTCAATTTTGCAGGAAGAAAAGAGTTCTGGAGATGAGCAATGGTGATGATAGCGTTACCTAATAAATGAGCCACAACCTGAAAGCAGAGAGTTACTTTATTTGGTGGGAATGTTGAGGACTCCGAGCCCAGGAGACAACATCTCAGTAGCTCTGTGAAATCCGCTCAGAGGAGGCAGGAGAGGGAGTCCGGGTATATACAAGTTTGCAAAAAAGAGGGAAGACAACCTGAACATCAAAGATTATTGTTAAATAGTAAGGAAAACCAGATATCAAGCTAAGGAATTTAGTGTTTTATATGTAGGGAAAGAGGCAAGCCTCTGGGCTCTCTGAATTCATTCCTTTCATAGGCACCTCAGCTATCAGGGGCCAAATCTATTTCTAGATGCTTCACATCCTTAATTCCTTTTTTACCATAAGGGATGGCAAGTGTGGTGGATGGCTGCTTCTGGCATCCCATCTCTTCACTCCTCCAGCAATTGCCATGGCTGGGGATGGTGGCATCTGCTGGATCACAGTTTTGGGAGCCCTCATTCACGTTAGGAGGCCTGAAATCGCTGATGGCTGTGACATTTCTTGCCCACTGATACAGCAGGAAATGTTTCATTTCACACTAGCACAACAGTGTCCACGTACTTGATGCCACTTAAAAAATGCCACTTTAGCTGTACACTTAAAAATAGTTATGATGGTAAATTTGATGGAATGCATATTTTACCATAATTTTTAAAAAGAAAGGTAGTGCATATATCTGTGTCACTGTGTAAATAAGTGAAACATTACTAGTCACTTTAAAAAGATAGTCTTACAACAAAGATTTTTGATGTAAACAGATTGTCTGGAATAGTTGGCAGTTTATTCCTCTTTAAAAAGAATATAAGCCGTTGTGGGGTGGAAAACAAGGCACGCACCATGGCCGGTGTGTATGTAGCACGTATGTTCTCGTGTTCCCCCTTTGAGCGGTGACTGGCACTTTCAAGTCATCACATGATGCTGAAGTGCTTGGTTGTGTTGAATAGCAGCCATAACATTTAAGAATAAAAAGGAGATACATAGTCTCGATGCATGTGTGTGTGCTGAGTCACTTAATTCATGTCCAACCCTTTGTGAGCTCATGGACTGTAGCCTGCCAGGTTCCTCTGTCCATGGGATTCTCCAGGCAAGAATACTGGAGTGGAACTCTTTTTTTTTTCCTTTCCTTTATCACTTCCACCATCCAATCTGCTGACATCATAAAAGGCAGAAGTTGCAGATACTGGGTCCCAACGAGGCAACATTCCCATTTAACTAGATTGCTTTTCATTGAAGTGGTATATCTTACTTGCTTACATGGGAAGCACCGAACTTCATTTTGAAGTTGCAGTTTTTCATTTGTTTTCTGGTGACATAAATAATTCACAATTCAGAGTGAAGAAACCTTTTAGTTATTATTGTTGGTAGAATATCATCCAAATGCATGCATCAGCTAGGTTATTTGCAATTAAATATTAAAGTAAACCATATATCACTCTTTTACTCCAGGTCAATAAAGTTCTTCGGAATCATAACATCAAGCCACACTGGATGTTTGCCTTAGACAGTATCATCCGAAAGGCGGTACAGACAGCTATTACCATTCTGGTTCCAGGTCAGAAATACTTAACTACTTTGCAAATATTTAGAGTTTGGTATTTGCAATTACTGTTCATCTATCATTTATGATGTCTCCTCACTGCTTTTAGGGCAACTTAGCCTTTTTTTTTCATCTTTCAAAGCCACCAAATAATATTTATCTGGTGTGTGTACTCTGAGCAAAATGTTTACTATGAGTGAGGAAGACTTGTTTCCTTGTCTTTAAAGAGCATCATTGGATATAAAGACAAAGAGAAAATGATACAGGAGATCCACATACATATGCATTTCAATATTTAGATATCTGTACCCACAAAACACACTCCCATGTCATCCTTTACCAGTGGTTCCCATAGCTGCCAGTACATTGAGTGATGTAAGGAGCTCTTTAAAATTACAGCTTTGAGAGCTCCACCCCAGACTGAGTGAGAATCTGCTGAGGATAAAGCTCAGGAATCTGATTTTCGAGGTCATTTTTATACACAGCCAGGTTTGGAAATCACTGGTCTAAATAGATGCCAGCTATGTTTGCACTGAGATATTATACCAAAGGGTATCTCAATGAATGCAACCAGGTTATGGGAGTAAATGTGTGTGCTAAGTTGCTTCAGTCATATCTGACTCTGTAACCCCACGGACTATAGCCTGCCAGGGTCCTCTGTCCATGGGATTCTCCAGGCAACAATACTGGAGTGGGTTACCATGCCTTCCTCCAGGGGATCTTCTTGACCCAGGGACTGAACCCACATCTCTTACCTCTCCTGCATTGGCAGGCGAGTTCTTGACCACTAGCGCCACCTGGGAAGCCTCTTATGGAGAAAGGGAGAGATGCACTCATGCTCTAAGACAAGCTTCCAAAGTGTTTTGATAGTGTACCCATAATAGAAATTTTAAGCAGAGCTATTCCACCTTGTGTGTGTGTGTGTGTGTATAGATAGAGAAATAGATTGATTTAGGTATATGAATTAGAAACGTATTCTAAAATAAAAGAAACGTGTTCTGTTGTACTAATTTGTACATGTATTATAAAGTATTCTAAAACAGAAATCTAAAAAGATAAGGTAAATAAATATGAAACATTTCAAATTTTATGTTATTTATAAACGGTACCACAAACTTTCAAGTTATCATAAACCCTTCTGAGTTGTGGAGTTCCTTCTCTTCTTTCAGAATGCCTTGTCTGGTTTCAGGGTGAGGGATTAACATTTCTTCTTTATGAAAGGAGGAAATAGAAGAAGTTCTAACATCCCTGAATAGGTTGTTCCCCTACGTGGTGCATACCTCCCCCCCACCCCCACCCCATCCCCACTGCCGCCTCCATCCCTCCTGCCGCCTCCGTCCCTCCTGCCGCCTCCATCCCCGCTGCTGCCTCCCCTTGAGTTCTTGTAAGTTTGTCTTCTTCAGGTCTCATTTTACAAGATGCCCCCTCCGCGAGTCCTGACCGACCCCAAAGTCTACAGTAGACCCCCTGTCTCTCTCTCTCTCCTTGGAAATGGTTTTCCCATTGGTGACATTTGCCCAATCAGAAACTACTTTTATTTTCTTGTCTAATGGCTGTTTCCCTTACCAGAGGGTAGCTATGTCTTTTATTCTGTGTCAAACACATTGTCCAGCATGTTGCCTGGAAATTAACAGACTTCCAATAAATATTGGTTGAAGCAATCAGTAGATGAGTTTTACCTGGTTATAACAAATTAGGGTGAAAACTTTTGCATAACTTAGAAAAAACTCTAGCAAGGCTTTGAAACAAACAGCTGGCAGTTGGATGTGAACCTGAAGAATGTAAAGCTGGTAGAAACCTAGTGTGATGCTCTCAGGACGTCAGCACGTACTTATGTTTAGATGGTTAATCACCGGGATGAGCTTGGGTGTGGGAAATGTACCAAAGAGGGGTTATAAACCCAAAAGACGTAAGGGGTGAAAGGGATTAAGTGTGTATCAGTGAGGAGTATAGGTATAGGCCATGAGTTACACCGTGTGCTGTGCATGCAAAGTCACTTCGGTAGTGTCTAACTCTTTGTGACTCTATGGACTAACCTGTCAGGCTCCTCTGTCCGTGGGATTCTCCAGGCAAGAATACTGGAGTGGATTGCCATGCTCTTCTCCAGGGGATCTTCCTGACTCAGGGATCGAACCTGCATCGCCTGCCACTCCTGCATTAGAGGCAGATACTTTACCACTAAGCCACTGGCGAAGCCCCAAGTTACACCCAGTAGTAACCTAAATTGAGAATGTCTAAATGAGGAGAAGAGAAAGGGATTATACTTTGAAATAATTTAAATAGCATATAAATAATCTGTTAATCTAATTTGTAATAACTTCTTTAAAAATGGATTACCTAAATGCAATGGATTGTATCCTGGAATAGAAAGAAGAACATCAGGAAAACTAGCATAATCTAAAAATACTCCAGTTTCCTTAATACAACTGATACTGTACCAATGTTAATTTCTTAGTTTTGACAGAGGTACCATAGTTACATAAGATATACTAGGTGAACTGGGTGGAAGGTATATGGAGTTCTCTGTATTTTCTGTAAATCTAAAATTCTTCCAAAATACAAAGTTGATAAAGCATACTGATTATCATGCTGTAGATGAAACACTTTAAGCTTAGAGGGAGAGACAGGGACAAGGGACAACACAGGGAGGCCTGTCTCCTCACGTGAGTGTCCTCGTGATGGGTGTTGCTCTAACCCAGCTCCTGTGCAGAGGAAGGCACACTCTATGAAAACAGTTTGCTAAGCAAAGTTTTTTGTCCTTCCACTGTGAAATTGGTTTCTTTGAGGCCACTAGGGGTCTCTGATGACAACTGAAATGACTCTTTGAAAGCATTTTTAAAAGTGAGCAAAAAAAAGAAAAAAGGAACTTCCCTTGCAGTCCAGTGGTTAGAATTCCACACTTCTACTGCAGGGGGCATGGGTCCAATACCTGGTCAGGGAACTGAGATCCTACAAGCTGCGCGGCGTGGCCAAGAATAATAATAATAAATGGAAATTTCAGAGAATTACTTTAAGAAAGTATTTTTTAATATTCCTCCCAGGATGCAGGAAGACAATATACACTCTACATCAATATGTTTATGTTGAAATATATGAACAAGGGCAACCAATTTCAAGCATTTGACAATTCCATTGATTTCCAAATGTCCATAAAGATTTTGTTATACAATTAAGATTCAAAGAAACTATACTAAAAATGCCTGTCTTTTTAGTCTCCTGATAAAAATTGCTTTTAGCTGACAAAATACTGCAATAAACCTACCAAATTTTAAGACATGCTAAAGAAACCAACAAATTTAAAAGTATACCATCATCAGTACACACATTTCTTACATGTGTTTGCTGAGAGGACCCAGATGTTGGCTTTTAAACATTCTCTATTAAAAGGAATCAGAGCTCCTTGCAGAAATGGTTGATTTCCAGGCCTGCCTGGGGCAAAAGAAATTCAAGATGAGCCTGCAACTTACTGTGATGGCAAAAGATAAGGAAATGCACCAAAAGGATGGACGCTGATACAAAGGACCCTGGAGACCTCTTGAAGGACTTTCCAAAAGTCTAAGCCAGGGCAAATTAAACAAAAAAATCAATAAAAATAATATTGGGTTATATGCATAGAGTAAACTAAATAGCCATGAGTCCATACTGATATAAGTAATTGAATACATATATGGAGGATAAGGCCAATTATTTGTCTTAGTAGAATTCCAATTAATACATGTAGAAGGGATGAGGGAAATAAAAAAATCACCATTAGGCAAACACCACAGTAATAATTATTACAGTAAGAACCATCAATAGCTGCTGAGGTAAGCAGGAAAAATAATGCTGAGAAACGAGGTATTTGAATGGTCTCAGGTAATCTCCCGACAAGATATCTACTAACTACAAAGAGAAAACAGTGACACTCCCTTTACCAGAAGCTCAAGGTAAGCATCACTCACATAAGACACAGCACCTCTGGGTACCTCCTGATGTGACGCTCTGGGAAGGACACAGCATCATCTTTGTGGTATAGGAGCCAAAAAGGCAGAGCCTCAACCTAATTTTGACAAGACATAAATGAACCAAAAATGAGGGACACAGTACAAAATAGCTGACCAGGACTCCTCAAAGGTACGGAGGTCTTGGGGGAGAGAGAAATACTAGGCTGCTGCCACAGATTGGCAGAGACCGAGAGACACATGACAAATAATGCTGTGTGGGGTCCTAGGTCAGAAAAAGGACATCCTTGGGAAAACAGTGACATTCACGTAAGGTCTATAGATTAGGATGATAGTATTGTATCCATGTGAATCTCCTGGCTTTGGTAATAGTGCCAAAGCTGTGTATGCTGTGACAAATATTTAGGGCAAGCTGATACTGGGTATACAAGGAACTCTCTGTACTGTTTTTTGCAACTTTTCTGTTATTCTAAAATTATTTCAAAATGAAAAGGAAAAAATAAGAAAATGTTCCATCTTCTTTCTTCTGAAAAATAACACACAGAACAGAGAGTACTGTGTAAACCCCATATGAGTTTCTTGTTTTTTTTTTTCTCAGACTCTTTTCCCACTTGTCTTCAAGAATTAGCCTGTGGATATTGGTAACACTGAGCATCTTTGATTACTCTTCAAGTACAGGCTGGCTGTGGGTGGCCAGCCTGTACTGAGCATGAGACCATGTTGGCCCAGCTAAGGCAGACAGAATGCACAGTACAGGCACTCTTCTGATGGGAACTCTAATTGTTTAAACTGCTAGAGTCCTTGGTGTTACTCCCAGTTGTTAAGCTGAATCAGTCCCATGCCCCATGTCCACATTAACGTAAAATGCCCAGCACCCCAATCTACATGCAATGTTTAATGCAGGGATCATACACCGCACTGACAAGTATTGTGATCCTACCACGTGTTAAGGTTATTTTCCTCTGATGAGGCTGCCAGTTGGGGTGGAGTGGGAGTGAGGGGAGGTGGGGATAGTATTGCTATTTGATCCTCTCTTGTATTTTGGAAACATGCACTCCCTTTAGTTTCCCACACATGGGCTTAAATGCTGTCCATTCGTTCCAGGGTCCCCTGAGTCCCTGCCTTTCTCATGACACTTGGCTCTGTCCTGACAGTTCCCTCTGCTTTCCATTCTCCTCAGAGAGCTCATTTGTGCTTCCTTCTCTTAAGCTTCCTGGGTGGCTCAGACAGTAAAGAAACCACCTGCAATGCAGGAGATCCAAGTTCGATCTCTGGGTTGGGAAGATCCCTTGGAGAAGGGAATGGCTACCTACTCTAGTATTCGTGCCTGGAGAACTCCATGGACAGAGAGGAGCCTGGCGGGCTATAGCCCTTCGGGTTGCAAAGAGCTGGACGTGACTGAGCAACTAACATTTCACTTCTCTCAAGTACCTCTTCTCCTTTCTCCACCCCAAGGCTTTCCCCTCCTCCAGAACCTGCCTGGGCCCTTCCATCTCCTTGAATCCATCAATGAGTAAACCCCACACTAGCTTTAGTCACTGCAAATATACTTTACTTACCCCTTAGCACTCTTATTACATGTACCTGTGAATTATATATGTAGCTAGGTGTATAACTGAAAGCATCAAAGATAGTCAAGCTGAATTCATTTGTGCTTGCAATTCCATGTTATCTTTGCATATGCTTTTATGACTCTTGCGTATATTTGCCCTAGTTCTCCTTCAGGTTGTTTCTTTTGGAGGATCAAGAGCAGATGCTCTCTCTTATTTGCATGTTTTACAATATCTGATTTGATGATGTGTCCTCAGGGAGCCATCATGAAAGATCAAAATAACAAAGTACTGCATTCACTTATAGTTTTCTACTTTCTTCAAATTATTGGGGAAAACTTTTAGTTATTAGCACATAAGTAAAATGATGACATATGATCATTTAAAGAGTACAGAGTTAGAGGAATATAAGGGAACATTTAAATGTAATAATGTAGTAATAAGTATTAGAAATTTTCCCTCTCCTAAAGTGAGATTATATTCAACAAGACAATAAACCTTTAAAATCGTCTTTAAAATTTCAGTTTAGAGACCATAAGGAAAAAATTTAGAAAATTTAAAAAGGCCTATTCTTGCTCTAATTTAATATAGATTGAACTCTCCTATTTAAAAAAAAAAAATATTTATTTGGCAAAGCCAGATCTTAGTTGCTAGTTCCCCAACCAGGTATTAAACCTGGGCTCCATGCATTGGGAGTGTTGCTGTCTTAGCCACTGGATCACCAGGGAAGTCCTCTTATTTTTAAAGATCTTTTTTTCACTATTTTGTTCCCTTATAAATAATCCTAGTAAGATAACTTCCATTCTGCCAACATTTTTTTGAAGCTGATATGGCTCAGCCCCTGTAGCAGGTTTATGTAAATTAAACACCTGATTTTGAGTTACACCTACAACTAACACACAGAATGAAGACAAAAGGGCTTCCCTGGTGGCTCAGACAGTAAAGAGTCTGCCCCCAATGCAGGAAACCCGGGTTCTAGATCCCCTGGAGAAGGAAATGGCAACCCACTCCAGTGTTCTTGCTTGAGAAATCCCATGGACGAAGGAGCCTGGCAGGCTATGGTCTATGGTGTCGCAAAGAGTCAGATACAACTGAGCGACTAGCACAGAGAATACTATAGATGAACTAGGAAATAGAATTTTGGAAGGAGAAAGGCGGTAATGCAGACAGCCAGAATAGAGGTGGAGTTTGGCTAACCTTAAGAGATAAAAGGTAAGGATGTGGAGAAATTAGAACTTTTGTACACTATTGGTGAGACTATAAAATGGTGCAGCCACTATGGAAAACCAATATGTGGCTTCTCAAAAAAATAAAAATTACCATATGTTCTTTAGGGTATATATTCAAAAGAACTGAAAGAAGGATCTCAAATAGATAATTGCACACCCAAGTTCATGGCAGCATTATTCACAATAGTAAAGAAGTAGAAGCAACGCAAGTGTCCATTGATAGATGAATGGATAAACAAAGTGTGGTATATGCAAACAATGGAGTACTATACAGCCTTCAAAAAGAAGGAAAGTCTGACACATGCAACAGCATGCATGAAATTTAAGGACATTATACCATACACAGGTCAATAAGGCAAAGACCAAACAGTTCCCTGGAGGATTTGGCGATGAATTGGCCCTTTGGCTGCACTGCTGTAGCAGCTATGTTAGAGTAGTGGGAGGGGTCTTCCATCACTCCCACTAGCGCCCTCCCCCAGCACAGGGGCTCTTCAACTATGGTTCATGGACTCTCAGAATTGGCTTCAAGGAGCCAGTGAGCCTTCAAGAAACAGGGAAAATGCTGTCTGAATGTGCTTCTCTTCTGCATGGCTCTCATCAGATTCTCGGTGGGTTCTGTGATCTAATGAAAACTCCACATGCCCATAATGAGATATCACCCCAGACTTGTGGGAATGGCTAGCATTAAAAAGAATACAAATAACAAATGTTGGCAAGGATGTGGAGAAAAAAGAACCCTCCTCCACTGCTAGCGGGAATGTAAACTGTTGCAGCTCCTGCAGAAGACAGTATAGAGATGGCTCAAAAAACTAAAAATACCATATGACCCCGCAGCTTCATTCCTGGGTATATATCAAAAAGAAACAAAAGCACTAATTTGAAAAAATACATTTGTTCCAATGTTCATAGCAGCATTATTTACAGTTGCCAAGTTACGGAAACCACCTAAGTGTCCTTCAACACATACGTGACCAAAGAAGATGTGGTATGTGTGTGTAAATGTGTGTCTATGATGGAATACTACTCAGCCATTAAAAAGAACGAAATTTTGCTCTTTGCAGCAACATGACATGAATGGACTTGAAGAACATTATGCTGAAGTGAAAAAGTCAGAGAAAGACAAATACTGGGTGATACCGTTTATATGTGAGATCTAACAAAGACAATAAACCAGTGAATAAACACTGATACAGAGAACAAATGAGTGTTTACTAGTGGGGAGAGGGAATGGGAAAGGGGCAGTACAGGGGTACAGGGAAAATAAGGGTCATTCTAGGATTATTTGAAATCGTGTGTGACACTGAGGAAACCAGAAGGGAAAGAGACATGTGTACCCCAATGTTCATCGCAGCACTGTTTATAATAGCCAGGACATGGAAGCAACCTAGATGCCCATCAGCAGATGAATGGATAAGAAAGCTGTGGTACATATACACAATGGAGTATTACTCAGCCATTAAAAAGAATACATTTGAATCTGTTCTAATGAGGTGGATGAAACTGGAGCCTATTATACAGAGTGAAGTAAGCCAGAAAGAAAAACACCAATACAGTATACTAACGCATATATATGGAATTTAGAAAGATGGTAACAATAACCCTGTGTATGAGACAGCAAAAGAGACACCGATGTATAGATCAGTCTTATGGACTCTGTGGGAGAGGGAGAGGGTGGGGAGATTTGGGAGAATAGCATTGAAACATGTATAATATCATGTATTGGATGCTTGGGGCTGGTGCACTGGGACGACCCAGAGGGAGGGTAGGGGAGGGAGGAGGGAGGAGGGTTCAGGATGGGGAACGCGGGTATACCTGTGGCGGATTCATTTCGGTATTTGGCAAAACTAATACAATATTGTAAAGTTTAAAAATAAAATAAAATTTAAAAAAAAAGAAATATTGTGTGAAACTTTTGAAAATTATAAAGAATTATAGAATTTAAAGAATGTTTCTTTGAAAATAAAAGTTTCATGTGTCATAGCATATGGAGCCAAGATCCAATATTTCTGTTACCCTGATTTTACTTATATTATGAATTTAATTCCTTTTGGGGGGGCCATTTTGAGAACCTAATCACAATGTATAATAGTTTTTCCCATCAAAACGTAGCATCCCAATTCTGAAGTGACCCGCAGATGAACTCATGGCCTGCCGTCTGTTTAAACTGGAGACTTGTAACTTTTGCACTTTAAATCTTAGTGGTGAGTCAGTAGGTTAGGGTAGGACACACACTAAAAATTAACCTAATAGTCAAAAAGTCAAAAGCAGATTGGCCTACTAGAGTGAATATAAAGAATGTGTGTGTATTTTCAGTACTCGCCCCTCCCACCCCCACACATTTTGAATGTTACAAGCAAAAAGCAGTCTGTCTTCTTACTCTTATTTATACAATCTCCCTATATCTCACTTTCCTCATTTCTAAGTGAGTTAATAGTTGACAGAATCAAAACTATGAATTTTAATTGTATAAACAAATTTTCATATTCTTAACAGGTTTTTACACAATTGCCTATCTGATTTTAACAGATTTCCCACGTATCTTATGTGCTGTGTGAACACTTCTCTTCTGTTTGAGTTAGATCATTCTGAGTTTACATATCTTATGATTTTTGCAAATTTGCTGGAAGAACAAATCTGAAATAATGTGCAGAAATCCATCCTCACTTTTGGAAAAGCAGTTGGGAATACATCTTATTGATAGCAGGGGAGATGACATTCATGTCTTAAGAAATTAAGGCCATCATTCTTATTTCATTAAGATTGTTGTTGATCATATGCTTAACAGAACTGAGGCCGCATTTCAGCCTTGCATCTGAGAGTGATACTGCCGATCAAGAAGACTTGGATGCAGAAGGTGACCATGACGAACGGCCTTCAAATCAAACTGTCCAAAGACCTCATGCCGTCCTTGAAGACGCGGTGGCCACCTCAGGGGTGAGCACGCTCAGTTCTACTGTATCCCATGACTCCCAGAGTGCTCACCGATCACTGAATGTACAGCTTGGAAGGATGAAAATAGAAACAAATAGGTAAGGCCTATTCCAATGTGGGTGGGTTTCTTTTTTCTTACTTTTATATAAGTGCATGTGCTTGGAGTCTACTTTAAAGATTGGTCCACAGAATACACATAAGGTAATCCCCTTTTCCCATTCATATAACCTTGATTTCATTCTTTATTAAAATGAGAGATTCATTTTAGCCTCTTTAGTCAAATACGTTTTCTGCTTCTCCCAATTCAGTCCTTCAGCATTTCTTCTTTGATCACTGCACTAAGATTTTCTGAGTAACTTAGTTGTAACCTCATAGACTGTTTGGGATGCAGGCTCAGAGCAACATGTACCATCCAGTAGATAGCTGAAGACAAGAAGAGAGTCTGTGATCTTGAGACCCGTGACTTGGAATATCAGGTTCTTTCAGGAGAGGAAGAGCTCTGTTCTTAAGGAGATAAAATTAATGGTTCAAAAGTTTTTAGTTTTAGAACCTTGAAACGATGATCCATTGACCACATTTATGATTTTATTTTTAATATGCTGTATCATATCTGGAGTTTAATTTTTCCTTGTGAATTTGATAACACAGAACTCACATGATCAGGTTATTAAGTGAACAGGAAATATGTTCTTGTGCTTCACAAGATGTTGACACAGTTCAAGGTCTGAATCTTTATGATTTATAGCTTCCTGTGCTGGTTACCGTTGACATGTGGGCAACTGACTTTATGACTTTGGGTTGACAGGGAAAACTTTTTTATTATTTATATTTTTGGAGTGAATCAATAAACATTGTTCAAATATTTAGAAACCTTAGTTGAAAATCCAAGTTATTCACCAGGGAGATAAAAATATTTTATTTCTGGTCATAAGTTTGGGTTCTTAATAAGCTTAAATACCAAGCTTGTATGAGTAGTACCAATCAACCTCATCCTGTATTTAGAAACTTGAATTTTAGTTGCACGATTCAGTAAATCCATACTTAGCTTCTACAGTTTATATACAGAAATGTTTCTGAATAAAGGGAAAGTGGGTTTCTTGTTTCTGTATCCTGGATTTTTAAAAAAAAAATATTGATCGATTTATTTGGCAAAATCAGGTCTCAGTTGCCGCACATGGAATCTTTGTTGGGTCACACGGGATCTCTCGTTGCGATGCAGGGCCTCAGTAGTGGTGGTGTGCGAACTCTCTAGCTTAGTAGCCCCACTACATGTGGGATCTTAGTTCCCTTACCAGGTTTCAAACCCATGTCCCCTGCATTGCAAGCAGATTCTTAACCCCTGGACCAACAGGGAAGTTCCGTTATCCCAGTCTTGTCCTCTGAAACCCACCTCTTTACTTCCCACTTATTACTTAGTGGAAAAGAATTGGAGTCTTTGCTAAGACTTCATTTAAATCTTCATGTCCTTCATTTCCTCCTCTTCTCAAGCAATATGGGCTTCCTCATAGCTCAGTTGGTAAAAAATCCACCTGCAATGCAGGAGACCCTGGTTCAATTCCTGGGTCAGGAAGATCCACTGGAGAAGGGATAGGATACCCATTCCAGTATTCTTGGGCTTCCCTTGTGGCTCAGCTGATAAAGAATCCGCCTGCAGTGTGGGAGACGTGGGTTCAGTCTCTGGGTTGGGAAGATCCCCTGGAGAAGGGAAAGGCTACCCACTCCAGTATTCTGGCCTGGAGAATTCCATGGACTGCAAGGAGTCGGACATGACTGAGCAACTTTCAGTTTCACTCAGGCAATAGTCCCATTATGAGTCTCCATCCATTAGAGCAGATGTTGACTTTAGTCACTTCTCTTTAATTTACTCTCTGGCACCCAGTCCTGAATGGAGTTGTGTTTTTATACCCTTCTCTGATTTCTGGAAGAGGAGAGTGCACTCATGACTGTTTAGGTCCCGCCACCCAGCTCTGCCCACGGCTTCCAGACAGTAAAGCTACTTTATTTACCAGTGAGCCAGTACATTTGCTCCTCTGGCTCCTGAACCTTCTGTGTACTTACCCTGGCTTGTGTCAATAGAACATGCCTCTCCTAAGTGCAGCCTCTTCCTTCTGTGCTCAGCCCATGTGCATTACCCTGACTCACCACCCCCAGGGGCCCCCATCTGTCCACCGTGCTTGCTCCACCCATGGTCCTTGGGCACTGCCCTTCCCCGGCTGCTTTCTTCACATCTCTTTTCTGAGGGTGTCAGACAGCTGAGGGCCTGCTCCCCACATCTGCCCACAGGAATTACCATGTCTTTATTATGTTAGGATGTTGTTGCAGTTCTTACAAAGCCCACTCATTTATGTTTTCTATGTATTTACACGCACATGTGTGAAATCTCTATGATTACTGGCTTCCTTTTTTTCTTTTTCTAGTAGAATCTCCCACAGCTCCTCCATCAGCCCTAGAAAAGTGAGACAGGGCACAGCATTCACTTCACGTAGGGATCTAAAGAAAGGGCGGCTGCGTTAGGATAGGTGCCAACGAGGGCTGGTCATGTCTACACCAGTCCTTTAATTGTCAGTTGAATATTACTTGATATACAGATGTACATATATTGCAAAGTAAACTTGAGGAAATGTTAATGTGTTTTTAGGAAAGGGTGTAATCCTCAGGTCAGAAATTGTAAGCTTATATTTAGGATTCAGTTCAGTTAGGATAATCACTGATGAATATCTATCCAGCTTTTGATTAATAGATCATCAATAATATTAAATAGCAGAAAGTAACAAAATAGCTTTAGGAAGCATGTTTTACTTAAATATAAAGTATGTGCTTACCTAAAATGTTCTGAAAATCATTCATTTCACATAAGGAATTGGGACAATAATGCAGAGGTAGTTAAAATCTAACTCAGAAGGAGCTGACTTGTTATCTGATTTCCCTTTCCTGCAATTCTGGAATTACCCACCAACCCAGCTCCCCACCCTCACCTATCTGAGTTAAAAAATTGACCTCATGGCTGATCCTTGCCAAATTTGTCTGGCACAGAGAGACAGTCAATTGCCCTGGTTTCAAAGGATTTCCCTATTAACAGAAGACAAAGTAAAAACAAAACTGATGGACTGGATATGTCCTAAAAATAAATAATTTTGAAGGCTGGAATTGGGACAAATGAGGTGGCTTGTCGGTACTTTGCTTCCAATGTTAAGTTCTGGCTTTTAGGATAAAAAGGAAATACATAGTCTAAATGCGTGTGTGCTAAGTTGCTTCAGTCACGTCCAACTCTGTCACCCTATGGACCATAGCCCGCCAGGCTCCTCTGTCCATGGAATTCTTCAGGCAAGAATATTGGAGTGCGTTGCCATGCCCTCTTCCAGGGGATCTTTCTGACCCAGGGTCTCCTGTGGCTCCTGCATTGCAGGCAGACTCTTTATGGCTGAGTCACCGGGGAAGCCCATAACCTAGATAGACGTATTAAATTCTAGAAAATTTCACTGTGTATTCTTTGAGAAAAGCAGTAAGAATACTGCAGTATGAATACTATCGCTATTCATACTATAAATTAGCATGAATGACAAAAATATACACCAGATCAAAAATTGCCAAATTAAAAGTTCATACTGAACTTGCTGAAACTTTCTCTGAATACCATTTGTGTTGGAGTATATAAGTCTCCCTTAATCCTCTCCTTCCTTCCTTCTTTCATTTCCTCCTGCTTAATCCATTTAAGTGTGTGCTGTTTACTCCACTGCTGCTGCTGCTGCTGCTGCTAAGTCACGTCAGTCATGTCCGACTCTGTGCGACCCCAGAGATGGCAGCCCACCAGGCTCCCCCATCCCTGGGATTCTCCAGGCAAGAACACTGGAGTGGGTTGCCATTTCCTTCTCCAATGCATGAAAGTGAAAAGTGAAAGTGAAGTCGCTCAGTCGTGTCCAACTCTTAGCGACCCCATGGACTGCAGCTTACCAGGCTCCTCCATCCATGGGATTTTCCAGGCAAGAGTACTGGAGTGGGTTGCCATTGCCTTCTCCACAGTTGTCTTTAAATAAGCTGTCTTCCTGTAACCACTGTCTCTGTCTGCTTCCCATTGTTTTTTTTTTTTGTCTCACCTACTCACCTACTTTGCCAACAAAGGTCCGTCTAGTCAAAGCTATGGTTTTTCCAGTGCTCATGTATGGATGTGAAAGTTGGACTATAAGAAAAGCTAAGTGCCAAAGAATTGATGTTTTTGAGCTGTGGTGTTGGAAAAGACTCTTGAGAGTCCCTTGGACTGCAAGGAGATCAAACCAGTTAGTCCTAAAGGAAATCAGTTCTGAATATTCATTGGAAGAACTGAAGCTGAAACTGAGACTCTAGTACTTTGGCCACCTGATTCAAAGAACTGACTCACTGGAAAAGACCCTGATGCTGGGAAAGATTGAAGGCGGGAGGAGAAGGGGACAACAGAGGATGAGATGGTTGGATGGTATCACTGACTCAACAGACATGAGTTTTAGTAAACTCCAGGAGTTGGTGATGGACAGGGAGGCCTGGCGTGCTGCAGTCCATGGGATCACAAAGAGTCGGACACGACTGAGCGACCGAAGTGAACTGAACTCTACCTCAATCCTTCTTCTACCTGATAGCCTCCCATGTCTCTGTCCTGTGGGAAAGGGGTGAAATCTGGGGGTCAGGGAGACAAACCCTAATGAACCCTGGGAAGCTTCTTGTCCAGTGCCTGAGGCTGTAGCAGAGAACAGACAGCCCTTCTTAAAGGCCAGACACTGTGTTTGGCATTCTACCTATGTGGATTCTCATCAATGATTACAGTAATCCTTTCAGAAAGTTCTACTCTTCCTTTTCACAAATGAGAAAACTGAAGCCCAGAGGCATTCAGTCATTTGTCAAGGTTAACACAGAAGCTTATGGCTGAACCAGGATACAATCCCAGGGCTGTCTCCAGTTGGACTGTGCTGCCTTCAGACCATGTCAACTGAAGCAGAAGCAAGCTTTTGGAATGGAATCTGGTCCTGAGTTAAATCTATCAATACTCAGAAAGTAAAACAAATAGAGCTTGTTAAGAGCCATGAAACAATGTACCTTGATAATCTTATACATAATTATATTTGTTGTCCTGTCACTCAGTCATGTCCTACTCTTTGCAACCCCATGGACTGCAGCACGCCAAGCCTCCCTGTCCTTCACCATCTCCTGGAGTTTGCTCAAACTCATGCCTGTTGAATCAGTGATGCCATCTAACTGTCTCATCCTCTATCATCCCCTTTTCCTCCTGCCTTCAATTATTCCCAGCATCAGGGTATTTTCAAATGAGTCAGCTCTTTGCATCAGGTGGTTAAAGTATTGGAGTTTCAGCTTCAGTATCAGTCCTTCCAATGAATATTCAGGGTTGATTTCCTTTAGGATTGACTGGTTTGATTTCCATGCAGTCCAAGGGATGCTCAAGAGTCACCACAGTTCAAAAGCATCAATTCTTTGGTGTTCAGTCTTCTTTATGGTCCAACTCTCACATCCATACATGACTACTGGAAAAACCATAGCTTTGGCTATATGGATTCTTTTGGTGGCTTAGACGGTCAAGAGTCTGCCTGCAATGCAGGAGACCCGAGTTCAATCCCTGGGTCAGGAAGATCTCCTGGAGAAGGAAATGGCAACCCACCCCAGTATTCTTGCCTGGAAAATCCTATGGACAGAGGAGTCTGGGGGGCTACAGTCCACAGGGTCACAAAGAGACACGACTGATGAACTTCACTTTCACTTTGTCAGCAAAGTAATGTCTCTGCTTTTTAATATGCTGTCTAAATTTGTCATAGCTTTTCTTCCAAGGAGCAAGCATCTTTTAATTTCATGGCTGCAGTTACGATCCGCAGTGATTTTTGGAGCCCAAGAAAATAAAGTCTGTCACTGTTTCCATTGTTTCCCCATCTATCTTGCTGCTGCTAAGTCACTTCAGTCATGTCCAACTCTGTGCGACCCCATTGACGGCAGCCCACCAGGCTCCCCCGTTCCTGGGATTCTCCAGGCAAGAACACTGGAGTGGGTTGCCATTTCCTTCTCTAATGCATGAAAGTGAAAAGTGAAAAGTTGAAAGTGAAGTCGCTCAGTCATGTCCGACTCTTAGCGACCCCATGGACTACAGCCTACCAGGCTCCTCCATCCATGGGATTTTCCAGGCAAGAGTACCAGAGTGGGGTGCCATCTATCTTAAAGTATTACAATTCTGAATTCAAGTTATTCAAAGATAGTTTTCTAAAAACTCAGAACATCTGTCTTCACAACTTCGAATATTTTCCCAGTAATGGGAATGGTGAATGGGTTACCACTTGGCTGTCAGTTGTGCAGTGAACCTTTCATGGGTAAGAACCATGTAACATAATACTTCTTATTTCTTTGGAGCATGTATGAGATACCAATGGGGAACTGAATGTACCAGGAACACAGCTGTGGTTTTCCTCAGTTCATTGCTCCCCTTAGAAGGCAGAAAAATAACAGTAACAAACACAACAACCCAAGCAATCTTCATTAACATTTACTGAGGACTGATTATGTGCCAGGTACTGTTGCTGACCTCCCCTATAGTTGTGAAGTGAAAGAGTTAGTCGCTCAGTCATATCCAATGCTTTGCGACCACATGGACTGTAACCCACCAGGCTCCTCCGTCCATGGAATTCTCCAGGCAAGAATACTGGAGTGGGTTGCCATTCCCTTCTCCAGGGGATCTTTCTGACCCAGGGATCAAACCCAGGTCTCCTGCATTGCAGGCGGATTCTTTACTGTCTGAACCACCAAGGAAGAGTTACTTCTCAAATTTTCATAGTTTAAAAGAAAGTAAGTACCTTTCTTCTTTGCATTCATTGCCTATTGTATTACCCATGTTGACCAACTTTTTTAATGAGGGGCTATGCAGGTAAACACCATATATTAATTTGTTTGCCATTATGGTCATAAAAGGAAACAGAACAACATCTCTGAAGAGTCTGTCAGCCAATTAGGGGTGCAAGTTTTAAATTCTTGTCTGGAAGCACACTTTCTAGAGCTTTGCTACTCAACTCAGATGTCTGTGGATCTGGGAGCTTATTACATATGCAGAAACTCAGAGCTCCCTACCCATCCCTGCTCCCCAGCCAGCTGCTGGATCAGAATCTGCATTTCAATAAAACCCCAGGATGTCTGTGTTCATTATAGCTTGAGAACCCTTGTCTAGAAGGTCATTCTGTGGCTGCTCCCACTTCATTATCCTGTCAACCAATATAATTTCCTTCTGCAGATTACTGGAAGAATTGGTTCAGAAAGAGAAAGAATTACAAGCACTCCTTCATCAAGCTATTGAAGAGAAAGACCAAGAAATTAAACACCTGAAGCTTAAGTCCCAACCAATAGGTGAATAGCAGAAAATTTTAAAGTAATACTGTTCAACCAAACTGCCACAGAAAACTAGAAAGCCAACAGGCAAACTTTATATCATGGCTTATTCAGCATCTGTCACTTGTACCACAACTACAGGCAGAGATTGCTGTACACAAATTTCCAATTCTTAATTGTAGCCAACCATTATTTCTTACAAGTACAGTAAAAATGATTCATAATTATCTTTTCCTGAGATTATATATTATTGAGGTGAATAGGGATCTCCACTTTTTTGTCTTTATTTCTTTTTAAGGATTTCACAGTGAAATTACTAGAATAATATAATACTATTTTTGTCATTTTGTATTTGTATTCTATGTATTCTAGTGTTTTATAATTTGACAAGGCTTAAGTAGAATAAAGATAAAGCAATAGCAAGTCATAAGTTGAATATACTTTAATAAAATGTTTTGTCAATTATATCTCAGGTTTTTTTTTTTTAAGTCATAGATTGGAACTTTAAAGAAATCTATTCTGTGAGAAATTGGGGATGAAGGATAATCTTTAGGCAATCTTATTTAGCCCATTTAGAGGAAAATAAAAATCATTATTTTTTGTTCAGATATATGGTCCTTCCATATTACTGCAACTAGTGGAAAAAGAGATTATTATATGGTTCTCTGCTAAGTATGCTCTTCTTTGTTGCCTGAAAAACACACAGTACGATTTTGATGCATCATTTTATTCTAAGAGGCTATAAAATTGATACGAAACCACAAGGTGGAAGTATCATTAATTATTGTTAGTGACTCTCCACTGACTAGTATATTAAGCAGCCTTAAAGAGTTTGATTTATATTATCTTGTAGACTGCCAATCTCAATGGTTTCTATTAATTATACTGTGATGGAGAAAAATCTGCTAAAGTATCAGTAAATGTTGACTATCAAATGACCTCTGAAGCTAAGAATGTCCCTTCTTCTCCCCCACCCCAATTCTGTTCTAGATGTTCCTGGGTTGCCTGGGTGTCACTCCAGTTCTCCTGGCACAAACACTGAAGATTCGGAACTTACTGACTGGCTGAGAGAGAACGGAGCTGATGAAGACACTATAAGTCGGGTAAAGAAAACATTCTATGAGACAAACATTTTTTCACTTGTTTCCTAATGCTGAGTGCCTACTATGTGCCAGGCACCAGGGAGACACTAGTGAGAAACTGACCCAGCCCTGCCTTCCTGAGGCTCACAGACTAGGGTAGGCAGACAATAATCAAAGAATTCCACATGTACAAATATAATTATGTCCTGGTCAAGTCTGTAAAGGAAAGATTATCAGGTATTAGGAGACAGAGGGAGGGAGAAGTTGGGGAAGGTTCTTTGAAAAGATGATTGGCAAGCTGGAGTCTAAAGGAATACTTAGGAATAAACTGTATGTCTGTTCTGGGATGGGGGAAAGACAAAAAGGGAAAACCATTCAGAGTGGAGGACAGAGACAGTGAGGCAGACAAATGCTCTGTGGTCCAGAACCCATAAGGATTTTTATGCTGTTTAATGGAAAATAAAGAAGAACAGGAAAAATCAAGAAAAGAACTAAAAGGAAAAAGTTCTTCTGCTTCTCATTCTTTCTCTCGTTTTTTAACTCTTAAATTCTCATGTGACATTCTTAGACTCCACTGGGCAGCAGCTATTTATTGCTACTTCATAAAATAGACTAGTTAGTGAACTTATATCAGAAATAAACACTTTCTATACAAACTATATTATACAGGGAACTTTTGTAGTTAGCATGAATAGATTTCTTTATGTTGTAAGATCACATATATGTGCAGTAAGAGGTTATATTTTTTTATTTTATAGAAATAATAAATAGTTTATATAAATAGGAAATATATTATTTATTTTAATACAATATTATGTTGATTTCAGTTTTATATTTAAATTTTTTAAATGACTAAAAGATGAATTTCTCTTGGCTTGATAATTTATTAGATCACTTAATAAAATTAAATAAATTTTATTTATTTAATAAATAAATATTTATTATTTATATAATATTATTATTATATATATAATATATAATATATATATAATAAATATATATAATATAATATATAAATATTATATAAATATTTAATAAATAAATAAATAAATAAATAATAAATAAATTAAAAAATTAAATAAATAAAAATAAAATAAAATCACTTAATAAAATAAGAGTCTCCTTAGAAATCTGCAAGCAAATTACAAAAATTAAAAGGATTTTCTCACCTTTGGGAAAAATTTATCCAATCAAATTTTCCAAAATATTTTCCCCTCTAACTTAGACTCAAATAAGAATTAAGGAGTAGTCATTGATGACACACTAAATCACTGACCTTTTTGAAAGATTTAAAATTAAAAGCTTCACTTAAATTCAGGATTCTGATTTTGTAGTAAGTATCGGAAAGTTTTCCGAAATTAAGTGTAAACAACACATTTTACCCACTGGGAAAAAATTAAGCTACAAAGTACTAAACCTTTTAAATACAAACATTATCTTATAAGCAGCAGATGTAATTACAAGCAAGTTTTATCTATTCATCAGAAGACCAATCAGAAGTACTGTGTTCCTTGTCATCTTTCTGCTCCTAAAAGTCGTATGGATGTAATTCCTTGTAATTATTTTGTAATGGGGGGACTTTTTTCTAATAATTCCAAAAGATTCTGTCTTTACTGAATTTCCTTTTAGATTTATTTTTCATTATTGCCAATGTTTACATTATGGATAGTTTGCTACTTATGGAAGTGCATAAGACATCTTACTTTTGTGTGTATTTTACTTTCTCCACAGTTTTTGGCTGAGGATTATTCATTAATGGATGTTCTCTACTATGTTACACGTGATGATTTAAAATGCCTGAGACTAAGGTACCACTTTTCTTTCTGTTCAGTCTCATCATGATGGAAAGAGCACTGGGCTGAGATCAAGAAGCCTGGGGCCCTTCCCAGCTGATTGCTAACTAGCTCTAACTAGCTCTCCGGTCTTGGGTAGAGTACTTGAGTTCTCAGCTGCTCTGAGTAACCTGAGTTGCTTGGACCAGGCTATTATTGGGAGCACTAATAACCAATATGTGCATATTAGGAAATGCAAATCAGCCAGAAGAATTTCTTGATAACATATCAGATTAAGACCATGCAGATATCTTAAAGCTGATATTTTAAACCAAATGCTCTAATTTGGTTCATGATCATATCATACTTATTAAAAATACCATGATGAGGTGCTGATTTGCCATCCAAATAACATGGTATAATCTAAACACAGTTTCTTACAAAAATTTGTTGTCTCCGTCAGGCCAAGCATGTCTATATATAACAGATATAACTATTACTCCTATCCACCTCTAGAAAGACACATTTCAAAAGTGCTGAAAATCTAAAATGATGCTTTGGGCTCTGGTTGTCTGTGGGAGTGGAGAGTGAAAGGCATGTGGAGGGGTGAGGAGAAAATATATACAAAAAGAATACATCAGGACTGACAAGCCTTTGGGATCTTCATGTTCTGATCAGAGCTGCTGAAAACTAAGAAGTCACTTTCATATTGCAAGGGCGCTGTTTCAAGTGAAGCCATCTCTTCACCATGTTCTTGTGTCTTTACACAGGGGCGGGATGCTGTGCACACTGTGGAAAGCCATCACTGACTTCCGAGACAAACAGGCTTGACTGTCACTCAGTTTGTTTCCAACTTCCCGTGGAGATTCTAAAAATGAATATAGACCTGATCTTCTGCTAGGGGAGGGAAGAATCAAAGGGACAGGAGAAAGAAGCTGCACTTTAAATCCAGTATTTGTTTACTCGTGTTAAAAAAAGAATAGATGAAATACACTGAAATTTCCTAACTGTTTCTGTTTCTATGATTCATGAAGACTCTTTATAAAGACTCTCAAAATAATCCCAAACACTGTGATGTTTGGGATTATTTTGGTCTGAACATTTTTATGGAAATATTTTTAATTCAGCAGCTATAATAACTCAGCCAAATGTTTATTTCACACGAAACAGACAGAACATTTCATGTGATTGTGCATCACTGGAACAAAACCAAAATGTGACCATAACTTTTTAGGCTTATGTATGTTTGTATTATACCCTGATCATCTGAGTAGAAGTGCGTGATTTGGATTATTGTATAAAGTTTATGGGTTTTTTTTTAAGTGTGCAGAATCTGAGAGCAGTGGTTTTTACTTACCTGTATTAATTGTAATATTAACTCTATTTTGTAACTTAAGTTTCTGGTCTAGAGTACATTCGTTGGAGTCATTTATGTACTACTGAACTGTACCAGTTGCACCTGCCTGAATCCTAGTCATGTTAGCTTGTTCTAAAGCTATCCCTTGTGTCATATTTACTCTACAAAGTAAAAAAGACTCTCAAAATACTGTTTTGATAAATTCTAAAGCATTTGTATTTTGTTTTGGCAATCTAGATAATTACTGTGTCGAAATTCTAACTGTTCCTTCAGCTCTCACATTAAATAGAATCTGTCTTCTCTTCAAGTATTCAAATAGCAACTTGATGTCCACATCATTCCTTGGGGCTACTGAGTGGTAAGAGAGAGAGGGCATGGAAAACAGAATAAAAGAAACTCAGTGGCTTTTTCTCAAGACCCCAAGTTACCTTGGATGACTACTGTGTATCTCAAGGGATCTGCAAATAGCACCCCACTGGGGAACACTGCATTTTCTGTCTCCTTAATTTTAGTTCTCATATTTGAGGTGAATATTTTTATATTAAGCTAGATATATATTATATTTTATGACTGCCCACATGAATAGGATGAAGTCTGAAGCTCCTAGATGGATGAATGACATAAACAACTTTCTTAAATACAGAGGAACTTGTTTATTATGCAATATAGAAATAACAGAGCTGATCTTGTATCATGATTTGATCCATATAGAACAGTCTTTAATAAAACAGGTAGTCATCTTTATTTTTATGTGAAAATCAGCATACAGTATATGTTTTACATATTGCATTAGAGTATGCAAAAGTTCTCACCAGTATGTTCCTATTTGATACTTGCAACAACACAGCTGCATTTTTTTCTTCCGTCCCAATCCTGGGAACAGTCCTGTGTCCTATGGAGAAATCTCGAAGGAGGTGAGGTATAAATGAAATCATAAATCATTTCACTCACACTTAAAGACAGGAGAACTTGTTTATCAAGCCACAGTTCATATCCCCACCTGTAATGGTTAAGTGCTTCTTTTAAAACCATATATATATATATATATATATATATATATATATACACACATACACACACATATCAAGCTACCTATCTGAGCCACCTCTTTAATGATGTAATCTCCTCTTGGGATCTCCCTCCTACCCTATGTAGTAGTAGTGCTCAGTAACTCAGCCCTGTCCAACTCTTTTGTGACCCCATAAACTGCAGGCCACAGGCGCCTCTGTCCATGGGATTATCCCAGAAAGAATAGAATACTGGAGTGGGTTACCATTTCCTACCCTGTGTCTATGGGCAAATGTTTCTCTATACCTATATATGGTTCATAATATATTCCTAGATTAGCATCCTTGAGGTTTTTTCAGAATTCTGGGCCTTAGTCACAAAAGAAGGCAATTCCATTATAGCTCAATTTCCATGAAAGTTTTGCACTGAAAGGCCTTTGGCATCGATCAAGGCCAGTGATTCTCAACCCAGCTTCATGTTAACATGATCTGGACACTTAAAAAAATATATATTGATACCACCATCTCAGAGAAACTGTTGTTACTGGTTTGGGGTAGGGCCCAGAGGTCTTTTTACAAAGCTCTACAGATAATTTAAGGCTTCCTTGGTGGCTCAGTGGTAAAGAATCTGCCTTCAGTGCAGGAGATGCAGGTTCAATTCCTGGGTTGGGAAGCCCCCCTGGAGAAGGAAATGGCAACCCGCTCCTGTATTCTTGCATGGTAAATCTCTTGGCTAGAGGAGCCTGGCGGGTTACAGTCATGGGGTTGCAAAAGAATCAGACATGACTTAGCAACTAAACAACAACAGATAAGTTAACAATAGAAACAACAGTACATGAAGTAAGCGCTATAGTTGCATTGAACTGCCAGAGAGGGTCAAGAGAGGCTTTACAGCAAAGTGAAGGTCCAGAGCTGAGCCTAGAAAAATTTTTGTAACAAAATAGATTCACATGGGTGCCAGGGGCAGACTCAAAAATAGATCCAATGTTTCTTTTAAACCACAGTTTGACCTCTTTCTCCTAGTTCTGTTATTGCATATTGTGTTTCTTTCATTCCCAAGCTATTACATGACACAGTTTGGCAAAGAGGAATTAACTGTGAACCCACTCGAAGGCCTACTGTGTGTGAGGTGCTGTAGCAGCAGGAGAGATTGACATGGAGCTCATCAGGTTCAGAATGCAGGCACGTGTGTCATTGAGGACATCTGCAGCCTGTCAACAAATCAAATAATTGATGGCTCCAGACTTTATGGACACCTACAGAGAAAGAGAAGACGAAGCCCCTGCCACCAAGTCATTCGTATCAGATTGAAGAGGCAGATGTGCAGTAACAAACTACATCTGGTCTATGTTAAAGGCTGGACAAGTTACAAGTACAGAAGACCGTGGAGAAGTTCAGAGGACCAGATTGCCAAGAGACCCAGGGCAGGTGGAATAAGTCTCACTGAGTTGGTGGACCTCAACCTGGGCCTTGGAAGAAAGGAAGTATTAAATTACTTAGGACTGGAGAAGTCATTCTGGCAAACAGCTCCAAGAACAAAGGCAGAAAGAGATTTTCAAGGTGTTCTAGAGAAAGTGAACAACTTGCATATTGCACTAAAGCACACACAAATTTTAACTCATTTTAACTCTTACTTGGCTGGAAATATGAATTACAGAGTTGAAAAGTGGAAATGGGATAGGAGAGCTCAGGATGTAATTGGGGGATGGTCAGGGAGGGAAGTGAAGTTAGTATTTAGTTATGTAGAAATGGGGAATCTAAGTTTTCTGAGCAAGGTGTGTGTGTGTGTTAGAAGATTAACTTGGTAAAGTTGTGTTGGGTAAATTAGAGGGAATGGAAATTGGACAGAGCAGTTCAGAAACTGTTTAAGATGTGAATGAGGGTCTAGTGGAAGCTACAGAGCGATACAAAGTGAGAGAGTGGAATTAAAACAATGAATTGACAAAATTTTGGAACCCTGATTTGGGCAGTGATGAAGATGTTGAACCTACATGAGTAGGAGAATTCAAAAATAGGCAAGTTTGGGGCGGGGGTGCTGGTCTGGGGACCTGTTGAATTAATGTCAGGGCATCCTGCTAGAATGTGCATGAAAAGAGAACATGCTAGAGTGTCCAGAGACCCTTGAGGATGTATTGGTGGAAGTCAGGACTGAAGTCAGGGTATAGATTCTCGATTTAGGAGTCATTTGGATGGAGATAACAGTAGATGAGGGCTGTCAGCAATAGAATGGAGATAGAAAGGTTATGGCCTAAGATTTGGGGAGGAGGCAGGTTTGGGGACAAGTTGAGAAGGAGGAAGAATTTAAGTCCACAGAACAGACAAAAGAACTGACCACAGAGGAGTGAGAAACATCAGGCCAGTGGGGTAAGCCAAGAGGAAAACAGTCAGGCTTGAGTGCTGCAGAAAGTCTAGGGGAATACAGATCAAAATAATGGAATTTGATTTTGTGACCAAGAAAGCTTTTATAGACAGGTAAGAAAGACCACAGCCAGTTAAACAAAGATAATAAGCTGATGGCGGCACAAAGTCCACATATTCATCCCCTTTGGTGAACAAAATATATGACGAGATTTGGCAGGGTGGGAAGTCAAAGGATGAAATTTTCAGAATCAGAGAGCCCTGAATGTATTTGTCGGGGCAGAGCCCCTTGAGTGGGGAGGCGTTTGGGGAGTAGGGATAACGGAGAGATGAGGTTTCAGAGGAGGCAGGAGGGGGAGTGAGTGGCCTGAGGACATCCAGCTCCTCCCCTGGAAAAGGGAGTCAGGATGATTCGGCAAGGTTTTGAGTTGGATATGGGCACTCAGGACAGATGGCTTCTGTGTTCTCAGTAAAGTACAACATGAAATACAATGTGGTGGGGTGACATTTAACAGATGTCACCCTTCCCGCAGTCACCCAATAGTCCACTCTGTTACAAACACTGCATGGGCTCTGGAATACAGAGTCTGTACAGGGCCTAAGTGCAGAATTTTGGTGTGTTTCTTGTTGCATTTATTTTTGTGTAACTTGTGACAAACTGAAACCTAAGTTACCAAAAGAATGGGAGAAGGAATGAGCACAGACAGAAATAAAAACCAAACACACATACAAAAACACACCAATAAGTCTTCACTTTGGGGAGGGGAGGAAGTCAAAGAACTCATTGGTTCACTTAAGTAAATAGTATAGCAGAAGATTGAAAACAAACGGCCTCCTTTTCCTAAGGAGGATTCTTGATTCTTTTTCTTTCAGAGAATTCAGAGTCTTTCTGATGTTCAAAGGAAAGTGTCTTAAACCCTGGTGACTTAATTTACTAAAAAATACCTTTGGTTGGACCCAAGCTGAGGTCTAAAACCACCACCTGAGGCTTAATTTTCATTGATTAGAAGAGCGCTAAGTGATCTGAATGTGATTTAGGAAGGTCAAGCTGCCAAATGATCAGTTTGCCTAGTCTGCTATAGAAATAGCACCGAGGGAAAATCCATAACTACAAACCGCAGCACGTGTCCCTTAATGAAAACCTCTACCTAATCAGCCAATGACCCAGTAAACCAAATAAAACCAGTCCATTCCTGGGCTCAGAGTGGCAGGATGTGCATGCAAGGATGGTGAGAGTTGTCACCCTACCAAGAAATCCAACACTGTTCTCAGACACGCTTGGGCTCCCCTAGATTCTGCTGAAGTCCTTAAGAGGATTTTAAACTGTTGGGAGCTTGTGACTTGTGTTCAGCCAACCAAGGCTGTGGGACTGCATCTCTGTGTAACCAGGTAGAACTGATCTCTGCTCCATTTTGTTCCTTTATGTTTCCATTTATACAGGCTACTTCCCCCCCCCCCTCAGCATTTGTTGCTTAACGTTTATTTGCGAGAAGAAATTGATGTCTCTGCAGCTAATAATCTGTTTCTTAAAAAAGAAAGAAATTGTTGCCTACTGCTTTTTCCCCTGGTCTTCCGGAGCCAGCCACGAGTCACAAGGTAAGCTGCTAATCGGAAGTCAAGAATAAGAAAAGCTACATCATTGGGCACAAAGTTGTGTGCCCTAGGGAACATCAGATACAGAAGCCTGGTGAAAAGACAGGTCGTCGGCAGTTATGTGCTAAAACGCAGATGAAGACTAGGCCGCTGAGTCGAATCCAGCCCGTGTAGTCCGGCTTTCCACGTGGCATGATAGTCTTCGGCGGCTGTCACCATGAACCCCAGCCCTGGCGAGTCTAACATTGATCAGGCTGCCTCGGAGCTCAGAGAGGGATAGAGCCTTCCGGATGCTCTCGCCTCATTTCGACGGATCCTCAGAGCGTCCCAGTTCCTAGCGCCACCAAGTGTCCCCGAACCCCCTGCAGACCTCGAGGAGCCGGGCAGCCGGGACCAGAAGCTCGCAGCCCAGGTTGCCTGACTCCGCCCACTGCTCTGGTTGCGGAAACCCAGCCGCGTCAGCCGGAGCGGCTGCCACGCCGTACCTGCCCACGAGGGGGCGCGCCGGGTGCAGGCCGCCGCGGGCTAGCGAGCGCTCGCTCCCTCCTTCCTCCGCCCTTCCCTGACGGCGCTCACCTGTCTGGGCCGCGGGCCGGGAGGCGGGGGGCCGGCGGGAGCCAAGCCGAGGAAGAGGGCGGAGCGGCTCTCCGGGCGCGTCATCGGAGCACCATGGCGGACCTGGGAGCGGGCGGCGACAGCCACACGGGCGGCGATGGCGTCGCGCAGAGCGAAACAGGTGACTGAGCTGCGGGGGCAGGTGGGGGTCGGGCGGGCGCGGGCGGGAGGGCGGCCAGCGGGGCTGCGGGGCTCGCGTGGGGCCGGCGCTCCCCTCCCCCGCCCGGCCGCGGCCCGGAACGGCCGGCTCGGAGCGCGCTGGCTCTCCGCCCTCCGCCGCCGCGCGTCGATCGCGCGGCCCCGGCGCCCAAGTTCGCTGGCGCCCGGCCGCAGCCAGGGCCGTCCCTCTCGCGCTCCAGCTCGACTTCCCCCAACAGGTGGAAGCGCGCCAGGGAGCGCGGGCTGGAGGAGGAAATAGGGAGACGCCGGTCCTCCTCTCCCACCTGCCAGTCAGGGTCTAATTCGGTTGAATGGGGAAATCCTGTTCCCCCAACCAAACCAGCAGCCGGAAAATCCTTGTCCAGGTGCGGCTCGCAGGATTATCCTTTTCTGCGCAAACCTTTTCTCTTTAACTGGCGCGCCGGGTGCCGGGGTCGCCCGACACGGCGGACGCAGCCCAGCGCTGCGGAGCGATTGTCCTGGGGTCCGCAGTTACGACGTTGGTCACGAGAAGACTGAGATCGGGGGGTTGGGAAGCAGGGGGCTGCTTTCGGGATGGTGGAGGCCTGCGGGTGCTGGTGGGGATCTCAGAGATTTGCTAACTTGAAAGGATCCTCAACAGTTCATGTTTTCAGTCAGTGCACCAACCATAGGTGGGAACATCGTCTCGGCCCCTCCGAAAGCGGTACAGAGGAACCCGCCTCCCTCCACTTCCAAGCCGCGGTTGGGGGCAGGAGCTCACATCCCTGAGAGCATTAAGTCTCCCCCGCCCCCCTCGATTCCCGCCCCTCGAGATCATTTCTTCTTGCAGATCCACCTCTCTTTTCTAGTCCCCTCTTCTATTCTTGGCCAGTAAACTGTTTCTGGTACCTTCCTACACTTGGGGGCGGTGAGGCAGATTCTTATTTTTAAAAAGCCGTGCCAATTGCAGGCTCCCCAATTAAGTTGAGTTTTCTGCTTACACATAATCGGAAACAATTGTCACCTAAATTTGAGACTCCCTCCGCCCTCAAAAGAGAGGTATTGACTTAGAAGGTGTGCTTCTATTAATGCGACAGGTCCGGGAAAGCTGTAACCGTATTTGCAAATGAATCTTTTCAGCTACGTAGAGTCGGGGCACCTAAAGTCTGAAGACTTAATACCTGAGATTAAGACAAGGAATCTTGAACTTGTTTACTTTGAAGTCACGCTACTTCCTGAAGGGTGGTTTATTTTGTCTTACTGTATTTGAAAGATTGGCAGGTCATTATTTTGGTTTGGGGTGGGGAAGGGGTGGCTAAGAGGACGTGCCTTTGTAAATGCTTTAGGGAACTTGATAAACTGGGTTCTGAGGGTTAGTGCAGCAGGAGGGCAGTATCCTCATTAAGAATATAAACGGTTTGGTGCCTAATCTGCACAAAGGAAAAAACAACAGCAACAACAACAAAAAAACTGCTTCTGAAGCAAAATTGTTCCAGTGAGTTAATACACACGTTTTATGCTAAAAATAATAAATAAGCATTTCCTAGAATTTGCACATGAACAAGATTTTCAGATGTTAGTGAATTACAAACTAGTTTTATTCAGTGCTCAGGCATGTTTACCAAGGAACTGGTCATGCTTCTAACAATTAACATACAAATCAACCATGTGGCTGTCAGTGAACTATTTTCTTTATGAAAAGGGCAATTTAACCATCTCCTTCATAGAAAACAATTCTTTCACATCTCTTCCTGGAAACTTCAGTTTCCAAAGGACAAGTTTTATATATAGTCTTTTGAATAACTGTAGTTTAGTTGATAAAGATGGAGAAGGAAATGGCAACCCACTCCAGTATTCTTGCCTGGAGAATCCCAGGGACAGGGGAGCCTGGTGGGCTGCTGTCTATGGGGTCGCACAGAGTCGGACACAACTGAAGTGACTTGGCAGCAGCAGCAGTTGATAAAGAATCTGCCTGCAATGCAGGAGACCAGGGTTTGATCCCTGGGCTGGGAAGATCCCCCCAGAGAAGGAAATGGCTACCCACTCCAATATTCTTGCCTGGAGAATCCCATGGACAGAGGAGCCTGACAGCCTACGGTTCATGGGATCACAAGTGTTGGACATGACTTAGTGACTAAACCACCATAGTTTAACTAAGCTTATTTCTGGCTCACATCTTTTTCCTATTTTTCTACCCCTGGATTATTGTTATGGCTTTTCATGGTCAGAATACCTTTGTGATTAGGTGCCAAAGAAAGAAGAAAGGTGAAAAAAATATATTTAAATCTGGGTGCCAGTTGTTTGAGGATTGTAACAACTTAGGAAGTTTTTCATATATTTAAAATATGTGACCTATACCTGAATATCAAACTTCAGTGTAGTACTTTTCTTCTTGTGGATGTATTTAATATTAACATACAAATGCTGCAAGTTTTTTTTTTTTTTTTAATAATTACAGGATTATATTGAGGTGGGTTTTGGGGGATGGGGTGGGAATTTCTGTCTTTTATTACCATCAAGAGGAGAACATTGCCACCTTAAAGGGCAACATTTGTTGAAGGATTCATTTTATTCCCTTTTAGATCAGGTTATTAGGTTATTGGGCTTCCCTGGTGGCTCCGATGGTGAGGAATCCACCTGCAATGCAGGAGACCTGGGTTTGATTCCTGGGTTGGGAAGATCCTCTGGAGGAGGGCATGGCAACCCACTCCAGAATTCTTGCCTGAAGAATTCCACGGACAGAGGAGCCTGGCAGGCTACAGTCCATCGGGTCGCAAAGATTTGGACGTGACTGAGTGACTTGAGCACGTACAGCACATTAGGTTATTAGGAGGTAGAGCCCATTCTTAAATGTCTTAGTTTTTCTGTCCCTGAAAAGACTGTGGTCCAACTTTAGGGCAATTTAGATTAGAATCTCAGGTGATTATAAAAGTAACACCTGTAATGTGTTCATTATTATGTGTGTGTGTGTGTGTGTGTGTGTGTGTGTGTGAGTGTGTATCAAAGATGGGTTGAAACTGGCAGTATACCATCTATAAAATGAGACTTTCTAAAGAATATTGAAAAGTAGAATATAAAAATCATATTTCTTTCAGCATTCAGAACTGTATTTCTGTCAGCATATATTTATTTTCTACTCAAAAGTAGTCAAGTCACATTCTTTATGATGAATTTTTTATTTTTTCTTTAAAACAAACCATTCTTTCCACTTGTGTTGCCATAACCAATCGTAGGCAAGAACTGAGCAAAATAATTGACTTGGAAACAAGTTTTCAGTTTCACCACTAGAGGATGTCAAGTCTATTCAGGTTATTTTGTGTAACAGATTGAAATTCACGAAATTGCCTCTGCCCAGGCTTTGTGTATTTAATTTTATACTAGTGCTCAAGAACTGTGAAAGTGAGTGTGCAGAGCTAATTTGTCAATTTAATAACTTCCTTAAAAAAAGCCTATTGAGTTAAAACCAAATCTAGAGCTGCTCTTGACTAATCCGTGAGAGCACACTTTCATACACTGGGGATAAGTTAATACCGATGACTTGTGAAATCTGTTGACACTCCTTTGGGGGAAATCACTTAGAACCTGGAATTGGGCTTTTTCTCTCTTTAGCAGGCAGCGCTGTGGAAAAACATTGACCTTTTGTGTGATCTTGTTCATGACTCTTCACTGTGTTTTTTCCGAATTATAAAGTGGTATTTAAGATCTTACATTTCAGGGTCTGCAAATAAAAATTGTTAGGTGGGGTTCAGATGGCATTAAACTCATCCATTTTGAAATTCACATCCTAGAGCTAGTAATGCCTCATTCAGGTGAATAGATAACTTTTCCCCTGTTATATTTTAGTTAATATAGTTATACATCTTGCTAAGCAGAAGGGAAGTATTATTAGACTAGGCCTTTAGGCTCAGGAGCCTGCATTTAATTGATGCGTTAGTTAGGCATGTGTGTGAATCACTAATTTACATTGGCATGTGCTGTAAAAAAGAATTCTAACATCTTCATCTCCTGGGGCATGAAAAATAATCATTTGAAAGGGTTTTTTTGGCTGTATTGAGTCTGCACTGTTGCATGTAGGCCACTGTCTAGCTGTGGTGCCACAGGCTTCTCACTGAGGTGGCTTCTCTTGTGGAGCACAGGCTCTAGGCTGCACGGGCTTCAGTAGTTGTGACTTGCGGACCCTAGAACATGCAGGCTTCAGTAGTCGTGGCACACAAGTTTAGTTGCTCCGTGGCATGTGGGATCTTCCCGGACCAGGGATCGAACTCACGTCCCCTGCATTGGCAGGTGGATTCTTATCCATTGAGCCACCAGGGAAGTCCCTGGGGCTATTTTTTTTTTTAACTCAAGTCTATTAATATGAATTGAAAATATTAAGGTTTAGAATAATTTAAGCAAGAAATATGTACCTTCTCAAAAACATAATAGTGACTGAAAGGTTGATAAAGACATGATCCTTAGATTACAAAAGAAAAACAAAACCCACAAGCAAATAATTACAGGGTTATGAGGAGTTCAGTGAAGAAAGAATTACTTCTAAGCTGTGGCCTTTCATCAGGGAGGATGTACTGGGTATAGTAATTAACTTAAACTTTTAAAATAGGTAAATGGCATATAAAGTTGAATGAAGGGAGGAGAGAAAAATAAAGGTGCAGATGAGGAAAAAAGCAAAATTTGGGTCCTATTGAGTCGTGTGAAGTTCAGCGTGAAAGAATCTAGAAGACGGATTAGGAATGAAGGCACGTTGAGGCCGTATTGTTGAGTGATCAAGCTCAGAGGTTAGTCCATGATTCTGCAGGCAATGAGAAACTGTTGATGACTCCTAAGGATAACATATCTTGATAAAGTGTGATAAATTAGATAATTCTCTATCTGTGGATCTTGAAAGCTTCATTAGCAAGGTCTGGCACAAGTGCTCAGCTGTGCATTTTGGAAGTCTACGGTCCCTTCATCAAGGAAAGCCATTCCCTTGATTGAATTTTGCTGCTTTGGGAAGGGTATCAGGGGCAAGGGGAGGAGGGAGTTTATGAGAACATACATGTAGTCAGTCAGATCAGCCAAATCTCTGGCGATCAGGAGGGGAATTGGTATTCTACCCACGTGATCCTCATTTTGAAGTAGTGTTGTAGAGTAGGGGAGGCACTTAAGAAGAACGCATGCGGTGATGTACAGACCAGCTTTGAAGTTCCTGAAGGAACCTCCTGGGTAGGCGCTGGGCTGGCACTATGGCATGGCAGTGAAAGTGGGAAGAGAATGATTTAATTCAAGATTCTATAGAGGCATGTGTCCAAGGATGCAGGTAAAACATTGACATTTAAGGTTATACTCCAAGTTTGAGTTGGGTTCATTTGTTTAAGGGCGGCAGGAATATAGTCATGAGGAGGACCAGGTTTTGGTGGGAGAACTAGACAAACCTCTGCTTTAAACACAGAGGTTTGAGCTGCAAGGGAGAGATGCAAGTAAAATGTTTAATGGACACCTAGAAGGGTGGGAATAAGGAGAAAATGAAGGTTGGGACTCTGGGCAGATTCATTCCATAAGGGGAATGGAATGGAGGCCTTGAAAATGAGGAGGGTTCTGCAAGGAAAACTGAAAGGTGGTGAGACGACACTTCAAGGACAGGAGGTGGAAAACCAGAAAGTAGGAGAAGCATAACTGAGCAGTGCTGAACCAGCCAAGGGAGAGGGATGAGCCGGTCAAGGATTCAGACACTGAAGAGAAAAGAGAGCACTTGGTGCTGTTACTGGGTAGTCACTGATCACCCCCAGAGTTGGGGCATTTCAGAGTGGGGGACGTAGCAGATTATGTGATTAATAGACTAGCAGTTGAAAAGTAAAGATAGCCAATTTAAAAGACTCTCCATAAAATACACTGGTGAAAAGAAAAAGTGTAAAATCCTTGAAATTTTTCTTATTAAAACTTTTGAATATGCACACAGCTTATTGTTTTGGGGGTTTGTGTGATTCATTGAGTTTTGTCGAATGTATAGTCATGTAACTACCTCTATCGTAATGATCCAGAAGAGTTCTCTCACCCCAGAAAATTCCCTCTTGTGGCTCCTCTGTGATCCAGCTGTCCTATCCTTAATGCCTGGCAACCACTGATCTGCTCACCATCCTAGTTTTGCCTCTTCCAGAATGTCATAAAAGTGGCATCCTACACATAGACTTCTGAGTCTGAATTTTTTTCACTTAACATAATGCATTTGAGATTCAACTGTGTTGGGGGTATCAGAAACATTGGATATTTCCAGGCTTTGGTGGTATAAATGTTGCTGCAAACACTTAGGTACAAGGTTTTCTTATTTATCTAAGGGAAATACCTGGGAGTGGAATTGCTGACTCACAGGTACCTACATGTTTATAAGAAACTGATGAACTTTTCTCCGTAGTGGCTGTGCAGTCTTGCATTCCTACAAGCAGTGTATATGAGTCTTACTTGCTCTGCATCCTTGTCAATACTTGTTACATTTAGTTTTGGTTTTTAGACATTGCACCAAGTTCTTTGAGTAAAGCAATGTACACCTCAAAGTAAATTGGTGCCCTTCGGGATACTGCATGATGTTCACTTGAACCAGGAAAACCCGTGGAGGTGCTCCCAGAGCCCAGGGTGTAATGAGGATTTATTTGGCTCAAATGTCATTGGCTTCTTTTTTTCCATAGTATTTATTTCTTGTGGAGTTTCCATGCTGAAGTTGATGATGAACAGGAGTGTTGTCATACAGCACATCCCATGCTAGTCCAAGTTCTCCTGCTTAGGGTCTGTCTTCCAATCCCTTGAAATATGGCTTTCCAGAATTTGGAACTTTTTTTCCTCTTTTTTTTTTTTTTCAGTAAGAAAGTTGGAAGTATTACTATAACTTGTTTCTTTGTTGGCAGAATTTATATTGGCCAACTCAGTATCAGTTCTCAGTTATGAAGTGTACTTGTAGAGCTTTGTCAAAAGTCTTGATAATGTCTTTGGACCTTTAATCACTGAGCATGGTCTATGGTTCTATAAGCTAAATGTTATGGTGTTCAGGCCTATTCTTTTCTAGAAAAACAAGTTTAAAAAATTTTTAATGATGTATAGTTGATTTACAGTGTTCTAATTTCTACTGTACAGCAAAGTGACTCAATTATACACATGTATACATTGTTTTTTATACTTCCCATTATGGTTTATCCCAGAATATTGAATGTCGTTCCCTGTGCCATATAGTAGACCTTGTCGTCTATCCATTCCATTCTATAGGTAATAGTTTGCATCTACTAACCCCAAACTCCCAGTTCATCCTCCCCACCCCCCGCCCCTTTGCAGCCACAAGTCTGTACTGTCTGTGAGTCTATTTCTATTTTGCAGATAGGTTCATTTGTGGCATATTGTAAACTCCACAACTGTTATTTGTCTCTTTTTGACTTACCTCACTTTGTGTGATCATCTCTAGTTGCTTCCATGTTGCTGCAGATGAATGTGGGTATGCAAAATGAAGCAGAAAGGAAGCTAAGTGAAATGCATTTGGTATCTATGAACTGGGCTTTGCAAGCGTATTTAGTAAAACTGTGATATTTCAGTTTAGAGTATTGAGATTTGGGATGTCTTACTTTCTACTGTGACTTTTTTAATGCTCTAAAAGTCTCCTTTTTAGAACTGGCTTTGTGGTACACAGAAATATCTTTTACTATGGCATAACTTTCCACGTGTACAACCTGTATCCCTGACACCATTGTTATAGTTTAGGAAAAGTTGAAATTCCAAGGTGCAATTCTAGAAGGAACCCCCTTTCTTTTAGTGTTCCTACAACCCAACACAAGGCCTGTTTGGGTGGACAGTAATGTGCATAGTAATCGGCTGTAGTGAAAACACCTGACTCCTTTTCAAGGTGTTAATCCAGGCAGGCCTCTGTTTCCCAGAAGCTCCTGACCTCTTTAGTGCGGCAGACATACCAAACAGGGCCTGGTTGCCTGCTTCCGTCATTGCTGCTGGGTTGGTTTATTTTCACAGTAGATGCTCTAAGGTAGTACACCCCACGGCCCTGCTGGGTTTATTTAAATATAGCTCAGTCCTTGCCACAAGGTCATGTTGTTGAACCAATTATTGAGGTCATGTGCTGGAACATCATTGGTTCAGATCATTGGTTCTCACTCACCTTGGGTAGTCTCAGTTGGCTATCACCTGGGGACCTTTTAAATACTCGGTACCCATGCTGCACCCTAGACAATTATCTGAGACTCTCTAGGGGTAGGAGGCAGGTGGCAGTATTTAAAGAAAAATTCCCCAGGTGGTTCCAGTGTGCAATCAAGATTCATAACTACTTTAGATCCATTTTTACTTAATGCTCTTCCAGTTGACCTTAGGTTTAATTTGGAGGTGTTGAGTGTGTCTTATGAAAACCACCTGGAAAATTGTAACAGCTACTGCCCTCCAACTATTGAGCTTACTCTCTTATTTTAGCCCATTTTCTTTCTAAGGAAAGAGAAGTAAATATGGGTACGAGTCCACTTGAATAGCCAAGTATATGTACACACATATTCTGGGACATATTTATGCACTTTATTATCTGAATATGTTCAGGTAGACACAATGTTAAGTAATTAGCTTTCTTTTTGTCTACTTTGCTCAGTTGCTACACTGCCTTCCTCCTCCTCCTCCTCAAAATAAAGTTCAGTTTCAGGTAGATAACTAAAGGGTTCTTTTTGTAGACAATTGTCCCAGAGATCTCCATGGTGACCCGTGAACTCTAATCACCAGGTGCCTGGCGGGAGACCAGCCCTTGTTTCTTCCGTCTGTAAATAACTGGCACCAGGATGACCTTAGCCTTGATGCTCTCCCCTTCCGTCTCATACCTGACCTGATGCCAGTGCCCTCTGGGCTGATCTTTCCTTCACCTCTTCTTTCTCCTCATTCCATGATATTTTACCAAAGGCTTGGTCTGGAAAGCTCTGCTCTTTTCATTTTGCAATTTTTCTCAATAGTATTATTCACATCTATGGCTTTGAACCTCACCTCACATGACTGTCTCTGATTTTGTTGTGTCAGAACCTCTAGAGATAGTTCTCAGTTGCAGTTGTGTGTGCTTGCAAGGCTCTGTGGTGCCATCCATTGTGATTGGAAGCCCTTTCCGAGAGGGCTTGCCTTTGGCAGAACTGCTGCTGCTAAGTCGCTTCAGTCGTGTCCGACTCTGTGCGACCCCATAGATGGCAGCCCACCAGGCTCCCCTGTCCCTGGGATTCTCCAGGCAAGAACACTGGAGTTGGTTGCCATTTCCTTCTCCAATGCATGAAAGTGAAAAGTAAAAGTGAAGTCGCTCAGCTGTGTCTGACTCTTTGTGACCTCATGGACTGCAGCCTACCAGGCTCCTCCGTCCATGGGATTTTCCAGGCAAGTGCACTGGAGTGGGTGCCTACTCCGTTGGCAGAACTGGTCTCCTCTTTTCTGCTCCTTGCAGCTGGTGCCTGCTAAACTGTAAAATACAAGGCCAAAACAGAAAGGACAGTAGGGGTGATGCAATGGCAATGATCCCTGTAGAAGAGGATCTTTTTTGTTGTTGTTTTTCTTCAAGATTATACTGAAACTGAGCACATGGAGAGACATATAGTCTTACTCTCAGAATTGACTGCCTAATTATTTAGGGACGATGCTAAACTATTACTTTGTGCTGGGGCTTCCCAGGTGGCTCAGTGGTAAAGAATCTGCCTGCCAATATATGAGAGACAGGTTCGATCCCTGGGTTGAGAAGATCCCCTGGAGAAGGAAATAACTACCCACTCCAGTATTCTTGCCTGGAAAATCTCATGGAGAAAGGAGCCTGGTGGTCTGCAGTCCATGGGATTGCAAAAGAATTGGACATGATTTAGTGACTAAACAACAACAAATTACTTTATGCTAGGACTCTGGGGTCTGGCTGCCTGGGTTGCAATCTCAGCTCTACTCCCCACCCCGATAAGCTGAGAGATATTGGATAAGTTATTTGATCATTCCTCTGTTTCTTCCTTTTTAAAACAGAGAAATTGGTAACAGCTTCATAGAGTGAGGATTAAATGAGTTAATGCACGTCAAACATGTAGATCAGTGTCTGACACAGCAAAGGCATGAAGTGTTATAATTACTGTGGTCATGACTATTAAGGATTAGTACTGCATCACTGTGACACTGTGGACCCTGGCATGCTCTCCCTTAAGCAAATTTTCTAATTGTGAAGTCTGCATAATAAGAGATTCAAATATAGTGCTGATTCAGGCTTGACAGCAGCTGTGATCACAGGGCCATTGGCTTGTCCCAGGTATGGGAAGCGTCATCAAAGCACATGGGTGCTCCTCACCTGTCACAGTGTCGCACACAACCTCCCAGCAGAAGACTATGACACACTGGCCTGTGAGACTCATGGACTGTGTTGTAATTGAGTCGGACAGCCATGCCAGCCCATCTTGGCTTATTTTTGTTTCCTTTGTATGGTATTCAAATGTGTTTTTATTAACATATTATAGTTCTAAATGTTCTTAAAGTGTGATTGCTATAGGATTATTGTACTTTACATGAAAGGTGGACTTCCATTCTTTTCAAACCACAAAGATGGACTTGCCTGGTTTGTATATCCTTAAGAAGTCACTGTCACTTCATTGAATGTCTTAGCTGGTAAAGAATCCACCTGCAATGCAGCAGACCCCAGTTTGATTCCTAGGTTGGGAAGATCCTTTGGAGAAGGGATAGCCTTACCCACTCCAGTATTCTTGGGCTTCCTTGGTAGCTCAGATGGTAAAGAATCCACCTACAATGTGGGAGACCTGGATTCAATCCCTGGGTTGGGAAGATCATCTAGAGAAGGGAACAACTACCCATTCTAGTATTCCAGCCTGGTGAAGTCCATGGACTGAATACTCCATTGGTTGTAAAGAGTCAGACACGACTAAGGGACTTTCGCTACGAGGAAAATAGAGGAAGCATATACAGCTTGCCTTCTGCTAACTTCCATTAGAAAGTTTGGGTTTCTTCAAAGTACAGACACGAAAGAGAAAATATCAGTAAGCTGTCTTATTTGTCAGTTTCCTATTGAATTTTATAAGAGACTTTCTTAAGTTACAGAGGCTCCATTTACAAGGCCAATTCTGGTTGTGTATGTGAGTGTGTGTCTTTGAGAAAGTGAGATATGCACACGTGCAGAGACATTTTCCCTAAGAAAACACTATCTCCTTCACCTTGCAATTTAGACTTTTATATCTTGAACTTAGTAAATCTTAAAATGTTACTTCCTTCAGGGGGTCCTGGGTTTAGATGACTTCAGATTGTGTTTATATATACAGTAGATACTGTGCTAATTGAACAAATATGCTTTTTGCCATCCTTTCTTAAAATTTGTATCATTCTTCAGTGAAAAAAATTAATATTGAAAATGACATTATTATATAATATGCTTAACACTAGAACAAACCCATTAATTTATCTTGCAACAGTGGCTTCCTACCGTCTACCATCTCTGTGAAGATGCTCTTGTTGGTATATAGCAAGATGCATCCACATGCCTTGTCCAGAGACTTTGTGTTAAGCCCCAGGCTGAGAATCAGAAAGTAAAACACAAGTTGAAGAAATAGCTGTACAATAGAAAGAAAGCCGGAGAAGGCAATGGCACTGCACTCCAGTACTTTTGCCTGGAAAATCCCATGGACGGAGGAGCCTGGTGGGCTGCAGTCCATGGGGTCGATAGAGTCGGACACGACTGAGCGACTTCCCTTTCACTTTTCACGTTCATGCACTGGAGAAGGAAATGGCAACCCACTCCAGTGTTCTTGCCTGGAGAATCCCAGGGACGGGGAAGCCTGGTGGGCTGCCGTCTGTTGGGTCGCACAGAGTTGGACACGACTGAAGCGACGCAGCAGCAGCAGCAGAAAGAAAGCATGAAAATAGAGAAAAGGGAGATGGAGCTAAGGAGACCTATGAGAGGACAAATGTCGTAGTCTTCAATCCAATGAAGCCTCATGGGAAAGAACACTAGTTTGGCATTTCTAGTTGAATTTCTTGGTAGTCCAACTGTATTTGAAGTAGTCAGCTTTGAGAATGTCATCTTGTTTATTTACATTTGCCTGCTACCCTGAGCATGGAGGGAAAAAAAAAGAGTCCCCATCATCCACCAATTTGTACAACACAAGTCTAAACCATACACATGATTAGAACCTCGTGTCATTGTGAAGGTGATAAAGGAGTCATTCAAGAAGGTTTTGGAAGAGGAGGAGCATAGAATGTCAGGAGGGAAGAGAAAAGGGCTATTCTAAATCTGGCTGCTGGTTCAGAAATAGGACTCGGTGTATGGCTCTTGGACACCTGTGAAGTTGAGTTCACACTGCTCTGAGGTGTATGATGGGTTTTTCTTGTCTAGAGCACATGGTTTTCTGTTACTGATGTACCTACCTAAAAACAATTCATGGAACAATTTTCAGTGTTGCAGTTATTTTTAAAGCAAACAGCTTTGGTTATGTAAACCACCCTCTTTTGGTTTGTAAACAGAAAGCAAGGACAAAGTCTTTTTATACTGAACTGGATGCAGCCTGGCTTTGTGCTTTAGGGAGACATGGGTGCCTCTTGTTTCAGGGGTTCAGGGTGAGTCTCTTCTTCTGTGCCTGTGGAGCCAGGTAATACTATCTCCAGCAAGAAAAAAATTTGAGAGGGAGAAGAGATTTTTATTATGAGGTTGATTCCTTTCTGCACTATTGCATGTATTTGTAACAGCCTTTTTTTTAATACAGCCAAAATTTTAGTACCTTTAACAATGGAAGAGTAGCTATTTTGCCTTATGATAAAAAGGCAAAATGGTGTGTTTGTGATATTTTAGGAAGTTTGCCAAGTCTCATTTGGCATTGTAATCCTTCCTCAGTAGCCTGTCTGAAGTGTACATGAATTTTAAAATGAGGGCTTAGAACATGGATGTGTAAGGTAAAAGGTTTTAGAGATGAGGTTTTGGGGTGCCTTGAGTGTCCTTATCAACTCATCCATCCTTCTGAGATGTTGTTTATTTCTATGTAAGAGCCCCCTGAAATCTTGATGGCCCTAAGTTAGGCAAGACAAAAAGAAACTGTGTTTATCAAAAAACAAACTGGGTTGCTAGTAATATCTACATGGAAGTACTTCATATCTTTTTTTTTTTTAAGTGATTATTGATGCATTGAGTTTCCCTGGTGGCTCAAATGGTAAAGAATCCACCTGCAATATAGGAGACCCGGTTTCTATCCCTGGGTCAGGAAATCCCCTGGAGCAGGAAATGGCAACCCACTCCAGTATTCTTGCTTGGAGAATCCCATGGACAGAGGAATTCTTGGCAGGCTACAGTCCACAAGGTCACAAAGAGTTGGACATGACTCAGTGACTAACACACACTTAGATGCACTAGGGACATTTCACAACTCAGTGACTAGCACACACTTTGATGCATTAGGGACATTTTTTATTTAGCACTTGCAAATTTTGAAAGCTTCTGGGCTGGCTATTTAACCCAAGTATACTTCTCTCTTACCTGTATAATTTATTTACTTTTAAAGATTTGGACCATTTTTAAAGGCTTTATTGAGTTTATTATAATATTGCTTTTTTTTTTTTTTTTAATGTTTGGGTTTTTTGGCCCTGAGGCATGTGGAATCTTTGCTCCCTGACCAGAGATTGAACCTGTACCCCCTGCATTGGAAGGTGAAGTCTTAACCACTAGATCACCAGGGAAGTCTGTACCTGTATAATTTAGGTTTAGGCTTCTGGTTGGTTGCACACAGTTACAATGGATCTGCTAATCCTTTCACTGGGAGCCTTCAACTGAATAAAAATGACCAAACCTCAAACTTGCCCACCAGCACTTTATACTTTAGCATTTGTTAGTCCCTTCCTTCCACTAGGTTGATTTCAGAACTGTGCCAGAGAATTGTATAATTCATCTTTGCTCAGAGTTGGCTCTAGTTAACAAATAAATCAATAACTATGTAAAGTTTAGTACCTTAAATCTTCGTGCACACTATCTTCTCATGAAAAATGTGTTTTATTTCACTATCTCTCCTTCCATATATATCTACATGCCATTCACCTCAGTTCAATCGCTCAGTTGTGTCCGACTTTTTGTGACCCCATGAATTGCAGCATGCCAGGCCTCCCTGTCCATCACCAACTCCCAGAGTTCACTCAAACTCACATCCATCGAGTTGGTGATGCCATCCAGCCATCTCATCCTCTGCCGTCCCCTTCTCCTTCTGCCCCCAATCCCTCCCAGCATCAGAGTCTTTTCCAATGAGTCAACTCTTCGCATGAGGTGGCCAAAGTATTGGAGTTTCAGCTTCAGCATCATTCCTTCCAAAGAACACCCAGGGCTGATCTCCTTCAGAATGGGCTGTTTGGATCTCCTTGCAGTCCAGGGGACTCTCAAGTCTTCTCCAACACCATGATTCAAAAGCATCAATCCTTTGGCGCTCAGCTTTCTTCACAGTCCAACTCTTACATCCATACATGACCACTGGAAAAACCATAGCCTTGACTAGACAGACCTTTGTTGGCAAAGTAATGTCTCTGCTTTTGAATATGCTATGTAGGTTGGTCATAACTTTCCTTCCAAGGAGTAAGTGTCTTTTAATTTCATGGCTGCAGTCACCATCTGCAGTGATTTTGGAGCCCCAAAAAACAAAGTCTGACACTGTTTCCACTGTTTCCCCATCTATTTCCCATGAACTGATGGGCCAGATGCCATGATCTTCGTTTTCTGAATGTTGAGCTTTAAACCAACTTTTTCACTCTTCTCTTTCACTTTCATCAAGAGGCTTTTTAGTTCCTCTTCACTTTCTGCCATAGTTTCCTCTAATTGAAACAGTAGGAAGGATTTCTTTAAGTTTCATATCTATACTTTATAGACCATTTAATTTTTATACAACCAGGCTGTTTTGTTCTTATAATGATAAAAAAGGATTTATTTGATGCTTTGAAGCCAACCTGTATTGGAGTCTCGGTAAAAAATCATCAGTGAAAATACAGGGGGATTTATTCTGAGGTGTCCAGTTTATGAATACTATTTTCATAGAGCATTGCAATACAGGAAATGATTTGAGTAGATAGTATCCAGCCTATTCAATGAAGGTTATGATCATTGACAGGTAGACCTCTGACATGCTTTATTTCAGCGTGGGAATAGGGTCTTCTTCTCGGGGTCACTGACTGAGATGGTTAACTTTATGTGTCACCTGACTAGGCTACAGGGCCCAGTTTGGTCAAACATTGGAGTAGGTGTTGCTGTGAAGGTATTTTGCAGATATGATTAACATTTACAGTCAATTGACTTTAAATATCTCCTCCTTTATCAAGAAGCTTACCCTCGATAATCTAGACAGTCTGATCCAATCATTGAAGGCAATCAGAGTGAAAACTGAGGTTTTCCAGAGAAGGAAGAATTTTGCCTCAAGGCTGTAACATACAGGTCATGCTTGAGTTTCAGCCTGCTGGCCTTCCCTACAGTTTTGGACTTGCCAGCCTCCACAACTGCAGCAGCTATTTTTCCTTAAAATAAATCTCTTTATATATATTTTGGAGAAGGAAATGGCAACACACTCCAGTATTCTTGCTTGGGAAATCCCATGGACAGAGAAGCCTGGTGCACTACAGTCCATAGGTTCGCAAAGAGTCGGACACGACTGAAGTGACTTAGCATATGTATTTTACATATTATATTTTTCTCCAAAGACACGGAACTGAACCCTGACTGATATGTCGACCCACAGAAAGAAAACCAAGGGTTTACCTCTAAAATTATGCAAAACACTTAAATTACCTTTTGAGAGAAAATTTTAATCTTAAGGTTAAAAGAGGATATTAAACCTTCCCAAATTGGAAAAAAAAAATCCCAATTGATGTCAGTTTTTGTGTTAGGAGAATTGGGAAGAGCAGCAGAGGGTAAGGATTGGCGGGGTAGGTTTCAGAGTCTGAAACACATTGTTCTTGAGCTGTTCTGTTCTTCACTGGCCTAAAGACATAGGACTGTCTTTCACCTTAAAATGTCCATAAAGTAATAAACTAAATTGGCTTATATTTATTGCCTTTTCACTCACAAACCTTTAGATGTCATCTCTCAAGTCGCACAGCCACAGTGAGCCATCCGTAATAAATTGTGTCGTGAAAGGCAAACTTGTGCGTCTTATTCACCTTTACGCCCCCTTCCCCAGAGTTTTTCACCCAGTAGCTTTCAGTAAGTTGTGGGTGGGTGAGAGAAGAGGGAGGTCTGCGAGCTGCAGGTGCTGGAATCATAGCACGGGCCTCTGCTATCTGCACACCCACTGAGGGAGGCTTCCATTGTTTGCATTATTTAGCTTTAAGTCTGAAACCTCTGGGGGGCATCAGTTGAATGAGTAAAGCAATACGGCTGCAGAGCTGCCTACAGAGTGAAGCCCTGTGAAGTTTAAGTGTGGAAAGTCAGTGACAGCAAGGAAGAGGGTAATTTGAACCTCTCTTGGGCTCTTCTCTCTGCCTGACTGTTTTCCCTGAGAATGTAGCTTGAGTTTCCATTTTCGTCAGGTCACGGAATGGCGGGATCAGAAGGGACTCTAGAGTCTGAAACTCCAACTGTGTACCGTGCATTAGCCCAACATATCACCAGGGATCAGTGTTTGTGCAGGACTGTCCTCTATGATGAAGGCCCGGATTGTTACATTCGGTAACTTCCAGTGTCCTTGATGATGGAAGGCCCAGATCGTTACATTTGGTAACTTCCAATCACCCAACCTCAGTCTGTGTGCTTAAACTACACTGAAAGTTCGCCTTTAAATCCATTCTTTTTATTCCTCCAGAGTCCTATTTTCTCCAGAGTAAATGAACTGTTTTTCCAATGATCCTCCTATGTTACAGGCTTGAATCTTTATAAATCTTAGCTTCTTTTCTGAATAGGTTCTTATTTCTCATCCCATTTGAAATATCGAGCTCAGACCATGTGATCTGAGGACCAAGAAATGGAGAAGGCTTGCTCCTCTGACCCAGTGCCACATGATGTGGTCAGGATGGTCACTGCCTCCTCACAGTGAAGTGTAGGAAGCTTGCTGTCCGAGGATCTTCCTTCCTTGTGTCTGCTGAAGCTGGGGTAGGTCTTCATTTTGTACCTGTGCAGTTGTTCCTTTTTAGTACAAGAAGAGGTGTTCATATGTATCACAACTAAACCCATCTTTTTAGCTATAGTCCATTATTTCAAACCATTGATCATTTTGATCCTGATTCGAACCATCACTCAGCTTTGTTTTTTCTGCAGATGTAAAACCTTCCGTTCTCATCTGCGTCTTTCATAAAAACATTAACCTTTTCTTCCCACTGCCTACATCTCAGCTTTTATTTGGACTGTAGGTATATCCACGCTCACTCCCATGCATAAGTCTTCCACATGCCGGGGAATGCCTGTATAAAAAAAGTGAATGAGTGATTCTTGTATTTCTGTCTTTTGCTTTCTCTCCTCCCAGCCACCGCTTGAGATCCCTCTTCTCCACTTGGACAAAGTTATTATGTGACAAGGTTTTCTTAAGTCTCACTCCTTGTTCCTTCCTACGCATCCAAGCACAGCTGCCAGACTGGCCCATCTGAATCACACATTTAGTCATTACCACTCCTCAGTGATGCCCCTGTCCTTGTTTGGGAGAACAATTATATGACTTGGCACCTGCCTGCCCTCCAGTGTCATCCGCCAGAGCACCTCATCTTGCATCTTTGTTTTACCAAAACTCCTAGAAATGAGGAGCCTGTTTCTTAGTTTTCTTGTCTTTCTAATTGTGTGGTTCAAAAATTAAACATGTGATTTGCTCATAGAGCAGTGATGGATTAGGTGATTTTAAGAAACACTGCTCTGGCCATCTGTCTCATTCTTCTATTGAATCCAATGATTGATTTCTTTGCCTCATTTTGAATCTCTAAAATTGGTTATCTAAACTCATGAGACTGTCATCATTAAAGGAAAGGACCTTTCATGAGCATTTTAACTTTTGGTCAAGGAATTCAGAAGCCCATGTGATGTATATTAATAAAGTATTACCACTGAGAATAATGAACAGGAAAGCCTAAAGGTTCTCTAGCGTATGGTACTGGGTTAAAGTTTAATGTGGTGTTTTATAACATTTGCAACTTAGCTAGTGATATCTAATGTTTAGGAAAGGTTTTAAAGAAAACTTAGTATCTGTACCATACGATCAGATAAATGATCCCTCAGGGTTTTACATTTGTTTATGACAGAGCAGACAAGGGAAAGTGGACTTTGCTAGCACCATGAAATGTTCATGCAGCAAAGATTTATAGAAATGTTACAAAAGGCATGGCAGGAACCTGGTACTCCTTGATTGATGGCACATAACTACTAGGGTAGTATTCACTGTTTTTCTTGTAAGTGAAAGTTGCTCAGTCATGTTCCACTCTTTGCAACCCCATGGACTATATAGTCCGTGGAATTCTCTAGGCCAGAATAGTGGAGTGGGTAGCCTATCCCTTCTCCAGGGGATCTTCCCGACCCAGGAATCGAACCAGGGTCTCCTGCATTGCAGATGGATTCTTTACCAACTGAGCTATAAGGGAAGCCCTTTTTCTTATAAACCTGTTAACAAAAGGTGGTGAAGTGAAGCTCGCTCAGTTGTGTCTGACTTTTTGCGGCCCCATGGACTGTAGCCTACCATGCTCCTCCATCCGTGGGATTCTCCAGGCAAGAGTACTGGAGTGGGTTGCCATTTCCTTCTCCAGGAGATCTTCTTAACCCAGGGATCAAACCCTGGTCTCCCACATTGCAGGCAGATGCTTTACCATCTCAGCCACCAGGGAAGCTCAACAAAAGGTGGTAAGGAAGATCAAAGCAAACCTACTTTATTTTCCTTTCATAGAGTCAGTCTGCCTTTGTGCAGTATTTCTTTGTCCAGCTCAGCCTAATGCTGCAAGATGGCACAATGTTGTGCCTTTATGGCCACATATGCCATCGGGAAGTAGCATCATTCTAGGAAACTGTAAGGAAGCCTTTTAACTTCAAGGAAGGGGATGGCAGAGAACCATCTGGGACCTTTTGTTCCCTAGGAGTTGTTTTGATTTCACATCCACCTATGCTGGCTTTGTCGTTTTCAAACCAGCTAAGATTTTTTAAATTACATTACAATATGTATTTCTAAAGCTCCTGCTTGCAGTAAATTGCAGCTTGCTTTGGGGAGATGCATAAAGTATTTAAAAGATTACTGAAATCTAGGAGTTTTGAAGAATTAATAGTCTCTGCAAATATAGAAATGTGGGAAAGCATTTTGGCACTTCTGGGCCCCACTGGAAAGTAACTTATATGGATATAGAACTGTAATTTACCAGTGACTGGTCATGTGATCCAGCAGTAGTGATTTTTGTTTTCAGCTACAGTCCTTGATTAGTGCAAATCAGCCCCTTTACCATTTCTATAACGTTTTTGTAAAGCTCACTAGGCTTTCAGAAAGGAAAATCCAGGTATGCTTTCTCACTGATGAAGCAGATTTCTCTTTGCAAGAGGCAATTCTTAGATTCACTCAGGAACTATCGCTGTTTTCCAGTTTTGTGGTCACAAAAGCTTGGGTAGCATAAATATGAACAGCAGCCTGAAGGGTATGTGTGGGATGCGTGTGCCTACATGTGTTCAGTCTCTTATATAACATCTCGACAACGAGGCCCAAGTCATGAGCTAACTCTCCTGCAGATCAGCAGGTTTAACTCTGTTTCGTGCTCATGGTTTGGTGCCAGCCAGGCAGCCAGGGTAGAAAGACAAACAGACATAAATTCATTGTGTACTGTGGGAGTGGGGTGAAAACAGCAGTTGCTCAAGGGCCTATTGGCCTGTTTGGTTCATAGCAATGATGAGTGAGTGGTACCATTTCCACCTATGATTTTTCAGTACATTTGGTGATTTTTCTGCTAATATTTTTTTCTCTGTACAAAGCCAGGCTAGTTGTAAAATCTACCCTTTTGCACCAGTTAGAGTAGGACACAACTGAAGTGATTTTGCAGTAGCAGCAGCAGTCTCATTTGTGCGGAGTCTCTGTTACTACATCACTTACTATTTTAACAGTTTAAACAAAGCACTTGTAAAACCTGATTGATTCTTGGAAGTCTACGTGCCCGCATTCCATGGGAACTGAATGAAGCTCCTGTATCTGTAGGCGACAAGCAAGGACAGTCGTGACATGTTGAATTGAAAATGCTAATTAGTGCTGAGAACAGTAAAGTTCAGAGTAGTATTCCTTTTAATTCTGGGAATATTAATTTAAGGTCCCACTCTCCCCCTTTTCACATTTGGTTTTATTTTGGATCAGAGTGTAAAAAGGAAAAGATTATAGCCTCAGGCTCTGCCCCTTCAGGGATTGAGCCAGGGCAGTCCTGCAGTTGCATAACTTAAACCTCTGTATCTGTAAAATCCTGGGTTTGAGTATTTAGGAAACTAATCTCAAATGTATTCATATGTCTTAAATGAGGTAACAAATGTGTACTTCATGGATAGGAAAAAATACTTTATTATAATTATTTGATCTTGAACTGTTTGCTTTCCTGTGACTGGTCACAGCTGTGACTGTGATGTGGTGGGTTTTGGAGTCAGGATCCACAGGGCAGCAGGATAAAAGCTTCTTGGCTTTAGAGCTGATGGGCCTGAGTTTAATTCTGACTCAGTGATTTAACTAGCTGTGTCACTCGAACCTCTCTGAGCCTCTGTTTCCTGATCTGTCAAGTGACAACTCCTCTCTCTCAGGGCTGCTGTAACTAACCAAGATAACATGGGCTTTCTTGGTGGCTCACATGATAAAGAATCCACCTGCAATACAGAGGACCCAGGCTCGATCCCGGGCTCAGGAATATCCTCTGGAGAAGGGAATGACAACTCACTCCAGTATTCTTGCCTGAACAATCCCATTGTCAGAGGAGCCTGGCGACTTTCACTTTGTGGACTTCCCTGGTGATCCAGTGGTTAAGACTCTGCTCTCCCAATGCAGGGAGCCCAGGTTCGATCCCTGGTCAGGGAACTAGAGCCCACATGCCGCAACTAAGACCCAGTGCAACTAAATAAATATTTTGAGGCTTCCCTGTTGGCTCAGATAGTGAAGAATCTGTCTGCAATGTGGGAGACCCGAGATCAACCCCTGGGTCAGGAAGATCTCCTGAAGAAGGGAACCCACTCCAGTATGCTTGCCTGGAGAATCCAGGACAGAGGAGCCTGGCAGGCTATAGTGCATGGGGTCCCAAAGAGCAACTAACACTTTGACTTTCAAGATAACATATCTAACGCACCTGGCACAGTGTCAGACAGGAAGTTAAACATGTTGCCAGCTGTTGGGTTCTTATATTCCTATACTTGAGACCACACTGCCTTATGAGTTGAGTGATGGTGGCAATCTCTGACCTCCTTCAGTAGGCTCTCATTTCCCCCCGCCCCCCCAAAAATGATTTTAAATGTAACTTGTATTCTTTTAAAAACAAAGCAAAACAAAACAGCCATTTTAGTGGTTTTCACATTTTGAGACAAATTGAAACTTTCCAGGAGACCCCTCAGGCTAGAGCAGGAACAATTCCGTCTCCCTCACTGAGGGGTATTGCAGTGAAGTTCACAGAAGAGGAAGACTTTTGATTGCCTGGGTTGAGTGTTGAAGCTGGGCTGTCCTGTGATCTCTCTTCCCCAGGACCTGCATTCTGCTGGGAACCTTGAGTGCAGCCACAGACATCAAGGAGGACTCCTTCCTGAAATCTGTATCTTGTCAGGACAACTTAAATGCTATATAGTATTTGCTTTGCTGTTGCGTTTCTCCCATAAAATGATTGAGACCATCCCTGAAAGTAATGGACTGGACACCTTCTGCAGAGGTCAAAAACCACTCTTAGTAAAAGTTTTTTGTTGTCCTTCTAGGTGGAGAAGAAGATCCCTTTTTCTTCTTTCAGTAGTACTTTATTAAACTCAGTGGTTAGCTATATTTGAGTGAGGAATATGTTCTGAATGAAATCTGTCATTTGCCCAAGACATTGATATTCATTTTCTCTTCCAAAAGGTAGTTTCAACTATACTTTGTATGTGTGTTGCTTTTGTAAGTACCGGCCTGATTCTCTAGAAGGAACTAAAATAGATTTGAAAATATTTCAGGTATGTTTATGTATGATAATTGGCCTGTGTTTATTAATCATCTGATTAATGAAGGAAGATTGAAGTAGGAAGAAGGGAATCTAAATTTTCATCATAGACTTGCTGCCAAGTAACATTTGACTTGTGCAAGGAACTTCATTTCATGGGCCTGGGCTTCCTTGAATGTAAAATGATGCTGATTCAGATGCTTTCTGAGACCCATTCAGCTCATTTTCGTCCAAATGCCTATGTCACAGGTTGACATGACTTTAAATAAACCCCATATCTGAAACTTCCTACATTTCTCTAAGCCACAAATCAAAATGTGTTAATTAAATCTCCCCGCCTTTGGAGGGAAAGATTTCTGAAGATTTTTCTGTTGTTGTTTTTCTCCCAGCAGCATTTGCTAACCATTTAGTACATTTCCAGCCCTAGGCTGGGCTGCTGCTGCTGCTGCTGCTTAGTCGCTTCAGTCGTGTCCGACTCTGTGCGACCCCATAGACGGCAGCCCACCAGGCTTCCCCGTCCCTGGGATTCTCCAGGCAAGAACACTGGAGTGGGTTGCCATTTCCTTCTCCAGTGCATGAAAGTGAAAAGTGAAAGGGAAGTCACTCAGTCGTGTCCAACTCTATCGACCCCATGGACTGCAGCCTACCAGGCTCCACTGTCCATGGGATTTTCCAGGCAAAAGTACTAGAGTGGGGTGCCATTGCCTTCTCTGAGGCTGGGCACTATAAGTAAATAAATAGCAAAAGTATTCCTAGATGCAGTTGACAGTTGAAAACACCTTAAATAATCATGAAGCAAAAGTGAACTACTTATAAAAATGTATTATAAAATATAATTAAAGCAGCTGATATTTATTAAGCACTTTTTTATGCTGGCACCAGCCATCATTTAAACCTTGCCCCTAATCCTATGAGACAAATGGTGTCATAAACCCAATTTTATGGAGAAAACTGAGGTACCAAGAGGGTAGTGAATTGTCTGAAGTTACTCTGCCATGTCAAGGATTTAGATAGGATGTCTTCCTTACCTTAGTACCCCTGGGTCCCCTCTTAGATAAGTGAGTTTGTTGTTGTTTAGTTGCTAAACCATGTTTGACTCTTTTTGTGACTCTGTGGACTATAGCCTATCAAACTCCTCTGTCCATGGGTTTTCCCAGGCAAGAATACTGGAGTGGGTTGCCATTTCCTTCTCCAGGGGATCTTCTCAACCCACGGATCAAACCTGTATATCTTGAGTCTCCTGCATTGATAGGCGAATTCTTTACCACTGAGCCACCAGGGAAGTCCATAGTAAGTTTAGGGGTTGAGAAAAAAGTAAGAGAGTAGGCTGGGGGCGGGAGGATGGCTACAGACTTTCTAAGCCAACTTGAATTTGATTAAAAGGCAGAAACAAAAGATTTGGAGTTTGACATTTTTAGTATCATTTATTGTATATTTAGGTTTTCTTGCACACAGCATAAATTTTAGGCAGCCTAGAAATGGAGAGTCTCATAAAATGAGAGAGATGATTTCAGGAGAAAACAATAATCACATGATTGTGTGCTTTGGAGAAATCAGTCCAAAAAAGAGCTAAAATTGGGTCAAGTGTTGGGAATTGCTCAGCCCTGCCGGTAAGGAGTTGCCCAGAGTGGTGGGAATTGGGGGGAGTTTGCTGGATATAATCAAGGCAGCTTTTTGCCCATTGGAGGATCATAGTGTCTCATTTGTATCCCTTCAGCATGACCTGCAGAAGCAGTATTTCAGATTGTGGTCTCTGTGAGAACAGGCAGAGTTCTCCCCTGCCTGTCTTCAGTGGAGAGTCTCAGGGACATGGTCAGGCTAGTCCTCATGACAGGTACCACCAGGCCTGCACTTAAACAGACTCTGGGGTCTTAAGAGTGTCAGGGAAACTGGGATGTGTTACTGAGTGTAAAGTGAGCTGGAGGGTACCAGTCAAGCCTTCATTCATCCAGGGGCTCACAAACATTGTTACGATGGAAAACCTGGTCCCCCAAAGAAGCAAAAGCAGTCTCACCTTGAGCCCCTTTCCTCAACTAGGGAGTCCTTGCTGCCTGTGCAAGCAGAATGACATTTCTCCTCCCCTCCTGCTGCTCCTGCCGCTGCGAGGGAGAGGGAGCTGCCCAGCGGCTGGGCGGCCTCGCCTCCTCGCACTGTAACCCTCTGCTGGCGAGCTCCCAGGACCAGCATCCCAGCAGGCTGGCTGCTGCCGCTCCACCGGGAAGATGGAGCCGCTCCCAGCCCTCCTCGATTAGGATATGTCAGGGTTGTCAGGGCAACTGTTCACGGCAGCATCTCCTACTTCCCCTTCTGTGCTGAGTGCTGAATATTTTCTCTGTGGTAGCAGGAAGAAGACTGGGAAAAGGTGCCGAGCAGGAAGGAGAAGCTGGGATCTGACTGAGCAGGTTAGGCAGTGGAGAGAAGCATTCGCCCCTGCGTGCCTTTCGCAGGGCTTTTCTGGAAGGAGAGAGTGGGAGGGTGTGGGTGTGGGTATGGGTGTGTGAGTGAGCGAGCTTGAGCCAGCACACGTGCCTGTGAGGAGTAAGTGGGAGGGGGCTCGAAGGGGAGGGGGCGCTGCTAGGTGAGGGGGAACCGCAGGGCCTCAGTTGCCAGGAGGCTGGTAGTATCTGTCAGCTGTTTGCACACTATTTCCCCATAGGGGATCTATTACAAGTGCTCAAATGAACCGGCAGCTTAGAAACTAGCAGCTTCCTGGGAGCTGCAATTATATAAGCATATACTTTGGATATACTGATAATTAAAAAACAAGTCGCAGCGGTATGCCTGGATCAGCTACAGCTCTCCGACAAGAGAGACTGAAGAAGACCCATGCAAGGCCAGTCCCCCTTGGTTTATTCACCATTAATGAGGAAGATGAGCAGCAGAAGAATGGACATTCCAGAAGACCAAAAGGTATGCATCAGCCCTACCCTGTGGTCAGAGCCAGACCAGCCCCCCGTTTCCCACACTCCCTACAGCACTCTTATCAACTGGACTCTGGGGCACGCTGTGTGGAGTGCTGGTGACCTGCCAGCACAGTTCGCTGGTTATATTTACACATTCTGTAGGGCTGTGTGTGTCTGAAAGGGAGAACAGATTTTTGCAGATTGGGTAGGTTTCAGATCAGATGCCTACTTGACTCAAGGTGCTTTCTGGGCCTAGACAGCTTTAATCTTCACCTGCTCGCTTAAATAGTCACCAGTGACTGTCCTCATCAAGAGGAGGGAATGTGAGTTCTCAAGGTTAAAATGAATAGCTCTCCGCCTTCTGTAGGTGCATTGGGCGATTTTCTCCTTGAGAGAGATGAGTTGGATTGAGTGACCCAAGAGTGCAGCATTTCCATGGGCAGAGGGTCAAGCTGTTACTTCCTTTTCTATTTTGAAGTGCTGAGAGGAGGAAATCAAACACCGAACATGACTGTGGGAGGCAAGGCTGGGGAGCAGGGAGGAGACCCTGAGGTTTTATAACTTCTGATGGCAACTCTGCTGCATCTGAATAGAGGTTGAAATGTGCTGGATATGGAAAGGAGAGGACCAGTTCTTGTGCTGTCCCTTCATCAGGATGAAATGGAGCAACAGCTCGCCGACTTCTTTCATCCCAAGTACTGCATCATCTTTAGTGCTGTCTCATGGCCACCCTCCTGGGCCTGCAGTCACCATTTAGTCAGCAACATGGTGCATTTTTGAAGCAGGACTTCAAGGCTTACGTTTTCTAGTATCATTCTTGCAACGCCCCCTTCCTACACACAGATGAGCTATTAAGCTGATCGGTGATCAGTTTTGTTGTTTCCTATGTTCTGATTACATTTTAGCTTGTGTTCAAATTGTTCTGTCACCGAGAGATCACATTTTGCTCAGCGTGTCTCAGAGCTGTAGCATAGCAAAGGAGCAAGGAAATATTTGAGCAGTGATAAAATGAGCGTTTACATAGAAGCCACTGTCTGAAGACAGCTGGCTCTTTCTCTCCTGGTTCTGGAATCAATCTCTTTGCTTTTAGGAAATATAATGTAAACTCTCTAAACCAAAAAGTATATTTTAATCTCATCTTTAAAAGGCTAGACAAGGAAGTCCTAATAAGTAGAGTCTTATTACTGCAGTTGATCTCGTTTCACCGTCAGACTTCGTTTCTGCCTGAGGACCAGCCGTCTTCAGGTATCTGATGCTGTGTGACTAGAAGGTGACTAAGGGGATTCTTTTATTTGCCCATGAACTAGATCTTGATGAAAACTCAATCCTTTTTCAATTGTTGGTAGCAAATCATTTGGCCTTCTGGCATTTGGTAGCTTTAAAAAATGGATGTGGGTTTGTTGAATTGTGGCCACTGTGGATTTTTGGAGAAGTTGTTGTTGATTTGTGGCACTGTTCCCCGTGTTTCCTAGAACAGGAATTTAGGATCATCATCCATTTTGTCCTTAGTAGTTTTCTTGAATTTCCTTTCTGTCTCCTGTTCTTTTCAGTTGCCTCTAGGATTTTATTTAAAAGGAAAGAGGGCTAGGGGACGGAGGTGCTTCTTAAAATCGATTTGCTTTTGGCAATTTATGCAACTTCTTGGGCAAGAGACTTAAATCGAGGAGTTTCTGATCCCCTACTATTCTGTTTTTTCTACCTTCCCCCACACCAAGGGCAGAGGGGAGGGTGAACGATGAGGGGGGAAAAGCCTATGCTGATAAGGATGTCCAGACTTTCTGTATATCCCAGAATGTCTCTAATTTAGGAGACATTCAGTAAAATAAGCAGATCAGGCATCTTGGGGGTGTCTGAGATTCTTGATGGGTGAGACTGTTCGATTCTGAATTTGTCATCAGGTCTATAGGAGCAATAGGAATGTTCACTTTTAAGTCTAGCTTGGTCCATCAGGAGGACAATGATGGAAATATTGTCTGCACTGTGCAGTATGATAAACCACTAGCCACATGTGGCAAAGAGCACTTGCAGTATGGCTGTTACAGCTGGCAAACTGATTTTTAAAATTGTATTACTTTTTAGTTAAATTTAAAGATGGTCGTGTGTGGCTAGCGGCTACTTTACTAAACAACGCAGTTCTAGTGCGTAGAGCTATGACTTTCTGAATTTGTCCTCTTTGTCCATGCTTGATTGCTTCCTGGTGCCAGATTTGGTTGATCCTGAAATGAATGTGTTATTAAGAAGGGCAGTGGGGAGCAGACAGTCTGTTCTCTGCAGAGTAGCACATTAACCTGGATTTACAGATAACTTCATTTTTCCTTTTCCATTTAAATGTTATTGCCTGCTCTGTATATTATTCTTACCAGTTGCTCATTTCCTATGCCATTTTAATGAACTCCTATTTTCTATATTATTTCCAAAACAGCACAGCAGGATAACATGCAATTTATCTTTTAGTCTAACCCTTAAGATAAGCAATCAAAAACTTTGGGTTTTGTTTTTTTTTTTTTCCTGCTTACTGCATGATCTAATCAGCCAACCATGTTCCAACCTGGTTTTCAATGCTTAGTATCTTTGTTGTATCATTACCAGGAATAGAGAAGCTTGGCATCTAAATTGAATAAGCTGAATGCTTCTGTTTGGGATTACCCTGGGTTAATGGCAGTGGCACCTTTCCAGGTACTCTGTTCATCAGTATGGATGAACACGGCGATTATCATCTCGACTCCCAGTGGTAGCTTCACAATTACCTGATAGGGTCATGCTATAGTTTGGTTAGCTGGTAGACTAGATCAACTATTAAAGGAGGGATTTCTCTCCTTTGATATCTCTCGTATAATCAATAGCAATATGAATGTTTTACATGCCTGCTTATTATTGATGTATAGCACTTAGTAATTGGGAATGAGCTGGACTTATGCTGTTGCTCTTACACCTCAGAACCCAAGCCTCCATGTAATGCTGCCTGTATAACTTGCGTAGGAGAGATTGTTTAGGTATTGCAGTGACTGAATTGGTTTCAAGGCCAAAGTGCCTTATAAGTTTTGCTGAGTTCAGTGTGATTATTTAGTAATATGACATTTCTCCCTAAACCAGCATTTGTTAATTGCTCACTCTATGCAGATTACTCTGCTGGCCATTGAAAGGGCTGCAAAGATAACTGACATGGTTTCTGCTTTCAGAAGTGTTTAACCATCTAAGAGAAGAAGACAAGTATGTACAAATAATGCAAGGATATTAACTGAAATTAAGGGCTGATAATGTAATGATATTACCTCTGCATACAGAGTGTAAGCTGCTTAAGGGCCAAGTCTACTCCATGTCATAAGTACTTTGCAGATGCAGGGAAAGCTATTGAATGGAGATAGATTTAACATTCAGAAATAATTTTCTCTGGTTCTTAAAGGTCTTACTAACGCAGGGATTCAAAGATGTTGATGGTATTAGAATCATCGTTCCAAGGTAACTACTTTGAAGGAGTGTAGCATTTGGATGTATCTGATGTGTTCATTGTATTATTCTCTGCTGCACTGCATTTATCTAATAGTATATTGAGGATTCTGCTGTTTGTTGCTTTCCACCATGGTATGCATTGTTCTCTTTGAAAAAATACAGGTATGTGTTCACAAGGTAGAATCAGTTGACTACTTGTTAGTATCTCGGTTAACCCCTTCTGCCCCTTTTGTTAGCTAATCGCAGGTTAGAGTGTAAAGAAATAAAAATTTCTCCTTGAAATCAGGACACAGTAATTGTGAGAAACTGAGCTCCTCTTCTCCCCTTCCCTGCCATTTTGTTAAAAATGTGTATTGATGGAGCCTGCAAGTGACTCTTCTTCTTTCAGCTTGTCCCTTGTAAAGGTAGAATTTCTGCCAGTTAAGGTTTCCAAATGAAATACAATCTACCATTTACTGTCTATATTCCTATTGGATAGGTGGTGATCTAACAACTGTAATGTCCTCTTTGTAAGTCATGAGTCTTTTTCTTTTCAAGGGAAGTGATATGTTAAGACGTGTGAATGCCATTCTAGAATCATTCTCACACATTTCCTCGTTTCTTTTTCTCTTTTGTTTTGTAAGACTTGGACCATTGTCTGTTCGCAGTGTTCTTATTTGTGCCATTTGAAGACTAGGCAAAAGGCTTTAGCCATAGAATTTTACAGCTAGTGAGGCAAAAGTATAGTTTAGAAAAACAGCAATACCAAAGATCTCCATTGTGAGGAGAAACATCTTAGACATATTGGCATATCTTGTATTTGTTAAAGAAACCCTAAATATATTTATTCAAAGCAGTTATATTTTTTTAAAAAAGAACAGAGTATACCAGGAACAAGGGCCACAACATCTAATGCCTAGCTTGCACTCACTGGATTCTCCATAAGTATCTGTATGTAGCTGTTTTTCAGGCATCCCTATGTTCTAGAAGTAGAAATTAGCATAGATGGATCGCTGTATACTAGGGAAACATGATTTAACTCGTACATAACCAAGTTTTTTTGAACAGTGAGTATGTAATGGAATTTGTTTCCTATCTAAAACTAATAGGTTTAAAACTTGTGTGCCTGTTTTAAGAGCTGTAATTGATGGAGCTAAAATTTAGCTGACTGCTTCAACCATAAAAACTAAAAACACATATTTGATGAGGCTCTCCCAGCTGATAAATCTTAGACCTTATTTATTGGAAGATTGATATGAGTGTCCATTTCCACTAACATCAGCATGTCTCAAGGAGCATTTAATTTGTTGCTGCCAAAAGTTTTCCAGGTGACTTGCAGGCACCTTGACCATATTTTTAGCAGAAACGAATACCTTCACAGCAACACAGGTAATTTGAGAGATCCGTCTTAATGCTCAGATTTTTGTAGGCATTTAGAAGAAGCCCCGTTTGTATTGGACCCTCTGTGGGGTGTTAGGTTTAGGTTGCAGATTTGCTAGCTTCGGAAGGCAAGTCATACCACATTATACCTCAGATGCAAAGGCCCAGAGTGTATCACAGATGGACATAGACTTTGTGTTTGAAATAGTTGTCAGAGCACCATGGAAATCACTTTGCTGACTATAAAATGCAAGTCCTTTTTTTTTTTAGGCCATATGCCCAGCATTGATTTGTTAGTGAGAGAACTGTAACAGATGCTGTCCAGATTCTGAAGAATTTACCGTCCTTGGTCCAGTGTGGGGTATGAAATGAGAATACAGCTTAGGAGTATAGACCAAGGAAAATTATTTTCACAGTTTCCATTGAGTGTGAAAATAGGCAAGTCACATTTATTTAACCTCATTATTTCCAAGCCTCAGGTTCTCAGCTGTAAAGAGAAATTAATAAAATGATACTCACAGGTGGTGGTGAAAATGAGCAATAATGTAAGTACTTAGCACCCTCTCTGGGAAATAATTGGGGTACATTAAATGAGAGTTACAGAAATGATAATTTGCAGTCCTATGCCCCACATTTTCTGTTAACTTCTACCAGCATGTTCTCTTGGGGGTATGGGTTATGGGCTCACAGAAAGACCACCATGCTTATCCCTTCTGGCACCCTCATCAGAGAAAGATTTTTCTCTAGTCTGATCTCCTACCTTTTAACTTGCTTGTAAAAAGTTTCCAGGAGGGCTGCCTCTTCTCCGAAGACTTTTTAGTTCCTTCGCCACCACAGGCATATGCAACCGGATCACTGTCCCATGCTTATTCATGTGGATCAGATGTACCACATCTGATCAGGTAGGTTACTCATCAGGTAGATTGCTCATTGCAAAACCCTGTAATTGCGTCATGTTAGGTAAGGGAAGTAAATTGCCATTATGTCAGATCACTTACTATTTCAAATACAACCCAGGGAGTAGGCCTGTTCTTCCTCGGGAGGAATGGAAGCACCTGGTCTTTAAGGGAACGGTGGTACCGCTCTTCTGCCCGCTTTTTGTTGTTGCTGTTTAGTCACTCAGGCAAGTCGACTCTTTTGTGACGGCATGGACTGTAGCCCTCCAGGCTCCTCTGTCCATGGAATTTTCCAGGCAAGAATACTGGAGTGGGTTGCCATTTCCTTCTCCCAGGGGTCTTCCCAATGCAGGGATCAAACCCACATCTCCTGCATTGGCAGGCATGTTCTTTACCACTGAGCCACTAGAGAAGCGCTCTGCCATCTTGGAAACCAATCAAAAGGAAATTTTTTTCCTTAAAATTTGTTTATTTTTCCTTCTGATATGGTGTGTGTGTGTGTGTGTGTGTGAGTGAGAATTGCTTGATGGAGATGTCCTAGATTGGTGGGCAGGTTTCTACCAGTGACTTAGGTTATAGACGCTCACATGTGGGGCAGCCAACGTTATGCAGGCCATTTTTCTTTTCCTATATGCGTATTTGCAACACCAAGATTGGTTCTAGGTTGCTTTAATGCTGCTCTGTGGTAGTCTCGTTTCATTCACTAGTCAGGCAGCTGTAACTGTGACAAGCATGAGTTGGGTGTTTTAGCTGCTGTTACTAAAAAGCACAGGCTGGTGGGTCTTTGTGGCCTTCCTCCTGCTGCTGTCACTTGGGTTTCTCCTCCCCTCTCTACTTTGCGAAACCTGGTCGACTCCTGCTTGTCCTTCAGTTTTAATGTCATTTCCTCAAGAGACCAGGCAAGGTCCCATGTTCTAGGCTCTCGCAGGATCTGGTACTTGTCCCTTCTCTTCAAATTGTAGATCATTTGTCAAATAGCCATTTAACGTCTGTCTCCCCAACTAGACTAAACGTTGAGCAGGCAGCGACTGTAACTGTCTTGTTTACACTGTATCCCTGCACCTACAAGGCCTGGTACATAGTTGAAGGTCCCTAAATACTTGTCACATGACTGATTAGAGAGTGGTACCCTGGCAGCACCAGCCGGAGAAAATGAGGGAGCACGGCTGTCCAGGCCTCAGAACATTCCAGGGACCAGGACTTGGCTTTGAGTCTGGCAAAGGGCCAGAGATACCAGATCAAGAGTCACCCTGCCTAGTGATGGGACAGTGTTAAGACATCGTCCCACTAGCCTTCATGCAGAGATGAGCTGTTGTTGGTTTTCTTCTTCCAACAGCTAAGAGTCGTGATAGAGAGCCTGCAGATACTGCAGTGACTGACTTAGAGCAAATTCCAGTGCTGGACCATTCCAGAAGCACCTTCTACCATCATCTTTCCATGACATGCTGAAAGCTCATTATAAAATAATTCACTTTAATTTGTGGTGCTTGTTCAGTCACTAAGTCGTGTCCGATTCTTTGTGATCCTATGGACTGCAGCATGCCAGGCTTCCCTGTCCTTCACTATTAGATTGTGGTATACTCATTATCACCACGTTTGAAGTGTTAAAAGATTTACCTTACTTTGGAACTATTCAAATTCACTATCATGACTGAAAGTGTAAGTTGCCATCGGAAGGAGTTGTGGCAGGGGAGAGAACGACATAAGAAACAAATCCTCATTTACTTAAACCCTCCCTGAGTTCTTTGACCAATAGTATCTGCCATTTTTTCCTGCTGCTTTGTGGATCAAGAAGCATCTCTGAGACCAGAGCTGCTGTTAACTTAGCAGTCCTGTGTGTTCCTAGTCACGTGCCTGCTGATCTCCCACCCATTTTGGTGCATCTCATTAAGCCACCTCTGAAATGGCCTTTTATGCCTTTCTTTTTACTGTTTTTACGTCAGCCTTTTTCTTCTTTTTCCTCCTCAAGACCCAGAAAAACAGGTTCTTTGTCAGTAGACAGGTCCTGGTGCAGACCTTTGTGTCAGCAACTTGTACAGATGCAAAGTAGCAACTGAGACTTTTGGATTCAAAACTTCAGCACTCTGAGTTTTTACCCTGGACTTGTTTCAGGATCACTTTTTTCTTTTTTTTTTTTTTGACCAGTTGGTTACTTGTTACTGCTGATTCTTCTGTGATACTCCAGTGAACCCTTCTAATTTTTGCTTGTTAGTTCCTCAGTCATTTCTTACTCTTTGCGACCCCATGGATTGTAGCCCGCTAGGCTCCTCTGTCCATGGAATTCTCCAGGCAAGGATACTGGAATAGGTTGCCATTCTCTTCTCCAGAGAATCTTCCCGACCTAGGGATTGAACCTGGCATTGCTGGCAGATTCTTTACCATCTGAGCCACCAAGGTGGTATCCATTATCCTACAGCTCTGAATACTGAGCTGAATACTGTCATCCTTAGCCATCTGAATACTGTCACAGTAACCTGGGCATGAATTATGAATGGAACTCCAAACTGGCCACTTGTCAACACTTCCAGTCACCAATTTTACAGCATTATCTCACAAACCCAGTGACTTCAAAATCATCTTCACTCGACTGCTACAAGTTGCAGTGACCTGGACATCTGCTTTGCTTCGTAGCTTTCGCTTCACCTCCATTTAGGTAGCCAGGCTGCGGTGCAAGTTGGTGCTGGGACTTGTTAGCGCTCTATCTATGGTATCATGAACTCAGATTCCCCCAGGCAGCCACAGGCTTCAGATTTAGCAAACACCGACTGTGTGCTGACCCCATGGAGACAATGTGTTAGGTTTTCCCAGATCTGTGAGATCATCCTTCTACTGGACACACAGACTCACATCTTCCAAATCCATCATCATCTGCAGAACCTCTGGGTTCCTAAACCCTCTGTGTTCTTATAGTTGTTAGTACCCTTCTAGCTCACTTGGCTTACCCTTGCCTCTTTTCAAGCCTGGAACTCATGGGTAGCCATTTCAGCAATGCACTTGCTATGAAGTTGGGGCCACCTTTGCAGGCTCTGAGTTTGCCCGCGTGGCCTCTTATTTAGGGCTACTGACTGCTATGTGAAAGCACTCAGGTCTGTTCCACTTTCCTGTTCTCTCACCATCAGATGAGCCTTGATTGCTGCTGGACAGTCATTTTAGTTAAATCATGTGACAGCTGGTATTCACCCTATGTCTCATTCACTCTACCTCTCTTAACGTCTAACACTTTCTGCCACTTTGCTGTGAATATTGAGGATGTATTGTATTAGCTTTTAGATCATAATCTACTCTATTGTAACGAGGGAGAAAATAAGTGGAAAGGCATATAGCCTGTATTATTCTAATTAAAACTCAACAATGGAAAAGAGAAGAGGAACTTTGATATAATTTTAAAGAAGGAAGAAGGTAAGATTTAAGAGGGCTTTTGGTCACTAACATTGGATTTAAATAAAGCCTGTCAGAGGATGACTGCAGCTTCATGGTCAGCAGCACAGTTCTTTGAGGCATTATACATAAAAGAAAAGCAAATTGAATGTTCCAGGTACTATCTGAGAATTTCTTGATCATTTCGTATTGATCATTACAACTATAGATGCCACATGACCAAGTTAATGCAGTCATTAATCTGTGCCATATTACTTGGAAAGAACAAGGTTAAAGAATGAGGACATACTGTTACAAGTCATGTGTTCACAAGCAAAGCTTTATATCCTATGATGAGCCATAATGGAAAAAAATATGAAAAAGTATGTGTGTGTATATATATGTATGTATAACCGAATCACCTTGCTGTGTGGCAGAAATTAACACAACATTGTAAATCAACTATACTTCAATAAAATAGTTAAAAAAAGCAAAGCCTTTAGCTCGGGGCTTTTAGTATTTGAGTTCCTTCCTTCTGACAGTACTGTTGGAACCATTGCAGTGGAGGTCTGCCTAGTCATTTCCAGTGTCCCAGGTTTGATTCCCGCCGCACCCCCCCCACCCCTGCCCAAGATTATTGACTCTAGGTAACAGGAAATTTCTTGGCTGAATATGTGGCTATTTCAGTCTTCCTCTAACATATTTTATCTTAAAACTTTACTGTGATGTTTTAGTGTAAAATTTAAAATAGAAAAAATAACTGTCTTGGGCTGTGATTGATAGTTCATCCTGGACAAATCTGTAGTATTTAGCATTTTCTGTTTTCACAAATGTGACCCTAAGGCTTAGTGTTCATTCTTCTAGAATGTTGACTGGAGGGAGGAAGGGAAAAGCAGGCACCCATGTATGAAACTGTATGAAGGATATTGGGTCAATACAAAGCTTAGCATGCTTAAGGGGTAGAATGTGCTGGTGCCAAAATTCAGAATGATTGATCTGTAATTAGTTGAAAGATTGACAAAAACTAATTTCCTTTTCCTGATGCTGATTTCCTTCTTAGAACCACAGGGTTCTAAGTGGTTCAGATTTCCAGTGGTGTGACAGGCCTTTGATAGAATAGTCCCTGGTGAAAACCAAATGTTCTGAATGGTAAAATGAGCAAGTCATGTGTTAATGTCCTAGAAGCAGCTCTGAAATGTTAAATTGGGGATTGGGGATTGTAGGTCAAAGTACATGTTGAATTGAGCAGTTGCATGCCGCTCAAATGTCAAATGCTCACATCTGAGGTGTGTCATTATGATCTCTTGGAGGTAATGTGGATTCAGAGCCAGTTTTAGCACCTCTGAAGTGTATGCTTCAGGCAAGGGATTTTATATTTGTGCCTGCTGACTTCGTCTAAAAACCAGGGATAATGGTGACACCTATCTCACGGGGTTATTAATGATTAAGTGGAATAATGCATCAAACATGCTCGTAACTGTGGCTGGCACTATTATGCTGGCATGTGAGTGGTAGCAAAGGTCACTGGGAAAAGTTTCTTAGCTCAATGGCTTTTCTTAATAGTTCTGATAAACCAGCATTTCTGCTAAGACTCCTAAATTCTGAGAGACTTGAAACCAATTAAAACAAAGTTTTAATTACTGAGAATTATATATCTGCTGAGAATTACTTATATAATTTAAAAATAGTTTTTCTTCTACAGTTTATCCTTTTAAAATAACTGTAGATGCCTAGTGAATGTGAAACTGTAGCAAATATTTTTATTGAAACTCGCTATCCTTGACAGTTACCTTGATAACAGCATTGTGAGTCACACAGCGCTCTCCCATCAGCCACACGAAAATGAGGACGTGAAAATGTGTTTGAAATTGCAGTGCATTGTTCTTAAGAAAATACTCAGGAAGGTACTACTTTTTGGGTTGGCCAACGCATTTTCACCTTATACATTGTTGTAAGGTTACATAATAAATATCCATATACCCATCCCAGACCATTTTTTAAAAATATTTCTTTTATATTTGAATACATAATTTGGGAAAATGTAAGTAAAGTATTACTGCAAATGTCATAGTTTCCTGTGTATCCTTCCATGGTCTTCTGTTCCGTCTCTCCCTCTCCCCTTCAGGGAGATAACACGCACCCTTCCAGTCTGTTTCTGAACTTTTACTGCATGTGTGTCCTTGTGCTTAGTTGCTCAGTCGTGTCAGGCTCTCTGTGGCCCCATGGACTGTAGCCTGCCACACTTCTGTGTCCATGGAATTTTCCAGGTAAGAATACTGGAGTGGGTTGCCATGTTCTACTCTAGGGGATCTTCTGGACCCAGGGATCAAACCAGTGTCTTCTGTGTCTCCTGCATTGGCAGGTAAATTCTTTACCATTAATGCCACCTGGGAAGCCCAGGTGTATTGCTACATGTATATATCTATATCTATAAATATCATGTGTGTATATTTCAATGTATATAAATTATATTAATATATCAGTTTGCTACTTGGTACTTTCCCCTCACTCAAGTTTTAAAAGAACTTTCTAAAATGATCAGTGTAATTTATTTTAACTGCAGCTTAGAATTCAGTACTGTGACTTTACTGCAGTGTACTATTCCGCATCTGACAGATGAAGAAGTTGATTATAGAGTTTTGTTTTCTTTGCCTTGTCTCTACTACAAATTGTGCTGTAATAACCATTTATAAACTTCTTCTTGGGCATGTGTACAAGTTTCTCTGTGTATTCCTGGAAATGGAATATGCATTTTCACACACCAAACTGCTCTCCAAAACAGTTTTATCAGCCTCATTCCACCTATCGTATGTAAAAGTCACATATCCTAACTTAGACTGGATTTATTGTAAGACAATTTGATTTTTGCTAGTTGGATAGATAGGAAATGGTATTTGGTTTTAATTAGCAAAGTCAGACATTGGCTAACTTTTTTTTTTTCTTTTAAATAATGGGGACACTGGTATTGTTTGTGTGTCCCCTCCCCGGCCCAAGGGAGGGCAGAGAAACCACTGCATCAGTAATGTGGCTTAAAGCTCCTTGTTCTTGGCAGGTATACTGAGTCACTGGGGGAAGAAACAGATGGAACCACCACCCTGTGCAACTGGAGGGAGGGTAGTTATCTTCGTTGAAAGCATGGCTGGGCCTTAGGACAGGGTTTCAGATTCCCCTTTTCAAACAGTGCATCTTGTTTGCAGGCCTGAGCCTTTTGGTTTTCTCTTCCCATTGCTTCTTTTCACTCAGTCAGTATCACTGCTATTAGGTAGCCAGAGAAAAAGCCGTGTATATGAAAGTTAAGTTGACCTTCTTGATAAAACTTGATAACTATACACTAAGATTTCTCTTAAGGATGAAGACTGTAAGTGGCAGGGAGGGTAGAGACCATGTTTGGGGAAGATTTCTGGAGAGAGCATGTGTTGAAAACATTGCTTAAAATCAGATTTGGTAATTATTTGCAGCTTTCCATTATTCGTAATCCTTGAATCTGATTAGTATTTGTAAAGTATAAACTCTACAAATGCAAGGTATTAACATAAATAATTAAAAGGTAGGGAGTTAGCTGTATGTGACTGTGGGTTTTCTTTTATTATTGCGGAGGCTATTTTAATAGACTCGTAAACTGCTGGTCTGGAGACTCCAGTAATGCTCTCAGCTCAACCACATGCCATGATATATTGTACGATTGCCGTATTTTCCTGGAAAAAGAAAGGTACTTTGCTGGCGGAGGGGGTAGCAATATTCTGTGCTTTGTATCTATATCAGTTATATGGGTACAATCTGAATTCCTGGGAGGAGGGCTGTACTTGATGTAATCATATCAACCTAAGTATAATTCTTATTATAGTTTGACATTGCCTTGGTCATGGCTCTAACTCATTGATTTGGGATCCTGAACCCCCAGAAAGTAATCCTTTTCAAAATTAGGGTATTTCCCAGGGGATATTTGCTGTGCTGTAAACAAGGCTACCTGCACGAGTGCCACCTCCATCCATAAGGTGCCTTCCCTGTTCATACTGTGCCCATACACTGCTCTACACTTAGACGTCCCAAACTGGCGTTCACTAGGTCAGTCCTTCTGCAGGATGTTAATGGATGTGCCAACAAGAGTGATTCTAATTCAGATTGCTTTACTATGGGACTCATAAGGGCATTTAGTATACTATTATGAATCACCAAGAAAGAATTGGTGGATGCATTTGACTAAGGAATAATTCTGTGTTGCGTATATGTATGTCTCAACTGCACGGAGTACCACTTTAGGAGATTCTGTAGTGTTTGTGTGTGTTTGCTTGCGAAGCATCATTTAAGAAATTCTTCCTTTGCCACCACGTGGTGCCAAAGCTGTGAGCTGGTTCCATGCAAATAGATGTTAGTGGGGTTTTTTTGTTTTCAATGGCTTCTGGGAGATACTTGTGACAAGTCTTGATGTGTCTAAATCTTTCAAAGTCTAACTTGGACCCCTGCAACATAACAGAAGTCTATAAACCTAACTTGGCTGCTGGTGAAAATGCACGAAAAGGTATCTCGACCTTTTTTGTTCTTGCTCTGGAAGCTGGAGGCAGATATTATCTCAGTGGATACCAGACTCTGGTCAATGAAGTCATGGCCACCTCTGGCCATGAATTTATTGTGGAGGGCGGGGAGGAGATGGTCTGTCTATATTCTGCAACCTCATACACAGTCTGTGACCCTCCCTTCATGGGAATGTTCCACTGAGTAAAGAAGGGAAAATTTGTGATAGGAACTTGACCGTTTCCACTGAGATCTGATGCAAGCAAGTCATGATGGGTCTATTTTCTGTATTCTGAAAGGATAAGTAAAATGAAATTTAAGTCATACAGTGATTTGATTATTCTACAGCTTACTTCTTTGATATGTATGTAATAAAAGACATTTGTACAGAGAATTTCAATAAGTAATTTATTGTTGTTGTTCAGTTGCTCAGTCACGTCTGACTCTGCAACCCATGGACTGCAGCACGCGAGGCTTCCCTGTCCTTTAGCATCTGCTGGAGTTTGCTCAAACTCGTGTTCATTGAGTTGGTGATGCCATCCAACCATGTCACCCTCTGTTGTCCCCTTCTCCTCCTGCCTTCAGTCTTTCCCAGCATCAGGGTCTTTTCTAATGTGTACCATTTATTTATTATATATTGTTTATTTTACCCAATAAGTAAAATAAATGATATATAAGATCAAAGAGAAAGGAATCAAAAGGAAGATCTGAGAAAAATCACTGACTTTTGGATATATTTTCTCCAGTCTGTTTTCTGTTTATCATCCCAGTGATTTGGAACGTGATGTTTTGCTATAAAAATCTACTGTGGTTACATTCCTGAAGATTTTCCCCCAGCTATTCTTAAGCTTATGTTACCTGACAGTGCCAGAAAATATTAGTAAAAGATGAGCTTATATGCTTCTTAAAACAAACATTTAAAAAATGTTGAAGATTGAAGTATGTAATTGCTGATAAATCATAGCAGATTTTGGAACACTTGTTTTTTGAGAAAATGTTAATCAGAAGTTTTCTTCTTGCTGTTCAAATCCCTCTGGGAGCCAGTTAGAAGCACTTAGTGTTAACCACCAGCATAGCACTCTGCTACTTCAGCATCATTATTCTTAATGGAAGGTAGTAACTCTAAAATTACTATAAAGCCCAGAAAGAATTTATTTAGAGTTAGTTCCAAAGTGATTCCAGATGAGTGAAAATAATTTTTCAAAACTTGAGATTCAGTTCAGTTCAGTCGCTCAGTCGTGTCTGACTCTTTGCGACCCCATGAATTGCAGCACGCCAGGCCTCCCTGTCCATCACCAACTCCCGGAGTTCACTCAAACTCTCGTCCATCAAGTCAGTGATGCCATCCAACCATCTCATCCTCTGTCGTCCCTTCTCCTCCTGCCCCCAATCCCTCCCAGCATCAGAGTCTTTTCCAGTGAGTCAACTCTTAGCATGAGGTTGCCAAAGTACTGGAGTTTCAGCTTTAGCATCAGTCCTTCCAAAAAACACCCAGGGCTGATCTCCTTCAGAATGGACTGGTTGGATCTCCTTGCAGTCCAAGGGACTCTCAAGAGTCTTCTCCAACACCACAGTTCAAAAGCATCAATTCTTCGGCGCTCAGCTTTCTTCACAGTCCAACTCTCACATCCATACATGACCACTGGAAAAACCATAGCCTTGACTAGATGGACCTTTGTTGGCAAAGTTATGTCTCTGCTTTTGAATATGCTATCTAGGCTGGTCATAACTTTACTTCCAAGAAGTAAGCGTCTTTTAATTTCATGGCTGCAATCACCATCTGCAGTGATTTGGGAGCCCCAAAAAATAAAGTCTGACACTCTTTCCACTGTTTCCCCATCTATTTGCCATGAACTGATGGGACCAGATGCCATGATCTCATTTTCTGAATGTTGAGCTTTAAGCCAACTTTTTCACTCTCCTTTTTCACTTTCATCAAGAGGCTTTTGAGTTCCTCTTCACTTTCTGCCATAAGGATGGTGTCATCTGCATATCTGAGGTTATTGGTATTTCTCCCAGCAGTCTTGATTCCAGCTGGTGCTTCTTCCAGTCCGCGTTTCTCATGATGTACTCTGCATAGAAGTTAAATAAGCAGGGTGACAATATACAGCCTTGACGAATTCCTTTTCCTATTTGGAACCAGTCTGTTGTTCCATGTCCAGTTCTAACTGTTGCCTCCTGACCTGCATATAGGTTTCTCAAGAGGCAGGTCAGGCGATCTGGTATTCCCATCTCTTTCAGAATTTTCCGCAGTTTATTGTGATCCACACAGTCAAAGTCTTTGGCATAGTCAGTAAAGCAGAAATAGATGTTTTTCTGGAAGTCTCTTGCTTTTTCGATGATCCAGCAGATGTTGGCAATTTGATCTCTGGTTCCTCTGCCTTCTCTAAAACCAGCTTGAACATCTGGAAGTTCACAATTCACGTATTGCTGAAGCCTGGCTTGGAGAATTTTGAGCAGTACTTTACTAGCGTGTGAGATGAGTGCAATTGTTCGGTAGTTTGAGCATTCTTTGGCATTGCCTTTCTTTGGGATTGGAATGAAAACTGACCTTTTCCAGTCCTGTGGCCACTGCTGAGTTGTCCAAATTGGCTGGCATATTGAGTGCAGTACTTTCACGGCATCATCTTTCAAGATTTGAAATAGCTCCCCTGGAATTCCATCACCTCCACTAGCTTTGTTCATAGTGATGCTTTCTAAGGCCCACTTGACTTCACATTCCAGGATGTCTGGCTCTAGGTGAGTGATCACACCATCGTGATTATCTTGGTATCTCTAGGTAATGGCTAGACATATCTTCCTTACAAATGCACTTAAATGTTAAGATTAACTGAAAAAAAAAAAAATCAGCTATTAACAGTGTTCCATAAGGAAGGAATGGAGAAGGAAAATCCCATTTGAAGAAACAATGTACAGGTCATGAGCAACAGTTTTCCTGCCTGGAGATGCCTGTGAAACCTGTGGTACTTGAAACTTTTAACAGAATAACTGTTTAATAATAGCCACCAATTGAGCCAATAGTCACCCATTATTGAGCACTTGTCATGTGCCAGGTTATTTATATAGATAATTTCCTTTTAATCTTAATAGTAATCTTATAACAGAATTATTAAAATCCTCTTTCCAGAGTTCTTCATTGAGACTCTGAGAGCTTAAGTAACTTGCTCACGATCACACAACAAGGAAGTACTAGCATCTGATTTAGAATAGAATCCAGGTCTGTCCAGAGTCCACACTCTGAAACTTTACTCTTGATATTTTGCAACGTTGATTCTATTTTCTTGGTGTCTGGTATTTTTTATTTCCTTTGGATCATTTCCATTATGTGTCTTTCAGCTGCATCTCATTCCCTTTAAGTTCTAGGTGAGACCGGGATCAGAGTTCTTCAGGTAAGACCCTGGCTTACATGGTGAGGACAGTCATCACTCAATACCTGAGGTGAATTTGTTCAAGGAACCCTTTGGATACCAAAATCCACGCAGCACCACGGACGTTTGTGTAAAATGGAGTAGTACAGGCGGCTCGTCCCACCCGCTCGCCCCGCACCCAAAATTCCATCCTCGGCTTGTGGAATCTGCAGATGTGTGAACCATGAGTATGGAGGGCCAACTGTGGGTGCTTCCAGAGTTAGGATTTGGCTTTAGGTGCCAATAAAAACACATGAGCTTCTCTCTGGGGAAATCTTTAGTGTAGGAATGTCTTGCATTTGAGTTCCAATGGACTTAGAACCACTTGTTTGACCTGTAGACCCTGAAAATAGCTCTGCAGGGGTGACTCTGTCCTCTTCTTCCAATCCCATTCCTCTATACAAAATGAAATCAGTATCTAGGAAGGGAGACTTATCTTTTGGTGACAAAAAGACCTCAGGTTATCTTCCCTTTTCCTACTGATAATCCTTGTAGGTAAACTCTTTCTCACTGTTTTTCCCTGAGATTAGGAGAGTAATTGTGCTGTGCGGTAGTTTGAGCATTCTTTGGCATTGCCTTTCTTTGGGATTGGAATGAAAACTGACCTTTTCCACTCCTGTGGCTACTCTGAGTTTTCCAAATTTGCTGGCATATTGAGTGCAGCACTTGCATGGCATCATGTTTTAGGATTTGAAATAGCTCAACTAGAATTCCATCACCTCTACCAGCTTTGTTTGTAGTGATGCTTCCTAGGGCCCACTTGACTTCACATTCCAGGACATCTGGCTCTAGGTGAGTGATCACACCATGTTGGTTATCTGGGTCATGTTCTTTTTTGTATAGTTCTTCTGTGTAGTCTTGCCATGTCTTCTTAATATCTTCTGCTTCTATTAGGTCCACACCATTTCTGTCCTTTATTGTACCCATCTGTGCATGAAATGTTCCCTTGGTATCTCTAATTTCCTTGAAGAGATCTCTAGTCTTTGCCACTCATCTCACACGCTAGCAAAGTAGTACTCAAAATTCTCCAAGCCAGGCTTCAACAGTACATGAACTGTGAACTTCCAGATGTTCAAGCTGCTTTTAGAAAAGGCAGAGGAACCAGAGATCAAATTGCAACATCCATTGGATCATCAAGAAAGCAGAGTTCTAGAAAAACATCTACTTCTGCTTTATTGACTACACCAAAGCCTTTGACTGTGTGGATCACAATAAACTGTGGAAAATTCTGAAAGAGATAGTAATACCAGACCACCTGACCTGCCTCCTGAGAAATCTTTATGCAGGTCAAGAAGCAACAGTTAGAACCAGACACGGAACAACAGACTAGTTCCAAATTGGGAAAGGAGTACATCAAGACTGTATATTATTACCCTGCTTATTTAACTTATATGCAGAGTACATAATGAGGAAATGCTGGACTGGATGAAGCACAAGCTGGAGTCAAGATTGCTGGGAGAAATATCAATAACCTCAGATATGCAGATGACACCACCCTAATGGCAGAAGGAGAACTGAAGAGCCTCTTGATGAAAGTGAAAGAGGAGAGTGAAAAAGTTGGCTAAAAACTCAATATTCAGAAAACTAAGATCGTGGCATCCAGTCCCATCACTTCATGGCAAATAGATGGGGAAACAGTGGAAACAGTGACAGACTTTATATTTTGGGGCTCCAAAATCACTGCAGATGGTGACTGCAGCCATGAAATTTAAAGATGTTTGCTCCTCGGGAGAAAAGTTATGACCAACCTAGACAGCATATTAAAAAGCAGAGACGTTACTTTGCCAACTAAGGTCCATCCAGTCAAAGCTATGATTTTTCCAATAGTCATGTATGGATGTGAGAATTGGACTATAAAGAAAGCTGAGCATGGAAGAATTGAGGCTTTTGAACTGTGTTGTTGGAGAAGACTCTTGAGAGTCCCTTGGACTGCAAGGAGATCCGACCAGTCAACTCTAAAGGAAATCAGTCCTGAATATTTATTGGAAGGACTTGATGCTGAAGCTGAAACTCCAATACTTTGGCCACCTGATGCGAAGAACTGACTCATTTGAAAAAACTCGGATGCTGGGAATGATTGAAGGTGGGAGGAAAAGGGGACATCAGAGGATGAGGTGGTTGGATGGCATCACCGACTCAATGGACATGAGTTTGAGTAAGCTCCAGGAGTTGGTGATGGACAGGGAGGTCTGGCGTGCTGCAGTCTGTGGGGTCACAAAGAGTCGGATACTACTGAGCCACTGAACTGAAGTGAGGAGAGTTAAGTTCTTCTAGAAGACTGGAGGAGCCTGGGAGGTTTGGGAGGTCTCTGCTGCCATGACTTTGCTCTCCTCAATAGTTTTTTGCTTGTAAATTTGAACAGCAGCCTGTTGCTTCTGTTTCAGAACTTTCCCATAGAGGTTGCAGAGTTTATTTGCTAAATCAAGGGAATATGCAGCTGTCCTGAGTTCATCAAAGATACAAATCTCAGTGATGCTCCAGAGGTTGGCAAACACAGCCTGCAGGCAAATCTGACTTTGGCCTATTTTTGTACTAGGAGCTCAGAACAGCTTTTCACATTTTAAAAATTGCAGGTCAGCAGTAAAGAATCCGCCTGCCAATGCAGGAGACTCGGGTTCAATCCCAGAGTCAAGATGATCCCATGGAGAAGGAAATGGCAGCCCACTCTAGTATTCTTGCCTGGGAAACCCCATGGACAGAGGAACCTAGTGGGCTACAGGTTAGTTACCTAGCAACTAAACAACAGAATGTACATAATATAAAATTTATCATTTTAACCATTATTAAGTTCAGTGGCATTCATTACACTGATAGCTTTGGGGTTTTTTTGTTTGTTTTTTGTTTTTTAACATTTAAAGAGTTGTAACAGCAAAGAATATGTGACATATTAATGTAGCTTGAAAGCCTGAAATATTTCCTGCTCAGTCTTTTACAGAAAAGGTTTACTGACCCCTGTCTAGGTCTTTCTCTGTACATGGGAAAGTGAGTGTCATGATCAAGAGTGTCAGCTGTGGAATTGGGGAGCTCTAAGTTCTCTTCTGGTTCTGTTACTATTAATGTTGTCAGCTAAACAACTTGAGGCAAGTTATGTAACCTCTGAGCCTTGTTTTTCTCAAGCCCTGTAAAACGGCAATGATAATAGTACTTAACCTCATAGACGGCTTCCCATGTGGGGCTAGTGGTACCCGCCTGCCAATGCAGTGGATGTAAGAGATGTGGGTTCGATCCCTGGATCGGGAAGATCCCCTGGAGGAGGGCATGGCAGCCCAGTCCAGTATGCTTGCCTGGAGAATCCCATGGACAGAGGAGGAGCCTGGCAGGCTACAGTCCATGGGATCACAAAGAGTCGGAAACAACTGAAGCAGCTTAGTACGCATGCAACCTCAGAGCCATCTCTTGATTAAATGAAGGAATATTTGTGAAACATCATATTAGTTAAGAAACTTTAAGTGAGATTTATTGGGCTCATGTAAGTGACATGTCCAGAGATTAGTAGATACTCTTCCTCCTTGGAGGTGGAGGGCTCTTGCTAAAGTTGCTGGCCATAGGAGAGATCAGCCTGAGGGCAAAGCTAGCCCAAAGAGGAGGCACAGGTTAAAAAAAAATTCTCAGAGAAATGGAACCATTATCCTGATCACTTGCTGAATTTCCTAGTCAAACTAAAGCCTTTCCCACTTTTGTACCTGTCAGTGATGAATGCCAGTAAATCCTCTGTCGGAGAAAGCAATGGCACCCCACTCCAGTACTTTTGCCTGGAAAATCCCATGGATGGAGGAGCCTGGTAGGCTGCAGTCCATGGGGTCACTAAGAATCAGACGCGACTGAGCAACGTCACTTTCACCTTTCACTTTCATGCATTGGAGAAGGAAATGGCAACCCACTCCAGTGTTCTTGCCTGGATAATCCCAGGGACAGGGGAGCCTGGTGGGCTGCCGTCTATGGGGTCGCACAGAGTCGGACACGACTGAAGCGACTTAGCAGCAGCAGCAGCAGCCCTATTGAATTAGGATCCACCCATATGACCTCGTTTTACCTTAATCATCTCTTTAAAGGCCTTATCTCCAAATATGGTTCCATTCTGAGGTACTGGGGGTTAAGACTTCAATGTATGAATGGTGGGGGATAAATTCAGCCCATAACGTGTTCTGATTTTTATAGTTTTCTACATGTATTAACTACTCCTGTAAATAATACAACAGTGAGGACTGCCTTAGTTTAGGCCAGTCAGAACCCACCCTTGGACCTGGATGGGGATACAGTAAGGGAGGGTTATAGTGGCTGTTGGGAGAGCCATGATGACCACTGCAACCATTAACACACTTCCTTAGAGTAGACACCATTATCTGTCAGCTTGCTGCCAGATTTATTCTCTACTAGTATGAGTTGTTTTTAGAAGATAACTTTGGACTTTATTGTAAGGCTCCTGAGCAATTAACAATGTATTTTGAACTTTTAAAAATCCTTTCAATTTGTCACATCATTTTAAAAGTGAATTTGCTTTTAGAATTGCAAGTCCAAGATGACTCTCCAAAAGTCGTCTGTGTATTTCTGAGCCTCCAGGAGGTACAACATTTACACCAGCCCGGAGGGTTATGTCCCGCACCTGAAAGTCTCCAGTTCCTCCTAGCGTACCATCACCACACACTCAAGCTGACATTTCATGTGCAAGGAAAGGGACCTAAAAGGATTAGAGCTTCTTTCTCAATATAGCACTGGCATTCAAATTCCAGTAGATACTACTGAATCAGTTAACTGTGGCTGTGTAATAAACCACTCACATATAAGACTGAAAACAATAACAGCTTACTCTTTCTCATGGTTCTGTGGGCTGGTTCCGTGGTTTTGCTGGTTTTGCCTGGGCTCACTCATGGGCTCATTAAGCTCGAGAGTTGGCTGAACAGGAAGGTCCGTGATGACCTCACTCACTTGCTTGGAGTTCATGGTCATGGTGATCTACTGGTGCACCTAGGTTCTCTTCTAGTAGGCTAGACCTATTTAGTGATCCTGAAGAAGTATTCCACGAGAGCAGAAACTCCAAAGCCTTTTATGGCCTGGTGTTGAAAGTCACCCAAGGTCGCTTCTGCCACGTACATGATCAAAATATATCACATGGCTAGCTCAAATTCAAAGGAGAGGGAAAAACCCCACCTGCTGGTGTGAGGAGTGGCAAAGTCAGATGCAGAGGTTCCTGAAAAGAAGCTATGACTCACCAGGAGCTGCTGTGGTAACAGTGCCACAGCTGCTAATGTTCACTGACCCCAGATGCATTTCTTGGATTGTGACTTATATGGAATAGTAGGTGAGAAAGTAATCCAGGTTTGTATGCAGATGTATAGATTTTTTCAAAATGTATTCATGAGTGTGCTTATTGTAAAGAATCCACCTGCCAATGCAGGAGACTAGGGTTCAATCCATGGGTGGGGAAGATACCCTGGAGGAGGACATGGCAACCCACTGCAGTATCCTTGCCTGGAGAATCCTCACTAACAGAGGAGCCTGATGGGCTACTGTCCATGGGGCCGCAGAGTCATACATGACTGAGCAACTAAGCACGTCGTATATATTGTTTTTAAAACAGGTATTAAATGGCAGGTTTATATAATATTTTCTATTTTGCATCTGGGAGGATATATTTCAGAAAGTCCATACTACATCATTATAGCCAACTTAGCTCTTCAACTGGGCTGTGCAAATAAATGACTGAAAAGATTAATATGTACCTCTGCTAAAAAATACAAAGTAAATCTTTGTTATTTAACTGTTATCTTTGATATTCTAGGTTACTTCAAATGTTATGTTTACTTGGATGCATTTTTATTACCATGGATAATAAATGAGATTCTTTGATCAAAGTGGAGATCTAGCACATTCGTATATGCAGGTGCAGGGTACATGTGTGCCTAGTTATATATGAACAACTCTGGATTTCGAAAGGCATCTATGTAATTTGTATATGCTCACATATTAAATTCTTAATTCAAAATATGTGAGCATATTGCTGTCATTTAGTCTCTTAAGTTGTGTCTGACTCTTTGTGACCCCCATGGACTGTAGCCAGCCAAGTTCCTCTGTCCATGGAATTTCCCAAACAAGAATACTGGAGTGGGTTGCCATTTCCTTCTCCAGGAAATCTTGCCAACCTAGGGACTGAACTCGTGTCTCCTGTGTTAGCATACAGATTCTTTACTGCTGAGCCACCAGGGAAGCCCATGTGAGTGTATAGAAATTATATGAAGTTGTTTATATATACATTGCCTTATAAGTACAGCTACCCAATCTGAGTGACCAGGTGGTTTGTTGGACGTCTGCTCACCTAATTTTGCATCTCCTTCATCACCAATCCATTCCCTCTTAACTCATGTCTCAGACTCTGCCTTCTCCCTCCAGCCTCCAAATAGTCTCCATCCATTTCTTCTGGAGAGATAGGCTCACATAGATACAGATACTCATGAGCACCATGGGGCACACAGAGGCCTCCAGATTTCATTTCATTCTAGAACCACTGTATGTACTGGCTTGACCAAAGTCACGGGGAAAGGATAGTGCATAAATCCTGTAACTATTTCTTTTCCCATCTCCTTGTCCCTGCAACAGGCAGATCCCAGCATTCCCAGGTGTTCGACTGCATGCATTACTTCACGTAAACACCCTACTAACTCTCCCCATCCCATTGCTACGCTGATGATAAACTCTGCAGGCCTTGGATGTTTCCCTTTTAGAATATAAAGATCTAAATATAGAATTCGTTCTTGATGGTAGAGGATCTTACAAAGGACTCCCTAAAACCACTGGGGTCCTCAAGTTTCATGGATCTGTGAAATTATTTACAAAGTATATGAATATGTCCTTATCTGCATTTTTTTTTTTCTGAGAGAAAAATCTATAGCTTTTATAAGGTTCTCAAAAAGACACAGGGCCTAAGAAGAGAATAAGTCCATCATCCTATGAGAACTCAGTGAAATAAAGGAAAGGGTGAAAGATGCAGGAGAGAAAAAAAAAATACAACCTACTTCACTATATTACTGGCTCCTCCTTGCCAAATATTAATACTTAGTACAGAGCATAAGGTTAGGAAAGAGGCCAAGAAGAAAAGAAACTGTCAGTTCTAATGGAGAATGAATCATGCCAACCAAGAGAAGGAGAAAAAAGGGAAACATGTAGTAAGCAACTTCCATGTACCAGAATCTGAGCTACATGCTCAAATTTTTCATTTAGTCCTCTCCAACATTTACTCATTTGATGGGAAGTCCTTGGGTTTTGGAGCTAGTTAAGAAATAGCTAGATCTGGATTTGAGTTTTGGCTCATTGCTTCATGGTGTGACACCTGGCAATTCCTATAACCTCTGAAACCCAGTGTTCTTAATTGAAATGTGAGATTAAGAGCACTTATTAAATTTGCGTGAAGATTGGGGATTGTTTATAGAAATCTTAAGAGCTCAGTAAGTAGTAGCTATTATTAATCATATTTTAATGAAAGGTTCATGTTTAGGGGTTGATTACGAAATCAGAAAGGGGCTGGCTCTGAAATAGGTTTCCAATGATTATTACTTAGCTCTGGTGGTTCCATTGTCCCTTCCCTCTAGGAATTGATCCTTACCAATCCCTCCTTGCCCCTAGGTTCTGACAGCTTAGTTATTATTGGGAAATGGGGAGAGTTCTGTCTTCACACAAACAGCGGGGAGCTGTGTTCGAAATTGAAACTCTGGCCCTCGGAAATCCTGCCGTGCAGCACTGAAAGTGCATCTCAGCTTTAGGTTGTGGGTTAGACTGTGGATCACATGGACTTCGGCAAATCAGTCTTGGAGCTGACATTTATAATATTGCTTCTGTGGGGGAGCTGTTTTCTAAATTCCAGTCAAATGTCCTATTCATATGCTGGGGATTACTAGTATACATAAAACTTGATGAGGTCTTGGGAATTATATTCTTAGGCAAAAATTGAGAGATTCAGAGAAATACAACATTGACAGATAGTTACACTTTTTCTCATTGTTTATGGAGTTAATGTAGTTTTGACATGAAACTTGTTCTAACCATGTATTAATTGCATGGCAGCCAAATGAGGGATACAAGAAAAGATGCTTATTGTCTCTCCTTTTGTGTCAACTCAGCTTCTGTTCCCTTCCAATCATAAGTAATTAGGAGCTGCTACTATGAGAGAGCTTAAATAATGCTCCACCCTGCCAAGGCCTGAGTCATTCACATCATTGGCATATTTCTTCCTTTGAAGGGAAAAACACCAACTTTTGGTCATCCATTAATTTCATTTTGATGCTACCTGTGGGTAGGGCGGAGAAGGCAATGGCACTCCGCTCCAGTACTCTTGCCTGGAAAATCCCATGGACAGAGGAGGCTGGTAGGCTGCAGTCCATGGGGTCGCTAAGAGTCGGATACGACTGAGCGACTTCACTTTCACTTTTCACTTTCATGCATTGGAGAAGGAAATGGCAACCCACTCCAGTGCTCTTGCCTGGAGAATCTCAGGGACAGGGGAGCCTGGTGGGCTGCCATCTATGGGGTCGCACAGTGTCAGACACGACTGAAGCGACTTAGCAGCAGCAGCAGCAGTGGGGTAGGGAGAGATGGATCCAGTGTGTTCATGTGACAGAGGAAGTCTATCTATTAATACATGCTTTACAGATGTAAACTATGCCCCTTAACAGTTTGTAACTTGAAAAGCATTTCAACTGTTACAGCTTATTGTTAAGTATTTTAATTATTCCTCTGAGTGTTAGGAATTCAGTCCTCCATGAGCCAACACTTTACAAATTACTTTTATTTGGAGGGTACTTTAAGTAAATGATTTTACCTTTCTTATCAATATTTTCACTTTCTGGTATTTATTTTGATTTGTAAAAATAAAATCCAAGAGAAAAACTCAAGACATGTATTTATTAAAAGAAGTCTTAGTATAAACTTGAAATTGTCATTTTTTTTTCGTAGCAAATAGATTTTAGGTATGTAAGATACCTATAGGTTATATTCCAATGGCTATCCTTTTCATACTTTAGATTAGACCTATACACATCCCAGTAGAAAGAACATTCATTGATGTACCAATCAGGAATACATTTTTTTTGTATATGTGTGAACATGTGTGCATGTATATATATAATTTATATATTGATAAAGTGTCACATACACGTCTTACTGGTCATGAAAATAAGTTTATGATTCAAACCCAAGATCTAGAGGACAGAGGCTCAAAGATGTGCTTAGGTGGGCTAGGACTAAATTGCAACAATTTACATTTTCTAAGAAGATTTGGAGTTTATGGGCTTCTCTTAGAGAAAGCTGTGACCCAATTTAGAAACCACTTTTCTAGAATAAGTCAGGTAGTAGAACTAGATAATGTCCCTCTCCAATCCTTTTAGGATTCTTGAATTTAATTTTCTACATGCTCAAGCTTTTAGTGTCTTAGAGATCTCAGGAGGGTAGAAAAAACTGGCTTTGTATAGAAAATAAGCAATAATGATAAACATAAGGAGAGTCAGTGTAATTTCTAGGCCAAGTAGAGCTTTTGCTAAACCCGTGGCTTTGTTTTGATCAGGTTGCTGCTGCAGCTTTCATATGTGAAGTTTCAGTGATTGTGGCTTTATAAAATGAGCCGTTAGGCTTCTCCCATTTCTCTTCTCCGTGTGTATTTGAGTAACCGTGTATGTTTGTGTGTGTGAGGAGACCTTGTGTCAGGGTCTCTATGGACGTTAGGGCAATCCTGATCTGGAAATGCTTGTTCCATATTACTGAATCCAGAGACTCAAGGAAATATTCTATTCACTCATTTGACAATGTGACGTCGTCAGCAGTCTCAAGTTTTGTAGGCCTACTCTTTAAAGATGGAGACGTCTTAACTCTTGACAACTTTTTTTCTAGTTTGTCTCCTGTCAGTCTATGTTTTATCTCATGTAAACATGACTCAGTAATGAAGGGACTCTGAATTAGTTGTAGCCTCGGTGTTCATGAGACCTACTAGAGAGATGATAGTGACTATTTAAGGATTTAAAAAAAAATTCTGGTGAAATACACATCACATGAAATTTGACATCTTAACCATTTTTAAGCTTATAGATCAGGGGCTTTAAGAACAGTCACTTTGTTGTGCAACTATAGGGTTTTTCAACAATGGGTTTTTCTATGCAAATATTTCTATTTGGTCAGAGATTTTCTCCTTCAGAAAACCATGTATCTTATCCCAAGGACAATATAAGTAAAACATGTCTGTTAAAATAATGTGTCTCCTAAAATCACTGAGTCTATGGACTCAGTTTTTACAGTAAAATAAAGACTCAATATTACAACTGCCACCAAATCTGTTACTAAATCTGTCACGATTCTAATTTCGCTACTGCATATCACCACACTGTGAATGCGGCCTTTCTTGTGGCAAATCCTCATGTTTCCCTTTTCTGTTTCCTAAGTAACCGTCTATTTTGAGATTGGCTGTGAGACTGAAGGCACCACCTCAGCATGCTTGGTTCTCCCAGTTCAGACCAACAGATGTTGATTGTCTGTTATGCTGAGATGTGCTATCTCCAGTTCTCCTCAGTGTCATGGACTGCAGCCTCTGAAAGTGATTTTATACCTTACAAATAAAAAATGGTCAGGAATTAAGAGCTCTAAAGATTCTAATTAGGTATGACTTGAGAGGTGGGTAAGTTGTACCTCCCCATTTTGTAGATACGGGGTCTGAAATGTAAAGGTGACATACGGCATCAGGGTAGTAGCTTCCCGTAGAATGCGTGGGGTCGAAATGCTAGACTGAGTCCAGTGCGCCTCTTAGACCCATGGGGAGGTACAGCCACTGTTGGCATGGACGGAATTAGGGATTAGCATGTTTCTGCGACAAAGCGCTCAACTCACATGTCTTGGAGTTTTGAAACATAATTGAATCCAGTGAGAAAGAGGATACTGTCCATATGGGTTTTTAATATGTTTCATAGAAATAACTTTGCAAAACTTTATGAAGATAGTCATTATAGAATTGTAACTTTCAAGGGTGAAGGTTTTACCAAAAGTCCCTTAGCCTCGTTGATTCAAATGTTTATTTTTAAAAATTAAAGATAAAGGTTATGTTCAGGGTGCTTCTTAGCATGATGCAGTTAATAGTGTTCAGATTTGTATGATTTTTCCAAAAGACCTTTATCAGTCTTTAACAGATTTTGGTCCTAGAACATAAGATCTGTGAGCTTTATCTGACAAAATTTTGTAAATGGACATTACTTTCTGTCCAGTGGCAAGTCTTCCTTTGAAGCAGACAGACCTGAAGTAATTTACTCCATAGTGCCCTTACTGGCTCCGGTTTAACCCACTGCCCTTGCTTCTCTCTGAGGATGCTTTGAATGAGAATATCCTGTGACATTTCCTCTTTGTCTTTTTGTTCTCCAGACAAATGTCTTAGGTTCATCTAGCAAAATTAAGATGAATAATTTTATTTTCATTATTTTTGTTTTATTCTACCCATCTTGTATGGAGATAATGCTCTTTATGGTATAATTCTGAAATCAGTTAAAGCCATTGTTTATCTCATATCTTTTCAGCACTAGTGAGCAGAATGAATTCTCCATTTTTCCAGTGAAAACACTCAGGCAACAAAGAAATATAAATGCCTTTTCCCAAACTCTCAAAGAAAGAGAACTAGTAGAATGAAGGTTATATGTATCTTTGAATCTTATGTACTGATTTGCATGAAACCATGCTTATTTGAAAGATAGTTTTCCTTTTTTCCTTCATTCATTAAAAGATTAGGTAGGGCAGTGCATGGTTCCAGGTATTTAAAATAAGATGGATATAAGCTTCAAGAATCAAGAATGCTTAGTAGTCTATATAAGAATTCTCAGTGCAATTCTTGACTTAGAAGTTCTGTGTTTCATTTTATTGGATCCAAAAACTAAAGGAAATGATTGCATATGTGTTACATTTCCTGTCTATAGTGTGTAAGTTCCACAGTATCTTGCATTATAACTGTTTATATGTCCTCATCATCAACTATTGGAATATAAGTGCATGGGTAGGCAGCAGGACAGAAAAGATCTCTTCTCCCTCCCCACACCCTCCGGTTTCCTTTGCAATTTAGTGGAGTGTTGAATATGCATGATTGGTAATGTAGAACCTCTCAAGTGGTTATTTCTTGTGTAGAAGGAATTCATTCATATCATGATTATTCTGCTGTTTTCCCATTAAAGCCATTCTTTGAGATCAGAATGTGAAGCCAAAGAGAGCTAACCAGTCATGTGGGGGAAAATTATAGGAGCAGCATTTTGATATATTTTCTTTTTGGTTCATTTCAGTATTTAAATCTCAGATTTCCATTTAATATAACCCACTGAAATGGATGAATTGAATGAAAATGAATTTTAAGAGAAAAATATGAAATGGAAGGAGGGAGATATTAAGTCTCTTGTTTTATTCTTTGTCTCTTGTTGATGATGGTGCTAACCTTGCACAAGGAATACAGCGTGCTCACCACGTTGTTTGTCCCCTTCATCTGTGTTGTTGGGTGAGGAATGGGCACCCGTGATCAGAAGTCATTGTCATGATAAACTGAGTGATGCCATTTGATGGACTCAGTGCAGGCACCACAGGGTGTGAAATCTAGGTCACATCGTACACAGCCGTGTCCTGGGAACAAGAAGCTTGCTGGCTGTCATCTGTCTTGCACAAACAGCTCATTTTGGTGCTTGAAATTGTTTGTGTAAATTGACTCAAGTATGAAGCTGAACTATATGAAATTGCCATTTTTGACCATTCTTTACCTTATATGACAATTTCACGTTGTTCAGCTTAATACAAAATATAGTGAAATCTGTTTAAATTTCAGACTCTTACACTGTAATTTTAAACTTTTTTTTATTAAAAACTACTACCTGTTAAAAGCACATTATATAGTCTAGGAGAATCTATACAGTTACTAATAATACCTTTTACTTTCAAAAACAGTGTTACTAATGGCAAAAATTTCATTGGAGAGTAGAGTTAGTTTCTAGGACTAAAGAAAAGAATTAAGGTACAAAAGCTAGAGTACTTAACTATTTGTAACCTCACACTTAAATATAAGAGGATTTTTTTTTCCTACTAACCAAAGTCTGTCCTGTGTCAGCTGTTGAGAACAATTATATATGGAAGTGAAGTTGCATGTGTTTGCTGGCCGGCTCCAGTTCAGAATTGTCTTGTGAATCTCTGGCGTCATGGATTCTTCTACAAGTTTTGTGTTACGAGCTGGTAGTCCTCATTCTTATTAAGGGCAATGTGTTGCCTTGGAAAATCCAACTAGGTTTTCACAACTGTAATATGGCAAATAGATTTAAAATCTTCAGATTAGAAAACTGCATTGGCGGGGGAACTACACTTTACCTGGCTTTTGGTTAAGAATGCACTATTTTATTTTATTTTTTATTTTATTTATTTTTTAATTTAAATTTATTTTAATTGGAAGCTAATTCCTTTACAATATTGTATTGGTTTTGCCATACATCAACATGAATCCGCCACGGGTGTACACGTGTTCCCATCCTGAACCCCCTTCCCACCTCCCTCCCTGTACAATCCCTCTGGGTCATCCTGGTGCACCAGCCCCAAGCTTCCTGTATGCTGCATCGAACCTGGACTGACGATTCGTTTCTTATATCATATTATACATGTTTCAATGCCATTCTCCCAAATCATCCCACCCTCTCCCTCTCCCACAGAGTTCAAAAGACTGTTCTATACATCTGTGTCTCTTGCTCTCTCCCATACAGGGTTATCCTTACCGTCTTTCTAAATTCCATATATATACATTAGTATACTCTATTAGTGTTTTTCTTTCTGGCTTACTTCACTCTGTATAATAGGCTCCAGTTTCATCCACCTCATTAGAACTGATTCAAATGTATTCTTTTTAATGGCTGAGTAATACTCCATTGTGTATATGTACCACAGCTTTCTTATCCATTCATTTGCTGATGGACATCTAGGTTGCTTCCATCATGGCTTCTCAGGTTGCTCAGTGGGAAAGAATCTGCCTGCCAATGCAGGAGATGTGGATTCAATCCTTGGACCAAGAAGATCCCCTGGAAAGGAAATGGCAACCCACTCTAGTATTCTTGCCTGGAGAATCCCACGGATAGAGGAACCTAGAGGGCTACAATCCATGGAGTCACCAAGAGTCGAACACAACTTAGCGACTGAGCACGCACACACAATTTATTTCAAGTCACATTACTCTGAAATAAATGTGAAACTCCTGAGACTTCAGATTTAAATACTTGTTGCTTTATATAGATCAGCTTCTTTCTCTTTAAATTCTATATGGTTTTATATACACACAAACACACACACACACACACACATATATATATCGTTTTCTACTTCAGTGTTTTGAGTTATTTTTGCCTCTCTAGGTGATTCTCCTCTCTCTATGCCCACTACTACCCACAGCTTATTCTTTCCCTCATATCTTAACTACAGCTGCTTAAAAAGTTCTGGGATGCCTTTACCACTCCCTGTCTGCCTTGGTATTCCCAGTGTGCTGGCAGTTTTTAAGTTGCTCATGCTAAATGTTTCTGTCCATTTATGGTGGAAGAAGGAAAATGCCATGGGGACGTGTCTGCAGCGTCATCAAGGCCCCTGATCTTACAGCGTATTGGAATGACCCAGGAATTCTCTGGAGTATACTGTTGCCAGATGAATAGCATGAAGAGGTAAATGTGTAGACTTAAGTGAAAATGGAGGAGAAAAGGACGGAATCATTATTTAACGTTAGGTATAAAAGGGCAAATGTTAATCAGATATTTTCTGGTTAATACCAGCTTAAAGAAGCATACCTTTCTCTCTAAAGATTTGTGAGTTGCTTCTCGGGATATAAGTGAATGTATGCGATTCTTCACCTTTAAGTACAATATGCTTTGATTTCCATGTCCATCCCATTGTGGGTTGGGAGATGAATTCTGAAATCTCAAGAAAAAAAAAATACAGTTTACTTTTGGGAAGGTAGAGAAATGGTCTTAATTTGGAATTACTTTTGATGTTGTTCAGGGAGATTAACACCTTTTAGCCCTATTAGAGTCTGTTCCTATTAAAATCAGAAATCTGAAAAAAAAAATTGTAAAAATAGAGGGATGGTGAATGTAAGTGTGGGGATTGACACAGGTCATGTCTAAAATTTAAAAATCCCTAACATATTGCATGTGTTTTCTGTAGTGTATTATTTTTCTCAAAACATAAGAAATTAAATGCATAGCATGGCACATGGCAAGAATCAATAAATACTTGTTGCTTGACTGAACACTATTCTAGTCTAAATGTATTAGGAACAAAGTAGGGTTTTATGTTAATGACAGTCATTTAAGGGGAACATATCCTGTTGGTAAAATAAATGTAGACTCATATTGTTTGCTTTTGCTATATTTGATGATACAAAAAAAAAAAAAAAACCTTTCTAAAAAGACTGCCAGATAGTGTCTCCACCATCTTGAATTTTAAAAAGTGAATAAAAATGTGAGGAGTTATTACTTGGCAAATGGTTTTTCTTCAGAGTAGAAAAGCTTGTGCAGGAATATTATCTAGAAGCTACTTGAAACTTTAAAAAGAGATGTTGAAAATGAAATCAAATCACAGAAATTTGCCTTTTTTGAAATGTTATAATTGTATAAGTATGAGCATAATGTGAAAGTAAATAAGTGTAAGCTGCCCTTTCCCCAGAAGGCTTGTCTCTGTTTTATTTTATTATTTTTTTAAGGCTGTCTCTTTTGATTGGTTTTTGGGGGAGGCCTTTTTCCCAGAATAGATTCGCCTTTTAACAGACTTTCAGCTCTCCACATTAGCATATAAAGTGAGCCCTCATACTAGTGGTCCAACTTCAAACATCTTTTCTGCCATCACTAACGACTAGAGCACAGAAAATCATGAACAGAAATAGGCTCCAAGCATTTCTTACTGGTTCCTGTCTAAACACCTTAAATATCACATACATATTTCTGATAGTAAAAGTAATACATATTGTAAGACACTTAAAAAATGCAGAAAAGGATTAAGCTTGTTGTTGAAAGTGAAAGCGACAGTTGCTCAGTTGTGTCGGCCTCTTTGCGACCTCATGGACTACACAGTCCATGGAATTCTCCAGGCCGGAATACTGGAGTGGGTAGCCTTTCCCTTCTCCAGGGCATCTTCCCAACCCAGGATGGAACCCAGGTCTCCCACATTGCGGGTGTATTCTTTACCAGCTGAGCCACAAGGAAAGCTCATTTTTAAATCATCTATAATCCTACCGTCTACATATATATCTGTTCACGTTTTGTGTGTGTGTGTGAACATGTAGTTTTTAGAAACTCGTGTGTGTATTGTTGAATATATGTGGTTTTGCAAACTGTTTTCTTTTCCATTTAGTGTCAAACATTTTTGAAACATTTTTCTAAAATAGTTACAGTAAATATTCTCTTATTTGAAATTTCTGTTAATTTTATAGGCAAGGAAATGATGTTTTGCATTCATTTAATAACTGATGTTAATTCTTACATGCTTGTTAGCCTTTTACTTTTGTGAATTACATGTTTATTTCTTGTGACATTTTCTAGTGGTGTGGTTTTTTAATATAGAAAAATATATAATATCTATCATACATGGCCACATGTATGATAGGTATTTTTGATATTTTCCCATTTTAGCATTTTCAGTTTAATATTGTTATGGGTTTTTGTTTAAATCTTTGTTACAATTCTTTAGTGATTTCAGAAATCCCCCTGGTTCAAAGAGTTGATTTGGGACTGTCTGTTGGTGATTCACTCAGATCCGCACTAAAATGGTCTCAGAGATGCGAGAATGACCTCTCAACTATAAGCTCATGAACTGTGAAGACCGGGTGAACCCTAAGGCCTGAGCTCTGGGGCACAGGGCAGCCTCGACGCTGGGTCAGGATTAAGCCAGCTCAGATGCACACAGCCTGCTGATCTAACTAGGTCAGTCTGCAGTGCCTCGGTGACAGACTGTGGGCTATTTTTGCCGGTGTTTCTTCTGTGTATGAAAATTAGAATTGAGAAGAGCTACAGATGCTTCCCATATGGCTGCTATTAGTGAAATTATGTACCAAGGATTTAATTTGAAAACGAAGTAGGTACACTCACATTATTTAGAGGCTTAAAGATCTCTGTTTCCAGGACGGGTGCCGCATCTTAGTGTGAAGGCCTCTGTCCTGTTCTTGTTCTTCTAACGAGGGAGCTTCCATTCTGGTGTTCATGATTTTTCATGATATCTTATGACGGATTCGAATCTCATTTTCTTCTCTTTTCTTCCCTTGCCCTCCAGAAGTTTTTTTTTTTTCCCCTAATAGATATTGTCTGGATTCTGCCTACTTTTGGGGATTTCTCATGGCCTTTTCATGAGCTGAGCTGATAGCTGCCCCAGTCTTTCTGACATCCAGAATTTAGGGGGAATTTTCATTTGCAATTAGCTGTACTTGTTCTTAGAATGGCTTATTTGGATATAGCAGTGAACAGGCTGTGATGGTTTATCACTTTAATTGGTCCATTAGATGTACTTGATGTTTCACAAGGTTCTAGGAAGAAGAAAAAAAACTTTCATCCGCAACAGACTTGTGGAGCCTACAAATGGAGTTTAATGTCTATTTTTGCCTTCTTTGAAAATGCATTATGGATTTGTATTTTAAAAATAATAATAATAATAAACTTTTAGTGGGATTAATCATTAAGTCATCAAATTTAGTTATGCTCTATTAAGGCAATCAGGTGACCTCTAAATTTGATTTCCCCTAAATTCATGATCAATATGCTATCCCAGTACGCTTGACCTACAAAGAGAATTTACTGCTACATAGTTTTCCTTTTAAGAGAAATGTCATGTTGAAATAGCATTATTTGTGTCTATTAAAGAGGAGCCTTTAACAATCTTAACTTTTAAACACTGTAATGACATTTGTAAATGTAACCCAGACTTATAAAACGTAACCCAGACCTACCCCAGATTAATAAATATTGCCCCCCAAAAAGACCTTTGGTCAAGTAAATTTGGGAGACCCTTATTAAATTGGTTACTTACTAAGGGCTTCCTCACAACATTTAATATATGTTGTAATTCTTCAAAATAAGAATTAGTTCATGCTGTTTTCCAAGTGCATTTACATCAGAACCCCAGTTGTGAGAAACATCACTTGAGGCACGCTCTTTAGCAATAGTATAAGTTTTTAATAAGTGATTAAGAATATCATCATATGAGTTACAGTTAAAGAATCACTTAAATAGTTAAGATTTCTTTTATCTCCCAGTTTTTTAAGTATATAACTACTCAAGCATATGCATACATAAAACACATCACATAGTAGATTAAGAAACACTTCCTCTACCTAGGTATTTCTTTTGTGTGAGTTATTGACAAAGGAAGCAGAGGAATTCAGTCTAAAATTTGTTAATTTAGCTGGCAAAGACAACACTAAATACATAAATCCTTATATACTGAATGATCATTTCAGAGAAGAGAAGGAAATGGGGAGAAAGAAATGAGATTGTTTTCTGTAATTACAATTGGCTCTGATAATCATAACATGCTAAATGATGCTAAGATCCAACTAAAGTAGCTTCTACTCCCTAATTCAAAATCATGCTATTTTACTTTTTAAGAGAATATTTCGTTAGCTTTTATCTTACTTTAGGGGAAAAAGTATGAAAAGCTTTTTTTTTTTGGCTTTTTGTTTAACAACAGTTTTTGAGCCAGATTTGAGGTCTGTCTTGTTCCTGGGAGGGGAATGCTGATTTAGTAGAGCTGGACTTAGATTTCAGGGCTTAGCTTGAGTTAATAAGAATCTCAAGTCAATTGATGCATGGTGTCGGGAAATTGCTCCCTGAAATTCTCCCAGCTCATGTCCTGCTGCTCCGGATACCAGATTCCATTTCCTTCTACCACAAAGGGCCAGCTAGTTCACCCTCAAATTGCTCTTTGCTCAATTTTCCTATTTATTTTTAGCCAGTTTAACATTAAGCATATGAAAGGTTTTTTTTTTAACCATCTGGTCAAAACAAATTGAATTTTTTTCTTCTGGAAGAAAAAAAAAAGGTTAAAAATATCTGAGGGTGGACCACTGTATAAAGGAATAGATTTTTAAATTTCATCTGCATTTTATACCAAGACAGTTATAATTGGAAGGAAGAATAAAATAGGTAAGGTGCTTGCTTTTGCTGTGTATCTTATACTCTAATTTGAAGAAAATATTATATATTATATATAGTATATTTTCAGAAAGCTTTGTGTTTTACATTCAGATTTTTCCAGTTTTAATTAATGTTCCTGTTAGTAAATGAGTCAGAAGTTACATTAATTTTTTAAAACTATCAAGAACAAATAGGAATTCAGTAGCCTTGGTTTTTAAAAAAATTTTACCCCCACACAGTGTCAGAACTACAGAAAAGCTGAAAAGTTGTAGTCATAGTACTGCTAGGAATTCCCATGTGCCCTTCACTCAGATTCTCCAAATATTAACATTTTGGAAGATTTCTTTTTAATCCTTTCTCTCTCCTTTTTAAAAGCAAGCATTGTCTTTTATATAGCCATATGTGCTTGTGTGTGCGTGTTCAGTCACTCAGTTGTGTCCAGTTCTTTGTGGCCCCATGGACTGTAGCCCGCCAGACTCCTCTGTTCATGGAATTTTCTTGGTGAAAATACTGGAGTGGGTTGCCATTTGCTCTTCCAGGGGATATTCCCGACCCAAGGATAAAAAACCCACATCTCTTGCGTCTCCTGTACTGGCAGGCAGATTCTTTACCACTGCACCGCCTGGGAAGCCCATTACCATATTCCATTTATCACAGTTAAGATTATCACTGATAGAACAGTGTTGTCTAAGCTGCAGACCTTACTCATATTTCACCATTTATTCCAGAGATGTCCTTTATAGCAGAAGATGAGCCAGGGTCATGCATTGTATTCAGTTATTGTGCCTGTTGACTCTCACTTCCTCCCAGTCATTCTTTCTCTGAGTCAGTAGTTCATGCTACATTTTTAAAGCATTCAGGCCAGTTATTTTTGTAGGATATTCTCAAATGGGGTTTGCCTAATGTTTCCTCATGGTTGGATTTAGGTTACATATGTCTGGCAGGAATGCCAGAGAAGTGGTACTTAGTCCTCAGTTTATCTGCCACGAGTCACAGTGTTGATTTATCCCAATTCTGGTGATACCCTGCATCACTGTGTGAAGGTGATGTCTTCCAGGTTTCTCCACTATCAGCTTACTTATCTTGCTTTGTAATTAATACATGTCTTGTGGGGAGGTACTTGAGGCTGTGTAAATATTCTGTTCTTCCTCTTATATTCATCTCAGTTTTAGAATCAGTGATTCTTGCCTGAAACAGTTGGTTGCCAAATAGTAATTTTCTAATTCACCATTCCCTCTACATTTACTAGTTAGCTTTCTACTGTAGGGAAGACCTTTCCTTTCTCTTACTTGTTTACCAGTGTGGACTCATGGATATTTATTTTACTCTGTAGATTTGAACACTTTTGTGTATTTATTCTGATGCTCAAACTGTCCCAGATTTGGCCAGTGGGATCCCTTTGAGGCTGGCTCCTGTCTCCTTTTAATGCATCTTTATTATTCTTTAAGCACATCTTTCTCCTCTGGCACAAGATGTTATCAACTCATCTTTCTTTTTGACTCAGCCTTGCAATCTGCCATTATTGTAGGAGAGCCCTGGTTCGTTACAGTGGAAAATGATATTTTATAATCCAAGATTTGGGTGCTAGCTGTGCTCATGGCTGAAGAAATGCGCTAGCTGTGCTCATGGTTACCTCTAGGCTGTCAGCAGGTCAAGCTCTGTGAAGTTACGTGTGTATGTGTGTGTATACTAAGACATTGCATCATTGCATGTGGCTGGTGATTACTATATTGGACAGTGCAACTCTGGAGAGTAATGACTTGCTTCATGTCACATACATGCTAGTGACAGAAGCCACGCAGGATCTTTTGATAGTGCATACCAGATTAAGTTGACTAGACCAGCCTTATCATATACCTTCTATAATAATTGTGATTTTTGATGATTTTGTTTATTTTTGGCTGTTTGGGTCTGTGTTGCTGCTTGGACTTCTCTCTAGTTGTGGCAACTGGGGGCTGCTCCCTAGTTGTGGTGTGCTGGCTTCTCATTGAGGAACCTGGGCTCCGCGAATGTGGGCTTCGTAGTTGTGGCACATGGGCTCAGTAGTTGAGGTTCCCGGGCTCTAGAGCATGGGCTCAATAGTTATGGTTCATGGGCTGTGCTCTGCGGCATGTGGGATCTTCACGGATCAGGGATTGAACCCATGTCTCCTGAATCAACAGACAGATTCATTACCACTGAGCCACCAGGGAAGCCTAATAACTGTAATTTTTTATACCAAAACCTCTGGTGCATTTTTTAGCAGATTTTTTAAATCTCAGGAACTTCAACACAATGATCTGTAGCAGTATATTTATTATTTTAAAGAAAATTTAGAGACCAGTAACAACTCAAAGTTGACTTGTTTTCAGTACCTAATAGTCACTAATAGTCATAGCTATAGTTTGAGCCCTTGCTGTTTTCAACAGGAATGCTTTTTTTAGATCTAACATGTACTGGCAATACTTATTTTAAATTAGTACTAATACTTTCTCCAAAAATGCTAATTCTCTTATAGGCTCAATGATATTACTTACGTTTACAACCTTTAATAAATAGTATGCCAAGATTTATTTTTATTTGTTTCTAGTGAGAATAAGCAGTGCAACTTGGTAGTAATTCTTGCACAGTGTTGGTGAGAGGAAATTGGTAATGCCATCCAGGAAATTATTTTCGGTGCTAGGTATCAAAGCTTTAAAACCATTCCTAACTTTGAGCAGTTCCCTTTACAATCTAATGTACAATTCAAGTTTATGTATAAAGACATAGTAAAAAAAAAAATCAGAAAAACTTGTATGTACAAGAAGATGCAAAATAGAGAAAAATAATGTGATAGCATCCTGGCTTATCACATCACAGATTTTAAATTTTGATGTTTTTTTAAAAAAATTATTATTGGCGGATTCACTTCGATATTTGGCAAAACTAATACAATATTGTAAAGTTTAAAAATAAAATAAAATTTAAAAAAATTATTGTTGAATGAAAGATTCTTTAAATTCTGCAGTGCATCGTGGTTTTGAAAAGTTTCACATACATGGCTTCATATAATCCCAGACTAACCCCTTTTCTCACTACCTCTGTGCTGCCCCTTCCCCTACCGCTCTCCCCAGTGATAACCACTACTTTGTTCTGTGTATCTGTGTCTGCTGCTTTTTTGTTTATTCACTACTTTGTTGTCCTTTTTAGATTCCGTGTATAAGATCATACAGTATTTGTCTTTCTCTGTTTGACTTACTTCACTTATTATAATGCCTTCTAAGTCCACATGTTGTTGCAAATGGCAAAATTTCTTTCTTTTTATGGTTGAGTAGTATTCCATTGTATTTATATACCACATCTTCGTTATCCATTCATCTGTTGATGGACACATAAGGTACTTCCATAGGGTGGCAATTGCAAACAATGCGGCTATGAACATTGGGGTTCGTGTATCTTTTTCAATTAATGGAGTGTTTGGGTTTTTTTTTTTTTTTTTGTGGGAGGGGCATGTATATGACTCAGGAATGGAATTCCTGAGTCATATGATAATTCTGTTCTCCTGAAGCATGTTTGATCCTCAGTCAGCTCTGTCTTAATAGATGTTCAACCAAATGCCTACATGTCATGTTTAATTTTTCCTTCCACATCGAATCCATCAATGAGTCCTGTTGGCATTACCTCCAAAATATATCAAACCTGTTTACTTATGTCCATCACCATTCCTGGTACAAATCGTATGTGCTCGCCCCAGATTGTATCATTAGTAACTGAGCTGGTCTTGCCCTTCCATGGACACCTCAGCCCCCAGTCAATGTCCTTCTACACAGCAGCTAGTGACCTTTTAAAATTATAGATCTGATTCTGGCTCTTCTCTGCTTAAAACTTGTCGCTTGCCAGTGGCTGGCTTCCCATCAATTTTAGTATTCATTTCGATATTTGGCAAAACTAATACAATATTGTAAAGTTTAAAGATAAAATAAAAAATTAAAAAAAAATTAAAAAATTATATTAAAATCCTTATTATGAACTACAATTAGAATCTTCCCCGATGGTTCACATGGGTAAAGAATCCACCTGCAATACAGGAGACACAGGTTCTATCCCTGGGTTGGGCAGACCCCCTGGAGGAGGCAATGCCAACCCGCTCTAGTATTCTATTCTTGCCTGGGAAACCCCATGGCAGAGGAACCTGACAGGCTACAGTCCAAAGGGTTGCAAAGAGACAGACACAACTTAGTGATACATTTGGATAATTTGGATTTTTTATGAGCTGCAGTTCGCTGCTTTTCTTCCTTCTGACCACATTTTAATCCAGTTGATTTTCTTTTCATTCTCTTAATCCTCATTGCTCACCCTGGCCTCAGGACCTTTACACTTACTCATCCCTCTGTCTCTCTTTGAAACTCCCTTTCCTTGGCTTTTGGGCTGAGTGGATCCTCCTTAACCTTCTGTACTGCTACTTCCTCAGAAACCCCTCCCTGGTCATTCTACCTGGCATCTCCTGTCCCACCCAGTATTGTTTCATTGCCAATGTTGATCTGATTTATCGATCTCTTGTCTCATGCATTGTTCATCTACATCCATGGGATGGAAGAGTCTTGAACATTGCCTGGCACATAGTAAGTACTTGTCAGATAACAAATGAACTAGTGAATGTATTGCTACTATCTGAGGATACGGTGGAAAAGGCTCTCTTTGGTGAAATGTATCATTTAAAAATTCGAAACCATTTTAAAACATTCCTAACCAAAGGTTCAGCAATTCTGTTTTAGAATTTGTCCTTCAGACATTGTTAAGATTTGTGAAACTCTATAGTCAACCTTGTTAATAATATCAAGGAATGAGAAACAACTTAAAAGTTGGAGAGTCCGCTACATATATTGTGTTATTTCAGTATTGTGCAACCCATTCAGTTCAGTTCAGTTGCTCAGTCGTGTCCGACTCTTTGCGACCCCATGATTCGCAGCACGCCAGACCTCCCTGTCCATCACCAACTCGTGGAGTTTACCCAAACTCATGTCCATTGAGTTGGTGATGCCATCCAGCCATCTCATCCTCTGTTGTCCCCTTCTCCTCCTGCCTCCAATCCCTCCCAGCATCAGAGTCTTTTCCAATGAGTCAATTCTTCGCATGAGGTGGCCAAAATGTTGGAGTTTCAGTTTTATCATCATTCCTTCCAAAGAACACCCAGGACTGATCTCCTTTAGAATGGACTGGTTGGATCTCCTTGAAGTCCAAGGGACTCTCAAGAGTCTTCTCCAACACCACAGTTCAAAAGCATCAATTCTTCGGCACTCAGCTTTCTTCACAGTCCAACTTTCACATCCATACATGACCACTGGAAAAACCATAACCTTGACTAGACGGACCTTTGTTGGCAAAATAATGTCTCTGCTTTTGAATATGCTATCTAGGTTGGTCATAACTTTCCTTCCAAGGAGTAAGCATCTTTTAATTTCATGGCTGCAGTCACCATCTGCAGTGATTTTGGAGCCCCAGAAAAGAAAATCTGACACTGTTTCCACTGTTTCCCCATCTATTTCCAATGAAGTGATGGGAACAGATGCCATGATCTTCGTTTTCTGAATGTTGAGCTTTAAGCCAACTTTTTCACTCTCCTTTTTCACTTTCATCAAGAGGCTTTTTAGTTCCTCTTCACTTTCTGCCATAAGGGTGGTGTCATCTGCATATCTGAGGTTATTGATATTTCTTCTGGCAGTCTTGATTCCAGCTGTGCTTCTTCCAGCCCAGCGTTTCTCATGATGTACTCTGCATAGAAGTTAAATAAGCAGGGTGACAATATACAGCCTTGACGAACTCCTTTTCCTATTTGGAACCAATTTGTTGTTCCATGTGCAGTTCTAACTGTTGCTTCCTGACCTGCATATAGGTTTCTCAAGAGGCAGGTCAGGTGGTCTGGCATGCCCATCTCTTTGAGAATTTTCCACAGTTTATTGTGAGCCACACAGTCAAAGGCTTTGGCATAGTCAATAAAGCAGAAATAGATGTTTTTCTGGAACTCTCTTGCTTTTTCCATGATCCAGCGGATGTTGGCAATTTGATCTCTGGTTCCTCTGCCTTTTCTAAAACCAGCTTGAACATCTGGAAGTTCATTCATGGTTCACGTATTGCTGAAGCCTGGCTTGGAGAATTTTGAGCATTACTTTACTAGCGTGTGAGATGAGTGCAGTTGTGCAGTAGTTTGAGCATTCTTTGGCATTGCTTTTCTTTGGAATTGGAATGAAAACTGACCTTTTCCAGTCCTGTGGCCACTGCTGAGTTGTCCAAATTTGCTGGCATATTGAGTGCAGCACTTTCATAGCATCATCTTCCAGGATTTGAAATAGCTCCCCTGGAATTCCATCACCTCCACTAGCTTTGTTCGTAGTGATGCTTTCTAAGGCCCACTTGACTTCACATTCCAGGATGTCTGGCTCTAGGTGAGTGATCACACCATCGTGATTATCTGGGTCATGAAGATCTTTTTTGTACAGTTTTTCTGTGTATTCTTGCCACCTCTTCTTAATATCTTCTGCTTCTGTTAGGTCCATACCATTTCTGTCCTTTATCGAGCCCATCTTTTGCATGAAATGTTCCTTTGGTATCTCTAATTTTCTTGAAGAGATCTCTAGTCTTTCCCATTCTGTTGTTTTCCTGTATTTCTTTGCATTGATTGCTGAGGAAGGCTTTCTTATCTCTCCTTGCTATTTTTTGGAACTCTGCATTCAGATGCTTATATCTTTCCTTTTCTCCTTTGCTTTTTGCTTCTCTTCTTTTCACAGCTATTTGTAAGGCCTCCTCAGACAGCCATTTTGCTTTTTTGCATTTCTTTTCTATGGGGATCGTCTTGATCCCTGTCTCCTGTATAATGTCACGAACCTCAGTCCATAGTTCATCAGGCACTCTATCAGATCTAGTCCCTTAAATCTATTTCTCACTTCCACTGTATAATCATAAGGAATTTGATTTAGGTCATACTTGAATGGTCTAGTGGTTTTCCCTACTTTCTTTAATTTAAGTCTGAATTTAGCAATGAGGAGTTCATGATCTGAGCCACAGTCAACTCCCGGTCTTGCTTTTGCTGACTGTATAGAGCTTCTCCATCTTTGCAAAGAATATAATCAGTCTGATTTCAGTGTTGACCATCTGGTGATGTTCATGTGTAGAGTCTTCTCTTGTGTTGTTGGAAGAGGGTGTTTGCTATGACCAGTGTGTTCCAAGGCCAAATTTGCCTGTTACTCCCTGTGTTTCTTGACTTCCTACTTTTGCATTCCAGTCCACTATAATGAAAAGGACATCTTTTTTGGGTGTTAGTTCTAAAAGGTCTTGTAGGTCTTCATAGAACTGTTCAACTTCAGCTTCTTCAGCATTACTGGTTGGGGCATAGACCTGGATTACTGTGATATTGAATGGTTTGCCTTGGAAATGGACAGAGATCATTCTGTCGTTTTTGAGATTGCATCCAAGTACTGCATTTCAGACTCTTTTGTTGATCATGATGGCTACTCCATTTCTTCTAAGGTGACCGTCGACATTCTAGGAATCAGCGAACTAAGATGGACTGGAATGGGTGCAACCATTAACAATGGTTTATTTGGAACATAGTTGACCTGGGAAAATGTCCAGAGTATAAAATAGATTCCAAGATAATATTATGTAAAAAGCTTCCTTTTTTTTGTTTAATATATATGCAAATTAAAGATTAAAAAATCTTCAGGAGCAAATAACTAAAATGTTAACAGTGGTAATATCTGAATTTTGAGATTGCAACTTATCTTAAATATTTTGTGCCTATTTTTATTTTCTGTTTTCTACACTTAATGTTTATCATCTAATTTATAATCTTCTGAAATATATACTCCAATAGCACTGAAATCAGAGAAGGCAATGGCACCCCACTCCAGTACTTCTGCCTGGAAGATCCCATGGACGAAGAAGCCTGGTGGGCTGCAGTCCATGGGGTCGTGAGGAGTAGGACACGACTGAGCGACTTCACTTTCACTTTTCACTTTCATGCATTGGAGAGGGAAATGGCAACCCACTCCAGTGTTCTTGCCTGGAGAATCCCAGGGACGGGGAAGCCTGGTGGGCTGCCGTCTATGGGGTCGCACAGAGTCGGACACGACTGAAGCGACTTAGCAGCAGCAGCAGCAGCACTGAAATTGACCTATATAACTAGAAGCTACGTCATTGCAGTTTAGTGTGTTTCTTGAGCTTTAGTTACCCAGAGAGCCTTTGAAGAAGTAGATGGATGAGTCTGATAACTCCCCTCTGAAGGCAGTGCTGTTAGAGAAGTGTAATTGATGTGTTTTTGGCTTAGGATGGGGGCAAGCTCTTCTGTCTGGGGAGAATCCAGATAGAATTCATAGAGGATGAGGGTATTTGCCTTGCTTCTTAACAGAGATGACTGAAGAGACATTCCACACAGGAAGAAGAAGTGAACAGGAAAGGGAAAGGAAAGGAAATCCCGAGACATGTCAAAGGGACAGCAAATGCATCCATTTTGTAAAAACATGGGCTATCTGAGGGAGCCATGGGAAAAAATTCTCAAAGTCAGTGGAAACATTGCCGTGCTTTAATTGGGAAGGTATTTGGGAGACATGATAGATACTTGAGCAGGGGAATAAGCTGCTGAAGCCGGTTTTTAAGGCAACTAGTCTAATGGATCACAGGAATTAAAGAGGAGAGACTGGCAGTGGTGAGACCGGTTTTGAAGCTGACGGTGGAGATGAAGTGGTGATGCTTGTTTGAGACTAAGCTGTCTGCCTGGTGTGTCACGTGTGCATGCGCCATGTGCTCAGTCTTGTCTGACTCTTTGTGACTCAGTGGGCTATTGCCTGCCAGGCTCCTCTGTCCATGGGATTTCTCAGGCAAGGGTTGCCTTTCCTCCTCCAGGGGGTCTTCCTGACTGAGGGATTGAACCCAGGTCTCCTGTGTTTCCTGCATTGCAGGGGGATTCTTTACCCCCTGAGCCATTGAGATTTTCCAAGTAGACTAAACTCTATTCTGTGTCATAGCAGAAAGCTGCAAAACTTGAATACTCTTGTTTCCTAGTGATTTGCCACAGGGCCATAAATGTTTTATAGTCTGATCTTGCATGTAAATTAGATTATAAAATAAGAATTTGTACTTTGGATATATCACACTTGACATTTTTACATCCCTCCATTCCCCAACTTCTTTATGACATTTCTCCTGAGGACGGTGTAATGTCTGGAGCTGGAAAGTGGGAGAGGAGTGAGTGCTCATAGTCTGGAATATGGTCATTCTTCAGTATCCACAGAGGCTTGGTTCTAGGACACAAATCCGGCTTCAGGGATACCAGAATCCACAAATGTGCAATTTCCTGATATTTAATAGCATAGTATTTGCATAACCTAGCACATCCTCTGTATACTTTAAATCACCTTTGATTACGTATAATGCCTAATACAATGCAAATGCTAAGTAAATAGTTATAAATACAATGCACAATATGTGGCAAATTCAAGTTTTGCTTTTTGAAACTTCCTGGGTTTCTTTTTTTGAGGATGATTTTCTGTGTGTGGTTGGTTGAATCCACGGATATAGAACGTGCAGCTATAGAAGGTCGACTGTACAAAAAAAGGAAACGTCAAATTGTTTTCGTAAATTCAAAGTTGTGTTTTACAAGAGTTCCTTGCATGTATGGATGTATATTTTAGTTCTCTGCAATAAAACCTTTGACATTTTGGCTCCAGATTCTGAAGGCAAATACCTGAAAGATTGCATTGGTTTGGGTTGAGAAAATTAACAAATATCCCTTTAGAAACTAGGTCAAGTTCCTTATTTTAATTTCTGATCTAATTCAGGACTCCAGCTGTCAGACTACCCCATTAATCCTCCACTGGCAGTGAAATCCTCTCTAAAATACATTGTAATTAACTTACAGGAATTGACAACAAAAGATGGAAAGTTCAGATGATATTTGTTTACAAATTTCCCACATGGATGTGGACATTTAAATTTTTGAGAAGTCATTAAAAATGCTTAGAGAATTTTGGCAGAGACTTTTTTTTTTCCCACTGAAAAATAGCTGACCCTTTTTAGCAGTTTCAGCACCCAAAATCTAGACCTGAAAACTTGATTTTGCTAAAGTGTTTAGTATTAGAACTGTTGCCTCAAGCATAGCGATTTTTTGTTACAATTAATCCTTAAACTAACGTGCTTCACAAGTGGCACAGGAAAACTGGTTATAGCTGGTGACATGCCTAGAGTTGGGTAGGAAGAGGCTTGAGCAAGTTTGATTACAGCTAAGGGGAAAGATTTCAGTGTAAACTAAAAGTATCTCATTTGTTAAGTATAGCTTTGTCCCTTCCTGGGAAGTGTTGACATGAAAGAAAATTGTTTCCGCAATTTGAGGTCATGGAAGATTCCAGGGCAGTGCAAATATGGATTTTGAGAAACAGACAAGCATTGCTATAACGTACTCCCTGAAAGAAAACATTTGTGTGTGGAGTACATTTTTAACTGAATTGAGTGAGTTTTCCTAAATAACCAACTCTTGTAGCTTTTGTCACTATCCAAGGTACTAATAAATGGGGGGCTGAAAAACAGAATTTTCTTCTTCCAGGATCTTAAAGATTATGGCCTCTGAGGACAACCTAAACGGGAAAGAGAATGAGCCAAGATATCTATTGGGAAGGAAAAGAAAACAGAGTGCTGGTCACTATATAACGGTTGAAATTAACAAATATTCTCCCAAAGCCTATTACTTGTTGAACCCAAAGGAAATGAGGAAAAATAAACAAGAATTAAGATAAAGAAGGGATCTTGGAAAAAGTGGTAGGCTACAGTATTCCTAGACTGATATTGGGGTTAGAAGCAGTTCACATATTTTCAAATAAGACTGGCCATGATTAAATCAATTTGTAGAAGATAATGAGCTGAGAAACTGGGTCTTTTAATGAGTTATGTGTAACAAATCTGATATGTAGCTATTGAAAACTTCAACAAAAAGCATAAATTCCTTTATAAAATGAATCTGCTTTTACTTTTCAACTAAATATGAAACAAATGAAATCTATTTCTAAGTGAAGTGAAAGTCGCTCAGTCATGTCCGTCCGACTCCTTGTGACCACATGGACTGTACCCACCAGACTCCTCTGTCCATGGGATTCTCCAGGCAAGAATACTGGAGTGGGTGCCATTTTCTTCTCCCTATTTCTCAGTATTTGCCCCTTAAAATAGCAATAGCCATGGTCTCAGTATTTTATAGTAGATAAACACTAAATTCTACCAAATAACAAGATTTTAAACTGTGCCATTTTGATAATTGAGGTAATAAAATACAGTATATGTGATTTTTTTAATAAAAAAGTTTTATGTGTAAAATATGTTTAGAAACATATTTTAAATTCTTATAAATAATGATAATACACTATAAGAGCATTATCTTTTCAGCCTAAAGGCTTAGTCTACCCATGTTCTCTCAATTATTTGATAGAACAACTAGATCTTCATCTATATATTTATATATTCATCATTACATGCACACACATACACACACCTCCCCCTGTTAAGAAGTGCAAAACAAAGTTGGATCACCCAATTCTCTTGTTTAAAAAAAAAAAAAAAGGTGGAAACATTACCAGATGTCTCATAGAATTCTTCTATCTATGAATATCCTAGTTTATTCACATTTAAATTTCACCAAGAGTTCAAGTATATGCTAGCCTTCTGTTCAGATTTTTGAAATGAAGATAAAATGGACAGACAGCTTTAGAAGGGTACAATGTGTTTAACACCTGCATAATAGATTCACCAACTATTCAATCTGATAGGTGGTGTAACTACACACTTAGGAGCACAGGTATAGCAACAAGCTCTGGAACTGGAGAGAAAACCCACCATTCAGGACTAAACAGAGCTTCTTGGTTACTGACAGAATCTCCCCTGGACTTCGGGCTTGAGTCTGTCAGTGTACTAAAACCACTCAACTCAGGACAGTAACAGGATAGATTGGCCAGTGCCAGTTCTCACTGTGGCAGCCAGTCTGAAGGGAACAAGGAGGCTGAAAATGTTACAGCTGAAGTGCAGAACGGGTGGATGAGAGGGGCCATCTTCTAAACATCGCTGATTTCCCAAACAAGTTCCCAAGATGCTTTTCCCAAACAGTCATAGAATTCTTGGCTTCAGCTTGAAAGATCCTATTTTTTAAGAACTGGTTTTTCTCTTAGTAGCCAAAAAGTTAAGGCAGGGGGTGAGGGGGGTGGGATGGAAATAGGAAAGAAAGAAGAACAAGGAAGAAGCAGAGTGGTAAGTGAGCAGATTAGATGGGAGAAAACAGAGATAAGAGCTGCCTACGTGCTTTACCCTGGCGAGGGCCTCTGCAGTTTTAAGGTTTATGTTGGGACTCAGGATGGAGCAGAGAGCTGATGAAGCATCATCTCAGCCACAGAGCAATTTTAGGAGGCTGGTGAGCAAAGCAGGTAGTCAGTGAGCGGGTAATAAATGAGCACACAGAGGGGAGAAGGTGGATTCCTCAGAGTTCTACAGCTGCTCTGCCAATTTTATAACTCACCAGCTCCCATTACAAAATATGTATCACACTTTGTATTTGTTAAGGATGATATAGTTTAGATTTAATAAACAGATTCATTTCCCCTTAATTTCTCAGGATTCACGTATTCCGTTGTAAAACTTGCTAAGCTTTCCAAGTGATTTCCATTCTCGGAAGTTGAACAGCCTTCATCCATCTGCCAGTATTCTGCATTGATAGTTTTGCTGGTTATTGAAAATGAAGCCAAAAACAGACTGGTAGTCGAGAAAATGACAGTAACCATGCATGTAGTTAGAAATGTGCCTCTTTCCAAGACCCTCACTGGGCAGCTATGGTTTCAGATGCCACATTATTACCGTACCCACTGCTCCATGCACTGGGACATAGAAATCTCCTTGAGCCACTCGTCACATAACAAAACCCTCTATTCTCTTTCCTCTCTTGTTAGCATTCAGCTGTTTTTCTGGATGAATGCACTGCCATTTAGTTACACCCTGTTGTTCCTAAGGGGAGAGTGGGGCACTGTCTCCATGCAGTGTCACCTCCTGTCTCTCCCCGCCTGTCTTCTCTCCTCATGGTACCAGTCCTTTCCTGTCTAAGCAGGCGACAGTGGTCTGATGCTCCCGGGTGCTCGGAAGTGAGAAGTCACCTAGCTGGAGGGCAGAGATTGCCATAGAGCAGAGTGTGGGGACTGAGAGTCTGCCACTGACTAGCTCACCCAAATTACTCTGTATATCTGAGTCTCCCCATCAGTAAGCTTAGCATAACAGGGTGATTTGCGAGGTCAGACCAATCCTTATGTGTAGGACCTTAGAATAATGACTGACTTAATAGGCCATCCACAAGCTTAAGCTATTATTTTTATAATTTCCTATGGCAATCTCTCTGAGCCACCAGGGAAGCATGGCTTAGACAGATTGCCATAGGAAATCATGAAAATAATAGCTTAAGCTCAGACAGTAAAGGGTCCACTTGGAGGGTGGGCAACCTGGGTTTGATCCCTGAGTTGGAAAGATGCCCTGGAGGAGGGCATGGCAACCCACTCCAGTATTCTTGCCTGGAGAATCCCATGGACAGAGGAGCCTTGCAGGCTACAGTCCATAGGGTGGCAAAGAGTTGGACATGACTGAGCGACAAGCACAGCACAGCACATGGCAATCTGTCACGTGAGGCAGTTTTTCCCCACCAGCCCTTCTCTTTCCTGTAAACCTCAGATGTGCACACAGCTGGTCGCAGTGTGGAAGGATGGATCCACAGCAGGGAGGCAGTGTGGAGAGTTCCTGAGAAGCTGATGGAAGGTAGAGAAAAGGCTTGTGGTAGTTAGCCAGAAGAAGGGAAGAGAGGAATCTTCAAGAAGTAATGGCAGCATATACACAACTGATGGGGACAGGAGAGCCAAGTCGAGGGAAATGCAGCCAAACACCATCCTCCATGAGGCCAGAGAGGAGAAGGCGAAGCAGACAGGCAGCCAGTAGTGCTGCTGATGTGTGGTGAGAAAAGCAAGTGTCTGAGACCACCAAGAGCCAAGAAAACAGAGGCGCTAAAAGAGTTACAGGATCAGATTGGTATTCTAGAAACATCATAGCTGTGTTGATGACTGGGTTTTGGCAATCAGGATTTGGACGGCCAGAGAACAGCTAGGAGGTTCATATAACACCGCCCTATCCTCTTAAAACTGGGTGCCTCTAATCTTCAATGAACTGGAAGATAGATAACTGAGCTAGCTACATTTGAGTCTAAAGTATAGATATAAAGATTCTGAGGGAAGAAGTGAAAGAATTTTTTTTTTCGAGTTGCTAATAGGAGTTATTTTTTTATTTGATAAATTCATGATTCCTGTCTTTGTTCTGTTTAAAGGAGTTGTGAGATAACTCAGGGTATGAGTTCTAACATTTATGGAGCCCTACTAAATGTACCCCTGGAGGAGGGCCTGGCAGCCCACTCCAGTACTCTTACCTGGAGAATCCCATGGACAGAGGAGCCTGGCAGGCTACCGTCCATGGTATCTCAAAGAGTCAAACACAGCTGAAGTGACTTAGCATAGGCACATTGAATGTATAGGCATAGAATTGTGGGAATGGATTGATATTTTAATAACAAATTAATAACCAACATATTTCTTTGGCTAGCATACACTCTGTGTCATGCATTTCATTGCTTTAATTGGACAGAATTGGGAATTTGTCTACTTCTTGAGACATTTAGGCAAATCACATACCAGCCATTATGTCACACGTGAGCAGAGAGAAATGTGGAGGGCGTGTTTATTATCCACAGTACCAGTGTTGTGAACCTTGACTTCCCTTTCCCATGGAATCAGTTCTGTGTCCGTCTCTGAGGCAGTAAGGTCTTTGGGAAGGGAAAAAAGATAGTAGAACAGTGGAGCAATTCAAATATGTTTCCCCCACCTGGGAAAGGTGCTTTGCCATCCAGCCTCCCTACCATACTAGCCCTGCTCAGAGGTGCAGAAAGAAGAAAAGAAATCTGGATTTGGTGCCACCGGAGTTGTAATTTCCTTTAACCAGAAGTAATCTTGCCCCAGACCCTCATGGGACATTTGGCAGTGCCTTAAAAAATTTTTTTAATGGTCTTGACTGTGAGGAGGGGGCTGTCTGCAGGCAGTGCTATTAGATACAGGAGGCAGAGGCCAGGGATGCTGCCAAGCTGTTAAAGCCTCATCCCCTCCCCTGTAGTCCACAGCGAAGAGTTATCCTGTCTGAAAGGTCAGGAGGACCAAGGCTGAGAACTCCTGCACTAGAGATCCTGTCTGTGTTTATGTTGTTCAGTCACTAAGTCATGTCTGACTCTTTGTGACCCCATGGACTGCAGCACTCCACTTCTCCTTCACTATCTCCTGGAGTTTCTCAAACTCATGTCCATTGAGTTGGTGATGCCATCCAACTATCTCATCCTCTGTTTCCCATTTCTCCTCCTGCCTTCAATCTTTCCCAGCATCAGAGCTGCTTTTGAAAATGCAAGGGGACTGGTTGGCAGGAATGATGGTACTTAGGCCTCTGGAGCTGTTGGGATGGTACTGGCTACAACTGGTATTCCATTGGTTCCTACTAGGTAAGTCTTTAGTTCCAAGGGCATTAAAAAAGGGTTCATTGCCAAGTCCAGTGGATGCTTGAACTCCTACATCTTATAAATCCTATGTGTCCAGTCTCTTTACTGAGGCAAGTCCTACTACTCAAAGAGGCTTGAAATGATTTGTTTTCTTCTCAACAGCATATTTCCTTTCCCAGATTGGACCCATGGATCATCCAAACTCATGAAGTTCATTGGTTTTAACTCACGTTTTAACTCAAGTATTCTGACTCCCATATCACAGTTTGAAATTCTGTAAAGGCACAATGAGGACTTGACATGATCTTTTCTCCTCAGATTCCCCTCTATGTCCCTAGACAAAAAGTCCTTTTAAAGACCGTTACCTTTAAAGGTAACATTGTGATAGAAATGTTGAATTCGAAATCCATAATGTAAAACTCATCACTGGCTTAAAAATTTTTTCTGAGGCCCTATAATTAATTTATCCAGAAATAATTTCTAAAACTTTACTGATTGTTTATTGATTCTTCCTCTTCACTTTGAAGACCTCCAGAATTTCTTCTGGACCTTCTGAAGGATAGTGAAACTTCATTTCATGTGGTTTCCCAACGGCTCCATGAATGTTCTCAGTGAAGGGAGGAAAAGAACAGAGGTCTCTCTGCTTGACTGATTCTAAATGATTGCCTCTCTCAGATGCATTTGGTATGGGAACAATATCAGCCATAATCTTCGGGGTTTTAAAATGCCATCTTTAGTACATTAGGAAACCAAAAGGCAGAAGAATTTGGAAAAATAGTAAATACCGTTTAGATGATCTTGGTAAACATTTGTTCAAATGTGTTTAAGGCACATCCTGTTTGGGGCCTGGGCTGATTTTAAACCCTGAGACTGAACTGATGTTTAACAGCCATTTCTTAACCAGGAAAGGCCTCCCCTTCTCCCAGCCCACACCCGTTCGAGCTTCACTGGCTCTTTTGAACAGAAGCCGTTCTCAGTTTTTACTTGGTTCGGTGAACAAGGTTACTGTTTAGAAACAGTGGCTGTTGAGTCATATGTCTCCTCACCCTTTTGCCTTCTTCCTGAGTGCACCTCGAGCTGCATGAGAGATGATATTAATACTTGGGATGATTAAAAGGTCTCTTCACTGATCGCTTGGTCTCTGCCTGGCTGAGAAACTCAAAGCAGGAAGAGAGAGACATGCAGATATGTTGCAGCATATTCAAGAAAGAAGGGTTTTAGGATGGAAGACACTAAACTGGCCTGTAAGTTCTTGGACTCAAAATATGTTTCGAAACTTCTTAATAAGGATATGTAGGAATCGGGCAATCTTTAACTCAGTTTGACACACTAACACTTTCAACAGGTCAAAGTACAGAGTAGGAAATCTTTTAATAGATCTTTTTGTTTTGGGGGGTAGGGAGGACTTGGTTTTAATGTTCTAAGAAAAAGAAGTGGGAATTTTAATTAAGTGAAACATTCCTTGTGCTCTATAGATGATGGATTTATACTTTATCGTCCTGCAGCCATGGGATAGTTTCTATGAAAATTCAAGGCAAATGATATTATTTTCCATTTTCCATGTTTGTGCTTTTTTCTTCTTTTAGCAAAACACAAAGTGCAAACCCTGAAACAGCTCCTAGGGTCTCCTGAGTGCCAGAGGTAGACAGTGTAGCTACACATACAATTGCACTGCCGTCCAAAGAACATTGTAGCACATAATTTATTGATGATTTCTTATTGCTTTTAATATCTGTATCTGGATTAGATCATGAAGATTTTGAGAAATGATTGTTTTCTATTTTAGGGGCATATGAGGAGTGCTGAGGATTTTTGCTGATTAAAAAAGGTCATACTTCTCTTGCCTACCTCTTCGGTTTTTATTTAGTTTTGTTTTTGTTTGTTTGTTTTTTTTTTTACCGTCAAAAACATTGCCTGCATTTTCCTCTCATATCTTTCCTCACCGGAATGCTTTCATTTCCATGATATGTAAATCAGTTAACTCACATATAGGCTTTATGGGAAAAACTATAGTGATCAGAATCGTAAGCACTACATTTTAGAGAGGTATTTTTATCACTGTATTTTCTTGTCTAGAATTTTCTATATGTACTGGATGCTTTATAAGATTTAATTTTAAGAGTGGTAAAAATGCTTTATTCTCTAAATTATTTGCCTTTTAAAATATTGCCTCTATTCATTTGCATGGATAATATTTGCAAATTTTATAGTAAAAACACATCTAGGAAAGAAAAGTGAGTTGTGTGTAGTGTCAGTATCCAGTAAGCATTAAGGAGATGGATTATGCTATAAATTAGTGGTTTGCTTTTGGTATTTTATGATTATAAAATATAGAGCCAAAGAGGCATATTAGAAATATCTTGAGGGTTGGATCCAAGCCTACATTTTAGCTCTGACACTAGTTTTGCGACCTCAAACAAGTTACTTATACTCTATAAGTATGTCAGTATCATCACTGCATAATGGGAATAATCTAACTTTCAGGGCTGTATATACGTTAAAAGAGAGGCAAAATGCCTCACCTAACTGGCTTCTCAGAAAAAAAAAAAAACAAAAAAAAACTGGTATTATTATTTGTATTTGTTCAGTTAACTCACTTTTAAATTAACTTTGTACTTAATGAGTCAGAAAAGAATATCTTTCTGTGTGGAAATCATATTTACATACAGTATTCAAATATTAGGATTAGACAGTTAATGCATAATAAGCATTGGGTTTCATAATGAATTATTTAAATGTGATAAATAATATTGGTTGAATCAAATGAAATACAGGTTACTCAATAAGAAAACTGGATAAATATCCAATAGATAAAATTGATATTGAGGGGGAGAAATTTTTTCATCCAGAAAATTGGTCAAAAAATCTTAGATAAGTGGTTTAAAAATACTAAATTATTCTTTTTTAAAAAATATGAATTCTTTTTTTAAAAATACTAAAATATTCTCTTTTTTTAAATCAAAAGATAAAAAAAATTATTTATTTGGCTGCACTGGATCTTAGTTGCAGCATGCAGGATCTAGTTCCCAGACCAGGGATCGAACCCAGACTCCCTGCACAGGAGATGTGGAGTCTTAGCCACTGGACCATCAGGAAAGTCCTCTAAATTAGTCTTAGATACTCAATTTTAGTCTCTTCCAATTTCCAACTTTTAATTTGATATTGAGTAGACCTTAGAAAAGTAGATGTAGTAGCTTCACGTTTCCATAAACTAAAATTTCAGTGTGAAGACCATAACTCTATTTGGAGTAGAGATGAAGGGTGAACTCTGCTCTGTACACTTCACGAAGCCCCTCCAGCTCATTCATGAAAGTCCATCCCACAGTGGGAGCAGAGCCTGTTGCCACGTCAAGCTGCTTGGGAGTAACTATAAGAAACTGTAAGAGTGACCCGCCCCCCCAACCCCAGACAAAAACTGGTATCTATTGTCATTCAGTCTGTTCTCACGTTAGCACTTCCCACCAACTAAGGCTGTCATGTTTATTGTGTTCTCCCACACTAGAGTATGAGCCATAGGGGCAGGGAGTTTCGGCCTTGTCATTCATGGCTGTATCCCAAGCACCTACAACAGTGCCTGGCAACCAGTAGGCGCCTAGTCAGTTTATCAAGTTAATGAGTCGACCCCGTAGTCGTCAAGAGGACAACAAGGTAAGGAAGGCCATGCCTACTCTCACTGTAAAGCACAAAATAACAAAGATACAGTTTTGTATAAAATCTGCACCAGGGCATGCTAATTTATCCTGTGGTTGACACAGAAGTAGAGTTTGTGCCAACTTTTAGAAGAAAAGAAAGTCAGTAGAAAATGTTACTGTCCTCAGTTGGACATGTGCCAAGAGCAGAAAACCAAAAAGTTTACTTCTTTTATGAAAAATAGGTAAATCAAGGACTCTAGAAAAATAATTTTGTGATAAAATGCCAAGTCACAGGCCAAATAAACTCCCTCCTCCCCTGAACCCTCGGTGAGGTCAGCGCTCAGCTCCACAGGGACAGCCCCTCCCACACACTCCGGAAGCATCATACAACCCTGTGGACTCAGCTCCTTTACCAGGAATTTTATGTAGGTGTAGTTTTCAGAAGCTAAGAATCTTGTTCAATAAGACTTTCACAAATCACTAGCCATTCTCAAAGTTACACTGAATCTATGCCTCTATAAAGATAAATTGCTGTACTGTAGAGTCAAAAGACCAGGTTTTCAAACTCTATTCTAAGGCAGTCTGTATAACCAAGGGCAAATCCCATTTGATCTCTGAGTCTCAGTCCCCTCCCCTATAAAAGGGCAACAGGCATACCTACCATAATCTAGTTAAGATGGTCAAGTGAGTTTATATTACAAGAAAGTGACTTGTAATCCATTAAACAAATTATACAGTGTCACTTGAATACAGATTTAAAAAACAGTGCAAGTTCTTTCCTTAAATGAGAATTTAAGTGCTTTATAACTTTAAATTCAATTATTTGTCAGAATATCACTAATTAAAGGGGCAAACCCCATCAAAACAATAAAAAAGAGTAAGGTACAATTTTTAATGCCATATTTGAAAAATAAATCTAGAAAACACTGTGGCATAGCGGTTAAGATACTAGGTTTTAAAGTCACATTGATGTGGATTTTATTCATGATTTAGCTGTTCACATTAGACAGATTTCTTAACTTTGAGACTCAGTTTTCATCTCTGAACAGTGGGGAAAGTGTTACCTAAATGCAGGCTTACTATAAATTTTTGAAACAAAATGCTTAAAGCATGAGTACAGCCTTGGAACATAATAGATACTCAGTAAACAGAAGTTGCATTTGTAGTTATTTTAATTCTTTATAAATATCATTGGGTATATGGTTTGCCTTTTAAATGATATGATGCTAAACTTTTAAAATGTATTAGCCACTACTACTCTATAGAAATCTGCTAGAAATTTCCTAAAAGAAAATAATTCTACAATTTTTCAGAGCTCTTACTTTACTGAACCTGATGATTCTTTAGATTAGGTGATCTTTGAAACAAGCATCAATACAGCTAAAAGTTTTCCAATATAATTTACTCACCTAAAGCCTAGGGGATCTCAAAGTATGTTAGATTAAATAAACTTATCCGTAACAGAATGCACAGATACTCATAAAGAAAGGGCAGGGGCAGGGATTTTCAAAGAGAGGAGTTTAAAATTCTCTTTCTAGGAAGTGTATGTTGCTAGGGAACATAGAAGAGCATTAAGGTAGCAACACATATTGTCATGCAACCTAGAGATATTTAAGTTCCAAGATTCATTGCTCATAGTCCAAGATGTAAGTCATGTATTAACTGTCACTAATCCTTTCTCAGCATTTCACGGAGTCATTGAATTAAATATTCTCTGAACTGACATTTTAGTACTGAATTACAAACATCAGTGTACAGTCTTGATAATATAATTTCTTTCTCTTATCAGAACCTCTAGATGACGTGAATAAATGAACTTCAGTTGAACCACAAGCCAACTTTAAAACTTAGGTTAGCATTTTGATACACAAGAATCATTCTCCATTAACAGATGCTTTTCTATAAGACCTACTTTATTTTAAAAGATAATGCCATAATCCATTTCTGGTCATACTCTGGTTATATAAATGTATATGTAATGTCTTATCTCAGACAGCATAAAATAATATTACTTGAATAACAAGTAGCATGTGATGAAGGACCAAGAAAGTAAAAGTTAATATTTAAGCTTTCTCCTTACTTGACTTAATATTAACAGTACATAGTTTTCATGTTTTTCTGTAACATAACAGTTATAAAGTCCTGAATCAAAGATTAACATTTTTATATAACATTATTAGGAATTATTGTTTTGAATATTTGGATTTTGTGTTTTACTTCTGTTAATCAGAATACAGAATTCAAATATACAAGCATTTAAGTGTGATGTTATTATAATTCAGTGCTGTCCGTTTTACCCAGCAGTTGCAATCAAGTTAAAGAAAGCAAGTAAGTCTGAGGGATTTTAGTTGGACTCAGTATATACCATTTTAACAAAAGAAAGGTGGCTTGGGCTTTGAGAGATGATATATTGTGGGAAAGTGATTAGGAAATAGAGCTAATGGAAGATGAGGGTTAATATAGGAGGTTTGTTTATGCAAGCTCATCTCTGTCTCTGGGCATGAGCCATTCTCCTCCTCCTGATACCGGAGAGGGGGGCACCATCAGAGGTGATATTTATGCCCAGCTTTTAGGTGGGTATGTGCAGAGAGTTCTTTCCACATCTGTTGATTCTCAATGCCTACAGCTGAAAATAATGCCAAAGTGGCATCTTTTGGAACAGTGCATTCTGATGCCTTTCATGGTACTCTAATGGACATCTTTAGATGTAAGACTTTTCTCATATTTTAGGTTATTTCCTTAAGACAGAGTCTCAGAAGTGCAATTGTCTAGCTAGTAGTATTAAACCTTTTAATGGCAGTATATTCATATCACTAAATTCCTTTTGTGGAATTATACCAATTAACTATAACTCTAATACTGCTGCTTTCTGCTCCTCATACTTTCAGGGTTTTCAGTGCTGCATTTGGAAGCACATGTCTAATATTCTTCTTCAGGGTTCACACTAGATGGAAAATACCAAGGATCTAGAAAGGGATAGTTCTAACCATTGGTGAAGCTAGTTCCAGTATTCATGACTGGTGCTGTGGTTGTGAAGGAGTAGCATAAACTGGCTGAAGCAGATGCTTTTCTCCAGATATCCCTACTACCAGCTGAATTTAACATCTCAATCATAAGGAGACCGCTCAGGATGAGGGGTAATTGAAGACACCTTCATTGCAAATAGATCATGTGCCTTGTGCATGTGTGCATAGTCACTCAGTCACGTCTGACTCTTTGTGACCCTGTGGACTGTAGCCTGCCAGGCTCTTCTATCCATGGAATTTTCCTGGCAAGGATACCGGAATGGGTTGCCATTTATTCTCCAGGGGATGTTCCTCACTCAGGGGTAAAACCCCTGCCTCCTGCAATGCATGTGGATTCTTTACTGCTGAGCCACTGGGGAAGCCCAAATAGATCATGTGGTGGTGGTGGTGGTGGTGGTGGTGGTGGTGGTTTAGTCTCGGAGTCGTGTCCGACTCTTGTGGCCCCAGTGCTGCTGCTAAGTCACTTCAGTCGTGTCCGACTCAGTGCAACCCCATAGATGGCAGCCCACCAGGCTCCCCCATCCCTGGGATTCTCCAGGCAAGAACACTGGAGTGGGTTGCCATTTCCTTCCCGAGTGCATGAAAGTGAAAGCGAAGCTGCTCAGTTTTGTCCAACTCGCCGCAACCCCAGGGACTGCAGCTCACCAGGCTCCTCCGTCCATGGGATTTTCCAGGCAAAAGTACTGGAGTGCAGTGCCATTGCCTTCTCCTGACCCCAATATGGATGGCATTAAATCTTCAGGAGCTAGTTAGTCTTAAATCCAAATTAGCATTTGATTGCCAATGGGACTGATACCAAGCCTTCCTGGGGACAGATCCTCCCACCCACATGTTCCCCCATCTCTTTTTTATTTAAAACAAAACAAAACAAACAAAAAACTTTAGCCTCTTTAGCCTTCCCCAAGTTCCAAAGAGCAAATTTAATCAGATAAATGGAAAAAATGCAGAAACAAAGGAAAGCAGTCAAGCAGGACAAAATTATAGTTTAGCCACAAAACAAAATCAAGGACTTTTAGTTCCTCTTCAAGGGTTACAGGTAATACCCTGAGCCACATCCTTGAGTTGTTTTACGGATAGTAAAAGCTCCTACCAGGTGGAGGCGGTCAAACATATGCTGCCTAGCATCACGTAGACCCCAGACAGGTTGGAACTAGAAAACTAATCATTGAGATTCCCAAAATACTAGTGTTACCTTCAGTTCAGTTCTGTCGCTCAGTCGTGTCTGACTCTTTGCGACCCGTGAATCACAGCATGCCAGGCCTCCCTGTCCATCACCAGCTCCTGGAGTTCACTCAAACTCATGTCCATCAAATTGGTGATGCCATCCAGCCATCTCATCCTCTGTCGTCCCCTTCTCCTCCTGCTCCCAATCCCTCCCAGCATCAGGGTCTTTTCCAATGACTCAACTCTTTGCATGAGGTGGCCAAAGTACTGGAGTTTCAGTTTCAGCATCAGTCCTTCTAATGAACACCCAGGACTGATCTCCTTTAGGATGGACTGGTTGGATCTCCTTGCAGTCCAAGGGACTCTCAAGAGTCTTCTCCAACACCACAGTTCAAAAGCATCAATTCTTCGGCGCTCAGCTTTCTTCACAGTCCAACTCTCACATCCATACATGACCACTGGAAAAACCATAGCCTTGACTAGACGGACCTTTGTTGGCAAAGTAATGTCTCTGCTTTCTGTTAGCCAATTCAAGAATTGTGCATGAGCTGATCAATCACCCCAAGACCCTATCCCTCACATTGTCCTTATAAACTTTCCCTGAATGCTATTGGCAAGTATTTAGGTCTTTTGAGCACAAACTGTCCTGTTCTTGCATGGCATCCTACAATAAATGCTGTGCTTTCCTTCACCACAGTGTCAGCAGATTGGCTTTGCCATGTATTGGGTGAATGGACCCAAATTCACTGGATTTTTCAGAAGGCACAAAATGACACATTTAAATCAAGGAATTTTAGAGCCATCACCATCAGCTAATTACCATTGGGTAGAATCTTAAGCAATGCACTGGAAGACTGAAACAGCTTCAATTGATTATAAATTAATGACATAGGATGTTTATTAATTATTAAGCTTTGTTGAAATATGCTGAACGTTGTACATAGGGTTTACAGCCAATAGCTGTCATCAGAATGTTTTGAAATTACACCCATGAGAAAAACAAAGGTTTTTACCTCCATGCATTTGCAGTCGTTTGCTAGTTTTGCAGTAACCATCAAAACACAGAACATTGATTTATACTATTAAGCCTTGCCTCTCCAAGAAGATTTAGCCACTTTGAAAAAAAGTCATATATCTCAAAAAGCCCCTCTTAAAAAGTCAATACAAGATACTGATTTTATACTGAAGTATTAAGTTCTTCATTTTTAGGCAGACAGTATTACATGGTGGGAATTAATACCTTCTATTTTTAAAAAATCTGCATTTATGAAGTGGTTGAGGGGGAGAAGTGGTATTTAAAAACTTAGTTAAATGAAGAAATCTTGGAAATAAGTTTCAGATTTGAAGTTGTGTTCAGTTCAGTTGCTCAGTCGTGTCCAACTCTTTGTGACCCCATGGACTACAGCACGCCAGGCCTCCCTGTCCATCACCAACTCGTGGAGTTTACCCAAACTCATGTTCATTGGGTCGGTGATGCCATCCAACAATCTCATCCTCTGTCGTCCCCTTCTCCTCCCACCTTCAACCTTTCCCAGCATCAGGGTCTTTTCCAAAGAGCCAGATCTTCGCATGAGGTGGCCAAAGTACTGGAGTTTCAGCTTTAGCATCATTCCTTCCAAAGAACACCCAGGACTGATCTCCTTTAGAATGGACCGGTTGGATCTCCTTGCAGTCCAAGGGACTCTCAAGAGTCTTCTCCAACACCACAGTTCAAAAGCATCACTTCTTCAGTGCTCAGCTTTCTTCACAGTCCAACTCTCATATCCATACATGACCACTGGAAAAACCATAGCCTTGACTAGACGGACCTTTGTTGGCAAAGTAATGTCTCTGCTTTTTAATATGCTGTCTAGGTTGGTCATAACTTTTCTTCCAAGGAATAAGTATAAGTAAACTAAGTTGTTTTAGATACAGTATTTTTATACATAAAGGTATATCTAGAGTTGTGTTAGTTCAAAGGACAAAGATTTAAAAGAAGCCATGTGGAATTTTAAATAGTAGTGCTTATTGAGCTCACTGTGTTATATTCAATAGAATTGTGTACTTCTTTTTAGAGCTGTTATCTCAATTCTCAGTGTACCAGTCATTGCCTCCCTGTAGCCTATAAGTTCCATATAGGCAAGACCACGCCTGCCTCCCACCGTTATATCCCAACTATCTGACACATGGGATGTCAGTACTCAGTAAGCAGTGGCTGGATGGAGTAATAGGGAAGGATTCTGGCTCTTTTGTCCATGGAATTCTCCAGGCAAGAATACTGGAGTGTTTTGCTATTTCCTTCTCCAGGGCATCTTCCCAACCCAGGGATCAAACCTGCCTCTCTTGTGTCTCCTGCATTGCAGGCGGATTCTTTACCCCCATGCCACCGGGAGGGCAAGTTAGTCATTCTAAAAGACCTAAAACATCAAAGTGTGTTTTCTTTTCTCAGCATCTAGTTGAAAGGATTGATTGGTTACTTCTTCCTGCATCTTTATTTGTCCAGTATCTCAGTGAAACATTTTGTAGAATCAGAATACTTTGTAAGAAATCCATTGTCCTTTAACAGTTTGTGGCCTTTTAAAAGTCTGGACTCTTATCCTACACAGTTTTAAATAATAGTGTTGCTGAAAAGACCTTAAGGGAAGTTAAGCTTATTTATAAAGACTTTTTCCAGTATAAACCCCAGAGCATTACTATAGAATTCCCAGAACCTGCTTCTCCCCTCAGAAGTCAAAACAGCTTCTTATTTGTAATTCCTTGGACTCCTTGCCTTTAAAAGAAAAATACCGTGTTTTAGCACAGCACTATATGAAAGTTACTGTTAAAATTTTAGGTGATAACTTTCAGGATAAATTAATATTAAAAGAACAGTATTGTTTCAATTTTTGAAAAGCACCAATAACTTAAGTATTGTTTTCAAAATGATGCTTATTCAGCCAACATTTGAGCCTTTAAATTTTGCCTTGTCACAATTTAAAGATGTATTATAAAGTATAAATCTTAGTTGAAATAGTATTAAAATATATTTCTACTGCATTGACAAAAGGAAAGAGAAGCTCTGGAAAATGTTTGAGGTGTATACGTGTTAGAGGTGGGTGTTCTAGTTTAAAATACTCTGATTATGATGTAAATATGTCAGAGTTTCTTCATTTGTTTTTAGCCCCAGATGTTATTCAGTGTCGAAATGAGTGTTAAAACATAATACAGGGACTTCCCTGGCAGTCCGGTGGTTAAGACTTCAGACTTCTAATGTAAGGGGTACAGGTTCGATGCCTGGTTGGGGAACTAAGATCCCATATGCTGTGTGATGCCCAAAAATTGTTTTTTAATTTTTCAATTAAAAAATAAAACATTCAAAACAGATTGAATGCATGCTAAAGTTGAGAAGTAACCATAAAAACAGGTTTTATGGAGGACAGTGTGGTTCATTACACAACTCTCTATTAGTCTAATTTAATACAGAAATAGATTTTAGAATATATACAATCAGTCTGTCATACATTGCCCACAATACAGCTTCTTGAAACTGTGCTTGTGCTAGCTATTGAGTGAGCACTCCTTGTCAAGTTTCTGGGTTACATTCTGTGTTGTCAGTTAATAGTGGAATCACATGATTTAGCAAAGAGTTGACCTTGGGGTAGAGTTGATCTGGTCACATAATAACTGAGAGCTGTAACAAAGATGTAGGCTTAAACAGTCAGCACATTGTACCTCTAGGAGATACCAGTGGTAGGGCCAGACTTCTTCAAGAATAATTTTTAACTGGGTCATTCATTCATTAAAGGCCCAAAATTGAAACTCCAGGTAGCATGACTAATAGAGTTGTAGTCTGGAGTTTGTGAATTTGGATGAAGAAAATAATTGCATCTGTATTTCTAATAACCTTTTCTGGAAGTTGAATGTTTCTTTTAATTATGAATGTGAGCAAAAGAACCTACGGCAGTATTAGCATTTACAGAAGTCAGATATTTTCATAACACATTACAGTTGTTTTAGGAGAGCAAAAGGCAGCTTAAAGAGATAACTGCTTTGAAATCATGGCAGTTGTGAGACATACCTCTAGATTGTGTTAATTAATGTGTTAATAAAGAAGCACATGTATGTATGTATATGACAGATCTTTTGCTGTGTTTATAAGCTTTTATATATAAATAGGTATTTTTTGTGATGCTACATATTTTAATTTATTCATTTAAAAATATTATCCTGAGTAGGAATCTAGCCTGACCTTTTGCCAAAGGAATCCAAAACAGAAAGAAAGGTTAAAATCCTTTTGTAGAAAGCCTTCAAGTGCCTTTAAGAGCATTCATACCCTAGATTGAAGGCTGCTGAGCCTAGAAAAGACTGAAGCCCACCAACTCGTCTTAAAATGTTAGTCCAGGAAACCCAGACTTGTTTTTTTTTGTTTGTTTGTTTGTTTTGCCAGGGTATGAAAAATGTAAAAAAAATCACTTAAGCCTGCGGAAGAGGAATCCTACTTTAAATTCCATGATCCGTTGGTTCTAAATCAGGGATGTACATCAGACTCCTCTAGGGAACTATTTATAATCATAGAGCTGAGCCTTATGCCCCAGGATTGCAGTTCAGCAGGTCTGGGTCTGGGTCAGACCTGCACATCTGTGTGTGAAAGGCCCAGAGGTGGTTTTCATACAATCCCGCAAATGAGAAGTGCTTTGAAAGCTTGTTCTTTAAGAACTATTTCAAGTATCACATTTTTAAGAATTTATGTTTGGTTTTAAAAAAAATCACCTCAAGAAATGAGGAAGATTCACTTTATAATTTGGAACTCATAACTGCTTAAGGCATCTTTTGCTGTGACAGAAGGTGAACCGGTACTTGACCATTCATCCCTGGGAGCCATGAAACGTTCTGAAGTTGCATGTACATTTTTCAGGGTAAGGGGACAGTGGCTTTCCTGAGATTTGCAAGGGTACTCATGATCTAAATAAGAAGCAAGAAATAGCTTCCTATGTACTGAGATAGTAAAACGTAATCGTGAAGCAAGCAAAAGACAAAATTACTAGACCTACTAAGGAAACTTAGGAGAATACCATTAATTCTATGATAAAAGTATTGAACTTGAATGATATGACTTTATCATTAATCCCTAGAATCAAAATATTTGTTTTTTGCAATGCAAGGCATCATAGGGTGGCAAATAAGTGGTTTTGATGCTATATATACATTAGGGAAAAAATAAATATAAAATATTAAACTTTATAATTGCATGTAAAAATCCAATCCCTCATGGCTCAGTGGTAAAGAATCTGCCTGCAGTGCAGGAGACACAGGAGATGTGGGTTTGACCCCTGAGTCAGGAAGATCTCCTGGAGACGGAAATGGCAACCCACTCACTCTAGTATTCTTCTTGGGAAAATCCCATGGACAGAGGAGCCTTGTAGGAGACAGTCCATGGGGTCCTGAAGAGTCAGACACAACTGAGCACACACACATACATGCAAAAATCCAAAAACAAAATGATCATTAAAATAAGACTTAGCTTTCTTTAAAATAAAATAAATTTATTTTAATATTGGACTTACCCCCCTACCTTGGACAGTTTTGTGTCCTGGGACCCATATTCTAAAATTATGAAGCAGTAGAAATGTGCTGTGAAATGTAGCTTCCTCCTTAGTGAAAAACTATACTTCAGGAAAAAATATTTTTAAAGGAATAAAGAAAAGATGTAACCTTTTATTTATGAAAGAAGTTGACAGTTTCAAGTAGGCATGATTGAGTGTTGATGCATATCTGTCCTTTTCTCTGTAATGGTAATTTCCTCCTGCTTTTGGTTATCTTGCTTTCTCCTTGAGAGAGGTGCCCCCTCCCCCGCCACATGCCTACTCCAGAAGGCCACCCTTAACCTTTGTCTGTGCTTCCATAGAATCTTTTTTTTTTTTTTCAAACCTTTTTCTTTTTTTTCCAAGCATGTTTCTTTTTTTTTCTCTGTGCCTCAAGGCATGTGGGATCTTAGTTCCCCAACCAGGGGTTGAACCTGAACCCCCTGCATTGGAAGCATTGAGTCTTAAAACCACTGGACTACCTGGGAAGTCCCTCCACTGAATCCTGTACATATCTCTGTCTTACTACTTACCATGCTATGTCCTTATTATCAGTTTCTATGTGTCTTGCGAGATTAACTTCGCTACCATTATCCTTGTGTTATTATGCCAGGAATGATGTCTGCTCATTAACTATTTTGCTGAGTAATTACATATGATTACCACCCAACTCATGCCACTCACCCATTATTTATTGTACTCGACAGTGGTCCTGTGCCACTGGATCAGTACAGGGATTATGCTTTGGCATTCAGACTCCTGCTCTAGCCAACCAAGCAAACCTGCTCAGCCCGACTGGCAGCTCAATACAATAAACTGAGTCCAGACTGAATCTAACAATATTTAGACTGGCCATCAGCCCAAGATTACCCTTCATAGTGGTAGCAAGACCAAGCATGAAGTTGACGACTAAGCCAGCCACTCCCTGTTTATGTTGAGGTCCACTTCAGACTCTCAGACTTGTCATCTTATCACTGTCTTAGCAAGATTTCCTTTCTTCTTGGCCTATATTGACTTTTAAAAAGTTACTTATGTCTATTCAGTTATTGGGTTGGCCAAAACGTTTGTTTAGGTTTTCCGTAAAATATTAAGGAAAAATGCGAATGAACTTTCTGGCCAACCCCAGGATTACTGTGGGGCTTCCCAGGGGGCACAGTGGTAAGGAATCCACCTACCAATGCGAGAGATGCAGGAGATGCAGATTTGACCCCTGGGTTGGAAAGATCCTCTGGAGTAGGAAATGGCAACCCACTCCAGTGTTCTTGCTTGGAAAATTCCATGAACAGAGGAGCCTGGTGGGCTAGAGCAACTGAGCGTACACACGTGATATTATTATAATCATAAACTAAATAGGATCCTGAACTAGAAAATAACAATTTCTTATGACATCGAGTGAATTTAGTGGGAGCCGCATCCTGGGTTCCTCCACATCCTTGGGTTCAGCCCACCCTGGGCTGTTAGCACTGTACTGCTTGTCCACTTATGCCAATTCTTCCCAAGACTGTAGTGTTTACTCGGGAGAAATTGCCATATAAGTGGATCCACTCAGCTCAAACTCATGTTATTCAAGGGTCAGCTGGGGTCAGAGAGCAGTTGCATTTCATCTTAAAAAGTGGGGAGGGAAAAAAAAGAGATGGCAATAGACTTGTTACTTTTTTTTTTCTTTTGACTTCTTTTATTCCTGGAAAATAGGAACTGTATGGCCCTGAGGGTCCTGAGTGCATCCTGAAGATTTTATGCATCCTCCACATGGTCTTAGGCAGTAACTCATCAATAGTGAAGTCAAGCATAAAATTATTAGTACAAATTAAGACTGAGCTGCATGTATCAGCTATGCTCTGTAGCCTCAATTTTGGCAGAGAAAGGGGTTGAAACATATATCTTGTACTACTATCAGATTGCTAGGAGAATTGTTCATGCTCTCCCTTTTGTGTCTTTTAATTAAGCTAGGGAGGGGGAGAGTGAGGGCGAGGGAAGAAAAATATGATTTCATCCTGTGAGGATTTTCTAGAATTCCATGGAAGGTGTTGCTTCTGTTTCTGTAGTCTCCGAGACTGCTTCCTTTCTTTAAAACTAACTGTGGCTTCATTATGAATTCATTAGTATTATGAACCACCAAGAAAGAGTAAAACTACTGTGACATCATGTGCACTTGCCCAAGCAAGGCTGAACTTTCACAAAGCAGATACGCAGATTCTCCTTAGGTTCAGGATAGGTCATCAGAAGCCTGAGGCCTCGCGTTGCTTTTTCTTATCAGAGAGAAAAGGAAAAAGTCGCTGGTCTCCTCTCATACCCTAGTCACACCTCAGGACCAGGGCTACTCTCCATGTAGTCTAGCATATGAGTTTGTCTGACCCTTTTCTCGAAGATCAGCATGGTGAGTGAAAACTACATAAGGCAGATCACCGCATTCGGCCACTTACTCTTCTCTTCCTCTGTGTTTTCAGTGTAACATGGGGGTGTTCATTGCCTACCCTGCCTGGATGCCTGTAGGAATTTGATGTGATGGATGTAAAGACTCTTGCACAGTGCTGATTACATTAGATGCCACTTGATAAATAGCTCTCACAGTTGTTGCTTTTTTATTGTGACTAATATATTTATTTTTTCCCTCTCACAGTGATTCTGCTGTCTTATTTAACTTTTTAAAGCATGAATTTTCTAATGAGCAATCTGTGTTTCTCCCCTTTCACACTGAGTGTTTTCACTGCTGGTTTCTCATTTTTTCATTTGTTAGCTTTGCCTTAGGCTGCTTTTCTTTCCTTATTGAGTTAATCTGATACTAGATAAGAGAGAGCCCACTGGAAGCGTGCTGGGGGAAGGCTGAATAAGAAGTAGCATGTACTAAACGGGACATTTTTAATTAGAATTTGAAGCATTGTTTTAAGTAATCTAAAAAGGTGTATAATAGTCTAAAACCAAAATATGAAGGTTTATAATCAACATTTTAAACATTGCATAGTATTAAGATAGTTTTTCTAGCTTTTATATTCAGCTTAAATTTTTTCTTAAAAGTTGAGTTTTATAAAAGGGCTAGTGAAATGAGAATCAGCACACTTCTAAAGCTGGGTGAGAACACTTTCCAGATTAATGGAAATGAAAATGTGTTGCCAGTAGACATTTTATGGTAGGCTCCTAAGAAATGACCATGAATTCTGTCTCATCTCCAAACATGTAAATGAAACTGCATTCTTAAATGCAAATTTAGCTCAATGCTCTCCAACTGATGTAAGTCAGATCAGTATCAGTATCTGTGTAATTCCAGCATGGGGGTGCCTATATTGATTGCTGTAAGGAGCAGTGAGTTTTCAGAACAGCCCCCAGAGATAGTACTGGCTCTATTCCAGGATAGAGTAATGTGTCCACAAACTAAATTCTTAGGAACAAAGCTGTTGGCTTCTGGAATCCCTGTGAAGTGGGCCAAGGGCTCTGGAGTTGGAGGTGGGAAACTTCCCACTCTGGCAGCACTGGGTAGGTACTGAGATGTTCTCTCATACAGACTTCTTGTGAGTGGGCACCAAACCCTATCCAATCAATTACCAAGGGGTCCAAAGAGGACTATTGGGCTCCCATCCTGGGAAGTCTCACTCTGATTAGAAGCAGCAACATCCCCAACATAGATGATACTGCTTGGGAGTCAGTGGAAGAGGAAGGAAGGTGGCAAGGAGGCAGCTGTCTGCTGAAAGTAAAGATAATAGAATGGACTTTCTATTATCTTTCTGCCGTAGGCAGTAGTGCTTCTGGGAGCAATGTATGTCATTGTAAGAACTTTTTCCTTCGTTAGAGAAGTGTTGCTCTACCAGATATACAAGTAAAACTTCAGTTAGTCAAGCAGTCTCAGAAGTTCACCTGTTTAACTGGTTTAACTCACTTAATCTAGCACAGGGCACGTACACATGGAGGATTTAAAAATCAGCCTTGATGACAAAGATGAAACATGATGTCATTTGTTTTTATGCCTATCTCCCTGTATGGTGGCGTTATTATACCATCATGTCATCAGTAGGGCTTCCCAGGTGGCCCTAGTGGTAAAGAACTCATCTGCCAATTCAGGAGACTTAAGGGCCAAGGATTCAATCCCTGGGTCGGAAGATCCCCTGGGGCAGGGCATGGCAACCCACTCCAGTATTCTTGTCTGGCAAATCCCCATGGACAGAGGAGCCTGGTGGGCTACAGTCCATGGGGTTGCAAAGAGTCAAACGCAACTGAAGCAACTTCGCACACTCATATGCACATATCATCAGTGCTTGTATTGCTGAGGCTGATTGATGTATTATTATAGAGCATAGATGTTGATGCAGCAAAAAATGTATATGACTGGTTATTTGGTGCAAAGAATTAGATACTCATTTAATGTAATCACATTAATCTGATCATTCTGAAGGCCAACATCCATATTTGATTTCAGTGTGATTTAATGAATAAGATGCTCTAAAATCAGTCTGGTGAGTTGAAAAAGGTAAATGCTTCCTTTTTGAAAACAACTCCCACTGAGGTAGATGTCAGCCATCCTTAACTTTCTTTTTCCTACTTTCAGTTCAGTTCAGTTGCTCAGTCATGTCCAACTCTTTGCGACCCCATGGACTGCATCACGTGAGGCCTCCCTGTCCATCACCAACTCCCGGAGTTTACCCACACTCATGGCCATTGAATCAGTGATGCCGTCCAACCATCTCATCCTCCGTTGTCCCCTTCTCCTCCCACCTTCAATCTTTCCCAGCAACAGGGTCATTTCTAATGAGTCAGTTCTTCGAATCAGGAGGCCAAAGTATTGGAGTTTCAGCTTCAGCATCAGTCCTTCCAATGAAGATTCAAAACTGATTTCCTTTAGGATGGACTGGTTGGATGTCCTTGCTGTCCAAGGGATTCTCAAGAGTCTTCTCCAACACCACAGTTCAAAAGCATCAATTCTTCGGTGCTCAGCTTTCTAGTAAATGCTTGTCCATGGTGTTTTCAGATGATGAAAAATGTTGTCTTTTAGACATATGAAACGTGAAATTTTTATCGGGCATCAGTAGTTGCCATAATTTTGCTACTGGACATTAAGTTCAGCCTGCCTTTTAGAAACATCTTGCCTAAGAAAAACTGAATAGCATATTCAGAGGCACTGAACTGAGCAACATATGAGTGACTGTTTCTCAGACATTTAAACTGAAATGGCTAATGACACTTAGGAAGTGAACTTCCTTTCTCAGCTAGTTCTAAAGTATGATCACCTATGACCTTTGCCTTAGGCATATTTGCTAGACTTCTGTAGTGTTTAAAAAAAAAAAAAAGATAGCAATTCCCTGTGATATATGGGTTAGGTTCCAGAAGTTCATTTGTGCATTGGCTGTTTGAAAGCTGGAACACATTCATATTATAAAAATATTATATGTGCAACTGGTGACCCTCAAAAGCCTATTTAACCTATTTGGTAGCAATGTTATCATAGAATCTCTATTTAAAAAAACTCAATTATTCCACAGTTTCTAGACATCGTACTAATAGTACAGTGGTGCTACTGGTGGCTTAGTCGTTAAGTTGTGTCTGACTCTTGTGACCCCATGGACTGTAGCCCACCAGGCTTCTCTCTCCATGGGATTTTCCAGGCAAGAACACTTGAACAGATGGCCATTTCCTTCTCCAGGGGATCTTTCGCCACCAAGGGATTGAACCTGCATCTTCTGCTTGGCAGGTGGAGTCTTTACCACTCAGCTACCAGGGAAGCCCCGAAAGTACAGTGATCTACCCTTAAATTGCTCATATTCTGTTTTAAAAGCTGAATTTCCCTCTCTCCCCATCCCTTCTTCCTGCCCTGTCTTCTCCCAACCATAATTGCTCTCCTACCTTAATCTACATGAAGACCAAACAACATCCCAGCTTCTCCCAACCTTACTATTTACAGAAAGCACACACCCTTTTGAAAATTGTCTAAGGATTTTTACTGCTTTAAAACGAAGGAGGTAGAATTGCAAAAGAGTTTGAAGAAGTCTTGGGCTTGTGCTTCATTTGTAAATTACAAAGAAACTGTTTGCTCTGTTGCTCCAAGATTATTCCTGGGTCATCCAGGCAGAGTGGTGGGTTTGAGAGGCAGTCCCATACTTTACCAGGGCTTCACTGAGATACATTCACACCTCACTAAAACACTCGGATAGTTTTTTAAATATGTTCCTTTCTGACAATGATTCTACTGGAGTTTTGAAAACAGAGCAGGTTCTTAGTTAAAGAACAGGGTGGAGAGACAGTCAAGGCCAATGACTGGTGACCAGTAACAAGGCCAGTGTTCCCTGGGATGCAGGGACAGCAGCCTGGCTTACAGTAGCTCTGTTCCTCCCCATCTCCACTGAGTAACTGTTGAATTTTTTCCTTTTTTCCAGGAGGAGCTGTCTATACAGATTTACCCTCCCAATCTTCCTCACCCCTCTCCTGACTTCTCCAACTACTGTAGCTCCCAACTCCCAAATAGAGATTGTCAAGTAAGAAATGGTCTCCCCAAATGCATCCAAAAGCACTTCGAAGAAAGGAGTCAGTTTATCAGCTTAGTTCTGGCTTAGCTCTTTGTGACCCTGAAAAACCTGAAAGCTGAGGCAGATTGAGGACTTGTAATTGGATTCTCTCGTTTGGAATGGGTGTAGCATGCTTCAAATGAATATACGTATTAGAAATCAAACATGTGAGTCGCAGCCTGTAAACCAAATAGCTGTTAGTGCTCTGTACCCTAAAGAGCCCTTCCGCCTGGCCTTGTACCGTGTGCCAGGTGGTGACGCCTGCCACACAGTCAGCTTTGTCCTTCCGTGAGTTGGCCAGCTTCTGCCAGACTCTTTCCTTGTTTCTGAGACTGAGAGCCTTTTCTTCAGTTTTTGTTCTCATGTGTTACTATGTTTAGATGTGCAGTAGGTTCCAAAATTGGAGAGCCTCTATTTGGGAATATTTTTAGTATGGCAAATTAAAGAAATTGATCAAATAAAACGCCATGTCTAGTAGAAAGATAATAAAGAGAGCAGAACACCGTGTTTTAAATTTCACTTTTCCTTTCCTGCAGAAGGCTGGAGGGAAACTTTGTGATTTAAATCCTTTTTCTTGGCCTGGTACTTAATTTCTGGTCATTTACTGTGTGAGCATAGCAAGGTCTGGGCTACATCACATTTCTTTGCACTCCACGGTAATTGGAGAAGGAAATGGCAACCCACTCTAATATCCTTGCCTGGAAAATCCCATGGACAGAGGAACCTGGCAGGCTGCAGTCCTTGGGGTTGCAAAGAGTTGGGCACAACTGAGCAACTGACACTCCAGGGTAATTATTTCAGAGTTGTTATTGTTCAGTTGCTCAGTCATGTCCTTCTCTTTGTGAACCCATGAGCTGCAGCACACCATGCTTCCCTGTCCTTCACCATCTCTTGGAGTTTGCTGAAACTCTTATCTATGGAGTTAGTGATGCTATCCAACCATCTCATCCTCTGTCACCCCCTTCTCCTCTTACCCTCAGTCTTTCCCAGCATCAGGGTCTTTTCCAATGAGTCAGCTCTTCATATCAGGCAGCCAAATTATTGGAGCTTCAGCATTAGTCCTTCCAACGGATATATTCAGAGTTGATTTCCTTTAGGATTGATTGGTTTGATCTCATGCTGTCCAAGGGACTCTAAAGAATCTTCTCTAGCATCACAATTCAAAAACATCAATTCTACAGCACTCAGCCTTCCTTACTGTCCACCTCTCACATCCCTACATGACATAGCTTTGATTATACAGATCTTTGTCAGCAAAGTAATGTCTCTGCTTTTTAATATGCCATCTAGGTTTGTCATAGTTTTTCCTCCAAGGAGCAAGTGTCTTTTAATTTCACGGCTGCGGTCACCATTTGCAGTGATTTTTGAGCCCAAGAAAATAAAATCTGTGACTATTTTCCATTTTTCCCCCGTCTATTTGCCATGAAGTGTTGGGACCAAATGCTATGATCTTAGTTTTTTGAATGTTGAGTTTTATGCCAGCTTTTTCACTCTCCTCTTTCACCCTTATCAACAGGCTCTTTAGTTCATCTTCACTTTCTGCCATTAGAGTGGTATCATCTGCATATCTGAGGTTGTTGATATTTCTCCCAGAAATCTTGCTTCCAGCTTGCACTTTATCCACCCTGGCATTTTATATCATGTGCTCTGCATATAAGTTAAATAAGCAGGGTGACAATATACAGCCTTGACACACTCCTCTCACAAATTTGAACCACTCCATGTTCAGTTCTAACTGTCGTTCTTGACCTGCATACAGGTTTCTCAGGAGGCAGGTAATAAGGTGGTCTGGTCACAGTTTGTGGTGATCCACACAGTCAAAGGCTCTAACATAGTCAATGAAGCAGTATATGTTTTTCTTGAATTCCCTTGCTTTTTCTATGATCCAGGGGATGCTGGAAATTTTATTCTGGTACCTCTCCTTTTTCTAAATCCAGCTTGTACATCTGGAAGTTCTTGGTTCACATACTATTAAAGCCTTGAAGGATTTTGGGCATAATCTTGCTAGCATGTCAAATAAGCACAATTGTACAGTGGTTTGAACATTCTTTGGCATTGCCCTTCTTTGAGATTGGAATGAAAACTGAGCTTTTCCAGTCCTGAGTTCTCCAAATTTGCTGGCATATTGAGGAGTGCAGCACTTTAAAACAGCATCATGTTTTAGGATTTGAAATGGAATTCCATCACCTCCCCTAACTTTGTTCATAGTACTGGTTCCTAAGGCCCACTTGACATCACACTCCAGGATGTCTGGCTCTAGGAGAGTGACCACACAATTGTGGTTATCTGGGTCATTAAGACCTTTTTTGTACAGTTCTTATGTGTATTCTTGCCACCTCTTCTTAATCTCTTCTGCTTCTGTTAGATTCTTGCTATTTCTGTCTTTCATTGTGCTCATCTTTGCATGAAATGTTCTTTGATATCTCTTAAAGAGATCTGTGGTATTTCTTGAAGAGATCACTAGTCTTTCCCATTCTATTGTTTTCCTCTATTTCTTTGCATTGTTCACTTAAGAAGGCTTTCTTACTTCTCCTTGCTATTCTTTGGAACTCTGCATTCAGATGGATATATGTTTCCTTTTCTCCTTTGCCTTTGGCTTCTCTTCTTTTCTCAACTTTTTGTAAGCCCTCCTCAGACAACCACTTTGCCTTTTGCATTTCTTTTTCTATGGGATGGTTTGGGTCATCGCCTCCTGTACAGTGTTGAACCTCCATCCACAGTTCTTCAGGCACTCTGATTCTTTGAATCTATTTGTCACCTCCACTGGATAATCATAAAGGATTTGATTTAGTTCATACCTGAATGATCTAGTATTTTTCCCTACTTTCTTCAATTTAAGTCTGAATTTTACAATAAGGATCTCATGATCTGAGCCACAGTCTGATTTTGGTATTGACCATCTGGTGATGTCCGTGTGTCGAGTTATCTCTTGTAAAGTTGGAAGAGGGTGTTTGCTATTACCAGTGTGTTCTCTGGGCAAAACTCTGTTAGCCTTTGCCCTGCTTCATTTTGTACTCCAAGGTCAAACTTGCCTGTTACTCCAGGTATCTCCTGACTTCTATCTGTTGGATTCCAATCCCCTATGATAAAAAGGACATCTTTTTTTGGTGTTAGTTCTAGAATTATTTAATAGAGTCGAATGCATTTGCAGACCACAAACTATACACCCCTGATAGTCACTAGCAGAGTAAATCCTAGTACAACGTCTGTGCAGAGCTGCTGGGGTGGGACTCGGCACTGTGTCCTCGCAGGCGTCATCAGCCTTCTTCCCCGGTTTGTCACACTGGCTGACAGAGGAAGGAGCAGCTTCTGCCTTCCATGCTTCTCAGCACTTTCTGATTTAACAGCCTGTGGTGCTGGCTTTGAAGTGGGCGTGAAGGCAGCCAGGAAGTGTTCTCCTACCTTTTGCTGCTCTGCTCCATTTCCTGTGCAGCGAAGGTGCCAGAGAAACAATTCGATTTCCGCTCAACCCACAACATCTCACGTCAGAGTTGGCAGAAGCCACAGCTTGAACCAATACAGGTTTGGCTTGGAAAACTGAGAGGGAAAGCGGTACGTGTATCCACATGGAGCAGTCTAGTTTGTCAGCTTCTGATTCAGACCTAGCACTGTGGCTCCTAGCGGATCCCTTTCCTGCCTTTGCTGGCTTTCCCCTTTCTCCCTGCAAAGTCAAGTTGTCTTGGAGTTTCCTTGGTAGTCTTCCTCCTTGGAAGTGGTGGCCTTCTCAGTAGAATCCAGACTGGCAAGAACAGAGAGGCCTAAACTGCAAAAGATGAATTTACCAATGCCAGAGGCAAGAGATCAGGTGCTGGTGTTGAATATAAATTATACTCAAGCAGGAAGATTCAGATAACTTGAAGTTAGAAAGCAAGACAGGGGATTACTGTTTTTTAATTACTTCAGTCATGTGTTGAAAATGATGAGATGCTATGCAGTTAAAGAAGGAACTTGAAAAGTAGGCTGAGGTTAAAAAATTCAACAGAAAAGTAAGTATTGTGATGTTTTGAATAAATTAAATGTAAATATATATATGCACATAGACATTTTTTCCAGAGAGAAAAGAGGGGAAAATAAGGGGCTTCTATTTTTAATTTACAACTTTTATGTACAATTTGACTTTGCTAACCATAGAATAAACATTTCTTTTTAACATAAAAAGAATAAATGGGTTATTCAGGTGGTGGGATTATGGACCTTTCAAGTTTGTACCTCTATAGTCTTTATATTGTGTAGAAAAGCTAATAAGTACTATTTTTTAGAATATACTAATTCAATTGAAACTTTTTATTTCCTTTGATAGGCAAGTATATGATTAATACCTACTCTGATCACTTCTCTCTCAACAGTTCTATAAATGTAACTTAGTCCCCTAGCCAACCTTTCAGTGCTTCCGTGCAGTGTAAGCAGTCATACAGAGGGCCTTAGGATACTATCAATAGCTGGTGAGAAAAAGTAGAATTGTGGTTCAGGAGTTACCAATAGCTATTCCAGATGACCAAGTTTGCTCTGGGGGAAACTTTCCCATTCTTTTCAGAAATAACTGGCTTCTAAGTTGGAATTCCTGTGATTTCTATCACAAATGATATTATTAAAACCACCTGATCTGGGGACTTCCCTGGTAGTCCAGTGGCTAAAACTCTGTGCTCCCAAGGCAGGGGGGTTGATCCCTGGTCAGGGAACTAGATCCCACATGCCACAACTAAAGATCCTGCATGCTGGAACTAAGACCCAACACTGCCAAATAAATAAGTTAAAAAAAAAAAAAAACTGATCTGGCATCTTTGCTCATTTTTTTTTTCCTACTGCTATTTTTCAAATCTAAATGCAAATCTTCTTGAATATGCTAAACCAGCCCCTGTTTTGCTTTCTGACTCCTGGAAGAAATTGGAGTAAGTCACGATGCATCAAATGAAGGCGATGCTGAAACACGAAGCCTGTACAGACTCCCCAGTGTCAAGCCTGCTCACGAACGCCTTAAATGAAAAGCCCTTCTCTAAGACCACGCATGAGATATTTTTATCATCTAACCACCACCTAGATCTGTGTGCCCTTTTTTTTCCTCCCTTTCTGGTTCCTCACTGTCCTTTGTAGCCTTTTATTATCCCCCACCTAAATTAAATCCTCTGCCTTTTCTGAATCTCTCCCACCTTCTAAGCCAGTTTGGAGCACCCACTCCAGCCCTCAGTGATGTCTGACTGAGCTCCAAGAGGTGATAGTTGAGAATTTGGAAGCTAAGCACTTGGACTTGATTCTGTAGTTAGTGAAGGCTCTATCAGGTGGTGGTGGTTATTCAGCCACTAAGTCATGTCCAACTCTGCCGCCCCGTGAACTGTAGCACATCAGGTTTCTCTGTCCTCCACTATCTCCCAGACTTTGCTCAAATTCATGTCCATGGAGTCAGTGATGCTATCTAACTATCTCATCCTCTGCCACCCCTTTCTCCTTTGGCCTTCAATCTTTCCCAGCATCAAGGTCTTTTCCAATGAGTCACCTCTTCACGTCAGGTGGCCAACATATTGGAGCTTCAGCATCAGTCCTTCCAGTGAATATTTAGAGTTGATTTCTTTTAGGATAGCCTCATTTGGTCACCTTGCAGTCCAAGGGACTCTCAAGAATCTTCTCGAGCACGGTGATTTAAAAGCATCAGTTCTTCGGCAGTCAGCCTTCTTTATGGTCCACCTCTCACAACTCCCACATGACTACTGGAAAAACCATAGCTTTGTTGGCGAAGTAATGCCTCTGCTTTTTAATACACTGTCTAGGTTTGTCATAGCTTTTCTTCCAAGGAGCAATGTATTTTATCTTCAGGCTAAGGATTACTTTTCATTGTGAATACAAGATCTAGAAAATAAAGTGATTTAAACAAATTAGGTTTTCATTTTGTTTTCTTGCCAACAGCAAACATGCTAATACTTGTTCAGAGGCTTAAAAATGGCAGGGCCAAGTTTCTGTTATTCCCATCACCTCTTTGTCATCATTGCCTTCTGGTTATAAGGTGAATGGATGCTCTACTTTGAACATCACATCGAGATTCAAGGCAGAAAGAAAAAGAGGGGAGAGGAGCAAACCCACCAGGTCTGCTTCTTCTCTGAGGAGCTTTCACAAACCCCACCAGCAATTTCAGTTTTCAACTTTTCAGCCAGAGCTGTGCTTTGTGGCCAATCAGGGTTCTATTAGAAAGAAGCATCAGAGAATATATATTTAGTGGATAACCAGCACAGATCTGTACAGAGCCTTCCCTGTGCAAGTTGGCACTGTTAATTTCCACACAAGAAACAATGTATCAGGCATTTCCCCCAATTTATTAAACGATAAAGCATAGTTTTTGCCTTGCCTCTCACGAGATTATCAGTATTTAGAACTTTTGGAAATAAACATTCTAAAAGTCATATAAGATAGAATGAAGTCAAATGCTCGATAATGTGGGGCAGCCTTGGAGTGTAGCAAAAGTCAGAGAAAAAAATGTGTCGAAGGTAGGATAACTAGAAGAGATTTTAGGGAAAAGAGACTTGAGCTGGACTATGAAAAATGATCTGGATTCCGTATGATACTATAATGGTGGATATATGACGTTATACATTTTTCAAGACCCAAAACACCACCAAGCATGAACACTAATGTGAACTATAGACTTCGGGTGATGATGAGGTGTCAGTGTAGGTTCATCAGTTGAAACAAATGTCCCATTCAGTGAAGGAGGTTGATGGTGGGAGAAAGTGTGTGTGTGTGGGGGAGAAAGTGTGTTTAGGTAGAGGAAGAGAGTACATGGAAGCTCTCTAAACTTTCTGCACAATTTTTAGGTAAACCTAAAACTCTCAAAAATATTTTACAAAAATAATAAGATGGATTGGATTAAGTAGTTGGTGAGATGGTGAGACTGGTGATCCAAGGAGAGAAGAAAAACTGTTAATAACAAGGTCACAAATGTAGAAATGACTACAGCATAAGGCGGCATGGTGAGACTGGGTTGGCCAGTCACTTTAAAACAACCTTTAAGTTAAATGTTCAGTAGTTAACCTGAAATGAATTGGAATAACTTTTAACCTTTCACTATTTACCGTTCATTCCTACTGAGTTTGTCAATGTTAACATAAAAAAATTTAAAGTAGTTTACTATTTTCTGCAGAGGAGGAATGATTAACAATTAATATTCTGCTGCTGCTAAGTCACTTCAGTGGTGTCCGACTCTGTGTGACCTCATGGGCGGCAGCCCACCAGGCTCCCCCGTCCCTGGGATTCTCCAGGCAACCATGTGTATATGGAAAGCACAGATGACTCATTTAGTCAGATAATACAGGATTAAAATTACTTTCACATTTCTTTGCAAAACTGATATTTAAATCTACTGCTTATTTGGGACTCTTTCTAAGAATTGTCCATTTACTACCTTGATAATTTTACTTTGTATTTAAGTACAAAATCTTTTCTGTTTTGTGGCCGAAAATAAGCATTTTTAAAAACTGTGGCATTCGTCATTTTAGTTTTCTTTCAAGTTAAGTTGTGATCCTGTTAAAAGTAAAAACAGCTTCTTTCAGTCGGTGACTTTAATTAAGGGGAGCATAATAAAGTTGAGTTCTAATTATTTTTCTTTCCTAAATTATTTAAACAGTTGCTTTTAATTACACACTGAATTTAATTGAATTGGATCTAATTTGATCAGCTCCCTATCCAGCTGTTGAAATTTAGACAATTAACTGCAATCTGTAATTTACCATTTCTCAGTGAGACTGGAAAACAGTATGGTTAGGGTTTTCACCCTTTTTCTATATTTTTCCCTGTACTTTGCTTAATCATAAACATTATTCATATTACAGGGCAAAGATCATTTGTGAAACAGCTTACACTGTGACTGGTAAATATCACCAGGAAAATACGTCACCCACAGGGATGAAAAGGCTTATCTTTTAATCTGATTATATTAATACAGGTGAAAAATACAGCATTTTATCTTTTGATTATAGTGTTGTCGCCATCTGGCTGGAGGGAGGCTTTTGTTTATTTTTTGTTGACTTTTAAATAAAAGCCTCTTGGGTTGAATTTAAAGTGTGTAGTGAGTGTTTACTCCTGTTGGCTAACTGTATCAGAAGGACTTTGTAACACAAATCAAGAAGCTGCTTTTGGTGATAAAACAGCTTGAGAAATAATTCTCAGTCATTTCCACAAAATACATGGAACATGTGCTTTTCTGAAATGCTTTTCATTTCAGCTAAGATGGATTTTTTTTTTTTTTTTTTGCTTTTTAACAAACAGATTATCAAAACATATCTGTTAAGTTGCTTTGGAAAAAAGACTAGAGTTCACAAATCTCTCACAGATGAAATGCCTGTTTCACAGAGTGTCTGATGTTTCCAGCTGGAGACTGCCCTCTTCTCAGGCTTTATCCCGGGCAGTATAGGTGGTACACTGTTGTATTGGAGATTGACCCTCTGTTCCCCAGATATTCACTATTAAGTGGGATGGTGGTTTAGTCGTTAAATCGTGCCCAGCTCTCGCGTCCCCATGGACTGTAGCCTGCCAGGCTCCTCTGTCCATGGGATTCTCCAGGCAAGAATACTGGAGTGGGGTGCTATTTAAGTGAAAGTCGCCCAGTCATGTCTGGCTCTTAGCGACACCATGGACTGTACAGTCCATGGAATTCTCCAGCCCAGAATACTCTAGTGGGTAGCCTTTCCCCTCTCCAGGAGATCTTCCCAACCCAGGGATCAAACCCAGGTCTCCTGCATTGCAGGTGGATGCTTTACCAGCTGAGCCACAGGGGAAGCCCTCACTATAAGTGGTACTGAGCAAACCTTTCTATTATGTGGCTGCCAAAACAGTCATTTGATTTTGAGTCTTGCCTAACACATTGTCGGCACCATCCTGAATTACGTTAGTTTTTGTTTTCTGACACGGAGTGATGTAACTGTGATCTGACAGTTCTTTTGGTCACCTTTTTTCTACCGTATCTGCTGGAGAAGGAATAGGCTACCCACTCCAGTGTTCTTGGGTTTCCCTTGTGGCTCAGCTGGTAAAGAATCTGCCTGCGATGTGGGAGACCTGAGTTCAGTTCCTGGGTTGGGAAGATCCCCTGGAGACGGGGATGGCTACCCACTCCAGTATTCTGGCCAGGATAAGTCTCAAAGAGTCAGACAGAATAAGCGACGTTCACTTTTTCACCATCTTAGCCGCCATCAAAAAGTGAGCAAATGTATACTTTTTTTTTTTAATTGTCATTAATACTTTCGCTTCTTGGGCTTTTGCCACAGTTTGTTTGGGGTACACTATCTACAATTTCTTGCTCTCTTGTTTCCTTCTTTAGGCGTTTATTCAGTGTCACCTATATGCCAAATGGAGAAGGCAATGGCACCCCACTCCAGTACTCTTGCCTGGGAAATCCCATGAATAGAGGAGCCTGGTAGGCTACAGTCCATGGGGTCCCAGAGAGTCAGACATGACTGAGCAACTTCACTTTCACTTTTCACTTTAATGCATTGGAGAAGGAAATGGCAACCCACTCCAGTGTTCTTGCCTGGAGAATCCCAGGGAAGGGGGAGCCTGGTGGGCTGCCATCTATGGGATCGCACAGAGTCGGACACGACTGAAGCGACTTAGCAGCAGCATATGCCAAATGGTGGGCTAAATACTAAAGGTACGGAGCTGATAAAGATGAAGGCACCATACTTGCCTTCAAGTTCCTTGGGTCTGGTAGAAATTATCGTAGTTCTGGAAGCACCTGGCCAAGTGTCAAAGGCTAAATTAGCCTGTCACTCCCCTTACTTGGAGAGCATCTATAGTTCTTCAAGGTCAGAACATGATGTCTGAGTGTGTGTGTGTGTGTGTGTGTGTGTTCAGTTGCTCAGTCGTTTCTGACTCTTTGCAACACCAGGGACTATAGCCCGCCAGGCTCCTCTGTCTATGGGATTTCCCAGGCAAGAATACTGGAGTGAGTTGCCATCTTCTCCTCCAGGGTATCTTCCCGGCCCAGGGATTGAACCTGCCTCTCTTGCTTGGAAGGTAGATTCTTTACCACTGAGCCACCTGGTAATTTAAGTATGATGTCTGTGATTAGACATCAACTCTTTGGAGTAAACAAGTAGCTTACCCTTTATCCCTTAAAAATATCTTGGTAACTTGGTAGAATTATCTGTTGCAATTATTTAAATAATATTTATATCTTTCCTGTTGTGTACTTTGGCAGACAAAATGGATTTTTATAGAAAAGGTTATGTTGGCATTTTATCTTGTTGTAGACGAACCTTCAATGCAACTGCTTCAGTTTCTTTCTGGAAGTTGATTGATTACAAACTGTTAATAAAAACCAACATTTGTCTGTTCCATTCTTCGTGCCTTATTGTCAGTTTTGTAGATGAGTGATGTTTTCGGTGGATTCTGTTCCCATACATCACATAATTTCACACAGTGTTTGGTTGATATTGATATTTGTAAAATCAGTGTCTCTACATTGGATTTGTATTATCTCAGTATTGGACAGATTTCTTTGTTTTTTGGATGAATATCATTTTCCATAACTGTCATAACTTCATTTTTCATAATGAAAAAAAATTATCAGAAAGGGATTTTCAGTCACTATTCATTGTTGCTGGATGAGCTCCCTCTAAATTTTAAAACCTCCACAGGGTCTTACAAGCCTCTAATGTAGTCTAGTGGGGCTGCTGAGTCATTAGTTTTTGTTCTATTTGGAATGTGTGAAATGCAAAAAAAAAGTAAGTCTTAATCGAGTCGTTTCTGTCAATATGAATAAGGATGCAGTGTATGTCCCAGATACATTATCATCAAATATTCTCATTTAATTGCATTTGTTTTTGCAACAAGAAATGAGCAAGAGTGCTGAATAAATGGTTCATTGTTCTTATTGTTGCGTCAATTTAAACGTGACCAGATGTTGCACCATGCCACAAAGTGGGTCTGTTCTGGTGCAGAAGGGTAAATCAGACTCTGCACTGTTTCTCAGCATCTCTAGTGACATATGTTGCCATGGTGCGGTGCCTGCAAGTTTGCATAGTGAAGTGACTGCTTCCTAGGTTTGCCTATGAAAGAGTCAAGATACTCAGCAGCATCTACCCACATCACCTGCTGGTGTATCACCTTCAAAAACACCCCACCTGTTTCCCAGCCAGACCCTGTTCCTCCATTCTCTGTTTCCTCTTCCTGCTCATCGTTCTTGCTTCCTGGAGTTTGTGGCTGGGTCTCCATTTCCTGCAGGGTCTGAAGCCGAGGAGACCTGGACGCCTCCGCAGGGTCCCTGTGCGGTGCTGCCTCTCTGTCCTGGCTCCCACTAGCACAGCCACGCTGACTCTGCTCGTCCTTGGCTCCCGGATGCTTCAGCTACAGACAGAAATTTCAAAACACAGTCACGCATGTCACTTTTCCCCCTTACTGGTTAAGTAATCATCTCCTGGTGCAGGTTAAGGGAAAGTGGGAAAGGCTGCAGAATTATTAAATTGTGCAGAAAGTGGAGTTCTTAAGATGGGGTTTTAGTCAGATTTCCTTTTTATTAAGATGATAACCCTTTTGAATACATTTCCAGCAGGCTTGTGGGGCCGTACCTTTCATTTACCCAGAATCTGCTGAAGCTAGATTAGTTCACAGCTGGAAGTGCCATCTGGCACTCTTGTGACTTCCCATTGCCTTCATCACAAATTCAAAGCTCTTGGAATCTGAGGAGGCAGTGACCTCGGGCTGTTTGTCTTATTTTCACCTGCCCACCTTCCTACACCCCCCGTTCTGACTGGACAGTCCCTTGACGCACTCTTATCTGTGTGCCTCTGTAGTTTTGCACATGCCATGCCCCAGCCAGGAGGATTCTCGGCATCCCCCTCACGTATCCATATTCTCTCCATTCGTCAAAATCTTTATTCAGTGACATTCCCATCCCTGCTGCTGCTGCTAAGTTGCTTCAGTCGTGTCTGACTCTGTGCGACCCCGTAGACGGCAGCCCACCAGGCTCCCCCGTCCCTGGGATTCTCCAGGCAAGAACACTGGAGTGGGTTGCCATTTCCTTCTCCAATGCAGGAAAGTGAAAAGTGAAAGTGAGGTCGCTCAGTCGTATCCGACTCCTTAGCGATCCCATGAACTGCAGCCCACCAGGCTCCTTCATCCATGGGACCCTCCAGGCAAGAGCACTGGAGTACTACCCCCTGAAGTACGGCCTCTCACCTCTGATTACCTATAACACTGTATCATTTATTTGGTTACTAGTCCTCTGTAGTGTATCGATTTTTGAAAACTGATTTGGTCTGTTGTTGTAAATGCCTATATTTATTTGCATATTGTCTCCACCAAAGGACAATGAGGATCTTGGAAGTAGATGCGATGTCCTCAGTTCAGTTCAGATGCTCAATCATGTCTGACTTTGCAACCCCATGGACTGCAGCACACTAGGCTTCCCTGTCCATCACCAACTCCCGGAGCTTGCTCAGACTCATGTCCATTCAGTCGGTAATGCCATCCAACTATCTCATCCTCTGTTTTCCACTTCTCCTCCAGCCTTCAATCTTTCCCAGCATCAGCGTCTTTTCTAATGAGTCAGATCTTCGTATCAGGTGGCCAAACTATTGGAACTTTGGCTTCAACCTCAGTCTTTCTAATGAATATTCAGCTTGCAGTCCAAGGGGCTCTCAAGAGTCTTATTCAAAACCACAGTTCAAAAGCATCAATTCTTTGGCACTCAGCTTTCTTTATGGTCCAACTCTTACATCCATATATGACTACTGGAAAAACCATAGCTTTGACTAGATGGACCTTTGTTGGCAAAGTAATGCCTCTGTTTTTTAATACGCTGTCTAGGTTGGTCATAGCTTTTCTTCCAAGGAGCAAGCATCTTTTAATTTCAAGGCTGAAGTCATCATCTGCAGTGATTTTGGAGCCCAAGAAAATAAAATCTGTCACTGTTTCCATTGTTTCCCCATCTGTTTACCATGAAGTGATGGGACTGCATGCCATGATCTTTGTTTTTTGAATATTGAGTTTTAAGCCAGCTTTTTCACTCTCCTTTTTCACTTTCATCAAGAGGCTCTTTAGTTCTTCTCTTTCTGCCATAAGGGTGGTATCATCTGTGTAGCTGAGGTTATTGATATTTCTCCCAGCAATCTTGATTCCAGCTGGTGCTTCATCCAACCCGGCATTTCACATGATGTACTCTGCATATAAGTTAAATAAGCAGGGTGACAATATACAGCCTTGATGTTATATTGATGTACTCCTTTCCCAACTTGGAACCAGTCTGTTCTTCCATGTCTGATTCTAACTATTGCTTCTTGACCTGCATACAGATTTCTCAGGAGGCAGGTAAGGTTATCTGGTATTCCCATCTCTTGGAGAATTTTCCAAAGTTTATTGTGATCCACATAGTCAAAGCCTTTGGTGTAGTCAATAAAGCAGAAGTAGATGTTTTTCTGGAACTCTCTTGCTTTTTCAATGATGCAATGGATGTTGGCAATTTGATCTCTGGTTCCTTTGCCTTTTCTAAATCCAGCTTGAATATCTGGAAGTTCTTGGTTACTTATTATTGAAGCCTGGCTTGGAGAATTTTGAGCATTACTTTGCTAGCATGTGAGATGAGTGTGCAGTAGTTTGAGCATTCTTTGGCATTGCCTTTCTTTGGGATTGGAATGAAAACTGACCTTTTCCAGTCCTGTGTCCACTGCCAAGTTTTCCAAATATGCTGGCATATCGAGTGCAGCACTTGACAGCATCATCTTTCAGGATTTGGAATAGCTCAGCTGGAATTCCATCACCTCCACTAGCTTTGTTCATAGTGATGCTTCCTAAGGCCCACTTGACTTCACACTCCAGGATGTGTGGCTGTAGGTAAGGGACCACACTCTTGTGGTTATCTGAATCATTAAGATTTTTTTTGAATAGTTCTGTGTATTCTTGCCACCTCCTCTTAATATCTTCTGCTTTTGTTAGGTCCATACCATTTCTGTCCTTTATTGAGCCCATCTTTACATGAAATGTTCCCTTGGTATCTCTAATTATCTTGAAGAGATCACTAGTCTTTCCCATTCTTTTGTTTTCCTCTATTTCTTTGCATTGATTGCTGAGGAAGGCTTTCTTATCTCTCCTTGCTATTCTTCGGAACTCTGCATTCAGATGCTTCTATCTTTCCTTTTCTCCTTTGTTTTTCACTTCTCTTATTTTCTCAGCTATTTGGAAGACCTCCTCAGACAACCATATTTCCTTTTTGCATTTCTTTTTCTTAGGGATGGTCTTGATCACCTCCTCATGTATGATGTCATGATGCTAGGTCCTACAGTCTTTGTATTCTTAGCGCATAGCACAGTGGCCGGCCCATAGGAGTGTCTGTAAATTTTTACTGAAAACATGTAACATTTCTGAGCCTGGGAATACAGTGGTTCCATTGACAGTAACAAGGAGACCGGGTTGGCTCATTTTGTGAGGACGGTTAGTTCAACTTTGACATAGTTTCAAGAGATAGCAGAGATACATGAGCATATTTTCCCTAGGGGTGGAAGACTGTTTATAAATGCAAAGCATATTTATAAATCCAGACTGGAAAACAACTGAGGTCAAGATTGTGCTTTAGGCCCTAAATGGGGAGAATATTTCTGGAGGGAGAGAAATTACTAGGGGAAATCAAAAGCACCCTGGAATTAGAGGTCTAGAAAAGGAAAAAGTTGTAGAAAAGATGTATTGTTCATTTAAGATTTTCCCAATACTGAGCACAAGGTGTCCCCTGGAGTAGGGTATCGACTGAATAAATGTGAAGAAAACTGAAATAAAGGAGAAAATTAAACCTAGGTTTGTCTAGTGCTGACTCCCATGAGCTTTGATCATTCCTACACAACTTCACAAACAGGAGGAATTTAAACTGAAAAGCTCTCCATGTGGAATAATCAGGAAAGTCATTAGAAGTTATGAAATTGCATTATGACTTTCTTATTCTAATGCAAGTTTTATAAATAATGTTGGATAAAACATTTAATAGCAATGCCTTAAATGTTACAATATTCCTGGAAGCTCTTTTAGAATAAATTTTAACTGTCAAGTAAATAAGCAAAAGGATTTCATACAGTAGAACATTTTAGGTGAAACACTCTGAATTACCCGAGACTGTCTCGAGAGTTCTCTTTAATCTTTAGATATTGTGATTTTAAACCAGTAATGTTCTTCGTTTGCCATAGTTGTATTCAGTAGTCAGATTTTCATGTAAGATATTTGTGATTCAGGTTCTGTGATTCACTGAGAAGGACTCAGAACTTAACATATAGTCATACTTGTGCCTAAGATTTATCATAGCAAAAAGACATAAAGCAAAATCAGACCTTTCCAAGGACGCACTGGCAAGCCTGGAATATTAACTTTCTTTCTGCCCAGGTAGATTGATGCTATGAGACACACGAAGTTGCAATGTTCAGCCATTTTTTACTACAAAAAAAACAATTGTGTGCAGTTCAGACTCCAGTTCTGTCTTCTGGTTTACTCCCCAAAGGTATGTGTGTAGCCTTGGGACTTGATTCCACAAAGTCCAACCCACTCTGAGCAGGGTTAAAGTTTTGCTGTTTCCCAGTCCATATGCCATGCTTGATCTAAAACACTGACAGAAAGACATTTTTGTGGGGGTTAAGACCACCTGTGATTCACTGAGTTTAAGCTCAGCATGGTCCCTAAAGTTGTAGTTGTAGATGTCTTATAAGAGGAAACATTTTGACTAAACTAAAGCATTTGTTGGACCAGTTATCTTCATCACATGAGAGAAGGCACTTCAGCCCCTACAGCCAAACATAGACACAAAGCAGTGAGAACCCCATGACCTTCATGGAAAGACATTGCAAGGAGTGGATTAGTAGTGAATCATAGAGGAGGTCGATTGTAGACACACATTTGTGGCACTTCCTGAAGCTGCAGAATTTTTTACTAAATGAAAGCTCTGAAGGTCTGCTGCCTGCATCTTCTATTGCAGAGTGATTTAGAGACAGAGTCCCAGACCACAAGGGTGCTTCTCTCCATCCTTCCTCTTCTCTTTAACACTTTTACATGTGCTGCTAATGGAATAAAGCTTTCAAGCTAGCAGGAAGATCAATAAAAATTTTATGAGGCTAGCAAAGTCTTATTGAGCGTCATAGTATATGGCTCAGTTTTCTCTTCTGAAAAAATGAAAGAGATTCAAATAAATAATGCTGGAAATGTCATCTGGGTCATTTTAAAACTGGGATTTTGATGGTAATTTTTAAAAGGATGTATGTGTTAGAAAGTGGCAGATTCATTTCAATATTTGGTAAAACTAATACAATATTGTAAAGTTTAAAAATAAAATAAAATTTAAAAAAAATAAAATAAAACACATAAAAGGATGTATGTGATCCTACCTGCTAGTTACCTAGGATTTCCAGATTTTTAAATGTTGGAAATCTTAAAATGGATAAATTTCTATTTTCATTCTGTTCTCAAACAGCGAAATTCCCTGCCATTTGTTTGGAAAAAACAAAACAAAACAAAACAACCACCAACCAGCCCTCTCAGAAGCTACTATTTTCCTGCTATTATAAGTGAGTTTTTTTTTCTTTTTTGAAGACTTATCCTTACTTTTGGCAACTTGAAAGGCATTACATCTCAGAAAACTGTCATCTCTCTAAGCCCCAGAAAGACTAATGATTAAGTCAGGAAACTAGAAACTGTACTCTTAAGTCCTACCTTCCTGTACCCCCCAGGAGGTGTGATTGTAGCTGAGCTACAAACCTCTGAAGCCAGCAGCAGAGCCAGGCTCTGCTCCCTAGGACTGCTGTCACCGACTTGACACAAGTTTGCTTTCCCTGTTAGCGTTAAGCAAGCAAAGCCCAGAGGAACTAACTAGAAACCTGCCTTCCCACATTGGTGTAGGACTAGGGGGAGAGCCAAAAATACCTGCCACCTTTTACTGAGCCTTTCAGTGGGCCCGGCAGTCTCATTTAATTTTCACAACCCTGAAAGTGTTTTCCTGCATTGCAGATGGGGAAATTATGACTGAGAGGTTGAGTGACGTGCTGTGGGTTCACAGCTCATAACTGGCAGAGCCTGGTCAGCTGACTCCAAAGTGCATACCGCCTCCACTACAACCTCAACACACAACTCTACACCTGGGAGTGTGGGAGGCCAGGACCTTGAAGAAGAGCATAAATGTTGAGAGAAGGAGGGCTGAATGTTTGCTAAACACCTCCTTCTACAATAGATTCTTAACATAGATCTTTTCAATTAATCCTCCCAGTGACCCTCTGAGTTAGGCCATTTCACCCTCATATTACCTACTCAGAGAAGTCAAGAAACTCTGATAGTCACTCAGCTAGTAAGTAGCAGGGCTCACAGAGGCTTCTCTGGTGGCTCAGATGATAAAGAATCTGCCTGCAATGCAGGAGACACAAGAGACACCAGTTCAGTCCTTGAGCCAGGAAGATCTCCTGGAGAAGGGAATGGCTACCCACTCCAGTATTCTGACCTGGGGAATTCCATGGACAGAGGAGCCTGGCGGGCTACAGTCCATGGGATCACAAAGAGTCAAACACAACTGAGCAACTGAGCCTACACACATAATCTTGGCTTAAACAGACTGATGTTCAAATTTACCTTTATTTTTACTAAATTTAGCCTATCAGTTTTATATGAACATAACACATTTTAAGATCAATTTTAAATTTGTTTTGTTACGAATAGGACTCAGAAGGATTTTGTTATAGAAATGAATTCCTGAGATCCAGATGATAAGAAAGTGGCCAGATAGATCCAACTCAACTGAGTCTAATAAAAATCAGATATATTGATAGGCAAATTGGAATTCAGGTAACCAGACCTCCAGACTTCCAGTTTAATTGAAATTTACATTTTACATTTGAATTTCAAGACAAAGCAAATTACAACCAAGAAAAAGGGGGAGAGGGATTACCCAGGAATTATTTGGAAAAGTCTCTTGCACTGAATATGTCTTCTTTTGAATCTCCTCCATGGTCTACTGCAACATAATATTTAGCTGCGATTGATATCTGTTGTCCGGACCTGGGGGCATTGCAGATAATCAACAGAGACAGATTAAATTATGTCAAATATGCTAAGGTAAAAAAGAAATGAATGCATATGAAATACAGTCTAAACAAATAGTCCTAATTATCTTTCAGTTAAGTAAAAATGAAGAGCAGAAGATCGCTTAAACAGCTTACTAGCTAGGGCTTTATTTGCTTTGTGCTAGAGGTGGCTGCATAATAAAAAGAAAATAATCACAGTATTCCCAATCTGTGTGCACTCCTTTCTGTTTATCTTCTTTATGAGCAGTTTTGAAAATACCTTGCAAAAGATGGGAGAAAGTTGTTCTATCCCTATTGAGCACCAGAGTTCCAATTAAATCAATTTGTGGTCTTTAGGGGCTGTCTCTAAAATTGTGAGGCTGTAGGCCAGTATGAGCTAGTGTGGCCTTTACCTGCCGCATAGTGATAACTGGCAACTTGGTTTTGGCGAGGGGGATGAGAGTGTTATAGCAACCAGTGTTTATGTTTGAAAGTGTTATTTAAAGACAACAAATTGTTTGAAACAGGGCAGTTAAACAGTGTTAAAAGTACGGCATAGGATGCTTTCTGCTGTTCAGTCTGTGGTTTCCTATGCCAGCTAATATCATATGTAATTGAGAGGCATCCATAAAAATTTGGTATATTCTTTGTTCAGAGCTTAAAGGTAAAGGTTTAGCAAATTTAAGAACTTTTTAAAGTACATCTGGGGTACCATTTTTAAATTTAGTCTTCCTGAAATATAACTGTCACACTCTTTCAGGTTCAAAAACCCTGAACTACTGAATCTCATTTTCTAGTTATTCTCCATTTCCCTCAGCCTGGTGGAGGAGATAATAAATGTGCAATGTGTCAGGGGATAAGGGCTACAAACAAGGCAGAGTAAGGAGGAGAGATGAGTAACGCAGGTGCTATTTTAGATAGATCAAGAGGACTCTAATATCACATTTGACCAGAGACCCAGTGGAAGTGAAGGACAGACTCGTGTTAACATCTGGGAGAAGAACATTTCAGGTACATGCAAAGGCTCTGAGATGGACGAAGTCAGTATGTAAGATCTGAGCAGAGTAATTAAGAGGTTAAGTGGTACAAGGTAAAGGCCAAACCATATAGTACCCTGTAGGCCGTGGACAGCCCATGAGTTTTTCTGAGTGGGATGGTGGCTGTTAGAGGAGTGGCATGACTTATGATTTAATGGGATCACTCTGGCTGCTGAGGTGAGCAGAGACTGAAAATCAGTGGTAGGATCTGGTAGACTGGTTAAGAGGACATTCCAGTCACACAGGGAAGAGAGGATCAGAAAGGTAGTGATAGAGGTGATGATTTTTTAAGGTAGAGCTGAAAGAACTTACTACTGAATCAAACTTGGGGAGAGATTGGAGGACAGAAGTCAAAGCTGATTCCAAGGCTCCAGGCCTAATCTACTGGAAGAATGGAATTGCTTGAATGAATGGGGAAGACTGTGGGTGAAACAGATTTTCAGGCAGAGGGCAGGAGGCAGGGAAAATCAAGAGTTTGGTTTTTGACACCACTTAATGAGAAGCAGCAAAATACTTTAAATATCTTTTGAAAAATATATTATTAAAGCAAAATGTGTAAAGAACAATTTACCTGGAGGACTTTATACTTTATATAACCAGGGAGTTGCCTGATATTTCTGCCCTTTGGTCACTTACTAGAATACATTTCCCTTAGTCTCTTGAATGATCTTTGTTACTGAACATTTGTTAGAGGCTTTTCCAAAATCCAGTAAATTATATCCCTTATTCCCTTTTGGTGACCTGCTTGGTTATGTTCTTGGAATTTTTTGGTTCCAAATGCATGACCTTTGTAAGAACAAAGATCAGATGCTCTAGATCCCAGTCTTATTTCTTCATGGTTACTCTATGTATAAACTGGAACAGCCAGGGTGAATGACTTCGTGGACCCTGAAGACACCACTGCTGTAGGGTTGGTCGGTTGAGCTGAGGCTATTGATTCTTGGGTGTGTTCTTCCCACTGAACGTTATGCTCATTGAGGGTAGGAATTATCAGCTGCTTAATCTTTGTATTTCCTGAGTTTAGCCTAGTACTTGATACAAAGGTTGACAGCAAATTTTGAATATGTGAATGTTTCTGAATAAATTTTGAGAAACTAAATATGTCTTTTCTCTTTTATCTCCTCTGTGTAGCACCTGATGGCAACAAAGTACAAGATAAGAAAACCACTGCCTCCCACCGGCCCTCCACTATTTCAGGACAAAATAGCAACCACTCAGGAAATAAACCAGGTACTATGCATTGCCTTTGCTGTGGAAAAAGGAGGGTAATCCCAAAGGTCTTAGGCCTGCTAGAATTTAGGAGAGCTTGGTTTCAGTCCTGCCATCAAAACACACATTTAGACAGATTTCTGTAAGTCAGAAAACCTCTCACACCTTTATTTTCTTTCTTTAAAATGGAGATTCAAAGCTAAGCCCTACTCACCTCTCAGAATCATTTTGACAGGCAAGATGGTATCTGTGAGTGCACTGTTAACTGTCAAGCAGTGTGCAAGAGGTAATAATTTTTCCATTCTGCCTGAAATGATAGAAATGACACACTTTTTTTGTACCTCTATGCCCAGCATTAGTGCATATCTCTTTTGTGACTTTTTCAAAACCCACTTAAGGAAATCATTACACACAGCAATACTGTATAGAATTACGTTTTTGTTCTCTGTTGCCTGCAATGATTGTACACCTACACAGTAATTTCATTTAATAGCCTGTGACTCATGGTCTGTTCCATTCAGTGATACAAAGAAGCAAACACTCTGTAAACAAACTACAAACAATGGAGTAAACAGTTCAGTAGCTTCCAGGTATCCAGCAACCATGATGTGGTCTTTGGGAGAGACTGACTTACAGTATGATGACCGGAGATAGCCAAAGGAAGGGAAAGGCAAACCGAACACCTCTTGAGGTTCTTGGAAGCCTGCTTCATGCTGCATGCAAGGCCAGAGTTACTCAAGAACAGTGCGTCAGTGGGCCTAAAGATGGAAATAACTGTATCTAGCCCCATAGAAAACATTCCCTGTCCCGCCTAGTTTTGTGGGGCCTTTTTTCCTATATGGAGGAGCTCTTGAACAGAGCAGATAAGTCTGCCTTGCCATTCAGATGATGTATAACAGGTACAGTTACAAGTACTGCATTTGCTACCATTAGTAGCAAATGATGTATAGTTTCAGTGGAGTTTTAATTCACAGGCTGAGATTTTCCCCATTTAGTCAGTTTACATTTTCATTCATTTATCTGTCCATGTATCCACCCAAAGCCCAGCCAACATGTAATGTTTCTTGAGTAATTACCCAGTGTTGGGGGACGCTGAGAGATAGTGTGTGAGCAAAGCAACAGGGCCGCTGTCCTCACAGGGCTCATTCTAGTGGACCTTCTTACCCTGTACTCCAGTGGGCATCCTTGGAGAAGCAAAAGCTGTTTAGCATAGAAATCCCCTTTGTTTTATCATGAGAATTGAACATAGCTAAATGGTTTATATTGATTTTCCCTTATTCTCTCCATCAACCATCATTTCTAATTCCTCTCATTCTTTACTGTGCAGTTGATACTTTTATATCCTGATAATTTGTTTATTCATCTGGTAATAGCACTGTGTAGGTACTAGGAATATATTATTGAAAGATAATCCTACTTTCTAGCTGACAAGTATAGTAGAAAAAAATCAGTATATGAATAGATCATTCTAACATACTATTTCCATTGTGAGAAGAGAGAGATGCAGAGTGCATAGAAATATAGAGGCCAAAAGAAAAATCTTTTCTACCGCAATTGACTGTCTCTTCATAGAACTATTTGATTTATATTGCTAGAGTCAAGTTCAGTGAGGAGACGTTTCATTTCAGATTGTGTCTTTTAAGTATACTGTGTCTGCTTTCTTGTATATACACATAAGCACAGATATACCAAAGACTCTTATTTTTAAAACCACCATGTTATTTTCCTGAGTCTCTCTGAAGATGATATCAGAGGTTCCATGTTGGAGTTATAGGTTTGAGTAAAACCTTTTGATTTTATGGGATATGAGTCATGGGAACGTCTGTCTAAAGCATTTTTATTTTATTTTCTGACTTCAGGAACTTGAAGTACATGCTCTTTGGGGGATATTTTGAGTATTGCCCTAACCAAATGCGAATATCCTGACAGTAGTTGTTCAGACAGGAGTCAAAGTATAGTGAGTTCTTATAAAAAGCCTTGTCACAGTGAGTTTGTTTTTCTTGATCTTTGAGGGTCACGCTTTAGTTCCAGTTGTTTCAGGACTGTACCTGTTTTCACATGTAACCACAGGCTATTATCAGCATGCCCTTTGACTCTCAAAAGTACCCTGGTGTGGGTGGTCCCCTTACTTTTCAGTTATCACAGGTAGAAGGTTGGATGCAGAGTGTGGCTGCAAGTGTGTCTCCACCGAAATCCTATTTCTCTTAAAAACTTTTCCTTCTAAGAATTAAGTAACAATTCTATTCTAACTGTTAATCTATTGGGAAACAGTGTGAAATAGTCATGATGTCAAACTATTTTCTCTACCTTCATTTTGTTCAAGAAAAAAAAGTGATATGAGGAGAGAAATGAGATGGAGAAAAAAACATTTCAGAAAATTCGCTATTTACTTGCAATTATTCAATTGTATTTTTTTCCTGAAATCCTACCTTTAAAGGTCATTTTAATCAGTTTTTAATGATTAAACCTTAGAATTGTAATTACTAGTATTTACTAATACCTTTTAAAAAATCTGTCGTCAAATACAAGTTTGGTATGAGTTTGCCCTCATAGTGAATGTTAATTCCATTAACGTTTAGAGTGTGTAGGCCCCAAACGTTAGCCAAGGTTGCTGGCTCGTTTGTTCTTTCATTTAATAAATATTCGTTGAATGCCCTCCTTTCTGCCAGGTATAGTCCTAGGTTTTGGGAATATACAATGAACAAAACTGACCCGGCTCCGCTCCGCCCTACCCATATTCACAGCCGTCTTTAATCTGCAACAGGGTGTTTATTAACATTCCGGTAACAAAGTGACCTTCTTATTAATGTGACCAGAAGGATGGGAACAGAATTCAAACTGAATACCTTTTTCACTCTACAGTGCTTTTTAGTGCCAGGTCCAGAAACCAACCAAAATCGTCTAGCACATGATGGTCACGATGCACATTATGTTTCAGAAATGGGTTGTATTTGTTCTTTACTTTCTCAAATCGAATTCTAAATCAATAGTGGTTGAGATCAGTGCTGAAGTGACAAAAGTGACCAGGGAGAATTATTGAACTCATAAGCATTGGCTTCATTTATAGTGTTTATTGATATATCTTTATAGCACTATATACAGCCTGGTTTCTGAGGTACTGGTGTTACCAGACAGAATACAGTTTATTACATGTGAAGAGTGTAATTTTCATATGGAGTGATATCACAGAAATCAGAGGTAAACTATGCCCTTTCTTTGTCCATCTAAAAGGCATGTGTTCCTTTGCATAATTGGGTGCTGCCTCATGACTGCAGCGACACCAGGTATTGACTTGGGACTCTCAGCGTTGGTTGGGGCGGAAGAAAGATCTTCACGACCCAGATAATCATGATGGTGTGATCACTCACCTAGAGCCAGACATCCTGGAATGTGAAGTCAAGTGGGCCTTGAAAAGCATCACTACGAACAAAGCTAGTGGAGGTGATGGAATTCCAGTGGAGCTATTTCAAATCTTGAAAGATTATGCTATGAAAGTGCTGCACTCAGTATGCCAGCAAATTTGGAAAACTCAGCAGTGGCCACAGGACTGGAAAAGGTCAGTTTTCATTCCAATCCCAAAGAAAGGCAATGCCAAAGAATGCTCAAACTACCGCACAACTGCACTCATCTCACATGCTAGTAAAGTAATGCTCAAAAATCTCCAAGCCAGGCTTCAGCAATACGTGAACCTTGAACTTCCTGATGTTCAAGCTGGATTTAGAAAAGGCAGAGGAACCAGAGATCAAATTGCCAACATCCGCTGGATCATGGAAAAAGTGAGAGAGTTCCAGAAAACCATCTATTTCTGCTTTATTGACTATGCCAAAGCCTTTGACTGTGTGGATCACAATAAACTGTGGAAAATTCTGAAAGAGATGGGAATACCAGACCACCTGACCTGCCTCTTGAGAAATCTGTATGCAGGTCAGGAAGCAACAGTTAGAACTGGACATGGAACAACAGACTGGTTCCAAATAGGAAAAGGAGTACGTCAAGGCTGTATATTGTCACCCTGCTTATTTAACTTCTATGCAGAGTACATCATGAGAAACGCTGGACTGGAAGAAACATGAGCTGGAATCAAGATTGCCGGGAGAAATACCAATAACCTCAGATATGCAGATGACACCCTTATGGCAGAAAGTGAAGAGGAACTCAAAAGCCTCTTGATGAAAGTGAAAGTGGAGAGTGAAAAAGTTGGCTTAAAGCTCAACATTCAGAAAACTAAGATCTGAATGTTGGCATGGCATCTGGCCCCATCACTTCATGGGAAATAGATGGGGAAACAGTTGAAACAGTGTCAGACTTTCTTTTTTTGGGCTCCAAAATCACTGCAGATGGTGACTGCAGCCATGAAATTAAAAGACGCTTACTCCTTGGAAGGAAAGTTATGTCCAACCTAGATAGCATATTCAAAAGCAGAGACATTACTTTGCCAACACGGGTCCGTCTAGTCAAGGCTATGGTTTTTCCTGTGGTCATGTATGGATGTAAGAGTTGGACTGTGAAGAAGGCTGAGCGCCGAAGAATTGATGCTTTTGAACTGTGGTGTTGGAGAAGACTCTTGAGAGTCCCTTGGACTGCAAGGAGATCCAACCAGTCCATTCTGAAGGAGATCAGCCCTGGGATCTCTTTGGAAGGAATGATGCTGAAGCTGAAACTCCAGTACTTTGGCCACCTCATGCGAAGAGTTGACTCATTGGAAAAGACTCTGATGCTGGGAGGGATTGGGGGCAGAAGGAGAAGGGGACGGCAGAGGATGAGATGGCTAGATGGCATCACCAACTCAATGGACATGAGTTTGTGTGAACTCCGGGAGTTGGTGATGGACAGGGAGGCCTGGCGTGCTGCAATTCATGGGGTCACAAAGAGTCAGACACGACTGAGCGACTGAACTGAACTGGGGTGGAAGAGGGTAGGTGAGGATGACTATGTTGTTATTAAAAACTCCTTCTGAAAATTTTTGTCAAAATTTGTGTGAAATTTGTAGAAATGTCATATACTCGGTATTCTATGAGCAGAATTTTACTTCATTGTCTCTATTTATATACTTTCTATAATGTGCCCATGTAACTTTTATAAATAAAAGTTATTTATATTATTTTAGTTATTATGGTTTTCAAGTTTCATAATAAGTGCAAAGTTTTCATAAGGGAGTAAAACTTCACTATTAAAGGACTTTTTTTAAGCAATAAGTAATTGTTACAAGTCTTGCTTCTAACTTCATTTTGGCTTGGATTCTTAGATCATTTTTTTCTTCAAAATATCATTTCGATAGGGCTGTCATTTCCAAAAACAAACGACAGCAAAGCTCCCCTGTCTGTGACCGTTAACAAAGTGCCTAAGGCGGTCTGCATGCCTCTTTTCTAGCGTCAGAAGCAAACCTTTTGGGACCAAAGGCTATATTTTTCTACATAAAAAATATTTGAAACCTCATAAATGATTAGCAAATGTGGGAAATATCATAACTAATATGAGCTAGTTAAGGGTTCATATTATCAATTAAAAAAAAATACCTTAAAGCAAAGGAAATAAACAAAATATCATCTCCTGGTCCTGCCCATGACCCCACTGCCAGGTTTATGCAGCTTCTAATGCACTTTCATACAGTTTTATTTCTCTTAAATGTTCAAATTCTGTAACATTTAGGAGGCATTTGGGATGCAAGGCCTTTAAATCTGTTGAAGTACTACTATGTTGTCTCTGAAGTATTATTCCAGTAGGTTTTTCTTTTTAATATGAGATTTTAAATTGTTAATTTAATAGCAAGGAAAATAATGCTGATTTTAAGTGTAATTATTATCATCACCATTGTTATCATTACTATGCTTTTGTTTTTATTTAGAAACAGCAGAGTGAGCGTATTTTTATAGACCTCTGCTGGAAAGCCATTAGTGGCATCTCACTCACAGCATAACCCAAAGTCCTCACCAGGACCCCAGCCTCTGGCTCCATCACTTAAATGATCTCACTCTGCTCCAGTGGCTCAGATCTTCATGTCGTTTCTTGAACATCTTAGGTACTTGCGACCTCAGGGCCTTTGCACTTGCTTTTCACCTCTTGGAATGTCTGCACAGACAGCTCCCTTATTTCCATCAAGTTTTTACACATAAAAGCTACCATCAAGTTAGAATTCCCTTGGCACCTATCCAAAATGCCCAACCTTCCATCCCTGCCATTTCACAGTCCGTTTTGTTGCTTTGTTATCTCCTTAACATTTATCTCAGTCTTAACATTCCCAGGTGGGCCAGTAGTAAAGAACCTCCTGCCAGTGCAGGAGATTTGGGCTCAATCCCTGGATTGGGAAGATCCCCTGGAAAAGGAAATGGCAACCCACTCCAGTGTTCTTTCCTGGGAAATCCCATGGACAGAGAAGCCTGGCAGGCTCCAGTCCATGGGGTCGCAAAAGAGTCTGACACAACTTAGCTATTAAAACAACAACATTCTATGTGCTTGCATGCTGAGTCGTCTTTGTCAAGTCCAACTCTGTGCAACCCCATGGACTGTAGCCCGCCAGGCTCCTCTGTCTATGGAATTCTTCAAGCAAGAATACTGGAATGGGTTGCCATTTCCTTCTCCAGAACATTCTATATATTGCCCATTTTTCCATTCTCTATATTTTACATATGTTTTCCCTAAGCAAGCTTTATTTGAGCAGAAATTTCTGACTTTTTTGTTAATAGCTCTCCTTTCAGCACATAAAACACTGCCTGATCACAGTAGATATTTAGTGTATTCAATGAGTGCAGATAGTTACTGAGATTTATCAAGTGCTAGGCACTGTGCTGGAGAAGGCAATGGCACCCCACTCCAGTACCCTTGCCTGGCAAATCCCATGGACCGAGGAGCCTGGTAGGCTGCAGTCCACGGGGTCGCTAGGAGTCAGACACGACTGAGCGACTTCACTTTCACTTTTCACTTTCATGCATTGGAGAAGGAAATGGCAACCCACTCCAGTGTTCTTGCCTGGAGAATCCCAGGGACCAGGGAGCCTGGTGGGCTGCCGCCTCTGGGGTTGCACAGAGTCGAACACGACTGAAGTGACTTAGTAGCAGAAGCAGACATTGTGCTAATGCTGTTGTAAGCATCATTTTATTTAATCCATATGGTAATGTTAGATAAGGTCTATTTTATCCTCATAGACAACCAGTAAAAACCCATGAAACCGATGTCACAGCTTAAGACTTAGAGAGCTCGGTGAGTAACTTGGCCAAGTCTCATAGCAAGTGAGAGAAACAGAACCAGAAGTGATTTCATGCCTGTCTGATTTCAAAGCTGGGCTCTTCATGTCCAACTGGTGACTGACCATCTATTTAGTAGAATAAATTCACTTAGGATTCTATTTGTTGTTAAGGAGCAGACTTTTTTTAATTTTATTTTTTTATTTTTTATTTGGCTGTGCTCTGACTTTTCTCTAGTTGTGGCGAGCAGGGACTCCTCTCTAGTTGCAGAGCACAGACTTCAGGGCACACAGCCTTCAGTAGCTGGGGCATGTGGGCTTGGTAATTGTGGCTCCCGAACTCTAGAACACAGGCTCAGTAGTTGTGGCGCATGGCTTGGTTATTCCATAGCATGTGGGATCTCTCAAACCAGGGGTCAAACCTGTGTCTCCTGCGTTGGCAGACGGATTCTTTACCACTAAGTCACCAGGGAAGCCCCAGGGGACTTTTTAAAACATAAAAATAATAAGAGTTCAGTAGTTTAGGAACATAAAACCTCATGAATAGTGTTTGATGAAAATAAGCCAAAGGCACAGTTATGTTTTTACATAATTTGTTTTGTCTGTGTGTCTTTTTCTTTTACTTATTTTTTGAGTCTTATTGAGATGTAATTAACATACAGCATCAATTAAACTGTAAGTTTAAGGTGTACAGCATAATGACTTGACTTGTATTATGACATATTTATTCCAATATTTTTAGTTAACATCCAGCATCTTATATAGATATAAAAAGAAAAAAAAGAAAAATGATTTTTTCCCTTGTGATGAGAACTCATAGAATCTAACCTCATATATAATATTTTTAAATTGCAGAAAATACTGGGAAATTCTCAGGAAAATTATAATAAAGTACATCACTACAAGTATGGTCATAATTGTTGTAATGTTACTATAGGTAAGATGTAGTAACAATTCATTCATCAGATGTACCAGACAGATATTTATCAGTGTATATCATTTTTAAAAATCTGCTCCTCTTATGTCTCCCATCTCCTTTTCAGACCCGCCACCTGTGCTGCGTGTTGATGACCGGCAGAGGCTCGCGAGGGAGCGGCGTGAGGAGCGGGAGAAGCAGCTAGGTATGTCCCTTTCAAAGACACTGTTGTTGAAATGTTACTTTTTCCCCCCTAGGATAATGGATACTTAACATTGAGCAAACAGACATTTCTGTAATAGCCATGCTCTCTTGCATGCCTTTATGAGTTTTGCTGATGGATTGGGAGATAGAATTTAGAATGTGATATAAACATAGAACCAAATTTTTACCCACAATGAAGTCCAGCCCAAGATTAGGGAGATTTTCATTTCTTGGTGTAAGACAGTTTCATCTGACACTGGAGGAATGTATGTATGAGAGGCATGATGGCTCAGCTTACATTTTACAACTTAAAAAATACCAGGAGAGTAAGCATAGGGTTCTTTTTATGTGCCAGTTATGAGACTGTTAGTGCTAGGGCACTCACTGCTTTCCACGTTAAAAAGAACACTGCTGCTGAATTTATAGACAGATGCTACCAGTATGCTGCCAGGAAAAACACAAGACCTGAGCTGCAATGTCTGACTTTTCTTTTGTTACCCAAGGCCCTTGCAAAAGTTTAAGAACTGCAGTATTTGCCACATGATTAGCTAGAAAGCTGGGTCACGGGACTAGCTGATCAGGAAGCCAAGATCCAAGCACTCAGCGATCATCTTCTAGAGCACTGAGCAAGGATATTGGTGCCAGCTCCTCCTTTGCCTGAATGTCCATTTATGCAAAGTTTGCCAAGACAGGATATTCTCTTTATGTGCCTTGGAAAGATGAAATGTCTAGTCATGTGTCTCAGTGTTTCCAGGGTGTCTGATATTTTAAAACCAGAACTGACTTAGGTTGTCACAATCTTTCCAGTGGATGACTTATAACTTTTCTAAAGTTCTACTGCATTTTATAAGAGTTAGTGTTTCAATTGGAGAACCCAGCCCCATATCCCATCTCTGATTATTTGTATTCAAGAACCCAGATTTGTGAGGTTCATTGGAAGCTGGTTTTCCAAAGTCTGTTGACATTGTTTACATTCTTTGAACACAGGCCTCTTTCCCTTGCCATCATGGTCATGTGAGGTTATTTCTTCTGATGCCAAGGTTTTTCCAACACAAATTTCAATGACTTGCTGGAAGTTAACAAGCTGCATTTCTCTGTGTTTAAAGTTTGCGCCTACGCTTGAAGTTCCCCACCTCTGGGAGGTCTCCTTCCAGCCACTGGTTCCTGGAGAACAGGGCTACCTGTGGCGTGTTCCACTCCTCTCTGCTTGGAGTGCTGTGCAGTCTGGATTTCTTCCTTTTATGAACTGTGCCTACTGCTCCCCAGGCAAGGTCAATTTGACAAGTGGATCAGAACTGAGAGGGAAAGAAAGGCAGAGCTGCAGAAGCAAGAAGAGATTCCAGATGAGCATAAAGCAACAGGCTGCTGCTCCAGAAAGTGGAAGTGAAGTCGCTCAGTCGTGTCCGACTTTTTGCAACCCTATGGACTGTAGCCTACCAGGCTTCTCTGTCCATGGGATTTTCCAGGCAAGAGTACTAGAGTGGGTTGCCTTTTCCTTCTCCAGGGGATCTTCCCAACCCAGGGATCAAACCCAGGTCTCCTGCATTGCGGGCAGATGCTTTATCCTCTGAGCCACCAGGGAAGCTGCTCCAGGGTGGTTGGTATTTACACTCTGGTTTTGAATCCATCCAAACAGGGAAAAGCACTCTCCCCCATCCACCCCATCCCTGTTGGGTTAGGCTTCACCCTATTAAATATCTCCTTACCATCGCAATGTGGATTCATAGCTGCCTGAGTTAAAGGAGCTCCATAGGGTGAGGAGACTATTCCTTTATGATTTAAATCCCATCAAGAATTAGCTTTTACACCTTAACTCATGTCTTTCCATTCGGGTTTCTTTGTCTTTCAAATCCAGGTGTTACTAGTTTTATCATGGAAAGCATGATTATGCTGGTCACACAATAATGATTTCCCTTCTTATGCTATAAAGTTGTATAGCTCTGAGCCTGCAGATTCCCTCTGTAAGTTGCCTTGCTTAATCTGTTAAGTGGCTGGGTTTCTTCTTAATATATAACCCCATATTTTAAAGCATATTTCAGACCATACATCAGTGGTGTAGAACGTGCATCATTAATTTATATATTTTAAGACTGCTATTTGCCAGGCATATAGCATATTTGCTATATGCAAAAAAGATGAATAAAGGTTGAGACCCAGCCCTCCAGGGTTAGCTGCAGTCTAGTGGGAGGTGGGAGAGGGTAGATAAACACACAGCAATTCTAATAGAGGATGGTATTGAAGGAGTGCACACATGGGGCATTGAGAACCCACAGAAGAACCTAGCCCAGCCTGGGGATGTCAGGGACCACCTGAGCTTCCAGCTAGAGGATGAACAGAGTCATCCAGGGAACTAGAAGAGATGGGGACTGCAGAGCAGTGGTGCGAGGACAGGTGGCAAAAGGGGATTTGGTAACAGATCCAACATCTGTTCATCATCAGATTAATATATGGGTCAAAGTAAAGTTCAAATTATTATATTATCCTGTGGTCACAACTTATTTGGTGAGCTAGTAGCTCAGACAATAAAGCATCTGCCTGCAATGCGGGAAACCTGGGTTCTATCCCTGGGTTGGGAAGGTCCCCTGGAGAAGGAAATGGCAACCCACTCCAGTATTCTTGCCTGGAAAATTCCATGGACAGAGGAGCCTGGCAGGCTACAGTCCATGGGGTTGTAAAGAGTCGAGCACAACTGAGCGACTAGCACACCCAGCATATTCTAGGCTTTGTTTTTCTTCCTTCTTACCCCTGCTATATTTAATACTACAGTTTCCTTACTTTTGATCTCTTCTCTTGTTGTTGACAGCCATAGTTTTAATGAAGTAGCATTTTATTTATTGTATTTATATTTTATTTTGCTCTGCACTTTTATTTTTATGTTCTTATTTTTTCTGCATTAATTGTATTTTCTTTTAAAATTTTAAACCAATGTGTTTTGGCCTCTTCTTTTCCACTTAAGTTCTCCGAGTAGAAATTAATCTTCAGAAATACACAAACATGGAAACGTGGCCTTACGTTTGTGAAGAGTCATCTAAAACCTAGCATCTGATTTAAGCTGTGCCTTAGAATACAAAAGGGCTATTTCTAAAAGATTTTAGTACTAAGAGAAGATCAAAGGGCATCTGATAAACTACCCATAAACTGTTAGCAGAAACTATAATGGCAGCAGAATAGTGTTTTTTAAAAAATGGCAGGTAGGGTGGAGGAGTGGCTATTACCTCAAAGATCTTTGGAGTGTGCTTTTTGAAAACACAAAAGCAGTTGATAATATCAACTGTTACCAAGCTTTCAAAGTTTAAAGCTTTCCAAGTATAAAGGAAAAAAAAGAATACATCTCAGAAATTCCAACAAAGCAAAGTTGAAAGCAATTGGCTGGTGAGATTGATTATTTACTGTTGAATGTAGGCTGAAATTAATATTGAAGTCATTGAAGTTTTTTTTTTTAAGACCACATTTTAAAAAGCAAAGTAGAAAGAAGGAGAATAAAGATCTTTGCTTTGGGTGACATGTCATGTCTGTATTGTTTTGCAAACAGAGGGTCTGTTAATAACTTTCTGTGGGTTAAATCTCTGATCATGCTTTAATGCATTGTGATAGGATTATGTCATGTGGCCTGCTGTTTCTACATTATCCTTCAATTTATCACATAAAATCAGGCATAATTCTTGAAGTGAGGGACTGTTCTGTTCATTTGGTTGGGCATATATACTCTGAAAGCTTTATTTTTCTGCCTTAAAAAGTTTTCTCATGAAGAAATGTCCTCAACTAGTCTATTTCATTTGACTCTAATTCAGGTCATTCCTTCAAACTTCTCGCTTGACTTCTGCATATTTTTTACCATCTCTCTTCTAAGCTTTAATTTTGTTTTTTTCCTGGGCTAGGTGGGGAGAATTGTATTTGTTCTCATGATTTCTACTCTCCTGTGTTGATATTATGGGTTCCACATTCCCAACTCACTCTTTAAGGTAGTAGATGCTTTCCTATCGTCTAAAACTCAATCAACTTCTATACAGTAAGTTGTCCATCGACTTTCACTCCTCTGAGTCATTGCTGTGTACCAGTCAGTTGCACCAATATGCCTTCCACCCTTCCCCACCCCCACAGCATTATTTTTCAGGTCTCTTTTTTTTTTTTTTAATACTTTCTGCTGCTGCTGGAGGCACTGGCATCTTTCTGACTCCCAGCCTTAACTACTGAATCTTTTGCAGGATAAAAAGTTCTCTTCCCGGTGGTCCAGTGCTGTGCACTGCCTAGTCTCCACGCTGGCCTGTTGAGCCACTTGTAGGGCCTACTGGTCAGTCTGGACTCAGCCTAGTCTTCTAGCGGTGGCTTCAGGTTTGTAGGTGGAGGTTGCCTCACAGCCTGTCCCTAAACCCACATAGTCACAGGTCCAGTGCTCCTCTGTCTTCAACAGAGGGCTCAGATCCTTGCCTTTAAATTTGCTGCTTCTGCTATCATCCTACTGCAGACTTTAATAAATTTGGACTTTAGTTACCCAAAAGTGTCTCACTGACCTACTTGGTCCATCTGTCACATTCAGTACCAGTCCTTCTTTTTGAAGCCTTCCTAGTTTTTATGATCGTTTCCCTCTTGGAAACTCTCATTTTCTTACTATATATTGTACCTTGCATAACTATCATGTTTTAGCTATTTTGTATGTTATTGAACTTGTCTAGTGGGACTTTATAGAACTTTCTAATTGTATATATTTCAAGCTTTTAAAGAATATGGTCATAGTCTTCTAATTCTTTTTATCCCAGTACATAGGGCTAAATATAAAACAGGTGCATAATTTTATGACTATCCTCAAGCCTTTAATTAAATACTAATAATATTATTAATAATAATCATGTTAATTGAGCACTGACTATGGGTAAAGCAATGTTCTAAGCACTTCACTCTGTATTATCCCGTTTAGGAGCAAATTAACACAATGGTTGTACTTTCTGTTGTGTAAGCCTGCCATAGTTGCTGATGTAAGTTATTTTATGCATTGTCTTTTATTTTTTTAAAAATGCAATGGGATAATTTAGCTTAAGGAAGGAACTGGACCCTTTTTTCTTTCTGCCGTATCAGCTGTTTATGTACAGGGTCACCAAGATCCATGTTTACATTCTGCAGCAAATGGCGATGCTGTTACACAGAGAGCAGTCCCTGTGCTTTGTATTCAGGTGGTGGGTTTTTTCAGGTTTCAGAGCTGGGCACATACGCAGCTCTCGTGTAGAGGACGAGCCTTTCTGCTTCCACATACAAGCAGGGTATGTGCATGCTGTGCTCACTGTCCACTTGACATAGAACCAGAGGGTAAAGGTAAGTGTTGGAGCAGATTCTGACATCTTTCTGAAAATACTTTGTGGCATTGACTGTTTGTTAACCTTGGAGTCATTAAGAGTCTGTAAGAACTTGGAATAGATCCTGGTTACTAACCTGTCTTCTAAAACATCTGCAAGAATCAAAGCATGTGAAATTTATGTAATATAAATTTTTGACTTTAGTAAAGTAATACCACCACCACTACCACCACCTCCTTTTTAAGAAGCTATTTCATGCTATTTTAATTCACGTATTCATTCACCTAGTATTTGATGTGGGGTCACTATTGAGCTAGAAATCCTGGGGCTATTGAAGTGAAAGATCAATTTTCTAACCTCCTAGAACTTACATTGCTATGCCCTCCACCTGGAATATTTGGCCTGAGAGATGCATGTAAATAATTTTCTCTCCTCCTTCAGGTATTGTTTAAATGCCATCTCTTTGGTGATGCCTTCCCTGGCCATCTTCCTCAGATTTGCAGCTCCCCAAACTAGCAACCTCTATTTTTCTCCATGTCATTTGCAACATCTAAACATGTATATATTGATATTCTACTTGTTTATTGTCTTGTCCGCCTTCACTGGAATATAAGCTTATTATAAGAAAGGACTTATGTCATTTTTTTAACTTCTGTAGCCTAGTATCTAGAAAAGTGCCTGGCACATAGTTGATGTCTAACAGCTGTTGGTTGAATGGTAAGCGAATAGTCTGTGCATTTCAATGTATATGCCGCAGGTATACTGCAAATTAGTTAGATATTACCAAATTATCAGGTAATATCTGTCCTTATAAATCCAGTCAAACAAGTCTGAAAATCTCATTCTTAAGCAGTTTCTCAGTTATTTGAACAAGGACACAAAGATAATCTATATAATGGTTGTACCTTGAAACTACTTGGTCTTCATATATGTTATGAAACTAATAATCCTACAGTATGCTGACAAATTCTAAGGAATATATGAGGAATATTGAGCAGGCAAGTAGTCTTCTGTGTTTAGGAAGATATAAGATTTCCCTTTTTGAAGGTGATACAGATTAAGTTTGAGGTAAGACTCTGATGCTGGGAGGGATTGGGGGCAGGAGGAGAAGGGGACGACAGAGGATGAGATGGCTGGATGGCATCACTGACTCGATGGACGTGAGTCTCAGTGAACTCCGGGAGTTGGTGATGGACAGGGAGGCCTGGCGTGCTGCGATTCATGGGGTCTCAAAGAGTCAGACACGACTGAGCGACTGATCTGATCTGATCTCATCTGATCTGTTGGATCAGAGGCTTTTGAGAGTCTGTAAAATCATGAAAGATTATCAGTGAATTGCATGATTGACTCCTATAGCTCATGAAGAAAAAAATTAAATTTCTCAACTCTCTCATTCAGTTCATTCATATTGGGTTTTGTGGCTAAGTTCAAAGCTGTGCAAGATATCTGTCAGAATGTAATATATTAGAAACAACCATAAGATAATACAAAAAAGATTTTGACGTTCAATTAGATTATATTTGCCTTGTTTCTCAGATAAATTCACCAGACTTTATTGCCCCTCCAGTCATAACTTTTCTGCTTTGCCTCTCTTCCTACTCCCAGTTTCAGCGTGTTGTCAACTCAGGGGCAGCAGTGTTACTAAGAGTGTGGTCAAGACATACATGATCATTTCAATCTGGCTTAGAATGTTCGTCTCAAAAATGTTGATAGAGTAGAATTAATTAGTAAACAACCAGTGATGCTGTACTCTGATTAGAATCACAAGTGAAATTGTCCCTGGTTTCATACTTCACATTATCATTGCTAGACATATAAGGAAGTCACTGGTTTTGACAAAACTGTCCTCAGTACATACACACACACACACACACACACACACACACACACACACCCAAAAACCCAGACTTTGGGCTTCAGGCAAGCAGTCTTTCTAGTCCAAATATATGCTGGATAAGACTTTGACAGATCTGTGGTCATCTGTGGCTTTTGGTTTCCTAAAGTTGTCTCTTGATGAATAGAGAGTACAAAATCTCTCAAGGCTGCCAGGCAGGCTGTGAACAGTCAAGGGTCAGAGTACATGTGAGTGGGAGGGATGCGGACATGAGCGCCACACACACACACACACCCAAAAACCCAGACTTTGGGCTTCAGGCAAGCAGTCTTTCTAGTCCAAATATATGCTGGATAAGACTTTGACAGATCTGTGGTCATCTGTGGCTTTTGGTTTCCTAAAGTTGTCTCTTGATGAATAGAGAGTACAAAATCTCTCAAGGCTGCCAGGCAGGCTGTGAACAGTCAAGGGTCAGAGTACATGTGAGTGGGAGGGATGCGGACATGAGCGCATACTGCAGCACTGCATCAGGAGTCAGGCACAGGACTGGGAAGAATAAACGCTTGTTGTGGAATGGATTAAGTAACTCACAGGCTGAAGCTTTAACATCAGGTGAATCACTGTGACTAAGCAGCCATTATTTATTTCTCCCAAGTTTACTTTGCCTGTAAAGCTCACAGTCTTAAAGCCTGAAAAGTAAGGGGTCTTGTAAACGGATGATGAAGGCCAAGAGTGATGTGAGAAAATCAGGATCTTCACGTTGGGTGCCCACTTTCTCCCGGTCTAGAGGAGGAGCCTTAGTCATGGGAAGTATTCCCAATCCTGCCTTTTAGCATAATGGTTCCTTGTTTGTTTGTAGAGTCAGACAGTCCAGAGTTTGGATTCCAGTCCCCCCGCTGACTTACTGTGAGACCTCAAGCAGGTTACTTCCCTTCTCTGTAAGTTTAATAGCAGTGTCTCCCTTGCCAGGTGGCTGTGAAGGTAAAGCCTATAAATCACTGGTGTCAGCATAAAGAGCTGAGCACAGCTCACCATGACGACTGTGATGATAAAGGTGAGGATGGCAGGTCAGGTGACTCCAGAGACTGGCTGACATGCCTGGGACTGGAGAAACCAATGCTTCTGAGCTTCGGGGACGAAGAGATAGAGGGGCATTTGTGCTTCCTGGTCGAGTAGGCTGGGCTCAGTAAGACAGTGAGGGAAGAGGATGGCAACATTTTTGGAGGAGTAAAAGTAGATTAGGGTCGAGGCAGTGAGAGTCCGAGGACAATCATTGCTTTGTGTGCTTTAGCAAAACTCTATTGACTTAAGCCTAGCTAAACACTCCATTGAGCCTAGCTCTGAAGATAAGAAGTCCTGGCACAGTGCTGCTCTCCCGTCTCAAAAGAAAATGTCTTTCACAGGTATAAGCACCTCAGCTCTGCCCTAGCAGCTCAATCTCATTAGTCCACCACTGTGTCCAGGGATGAAGACAGTAGGAAGTCCCCTCAGGCAGGAGATGCAGCGTAGTGGGTATCCTACAAGGTCACCTTTGTTACCAGGCAGTTCTCCAGCGTAATATTCAAATGAGAGGACAGTGGAAAACAGTTTAAATGACTGGTTGAAAAGGCTTTGAATTAACACTAAGACTCAATGTAAATCACTTTGCTTGGAGGTCATATAACCCTTTAATTCCTTAGCTCATTCCTCATCAGACTTACTTTAATCATTTGCTAAACTAGTCATTGTTTTATGTGGGGAAAGACTCAGAAACATGTAAGAGCAGAGTAATTACCATCTGGCGTACAGGTAGGAGTGCAGAGGAACTAAGGGAGTGACCTTGGTGCCAGGGAAGGCTTTTCAGAGGAAGAGCCGTTTGACCTAGAACTTGAATGATGACTGAAGTTTGACTGGTGGGAAGAGGTATTTGGGGCAGGGGTAGCACGTAAAAATGTAGAGGATCATATGGTCAGTCTAAGGAGCTGAACCGGGGGACAGGGGGCACTAACAGATCTTCAAGCAGGACTATGACATTAGGTTTTGTTTGGGAGTGGGGCCAGTGGCAGGGGGAGGGAGATGTCTGAGAACAGTATGCAGGATGGTTGTGAAGAGGAAATAGACTAAACCCCAGGAGTAAGAAAAAAAGGAGGGCTTAAATCCAATCAAATCGGAAGGATGAGAGAGAAGACACTAAATTCTGATGTAAAATGAGAAGGTCAGTTGTGGAAGTGTTGAGTTGGGTTGGAACATCCATGAAGGAGAAATTGAGGGTGACTCCAAGAGATCTTCGTAAACTATTGGGAGGTCGTGTATCTGCTTTCAGAGTGGAGAAGGCGGATCAGGTTCTGGTTTGAGGTAGAGATAATGAGTAAGGTTATGTGATGGATCTGACCAGGAAATTCAAGAGGAAATTTTAAACGGGCAGTTGTGAATTTGGAGGAAGTATTGTAGGGTAACTGAAAGTACAGGCTTTACAATCAGAGCTGAATTATAATTTCAACTCTTCCTCTTTTAGACACTGTGATCCTGGGAGAGCTATTTAACTCCTTTGGTTTTTTTTTTTATTATTATTTCATTTTATCTTTACTGCCAGACAAAATGGAATTATTATTCCACATTTATTACAATTTTGTTTTCATTTGCCTGATAGCTTTTGTTCATTCATTATTTTATGATTTTTTTTTAACACTTTGTTTTAGGTTTGTTTCTTTTAAACAACATGTTGTTGTTCAGTTGCTCAGTTGTGTCCTGCTCTTTGTGACCCCATGGACTGCAGCATGTCCGGCTTCAACATAACTTGGGCGTTTCAGATTTTGGCCTGGTCTAAAAGTCTCAATCTTAACTAATAGGCTTAGTTTTATTCCTTTTAAACTTTCTTTTTTCCCCTTGCGATGGTAGGGGTAGGGTTGGTGGTGTGGAGGTGTAGAGGTTACGTGTATTGAGTCCCTACTGTGTACCTGGCACTCGCTGAACACTTTATATGTTACCGTGGGCTCATCTGGCAACTCTGGCGGGAGGACGGTTGGAGGTAACAAGGAGTCCCTCTGTAATGGGAGTGGTGGGAGGGGGGGAGCTCAGGTTCCTGTGAAGCCAGAGCTGCTGCTCTATCCAGTACCCTTTCACTTCAAACTCCTTTTAGTTCAGGAGTCACTGTTTCTTTAGTACAAGAGTCAAGTTTCTAAATAGAGTCCAGGTTGACAGTGGATTTCCCCTTTGTGTGTCACTGACCAGCTGTTACAGGGTCACTGAAGTATAACCTTGGTGGCAGCAGCTCAGGGATGGGACTGGATTGTTCATGTCCAGGGGCCACAATGGGTTTTCATTTCATTTTTATATTATGATCTCAGAGTCCAGGAGAAAATCCTAACGTCACAAGAGCAAAGGTTAATGATATTCATCACAGGTCCTTTTTGGACATGTTATTCATTCATAGAGCTCTGTGAAATTAGTGATCGTTAATGATTTAAATACTGAATGAGTTGTTATATAGTCTGTTCATACTGCCATAGCAGACTACCATAGAGTGCATGGCTTAAACAACAAATTGTTTTTTCTTAACAATTCCAGATGCTGGAAAGTTTACGATCAAGGCTCTGGTAGGCTTCCATTCCTGATGAGAGCTCTCTTCCTGGCTCATGGATGGCTGCTTTGTTCTCACCTGGTCTGTCTTCTGAGCATGAAAAGAGAGGAGAGAGAGCTCCCTGGTGTCTCTTTTTATAAGGGAGTAATCATTTGAAAAGACCCTGATGCTAGGAAAGATTGAAGGTGGGAGGAGAAGGGGATGACAGAGGATGAGATGGTTGGATGGCATCACCAACTGGATGGACATGAGTTTGAATAAACTCCAGGAGTTGGTGATGGATAGGGAGGAATTTGGTGCTGCGATTCATGGGGTTGCAAAGAGTCGGACACAACTGAGTGACTGAACTGAACTGAATCCTGTTGGATTAGGTCCCTACCCTTATGACCTCATATAATCATGACCATCTCCTGAAGGCCTTAGCTCCAGATACAGTCACTTTGGGCAATAGAGATTCAGTGTACAAATTGCTGGGAGAAGAGACACAGTTCAGGCCATAGCAAGTGTTGATTTCTTTTTCTTATGCTCAGAAGCCTCATTTCTTAATGAGAAAATACAAAACTTTGATATTATATATCATCCACAGGGAATATTTTAAGTAACTAAACCTCTTAGGATAAGTTAGCTTTCAGTTCTTACTAAAATATTGAAATCTTTTATGCATTATCCTTCTGTTTAAAGGGTCACAGGATCTGTACTTGGTAATAATCCTGGTGCTCACCACCATTCTCTGCAATAATATGAAACCATTGTTTGCTATTTCACCATTATTTGCCTGTTCTCTGTATGACTGTGTAAAGATGACAATTATTCAAGAAGGCACTGCAATAGGATCTCCACTTCCTGGTAGAAAATAGAAGTGGAAGTTAAGAGTTTGATGAAGGAATGCTCTTCATTTAAAAGATTATTTGGGATAAAACTGTTATTGTTATAATATCTAGCTCTGTTTTGATTGATAGCGCAAGCTTAAGAACTACCTTGAATTTTCTGAATTGAAATTATGGTGACAAATTTGGCAATAATGGCTAATATTTATTGAATGCTTACCAAGTGCTGAGAACTGTTCTAACTGTGTTAGGTGTAATGCTTCTTTTAATCCTCACAGTAAACACTATGAGAAGGCCCCATATTTAGCCACAATTTACCCTGACACAAGTGAGGAGTAAGGAAGTTAAGTAATTTGCCTAAGACCACACAGTTAAGGGTGAATGAGTCAAGAAGTACAATTGTTCGCAATAAATCAGGAACTAATTGTTAAGGCCCTTGCTTATACACAAGTTGTGAAAAACACTATCTGTGTATGTGCACTCAGTGATGTCTGACTCTTTGTGACCCCATGGACTGTAACTCACCAGGTTCCTCTGTCCATGGAATTTTCCAGGAAGAATACTGGAGTGGGTTGCCATTTCCTTTTCCAGGGGGTCTTCCAGACCCAGGGATCGGACCTGTGTCTCTTTCATCTCCTGCATTGGCAGGCAGGTTCTTCATCAGCTGAGCCACTGGGGAAGCCCTGAAAAACACTATAGTGAATGGGAGGAAAAGGAAGGGAAATAGTCACTTGCTACACAGAAATCAGAATATAAGAAATGCTTAAGTTTGTGGTAGAAGTCATAAGACCTGTGTTGAGCCTGGAAGAGATGAAACTTCTGGAGAAGTTAAGAGCGGTCCTCCATATGCCATCGTGGATCACCTGGGATCAACATAACCTAGAAGGTTTGTTTAAAATGCAGATTGCTAGGCCTCATCCTGGGAGTAGTAAAAATGAATGAGGGTTAGAATCCAGCAATCTGTGCTTTTATGAGACTACTGCCTTAAAGGATGACTGTTTGGACTGAAACAAGGATAGCAACTTTCCCAACAACCACAACCTCGGGAGCAAAGAGATGGGGGAGGTATGGTTTGTTTGAAAGCTGCAGTAAGGCCAAAGGCCTCTAGGGAGAATGAAGGGGCCAGGTTGAGGTAGGCCTTATTTCACTTAGCATAATATTCTCTGGGTTCATCTGTGTTGTCACAATGGCAAGATTTCATGATTTTTTATGGCTGAGTGATATCCCATGGCCTGTGCTTACCACATCTTCTTTATCCACTCATCTATTGATACAGACACTTACCTTGCTTCGATGACTTGGCTTTTGTGAATAATGCTGTCCATGTTACTTTTAACATATGTTCTCAGAGTATTTTTTTTATTTATTTAATCATTCAGTAAATATGTATCGAGTGTGTGTGTGCTCAGTCGTGCTCTTTGCAACCCTGTGAACTGTAGTCTGCCAGGTTCCTCTGTCCATGGAATTCTCCAGGCAAGAATACTGGAGTGGGTAGCCGTTCCCTCATACTGTGTGCTTTTGCTCAGAGTAAATGTCTAACTTGAGCCTGAGAATTTCTTTAAAACCATGAGATTTGAACATTGGAAGGAAGGAACCTTAAAGACCAGTTTCTTCATGTTTCAAGCCAGAGAAAACGGAAATCCAAATGAAATTGTCCAGGTCTCACCATGTGTTAACAGCAGAGCTGCTGGGGAAACCCAGATCTCTGTGAACCACCCTGAGTGATGTCAGAGAACAAGCTCCCCTTGCGTTTGTCCTCCTCCTTTTCTTCCCACGGAAGGCAAGTCAGTTCACATCCCTTTCAGTGGCTTTGTCTCCTGAAGGGAATAGCTCTGAAAAGACTTAATGGTAGCAGGAATACAGAATCTCTCATATTAAATATCTAGAGGAAGCTAAATGTTCTGAATTTCATTGTTTTTCTCTTAAAAAGTAACGTTTTAATTTATATACCATGTAGTGCCCTCCAGGTTTATGCTCGATACTTTGTTTGGATATTTTTGCCTACAATATTAATAACTCACATTAAATATGTGTTTAGCTATCATGGCTGAAGGAAGCATCATATTTAAAAAAAAAAAGTTTTGTGCCCGGAAATGAGGAAAGGACATGTATATGTAAAGAAGAAAGGAAGCATTCCATCATTAAATGATATTTTTTTAAGGTCATATAGATTTTATTTTTTTTCAGACTGTAAACTTTTTATTTCGTGTTGAGGTATAGCCAGTTAACAATGTTGTGGTAGTTTCAGGTGAACAGCAAAGGGACTCAGCCATACATACACATGTATCCATTCTTCCCCAAACCCCTCTTCCATCCAGGCTGGCACAGAACATTGAGAAGAGTTCCATGTGCTATACAATAGGTCCTTGTTGGTTATCCATTTTGAATACAGCAGTGTGCACATGACCTTCCCAACCTCCCTAACTATCCCTCCCCTCTGACAACGATAAGTTCATTTTCTAAGTCTGTGAGTCTCCTTCTGTTTTGTAAGTTCATTCGTATCATTTCTTTTTAGATTCCACATCTAAGGGATGTTATATGATACTTCTCCTTCTCTGTCTGATTCACTTCACTCAGTATGACACTCCCTAAGTCCATCCATTAAACAATATTTTTTGAGCTGTATATGCCTAAATAGATTAGGAGCAATTCAGAGACAAGGTCGGCTGCTCGTTTGATCCCTCACATCCTTTTGCTGACTCAGTGCAATATGCCCATGAGGCGTATCTATCATCAAGTACCAATCTTTGGAATTTTCTCCCAAATCTTTTTTTTTTAATTAATTTTTATTGGTGTGTATGCTAGACAGCATATTAAAAAGCAGAGACATCACTTTGTCAACAAAGGTCTGTCTAGTCAAGGCTGTGGTTTTTCCAGTAGTCATGTATGGATGTGAGAGTTGGACTGTAAAGAAAGCTGAGTGCCGAAGAATTGATGCTTTTGAACTGTGGTGTTGGAGAAGACTCTTGAAAGTCCCTTGGACTGCAATGAGATCCAGCCAGTCCATCCTAAAGGAGATCAGTCCTGGGTGTTCATTGGAAGCACTGATGTTGAAGCTGAAACTCCAATACTTTGGCCACCTGATGCAAAGAGCTGATTCATTTGAAAAGACCCTGAAGATGGGAAAGATTGAGGGCAGGAGGAGAAGGGGACAACAGAGGATGAGATGGTTGGATGGCATCACCGACTCCATGGACATGGATTTGGATGGACTCCGGGAGTTGGTGATGGACAGGGAGGCCTGGCGTGCTGCAATTCATGGGGTCGCAAAGAGTCAGACACGACTGAGCAACTGAACTGAACTGATGCTAAGTCACTTCAGTCGTGTCTGACTCTGCAACCCGGTGGATGGTAGTCCTCCAGGCTCCTCTGTCCATGGAATTCTCTAGGCAAGAATACTAGAGTGGGTTGCCATGCCATCCTCCCGGGGATCTTCCCAACCCAGGGACTAAATCCACATTTCGTATGTTTCCTGCATTGGCAGGCGGGTTTTTTTTTTTTTTTTTTTTTAACCACTAGTGCCACTTGGGGATTGGAATATAGTTGATATACAATGTTGTTTTAGTTTCTGCTGTATAGTAAAGTCGATCAGTTTTACATATACACATATCCACTCTCCCAAATCCTTTTAACATTTGCAGAACCAATGCTATGTTGAAAGGAAGTCACAGGCTTTCGATCTGAAGGATATCACATATTTTAATAAGAGAGAGACAGATGGTGCTGCTGGGTTTGAGAGTATCATATTGCTATCAGCTTTGAGGCTAGAGTATGTGATGCATGCCTTCTTCTGCAGTAATAATGTACCAAACTGGAGGGCTGTTCCAGTTCCCAAAGAATAGAATTAAGTGCATCTTCTTCTGCCTCATTGTTTGCATATTAAATTATGCTCAAAATCAACAGTAGTATTTTTTTCCCTGAAAATTTGAGGAAAGCACAGGCCATGGTTGGTTAATAAAAACCAAAGACCCCATCCATGTTTGTTAAATGTGGGCCACTTCTACATCCCCAACTGTTAAGGTTTTAAACTTGCCTGTGTTTGGTTTCCCTTGTTTTTCCTCCTGAAGCTGCTAGAGAAATCGTCTGGTTAGAGAGAGAAGAGCGGGCCAGGCAACACTACGAGAAGCACCTGGAGGAGCGGAAGAAGAAGCTAGAAGAGCAGAGGCTGAAAGAGGAACGGCGGAGGGCTGCGGTGGAGGAGAAGCGACGGCAGAGGCTCGAGGAGGACAAGGTGAGATGCTGCCCTGGGGACACGTGGGAGGCACGTCTGTTTCAGAAACAGCACATGAACTGTGAAGCTTCCCACCGAGGCGCCATGATGCACAGCTAGAATGTCTGAGGCAGCAGATTTACCAGCAGTCATAGTTTCTAGGGGCTTCCCTGGTGGCTCAGACAGTAGAGAATCCACCTGCAATGCGGGAGATGTGGGTTCAATCCCTGGGTCAGGAAGATCCGCTGGAGAAGGGAACGGCTACCCGCTCCAGTATTTTGGCCGGAAAATTCCATGGACAGAGGAGCCTGGCCGGCTATAGTCCGTGGGGTCACAGTCAGACATGACTCAGCAACTCTGACTTTCATAGTTTCTAGGGAGGTTGTGGTGTGGAAATCAGGTTGAGAATGATGTGATTGTCATTGTTTCCACAAGACCTTTAAAAACTCATTTCTCCGGTCTGGACCTATAACTTATTTATGCTTACTTCATGCATGCTGAAGTGTTAATCCCAGCAACTGGATTTCTGTAGGGCTTTACCATTTATAAATATTTCCACATCAGTTATCTCATTTAACTCTTACTCAACCTTTGAGTGTTACCACTTTCTGTGGAAATGAAGCTTTAGACTCAGAATAGCTAAGTCACACAAAGTCATACAGTCCATTAAATTGTGGGTTGGGATTACCCACATCCTCAGATTCTAGATTCTGTTTTTAAATACAGAACCACATGTGTTACACGTCTGCTTAAACTAAGACCTGTGCTACGGGCTTATGTGAGTTGATGGAAAAGCATCACACTCCCTGCAGTGTGCTAAGATGCTTCAGTCATGTCTGACTCTTTGTGACCCTATGGGCTGTAGCCCACCAGGCTCCACTGTCCATGGGAGTCTCCAGGCAAGAATATGGAGTGGGTTGCCACGCCCTCCTCCAGCAGATCTTCCTGACCCAGGGATGGAACCTGCGTCTCACGACTCCTGCATTTGTAGGCAGGTTCTTCACTGCTAGCGCCACCTGGGAAGTCAGTGGTAATAGTAATAGTCCTTTTTTTAAGTACCTGCTGTATGCCAAGGGCTTTATCAGCTGGAACCTAATAATTACCACCCACCCACCCCCATGTTGATAGTACTACTCTCACCTTAAAGTGTAGAGTTTAGGAATCTTCTGAGTATTAGGAGTATTAAGGTTGAAATTTAAGTAGTACCTCTCATCCCACTCTGCCTTAAGCTGAAGAATCCTCCAACAACCAGGTAGAATCTGATCATCAGCTCCTGTGTTCCATTTAAAGGAACGTCATGAAGCCGTTGTGCGACGTACAATGGAGAGGAGCCAGAAGCCAAAACAGAAACAAAACAGGTGGTCATGGGGAGGTGCTCTCCATGGGAGCCCGAGCATCCACAACACAGGTAAATGGAGAAGCCTCTTTCCAAAATCATTATTTTTTAAATCACAGTTAAAGTCACAGTTACTTTTTTACTCTGTTTAAAAAAACCTGCATAAATAATTAAGCTACAATGAAATGATGCTTCTACTGTTTGAGGATAAGAGGGTGATGGAGATAAGAAGATAAGGTCCCCTCCCTCCCTGCTTTTCTCATTTGTTACAAAGTTCTTTAAAGAAACAGAAATCTGTGCAATTTTTCTCAGCAACTATTTTCAGTTCTACATTATTTTGGTAATTTATTTGCATAGGGGTTTCAAGACTACGGAATGGGTTAACCAGTTTTGCCTTTTTTTCTGTGAGAATCCTAGCACTGTTGCAGTTCAGAATCAATCCTATGAGCTTATGTATTCTGATCCTAAAGTATATGGAACACAAAGGCTCTGCAAGAGGAAGTGCAGATTTCTGAAGCTAGAAATAGTAGTGAATGTCCACGTGATTCCTTGTACTTAAACTGACTAAAAATCCTAAAATTTGGACTTAGTGAAAGGCCTTATTTTTGTACTGTAAATTCAATACACCTTGAATTTTATGTAGTGTGTCAGTTTCATATGTGTGAGTCTAATAAGCTTTTTTTTTTTTTTTTTTAATTTACTTTGGAAAATCATTGTCTTACATTCTGTCCCCAGGTGGTTTTGTTGAATCATCATTCACCTTTCTCGATTTAGCAGGCCTGGACCACCACTTCACAACTTTTGGTGGTACTAGAAAACCTGGTACTGACCTCCTTGTGATTTGCTGATCGCCTGACCTGTAGCTAGCACCTCAGACTAGGGCCAGTTCATCACTAGCTGAACCATTGCCGCCTTAGTCATAATGCATGCTTAATATCCTACTGCATAGACCTAGATCTGGGACATGGCACAGTGTTTCTCAAGTATTGATAGTATAACTCGGGTGACTTAAAGGTATTGAAATAAAGTAATTACCGGTGATATGCTTACTTTCTCTTTAAATGATCATTTTGGATAAAACCTTAAAGAAAATGTTTTTTCACTGATAAATCACCTGAGGTCAAAGTACATCCAGTTTGGCTTTATTTCACTCTGCCTCCATCAGTACAGCTATTGTAACTCAGTTTTCATATAAGTAACTATGGATTTTTGTTTGTTTTCTCTATTCCCTTTCATTCCTAACATTCAGTGTATCTTCTATAACCTCATCATTTAAAAAAATCTAAAAGCATATTGCCACAACTTTCTTTCCTATGCAGTGAATCAAATTTGTTTTTTCCTTCTTGGCTCGTCATGACCCAGTTGTATTTGCAGTGGGGGCACATCAAATCTGTGGTCATAAGGATCATTTACATGTGATATTTCATTCTAGGTACAATTTTGCATATTTGTTCCATGCAAAAAAGTCATCATGGTATATGCTTTTATAACCTTCCTTATTTCTCTTTTGTGTGGCTTCATGTTTTACATGTGCCTGTTAAACAGGTAAACCTGTGCAGACGTTCAAGCTTTTCTTTTTTTAGCTGCAGTGTGTGACACGCAGTATCTTAGTTCCCCCGACCAGAGATCAAATCCATACCCACTGCAGTGGAAGCTGGGAGCCCTAGCCACTGGCCTCCCAGGGAATTCCCTCCAACATTTTTGAGGGGATGTCAAGTTACTTAGCTTTACTTCTTGCTTCCATGCTTAGAGTTCAATATATGACCTCTGTTATTGCCACTCAAAGTTGTATTTGTGAGCTGTTGGATAAATCATTTTTTTTATTAGGGCTGTGAATTGGAGAATATTGCTCCTATAATGGCACCCCACTCCAGTACTCTTGCCTGGAAAATCCCATGGACGGAGGAGCCTGGTAGGCTGCAGTCCATGGGGTCGCTAAGAGTCGGACACGACTGAGCGACTTCATTTTTACTTTTCACTTTCCTGCATTGGAGAAGGAAATGGCAACCCACTCCAGTGTTCTTGCCTGGAGGATCCCAGGGATGGGGGAGCCTGGTGGGCTGCTGTCTGTGGGGTCACACAGAGTCAGACACGACTGAAGTGACTTAGCAGCAGCAGCAGCTCCTATAATAGAGAAGTTTGAAAATAATGAGAATTTACCAAAATTCTCAATGGTCAGAATGATTTGCCAAGATCTCAAGAGCAGTAACCAGGTCTTGCTCATTTTGCCTACTCCTTACTTCACAACAATGCTAACTTGTGGTAGACACAGCAAACAAATCCTGGAAATTAACTTTAATCTAGATCAAATCAATGTGTTGTCTGACTGTTCCCACGTCAGCTAGCCCTGCTTTGTAAAGACTATACTTTTTAATCCAATTCTTCTTAAATCCTTTTGTGAATTTGTGTTTTGTTCAGAGAGGGAAAATAAAGATTCTTATTTGTTAAGTAATATAATAAATACATATTTTATCTCCATAAATTTAATTATGTGTGATAGGCCTGCATATAGACACCATTTCCCCCCAACTGAAGCTGAACATATAAAGCAATATCAGACAATGTATTGCTATGAAATGTCCTGGAAATAACTTTCCTTATCCTTCTTTGTGTCCTTAAACCTCCCATTTTGTCATTGTTTCTTTTGACATTTTACCCTAAGTCTTTTCTTTGTTAGGATTCCCTTAAGAGCCCATCCATTAAGTGTGAATTTGAGTCACAGAAATGATGTTTGGTTTTTTTCTTTTGATGATTAAATCACTTCACATAAATCAATGATATGTCAATAAATTAAAAATTTTTTAATTGCTTCAACTGTAAAGATGAGTCCCTGTAGAAGACAGGAATATCTGATGTTGGTGGAAGACATGCTTATCCCCTGTACACTGTAAGTAATAGCCACCAGTGATTATTCTGGGGAAGAAAGTTTAACATATTTACTCCCAGGGTTAGTTTAGACATGTGGGAACAGGGTTCGAAGGTCTCTCCCACAAGGAATATGTTGGTTTGTGTTCAGTTCTAGAAGAAGCTGACCATAGAAAATAAAACAAAATACATCAGGAGTCCTTTAACTTTGGCTAATATAGATCAGAACAACTCCCTGCATCCTAAATAAATAAAATAATGAGGTTTTTTTTTAGACTTTCATTATACGCACTTGTATTCAGGAAATGTGATGTACACTAATGAGCGTGGTTACAGCTTGGTCTGCTGTTCAGAGGGCAAACCATCAGAGTTGATTCTTCCCTTTTATACAGCTATTATTTCTCTTCTAACTTGAAGAATTACTCTAAAATTATCCAGCAGCAATGTCTATAAACCACACTCATCTCTGTGATCTAGGCACACAGAGGTGGTCATTAGTAGATTTTTGAAAAAGAAATGCTCTAGGGGCCATCCTTTCCGCACCTGCAGTGTTGCTTTTTTTGGTTTCTGATTACTGTTTTTCTATAGTGCACTTTAGTGCCCTTGCAAAATGACTCTACAAGCAAAAGTATCAGCAGATGCACAGACCCTGGTGTTTGCATTCTATCTCACCAGCACTATTACTGCCGCATTGTTTCTCCTTTGGGAAATGATGAAGGCGTTCCCTCTTGTAGACCCGCTTTTGCTTCATGGGCTGCCTCCGTCATTTTCGTTACCCGCCACTGGTTTTCCTTTGGTCTTCCTCCGTTTGTTGTATTGTAACCATATGCTTGAATTTCCCTGGCTGACAAACTGGTGAACTGAATAGTTCTTTAATATTTTTATTTTCCTATAAGAAAAATGAGTATTATTTCTAGCCTTTAAGTTACCTTAAAATGTCCACTTAGAAAACTGTGCTATAGTAAAGATCTAGCCATAGAGCTGAAAGCATCCAATCCTAGTTTTTCCTTCCATCAGTGAACTAGGAAATTGCAATCCTGCATGCTGGCTGTCAATTAGCATTATCTCCATTTGTTTTAGATCCAGACAGGCGGTCAGTTTCCACCATGAATCTTTCGAAACATGTTGATCCCGTCATTAGCAAGCGGCTCTCCTCTTCATCTGCAACTTTACTAAATTCTCCAGATAGAGGTACAGTCAAAAGGAAAACAAAAAAAGTGTTCTGTTATTTCCTTAATGCTTTTATTTTCTGGATGTTTACAGCTAAGAATAAGCATCTGAAGTTGCTTTCCCTACGTTTCTTAAATAGGAAGAAAAAAACTTCAGAGTAAAAAAGCAATAAACGTCTGAGCAGCATTTTCCTTGCGACAAGAACATTTCTCATTTTAGAACTTGGCTGAATGATTGCATTTAGCAGTGATGAAAAGCGGTGCTTCTCTCAAGTTTTTAGTACAGGAGTTTACAGCTCCAGAAATCACCCACTTATCCACCAACATGCTAATAATCTGTTATGAACATTTATTTCATTTCAATCAGATTGTCTTTGACTTTTCATCTGTACTTGGGGAATTCCAGGCATTAACATTCTAAAAAATCTTTTTAAATGATTCATGTTGGCAGATTTCATTTTGCTAACTTATTTTTCCTTTAACCAAACCTTTCTTACTGCATTTCTTGTGTGTGTGACTGGGTTTTTTGGTGTCCATTCATTTAAAGGAATATGGCCCAACTTTAAGAATATCATTATGTAAGCCTCCTAAAAATTTCAATATTCATAGTCCTCCAGTTAACATTTTATTTGAATTTTGAGTTTTATTCATCCCATGGATTTACAGTACATGAATGCTGAGTTACTTATAAAATTAAAGTTTCATTCTACATATATATTATAGAATGAAAAATCAAGCTTTTAAGATAAGCTACTTGTTTTACATAACTAAAACAATTTTAAATTTGACAAACCAAAGAATTATTGTGCAATATAAAAACACTCTTTGAAAGTAACAAATTGTGGTTTTTTTGAGTGCTTTATTAAGAAACTGATTGGTTTTGAAGTGTTTATAGTCTTTAAAAAAGATTGTAATGTGTGCATGTTCTATATGTGTGCATGTGTATTTGTATATTTTGTATTGTATAAAAGTTACGGTGTCATTGTAATGTATAATATAATGTGTTGATGTTAGAATTAATCTCTTAAAGCAGTAAATGTTTGAACAACTTCCAATTCTTGCCTTTTAACCTAAATCTTTTCTTTAACCTAGTTTGCCTAAATCATTGGTATTAGATGGCCTTTTATATGTTAGGGAAAAGTATTATGAATTGAAGCTCCTTTCATAAGTAGCCTTTATTTTCAAGCCAATTCCCTTAGTGTAAAATATAGATACTGTTCTTAGCAGTTGTCTATTCCTCTTTTCTTTGGAACTGGCCACTTAGCACTTGAATTTTATATTTTTGTGAACACGGATCTAAAACAAACCATAATCGGGATTTCACAGTAATTTTCAGTTAAACCTTGCTTATTGATTCCGTAGCTAAAATTGGGGCAATGTTGGGAGCGGGGATAAACCGACCAGTATTCTATCCACACTTCTATGGAATGAGAGTACTGTGTCAGCTAGTATCTGACACGTGACGGTATCTGATTGAATAGTCTGAGGTAATCGGATCTTAGAACTGGGAACAATTTGGATGGCTCGACTGGATGGCAGAGTCCCTGAGAGATGAAGGGCCTGACTTCATAACTGGCAGGTTAATCACAGAGAAGAGGGGTTAGAGCAGAGATCGCCAGCTCCCAATGCATGTTGTTGCTGGGCTGCCTCTGCAGTTCTCTCCTTCATGGATGGCCTTCCTTAGATTACTCCTGACTCTGTCCGCTCTGCCTTTGGGTGAGGTCAAGGGTCAGGGAAAGTTCCGCAAGCAGTGACTAGCTGGAGCCAGGAAATTGCCCCCTGAATCATGGTACAGGTCTGTAAAACCTGATGCCAAGCTGAACTAAAAGGATGAGGAAGACAGCACTAAATGTGCGGGTTCCACGTCTCTGCCCTCTTATCAAAAGAACTGTGACCCAGTCCTGGTTTAACTGGTGAGGTCAGCCTGGAAGAAAAGTCTGGTTCATCCAGAGGCTCCCATGTGGTTCAGGAAGCAATTTTTCTTGAGTTAGGCAGAACACTCAGTAGCACAGTGAGAAGGCTCTGTCTTTTAATGAGAATAAAAATCTGCATTTGAACTTTGCTAATTTGAGAGATCTAAGTAATTTAGTTAGTATAATTTTTCTGCTATCTATTTGTTAAATTCAATTATGCTTTATTATCAAAGTAGAAAGCATTCTTATCAAATTATTAGAGGCTTTTACAGTCTGGTCCTTAGAGAGTGTACACCATTACTAGATTGTTTGAGCTTTCTCAGCCCTACAGCACAGGCCTTAAAGGTGATGTTAAATTGAAGCTCTGATACTATCAAAGTTGACATTCAACTGAAGTGCTCTGCTAGTTATTCAAAATGCTGGAATATTTCCGTACGAGTTGGTAAATATCCACTTCCCCAAGCTGTGCTTCCCCAAGCTGTGCTTCCCCAGGCCCTCCAGAGCTAAAGGGGTTAAAGAGTGTTACCTACTAGCCCCATCAGTTTTTAAATATTTTGATTATCACACCTGGATATAGAGTTACAGAGACTGATAAAATGACCCTAGTTAAAGGAAACCCCTGATTACCAAAGATTTCTGTAATTGCTACAACAGAGACAATATTGCCACTGGGAATTTTTGCATGAAAAGTGTTTATTATTAAGCTTCCTTCTTCACCATTTTTCCCCCCTCAAGGAAGACAGAACGTTTGAAAAAAAATAAGGAAATTGGCTACTCCTAGCTGGAAATTAGTCCATACATTTTTTTCCCCCATAGTCTAGATTAGAGGACATGGGGGTGGGCCTAAAGCTGAATTCTGCCCGCATGTTCTGTTTGGCCTGAGAATGGGTTTTTTGTTGTTGTTACTGTTTTAGTTCAAACTATGCCATCATATAAAAAAAAAAAAGGAAGATTTCATAGAACATTTCAGGATGTAACAATATGTGCCTGATTTCTACCTGGCACCCATCATTAGGAACTAAATAGTGATTTCTGCTTGTGGAGGAACAGGGCAGCACAAATATCTGTAATGTTTAGTTGCCCCCTTGGACCAGATTGTCTATTAAGGAAATTGTCAATATCTCATTTTAACTGCTTAAGGAGGATCAATACTATAGTTGTTCATGAAAATTAATACCTTTTCCTTCAGCTGCTTATCTCAAGATCAGGCCCTTCTGGGTAGAAAAAAATTTAAAAAGTAACTCTCCTGTACTAACCTTTACTAAAAATTTATCTTATGGTGGAAGAGATCTATTTCTCTCTTGCTCAGGGCATAGTTAAGAATATGGTAGAACTGGAAACATATTTCTCCTACCAACATCTTTCATTTAGAGTTTCAAAGTTATTAAATCTCTTTGGATTTGCTTTAAACCCAAGTCAAAGAGGGTGTTTAATGATCTTCATTTGAAGCAGATTCTTTGGTTGATGCCTTAAAGATGAAACAGAAATAGAGCAATAGAGCTTCTTAATCAAGGAGAAAAAAGCAGACATATCTTTTCAATGATAGACCATCTCTGCAGTTTTGAGTCATTTATTCTACAGAGTTTATCTAAGAAAAGGAAGGATTCACCTCTTCTTTATCATCTACTGAAATTACAATTCTGTTGAGGATTTTAATTCTAATTACTTTCCCCACTGATTTAATTCTCTGAATGTATTCTAATTTTAGATTACATTTTTAGATTATGTTCTGTTGATACACACACACACACACACACACATACTGTAGCTTATAATGGCACTTATCCTATTGTGCATTCTACCAACTGTATTATAATAGTTTTTATAACAGATGTTTATTTATGTCTTCATATCAATAGATAAGGTTTAATTTAACCATGAAGACTCTCCCCCCAAAACCCAGAAAATCTAATAAACTATTCACTAATTCTTAAATTCTCCAGTGCCTGATCAAAATGGCTACTCTTTTAAAATAAAGTCAGGTAATTAAGGTACTTGGTACCTCCCTTTGAAATAGCAGATATTTTTTATAACAACCTTTAACACTGGATGGCTTCTATTAACTAAAATTAATTTTCTGCAAGTTAGAAGTCATTTCTTTAAAATATAACATATATAAAAAATTATTATAAGAATAGTTGCTCCAGAGGCCAGAGGACTTGCACCTGCTGTTTGTGGTGTAGAACAGAGTAGCCTTGTCAGGTTTAGACAGTTTTAAAGATTTTTACAAATGATTTGGGAGTATGTTCTAAAATATACAGACCTCTCTTGGTATCCACGGGAGGTTAGTTCCAGGAACTGCTGCAGACACCCAGACCCTCAAGGGCTTGAGCCCCATAGTGAGCCCTCTGCATCTGCAGGTTCTGCATCCATGAACACCAAGGGCCAACAGTATACTTAGTGGGAAAAATCCACATGTCAGTGAACTTGTGTAGTTCAGGCTGTGTTGTTCAAGGGTCAAGTCTATATGATCACTTTATTTTAGTGATATTTGTAGGATTTTGCAAGCTTCTTTCCTGATATCTTTGGAAAGTAGCTCCTGTATTTTCATAGACCATTACTGGAAGGTAATAGCATAAGCAAAGTAATTTACTTGTAATTAGCATTCATTTCCCAACAGTGGTCTTGCGAAGCCCCAGTACAATTTGGGCCTCTACTGCATTGTATCATTTTAAATTTATTTTCTGGATTCTTCACAAACCCACTAGTAATTTCCACCATTATGGTTATGTTGGATTTTGGTTTTTCTATCTTAATTTGGCCACCTCATGCGAAGAGTTGACTCATTGGAAAAGACTCTGATGCTGGGAGGGATTGGGGGCGGGAGGAGAAGGGGATGACAGAGGATGAGATGGTTGGATGGCATACTGACTCGATGGACATGAGTCTGAGTGAACTCCGGGAGTTAGTGATGGACAGGGAGGCTGGCGTGCTGCGATTCATGGGGTTGCAAAGAGTCAGACACGACTGAGCGACTGATCTGATCTGATCTTAATTTTATGTTCAGCTTTATCCTTATCCTCCATCAAAAGTTTTATGTTCTTGCCAAACCAGGCAAGAACCTGCTTGCTGAATGGGGAAAACAAAAGTTCTAATACAGAACTTTACATGAGTCCTCTTTCATTTTATTATATCTAATTCCGCCCCTCCCAGTTACCCACGTAGCAGTTCATGGAGATGTAGCAAAATCTAATGGAGACCCTTTCTATCTTTATTTACATATTTCCAGTCTCACATTAAGCTGCCCAAGCCTGTGCCGAACTTGACATGCAGGATACTTAGGACACCCTTTGGCTGAGGTGTATGCCTTAGGCCCGCTGCCCATCCCGGTGAGGGCAGCTAGGTTCGATGGACTCAGAGAAACATGCCAAACCCGCTTGAAATGGTTCTTCTGTTTTGTTACCTGTTGACTCCATAGGCAGGTGGTTAGCAAAAGCCATGTCCATAAACCTAATATAGAGCCTGCCACAGACTTAACACCTTGAAGAGAGCCAACCTTATGGAATAGCCGCTCCTCTGAGCAGAGTCTCTCCTGCCCCAACTCTGCACCACCTTCCTCCCCAGACAAGCCTCTCTCGTCGAGGTTTCTCTCCGAGGCCTGGGAAGTGAAAGGGATTATGCCCTGCACCCGCCTCGCCCCTGGAAAGAACGCTTCTAACATCTCGCTTATGTGGTGACGTTTAGCTCGCCGCCTGCAGCTCAGCCCGTGGGAGAGCAGCGTGGTTAACAGACTGCTGACGCCCACACATGCGTTCCTGGCCAGAAGTAAAAGCACAGCGGCCTTGTCTGGAGATTCAGGTAAAACTGTCAAGGTGCAACTTTCTTAGTGAGGTAAAGTCCTCCTTTAGAAGCCCTCTCTGAGCCGCCCCATTTTCATCTAATCACATCGCAGTTCTTCCCATTGTGTGCTTCTCCTCCTCTTGGTGGGATGGCATTGGAAATGTGTGTGCTGGTGTTGGTTTCATGCCCCTGGCATTGTTCCTCTGCGCTTCCATCTTAGCATCTTATCTGGACACCAGATGCCAGGCGGACAAAGGCTGTTCCTCCCTGTGATCAGGTGGCTCCAGAGGCTTCTGTCAGTTCATAACTGTTACTAGAAAATCCTATCCCTTCCCTTCCTTTCTGCCTTCGCATCTGAGGAGATGATCAAAGGTAGAAATAATTTAAGATTGAATGCTACTTTGTGGACTTGGGGATAATATCAAAGCACAAGCCTATTTAAGAATAGTGTTTCATAAATGTGGCCGTGGGTTAGCCACTTATCTTCCCTGGGCTAGGCTTTTAAATGTAATCGAGGAATAGTACCCTTTCAAAACTCTTAAGAGTTGTGGAGAAGGCTAATTACAGTGTTCTTAGTTGTTACATTACTTTGAAAATATGTAAAATGTGCCAAGTACTAGTTATTATAATTAGTTATAACTCCTCTACTTTTTTAAAATGTAAAACGTGCCTGAATGAGCCAATTAGTTTAATGAGAAGTTCGTATAGTCTACACCTAGCTGGGAAGAAACGTATTAGGCTTTTGGCAGTGTCTCAGTGAGTTGACTTAGGTTTTCCCAAATATCCATGTGACCAGCCCTCATCTTTGGTATATAGGAAACTGCATTGCCTCCTCATAAAGCTCCCTTTAAAAAGGCTTTGCCTTTGCAAGCCTCTTCATGTTCACTAGCCCTCTTTTTTTTTTTTAAATAATAACTCTTGGTAGTTTTATGATGTCTTTCATCTATAGTGCCCAGTGAGCGAGTATCAACCTGACTTCTCACAGTACCCCTGGGAGGCAGTCAAGAAAGCAAGTACAGGCATTCCTACCACCTTCCTGTAGAAAGCAAGAGACTGCCAACGAGTGACTTGCACCAGAGCCACTGAGGTGGACTAGGTCCTCCATGTACTTCTGTCCTTGGCACCCTTGTGATGCTCTGTGTACCGTCGTGCATTCAACTAGCTGGACCACAGCGATCTGTGTTTTCTGTAAAGCAACTCTTCTGTCAGCTGTCACATTGCATCTGAGATTTTTCTGGACAAAAAAGTACAGGATAATTTATTTTTATGCCCATTTTGTTGTACATACATACAAGTCATGACAGCTTTTCTTTGTGTCCAGCTAATTGAAGAACCTTTGAAACTGCTTTCCAGTCGTGTTTCATAGGATCCATATAGTTTGTCTCTTGTGCTCCTGAACCTCCACTGTGTGTTGTTTCATAGTGAAGGACTGCCTCACAGCTAAAAAACAAAACAAAACAGAACTGTCTCCCTTTGCTATTTCTGTCATCACTAACCTTGTCAATTCTTTCACTCTTCCTCTAGTCTCTTCCAGCACCATTTCCGCATTTTCCACCCATTTGACTTGCCCATCTTTCCACCTTCTGTCCTTATGCTCAATCAAGGGGCTTTTTAATCTGCTAACTGGCTCTTGTTTGCAACTTTGACATCCTCCTTTTCACAAACTGATACATTTTTGTCACTTATTTTAATGTGAAGCAATGCCATACATAGCCTTTACTTGTTTGTTTTATTAATACTTTCCTTAGATCATTGTTACCTATTATTGCATTGATACAGCTTATATTTAATGAACCCAAACGGTGGTGTTTAAAATTTTCTGTTTAAAATTATTTATGTTAATGTCTCACATTTATCTTGTCAAAAACACTTTCCCATCACTTTTATTTTTCCAACTCCTCTCCTTGAGTTTTTTTCTTGTCTTCCTATTTTTAATGTCTTTCCTTCAGTTCACCTTGTCTCCAATTGCCATTGGCAAGAGGATGACCTACATCTAGAGCCAGGGTTATAATAGCAGATCAAAACAGCCTCCCTTACCCCTAGGGTGTCCAGTGATTGTAAATTCCCAGAACAAGTAATAAGAGCAGTTGAAAATTGGAAATCAGTCTCATATGTTTCATTTGTGACCACTGCTTTGGGTTGATTTTTCCTTGCCCACTTTTTAAAAATACATTTAAGATATATGTGATTATTGGAGCTCAGGATTGAATGAATTAACATAAGCAAAAAGAAGCTTAGAATAGTACCTGCACATAGTAAGCACTTAATAAATGTTATTATTCTACCATGTAGTTATTCTCTCTGTTGCACATCAACCACATGAACTGCATTATCTTTTCTCTGCAGCCATTATTTCAAATAGAAAATCCAAATGAGTTCAATTAATGCATACTTACTACCAAAAGTAGAAAGAAATACAGATATTGTGGAAGGCTTGCTCAAAGACATTTCCATAAAAGAAATTTTATGTTTAATAAGACTACTTTGGGATATGGAGGGCACTCTACAGAGAAAAAAACAAATATTGCTCTTCCTTTTCCTTCAGAAAGGCAAGATCATTAGAACTATTGAGTTAAAGGTTTCAGGTTTTCCAGTAGTTGCTGTTAAGAACAGCAATGAATTCCATGAGATGTAGTCTCCTTAGAATTAACCAGACAATATTTCTTGAACAATTAAATTTGAGGATTTTTGTATAGACTACATCAGGTAGGTTTCTTCCTTTCCTTCATATTCACTCAGCACTATAATAAAGAATGAACCAACGACATGATGAGATCGGTTTACAGCCATGCTGGTCTCAGGAAATGTTCCATAGATACCCCATGAAATTATTACTTCCCACTAGAGGAAAAAGAAATCATATTTCTGGGCTTCATTCCTTTTTCAGTGTCAGGCCCATGGGCTCAGAGAAAGGCTGTCATCTAGGGTTTCTTGATCGTTGCGCAGTCAATGAGCTCTGGCTGTGCCCTGGGCTGTGTGTGCCTCTCTTGCTCATAAATCCCACAGAAGTGCCTTGTGCTAGGATGTTCATCTTTAAAGGCATTGGATTGGATTGGAAGGGGTTTGCATTAATGAACTCTTTCCTTGTCTGGGAAGGATAAGTGTTTTGTTGTGGCACTTAAGAAAAGGTTAAGTTTTCTTTTTCTTTTTTTTTAAAAGGTTAAGTTTTCAAATCGTTTTGCCTGTGATCACAGTAAGCCAAATGGTGAGAGGGTCTCCTTTACAACATAAAGGAAACTTCCTTTACCATTTAGGTCTGAAGCAGAGCTTTATGTCAGTTTGCAAGTAAGACATATATCTTTTGACGAGAACTGAGGGAATGCAAAGTGTTTCAGCTTATCCAAGAAATAAGAGTTCTGTTTTCAGATGATGGGAAAAGAGTGCCATTTCCAGTCAATCCACTGCCTTGACCATTCAGTGATAACCACAAGATACTGCAAGGCATTTACTGAAAAAGAACACAAGGGTGAAAATGCAATCTGATGGACTTTCTGTCTATAGCATAAACCAAAATAACATATTTTTAACCATAATTCTGAAATTAAGATTACTTTGAATTTGTCTTATGAACTTTTGAGTTTTGAATTTATTAACTTAATACTATTATATTCAGTTGATGTAATAGTTTCTTTAAAGAGTGGCTACAATGGCGAGGGTTGGGTAAAGTCATAACATGGTCCAGATACATAGTATTCCCTTCAGTAGTCATGTTTGTCTTATTTTCCTAGAAAACGAGATTTCTGGATGAAATATGAAAGCAAACCTTGGATCATTAGTACCCAAATATCTGATACCTATCCTGTGTTCTGTGAATTTCTTTAACCCCATTGTTACTCAGAATCAACCACTTGATTAATGACAATGTTCCTTTGAAAGTAAGGTCAGAAACTATGTGGTTTTCACAAAACAAAAATCTCATCTTAAGTAAAACTGTAACAGCTGTTCACAATTCAACTTTATTTTCGGCAATTCTAACATATTCATGTTCTCTTCACCGTTTTAAATGATGACATCCCATTTCCCTATACGTTCCTCTGCTTCTTGTGAACCATCCAATGCCTTGGCTTTTGGGAAAACCCAAAAGCATGCATTTGATTTGCTTTTAAATAGATAAAACATTTACAGAATTTTTTTCTAGAAATTATTAGTTATTCTTGTAGCAAGTCTTAACACCTGATGAGACTTGGTCATTTAACATTTTAAAAATTCAGTTGCTTTTTTCCCCACTGGCTGTTGAATTTTACTCCCAAAATAGCTGCAATATATCTTGCTTGCCTGCTTGCTCACTTGCTGTCTTTCCACCTTTTGTTCCATCTGAAAGCTAATTAGGACAAATCTGATTATAAACAATCCTTATCTTAAAATTATCTGTCACTAATATAGCATTTTACCAGAACCATCTGTTTATAGGAATATAAGACCATTGCTTTCTGTATGGCTGACGTCTGTATCTTTAATTAAAGTATTTAAATAGCCAAATAGTTTATATATTCCTGATTTTTCACTTGGACGTGCCCTCCTTTTGGACACACTGTAAATAGGACCATGAGGAGAATTGAGCGTGATGGTTCTGGAGGCCTTTAGGTAATAACACTTCTCCCTACTTTTCTCTCTATCTCTGCTTTGCTCCTTGTCCTGATCCCGCTTTTGGCTTTCCTTCAACTGCTCCTCTGGCACTCTTGTGTGTAAAACAATCACCTGCACCCTAGTTATCCCCATTTGTCCTCGTTCAGCATCTTGCAGCCCCATCAACATCACGCCCTACAGAGCTGCACACTCTAGAAATCCACTGGAGCGACCAAAATTCTTTGTAACACCACCCGAGGGCTCCGCGCGGAGGAGGACTGTTCACGGCACAGCGGTGAGTAGCTCTTGGGACGCAAGCCTGGTGAGTCTGGTGAGCACAAGTCTGCTGTTGTTGTGCAGAGTGGACACCGCCCTGAGGTGCAATGCAGATGTCAGAGCGGGCCATGCCGACATCCATCATCACGTCCACCCACCAGTCTTGAGTCTGCCAGGCTGAGTGGTCCTGCCCCTACACTTCCTCCCCACTTGGGGATTCTACTCCCACAGAAAATCTAAATTTGAAGAGGAAAACCATTCTTTGTTCAAGCATGTCTGAGTGGCTGGACTGCCATCTGAGTGCTTCGAAACAAATCAGTGCAATACTGGCATACTTTATGTGTGAAAGTAAGAAAAGCTTTGAAGGGGAAGTGGGCCTGGACTGCTGCCTTTGCATTTTATTCCAACCATATCCAGAAGCTGGCTGCAGTCTAAATGTGGTTCACCAAAAAGCAAGATAAATACTTTTTGTCTGTTTAGCTAATGCGTGTCAAGGCCCAGATCTTAAAATATAGTGACAAAGTATTTTGAAAACACTAATTACCTGCTAAGTAATTCTTGAAAGGCTGTTGGGCTCTGTTACAGAATCACATTTTGCAAGTGAAGAATATAATTTGTACTTGTTGTTACTGGCAGGGTGGCTGAACTAACCTCAGTATTCACCATGCTGTAAATGCAATGAAGTCACTTGTATGTCTCCAGGAATATTTCTTCTTCTTTAAGCCGTGTATTATTTGGCATCTGTTGAAAGATGTAGACATTTGTATTTTAGTGTTAAAGGACCCCCCAGTCAACCAGGAGATCTCATTGCCCCTCTCTCATGGTAATAGCGTGACCCATGAAAGGCTGGAACAATGCTTTTTTCAATCTTAACTTCCCAGAGCAGTTCAATGTATAAAGCTGATGGACACTTAAAAGGATTTTGCTTAGACCTTTGAGGATAATTCAAGAGTTGTGAGAGTTTGATGGCTTTGCCTATAGGCAGTTTTCTTTCAAGCCCCTCAAGCTTTCAGGAATCAACGTTTAATTCACGATTGAGTCAGACCTCCAGCCCTTGAAGCCAGAAGTAAAACTACCTTTGAAGTCTGGGAAGTTTACCATCATTAGCACCTTGATGCTTCAGAAAGCCTAGCTGTGGCCAAATAGTAATAGTCAATTAGGACAGCTTTGGCCCTGAACACTGGATACTTATTGGGTAGGGAAAAGTGTTTACCAAAGGAAAAATATCTTTTTAGAGATTAAAAGGAAAATTAACACACCAGGAGGAAAGCGTGAGAGCCAATCCTCCAACAGATTAAATAAGAGGGATTTGTCATCACTTAATCCACTACCTGTATTTTCTCACCAGTTTTGTTTTATCTTTTCCGTGCCTCTTTCTTTCTGTGTTTGATCTATTGGCTACCTTTTCATTTCTTTACAATTAAATATTTAGGCAAATACTTACTGTCAGAAAACGACTCACATAATTTATATTCCAGAGCTGCACTGCAGAATTGAAACCAAGCACTTGAAAATGTAACTGAGACTGACAGATCAAATTTGAAATTTATCTTTTAAACATTTTTCAATTGTGACAAAAAAACAAAATTTACCTTCTCAGCCATTTTTAAGTGCACAGTTCAAAAGTGTTAAGTATATTTGCATTGTTATGCAACCAGTCTCCAGAACTTTTTAAATCTTGCAAAACTGCAACTGTACCCACTAAGCAATAACTTTCCATTTCCTTATCCCTCAGCTCCTGGCAAGCACCATTTTACTTTCTGTTCCTATGAATTTGATCACACTAGATACCTCACATGAATGAAACCATACTGCATTTGTCTTTTGTGACTGACTACTCGCACTTAGCATATTAAGTCTGTCCTTCCGTATTGTAGCATGTGACAAGATTTCCATTCTTTTTAAGAATGCATATACACACATGTATTGACACACCACATCTTGTTAATCTGTTCATCTGTTGATGGACATTTGAGTTGCTTCTTCCCTTTTAGATATTGTGAATAGCATGGCTGTGAACATGGGTATGCACATATCTCTTTGAGATCCTGTCTTCAGTTCTTTTGAATATGGACCTGATTGTTGGATCTTATGGTAATTCTATTTTTAATTTTTTAAGTAACTGCTATACTGTTTTTCATAGTGACGATACCATTTATATACATTCTAACCAACAAGGTACAAGATCTTCCACTTTTTCACATCATCAGCAATATTTGTTTTGTTTTCTAAATAGTAGCCTAAGGAGTGTGAGATGATCTCATTATGGTTTCGACTTGCATTTCTCCAATCGTTAGTGATGTTGAGCATCTTTCTATGTGTTTGTTGGCCATCTGTATATCATCTTTGGAGACAAATCCAATCAAGTCCCTTCCCCATATTTTTAATCTTTTTAGTTTTTTAATCTTATTTTACATTTTATTGGAGTTTTTATATATTATGGATATTCCTTATCAGATATATGATTTGCAAACATTTTCTCTCATTCTTTAGGTTGCCTTCTTACTCTCTTGATTGTATCCTTTGATGCAGTTTTTAAGTTTGTAGTCCCATTTTTCTATTTTTTTGTTGTTGTTGTTACATGTGCTTTTGGTGTCATATCCAAGAAATTATTACCAAATCCAATATTAGGACTCTCCCCATTTTTTTTTCTGGGAATTTTTTTAGTTTGAAGTCTTAGCATTTAGGTTTTGTAAGCATTTTGAGTTCATTTTTGTATGTGGTATAAGGTATGTGGTGTAAGGTAAGGGTCCAACTACATTCTTTTGCATATGGATATCTAGTTTTCCCAGCACCATTTGTTGATTAGACTATCTTTTCTCCATTAAGTGGTCTTGGCACCTTTGTCAAGGCTCCTTTGACCATATACTCAAGGGTTTATTTTTGGTGGTCTGTTCTGTTCCATTGGTCTTTAAGTCTGTTTTTATGCCAATACCATATTGTTTTGATTACCTTTGCTTTGTAGTATGTTCTAAAACCAGAAAATGTGACTTCCAACTTTGTTCTTTTTTCAAGACTGTTTTGTCTATTCAGGGTCCCTTGAGATTCTATATGAGTTTAGGATGGAATTTTCTATTTCTGCCAAAAAAAAAAAAAAAAGATGTGGCCTTTTGATAGAGTGTATTGATTCTATAGATTGCTTATAGTAGTGATATATTAGCAATAACAAGTCTTCCAGCCTATGAACATAAGAGGTGTTCCCACTTATGTTGCATCTTCTTTCATTTCTTTCAGTAGTGACTTCTAGTTTTTACCATAGACATCTTCCATGTCCTAGGTTAAGTTTATTCCTACATATTCTTTTTTTGATGCTATTGTAAATGGTATTGTTTTCTTAATTTTCTTTTTAATTTTGTTTGGTTTATCTAAATTCAGCTGACTGCTCTTAAGCACTTGAAATACATTTGTGAGACTGAACTTAACATTAAATTTTAATTTAGGTCCAAATTCAAATAGCCAAATGTGGCTAGTGGCTACCATTTTATTCAGTGTAGATGCAGAATACTTCTATCATCCAAGTTCTTTTGTACAGTGCTACCTTGGGATATCTGTTTATATTGTCTCTCTTGTAGGTTATTTGTATTCTAAACCTAACTCTAACTCTAAAATTAAAGTCTTTGTCCTGCTGGTAAGTTTTCCAGACCATTGACATGGTCAGCTTGCTGTGTGTGTTTCCACCTTAGTCTTGTGGAGTGTTAACAGGAAATATTATTATACAAACCACTGGCTATTAACTCGGATCAGGATAAGAATTAGGAGCACCTTCACATGTATGGAACTCAAATAAGTGATTGAGTCTAAGACCAACAGAAAGACACTTGAAAGACATTTGTGACTTTAGCTACATTAAAATGTTTTGAGAAAAAGAAAAGCAATTCAAGCTACTTAACTCCAACCTCCCTTGGGAAGGGAAGCATAATTGCCACCCTGTACTCTTGCAAAGAGCGTTCCATATGGTGGCTCCTGCTTCAGCTACCCAAGGACTGCAAGTGTTCTCTGAGACTCTGCCTCCTGCCTTCTGGTACCAGAGATGGGGACAGAAGGTGGTCATGCAGCTGCAAGTGATATAGAGAGGGCACATGCCCTGTGAAGCTCTTTCCTACCCCATCCTTCATTTGTTTTATTTAGAAATTCTGGGAAAATGTTGAGTATTATTTGACAGTGAGGTGTTTTCCCCCACCTATAGTCTATCCCATCATTTAGGATGTTACTAAGGAAAAGAGAAGCAGTTAGAAGAAATGCTGAAGGGAACAAAGTCAGAGGGCAGGTGATGGAGAAGGTAGGTGATGCTTAGGCCAGGCAGGAAGGAGAGAAAAGAAGGTACACACCAGCTTGTTGGCCCTGAAGCTAGATGATGTTCTGTCTCTCCCCTAACAACCTCAGTCCTGAGTTCCTGCAAGGATCCCACCGAGTGAAGGACTGCTAGACATCTACACAGGTGTCTCCAGCAAGCATTCGTTGCCCTCGCAGAGCACTGTCAGCCATGTTTCAGATACTTGGAATGAGTCTCTCTTGCCATGTTCCTTGTTTGTTTTTTGTCTTGGTTGACTTTATCAGAACACTCCTGGGTTTCCTTTTGCCCATTTCAACCTGGGAAAGGTGTCATTTCTCTAATTCCTAGGGTTCAGTCAGAGGAGGGCTGATATTTCAGCCCACTGTCAGATTCTCGTTTCATCCCTAATGAAGAAGGCCAAAAACAGCTAAAATACCTCACCTTGGGTCTGACTTTTCCTTCAAGGGCAAGAGGACACTAGGTAAGGAAGGACTTGTTTATATACCATTAGTATAAAGAAAAAATTAACGTCTGATATAGCAGACATGTAAATTAAAAAAAAAAAAAGACTAAGCTGTAGTGTGTTCCAGGTTGAAAAAAAGAAAAATGCTAAAGAATTAAAAGAGACAAAGGTAGGGAGGATAAGCTGGAAGTGACCTTTATTTTGACATTTGTGTGGGCTATAGCAGACTATGAGAGATTCTGGTCCAGGCAGTTTTAGATAGAAAGCATAGGTGCTTTCTAAAAGTGTGTTTTTGCTTTGTTTTTTACAAATACACATCCAGATCACACTTCCAGAACCTTATTAGTGTCAGATTGTGTTGCTTCAATTATAAGGTTCCGTTTTAACCTAATAAAGGCCTTTTGTTGGGGTGGAATGGATATATATGGCAAAGGCTGGAAATTTCCCAAGTCATTCAGTGGATTACAGCTCCACTGTTGAATACTATGAATGCGATTGTCCTGCTTGTGGAAAAGTCTAATTATTGTGTTTCTCTGAACTTAGGGCTATAAAAGAGAGAAGGAGAGAGAAAATGTGCCCTTCCACCTCACATGCGGCAGCCAAAGGTCTCTGTCTCCATCTCATCCCAAAGCCAGATCACCAGCTTCCTCCCGACTTTGGTAAGTGAAATATAAGAGCCTGGCAGTGTTGTTCCATATTGGATAATTAGTAGTGTCTGTCCTCTGAGAAGAAACTGTTCTCCCCACATGGTTTAGCCTTCTCTTAGGGAGTAACATTTTTCCTCAGAGGAAAGAAAAAGGAAACCTGGAATGAGCCTCTAAAGCAAAGACTTCTGTGTTTGCCACGTAAGATGTAAGAGACATGTTCACACAGCTAAATACCTTCATTTCTCTTGGTGTTGGTGTTCCAAGTCTATTACATGGCAGAGATGTGGAGAAAGGGGGGTTCTGGCGAGCCTGTTCTCATGTTCCCTCTTCTCTTTGTCTGTTGCCCAGGCTCCCATCCAAGTCCTTTCCCCATCTGCCTGGCACCCCCAGACCAGCACCCTCCACACCTCCTGGACCAGTCAAAGCTGCCCCTGCTCAGCTCCGGCCCCCCTCCCCCGGCAACATCCGCCCTGTCAAGAGAGAAGTCAGAGTGGAATCTGAGAGAAAAGACCCTGACAAGGAACCTCAGAAAGTTACCAGTGAGCCCTCACTAAAGGGCAGAACACCTTTGGTGAAAGTAGAAGAGTCCACAGTTGAAGAGGGGACACCAGACGAAACAGAGTCTGCCCCTGGTAGGAGTCCGCTGACTGTGGTGCCGTGGGGGCTGCCTGCACTCTTCTTTCTCTCCTGCACTGCTTTCACTTAGCCCTTCCTCCTTCCCTCTCTTCCTTCCCTCCCTTCTTTGCTCCCTTTTTGGGCACTTGGAAATTTTACTCTAAGACTAATCTGGGGACCTTTTCTTAAGTATAATTTTCTTACATATAAAGAAGGAATCATCCATCCAACAGCCTATTGTTAGAGCCACAGCATATTTGTTTCAGGTATGGTTTAGGATTCCTTTCATTGGCTGAGTCCAATAATTTGACAAAATGTGGTATGCAGAGCACCTGCATCAGAATCATTTACCTATTGCTGTGCAACAAAGTATCCCAAAACTTTATAGTTTACAACAACAGATAGTTACTGTATCATGCAGAGTCTTGGGAAAGGAATTTGAGAGCAGTTTAGCTGAGTTATTAGAAGATGACTCACACCCAGGGCTGTCAGCAGGTGGCCGTCGTTTCCTGACACATGGACCTCGCTGTAGAGTTATTTGATGTCCACACAGTCTGTCTGCTTGCTCTGTTGGCTTTCCCCAGCTGAGAGACCTGGGGTAAATGCAAGAAGCCCACACTATCTTTCATGCCTAATCTCAGAAGTCTCACATCCACAGAAGTCACGATTTCTGTCACACAGTTCATTAGAAGCAGGTCACCAGCTTCAACTCACACTCAACTGGAGGGGATTAGTCTCTACCTTTTAGAAGGAGGATTTTCAAAAAGTTCATGGAAATATTTTTCAACCACATCTATAATGTTTCATACTATAGAACCCTGCCCCTACCTCAGACCTATTAAATCAGGATATGTTGTGGATCCATGGACTCTGATACTAAGGTCATCTGACTCCCGTGCAGGATTGCCAGATAAAACAGTGGCACTTATCCTGTGTGTCGGCTTCCCTGGTAGCTCAGATGGTAAAGAATCTGCCTGCAGTATGGGAGACCCAGGTTCGATCCCTGGGTCAGAAAGATCCCCTGGAGAAGGGAATGGCTACCCACTCCAGTATTCTTGCCTGGAGAACCTCATGGACAGAGGAGCTTTGTGGACTAGAGTCCATGGGGTTGCAAAGAGTCAGACATGACTGAGCGACTAACACATCACTTATACTTCACATCCTACGTGTACTGTAGTTTGAGGGCCACTGGCTTATTAGCCTGTGTGACTGACAGAGGTCAGAACTTTTTCCAGGACACCCAGTGGATCTCATCTCTACCAGACTAACCAGATGCCATCTAGAAGTTTAAAAATCACCTGGAGCTAGAAATTCAGTACATCTTGTTGAAAACTGTCTTCATCCAAGTTTTCTCTTTAAAACTTAATTTGAAGATAGAGGGTGAGGGCAAAGAAAGATGACTCAAGACAAATGATAATGTTGTTAAGGGAATGGGAGAGTCCAGTATCTGTTTACATGTAGAGGGAGAAGAGTAAGGCCAAACAATGTCCTGAGGACAAAGAAAAAACTTGTGGGAGCAGGAGAAATGTAAATCTTGAAAGGAGGGTCTGGAGTGGTCAGGTGCATCTCACCATGGTGCCTGGGGTTGGGGGTTGGGAGGGTTCCCTGCCGCACAAGCCCTCTAGGTCCTTTCCCTGAATCCAGATAAGGTCAGAGAACTGCTCTAATCTTGCATGTTCGCATTAGGACTGGCAGTGGAGACCTGCCCTGTCTAAGGAGCACGGATGCTGGTTCATTCCTTCTCAGACCTGGAGACAGTGCTGGGTGGACCTAAGGGATCTCTTGATGGTTGTCTTCCCAGCCTGAACCTAGGCTCGTAGTAGGGACACTGGCCATGGCCATAGAAAGGGTTTAGTCCTCTAATGATAAATAGTCACTTAAGAGAAGGAATTTTTTTTTTTTTAATGTAATGAAAGGCAAATGGGAGCTCTCATCTCTTTTTGTTAGGTATTCAGTACATGTTTGATATGTGTTGTTAACTGACCTAACTGTCTAAAAATAAGACTCAGTGACAGTGTCAGCTTCGGATGTCTCACTCGCACATGAAGCTTTTTGCTACCTGTTGCCAGGTTACAGATAGAATACAGTGAAACCCTGAGAACGCTCCGTAATAAACATTCCCTTTTCTAATGATGAATTCTAGGCCTGGGGTCTAGGGGATGCTAGTTTTTGTTTTGTTCTTTGGCTTTTGTTTCCAATTGGCTTTCTCCTTGTACCTGTTTGTACAGCTGCTCCAGCAGCAGCCTCAGCCGCAGCTCCGGCCCCAGGCTCTACCCCAGCCCCGACACCAGCCCCGTCATCCACTCTGACTGCCAGTGCTTCTCCGAAGACCTCTGCGGGCACCACCGACCCAGAAGAGGCCACAAGGCTGCTGGCTGAAAAGAGGCGGCTGGCCCGAGAGCAGAGAGAGAAGGAGGAGAGAGAGAAGAGGGAAAAGGAAGAACTCGAAAGGTAACGGAGTGACACTGCTCAGGGACACCCTCGAGACACCTTGGAGTAAGTCTTCAGAAGAAGTGGTAGTAGTGTTGAAGGTCAATCTATATAAGTTGTTACAGAATTACTCTCACCTGGTGTTCCTCTGATGCCTAAGCAACTTTTTAAGTCACATTTTCTTTTTATAATGACAATACAACAAAATTGATGGAGAAGGGTTTGAAGAAAAAAAAATCATCCATAAGCCTACCAGATTTCAATAAGTGTGTACATTTTGATTCACCCTTTCCAGTCTCTGAACAGTGTGTGGGTGTATACACATGCCTATATACAGACACACATATTTTCATGATTGTAACCACCATAGAGATACAGTTGTACGGTCTGAGTTTTTTTTTTAATCTGACATCTCCCTTATCTCCATGTTTCCGCATCTTATTATTTTAAAGCTGTGTAATAAAAGTTCATCTTTTCTTCTTTCCAGATAGAATTCCTCTCATAGGGTAGCTGCTGGGAGATAAAGTGCCCCATGACTGCCTGCCAGACAGTATGCCAGGGGCACTTTGCTTAGTTGGCCTCCTTCTGGAGCTAACAAGGCTAATGTTAATATAATTGTTCTTCAAATAGGCAGAACTGCCTCTCAGGAAAGTATGCTGGGCCGCCATCTTGGACACGCCCTACCCTTGGTCCCAATAGGGAGCTTACATGGTCCGTCTTCCCCTCTCCTGCTGCAGAACGTTATAACCTTTATTTATTTACAGAAACTGGGAGGGGAGTATTAAATTCTTTACTAAAAAGTTAATATTATTGGATTAAACAAGTCTGAGCCTTTAAAGATAGTTATGTTGCAGATCCTTAAAACAACAACAACAAAAAAACAAGCTGCCCTCAGAATATGAGTGGTTACATTTTGCTTCTTGCTTCTGTTTCCCACGAGGCAACATGAGGTGGGGGAGAGAGTGGCTTCACATGTATCCAAGTGGAGACTGTGGCAGACCTCCCAACAAAGCGTCCTTGAGATAACCGCAAGCTCCAGCCTCGCCAAGGAACTCCCTCCACTTTCGTCTCGATTGGTCTTTCTTCCAGACAAAAGCGAGAAGAATTGGCCCAGAAGGTAGCTGAAGAGAGAAGCCGCCGAGAGGAGGAGGCCCGCCAGCTGGAAGCTGAGCTAGCCCGGGAGCAGGAAGAGCAGCTGCGGCGGCAGGAGGAGGAGCGGGCCCGGCGCGAGCGGGAGGAGATGGAGCGCATCCGGAAACAGGTAGCGGGGTCTGGCTCGGCCTGGGAAGCAGGTCGGCGGTGCAGCCCTGGCTCAGGATGGCGCGAGGGGCAGCTCAGATGAGCAGAGCAAGGTGTCTAGCGTGTGGTGAGAAGCGCTCTGAGTCTCCTGCGCGCCATCCTAGTCCTTGCGTCCTGTGCTCCGGAATTTCGGGGCAGCGGGCAAAGCCAGCTTGTCCCTAGGAAGCCGATGCCGTCTTCTCATTTTCAGAAGGAAGAAGAAGCTCGTGTTCGGGAAGAAGCAGAGAGGGTCCGGCAGGAGCGGGAGAAGCATTTCCAGAGAGAAGAGCAAGAGCGCCTGGAGAGGAAGAAGGTATTTGGGACTCTCACTGCTCTGATTCTTCCTAGAATGAAGCTGGCTAAAGATGGAGAGACTGGCTGACCACATTCAGAAAACAAATGTGTCTTGCCCATTTTAGGTTCTCTAAAATAGCTCAGTATTAATATTCTCCTCCAAAGAAATTGGTCTTGGTGTTTCAGTGCTCACCGAAAACAGATACTTCCAATTCATGTGGCCTAAGCCAATTCCAACGTGTGTGTGTGTGTGCTGTGCCAAGTTGCTATGTCTGACTCTTTGCGGACCCTATGGACTGTAGCCCTCCAGGCTCCTCTGCCCACAGGATTCTGGAGGCAAGAATACTGGAGTGGGTTGCCATTTCCTCCTCCAGGGGATCTTCCCAACTCGGGGATTGAACCTATGTCTCTTACGTCTCCTGCATTGGCAGGCAGGTTCTTTACTGTTAACTTCTTTTAATAACTCCAATTAAGACAAAGATAATATTTTCCTAAAATAATAGACGTGTTTAGGTGCCCTGCTATTTGCTTAGTCAGTGAAATGCACCAGACTAGCTTTCTTCCTTTATCGGATCTGTTTGCTCAATTCTTTCCTTCTTGTAGCGACTTGAGGAGATTATGAAAAGAACCAGAAGAACAGAAGCTTCAGATAAGGTATTGAGATGGTCATTTTTTAAACTATTCTTAATTTTTTTTTTTTTAACTTGTAATTTTAACATTAAAAATTCTTTTTTCTTGGCTAGAAAACTGTTGATCAGAGAAATGGAGATATAACCAAGGGAACTCCCACTGGAGGAATAGGTATGTATTTCAGTGAACTCAATTCAAATGCAGAATTTTTTAATTGACTCTAGAGGTCAAGATAAGCATTGATTTTAAAATAAACAAGACTCATTCATTCACAGAAGCGTAGGTATATCTCATCTAATCTACAAATAAATCTTGTTTATCTAAAAAATCTCTAGCATTTCTAGCAGATTTTTTCACATTTGGTTATACTCTAATGGAGTGTTTGATATCTTAAGTCATTTTATATCATACTTCTATTATGTATATATTTGTGTGTCCATATCTGATATATATGCCTTTATAGGTATGTATAGTGGTGGATGGTTTAGTCGCTAAGTCAGGTGTAACTCTTGTGACCCCATAGCCTATAAGCCACCAGGCTCCTCTGTCATGGGCTTTTCCAGGCAAAAATACTGGAGTGGGTTGCCATTTCCTTCTCCAGTATATACACACATTAAAATTAATTTTCTTTGAATATATAATTAAATATCATTTGGAGACTCGGGTTTGATCCCTGGGTCGGAAAGATCCCCTGGAGAAGGAAATGGCAACCCACTTCAGTATTCTTACCTGGAGAATTCCATGGATAGCCCATGGGGTCACAAAGAGTCAGACACGACTATAGGACTAACACTGTCACCATCTGCTAAAGGAACCTGTATTTATATTTTCTATTAAGGACATTAAACTGTCTGTACTTACAGCAGTTCTCAGAAAAGGATTTAAATGTTATTTCAGTTCTGACTTCAGAAGACAGTTAAAATTTGAAAATTGTTGAAATTTCATTAGAAAATTGTTCATACGCCATAGGCTTTGGCCAGAGATGATTAATTTCTTGGTGATTTTAAATCAAATTTGAGGTAGATAAAACTTCATGATTTTACAGAAGGGTGGTTGGTCAATAGTACATTATTCAGTTTTCTTTCATCATCTGCAATATCAATATGAAGAGAAAGGACCAGAGATACCTGTTTCTTTTGCTGTTTTTTTTTTTTTTTAAGACAAATGAAATGATTTACAGAAAAGAACAGTCTCTATAAACTCTAGGGATTTTCAAATGTGAAATTTGGGGTTTAGGGATTTGGTTTTACTTCAATAGAGGCTTTCCCAGGTCCTTTAGGTCATGATCTCTTCTTAATGGTGTTTTCCTGCTCTTTTAAAATATTTGTTTGGCTGCACCAGATCTTGGTTGTATTTGGCAGGATCTTTAGTTGCAGTATTTGAATTCCCAGTTGCATCATGTGAGATCTTGTTCCCTGACCAGAAATTGAACCCAGGCCCCCTACCTTGGGAGCATGGAGTCTCCCAGTCACTGGACCACCCGGGAAGTCCCATGCCCTTTTAAAGATGCCCTAATTATATTTGTTTGGAAAACAGCCTTAATGGTTTCCTGTTAACCCCACTGTATTTTTAACAGGTTGTCTCCAGGAATGTTGTAATAGATGCAGGCTTGAAGCAGGTGTGGCACCCAGTGAGTGATCAGAATGCGCATTTTAGGGTGTAAATTGTACCAACTCAGGATTATTTGAGGAGCTGATGCTGTAGATTGTGCAGAGCCAAACAGCTCCTAGTTTGTTTTTTTCCCCCAATCTTTCTTCTTTCTGCTATTTCCCTATCAATTCTTTTGATATTCTTTTTACCTCACTTCTGGAACAATGTTGAGAGGGAAGGTGAAACTTGTCAGTCATCATACCTGTGTTTATCATCACTAACAATCAGTTTAATACTGCTGGAAAGAGGCCTGAGGATTATCTAACACATGTTCCTCTTCTCCCAATCTCTTATGTGGTTGAGGGCTAAATGGTATTACCCGTGCTCCAACGAGAATTCTAGGCTAGGGCGGCAGGTCAGTTGGGTGCAGGCAAAAATAGTAGCAGCCCTAGTTTCCACCCTTACAATGTGCCATGCAGTGTTCTAAGTACTCTTACTAAGTACAAGTGTTCTAAGTACATTTACTTATCACACTATCCTAGGAGGTAGGTACTATTATCCATGAGGAAACCAAGGCACAGAGCATTTATGGCTTGCCCAAGGTCACAGAGCTGGTAAGTGGCAGAACCAGGACATAAATCCAAGCATTCTGGCTGCTGGGCTTTGGGTTTGATAGAGTAGTAGTAACCCTTTATCCCATCATCTTTGCTATGTCCAGCAGTATCTACACTTCCCAATATGACAAACTCTCCAGGATCGGAGGAACCAGAGGCCAGCACCCATGTGGTTACCACTCACCAATCAAAAGTGACTGTGGACAGGTGAGTTAGACAACTGGGGCTTTTCTTAGCACATTAGAGCAAAGCACGACAGTTTTGTCTAACCATCCCCCCACCCCCTAACCCTTGGCTCTGCCAAATCCCACCAGAATTTTCTGACGGGGCCAGACAGAATTTCAGAGTTTTAACATGCAGATTTATTATATTTAGGTTCATTATTTTGGTTAGAGGTAGTAATTTTGTAATTGGAGAAAAGGAAAATGTCTTATCTTGAACTGCTAAATATGATGGTGAGGTTTTTGTGTGGCTATTTAGTTAAATTACAGGGAATAATTTGTTACTTTCCTTTATATATCTTTGGCATGATCCTGGACCATCTTCACACACTTTGATAATATATAACAGCTGTATTTTTACTGTGTATAATATTATAATGAGTCACAGGTTTGTTCCTTAGTAAAAGTAATTTAGATGCCAGTATTTCTTATACCAGTAGTAGGACTTCCTACGAGGAAACAGATGTTTGCTAACAATAGTTAAGAAGTGTGGGTTGAGGGAAGATTGCCTTTCTCTTCCCTTGCGTTTATATTGACAGGATTTTAACAGTGCTGTCTCAAACATGAAAAAAGTTCTCTCTCTAATGCCAGCCTTAGACACCATAAGAGAATTCAAGCTCCTCAGATTAATTTTCTTTTAATTGATAGAACAATATGTCTTAAGATCTAAGATCTTTTTTCTTCCCAGTTATATTGAGATGTGACTGACATATAGCAGTGTGTAAGTTTAAGGTATATGGCATAATGGTTGATATATATAAATTCTTAATCTAAAAACGCATACCACACGTTTTATAGTATTGGCAGCAATGAAAAGACAAGTCATCCTAAGGTGTCATAGGGTATCTTTGTATATCTTTCTGGGACAGTAAACATTTTTTATTTTGCCCACTTACAATTCCAAAAAAAACAATTTTCTGAAGAGATACCTTAACAATAAGCTTTTGATTATGTAGAATAAATTTTCAAAATTATCTGAGACATATTAAGTAATATTTCATTTTTAAATTAGTTTAATTTTCAAATAAAGTATTCATTTCCAACTCCTATAAGAAGTACTGCAGAGAGTGCCCCATTATTATAACAAGGAATAAGTTTTTTAAGCTACTGATAATTCTCTCCAGGGAATAAAATTAGCTTATACATTAGCTGACTCTCTTCAGTGGTAAAATCAGCAAGTGATCAATCATTGTATAAGAACCCAAAACATATCTTCAGAAACTTGAACTTCAGTTTTATAGTTTTGCATATCGCTGTGTCCTCTAAACATTTAGTAATTGGTCATCCAAAGCATATGGTATGATTATTCCTCTAATTGTTAACAAGACTGGGTGGAGGGGTTGGGTAGTAGTGGAAGGGGAAAACGAAGTCAGCATTGAGTCAAACCTGGGGTTGGTGTGCCATTATAGCTTGTCAGCACACGCAGGCCTGGAAGGTGATGGAGTTGACATCCGTCAAGGAACAAGGGCTTTGAAGATACATTCTTCTTTTGCCAAAACTTGTACTTAAAAAATCTCTGTGGGATGAGAACCGAAACTCTCCCTGGTTACAGAAAACCCACTCGTATTGGGAAAGAACAGGATGGCAGGCATTCCGTGTGTGTGCATGCATGCACACTCATGTAGACTGTGATGCCAAGCTTCCTCTCAGTTCCATGGTACAGTAGTGGGAAGGCACCACACCATCATAGTCTGAATCTGTATAATAATTTTACGTTCTTTTCCACAGCACTCTTACAAATAATATTTTCACTGTACCCTGCAGTGCCTTGTGATGCAGTTAGGTCAGGCATCTTTATTTTTCTCCTAAAAGAAGAGGTTTAATAGTTAACAAAAAAATGTACCAAAATATCCATATCAGAAATGCTTTAGAATATGTTCCACGAAGTCAATATATCTCACTGAGGAAAATAAACTATATCCTCAATACAGGGGCAGAGAAGCAAAGATTCCTCAAAAAAAAAAAAAAAAAAAAGTGAGAGGGAGGGGGACAGTAAAGAGTGGATGTATATTAGCTTCATTTTCACCATTTTTGAAGGAGATGGAAAAAAGACTAACTTACTAAAGTTCAAGTTGCTGGCATTACTGACAGAGACCTGATTTTCTGATCTCTTCCATAGACCTGTCTATAGCTAAACATTCAGTTAATAATCAGTGTATATTAAAAGTTAAAACATTCACAATTTTTGCCTCATTTTCCATTTGAAGACTAACTCCTGTCAAGCAGGGTCATTTTCTTATGAGCACTGAACAAATCATGAAGCTTGCAAATATGTTTACTGCTGCAGTCAGATAAAATCAACAGTAAAATTAATCTAGCATCCGTTTGATGCACAGGCATTGTTCTGTCACATTGTAAAGCATAATAATGAACATATAACTTAAAAGGGGCTGCTGGTTTGGTTATGGAGTATGTAGAGGGAGCAAAAAACCTAAAAGAAATTACAGGTAGAAAATTAAGGATTTCATGGCCAATTGAATGTATCTCAAAAATCCAAGCTACTAAGCATGAATTGATAAGAATCGAGGTAGGGTCAGAGGCAGAGTTAAGGGGCAAAGATGAGAAGGTTGGTCTAGAGCAATTAACCTATACAATTATGTTCATGTTTTAGGAAGCTAGAGATAGCCAGGAAGAATGTGAATAGCCAGGCAGTGTACAAAACAGCATTATGAGAAAAACATAGGACCAGAAATCATGTAGCCAGTCTGGAGTGCAGACTGTCTCTCAGTACTTAGGCAGCTTGTACAAATTATCCCCCTTACCCCCAAGTTATAATCCCCTCATCCTTGAAGCAAAGATCCTAATAAGGGCTATTTTTATCAGACAAAGGGATGTAAAATGCCTGCAGTAGAAATTGTTAAATGTATGTAGAATTATTGATAATGATCTATTCTAATTGATAAATTGTTCCATTTTATTAAGTTTAAAAAAAAGATTTTTTAAAAATAAATATGTTGGAACTCATCATTTTTATTAAAAATGTCATTCTGATTTATTATAAATGTTTTGGGTTGTCCTAAAAATGTTTTCCAGTTTTAATACTAACTCCTTTAATTTTGATTTTTCAAACTCCCTAGTACTCCCAGTTTGGAAAAACAACCAAGTGAAAATGGAATATCAGTTCAGAATGAAAATTTTGAAGAAATTATAAACTTACCCATTGGATCCAAACCATCCAGACTAGATGTCACCAACAGTGAGAATCCAGATATTCCTTTGAATCCAATTTTGGCCTTTGACGATGAAGGGACACTTGGACCCCTGCCTCAGGTAGACGGTGTTCAGACACAACAGACAGCAGGTAAGCTTGCCTCAAACTCCAGAAATAGGTGACATCGAAGAGGGAAGGAGAAGGGAATGGCAACCCACTCCAGTATTCTTGCCTGAAGAATCCATGGACAGAGGAGCCTGGTGTGCTATGGTCCATGGAATCGCAAAGTCAGACATGACTGAGCAACTAACACTTAAGAGGGAGTGAACCTTGTGCTGTATGACTTTGGCACACTTTGTCCTTCAAGGGACCAGGTACGCCTCATGGAAAAGACTGTATGGGTCATAGAAATTGAATTTTGAGTTGTGTTGGGCAACTTCTAGGGCCCCTCTTATTCTCCCACTCAGTGTAGAAATTCAGTCTGCAGCACCTGTGGGTATCTGTGGGCCTCCCCTCACAGAGCGACATGCATTGCCCAGAGACACTGCTGGTCAGAACATGCTTTATAGTAAGACAAAAACTTAACCATAACTGAGTGGCCAGTGAACCAAGTTCTGTCCACTGGAGACGAGGTTTGTTTGGTTTCTATTCCATCTTTCTCAGTTCTAAAGATATTTGAAAACTGCAAACAGGTGGCTCAGATGGTAAAGAATCCTGCTGCAATGCAGGAGACGCAGATTCAATCCCTGGGTCGGGAAGATCCCTGGAGAAGGGAATGGCTACCCACTCCTGTTTTCTTGTCTGGAGAACCCTATGGACAGAGGAGACTGGCGGGCTGCAGTCGACAGGGTTGCAAAAAGTTGGGCATGACTGAGCAACGAACACTGTCACTTTTTTCACTTTCAGCATGTTCTCCCACGATTTTTCTCTCGTTTGGCACAGCAACCTGGGATAATACATTATTGTCCTTTTTACGTGTAATGAGATAACGATTTAGGTAACAGGACCAGTCTAGGAGTATACTGAGCCCAGGGGCCTTCCATTCCTAGTTGAATGACTGCAGCTGTTGACTCTCTTAGACCCTCTGGGACTTACAGTTAAGCTGAAGTCATTGTGCAAAAAGAACAATAGCTTTACAGGACCCAGAGAAATAACAACATAAAAAATTGCCAACTCAGTGCTCCTAGTGACTCAACAGCACAATTTCATCAGGCTCCAGAACAAATTGGATAATCCAGCTTCATCTCTTTTCAAACCTCTTGGAATTCTATCAACTTCTCTCTCTCCCAGCACCCCATTTTCACATGTTGACCAGCATCTCTTTATACTGTCGTAACAACGCCAGGCAAATTCAGGATGTTTAGATGAGTCAGTAAAGCATTACTTGTGGTCAAACTGTTTTGTATTAGATTGCAACAAATATTTTTAGATATAAATATATTAGATCTAACAAATATTTTCCAGTTTAAAACTGGTTGAAAAAGCCAATTTTGAACCTTTATACAAATGAAGCTAGTCTTCTCCTCCTCCTCTAAGATACTGACCTTGGGCCTGTAACTTTGCTTTAGTGATCTGCTTTTTTAGATTGTAAAAGGAAGAAGGTCCACTGTAAATGGAAGCTATTAACACCTGACATTCTGCTAAATTAAGCCTTTGAGAACAATCTGATTGCCTCTGTGTTGATGGAAACACTCCTGGTACAGCTTCGTACTTTGTCATGTCACAGATTCACAGAGATGGAAGGAATGTTCAGATGACTTTCTGTTTCACTGGCCAGGTTTTAAATACATTTTGATTTAAAGGTGATTTAATGATTTACCTGTCATTTCATTCCCACTCTTTGCTAGGAATATAGTCCAGTGTCTGCATTAGTAGGTGGTGGTAGGGGTTGTTTTTGTTCACGGCTACTTATCAACCATCATTTATTTCAGCTTCAACATATGACTGGAGCCTGAAGCATCAGGTACTGAGGATTCAAGACCAATGAATGTAAAGTTTCTAATCTCAAAGCAAAGTACAATTGACTTAACACAGTTTGAAAAAGCAAATGATATATAGCCTAAGTTAAAGAAAGGACATGTGTTTTCCTATTAGTGCTAGAATTCACTTAGATAGAAGACCAGCGATCCTGATCAAATTGCCTGTTTGTATGTAAGACAGTGTATGAAAAGCATGGTAAAGTTTTAGGAACATAATGATATTACTGTAGTATTTTCTAAGACTTTAGGTAAATGTCATATTAATCTGTTCTTTCTTGTCTCCTAATATAGAAGTTATATGAGCATTTCTTCTGAAGAACCAAAGCAGAAATTTAAAAGGAATTTCTACAGTTGATGGAATTCCTTCCATGCTGCAAAGGAGCATCTTCCCTTCCTCCAGTTTTCTAAAGATTTCTTGACCATCATTTTGAAAAGATTTTATTAAAACTAGCTAAAGACAACAGACTGGAAAGCTTTTCTAATAATTTTCGCCAGTAGAGAAAAAAAAAATGCTCCTTGTTCTTCAGTACTTTAAAATGGCTTTTTCCAGTGTGCTCCTTCTTAGGAAATCAATATTTTTCTGCATTCTTTAAAAGATGAGACCATTTGGCTATCAAAAATAGGCTGAGTAGGCATGATTTTTCACATAGATATTTTGATCTTTAAATGCTAACATGTAAAATTAACACAGAAATTTTTACCTTTTACAATATAATACTTGAAAATATAAGTACCTCTTGGTTCCACAGGTAGAGTCAATAGGAGAGGTGTTTAAATTAAGCCTGTTTGTTAAAATATTACTGCAAAGAGCTCTATTTGTAGAGGCAGATTACCAGGTTCCTGTAAATGCAACTTGTACATGGACATTCTGCAAACCCCGCTGTCCATTCTTCTTGCAACTTTTTGCTAAAGTGTACTCAAGTTTTAAAAATGTGAAAAAATTATTTTTTCTAGAGCAAGAAAATAATTTACTGTCCTCTTAAATAATGTATTTATAAAGTTTTTCAGAGAAACTAATCAAATAAATTAGAACAATGTGATAACATTGCAGATTTGATTTATGAGATGCATTCCTTATATTACCGTGAGAGAATGTTGCTGATAATTCAGGGCTATTTCTGAAGTCTGTTTATTGCTGCTGTCCCCAGTGATGGTGGGACTTATCTTTGCCTTACCAGATCTCAAATTATGTGCGAGGGAATAAAGATTTACTATTTCTTTAAATTAAAAAAAAAAAAAAATTGGTTTTGCTCGTTTAAGAGCAATGAAAAAAATGATGGAATGTTGACTGTGTTTGGCACCCAGGACACTGCAGGACACCTTCGTGAAGGTCCTTGTTCTGGGTGACATCCATCAGCTTTTACCCTTCACTTCCGCTGCTGAGCTTGGCTGTACAAACTTGCACTTTCATTTGATGATATAAATTCAATTTTATTTTACCATTTGGGAGACTGTTAGTAACTAAATACTGAAGGAGAGAGAACATTGCGGAAACACATGTTTTATTATGGAGTATTTTTAAAAAATGATAAACTTCTGCCACTAGAGTGTTTTTTTTTTATTAAAAGAGGGGTTGGTTAATTAGATTGAATGAAGGGCTGTTCATTTATTGGACTGTTTCCTTAAAATCCCAATATACCATCTTTAGTAACAGCTGTAATTTGTTAAAACATTAATTTGGGGGTTTTCCCTGTTCTCAGTTGTCCATGTACACCTAGTCATATTAAAAGAAAATCTGTTCCAACTGGGTCTTTGTTGTTGTTGTTTAGATTGACCTAGCATGAAAACACCAAATAAAATGTGTTTGACATAGTTTTACTTTTAGGTTTCTCATATGTTATAACTGCACTTAGGTTGATTCTTGAATTTTCCAATTGTTCTTCACTTAACCTCAACCATCTTCCTCTGAACAGGCATACAGAATAGGTTTCTTTAAAATCTAGAGCAGGAATTCAGTTTTTGCTAGCTTTTCCTTTTTTTTATTTATATTTAACTTGAGCAAAATCATTAGCAAACTGAAAGCCTCTGAGTAATCAAGTTTTAATTAGAAGTGATAGAAATTGTTAACTCTTATTTTGTTAGCTACACTGCCAGAGGGTGATGACCTTACAACAACTAGACTGCCTTCTCTCCAGCCCCTTCAGATAGATCAGTACGTATCTACCTACTGATCTTAAAGAGGTGCTCAGTAGGGACTACATTAAGGGACGGTCTCAGGGATCAAATACGACCCTGTCCATGGCATGAAGGTGCATGGGCCTTTTGTTTCCTTTTCCACACCACTGTGGTCTGTTTTAGGCCAGTTTAGTCACCAGTCACATGTTCATTTGGTAGATAGCCACAAACCTTTACTGGAAGGTAAGGCTATATGTTTCCTCTTGCATAACTTCACTACCTGGTGGTATATTATAATAAAAGCAAATCTAAAACAGTTCTTTAACATGAACAAACATTAATTCACATGAACGGTCTCTGGAAAGCTTGAGGAAGTTCCTTCTCAAAACCATCAAGGTGTCTGTGGGATTATGATTTGCCTTATAGCAGGTAGGACCACAGTGATATTCTAAAGGCAGGATTAGGTAAGCTGATTGGATCAGGAAGCACAGTCCTAAATGGGGGTTTTGGGGAAGGCGAACCCCCAGAACTCTACACCTACAGTACTAATTAAAAGTCCTGAGCTTGCAGGATCTGCCATATTCTTTTACCTCATGTATATTCCCTCTCAGCCTTTCTAGACAATCACTGATCTTTCAAGCTCCATTCACTAATGAAAAGTTACTAACATCCTTTCTGCTGATTAACAGTGATACAGATTTAGATAGCAATGTTTAAAGCCACCAGATTGGGGTCCTTCAAATCCTATCTGTCCTACCCCCACAGTAAGATTAAACAGGTGTAGTTTATATACACATGTATATGTACTCTCTTGAGAGTCCCTTGGACAGCAAGAAGATCAAACCAGTCAATCTTAAAGGAAATCAATCCTGAATACTCATTAGAGGGACTGGTACTGAAGCTCCAATACTCTGGCTACCTGATGTGAAGAGTTGACTCACTGGAAAAGAGCCTGATGCTGGGAAAGATTGAAAGCAAAAGGAGAAGAGGACAGCAGAGGATGAGATGGTTGGAAAGCATCACTGATTCAGTGAACATGAACTTGAGCAAACTCCAGGAGATAATGAGGGATAGGGAGGCCTGGGGTGCTATGGAGTTACATGGAGTCACAAAGAGTTGGACATGACTTAACAACTGAACAACAACATACACACATACATCACAAAGTATACGTTAAAGTGTTTTGCAGTAAATTATTGCGTATTAACTGGAGGAGAAAATGGCAACCCACTCCAGTATTCTTGCCTAGAAAATTCCATCTACAGCGGAGCCTGACAGGCTAGAGTCCATAGGGTCACAAAGAGTAACAGGCATCAATAAATGCAACCATCTTTTGCATTTTTTTAAACTAATGGAAATTATTCACCTATTGGCCTATATATGTTTTGTGCATAGAACATTAAGTCATGATGAAATGCTATTGGATCAGGTTAGAAAAGCAATTTTAGATGACCTTCTGAAAAACATCTCTTCAATCTTCAATCCTATTTAACACTTGAACACCTAAACCTGCTCAAAAATACTCTTGTCATTTTTTCACATCTTTTGGCTTTTCACTGGTTTGGGGCAGGGGCTGTAAAGCCAAGAAATGGAAGAGAAAGGCACCATCATGTGAACAGAGACAATTTTAAATTTGTTACAAGTATTTTGCTAATAACTGTTTCCTTGGTGACTACTAACTTGAGGTTTATGTTGATAGTTTTGATTACAATTTTAGAGATCAAAGAAATTTTAGGAAATGACAAAATTAAAAAGAATATTAACAGCAGGAGGGGGAGAGCAACAAATAACATACAAGGGAACTCCCATAAAACTATCAGTTGATATTTCAATAGAAGAAACTGTAGGCCAGAAGGGAGTGGCATGACATATTTAAAGTGGTCAAAGGGGGAAACCTACAACCTCTACCCAGAAAGAATCTCATTCAGATTTGGAGAGATCAGAAACCACAGACAAGCAAAAGCTAAAATTTGAGCATCAACAAACCAGTTTTACAACAAATGTTAAGGAATTAGAAACAAGAAAGTTATGAAATGAAAATCTCTTCATTAAAAGCAAATATACAGTAAAGGTATGAAATCATCCGCAAACAAAACTACTAGGGAAGTTAAAAGACAAAAGTAGCAAAATCATTAAGATCCACAGTAAGCAGTTAAGGGATACACAAAACAATTAGATGATACACAAAACAATTAAAATGATTACTGTTTTCACTATCATATTTTACATCTAATTGTTTTGTATATCCTTTAACTGCTTATATAGATAGATAGATCCAGGTGGCACTAGTGGTAAAGAATCCTGCCAATGCAGGAGAAATAGACAATTTCAATCCCTGGGTCAGGAAGATCCCCTAGAGGAGGAAATGGCAACCCACTCCAGTATTCTTGCCAGGAGAAGCCCATGGACAGAGGAGCCTGGCAGGCTACAGCCCATGGGGTCACAGAGTTGGACATGACTAAGCATCTGAGCATATCTAGATATATATAGTCTATATACACACACATATATATTTAGACTGCTATATCAAAACCTCATGGTAACCACAAACCAAAAATCTACACCAGATACATACACACAAAAGAAAAAGCAATTCAAACAACACAAGATAATCATCAAATCACAAGAGTAAAGAACAAAAGAAGGGGGAGGGGAAGATCTACAAAAACAAGCCCCAAACAATTAACAAAATGGTAATATTAACATCAGATCAGATCAGATCAGTGGCTCAGTCGTGTCCGACTCTTTGCGACCCCATGAATCGCAGCACGCCAGGCCTCCCTGTCCATCACCAACTCCCGGAGTTCACTGAGACTCACGTCCATCGAGTCAGTGATGCCATCCAGCCATCTCATCCTCTGTCGTCCCCTTCTCCTCCTGCCCCCAATCCCTCCCAGCATCAGAGTCTTTTCCAATAAGTCAACTCTTCACATGAGGTGGCCAAAGTACTGGAGTTTCAGCTTCAGCATTAACATACTTATCAGTAATTAAATGTAAATGGACTACATGCTCCAATCAAAAGAGTGACTAGATAAAAAGACCCATATATATATGTACTTCCTACAAGAGATCCACCTCATATCTAGAGACATAATGACTGAAAGTGAAGGAATGTAAAGGGCATTCCATGCAAATGGAAATCAAAAGAAAGCTGGAGTGGCAATACTCATTATCAGGCACAACAGACTTCAAAATTTCAAAACTGTTAAGAGAAAGAAGAACACTACATAGTGATCAAGGGATAAATCCAGGAAGAAGATATAAATGTATATTCACCCAACATAGGAGCATCTAAATATATACGGCAAATACTAACAGCCATAAAAGGAAAGTCGACAATCACACAGTAGTAGTGGAGGACTTCAACACCACACTTAACATCAATGGACAGATCATTCAGACAGAAAAATCAAGGTAACACAGACCTTAAAGGAAACATTAGACCAGATGAACTTAACTGATATTTATAGAGCATTCCATCTAAAAGCAGGAGAATACACATTCAAGTGCATATGGAACATTGTCTAGGATAGATCACACGCTAGACCACAAATCAGGTCCCAGTCTATTTAAGAAAATTAAGATCATATCAAACTTCTTTTCTGACTACAACACTATAAGACTGGAAAACGACTACAAGAAAAAAACTGCAAAATAAACAAATGGAGGGTAAACAATATGCTACTGAACAACCAATGGATTACTGAAGAAATAAAAAATACCTCGAGACAAATGAAAATAATCCAAAGCCTGTGGAACACAGCAAAATCTAAGAAGTGTATAGTGATAGAAGCATACATCAAGAAACCAGAAAAATCTCAAACAACCTAACCTGACATCTAGTAGAAGGAAAGAAATCACAACGATCAGAGCATAAATGAAACAGAAACAAAGAAAAAACATAAAAGATCAATGAAACTAAAAGCTGGTTCTTTGAAAAACAAAATTGATAAATCTTTAGTCAGACTCATCAAGAGAGAGAGAGGATTCAAACCAAGAAAAATTAGAAATGAAAAAGAAGTTACACCTGATACCACTATATTGCCAATAAAAGGGACAGCCTAGAAAACATGGATGAATTCTTAGACAAGTACAATCTTCCAAAACTGAACCAGGAGGAAATACAAAATATGAACAGACCAGTCATAAGAAATGAAATTGTGATTTAAAAACTTCCAACAAACAAATGTCCAGGACCAGATGACTTCACAGGTGAATTCTATTAAACTTTTAAGAGTTAAGACTGATCCTTCTGAAACCATTCCAAAAAATAGAGAGGAAGAAATACTCCCAAACTTACTCTGTGAGGCTCCAATACCAAAACCAGACAAAGATATCACAAAAAGAGAAAATTACAGGTCAATATTACTGATGAACATAGACACAAAAATCCTCAACAAAATACTATCAAACGAAATCCAGCAATATATTAAAAGGATCTTACACCATAATCATGATCGCTCAGACCTAATTTAAAAAGTCTACGACCCTTATTTGTACACTGTTAATCAAGTCATTAATGCAATATAAGTTATCTGTGAAATGAATCTGATCTCTCATAGAATTCTTCATTTAAAACAAATTCACACTTTTTGTAAAAGTCACTGTTTTGAGCACATTTCTTTGAAAAATGTTGATGGTTTTGTAATTATTTATTTTCTTAGATTTCTTTTGCACCACAGTTTTTAGGATCCTTTTGGAAATAGTGTGACTACTGCATTTTGCAGCATGAATGGTACTAAATGGTCTTAAGTTCTTAACAACAAATGGATTTCTCTAGAGAGACCAAAATCGTGACTTATCAATTTTTCTTATGCCCCCTAAAAAGTGGCTCTGCTTCAGCAGATACTTGCCAGTTTTTAATTTATCCATGACTTTTCACCCTACCCCACACCCATATACCTCCTAACATCAGCTGTCTTGTTTCATCACTTCTCTGGGGTACAGTGTGCAGTGAGCAATTTGTGTGTCAGAAATCCTGTCATAATAAATAGTTTAACAAACTCAACTTACGTAAAGCTACCTGTGTTCTCTTCATATATCTGTAAAAAGATGTCCCTAATTGATTATGTAGCGTAAGAATAGTTGAAGATAACCAGAAAGACTATCCGTAAATTAATTATCCTGCCTATGTAGAAGAACAGTAATCACTGAAGAAAACTGATTAGTTGTTACTAGTCAGTTTAACTTCAGAGAAGGCAATAGCACCCCACTCCAGTACTCTTGCCTAGAAAATCCCATGGACGGAGGAGCCTGGAATGCTGCAGTCCATCGGGTCGCTGAGGGTCAGACACGACTGAGCGACTTCACTTTCACTTTTCACTTTCATGCATTGGAGAAGGAAATGGCAACCCACTCCAGTGTTCTTGCCTGGAGAATCCCAGGGACGGGGGAGCCTGGTGGGCTGCCATCTATGGGGTCGCACAGAGTAGGATACAACTGAAGTGACTTAGCAGCAACACCATAATCAAGTGGGATTTAAACCAGACATGCAAGGACTTTTCAATATCTGCAAATCAGTTTGATATACTACATTAACAAATTGAGGAATAAAAACCATATGATCTTCTCCATAGATGCAGAAAAAGATGTTGACAAAGTTCAACATCCATTAATGATAAAAACTCTCCAGAAAGTGGACACATATCTCAACATAATAAGGGCCATATATGACAAACCCACAGCAAATGTCATCCTCATTGGTTAAAAACTGAAAACATTTCTTCTAAGATCAGGAATAAGGCAAGGGTGTCCACTCTGGCCACATCCACTCAATATAGTTTTGGAAGTCCTAGACATGGCAGTTGGAGAAGCAAAACAAAAAGAATCTAAATTAGAAAAGAAGAAATAAAACTGTCACTGCAGATGACATGATGCTATACATAGAAAATTCTAAAGATGCTATCAGAAGACTACTAGAGGTCATCAGTGAAGGTGGTAAATTAAAGGATACAAAATTAATACACAGAAATCTATAGTTGCATTTCTATATACTAAAAGGTCAGAAAGAGAAATTAAGGAAAGAATCCCATTTACCATCACATCAAAAATAAAGTACCAAAGAATAAACCTAAGGAGGCAGAAGACCTGTACTCCAAAAACTATAAGATGCTGATAAATCAAAGATGCCACAAACTGATGCAAAGATATACCATATATACCATGAACGGGAAGAATTCATGTACTACTCAAGGTAATCTATGGATTCAATGCGTGCATGCATGCTCAGTCGTGTCCAACTCTTTGCAGTCCCATGGACTGTAGCCTACCAGGCTCCTCTGTCCTTGGAATTTTCCAGGCAAGAATATTGGAGTGGGTTGCCATTTCCTCTTCCAGGAGATCTTTCCTACCCAGGGATCAAACCTGCATCGTCTGCATCTCCTGCACTGGCAGGCAGATTCCTTACCATTCAGTGCAATCCCTATCAAATTACCAATGGCATTTTTCATAGTTAGAAGAAAAGAATTTTATGGTTTGGTAGGAAAACACAAAGACCCCAAATAGCCAAAGCAATCCTAAAAAATAAAAATGGAGCTGGAGGAATGGGCCCCCTGACTCCAGGTTATACTACAAAGCTGCAGTAAACAAAATAGTGCTGTATTGGCACAAAAACAGAAATTAGACCAATGGAACAGGATTGAAAGCCCAGAAATAAATCCAGGTATCTATGGTCAATTAATCTATGGCAAAGGAGACAAGAAAATACAATGGAGAAAAGACGGTCTCCTCATAAGTGGTACTGGTAAAACTGGACAGCTACATCTAAAATAATGAAACTAGAACATTCTCTAACACCATACAAAAAAACAAACTGAGAATGTATTAAAGGTTAAACATAAGACCAGACACTATAAAACTCTTAGAGGAAAACATAGGCAGAACACTCTGACATACACTGCAGCAATGCCTTTTTGGATCCACCTCCTAGAGAAAAGGAAAGATGTACCCATTTGAATGCAGAGTTCCAAAGAATAGCAAGCAGAGAGAAGAAAGCTTTCTTAAGTGAATAATGCAAAGAAATAGAGGAAAAACAATAGAAAAGGCTAAAGATCTCAAGAAAATTAGAGATACCATGGGAATATTTCATGCAGAGATGGGCACAATAAAGGTCAGAAACACTATGGATCTAACAAGCGGAGGATATTAAGAGGTGGCAAGAATACACAGAAGAACTGTACAAAAATTGCCTTAATGACCCAGATAACCATAATGGTGTATCACTCACCTAGAGCCGGACATCCTGGAGTATCAAGTCAAGTGAGCCTTAGGACTCATTCTAACAAACAAAGCTAGTGGAAATGATGGAATTCCAGCCGAGCTATTTCAAATCATAAAAGATGACGTTGTTAAAGTGCTGCACTCGATATGCCAGCAAATTTGAAAAACTCAGCAGTGGCCTCAGGACTGGAAAAGATCAGTTTTCCTTCCAATCCCAAAGAAAGGCAATGCCAAAGAATGTTCAAACTACCACACAATTGTACTCATTTCACATGCTAACAAGGTAATGCACAAAATCTTTCAAACTAGGCTTCAACGTATGTGAACCAAGAACTTCCAGAAGTAAAAGCTGGATTTATTAAAAAAAAAAAAAAATAACACAGAGGAACCAGAGATCAAATTGCCAACATCCACTGAAGTGAAGTGAAATTTGCTCAGTCATGTCCGACTGTGACCCCACCGACTATAAAGTCCATGGAATTATCCAGGCCAGAATACTGGAGTAGTTAGCCTTTCCCTTCTCCAAGGGATCTTCCCAACCCAGGGACTGAACCCAGGTCTCCCACAATGCAGACAGATTCTTTACCAGCTGAGCCACAAGGGAAGCCCCAACATCCAGTGGATCATAGAAAAAGCAAGGAAATTTCAGAAAAATATCTACTTCTGCTTCATTGACTATGCTAAAGCCTTTCACTGTGTGGATCACAACAAACTGTGGAAAATTCCTAAAGAGATGGGAACATCTGACCAACTTACCTGTTTCCTGAGAAACATGTATGCAGGACAAGAAGCAACAGTTAGTACTGGACATGGAACAATAGACTGGTTCAAAATTGGGAAAGGAGTACATCAAGGCTGTATAGCGTCACCCTGCTTATTTAACTTATATGCAGAGTACATCATGCAAAATGCTGGGCTGGATGAAGCTCATGCTAGAATCAAGATTGCCAGGAGAAACATCAATAACCACAGATATTTAGATGACACCATCCTAATGGCAGAAGGTGAAGAGGAACTGAAGAGCCTCTTGATGAAGGTAAAAGAGGAGAGTGAAAAAACTGACTTAAAACTCCACATTCAAAAAACTAAAATCATGGCCTCCAGTCCCATCACATCATGGCACACAGATGGGGAAACAATGGAAACAGTGACAGACTTTATTTTCTTGGGCTCCAAAATCACTGTGGATGATGACTGCAGCCATGAAATTAAAAGACACTTGCTCCTTGGAAGAAAAGTTATGGGAAACCTAGACAGTGTATTAAAAAGCAGAGACATCATTTTGCCAACATAGGTCCATATAGTCAAAACTGTGGTTTTTCCAGTAGTCACATACTGATCTGAGAATTGGGCCATAAAGAAGGCTGAATGCCAAAGATTTGATGCTTTCGAATTCTGCTGCTGGAGAAGACTCTTGAGAGTCCCTTGGACTGCAAGGAGATCAAATCAGTCAATCCTAAAGGAAATCAGTCCTGAATATTCATTGGAAGGACTGAGGATGAAGCTCCAATATTTTGGCCACCTGATGCGAAGAGCCTGAAAAAGAGCACTGAAATAGACTCTGATCCTGGGAAAGATTGAAGGCAGGAGAAGGGGGTGGCAGAGGATGAGATGGTTGGATGGCATCTGGACATGAGTTTGAGTAAACTCTGGGAGATAGTGTAGGACAGGGAAGCCTGGCATGCTGCAGACCATGGGATCACAAACAGTAAGATGACTGAGCCACTCAACAATTTAGAGTTATGAAAATAAAAACCAAAATAAACAAATGGGACCTAATCAAACTTACAAGCTTTTGCATAGTAGAGGAAACCAGAAACAAAAGTAAAAGAGAACACACAGAATGGGAGAAAATATTTGCAAACAAAGCAATCCACAAGGGATTAATCTCCAAACTATACAAATAGCTCATGCAGCTCAAAAAAAAAAAACAGAAAACTGAAAAGTGGTCAGATCTAAATAGATATTTCTCCAAAGACTTACCGATGGCCAAAAAGCATATTTAAAAATGCTCAACATTGCTAATTATTACAGAAATGCAAATCAAAACTACAACCTACCACCTCACACCAGTCAGAAGGGCCATCGCCGAAAAGCCGACCAACAATAAAAGCTGGAGAGGGTGTGGAGAAAAGGGAATGCCTCTACTTTATTGGTGAGAATGTAATTTAGTGCAGTCACTATGGGGAACAGTATGCAGGTTCCTTTAAAAACTAAAAATATGAACTATCCAAGCCAGGCTTCAGCAATATGTGAACCATGAACCTCCTGATGTTCAAGCTGGTTTTAGAAAAGGCAGAGGAACCAGAGATCAAATTGCCAACATCCTCTGGATCATCGAAAAAGCAAGAGACTTCCAGAAAAACATCTATTTCTGCTTTATTGACTATGACAAAGCCTTTGACTCTGTGCATCACAATAAACTGTGGAAAATTCTGAAAGAGATGGGAATACCAGACCACCTGACCTGCCTCTTGAGAAACCTGTATGCAGGTCAGGAAGCAACAGTTAGAACTGGACATGGAACAACAGACTGGTTCCAAATAGGAAAAGGAGTACGTCAAGGCTGTATATTGTCACCCTGCTTATTTAACTTCTATGCAGAGTACATTATGAGAAATGCTGCACTGGAAGAAGCACAAGCTGGAATCAAGATTGCCAGGAGAAATATCAATAACCTCAGATATGCAGATGACACCAACCTTACAGCAGAAAGTGAAGAGGAACTAAAAAGCCTCTTGGTGAAAGTGAAAGAGGAGAGTGAAAAAGTTGGCTTAAAGCTCAACATTCAGAAAATGAAGATCATGGCATCTGGTCCCATCACTTCATGGGAAATAGATGGGGAAACAGTGGAAACAGTGTCAGACTTCATTTTGGGGGACTCCAAAATCACTACAGATGGTGACTGCAGCCATGAAGTTAAAAGACGCTTACTGCTTTGAAGGAAAGTTATGACCAACCTAGATAGCATATTCAAAAGCAGAGACATTACTTTGCCAACAAAGGTCCGTCTAGTCAAGGCTATGGTTTTTCCAGTGGTCATGTATGGATGTGAGAGTTGGACTGTGAAGAAAGCTGAGGGCTGAAGAATTGATGCTTTTGAACTGTGGTGTTGGAGAAGACTCTTGAGAGTCCCTTGAACTGCAAGGAGATCCAACCGGTCCATTCTAAAGGAGATCAGTCCTGGGTGTTCTTTGGAAGGAATGATGCTAAAGCTGAAACTCCAGTACTTTGGCCACCTCATGCGAAGAGTTGATTCATTGGAAAAGACTCTGATGGTGGGAGGGATTGGGGGCAGGAGGAGAAGGGGACGACAGAGGATGAGATGGCTGGATGGCATCACCAACTCGATGGCCATGAGTTTGTGTGAACTCCGGGAGTTGGTGATGGACAGGGAGGCCTGGCGTGCTGCAATTCATGGGGTCACAAAGAGTCAGACACGACTGAGCGACTGCACTGAACTGATGATGCAGCAAGCCTACTCCTGGGTATATATCCAGAGAAAATCACACTTAAAAAAGATACATGCACTCCAATGTTAATTGCAGTACTATTTACAATAGCCAAGACATGGAAGCAACCTAAATGTCCATCGACAGAGGAATGGACAAGAAGATGTGGTACATATATACAATGTAATTCTAGTCAGCCATAAAAAAGAATGAAATAATGCCATCTGCAGCAACATGGATGGAGCTAAATCTTATCATACTAAGTGAAATGGGTCAGATAAAAAAGACAGTATCAAATGATATCACTTATATGTGGAATCTAAAAAAATGATATAAATGAACTTATTTACAAAACAAATACTTTGAAAACGAACATGATTATTAAAAGGGAGCGGTGAGGGGGGAAGGATAAATTAGGGATTAACATATACACATGTGCATGCTCAGTCATGTTTGAATCTTTACAACTCCATGGAATATAGCCCACCAGGCTCCTCTGCCCATGGGATTCTCCAGGCAAGAATACTGGAGTGGGTTGCCACGACCTCCTCCAGGGGATCTTCTCGACCTAGGGATCAAATCCGCATCTCTTACATCTCCTGCATTGGCAGGCGGGTTCTTTACCACTAGTGCCACCTGGGAAGCCCCACATCAACTATGCTACAATTTAAAAAAATTTTAAAGCAGTATTAGGAATTACTGTCAAGATTAGTAAAGTTCAAAAGAGAAAAATTTAAATCACTCTTTAATAATACACACTAAAAATAAAATTAGGACTCATAACCACTTTGAATGATTGGATCCCTAATATCTCTCAGGAGATTACAGGGAGAAGGTTAGAAGACAGGGCTAGTATTAGACTTGGGTTTGAACACCAGGACTGCCACTGATTAGGCAGAGGTGGATGGAAGTCCCCTGTCATCTGGGTCTGGGTTTCTTTATCTGTATGTGGAAGGACAATGGCCATCCCCTGGGTTGTCTTAATCGTTATTAAGGGTGAATCAAATGGGAATAAAGTACACAGTAATAGTTCAATAAAGTACAAGTTGCTTGTCTCCAGTCTGAGATATACATGGTAGACAGGACCTCTAGCAAGGTCAGTAGGAAACCACGCAAAAAAGTGGGAATATCACTATTCTCCTGATACTGGCCTTGTATGTGGTAGGGCTTCCTAGGTGGCACTAGTGGTAAAAAACAAAAAAAAAACAACAAAAAAAAAACCGCGCAGATAGTATACCAAACAAGCTAAACAGATATGAGCCCATTTCTCTAGAACAGTATTAACAGGTAATTGTTTTTAAGTTAGCATATTACTATTTAAGTCATTTCAGTTCACTCCTCTTTCCTCTACCCTACCCAAAGTATTTTCTTTCCAAAAAGAATTAGTTCATTGATATTTTTATGTATTTGGAGGCCCTTCTTGACACCATTTGACACAATTAAAGCTATCTTATTGCCTACAAAGTAGAGGTCAGGGAGGGGAGATTAAATATTTCTCCAAAAGTTCCTGTCACCATTGACCAACCCCTCAGGAGGTGCTTTAAGAGAAGAGGCTGGAGCAGTGAGGAGAGAAGCTTCTAAAGCAGTTGCTGTGAGGACAGTTAGGGCAAATCATGTTTGGCTTATAGCTAATGATTCTTATTTTTCCTCACATGGAGCTCCCTTACCGAAAGTGCTCAGAGAGGAGAAGGAAGCAAGAACTCAGAGATCCTTGTTGGCTTTCTGGAGTCATCCTCCCCCCTCAGAATGACTGACAGGAATTTGCCTCTTAGCTGTGAGCTGCACCTGCCCTCTTGCTGTTATTATGTCGCCAAGTGACAGGAGGAAGCTGTGACTGGAACAGTCAGTGCTCCAGACTTTCGCATGTTTGGATTTAATTGGAGGAGGATTGGAAAAGGTAAGTGGGAACCAGGATCAGTGACTAACATCTTTTTGCCAAGATCAAAACAGACAAAATTACTCTCAAGGTCACTATCAGAGGCTTGTTCCCTCCAGCTGTACAGCTACACCGACGTGTCTGAGGAAACCTCTCAGAAAAAGCATAGGCCTTTTCCTCACTGGATTTGGCTCCTGTCACCCACCGTGGTCATGGCTTGATGACACTCCTGCTGTGGTTGCCTTCTCTTCCTGTCTCACTTCTCCATTCCTTCTCCGGGGTTCCCTCCACCATCCAGATAGATTATGTGTACGCAAATCCTTACTCTAGGGTCTGCTCCTAGGGAAACCAGGACTAAGGGTATTATGCTAAAGTCTATTAACATAATTGTATAAAACAAAGAACATTTTATCTCCTAAAAAGAGCACAGCTCTTGTTCTTGAATGAATTAAATAAATTTAACTTCCAAGACCCACTCTAGTTTTCTCATTCTCATTTTGTCACATACCTATACCAGTCAGTGAAAAATGTTTTCAGCATAATTCAGTTCTTACTAGATATAAATGAATAATAGTGAACACTCCTTAACTTCCTGTGTTCACCCAAGCATTCCCATCGTTATCTTCCCTCCTCTTTATGTTCAGGTCAGTGACTCCCAGCTGTTGAATTCTGCTTTCTCATCTCATATCCTAGATACTTTTTAGTGAGAGTTCTACATATTTTTTAAAAACCCTAAAGATTGTTTTTATGTGGGTCATTTTTAAAGTTTTATTGAATTTGTTACAATATTGCTTCTATTTGGTTTTTTGGCCATGGGACATGTGGGATCTTAGCTTCCCAGGCAGGGACCAAACCTCCACCCGCTGGATTGGAAGGTGACATCTTAACCACCACCAACGTCCCCTCAAAACTCTAATTTTCTTCACAGTCCTTGAAGCCTCTCAGGGGATGACTGCTCATCCCCCGAGCACAGTCTCTGTGCTGTTGCTGAATTTGTGAGAGTTGGAGTACTGTTTGTTACATTTTCTGAAAGAATCTAAAACTAATAATCTTTCTAATGGTGTGCTAGACTCAGAATCTTATCAAGTACTTAAAAAAAAAAATTGCTACTGCTCCTTATAGAAATTGCAAGTGAAGGAGGGATTTTTTTTTTTCAGATATTTTATAGGGACCACATGGAAATGGTAAGGAAACAATGGTAAGTGCTATTTTATAAAGAAATATGATGTTACATAAATATACACATAAGATTCCTAAAATGTGTTAGCTGGTCTTTACATTTTGCAGTTTTCATATCAAAATGCTTAAATTACACTTATAAACAAATTTTAGTTACAAACAACAAAAAAACCCACAAGATAAATCATTTAAAAATAGCATTTTTTAGCTACTAAATTTTTTAAAAACATTTGGGGCAGTGTTATAAACACAAAGATAATCCAACAGTTGTGTCTTTTATGCATATTTAAAGTACTCCAAATTTAAATATCTGATGATATTGATGATATTTATTCAGCTAACATTTTAGGAAGAGAGATATAGAAGTATAAGGCCCAAAACCTTGAAAGCCTGCTTTCTGATAGAAAAAATATGTATTGCTCATGTTCTCGATAGGAAGAAATGAAATGGGAATGTAGCATAGTTTATAAACTAGGATATACTAGAGATGAAAATGTCATTCTTTCCTAATGGCACTACCTTTGCTGTGTTACCTTCTGCTGCTGCTGCTGCTGCTAAGTCACTTCAGTCGTGTCCGACTCTGTGCGACCCCATAGATGGCAGCCTACCAGGCTCCACCGTCCCTGGGATTCTCCAGGCAAGAACACTGGAGTGGGTTGCCATTTCCTTCTCCAATGCATGAAAGTGAAAAGTGAAAGGGAAGTCGCTCATTCGTGCGACTCTTAGCGACCCCATGGACTGCATGGACTGCAGCCTACCAGGCTCCTCTGTCCATGGGATTTTCCAGGCAAGAGTACTGGAGTGGGGTGCCATTGCCTTCTCCAGTGTTACCTTCTAGGTTTCCTGCAAATCATGAATGTTATCACCCTCTTCTTAACCCTTTGAGTCAGTTCAGAAAAAGGGTTTCCTTATGGTATCTCATCCACACTAGGAGCACAGCCAGAGGCATTTCTGCTTCACTCATAGCCAAACCAAGCCAACTGGTTGGTTTGGGCTTTTAGCCTGTTATGGAAGAAAATCAGCATACTCACTAAGGAGCCATCCTGAATGTTCCTGCTGCTGCTGCCCAGCCACATCTTACACCTGTGGAACTCTGCTCCTGCTGTATCTTCTCTGTTGGGACATTAGTCAAGGCTCCAACTGTTGTCCATGATGGATTCTTTTACACTTGGTGCAAATTTCCAACAATAACAGGACTCAAAACCCCAAATCTATTGGGCTGGCCAAAAAGTTCATTTGGGTGAAAAGGCAAAACCCGAACAAACTTTTTGGCCAATCCAATTTAACAGGTACCCTGAGACAAAGATGTCAGTCTGCTCAGAGGTGGCCCGCAGGATTTCTAACCAAAATAAACAAAGCCAGATGCTATGTAAAGTGGTCAGCACAGATTTTAATCAATAATACACTGTTGCAATAGAGGAAAGAATCCAGGATAAATGACACCTAAGTAATCTGTACAGAGGTGATGGTCTTTTAAAAGGAGAATGAGGGAATAATGAGACAGCTGAGCAGGCACTCAGTGGAGTCAGGGAGGTAAAATATTACAAAAAGTTAGAAGAGAAGCACTGGTCCATATGAAAATCATCTGGACTTGTTAACTGACTCTTATCAAAGTTGGGCTCCTACACTCCCCCGGCAGCTGGGAGCCAGGGCCCTATCTTTAGGTGTCGGCTGGAACAGTGTTTCTTGCTCACGCTCTTCCCTCTGCTAATATTCTCTACTTCATATGAATGTTTGGAGGATTCCATGAAGTCTAGCATGTAAAGGTCTTAGCATCATGCTTAACCTACAGTAAGTGTTTGGTATTTATTAACTAAATAAAAAGACTCATCCTTCAATATTCAGCTTGGGTTTCTTCCTTCAAGAAGCCTAATTCCTTCCCGAGTCTCACTGCAGGTTAGGCGCACTTACTCTTTTCTAATGTTAGCTCCCTGAATATGCCTCTATTGTTGTAGTAGCCACAGTCTATTACATTTATATTCATGATTTTTCTCCCCAACTAGACTGAATTCTTAAAGAGAAAGACTATTTCTCATCTATGTACAGTATTTCCAAATGTCCAGTGTGGCCCCTGGTACCCATTAAGGACTTACAATAACAATTGTTATAATGGATGGATGTTTGCATGCATTCATGAAATCCTCATCCGGACTTTTTGGCAGTTTTTGAATTACTACTGCTACTGCTAAGTCACTTCAGTCATGTCCGACTCTGTGTAACCCCATAGACGGCAGCCCACCAGGCTCCCCTGTCCCTGGGATTCTCCAGGCAAGAACACTGAAGTGGGTTGCCATTTGATTTACTATGTAGCCCTTTATACTTGAATATCTTTCCTCCATTGGCGTTTGTATTAATTGGAGGTCAGTTGCAGACAACAGAAACCAACACAGTATTTTCAGCAGAGAGGGATTTAAACACCATTAAAATCATTGGATAGAGAAGAAAATGATAACCCACTCCAGTATTCATGCTTGGAAAATTCCATAGACAGAGGAGTCTGGCAGGCTACAGTCCATGGGGTCGAGAACAGTCAGATACAATTTAGCAACTGAGCACAAAATTGTTGGAAGGACTGAAGAGCATGCTCTAGACTGGGCCTTCAGGAATGACTCAGATCACAGCAGAAATGACCCACTAGGAGAGCTACTACTTCTCCCACACAGGAAGATGAGAATTCAGGAAGCTGCCCCTGGAACCATTGACTTCAGAAACATATTGCCTTCACTGAGATCCAAAGATCAGGAAGCCACCACAACTGAACTTTTATGCAAGAGTCACACAAGCAAAGCATGAATTCCTAGGCCTTTGCCTCTTGTCCCCCAGGAAGCCGGTGCCTGAATGCCAAATGACAGCTTCGAGGAACAGAGGCAGCCAACGATTCCATGACCTTACTTGTCAGCAGAAGCAGCTCAGAAGTGCTATCAACATCTTGCCAGTCTCACTCAGATCACCTGATTCTCAGAACCTGCATCACATCCAGACCCTCTGGTTGCAAGGAAATCTGGGAAATGACACCACAGAAGGGCATCCTAGACTCACAGTGGACTGGTTGTTAAGTCAGCATACAAGTCAGCCCCAACTCTGTACTCTTCACTGAGTCTTCCCTCTCATCTCAGCACCACCCCCAATATGATTTTACCCTTAGTCATGACCCATTCCCCTGAAATTGCCTTGAATAGCTTTTATACACATTATTATTTCCTAGCCCAATTTACAAATATTAATTTCCAGCCCTTTCCTTCCTACTAAAGTTGTCCTCTTGGTCCATATGCCTGTCACCTGGTACCACTTGGGCATCCTCCAGCACTGCAGACTCAAAATGTCTACAATTAACTGCATCAGTTCAGTTCAGTTCAGTCGCTCAGTCATCTCCGACTCTTTGCAACCCCATGAATCGCAGCACACCAGGCCTCCCTGTCCATCACCAACTCCCAGAGTTCACTCAGACTCACGTCCATCGAGTCAGTGATGCCATCCAGCCATCTCATCCTCTGTCGTCCCCTTCTCCTCCTGCCCCCAATCCCTCCCAGCATCAGAGTCTTTTCCAATGAGTCAACTCTTCGAATGAGGTGGCCAAAGTACTGGAGTTTCAGTTTCAGCATCATTCCCTCCAAAGAAATCCCAGGGCTGATCTCCTTCAGAATGGACTGGTTGGATCTCCTTGCAGTCCAAAGGACTCTTAAGAATCTTCTCCAACACCACAGTTCAAAAGCATCAATTCTTAGGCGTTCAGCCTTCTTCACAGTCCAACTCTCACATCCATACATGACCACAGGAAAAACCATAGCCTTGACTAGACGAACCTTTGTTGGCAAAGTAATGTCTCTGCTTTTGAATATGCTATCTAGATTGGTCATAACTTTCCTTCAAAGAAGTAAGCGTCTTTTAATTTCAGGGCTGCAGTCACCATCTGCAGTGATTTTGAAGCCCAAAAAAAGAAAGTCTGACACTGTTTCCCCATCTATTTCCCATGAAGTGATGGGACCAGATGCCATGATCTTCATTTTCTGAATGTTGAGCTTTAAGCCAACTTTTTCACTCTCCACTTTCACTTTCATCCAGAGGCTTTTTTTCCTCTTCACTTTCTGCCATAAGGGTGGTGTCATATGCATATCTGAGGTTATTGATATTTCTCCCGGTAATCTTGATTCCAGCTTGTGTTTCTTCCAGTCCAGCATTTCTCATGATGTACTCTGCATATAAGTTAAATGAACAGGGTGACAATATACAGCCTTGACATACTCCTTTTCCTATTTGGAACCAGTCTGTTGTTCCATGTCCAGTTCTAACTGTTGCTTCCTGACCTGCATACAGGTTTCTCAAGAGGCAGATCAGGTGGTCTGGTATTCCCATCTCTTGCAGAATTTTCCACAGTTTCTTGTGATCCACATAGTCAAAGGCTTTGGCATAGTCAGTAAAGCAGAAATAGATGTTTTTCTGGAACTCTCTTGCTTTTTCCATGATCCAGCGGATATTGGCAATTTGATCTCTGGTTCCTCTGCCTTTTCTAAATCCAGCTTGAACATCAGGAAGTTCACGGTTCACGTATTGCTGAAGCCTGGCTTGGAGAATTTTGAGCATTACTTTACTAGCATGTGAGATGTTAACCCCCAAATCAACTCTACCTTTATAATCCCTTTCTTTTTTCCCCACCACCATTTAAGTCATCCATGCTTTGAACATCAGATATTTTATATTTTCCATTCTGCATTCAGTCTCCAAATTTCCCTGTTACATACTTCTAAACTGTTTCTACCCTGTTAGCTGTGGCCCCTTGCAGCTGCACACCACCACTGAAGCACCCTTTGCCTCAGAAGACTGCAAGTTCAGACATAGTTGCCTCCTCACTTTGAAGGCTCACAATTTCAATGTCACACAGGCTAACATGAAAGAAAAGCAACAGAGTGGTACCTTAACTCTGAGCTGTTGTCAGCAGGTTCCTTGAGTTTGCCTGTAGTGGGATTATGCATGTCTAACCTTTGACTGTGTGGATCACAATAAACTGTGGAAAATTCTGAAAGAGATTGGAATACCAGACCACCTGATCTGCCTCTTGAGAAATCTATATGCAGGTCAGGAAGCAACAGTTAGAACTGGACATGAACAACAGACTGGTTCCAAATAGGAAAAGGAGTACGTCAAGGCTGTATATTGTCACCCTGCTTATTTAACTTCTATGTAGAGTACATCATGAGAAATGCTGGGCTGGAGGAAGCACAAGCTGGAATCAAGATTGCCGGGAGAAGTATCAATAATCTCAGATATGCAGATGATGCCACCCTTATGGCAGAAAGCGAAGAGGAACTAAAAAGCCTCTTGATGAAAGTGAAAGAGGAGAGTGAAAAGGTTGGCTTAAAGCTCAACATTCAGAAAACTAAGATCATGGCATCTGGTCCCATCACTTCATGGGAAATAGATGGGGAAACAGTGGCAGACTTCATTTTGGGGGGCTCCAAAATCACTGCAGATGGTGATTGCAGCCATGAAATTAAAAGACGCTTACTCCTTAGAAGGAAAGTTATGACCAACCTAGATAGCACCTTGAAAAGCAGAGACATTACTTTGCCAACAAAGGTCCGTCTAGTCAAGGCTATGGTTTTTCCAGTGGTCATGTATGGATGTGAGAGTTGGACTGTGAAGAAGGCTGAGGGCCGAAGAATTGATGCTTTTGAACTGTGGTGTTGGAGAAGATTCTTGAGAGTCCTTTGGACTGCAAGGAGATCCAACCAGTCCATTCTAAAGGAGATCAGCCCTGGGATTTCTTTGGAAGGAATGATGCTAAAGCTGAAACTCCAGTACTTTGTCCACCTCATGCAAAGAGTTGACTCATTGGAAAAGACTGATGGTAGGAGGGATTGGGGGCAGGAGGAGAAGGGGACGACAGAGGATGAGATGGCTGGATGGCATCACCGACTCGATGGACATGAGTTCGGGTAAACTCCGGGAGTTGGTGATGGACAGGGAGGCCTGGCGTGCTGTGATTCATGGGGTCCCAAAGAGTGGGACACAACTGAGCGACTGAACTGAACTGAACCCCCACTCAGATCATCAAGACTGAGAAAGGTCCACTCCCATGCCCAGCTCTGCCAGGAAGTTTTTCTGGTTATAGTTTGCCTGTTATTAACCTTTGGTACCTGTATTCCTTCAAAAATATGGGGCATAGGCTCCTGGGAACCAACAAGTATGTATGTACTCATTTCTCATTTGCTATCTTAAGTCCACCATTTCTTGCTAAATGCTGACCACTTCCTTTGAAATATATCACCTCTAAGTCTATCTTTATGTTCCTACTCTCATCGTCTTCATTTCTACTCTGGTCCCATTCTTATTATCTAATGCATGGACCATGCTCAAAATCTTTTGTCATTTCTTCATAACTATCAGCTGATGAAGGTTTAGTTTTTTTCTTTTTTCCAGCTGCACCACATGGCTTGTGGGATCTCAGTTCCTGAACCAGGGATTGAACCTGGGCCCACAGCAGTGAAAGCACCAAGTCCTAACCACTGGACCGCCAAGGAATTCCCTGGAGGTCTTTAAAAGGCAACTCATCAACTGATTTTGACTCCAAGCAGATGATTACTCCAGATCAGAAAAAGATGATATAACATCTAACACAATACAATCTTCCCTTTGCATTCAGTGGAGACCTAAAAAGTTATGAACAGTCAGGTTTTTATGAGCTAAATAGTTTCTTTCTCTCATATGGATATACAAGTTAAAATATTGTTAGGATTTGTTTCATCCCTAAGTTTTAATGAAATTTGAGGCTTATTGATAATTGTCTTTCCAAATTTGTATACTGGCCTATTTCAAAGTTAGAGAAAATTTCCTCTATTAAGTAGAAAATACAATTATCATTAAAGTAGCGCACACTCATTGCGGATTTACTATGTGCTAGTCACTGTGTTAACATCTATTATGCATTCGCTCCTTTAACTCCTTTCATCCTCACAACCTCTTGAGGTTGGTACCATTATCCTCTGAGGCTTGGAGAGGTAAATAATTCTGTGAAAAAGCACACAGCTTCTAAGTACAGAATCAGGACTAGAGCCCAGGTCTGCTTCCAGGGCCCAAGCTCACAGTCACTGCTCCATCTATGATGTGACCTCCAAAGTGAGTTCATTGGAAATCATTGTGCTCTGTGTGTGAAGGGAATTACTGCTTTAGTTTAACAGTAAACTTTCGGGGTGGGGAAGGAAGCTGCATCTTATTTATCACTGATTAAATACAGAGATCAACAAATAAATACATTCAGAGATAATTGGAGTAAGGTTCTTCATTCTCAGAATAGTTACAGATATGGAAACCCAGTTGCATTGAATTATATTTGGAAGCATTGATGTGAATACACAGTATCTATGATAGAGATTTCTATACATATACACATGTATATACATACATTTATTTAGCTCTGCCTATTGAGAGGACCTAGAAGGAATGACAATCTATTAGCAATGACCACATCTAGTATCTAGATATTTGTTACTGAATATTGTCTTCTACTAAAAGTAACCAGAGAAATGGCTGTTTGCAAGGCAAGGGTAGGAAAAGTACATGAGTTTGGTATCTTCTGTCCCAGAAACTGGGCAAGTGCCTTAAAAATTACAGGAACGTCAAAAATGTACAGGAAACAAGTTTTGAAGGCCTTCCATTGACCAAATCTAGGACACTTTGAGCATGAAAAGAATGATGATAGTCATAGTTTGTGACCCAATAAATAAAAGAGAAGCTGATGAGGCCATACTGATTTAAAATAGAAGGAAAAACTTTAACTCACAGTCAAATTTCAGGTAATAAATATAGAAGTATGGAATCTTAAAATCACCATTTTTCAATTATAATAACTGGCTCAGGCAATAATAATCAATGAATACCACAAACAGTGGGTGGAAATTTGATGAGGAACAGCATATGTACACAGTCTTAAAGTATTTTTCCACAAAATACCTATTATTAATTTAAAAAGTTAACAAAAAACATTAGAGAAATCTGTCAAATACCATCTGAAGCGATAAACATTACCACCAGTTCTAGTCGTGGGCCAGACCCACATATATATCCTCATATGATACACAGAGAAAGCATACATTTTTATATTTCTGCCTAGAATGCATAATCTAAATTTAGTGAGGATGAAACGTCAGGCAATCCCAAAATAAAGAGCACTTTACAAAGTAACAGGCCTGTCCTCTCCCAAATGTTATGGCTGTGAAAGATAAGGAAAGAGAAACATTCCCAGATCTAAGGAGTTAGAGAGAAAACCATATAAACTAAATATAATATATATATATAAACTCTTTGATTGGCTCCTTTGTCTAGAGAAAACAATATTGGAACAATAGCCAAAATAAATGGGGCTGGGTGGGGAGGTCTGTGAAATAAACAGTGATGAGTATCAATGTTAATTTCCAGACTGCACTCTCATTAAGTTGGGAACTACTCTCAGAAATTACAAACTGAAGTATTGCGCTGACCAAAAAGTTCAGTCAGGTGTAAACCCGAATGAACCTTTTGGCCAACCCAATATTAAAGGGTTAATAGGAAGCATATCTGTAAACCTCAAATAGCTCAGGGGGGGAATATACGTAATATACCTATAATAGGTATTATATATGTGTATATGTGGGTGTGTGTCTGTTCACATAAAGATCCAAAGATGAAGCAAATGTTAAAAGTTAACTGGAGAATCTCCATGAAGGGTATATGAGATTTCTTTCCGTTATTTCTGTAACTTTTCTAGAATTTGAAATTACGCCAAATAAAGAATGTTTAAATATATGTACATAGCTTTGGATGATCTCCGTTCCTTCTGCCTGCCATAAGCATAGAAGATATGACCACCGTAACCTACTTTAAGGATCCCATTCATAGCCCTGCTGTAAACCAGCACTTTAACCATGAGCGAGTCAAACAATAACAATGGCTTCTATCTGTTGAAGTCTTACTGTATGTGGAGACAGCGCACAAACCACTTTATACATGGTACACACCCTCCCAACAAAGCCAGGAGGCTCAGGAAGCCTCAGCACCTTGCCCAGGATCACACAGCTAAAAGAGGCAAGCTGTGAATTCAGGCCTGCCTCATGCAAGGTTCGGGCTACAACAGCTCTGCTATTCTAGTTTATAAAAAGACAAAACTGCATAAATGCCTATGAGACCTCTTTTAACACTAAGATTTTATAATGCACATTTCCAGATTTCTTTTCTGGAGACTGTGATTCATTTGGTGTGGTGGTGAGGGTGCCCCAGGTGACTCAGACTCAGGCTTGCTGGTGTCATATGTGAGATGCCTTGGCCAAAGCTCATTTGAGATGACATCTGGATCCTCATCTCACAGTATTTTCTCTTGACCTGTGTGTAGGTGACCAGTATCCCCCTCTCGGCCAACCTTTGCTGCATGGCACGCTTAGAGAGCAAAAACATTGGAGCTGCTCTCTGTGAGGGAACCAGATCATGTCCATGACTTACATGCAGTGACCATGCATCCTGGTCCTGGGATACTGATAGCTCCCCTTTTTCCTCTTCCATGGGTCTGCGGGCACAGGTCTTATGGTTAGAGCCCTCCTTCTAGGTCTGGGTGTCAGAACCTCCCATACATAGTCTGTCTCCTGTACACCCAGTCAGTCCCCATATCTAGCCAGTGGACCTCTGACCAGACCAGGTCGCACTTTTGTCCCCAAGGCTTTAAGGGACCACTAGATCATGGGAGGGAAAAGGCAATGGCACCCCACTCCAGTACTCTTGCCTGGAAAATCCCATGGATGTAGGAGCCTGGTGGGCTGCAGTCCATGGGCTCGTGAGGAGTCGGACACGACTGAGCGACTTCACTTTCATTTTTCACTTTCATGCATTGGAAAAGGAAATGGCAACCCACTCCAGTGTTCTTGCCTGGAGAATCCCAGGGATGGGGGAGCCTGGTGGGCTGCCCTTTGTGGGGTCGCACAGAATTGGACACGACTGAAGCGACTTAGCAGCAGCAGCAGCAGATCATGGGAATCATTTACAGTTTCACCAAACACCAGTATAGATTCTTCAGAGCTTCATACATGCTCTTAAAATCATATGCATATATTGCTCATCAAGTCACATTTTCCAGCCCAATACTTTCCTTGCCAGGGGCAGTATGTCTATGTTTATATAAAACCTAAGTGCCTCACACAGAAGGCTTGTCTTTGTATCATGATCATTTGACTCTGAAATACAATTCTCTGTAGCCTTGCAGCTCAGGCTGGGTTCTCAGCCCGACCTCTCTTGATAATGACGTCCTCACTCACTCTCCAGCTAGAAATGACTAGGGTTGCCATGACAAAACAAATAGGTTTTGCTGGCAGAAGCTTTTGTATGTGAGTTTGTGTAACTTCTGTGTCTGACTCTCAGTATTGATGAAATGGGCCCCTCCAACAGCCTGGAAATAACAGTAAAATACAGATGTCACAGGTAATGTGACAAGTATTTTTTACACATACATCAAGAAAATAGGGCTTTGAAAAGAGGTAATTATTTAAGCTTCTTAAGCCCAAAGAATCCAGATGTTTAATTATAAAATGTTCCCTTCTAATTCTAGATATAACCTCTCCTGGGTAACTTTGAACTCTGCTAAATAATATGATTTGCCCTTCTGTTCCTTATCCCTATTTTTTTTAATATAAATCAAAATATGACAAGAGTCATTTAAGTGAGCAGAGAGTCAATAATATGAATAATAACTATTTGTGAAGGGCTGACTGCCTGCATCAGAGTCAGGGACTTAAATTGCATTATTTTGAATCCTCCCACCACCTGGCAAAGGTAAGTATCCTTATTCCTATTTTAAAGATGAAGAAATAGGTTAGTGGCAGAGCTGAGATTTGAACTCAGGTCATCTTGACACCAAAGTCTGTGTTTCATCTACCAAACACATCCCAGGGAAAGTTATGCAAATAAACATTACAGTTAATGCTCACTATTTCGGCTTGACATTTTAGGGATGGGTTGGAAAAGGGATGGAAAAGAATAGATTTGGGGACTAAGGCACCTATGAGCCTTACCTTCCTCTACCCGTGGCAGCCCTGAGATAATGGATAAAGCCAGCACTTAAAATCAACAGTCATGGGCTATAAATATTAACTTTATTCCCCATTTTGTTCTCTCCATGCTGTTCCCATGGAGACACAGATCCTCAATTTATCTGGAATTCAAATCGCCCAGAGGATGTGCCTGCGAGAGCTATGAGAGGGGCCCTGTAAGAGGCAGACCCTGTGCAAAGCTTCAACCCCTGCCTGAGCCCAATTGACCCCTCTCCTCATTCTTTCTCCCTTTCTCATTTTCATTAGCAACTGACAGTGAGATGGATGTTGTAATGAGATATGGACTCAATAAAATACTTCTCCATTTCCAAACATTATCAGGGAGAGAAAGAAACCTCTGCGGTGACTGGCCATTTGTAGGCAAGTCCACAGCCAATTTTCAGCAAAGCTATTCTTTCATGGGTAGAAACCACGCCTAAAACTGTAGATATTACCGATACCTACGGGGTCTAATTAGACATTGCACACCCACCCTGGGCACTGGCTTAATTAAAACATTTATGCTGCCATTTTAACATTGAGATATATTTCATACCTTCCAAACAGTATGGATTCTTGAAAAACAAAGCTCACCTTCAGATGGTCTAATGTGCCATCAAATGCTGCCTTGTGTTTTTATCTCAAATGAGATTTCTAATTTGGCCATTCTGACAGTATTTTCTTGTTTCTCAAGCTAGGTATTGGGGGTGGGGAGGGAGGGATAAAAAAATTCTGCTGTGCCTCAAAGGGTTAGTACTCAATATATAAAAAATTCTTGATAGAAGAATGAATAGCTAAGAACATTAGTACTGAAAGGGAAAACCTAGTAACAATGATAAATAAAAGCCAAATTAAATTATCTTGGAAAAATAAGAAAAAACTAAGTGTAACTCATTCCTGTCTTCATTTTTCTTTTTGGTTTCTCATTTTTGTCTTCCTAAACCTACAAAGACGACTTATGAATGTATAATTGAAGTTCCGACCCCTTCTCCTCCTTGCATATAAATTTCCTTAAAATTGGAAAGCTTGTGGGAATCAAAGTTTAGTCTCCATCTCATATATAAATATCTCATGAATAAGAAACTAAGAAGTAATAATAACTTCTACAGGTTGAAGGCTGGCTGTGTCTGCCACAAGTGAGGGTTTTGAGCTATGAATCTGCATTTTTCACTGAATTCTCACAGCATTCCTGCTAGACAGACAATACCAAAGCCATTTATCATTTTGCAAATGAAGAAGTTGAGGCTCAGAAAAACTAATGCTGCTGCTGCTGCATCACTTCAGTCGTGTCCGACTCTGTGCGACCCCATAGATGGCAGCCCACCAGGCTCCCCCATCCCTGGGATTCTCCAGGCAAGAACACTGGAGTGGGTTGCCATTTCCTTCTCCAATGCACAAAAGTGAAAAGTGAAAGTGAAGTCGCTCAGTCGTGTCCGACTCTTAGCGACCCCATGGACTGCAGCCCACCAGGCTCCTCCATCCATGGGATTTTCCAGGCAAGAGCACTGGAGTGGGGTGCCTAGAAAAACTAATGAACCTACCTAAATCACATTTGGTAAAAGCCAGAGGCAGGATTGAAACCTACGTATGTCTTATTTGAAATGTTATTTTCATCTACTCTATGCTGTCATTCATTAGCTATCCAAAGTATAAGCGATGTTATGATAAATAAAGAGCGAAAGTGTTTCTTGAAACCCTAAAACCAGGTGTGTTTTAACGGTAGAGATTCGGAAGATTTTCTTTCAACACAATAAAGTGCCTGGGACAAAACAGGAGTGAAACTAAACTTAGCTCCTCTTCCCTCAGACAGAGCAGCTTAACTTGTACTAGAAAGTTTTATGCACCTGCGTCAGCTTGAAAGTCTCCTCACTGCAGGTTGACAGACAGTTCTGTGGAAAATACTGGCACACACCATTCGCTGCCCTGCTTTCCCCTCTATCCATTCCTCCTCTGATCCCGCCCTCCGTGCCCTAATCCTATTCAAGGCCACAGAAAATGGGATTAAAGGAACACAGCCAGCCAGCAAGAAATCCTTTCTAACCTTCTTTTTAATGCTAGGTGTTTTCTGAACACAGCATATAATCTTTATTAAGCACTGGATGCCCTTGTCATGGCTCCTTTTACACCGGGATTTATCCTCTCAGGAAATGGATAACAGAAGGGCAGAAGGAGAAAGAAAGAATATAAATGGACTGTGTTATTCCAGCTTTCAGCCTAAATGAAAAACAACCAAGCTTCCACGATTACATCAGGTAATACTGGCTGCTTCGAATCATGTGGTATGCAAATATGTGTATTTTTCAAAGACCAGATCTGTACTATTCAGAGGACCCATAAGACTCTAAAATAAGTATCATTTCATTCTAGTCATTAACAGGACCCCAGGGAACCAAAGCCTGTTCAACATGGGCTCTAATATCAATATTTCTCAGCAATTCTATGAGGAAGCTTGTCACTTGAAATATGTATTGCTTTCTGAGAGGCATTCCAGATGAAGAGTCTGTGTCTTTCCTTTATTCCTACAACCATATCATTAACTTTTCTTCTCCTCCTTCTCTTCTTCCTCCTTTTTCTCCCCTCCCTCAGATTTTATCAAACTCCTTGATATCATGTGGGGTTCCCTCATAGCTCAGTCAGTAAAGAATCTGCAGGAGATCCGGGATCGATCCCTGGGTCTGGAAGATCCCCTGAAGAAGGAAATGACAATCCACTCCAGTATCCTTGCCTGGAAAATCCCATGGACAGAGAAGCCTGATGGGCTGCAGTCCATGGGGTCACAAAGAGTTGGGCACTACTGAGCAACTAACACTAACAAATATGTAGTTAATATTCACTGATTGTAATTTATACCATTGTTCTATTTACACACTATTTATCCCTCCATTCTTACACCTTCTTATAAATGAATATCTTGTTAAGACTTGGCAGGCTGACTAAAAAAAAATCTTTCTAACTAATATAAATGTTAAACCTTATTTCAGGGAGAAAATTTTTGTGATGTCTAGCACAACTCTAAATATTTTCAGAGTTCACTGCAAAAGCAGTTTTAACAAATCCACCAAGAAAGTGAGCCTTATTATGGAGTCATTAAGATATAATCTATTTCACCTCAAAAGAAAATCCAAGCTTTTGCTCACTCAGGACTTAAAACTAAGGCTCACATATTTTAAGTGGTTTGTTCTGAACTGGCCAGGGAGTGATCTTATTAGGACATGAAAAGCCTCTTGTGTTTAATTCTCACTAGCAGATAACACTCCATCTGGGACCAGTAACTCAGATCCAAATGGGGCCAAATCAGCTCAGCAGAATGACCTCAGAGCCTTTGCTGTCCTTAATGCTGCAAGTCTAAGAGATCTCCAAGCCTAGAATCAAACTGTCTGCGAAAAGCACCCTGTAGGATGCTGGGGCCATCGCAGGGCTGAAGCTGCCCTATCCTGTCATGATTAAGAAAGAGTGTACAACCTGGAATTCTAACTGCACCACTTACAAGCTGTCAACTAACTCCTTTGTTCCTGTATTCTCATTTGTAAATGGGGCAAAAACTATACCCACTGGGACTTCCCTGGTGGTCCAGTGACTAAGACTGCTCTCCCAGTACAGGGGGCCCGGGTTTGATCCCTGGTCAGGGAACTAGATCCCGCATGCTGCAACCAAGTTTGCATGCCACAGCTAAAGATCCCACTTGCCGCAGGGCCGATGGAAGATGCTGAGTGCTGCAACTAAGACCTGGCATAGTCAAATAAATTAAAATAAAATCACTTCATGGGAAACAAGGTAATCATATCTGAACTTGGATATTCTGGTCAGACTATGCATTTCAATTCATTTGAGTTAAAAGGCCCATGAAGTAGTAACAAAACCAAAAACCTACTTCCTAGAGTGAATAGGACTAACTGAAATGAGATGTGGAAAGCATTTATAGTAGCACTTGACATAAATATTGGTTATTATTATTTTTTCTATTAATATGACTATTAGGGCCTCTCTGGTGGCTCAGTGGTGAAGAATCCGCCTGCCAACGCAGGAGACGTGAATTTGATCCTTGGTCCGGAAAGATCCTACATGCCATGGAGCAACTAAGCCTGTGTGCCACAACTCTGGAACGTGCTCCAGAAAACCCGGGAACTGAAACTAATGAGCCCACATGCTGTTCATTAGAAGACTGTGCGCTCTAGAGCCTGTGCTCTGCAACGAGAGAAGCCACCGCAATGAGAAGCCCGAACACCGCAACAGAGAGTAGCCACTGCTTGCCACAACTAGAGAAAAGCCCTGGCAGCAGTGAAGACTCAGCACAGTCAAAAAGAAATTATTTTTTAAATTACTATTATTACAAAAAAGGAAAATTAAAGTTGTTTTGCCAACAAAGACAGAAATACAGATCAATGGAACAAAATAGAAAGCCCAGAGATAAATCCACGCACATATGGACACCTTATCTTTGACAAAGGAGGCAAGAATATACAATGGATTAAAGACAATCTCTTTAACAAGTGGTGCTGGGAAAACTGGTCAACCACTTGTAAAAGAATGAAACTAGAACACTTTCTAACACCATACACAAAAATAAACTCAAAATGGATTAAAGATCTAAACGTAAGACCAGAAACTATAAAACTCCTAGAGGAGAACATAGGCAAAACACTCTCTGACATACATCACAGCAGGATCCTCTATGACCCACCTCCCAGAATATTGGAAATAAAAGCAAAAATAAACAAATGGGACCTAATTAACCTTAAAAGCTTCTGCACAACAAAGGAAACTGTTACCAAGGTGAAAAGACAGCCTTCAGAATGGGAGAAAATAATAGCAAATGAAGCAACTGACAAACAACTAATCTCAAAAATATACAAGCAACTCCTACAGCTCAATTCCAGAAAAATAAATGACCCAATCAAAAAATGGGCCAAAGAACTAAATAGACATTTCTCCAAAGAAGACATACAGAGGGCTAACAAACACATGAAAAGATGCTCAACATCACTCATTATCAGAGAAATGCAAATCAAAACCACTATGAGGTACCATTTCACGCCAGTCAGAATGGCTGCGATCCAAAAGTCTACAAGCAATAAATGCTGGAGAGGGTGTGGAGAAAAGGGAACCCTCTTACACTGTTGGTGGGAATGCAAACTAGTACAGCCACTATGGAGAACAGTGTGGAGATTCTTTAAAAAACTGGTAATAGAACTGCCTTATGATCCAGCAATCCCACTGCTGGGCATACACACTGAGGAAACCGGAAGGGAAAGAGACACGTGTACCCCCAATGTTCATCGCAGCACTGTTTACAATAGCCAGGACATGGAAGCAACCTAGATGTCCATCAGCAGAATGGATAAGAAAGCTGTGGTACATATACACAATGGAGTATTACTCAGCCATTAAAAAGAATACATATGAATCAGTTCTAATGAGGTGGATGAAACTGGAGCCTATTATACAGAGTGAAGTAAGCCAGAAAGAAAAACACCAATACAGTATACTAATGCATATATATGGAATTTAGAAAGATGGTAACAATAACCCTGTATACAAGACAGCAAAAGAGCCACTGATGTATAGAACAGTCTTATGGACTCTGTGGGAGAGGGAGAGGGTGGGAAGATTTGGGAGAATGACATTGAAACATGTATAATATCATGTATGAAACGAGTCGCCAGTCCAGGTTCGATACACGATACTGGATGCTTGGGGCTGGTGCACTGGGACGACCCAGAGGGATGGTATGGGGAGGGAGGAGGGAGGAGGATTCAGGATGGGGAACACATGTATACCTGTGGCAGATTCATTTCAATATTTGGCAAAACCAATACAATATTGTAAAGTTAAAAAAAAAAAAGTTGTTGTGCCAGGCCTAGAGATATATTATATATTATCTGAATTTGGGGGAGTATTTTTCAAGATTCATTAGCTTGGGCAAAGAGCACATATTTGGTTGTTTTGCCTTAGGTTTTAAAAGAAAATATTATCTTTTAACCTTTTTTGTATTGTGACATATAATACACATGTAGAAACAGAGGTAAAATATAAATAATAGTTTAAGGAATTATGTTAAATTTAACACCCATGTAAATCTCCCAGGTCAGAGAGGATTATTACCAAAACCCCAGAAAACCTCTGCATGCCCTTTCCAAAACACAAATCCCTCCTTCCCCAAAAGTAGCCACTATTCTTACTTGAATATAATCGCCTTTTTGACTCTTTTTAGGCTTTAAACCTAAGCATACCTAAACACTAGACTGTGGTCTAGCTACCTTTTTATAGCAAATATAAAATGAAATGGTACAGTATGTTTGTTTCTGGTTTCTTTTGATCAACATTGCCTTTGTAAGATTCCACATTTATTTTTGTATTCCACTGGATGAATATGCCATATATTTACATATATACACACACACAAGTCTATGCTCCAACCAGTAACGCTGAAGAAGCTGAAGTTGAATGGTTCTATGAAGACCTACAAGACCTTTTAGAACTAACACCCAAAAAAGATGTCCTTTTCATTATAGAGGACTGGAATGCAAAAGTAGGAAGTCAAGAAACACTTGGGGTAACAGGCTAAATGCCTTGGAATACGGAATGAAGCAGGGCAAAGACTAATAGAGTTTTGCCAAGAGAACGGACTGGTCATAGCAAACACCCTCTTCCAACAACACAAGAGAAGACTCTACACATGGACATCACCAGATGGTCAACACCGAAATCAGATTGATTATATTCTTTGCAGCCAAAAATGGAGAAGCTCTATACAGTCAGCAAAAACAAGACCAGGAGCTGACTGTGGCTCAGACCATGAACTCCTTATTGCCAAATTCTGACTGAAATTGAAGAAAGTAGGGAAAACCACTAGACTATTCAGGTATGACCTAAATCAAATCCCTTATGATTATACAGTGGAAGTGAGAAGTAGATTTAAGGGCCTAGATCTGATAGAGTGCCTGATGAACTATGGAATGAGGTTTGTGACATTGTACAGGAGACAGGGATCAAGACCATTCCCATAGAAAAGAAATGCAAAAAAGCAAAATGGCTGTCTGGGGAGGCCTTACAAATAGCTGTGAAAAGAAGAGAAGTGAAAAGCAAAGGAGAAAAGGAAAGATATAAACATCTGAATGCAGAGTTCCAAAGAATAGCAAGAAGAGATAAGAAAGCCTTCCTCAGCGATCAATGCAAAGAAATAGAGGAAAACCACAGAATGGGAAAGACTAGAGATCTCTTCAAGAAAATCAGAGATACCAAAGCAACATTTCATGCAAAGATGGGCTCGATAAAGGACAGAAATGGAATGGACCTAACAGAAGCAGAAGATATTAAGAAGAGATGGCAAGAATACACAGAAGAACTGTACAAAAAAGATCTTCATGACCCAGATAATCACGATGGTGTGATCACTGACCTAGAGCCAGACATCTTGGAATGTGAAGTCAAGTGGGCCTTAGAAAGCATCACTATGAACAAAGCTAGTGGAGGTGATGGAATTCCAGTTGAGCTATTCCAAATCCTGAAAGATGATGCTGTGAAAGTGCTGCACTCAATATGCCAGCAAATTTGGAAAATTCAGCAGTGGCCACAGGACTGGAAAAGGTCAGTTTTCATTCCAATCCCAAAGAAAGGCAATGCCAAAGAATGCTCAAACTACCACACAATTGCACTCATCTCACACACTAGTAAAGTAATGCTCAAAATTCTCCAAGCCAGGCTTCAGCAATACATGAACCGTGAACTTCCTGATGTTCAAGCTGGTTTTAGAAAAGGCAGAGGAACAAGAGATCAAATTGCCAACATCCGCTGGATCATCGAAAAAGCAAGAGTTCCAGAAAAACATCTATTTTTGCTTTATTGACTCTGCCAAAGCCTTTGACTGTGTGGATCACAATAAACTGTGGAAAATTCTGAAAGAGATGGGAATACCAGACCACCTGATCTGCCTCTTGAGAAATCTGTATGCGGGTCAGGAAGCAACAGTTAGAACTAGACATGGAACAACCGACTGGTTCCAAATAGGAAAAGGAGTACGTCAAGGTTGTATATTGTCACCCTGCTTATTTAACTTCTATGCAGAGTACATCATGAGAAACGCTGGACTGGAAGAAACACAAGCTGGAATCAGGATTGCCAGGAGAAGTATCAATAACCTCAGATATGCATATGACACCACCCTTATGGCAGCAAGTGAAGAGGAACTCAAAAGCCTCTTGATGAAAGTGAAAGTGGAGAGTGAAAAAGGTTGGCTTAAAGCTCAACATTCAGAAAATGAAGATCATGGCATCTGGTCCCATCAGTTCATGGGAAATAGATGGGGAAACAGTGGAAACACTGTCAGACTTTATTTTTGGGGGCTCCAAAATCACTGCAGATGGTGACTGCAGCCATGAAATTAAAAGACGCTTACTCCTTGGAAGGAAAGTTATGACCAACCTAGATAGCATATTCAAAAGCAGAGACATTACTTTGTCAACAAAGGTTCATCTAGTCAAGGCTATGGTTTTTCCTGTGGTCATGTATGGACGTGAGAGTTGGACTGTGAAGAAGGCTGAGGGCCGAAGAATTGATGCTTTTGAACTGTGGTGTTGTAGAAGACTCTTGAGAGTCCCTTGGACTGCAAGGAGATCCAACCAGTCCATTCTGAAGGAGATCAGCCCTGGGATTTCTTTGGAAGGAATGATGCTAAAGCTGAAACTCCAGTACTTCGGCCACCTCATGCGAAATGTTGACTCATTGGAAAAGACTCTGATGCTGGAAGGGATTGGGGGCAGGAGGAGAAGGGGACGACAGAGGATGAGATGGCTGGATGGTATCACTGACTCGATGGACATGAGTCTGAGTGAACTCCGGGAGTTGGTGATGGACAGGGAGGCCTGGCGTGCTGCGATTCATGGGGTCGCAAAGAGTCGGACACGACTGAGCGACTGATCTGATACACACACACACATACTGTTTCTGCTGTTGATAGGCATTTGTGTTGTGTCCACTTTGGACATTTGGATAGTAAAAATACTGCTGTTATCCACACTCTTGAACGCATGTCTCGTGGTGCACTCACACACACTTTATATACTTGAAGTGGAACTGCTTGATAACAGGAATGCAGATATTCATATTTAGTTGACAATGTCATAGTGTTTTCTAAGATCAATGCATTGGGTTGCCAAAAAGTTCGTTCAGGTTTTTCCATATGTCTTAACAGGCAAACCTGAATGAATTTTTTGGCCAACCCTCAGACACAGCTGAGCAACTAAGCACACGCACCGTCTACACTCTAACCAACAGTGATAAGAGCTCCAGTCGCTCCACATTCCCACCCCAAATTGGTCTTGTTAGACTTTTTAATTTCTAGTCATTCCTGGATTACTAATAAGAATGAGCACTTTTTGAATTTTTAGTGGCTATTTGGATATGCATATCTCTTGCCCATTTTTCTTTTGGGTTTTATCTTTTCCCTATTGATTGGTAGGAGTTCTTACTATAGCCTGTATATGATTATTCTTGCTTATGAGTACTACTGTTGTCTTCTAATTTTCAGCTTGCATTTTCATCCTCTTAATGGTGTCTTTTGATGAACGAAAGTTCTTAATTTTACTGTTGTTCAAGTTCTCAATCTAGTCCTTTATGTTTGTTCGTGTGTATCCTATTTTAAAAATGTTCCCAATTCTGAGTTCATGAAGATAAGAGTATACTGTAGAGGATGAAAGACCAAGAGCAAGTTGCTTGCAAATGGCCATCTACTTAGAGTCCTCACAGGACAGAGCAAGCATGGGCTCTGCACACTAATTCCATCACAGGGGCCCCACACTCATGAACTCATCGACACCTAATTACCTCCAAATGCCATCGCTTTGTCTCTTTGGGCTTCAACATACAATGCTCTGAGAGGGACACAAACATTCAGTCCGTAACAGTCTTACTATGGAAATCCATTTTTGTTAGCCATCTAATATTTCTTCTGGATAACAAATTGCCCAGCACTATTTCTGAAAAACTGTCCTTTAGCAACTCCTCTGGAATATTACTGTGATCTCTGCAAAGTCGCTTCACAGGCCACCAGTGCCTCTTTAGGTTGCCACCGCGGTGTTATCCCATGTCCCAGTGCCCCAGAATTGGAGATACAAAGGGAAAATTTCATGCAAAGATAGGCACAATAAAGGATAAAAATGGTAAGGACCTAAAAGAAGCAGAAGAGATTAAGAAGAGGGGCAAGAATACATAGAAGAACTGTACAAAAAAAGCTCTTAGTGACCCAGATAACCACAATGGTGTGGTTACTCTCCTAGAACCAGATATCCTGAAGTGTGCAGTCAAGTGGGCCTTAGGAAGCATTGCTGCAAACAAAGTTAGTGGAGGTGATGGAATTCCAGCTGAGCTATTTCAAATCCTAAAAGATGATGCTACGAAAGTGCTGCACTCAACATGCCAGGAAATTTGGAAAACTCAGCAGAGGCCACAGGACTGGAAATGGTCAGTTTTCATTCCAATTCCAAAGAAAGGCAATGTCAAAGAATGTTCAGATTACTATACAGTTGCACTAATTTCACAGGCTAGCAAGATTATGCTCAAAATCCTCCACGCTAGGCCTCAGCAGTACGTGAACTGACAACTTCCAGGTGTAAAATCTGGATTTAGGAAAGGCAGAGGAACCAACTATCAAATTGCCAACATCTGTTGGATCACAGAAAAGGCAAGGGAATTCCAAAAAATATCTACTTCTGCTTCACTGACTATGCTAAAACCTTTGACAGTGTGGACCACAACAAACTGTGGAATATTCTTAAAGACATGGGACTGCCAGACCACCTTACCTGACCCCTGAGAAACCTGTATGCAGGACAAGAAGCAACAGTTAGTACTGGACATGGAACAATCGACTGGTTCAAAATTGGGAAAGGAGGACATCAAGGCTATATATTGTTATCCTGCTTATTTAAATTATACGTACATCATATGAAATGCTGGGCTGGATGACTCACAAACTGGAATCAAGAATGCTGGGAGAAATATCACCAACCCCCGATATGCAGATGATACCACTTTAACTATAGAATGTGAAGAGAGCCTCTTGATGAAGGTGAAAGAGGACAGTGAAAAAACTGGTTTAAAACTAAACATTCAAAAAACTAAGATCACGGCATCCAGTCCCATCACTTCATGGCAAATAGATGGGAAAACAATGGAAACAGTGACAGATTTCATTTTCTTGGGCTCCAAAACCATTACGGATGGTGACTGCAGCCACGAAATTAAAAGACACCTTCTCCTTGGAAGAAAAGCTGTGACAAACCTAAACAGTGTATTGAAAAGCAGAGACATCACTTTGCCAACAAAGGTCCATATAGTCAAATCTATGGTTTTTTCAGTAGTCATGTATGGATGTGAGAGTTGGACCAGAAAGAAGGCTGAGCACCAAAGAACTGATGCTTTTGAACTGTGGTGCCGAAGAAGACTGATGGAGTCCCTCGGACAGCAAGAGATCAAACCAGTCAATCCTAAAGGAAATCAACCATGGATATTCATTGGAAGGACTGATGATGAAGCTTCAATACTTTGGCCACCTGCTACAAAGAACTGACTCATTGGAAAAGATTCTGATGCTGGGAAAGATTGAGGGCAGGCGGGGAAGGGGGCTACAGCGGATGGGACGTTTGGATGGCATTCTGATTCAATGGACATAAGTTTGAGCAAACTCAGAGAGATAGTAAGGGATAGGGAAGCCTGGTGTGCTCAGTTCATGGGGTCACAAAGAGTTGGACACGACTTAGGGACTGAACAAAGAACAACTGCAATATCAACTTCAGCAATAAATCAAATGTCCATTTTGTCTCTTGGCTTGGTTTTTCAGTTCTCTATGGTGTCCCACAGTCAATTTGTCTATCCTTGAGCCCAATCCGCATGGTTATGATATTCAGGGAGAGCAAGTCCTCTTTTGTCCTCATCAAGTAGGAAGACTTTTGCATTTCTGAAGCAACTGCAGAACCAATTTCATTTTTAAAATCTGTGGGAATTTTGTTTGGGTTTGCATTGAATCTGGAGATGTATTTTGGGAGAACTGATGTATAATATCAAGATCTCTGATCCACAAAAATGAGATATATACTTCCCTCATTGAAGTCTTCTTTAATAATTTCTCCCAATAATATTTTAGATTTTTCTAACTAGAGGTCTTGTACATTTTCTTTCGAGGTATTTTTAGGTATTTTATTTTCTTGGTATTATAACTGGTTTCTTCTTAAATTTTATTTTCTAATCATTAGCTGCTTGTAAATAGCTTTACAAATGATTTTTTAAAAATCTACCTTGTATCAGCAATCTCACTCTTACTAGTTTACTAAATCTACAATGTCAAATAGAAGCAGAATTATACATCATTCTTTATCACCACCCTTATTAAGTACCATTAATTCATGATAAAAACTTCAGTCAACTTAGTATGAGAGACTTGACTTTATATGATGGCCTATTTACAGAAACATATGTAGCAAGCCTAAGTGTGAAATGTTGAAAGCATAGGCTCTGAGGCCAGGAACCAGCAGAGGATGCCTCCTACCTCTGCTTCTATTTGACTTTGTATCGGAGATCCTAGCCAGTGCACGTGGTAAGAACAAGAACAAGAATCTATAATACTTAAAAGAATAAAACTCATTCTTCAGATTATTTGAATAGGAAAAAATTCAAGTTAATTTAGTAAACTAGTAAGAGGTTAGTGAGATTGCTGATACAAGGTAAATTTTTAAAAAATCATTTATAAAGCCATTTACAAGCAACTAATGATTTGAAAATAAAATTTTAAGAAGAAACAAGTTGCAATACCAAGAAATATCAAATACCTAAAAATAACTCTAAAGAAAGAATTATAAAGCAAAAAATGCCTACCAAGGCTAACCAACAGCCCTGTTATAGCTCGAAATTTCCAGCAGGTGGAGGCAGTGAGCCACCAAAAAGCTTTTAGCCTACAATTTCCTGCTGCCTTCCAAAACCTATTACCAGTTAACTGAGCAGAGAAGTTGGCCTATTTAGCTATTTTATCCCTATTCACTTGTTTGCTGCTGCTGCTAAGTCACTTCAGTTGTGTTCGACTTTGTGCAACCCCATAGATGGCAGCCCACCAGGCTCCCCCATCCCTGGGATTCTCCAGGCAAGAACACTGGAGTGGGTTGCCATTGCCTTCTCCAATGCATGAAAGTGAAAAGTGAAAGTGAAGTCACTCAGTCGTGTCCAACCCTCAGCGACCCCATGGACTGCAGCCCACCAGGGTCCTCCATCCATGGGATTTTCCAGGCAAGAGTACTGGAGTGGGATGCCATTGCCTTCTCCGATTCACTTGTTTAACTTCTAGCATTACCAGGCAGAAATTTCACTAAGGCAGCGTTGCATGATGGCTGCTGTTTTCCTGGTTGGATCTCACTGGGTTTCAATATTCGGTACACTCAATCCATGTCATTATAAGAGTACCTTAAGGGGGCTCTTTTGCTTTGGAATAATGAGACTAGGATTCATATAAACTGACTGAACTCACATCTGTTGACTCATTCTAGTATGAAAGTGTGTTGCTACACACTTGGTCTGCTCAGCCTGCCGTAACAACATGGCATTGGCTAGATGGCTTAATCAACAGAAGATTTATTTTTTTACAGTTCTGGAAGCTGGAAAGTTTAAGATCAATGTGTCTGGTATTCGGTTCCTGGGAGAGCTCTCTTTGTCACTTGCAGACAGATACCTGTTCCTGTGTCCTCCCACAGCAAAGAAGAGTGTTCTCATAAGAACATTAATCCCACCACAAGCCTCATTCTCATCACCTCATCTAACCTCATCCTCAAGTACAATCACATTGAGGGTTAGAGCTTCAACATGGGAATTTGAAGGGGACAAAACATTTAGCCCACCGACATGATGTTGCTAAGTTGCTTTAGTCGTGTCCAACTCTTCGCCAGCCCTATGGGCCATAGCCTGCCAGGATCCTCTGTCCATGGGGTTCTCCAGGCAAGAATACTGGAGTGGGTTGCCATACCCTTCTCCAGGGGATCTGCCCTGGAAGGATCGAACCAGAATCTTTTACATTTTCTGCACTGGCAGGTGGGTTATTTACCACTAACACCATCTGAAAAGCCCCTTAGTCCACGACAACTAACTGTAAAAGATGTATGTAGGTCTCAGAAAGGAGCTGGTAAAAGTTCTCAGCCTAAATGAATAGAATTGACACATTTCTGGTCAAGTCTGGATTCTTTTCTTCACTGATCCTCTCCTGTGAATCTGAGCCTATTTTTGTCCTGTTCCATCTGTCCCAAAACTGGAGGACTCCTATATGAAGGCCCTTATTATCAAAATCTATCTTCTTGCTGCCTACTCTTGAAATCCTTTTTAAAACAGAATTTTAATCACATGAAGACTAAATGGATTTATTTGGTCCACTAAACTCTGAAAAATCCAAGCCACCTACTTTTCTTAGTGTTCTGGGACAATAAATTTTCGGTTTTTTGTTTTGTCTTATCTTTTTTAGTTGAAGTATAGTGATTAACTGGAGAAGAAAATGGCAACCCACTCCAGTATTCCTGTCAGGATAATCTCATGGCCAGAAGAGATGGGCAGGCTACAGTCCATGGGGTCACAGAGAGTTGGACATGATGTACCAACTGAATAACAGCATAGTGATTTATAATGTTGTGTTAGTTTCAGGCATACAGCAAAGCAGTTCAGTTATATGTACTTTTCCAGATATTTTCCACTATAGGGTATTACAAGATAATAAAGTTTCCTGTGCTATACAGTAAACCCTTGTTGTTCATTTATTTTATGTATAGTGGTATCTAATTCCATACTTAGTTTTTCCCTTCCCACCTCCACTACCCATTGGAAAACAAACTTATGGTTACCAATGTCTATTTTTAAGTTAATTTGTATATTTTTGATTCCATATACAAGTGATATATTTGTCTGTCTGACATACTTCACTTAGTATGATATTCTTTAGATCCTTATTTCTGCAAATGACATTACTTTTTTCTTTTTTATAGCTGACTAATATTCCATTGAAAATCTGTAAAAATGTATTGTCCCAGAACACTAAGAAAAGTGGATGGCTTGGATTTGGCAGAATTTCATGGACTAAACAAACCCACTTAGTCATTGTGTGATTAAAATTTTGTTTTAAAAGGAATGTTTGCGAGTAGGCAGAAGGAAGATAGATTTTGATAATAAGGGCCTTCATAAAGGAGTCCTTCAGTTTGGGGAATGATGGAACAGGACAAAAGATGCAAGAGACATGGGTTCAATCCCTGGGTTGGAAAGATCCCCTGGAGTAGGAAATGGCAACCTACTCTAGTATTCTCACCTGGAAATTCCATGGACAGAGGAACCTGGCTGACAGTCCATGGGACTGCAAAGAGTTGGACATGACTGAGCATATACACACTTATCTCCTTTACCTATTCACTTAAAAAAAATTGTTTATTTGATTGTGCTGGGTCTTAGTTGCGGCATGTGGGATCTAGATCCCACCAGGGATTGAACCCAGGTCTCCTATATTGGGAACACGGAGTCTTAGCCACTGGACCACAGGGAAGCCCCTATTTATTCACTGTTGATGGACAGCTTGGTTGCCTCCGTGTCTCAGCTATTTGAAAACAGTGCTGCTATTACCACTGGGGTGTGTGTTTCTTTTTGAATTAGAGTTTGTCTTTTCTGGCTATATGCCCAGGAGTGGGATTGCTGGATCATATGGTAGTTCTATTTTTAAGGACCCTCCATATTGTTCTCCAAAGTGACTATACCAATTTACATTCCCACCAGCAGTAATAGGATGGTTCCCTTCTCTCCACACCCTCTCCAGCATTTATTATTTGTAGACAGCTTGATGATAGCCATTCTGACCCGCATGAGGTGACACCTTGTTGTAGTTTTGATTTGTACTTCCCTAATAACTAGGGACGTTGAGTATCTTTTACATGGGCCTGTTGGCCATTTGTATGTCTTTGGAGAAATATCTGTTTAGATCTTTTGCCCATTTTTTGGCTGACTTGTCTTCATTATTGAGTTGTCTGAGCTGTTTGTTTATACTGGAGTTAATCCCTTGTCATTTACATCATTTGCAAATATTTTCTCCCATTCCAGACTGTCTTTTCACTCAACAATGCCCACTTTCACCACTTCTTTTCAACATAGAATTCGAAGTCTTAGCCACAGCAATCAAACAAAGAGAAGTTAAAAGGTATCCAAATTGGAATGGAAGAGGTCAATGTCATTATATACAGATAACATAATTTCATCATGTACAGATGAAATAATATTCTATGTAGAAAACCTTAAAGACTCTACACAAAACTTTAGAACTAATGAATTCAGCAAGGTGGCAGGATACAAAATATACAGCGATCTGTTGCATTTCTTCGACTAAAAATGAAGTATCAGAGAAAGTAAGAAAAAAAAGAAAAAGAAAAAAAAAAAAACCATTTAAAATGGCATTAGAAATAACACCTCAGAATAAACCTAACCAAGGAGATGAAAGACCCATATGCTAAAACTATAAAACATTGATAAAGGAAATGGAATACAATTCAATAAAATGAAAACATATCCCATGCTCTTGGATTGGAAAGCGTGAAAGTGAAAGTTGCTCAGTTGTGTCTGACTCTTTGTGACCCTATGGACAATATAGCCCATGGAATTCTCCAGGTCAGAATACTGGAGTGGGTAGCCATTGCCTTCTGCAGGGGATCTTCCCAACCCAGGGATTGAACCTAGGTCTCCCACATTGCAGGCAGATTCTTTACAAGCTGAGCCATCAGGGAAGCCTTGGATTGGAAGTATATTGCTAAAAAGGCCATGTTACCCAAAACAATCTACGGATTTAATGCAATCCCTATCAAATTATCCATGACATTTTTTCATAGAACTAGAATCCTAAAATGTATATGGAACCATGAAGGACCCAAAATTGCCAAAGCAATCCTGAAGAAAAACAGAGCTGGAGGCATAACTCTCCCAGACATCAAACAATACTACAAAGACACAGAAGAGAGCCCAGAAAGAAACCTTCATCCCCTAGTCAATTAATCTTCAACAAATGAGGCAGAATATACAATAAAGACAAGTCTCTTCGGCATTGGGAAAGCTGGACAGATTCATGTAAGTGAATGAAGTTAGAACACTCCCTAACACCACAGACAAAAGATGGTTTAAAGACCTAAATATAAGACATGATGCCACAAGACTTCTAGAACATAAACAAAACATCCTGACATAAACCACAGCAATGTTTTCTTAGATCAGTCTCCCAAAGCAAAAGAAACAAAAGCAAAAAAAAAAAAAAAAAAAAGGGACTTAATCAAACTTAAAAGCTATTGCACAGCAAAGGAAATCATGAATCAAGAGACAACCTATGAAGTGGGAGAAAATATTTATAGCTTTTGCTAAGGCTAATTTAAGTGTTTCATTGGACCTTAAAGTCCATACAACTATACTCATTGGTCATGACTCACTCATATTGTTGACCCACGAAAAGGAGTCGTTTCTGGAAAGAAGCTGTTCTCTCTGGCCCTGCCTCTTTTCTCAGTCCTTATCCTATTCTTTCTGTGTATTTCAATCATTCTCCTCTCCCCCTCTGAAAAGTAAATGCTTTCTGGATGGTAACAATCTTTTCCTGATTGTGCTCTACTGGGAAATCTGCTACCTTTTTTAATCCCTACAGATTCTCTAAAATTAGCCAGGCAGGACTTGTAAAGAAATGAAATTAGATCATTCCTTAACTCCATACACAAATATATGCTCAAAATGGATTAAAGACCTAAATGTTAGACGAGACACTATAAAACTCTTAGAGGAAGACATAGGCAGAACAGTAATATAAATCATAGCAACATCTTTTTTAATCCATCTCCCAGAATAATGGAAATAAAAGCAAAAATAAACAAATGGGACCTACTTAAGCTCAAAAGCTCTTGCACAGCAAAGGAAACAATGATGTGACTGATAAAGGATTAGTCTCCAAAATTTATAGCTTATACTTTGTGTGCTGTGCTTAGTCACTCAGTCATGTCCACCTCTTTGTGACTCCACGGACTGTAGCCCACCAGGCTCCTCCATCCACGGGGATTCTCCAGGCAAGAATACTGGAGTGGGTTGCCATGTCCTCCTCCAGGGGATCACCAAACCCAGGGATTGAACCCAAATCTCCTGCACTGCAGGTGATTCTTTACCATCTGAGCCATATGGAAGCTTCAGTTCAGTTCACTCACTCAGTCGTGTCCAACTCTTTGTGACCCCATGGACTGCAGCACGCTAAGTTTCCCTGTCCATCACCAACTCCCGAAGCTTACTCAAATTCATGTCCATCGAGTCAGTGATGCCATCCAACCATCTCATCCTCTGTTATCCCCTTCTCCTCCCACCTTCAATATTTCCCAGCATCAGGGTCTTTTCCAATGAGTCAGTTCTTTGCATCAGGTGGCCAAAGTATTGGAGCTTCAGCTTCAGTCCTTCCAATGAATATTCAGGATTGATTTCTTTAGGATTGACTAGTTTGATCTCCTTGCAGTCCAAGGGACTCTCAAGAGTCTTCTCCAACACCACAGTTCAAAAGCATCAATTCTTCGGTAATCAACTTTCTTTAGTCCAACTCTCACATCCATACATGACTACTGGAAAAACCATAGCTTTGACCAGACGGATCTTTGTTGGCAAAGTAAACTTTGCCAGGGAAGTTTAATAGCATCAAAATAAACAACACACTCAGGAAATGGTCAGAAGACCTGAATAGACATTTCTCTAAAGAGGCCATATAGATACCCAATAGGCATATGAAAGATGTTGAACATCACTAGTTATTAGAGAAATGCAAATAAAAACTACAATGAGATGTCACCTCACACGGGTCAGAATGGTTATCATAAAAAACATCCACAAACAACAAATGCTGGACAGGGTGTGGAGATAAGGGAACCCTCCTGCACTGGTGGTGCGAATGTAAATTGCAATAGCATGGAAGTTCCTTAAAAATCTAAAAATAGACCCTAAATATGAAATATATTCTATTTCAATATGAAATAGATCCTAAATATAAATAGAAAACTAAATATGACCCTGCAATCTCACTCCTGGGCATATATCCAGAGAATAACATGGCCCAGAAAGATACGTGCACCCCAGTGTTCATTGCAACACTGTTTACAATAGCCAAGACATGGAAACAACCTAAATAGCCACTGACAGAGGAATGGATAAAGAAGATGTGGTACATATATACAATGGACTACTACTCAGCCATTAAAAAGAATGAAATAAGGCCATTTGAAGCAACATAGATGGACCTAGAGACTGTCAGATTGAGCGCAGTCAGACAGAGAAGGAGAAACAGAACATCCCTTATATCTTGAATCTAAAAGGAAAGGATACGAATTCCCTCACAAAACAGAAAGACTCACAGACTTAGAAAAGGAACCACAAGCTGTCATTGGGAAGGGATAGTTAAGGACTTGGGAAAGGTCATGTACACACTGCTCTATTTAAAATGGATAAACAAAGTTCTATTGTATAGCACATAAAACTGTGCTCAATGTTATGTGCCAGCCTGGATGGGAGGCGGGTTTGTGGGAGAATGGATACATGTATATGTATGGATGAGTCCCTTTGCTGTTCACCTGAAACTGTCACACCATTGTTAATTGGCTGTACCCCAATACAAAATGCTTTTGGTGTTAATAAAAATAAAACTTAAAAAATCAGCCAGGCAGGGAGAATTTCCACCTGGGAAGGAAAGGCAGGTTTCCTGGAAGGCACTTGGCTTTGTTTCACCTCCTCCTAATGGTGGGGTCTCTGTGGAATCATCCAAGCACTTCCCTGCGGATGCCAGAGACTTGATTCACCTACAGACCCCGAGCCAGTTCTTTAAACCTTTGTTGTCATTTTGACCAAACACTTAGAAGTAGTCACTTTTTCAGCTACTTCCACAATTTATAATAATGGTAACGGTGGTGACAGTGGTGTGGTAAACATATTGAGTTTTTCTGTGCCACACAAGATACTGTTTCACATGTATTATCTCATTTGTATATATGTTTGAATTCAGAACTTTAGGGGTTTAGCAAGGTAATAAATTGCATATATATAGTATGGAATGCTGGGAGCCACCACGGGAGATCCCACCCATGACAAGGTCATGTGGAAGAGATCTGACGAGCAACGCGGATCAGAACTTGAGGGACCCCCTGGATCTGCTCGAGCATCTACCCCAAAACCAGAATCTGTCTGTCTTACTATTTTGTGCCTTTCACCAACTCTTCTGACATTAGCAGGGGGCTATGCCCGACCACCTTTCTCTGGAAAAAGTCAACTCAGGGCTCTAATTAATAAGTCTCTTGGGCATGAAAGGAGTATTTTAATTCAAACCTCTCTGATGGCTTTCTAGCTTGCCTGACAGGTTTATCCAGACTCTTGCAGCTATGCACATGATTGTTCACAGCCTCCCAACCGTGAGAGACATGGGAAGCCTAAAACATTCTAAAAATATAGAGCCTTTCAAAGAGTTAAAAACTATTAGAGTAGTGCTGGTGTAAGATTTCATTGTTGAGCCAATGCTTGCTGCCAAGTTCCCATATCCCTTACCCATTGTGCACCTAGGGGTGCACTGGTTAACATAGTTGGAATGTAAGAAAAACAAGGAGCAGCCTTGGAATTAACCACACCAGACTTTTGAGCTAATTGGTTCTTTCTCTATTGTGACCCACTGCACCTTTGCTCCGTGAGACTGTAACTTTATTTAGTATTTTCTGAAGCTGGGAGAAATAAAGAAAAAACTAAGGGAAAATAAGTTTTCTGGTTGAGCAGCCTTTATCAAAAAAGGGTCATAAAATGTCCACAGGCCTCCAAGGCCAGAAGATAATGTACACAACATTGTTTATAGGAAAGGTATGCAGAAAAAACCCTGGTTTTGATAAAGACAAAACAGATGTAATGTTTGGGCTGACTCTGCATGACTCTGCATATTTCATTTCCCTCTATGTACAAGTCAAGCTTTAAAAGTTCCTTTTGAAAATAAAGTTATGGGCCTTGCTCACCAAAGGTTGGTCTCCCCGTGTCATTCTTTCTTTCCTTTTCTTTCTTTCTCTCTCTGTTCTTCTTTCAGGATGACTCCTTGGGGCACAGGGGCTCTCTGAGTTCACTTTTTTGCCTAGGCTTCTTAGGCCCGATCGGGAAGGCGCCCTGCGTCTTCACCAGGGAGTGGGCGTCCTGCGTCCTCACCCTACCGAGAGGGTGCCTGCGGCCTCCGTGAACAGAGCAAGTTCCGTGCCAGGAGCTTTACTGGCTTTCTGTGTAAACCAAGGAAGATCAAGCCTCTTTCTCTCCCCTTTTTTTACTTTCCTTATCACCGATGCTGTCATCCTGAGGGTACCCCTGGATCCTGCTGGGGCTGGACCCCGGCAATGGAACACAATTAGTAGGGTTTGTTAACTTGTAATCAAATACATGCATATACCCTCAGTGAAATGTATGAATATGGTAAACTACATAAAGGCTACACAAGTTGCCCCAAAACATTCCAGATTAGGTTTGTTTGCCAATAAATTCAGATTAGGTAGAGTTTTGGTACCAAAAGATTTAGAGAGAATTTTGGAACTACAGATAAGAAACTGTGAACCTTATAAATATTTCAGAACTTGTGTGCTCAGTATCTAAGTTATGTTGGACATTGTGTGACACCATAGACTGCAGCCTGCCAGGCTCCTCTCTCTGTGGGACTCTCCAGGTAAGAATACTGGAGTGGGTTGCCATTTCCTCCTCCAACGGATCTTCAGTTCAGTCACTCAGTCGTGTCCAACTCTTTGCAACCCCATGAATCGCAGCACACCAGGCCTCCCTGTCCATCACCAACTCCCGCAGTTCACTCAGACTCATGTCCATCAAGTCAGTGATGCCATCCAGCCATCTCATCCTCTGTCGTCCCCTTCTCCTCCTGCCCCCAATCCCTCCCAGCATCAGAGTCTTTTCCAATGAGTCAACTCTTCGCATGAGGTGGCCAAAGTACTGGAGTTTCAGCTTTAGCATCATTCCTTCCAAAGAAATCCCAGGGCTGATCTCCTTCAGAATGGACTGGTTGGATCTCCTTGCAGTCCAAGGGACTCTCAAGAGTCTTCTCCAACATCACAGTTCAAACGCATCAATTCTTTGGCACTCAGCTTTCTTCACAGTCCAACTCTCATATCCATACATGACCACTGGAAAAACCATAGCCTTGACTAGACAGACCTTTGTTGGCGAGGTAATATCTCTGCTTTCAATATGCTATCTAGGTTGGTCATAACTTCCCTTCCAAGGAATAAGCGTCTTTTAATTTTGACTATAAAATATTAGTACTTCCAGATCATTACTAATCAAGGATTTTTTTTCCCTCCCACATCTGTATCGAGTTACTTAGCACTATTTATTTAAACATTTCTCTCATTTAATCTTGGTGACTGTTGATCAATTGACCATATATGTATAGGTCCATTTCTGGACTATCTGTTCTATTCTATTTATTTATATATCCTCACAACAATGTCACACCATAATTACTGTGGTTACTGTGGTTTGCCATGAGACCTGAAATCAGGTAATATAAGCCCACATTTGTTTTTGTCTTGAGTTTTCCAGGTTCACTGCATTTTCATACAAATATTTCAATCAACTTGACTTTCCACAATTACTATTCCACAAAAAATTAGCTATTTGTAGACAATATGATACACCTGGACCCCCTAGACAATCATTGATCAAACTCACTCAGTAGCAGGATATTAAGTGAACATGTGGAAGTCATTAGCCTTCTTATAAACAAACAGTATCTAACGACAGGACAGACCATCTTAGTAACAAGATAAAATATTAGAAATAACATTTAATCAGAAATGTACAAATTCATATGAGGAAAACTTTAAACTCTAAATAAAACTAAGTTTGGTAAAATGTTATCTCTCATATTTGGATCGGATATTGCCACATCATAAAAATGTCAGTTCTCCCTAGTTTATTGATAGACTTAACTCAGTTCCTCCCCTCAAATTCTAGCTTTTTTGTGAAGCTAGACAAGTTGATACATGTTGCTCCATATTAAATTAATAGAAATACTAAGAAAATTTATGGAGAAGGCAATGGCACCCCACTCCAGTACTCTTGCCTGGAAAATCCCATGGACGGAGGAGCCTGGTAGGCTGCAGTCCATGGGGTCGCTAGGAGTCGGACACGACTGGGCAACTTTACTTTCACTTTTCACTTTCATACACTGGAGAAGGAAATGGCAACCCACTCCAGTGTTCTTGCCTGGAGAATCCCAGGGGCGGGGAGCCTGGTGAGCTGCCGTCTTTGGGGTCACACAGAGTCGGACACGACTGAAGTGACTTAGCAGACTTAGCAGCAAGAAAATTTATGAGGACTAGCCCTTACATTGGAGAAGGCAATGGCACCCCACTCCAGTACTCTTGCCTGGAAAATCCCATGGATGGAGGAGCCTGGTAGGCTGCAGTCCATGGGGTCGCTAAGAGTCGGACACAACCGAGAGACTTCACTTTCACTTTTCACTTTCATGCATTGGAGAAGGAAATGGCAACCCACTCCAGTGTTCTTGCCTGGAGAATCCTGGGGACGGTGGAGACTGGTGGGCTGCAGACTATGGGGTCTCGCAGAGTCGGACATGACTGAAGCGACTTAGCAGTAGCAGCAGCCCTTACATACAAAAAATAAACTGTAAAGTCTGTAATTAAAACTGTGGTATTAGCCCATGAATATACAAGCCCATGGAACACAAAACAAAAAATCTACAATTTGATCCAAGCTCATATGAACTCTTTAAAGTGGTATTTCAAGTCACTGAGAGCAAGAAGGTATTTCAATAAATGATGCTACAACTGGCTGGTTGTTTGGAAAAAGTTACATATGGTGTGAAGCATAAAATCTAAGACTGAATTCCCAATGGACCAGTGATTTGAATCTAATAAAAGATGAAATTCCACAAGGACTGGAGGAAAACCTGAGTGAATTTGTCTTTATCTTGAGTGAGAAGAAAGACTTCAACTATGACTGAAAGTCCAGAAGTAGCAAAATAAAAATGGACACATATGATTGTATGCAGAGTACATCATGAGAAACGCTGGACTGGAAGATACGCAAGCTGGAATCAAGATTGCTGGGAGAAATATCAATAACCTCAGATATGCAGATGACACCACCCTTATGGCAGAGAGTGAAGAGGAACTCAAAAGCCTCTTGATGAAAGTGAAAGAGGAGAGTGAAAAAAGTTGGCTTAAAGCTCAACATTCAGAAAACTAAGATCATGGCATCCGGTCCCATCACTTCATGGGAAATAGATGGGGAAACAGTGGAAACAATGTCAGACTTTATTTTTGGGGGCTCCAAAATCACTGCAGATGGTGACTGCAGCCAGGAAATTAAAAGACGCTTACTCCTTGGAAGGAAAGTTATGACCAACCTAGATAGCATATTCAAAAGCAGAGACATTACTTTGCCAACAAAGGTTCATCTAGTCAAGGCTATGGTTTTTCCTGTGGTCATGTATGGATGTGAGAGTTGGACTGTGAAGAAGGCTGAGCACTGAAGAATTGATGCTTTTGAACTGTGGTGTTGGGGAAGACTCTTGAGAGTCCCTTGGACTACAAGGAGATCCAACCAGTCCATTCTGAAGGAGATCAGCCCTGGGATTTCTTTGGAAGGAATGATGCTAAAGCTGAAACTCCAGTACTTTGGCCACCTCATGAGAAGAGTTGACTCATTGGAAAAGACTCTGATGCTGGGAGGGATTGGGGGCAGGAGGAGAAGGGGACGACAGAGGATGAGATGGCTGGATGGCATCACTGACTTGATGGACATGAGTCTGAGTGAACTGCGGGAGTTGGTGATGGACAGGGAGGCCTGGCGTGCTGCGATTCATGGGGTCGCAAAGAGTCAGACACGACTGAGCGACTGAACTGAACTTGATTGTATATTTTCAGGGCAAAAATACCATAAACCAAGTCAAAGTCAGGCTGACACAAGTTGCAAAATATATCATAAAGGTCAATATGTTTATCTATCTTAGAAACTTGAGTAAAGGGGAAAAGGCATGAATAAAGTATGTGAAGAGACAACTCATCTAAAAATAAGGCAATGACTCTTACCCATGTCAAACAGTGTTTGACCTTGCTTGTAAGAAACTACATTGAGATACTATTTCTTGCTTATCAAATTGGAAAAAGTATAACATACTCTTTGGGCAAAGCTTTGGGGAAACGGGCACTCTTACATTGCCTGTGGCTTTTCAAATTTGTACAGTTCTCTTAGAGGGCATTTTGGTAATATTTAATAAAACTACAATTGCATTTACTTTTTGACCCAGCATTTACCTTTTTTCCTCTGGCTTCAGTGGTTTTTGATGAGAAGTCAGCTGTTATTTGTGTAATTGTTCACCTTTAGGTAATGTATGTTTCTCTGGTTGCTTTCAAGATTTCCCTTTATTTTTGTTTTTTAACAGTTTGGATTATGATGTGTCTGTGTGGGTTTTGTTTATAGTTACTGAATTTTTTTGTATATCTGAGTTTCTTTGATCTGTGGGCTGATTATTTTATCAATTCTAAAGAATGCAAATACTTATTTTCCTCCCTTCTTTTTCTGTTTGTTTACTGTAATCTCTATTGACTTGTCAAGTTTACTGATTCGTTCCTTAGCTGTATTCAGTCTACTGATAAGCCTATTGAAGTATTCTTCACCTCTGAGACCATTTTTTATTTCTAACCTTTTCCTTTGGCTCTTTGTCATAGTTTCCATGTCTCTGCTAAAACCCACCATTTACTCATATTGTCCACCTATCCAACTAGACTCATTAACATATTTATCGATTTTTTTTTGAAGAGTCCCTAATTGGTAATTTCGACAGCTCTGTCATACCTGCATTTGATTTTATTAACATTTTGTTTTTTGACAAGGCCATGCTTCCTTGCATGCCTCGTAATTTTGGTGGAATGCAGTATATAGCATGTTTAAAAATTGAAGGGGCTGAAATAAATTTTATGTCCAGCAAGGGGCATATCTTTCTTTCCATCAGGATGTTAGCCTTGAAATTTGAGTGAATCTAATCTGTAGTTGAGCTGGGCCTGGGCTCTATGGTTAGATTCAGCTCACCACAGATTAAGTTATTTGAAAATCAAAGTGTTAGCTGCTCAGTTGTGTGCAACTCTTTGTGACCCCATGGACTATAGGCCACCAGGCTCTTCTGTCCATGGAATTCTCTAGGCAAGAATACTGGGAGTGGGCTGCCAGGCCCTCCTCCAGGGGATCTTCCCGATCCAGGGATTGAAACCCTTGTCTCCTGCATTGTAGGCAGATTCTTTACCAAGTTATTCAAGGGTTGCATCAAAACACTGTCTTTGATATACTTGGAAACTGTATGCCTGAAGAGCTTATTTTAGCTCTCCGATCTCCCTCTGAAGCAGGCCCCATGTTTTACCTTGGGGTTGGGGGCCTCTCATACAGTTGCTTCTCCCCCAGCTGAAAACTATGAAAAGCAGCACAAGGCCAAAAACGCCTGTGGATTTGTTATCCTCTGGTTTGGCCCTCAGATTTCAGCAGGCCCCACAGAGGTGTGCCTCAGCTGGTGTATCCTTCAGCTCTTCTGCTTTGCCCCACAAACACTCCATGAAAGTCTATGGAAGAGAGCTGTGTCTCCCAGGGATTTTAAGGGCCTGTGTCAGGGGCTTCCCTGGTGGCTCAGTGGTACAGAATCCACCTACCAATACAGGAGACAAGGGTTCGATTCCTGGTCCAGGAAGATCCCACATGCCATGGAGTAACTACACCTGTGTGCCACAACTATTCAGCCTGTGCTCTAGAGCCTGGGAGCTGCAACTCCTGAGCCCACACACCCTAAACCCTGTGCTCAAGGGAAGCCACTGCCAGGAGAAGCTGGCATACAACAATGAGAGTAGCTTCTGCTTGCTGCAACTAGAGAAAAGCCCACGCAACAATGAAGACCCAGCACAGCCAAAAATAAGCAGAAAATTTTTTTAAAGGGGCCACGTCAGCTAAATTTCATTACAAGCTCAGTTGTTCAGTTGTCTCCTTACCTGCATCTGTGGAAGCTTCCTCCTCTCTGCACTGTCCTGTTCACAGCCATGTCAAAGATGAAAGCAACTGTTACAATCTCTCTTCTAGGAAGTGCTTTTACTTTTTGGATTCAATAGGTTTTCAACCTTAGGTCTGCTGCTGCTGCTGCTGCTACGCTGCTTCAGTCGTGTCCAATTCTGTGGGACCCCATAGACGGCCTCCCACCAGGCTCCCCCGTCCCTGGGATTCTCCAGGCAAGAACACTGGAGTGGGTTGCCATTTCCTTCTCCAATGCATGAAAGTGAAAAGTGAAAATGAAGTCGCTCAGTCATGTCCAACTCCTAGTGACCCCATGGACTGCAGCCTACCAGGCTCCTCTGTCAATGGGATTTTCCAGGCAAGAGTACTGGAGTGGGGTGCCATCACCTTCTCTGAACCTTAGCTCTGGCAGGCTCTAAATATTTTGTAGTTTATGCAGCTTCTCATTGGTAGGACGGGAGCAGTGTGTTTTTATTAATAGTTTTTTGTTCTTTTTAATATGCCTACTGGTGTATTTTAAATTACACATATGCCATTCATTGTATTTCTATTTGCCAGAGCTATTCTATTTATGAGCTTCCCTGGTGGCTCAGTGGTAAAGAATCCGCCTGCAATGCAGGAGACACGGTTCAACCCCTGGGTCGGGAAGATCCTTGGGGGAAGGAAATGGCAACCCAGTCCAGTATTCTTGCCTGGGAAATCCCATAGACAGAGGAGCCTGGTGGGCTACAGTCCATGGGGTTGCAAAGAGTATGACATGACTGAGCAACTAAAACAACACTCTATTCATATGAGTGAGCTGCAGATGGCCTACTCCTTTAGAATGCATTTCTTATGCAAAAGGACATTTTCTTATACAACCCATTTAGGTTTTTTGGTACTACAGAACTTGATGTAGAAAAAATGAGAGAACCTGCCATTTCTTAATGACTCTCATTTAAGCAGCAATTTGGCTAAAGGCAAAAAATGGCCTCTGCAGAATCTATTATGCTAAATTTTAGCAGTATTTTCACATTTTCAGAGGAAAGCTGTAGGCTTATTCCAAGAACACAAGTATAGAAATAGATCTACCAGATCTCAAATACTTTAAGAAGTCAGTGATCTGGAATTTTCTTTATCAACATCTTTCCTATTGCCTATAAAATAGTCATCCTACCTGTCATTCTAAAAAGGCATGCATTCATAAGTTATATATCAAGTGTTTTGAGTAACACATAGTTTGCACATCAAAAAGGTATGTGAAAAGCACACAGTAGGTATGCAGTCCACTTGCCCTGCTGGCTCACATGTTAACAGAGGAAATCCAAAAGGCTATAATATTCTTTTCCTCCAAAAAAGTCGAATTTATTATTTCACATCAACTTTATAGAAGTTAAAGAGAACAATCAAGTTGTTTCATAGACTGGAAGGTGACTTATTAATTCCCTTTTATGTCCAAATCTCATCAGTCACTACATTTGTGAGGTAAATCAGCCAAATACTTGAAATCCAGATGAATTTTAAGATCTTCAATCTGTCCTGTTGAATATTCACAGTATTGAATAAATAAATCCCTTCAGATAAATGTGAATTTAAATGTTTGCAATATTCTAGCATACTTGATGGACAAGGCAATGGCACCCCACTCCAGCACTCTTGCCTGGAAAATCCCATGGACGGAGGAGCCTGGTAGGCTGCAGTCCATGGGGTCGCTAAGAGTCGGACACGACTGAGAGACTTCACTTTCACTTTTCACTTTCATGCATTGGAGAAGGAAATGGCAACCCACTCCAGTGTTCTTGCCTGGAGAATCCCAGGGACAGGGGAGCCTGGTGGGCTGCCATCTATGGGGTCACACAGAGTCGGACACGACTGAAGGGACGCAGCAGCAGCAGCAGCAGCAGCATACTTGAGATGGAGAAGGAAATGGCAACCCACTCCAGTATTCTTGCCTGGAGAATCCCAGGGACAGAGGAGCCTGGTGGGCTGCCGTCTGTGGGGTCACACAGAGTCGGACACGACTGATGTGACTTAGCAGCAGCATAGGTGAGAAGCCTTTCCCACAGTCATCACAAACATGAGGAAAAATTTTACTGTGTTTAGTAGCAACATGTCTGTTCACATTTGTATGAAGTCTACTCCGAAACCCACACACTTGACAAACAAAGAAGTTTTTACATTTGTCAAATGTGATTTTGCTTAAGAGGCTATACTGTCCATGTTCTCCATTGTTATACTTACCACTTAACTCTATTAAGTGGTACACGCATGCTTGTTTACCACAAGGCCATGCAAGTCTTCTGGATCATTCGTTTCATGTTCACAGAACAGACACAAGTACTGTTCATCACAGCTGCTCCTGGAAATGTAGGTAGAGTTCACTGCTTGAAGAGAACTGTATGTCACATTACTTACACCAATAAAGGTGATCACTAAAATGGGTGTCTGCAACGTGCTGTCTGAAGTTCTCAAAAATTACTGTCTTATAATCACACTATTTATAAATGTAGGGATCCTCTTCATGCAGGTTGGCATGTTCGATCAGAAGCATGTTGGTAGAGAAACTCTCTTTGCATACTCGACACACGTTTGAATCAGTACGCTTGTGCTTCAAGATCATACACCTGCTTTAAATTGGAAAAATATTTGCTGTTGAACTCACAGAGTTCACATTTATAGAGGCCACCATTGCCAGCTCCCAGTAAAGGCCATTTCTGCTGTGCAGTCACATTCAAAGCTCGGCTCTTGTCAACAATTTTGCAAAGTTTAGCTGGTGGCTTTTCATCAGTTTGGGCTTGGAATCTCTCAGAGGAATTGTTTCCTGTCTCTATATCATAGTCTTCAGAAACTGCATGCACTTCTGCGGCAACTGGAACACCTTCAGCAGTCTGAACTTCTATGGGGCTCTCCTCTTGGGTTTGCTGGTGGACTGATTCAGGGGAGCACAGTCTTTCATCACAAATTTCAGTATCAGCAGATTTTTCTGTAGGAAAGGCAGTGTGGTCTAGAAGTCTAAGTACAGGACTGGAAACCAGGTAGTTTTAATTTCTGTTTCTGGCCTATATTCCATCTGTAAATTTTGGCAATTCATTTGACATCTCTGTATCAGAATCAAAGATTTTGCTGTCAATTTAAGTCTGGTTATCTCACAGAACATACACTGTAACAATGATCAGAAGAACTTCCATTCAATCCATCTGCAATTCTGCTTATTCCAGAAGAATCTGAATAATGAGAAGGATGTAAAGTTTCCCTTTTTCTTTTTTTAGGATATTCATTCGTATCTTTTTAATTTGGTGTAATTCGTAATACTGGAGTGAGGAAAACTGAATTACAGGGAAATTTTCACAGATGGTGAAATATGCCAGTACCCGGGGGTACCCGACCAGCCCAGGCGCAGCTGCGAGGCAGCGGCCAAGAGGCCCGAGCGTGGTCAGAGGAGCGGCCCTGCTCAGGTTGGTGCTCCACTGGGCCCTATAATACAGCATTTTAAAGAACATCAAGTTTCTTTTTTTTAGAACTTCTAGCATTTTCCAGCTAGGAAGAATTCAAGTCCTAAACAAATGCAAGGTAATAAAACAGACATCATACTGACTGAAAAAGGTTGGTCTCAGAGAACAAGAAAGCAGACTATTCCAATCGTGTCTGCACACGTTTATGGAATCATGCTTACTGGGTACCTCAGGTAGGCTGGCCCACAAGACTTGATTTAAAGGTGGGAGTGGGGAAGACTGGGCTTCCCAGGAGGCACTAGTGGTAAAGAACCCACCTGCCAATGCAGGAGACATAAGAGACATGGATTCGACCCCTGGGTTGGGAAGATCCCCTGGAGGAGGGCATGGCAACCCAGTATTCCTGCCTGGAGAATCCCATGGACAGAGGAGCCTGGTAGGCTAAAGTCCATAGGGTCGCAAAGAGACACGAATGAGCAACTTAGCATGCACACATGTGGGGAGGACTTATGCATCTATATTATAGCTAGTTGGTGCTGCAGGACACTGCTTTTTAAAATATTTTTATTTATTTTTTGGCTGCACCAGGTCTTAGTTGCAGCATGTGAACTTTCTTAGCCGTGACGTGTGGGATCTAGTTCCCTGACCAGGAAGCAAACCCGGGGCCCCTGCATTGGGAATGTGGAATCTCAGCCACTGGACCGCCAGGGAAGTCTCACATAGGCCACTGCTTTTTACAATGTTTTGCTCGCTAGTGGCTTGGGATGAGGAAGGTGGGTGAGACACTGGAGATGGACACAAAGATGCGCCCCTAGCATGAGTAGTGGGAGATGATCAGCTGAAGGAAAAGGTGGCAAAGGAGGAGGAGCCATTGTTGCAAGAAAGCAAAGGAGCAGAAAAAGCTTTTTTGGAAAGTAAGCAAAGAGACACTAAGAGTTAAAAACGGCGAGGAGAGATAGATACTAAATTTTGGTAAAAACATAGATATCAACTAATGGATATAGCAGTATGTATGTTGGGCTACACCCCACAGCTCTGCAAGTTTTGTAGTTGCCCAGCCTTGAGACTGAAAAAGAACCCAGAGATAGCGACAGAGACATCAAAGGCTTAATAGATGGGAGGTCTTACATACCTCAAGCAGGTCCTGGAGAATCCACATGCAACAGACTGTGGACAAGACATGGGAGCAGTCTTCGCTACCTGGAGGGAAAAGGCTACTATTTATACAAAGAATTGACATCAGGTTGGCTCATCAGCTACCAGGGAAACCAGCAGCTGAGGCACGTCCCTCATTGCCCCTTGGGTTAATGACCATCACAAGAGTAGATATTGCCCTTTAATAAATTAGCAGATGGAGCCCTTCTGGCCTAAGGGGCAAGCATGCTTATGAGAACAGGGCACAGGTGAAGCAGGGACTGGTTAAGCAGGGGGCTCAAAAAGCAAGAGAATAGCCATCTTGCATGGCCCGATCATATACTCCTTCCCTACCTATCCTGAATGACCCTTATAGTCACAGGGGTCGTATGGGGGTTCTGATGACACACACGGCTGTTCTAGACTCCATTCACTGTTTTTTTTGCATTGCCTGAGGACTCAGGCAGGCCTTTTGTAATATCTTCCACCTGTTGTAACGCATTGCAGACGACACAGGGAACAATGGCTGTTATCACGCTGTATCACTGCTTTGCCCCCTTCTGTAGCTAAAGTCAGAAACCCAAGGTACTCTTACTATTTTACCATTGCCACAGGTCCCAACCAAGCCCTACAAACCTGCTCCTAAGTCCATGTCCCTAAAGCCTGTGTCTGTAATTGTTTAGGGGTGATGGGTTCAGTGTATGGTTGTCTTTTGTAGCTAACCCAGGTCCTTGTATTTTGTCTATGTGAAGCCTACCCCGTACAATGAGATGAACCATGAGGATGGAGCTGCTACTTTTAAGCTGGGAAAAGACTGAGGTTAACAGAATATCACCAATATAATGGAAGAGAAAGCTATCTCTCCCAGTAGACACCTGTCACAGGTCCCCAGATGCTAGTGGATGGCCACCTTGGCATCACCCCCACAGCTTTCTGTTCCCCGTCCTTATGTCCTTATTTCCTGGTGCCTTGGCGTTCCCCAGGAGTTTCCTCAGCCTCTTGGCTGGCTCAGCAATTGTTGGGCTACACCCCTTGGCCTGCAAGCCTTGTAGTTGCCCAACCTCAAGACTGAAGAAAGAGCTCAGAGACAGTGACCCAGATATAAATGACTCCATAGGTCGGGAATCTTACCCATCTGAAGCAAGGTCCTGGAGTGACACACTGCCATGTGCGGCAGACAGTAAGCAGGACACAGCAGCCATCTTTGCCACAGCAGATGTGGGGGAGGAGCCTGCCATTTACAGGGGGAACTGATGTCAGCTATTGGCTCATCAGCAACCAGGGAAACCAGCAACTGAGGCACTTCCCTCATTGCTCCTTGAGCATCAGAAGGTGTTTTCCTTTAATAAACTAGCAGGTGGAGCCATTCTGGCCTAAGAGGCAGGGGGCAAGCACATTCATGTGAGTAGGGTATAGGTAAAGCAAGGGCTCAAAGACCAAGAGAACAGCCATCAGAGTGGTCTGACTATACAGTACATAACTGATTATGCAGTACATAACTAAGGTCCCGGCACTGCAGGCTGTCCTTGCACTGACAGAGAAGCCCCAAGAGTGGAGAGTTTTGATGACTTCTAAGACTCAAGAGTTAGAGTAGAGAGGAGATGGCAGGTAGTTCAATCTTTCCACCAGAGACGGCTACAGCCAATCTTCCCTCTCTGCCTCAAATTACCTAGGTGCACATACAACTGCCTCTGCAAATACTAATCTTTCTCCATTATCCAGATTTCTATTTCATATTTCTATTAGCATGACTTTTATCCTGTGAAATTGTGCTCAGTCACTCAGTCATGTCTGACTCTTTGCAACCCACTTGGCTCCTCAGTCCATGAGAATTTCCCAGGCAAGAATCCTGGTGTCGGGTGCCATTTCCTACTCCAGGCGATCTGTGAAATAATAGCCTATCATGTAAAGCAGCATTTGATTCTTTCTTGATCTTATTTACAATATAAGGATAATTTAATCAACCAGGAATGGGTCTATTACAGTAGTTCTCAAACTCGAGTGTATATTACAGTCACCTGGAAGGTTTGTTAAACCACAGCTTGCTGGACCTCATCCCAGAATTTCTAATCCAGTGGTTCTGTGGAAAGAACAGAATTTGCATGTCTAATAAGTCCCTGGGTGAGGCTGCTGCTGTTTCCAGAATCATTTGCTCTGTTATAGTCACCTGGGATGAATGATGATTCCAGCTGTTCCCCCATCATCATGCTTCTCTTTGATAAAAGGAAAAGGAAAGAGCATCTCAGTTCACATTGATAAAAAAAAAAGTTACATTCAAAATGTTGTACAACTGATTGCAACTCACCAGGGTGCTGACACCAGGCTTGAGAACAACTTTAAACTATTGACCAAAGGAAGGGTCTGGATTACTTACAGAGGCAAAATGCTGTCAGTTGGGCAGAATGTCAGGATTAGTATCTTTCTAAGAGTCAGCTAGATCCTTTTGAAGAGGACTTCTTGAAAATTAGATGTTTCTTTAAATAGAACTATGACAAGCACTCCCTCATTCCTGTATTTTTTTCTGATCGATGCAATGGCAAAGCCTGTTTTAATGAGATATGATTTTATAAGTTATTTGGCATCAAGTTACTTGTGTTTGATGAGATAATTCATTTCTTATCCTTGTCATATGCATAATACTCAATTTCTTCACCCAAGGAACAACTGATCAATAAATATTTGTTGAATGAATATTCAACATCATAAAACTGAGTATAATTCTTGTGTTGTCCTGTTGGCTGCATAAGGATAATAGACATGGTGCTAAAAACTCAAGTTGTTAAGGTGAGGGTCACAAAGGGAGAAATCTTCAGAAAAAAGATGTAGTGGGGAGACGTGTTGTTTTACCGAGGAACTTTCATGCAAGAGCCTCTGCCACGACAGTAGATTATGTAGATTACTGTCTGCACCAGAATATGCAGCTGGGGGTGACATGGGACTGGGACCCAGCCTGCATTCTGTTCATCTACTCATCAAGCCACGTACCTGAGCATGGGGCTGCCACCATCCAAGGAAAGAATAGGTTTGCCTAATTAATCTCAAAGATGCATGCTCAGTTGCTCAGCCATGTCTGAATTGCTGTGACACTTTGGACGATAGCCCATCAGGCTCCTCTGTCCATGGGATTTTCCAGGCAAGAATACTGGAGTGGATTGCCATTTCCTCTTCCAGGAGATCTTCCCGACCCAGGGATTGAATCTGAGTCGCCTGTGTCTTCAGCATTGTAGGCAGATTCTTTACCCATTGAGCCATCAGGGAAGCCCCCAATACCGATTAACTCTTGGCAGCCTAGTTTCCCTGTGTCTGGATTTTTCTCCATTAATTGGTCATTGGCCATCTTGAAAATGTTGGTGGGTACATAGCACTACTAATTGTTTCACCTGAACACTTCATGCATGGAACCCCATGGTGGACCTCCAAGAATTCTTTGTTGCCATGCCCCCATCAGCAGAGGATTGGACTCTTTTCTATGAATACTGATGGACAGCTTTACTTTGTGGATTTAGGGATTCTGGGAAGGCCTAATAAATGATCCCCAGAGGAATCTTACCCTATTTAACAACTAGAGCTTGACATTCCAATTTAATTTGATCATCTTAGCTCAAGGCATGTTGAAATGAAACAAGTAATTAAGAATTATTCTGCTGTCAGTGTACTGCTTTTAGCACTCTGTGGTTATGTATGTCACAGTACTGAGCAGAAGACATTATGGATTTACTTGGCTGAGCCATTTCCCTTATCCTAGGCTCTCTGGGTCTTGTCTCAGTTTTAGTCCTCTCATTTTCCCCAGTACTTCCTACAATCTCTGTTACATAGTAGGCCATCAGCAGATGTTTATTGACTAAATGAATCACCAACAATCCTATCACATCCTTGTTTAGTTTATTCAGAAAAATTAAGATTCTATGTTCATAACCTTAAAATTTTATTTTTAAGGTAGGCTAAAGATTTTGATTTCTTATTTTCTGATCTAGATGGTAAACCCAAATTAGTTCTTCGCATCTTTAGATTTACAGATGTCTTATCATTTGGAATAAAAATCACTTCACAGAAAATGGTTTGTTATTACCATCTGCTTCTTTCATTTGACTCTGTTCAATTTTCAAATGAGCTTTAACATTCTACTCTAGTACATATTATTTTCATTGCTTTTCTTCATATTTTGGGCATTTGTTCTGGCACTATCCATTAGACCATATCCTCCTCTTACATGGAGCAATGGCTAGCAAATGGTCGTTCACCAAGAACTACATTTCCCAGCCCTCATTGGGTCAAGTTGTGGTCATGTGACTAGTCCACACCAATAAAATGTGATCAGAAATGATGTCTTCTTCTAGGCCAATATAAAAAAGTATACTTCCTCTGTACCCCTTTTTTCTTTTGCTGGTTGTCATAGAGCAATAATGAGCCTTGTAATCTTTACTGTATTATGGATTCCTTTGGCACATATTAAAAGCCTCTGAATCCCTTTGCAGAATGTTTGTTAAATGTATACAAATCTAGAATTATAAAGGAAACAAACTATATTAAATAAAATTATTAGACTATTTAGAAAATCAGTAATACATAATATATCTGAGTATATTCATTATCTATCACTATGTAACAAATTACCATAAAACAAATTTTTTTTCATGGTTTCTGTGGGTCAGGAGCAGCTTAACTGGGCAGTTCTGGTCCAGAGTCTTTCAAAAGGCTACATTCAAGGTGACAATTAGGAATGCAATCATCTGGAAGCTCGAGTCAGGGAAAGACCCACTGCTAAGCTTGCTCAAACAGCTGTTGGCAGGTTTCAGTCCTTTGTCACATCCATTCCTCCAAAGAGTTCTCATGTCATGGCAGCATGACCTCCCCAAGAGCAAGTGCTCAAAGAAAGGGCACAGAATCCATTGAAATGTTATAGCCTAATCTCAGAAATGACATAGAATCACTTTTACCAGAATCTATTCACTAGAAGAGTATTATACAAAGGTGCAAATGCCAGGAAACTGGGGGCCATGCAAAAGCCTGCATACCATAATGATTTTTTTGTTTTTGTTTTGTATTAAAATACAAGATCTAGAGGAAAGTCTAATAACCACTGCAATTTTGAAAGTGTGCTGAGTATAAGTGATTCTTTGAAAGTTTGGCAACAACAGTGATGATTTTAAAAATCTATGATTTGTTTGTTACAAAGATGCAAGTACTGCTAATAGTTTCTGTGGTTCTTGCCTATATTTATAATTAAAGGAAAGGACAAATTTTGGTTTGAAATTAACAGTGATGTAACTTTTCCCTTGCAAATATATGGGCAGCCCTGAATTCTATCCATGAATCCTTTGGAGGTTAGCAGACTCTTGAATTCTAGCCAATGACCCTATGAGATTGGAGAGCCCCAGATAGCTTAGTACCCCAAATCACTACTTGAGGAAATAGTTATCAAACCATTACAATTGCCTTGATCTGTTGAGAGAGAGAAAGCCTCTATCATGTGTGAGCCATTATATAGAGTCTATTTGTTATTAAAACTATTTGTTGTCTAGTCCCTAAGTTTTGTCCAACTCTTTTGTGACCCTGTGGACTGTAGCCCACCAGGGGCCTGTCACAGGGTTTCCCAGGCAAGAATCTGGAGTGGGTTGCCATTTCCTTTTCCAGGGGATCTTCCCAACCCAGGGATCAAACCTATGTCTCCTGCATTGACAGGCAGATTCTTTACCAATGAGCCATTCTCTCTCTCTCTCTTTAGTCGATAAGTCAAGTCTGACTCTTTGCCGTGGACTACAGCCTGCCAGGCTCCTCTGTCCATGGGATCCTCTAGGCAAGAATACTGGAGTGGGTTGCCACTTCCTTCTCCAGGGGATCTTTCCGACCCAGGAATCAAACCTGGGTCTCCTGCATTGCAGGTAGATTCTTTACCAACTAAGCTATGAAGGAAGCCCCAATGAGCCATTAGGGAAGTCCATTTGGTACTACAGCCTATCCTATACTCCCTAATACATTTGCCAATTAATTACAATATTATTTCTACTTTATTTTGTCCTTCAACATACACTTTTGAGTAAAATTTTAACTTACCTTTGTGTTAAATTCCATAAATTTATCTGCTATTTTAGAGCATTCATCTCATTCCACTATCATCTAATTCACTAACTTAATATGTACATGTAATAAAGACATGTAGAGACTAAATTATATTATTCCAGTGACTTTTATTTTTTTCTTCAGGTTTCAGTTTTATACACCAGATGGTTGCCAGCTGGATCCTTATGAATAAATTGTAAATAATCAATAATAATCAATATTTTTATGGCTCATGCTCCTAAAAGATATTTAAGCACGTTAATGAACTTGTGTTCAAACAATGAGCATCTCATCACAGGGACAACAGATCATCCCACATCCCATTGGCAGAAATATCTCCCTGGGACAAGTAATGGAGTCTGAAAGACTGAAGGTATCTAGGTAAAGCTTCTGGATGGGTTTGTGTTAAAAGAAATTAACCTAGTTATAGTACAAGGTTGGGAGAAGGCAATGGCAACCCAGTCCAGTACTCTTGCCTGGAAAATCCCATGGACTGAGAAGCCTGGTAGGCTGCAGTCCATGGGGGCGCTAAGAGTCCGACACGACTGAGCGTCTTCACTTTCACTTTTCACTTTCTTGCACTGGAGAAGGAAACGGTGACCCACTCCAGTGTTCTTGTCTGGAGAATCCCAGGGACGGGGGAGCCTGGTAGGTTGCCGTCTATGGGGTCCCACAGGGTCGGACATGACTGAAGCGACTTAGCAGCAGCAGCAGCAGCAGTACAAGGTTGAAGGGGTTTTGTTGTCATGGACATTAAAAAAAAATGGTACAACCACTAAGAAAACAAAGTCGGGTCTGTGATTTTACAATTCTTTCTAAAATTGAATTTTAAAGATGAGCCAGTGGTGTTAATTTCAACCTAACTAGCCAGATCCTAGTATGACAAAATGAATTTTGAAAATAATTGTCTTGCAAAAGATCAAGTCATTTTTAGGCATATATATAATGGCTGGTTGGAAGTCAGCATAAAGATTCCTTTTAAATGGAAGCGAACCATGTAACATTTATAGTTTTCTTACTGAACTATATAGTACTCCCTTTCACTGTTCAAGAGAAGATTCATTAAGCAAAAACAGCACTATAGGGCACTCCAGAAAAAAAAAAAAAGAAACAACAATTCTCTCTGGAAGCAAATATCCCCCAGCAGTAATTTAGAACTAGATTGATCAAAATGGTGATTTACTAATGAATATTTCATTTTCCTCTATTAAAGTATAATTTTGACCATGATTTATAAGAACCACATACAAAAAAAATCTTTTCTTACTTAGTTCTTAGCTCCTCATTATCTTATGCAACTTAAGTAAAACTAAATGGTCTAAAGTGAAGACAAATTTGTATTATAATAGCAGTGCTTATTGTAAAAGTTTTAGAATATACAGAAAAGCTTGCCGCAACTAGAGAAAGCCCATGCACAGCAACAAAGACCCAGTGCAGCCAAAAATACATAAATAAAATAAATTAAAAAAAGAAAAAGTGTTGTGCTACATTGAAATTAGTTACAGAATGATAATATATATATATTCTCATATAATTTTATTACTTTATTATAAAATTCTAATGCAGTTTTCTTTATGAAAAGCTATAGAATGGAGTTAAACTGTTGGGTCTCTGATAATGTTTGTAGACCATCTAAAGTATAAAATTATTATGACCCTGTATAAGATTATATAACTTATATTGGAAAGAGCAAGCCATCTGCAAAGATGGCCAGAACTTTTCTTATGACTTGGATTTATCTGACAACTCCCAGTAACTTTAAAACCTAGATGAATATTTATTTCCCTTACATTTACTTTTTACTTCCTTTCAGTTTCATGGGGCAAAAATCAGGTATTTTCATAAACAAAGCATAGCCTAAGGTTTGGAGGAAGAGAAGATTCAGGTGTGGCACTGATAATTTATTTTCTGTCTTGATGAAAAATTGTGCTGAATAACAGAATAAAACATGGCATCAAAATTCATCTAGTTGACTTTATCTACTTTTCAAATTTCAATCATTTTTTGACATTGACACAATCATTTATCTCTGAAAAGTTGGAGGGCATATGCCTTCCCTGCAGGCAATTTATATATTTATAACTGAGCCATCTTCTCAGAGAGATTATTTAATTCTGCTTCCTCTTCCACACCTGTCATCCCATTGTATACACCCTTAGTGTCTCATTTTTCTAATGCTTTAAACATTTAATTTCCAGTTAATATGCACCTTAAATTCATCCTTGAGCTGTCTAGGCTTGAATGCAGATATCATTACCCTATAGTCCCCTTGACACAATGAATTCACAATTTCTGTGCATTTTGTTACCCGCCCCCTCTTGGCTTTTCTTAAGGCACTAATAAATATACCAGCCTGAAACCCTCAAATAGATTTTCATTTCACATTTATCCTTTTGAACAGCCTGGTGCAGCATATAACTGTGGCCCAGATCTGGGAACTACTTAGCCTCCCCTAATGCGAATAGTTTTGTGGTACATGTGATTCGTGGTGCATGTTAGAGTTAGAGCTGGATAATTCCAACAATGTCATTGCTGAGAAAGTACAGCAGGTCAGGGTAATGTTATTACTTATCTTGTGCTTTAAATGCATAAATACAAAAGGAAATTTGAAAAGACATAAAACACTAATACTTAAAATTACAGTTCTACTTAAGATAGAACTATATTATGCATCATTTCTCTATCAAGACCATTTAATCATTACTTGGACACTGAAATTTCTTTAAAAATTTATTTTATTTATTTGGCTGCATCAGGTCTTCATTGCAGCATGCAGGATCTTTAGTTGTGGCATACGAATTCTTGTTTGTGGCATGTGGGGTCTAGTTCTTTGACTAAGGATCAGATCTTGGCTTCCTGCATTGGGAATGCAGAGTCTTAGCCACTGGACCACCAGAAAAGTCCCTTAAATTTCTAAATTTGTTTACTTTGGGGTAATAAGAGAAATGTTCAGATAAATATATATGCATGTGTACATATGCTAGACTATGTATCTTATTACTTAGAATCAGATATATGGGAACTATTAACCAACTTGCATATAAGAGGAACAGTACAAGGTCAGGTTGATCTAATATTACCTCTACTAATAGTATTTACATGGTTAAAACTGCTGTGAAAAGATGGTAGTCTTTAGAGCCGGATGGACATTTGATAAATTTAGTTGACATGTGACTTTGGCAAGATACTCTACTTCTGCAAGTTTCAATTTCCTTATTGTTAAAACTGGGACTATTTATTGAATGTTATATAGTCAGTTCTGCCATAGTGAAACATGTGTGTTCATAAAAATTCATGTGCTAGGGCCCAGAAATAAACATACACATGTACAGTCAGTTAATCTGTGACAAAAGAGGTAAGAACATACAATTGAGAAAAGACGATCTCTTTAGCAAGCAATGCTAGGAAAGTTGGATGGCTGCTGGGAAAGTTGGATGGCTGCAGGTAAATCAATGAGGTTAGAACACTCCCTCACATCATACACAAAAATAAACTCAAAATGGCTTAAAGACTTAAATATAAGCCACTAATGACACCATATGACACTTGCCTGGTGGTAGAATGGCTAAGACTCCATGCTCTCAATGCAATGGGGCCCAGGGTGGATCCCTGGTCGGGGAAATAAGATTTGACGCATCACAACTAAGATTCTACATGCTGCAACTAAGACTCAGTACAGCCAAATAAATACATATTAAAAATAAAAAAAGACATACTATAAAACTCCTAGAAGAGAATATAGGCAAAACATACTCTGACATAAATCATAGCATTGTTTTCTTAGGTCACTCTCCCAAGGCAAAAAGAAGTGAAAGCAAGAGAAAAGAGTAACAGAAGATGAGATGGATGGCATCACTGACTGAATTGACATGAGTTTGAGCAAACTCTTGGAGACAGTGAAGGACAGGGAAGCCTGGTGTGCTGCAGTTCATGGGGTTGCAAAGAGTTGGATACGACTTAGAGATCGATCAACAACCTATAATGGAAAAGAATCTGAAAAAGAATGTATACATATATGTAGCTACATATATATACACATATGTATATATGATTGAATTACTTTGCTGTACATCTGAAACTAACACAACCTTGTAAGTCAACTACACTTCAATAAAAATTTTTTTTTAAAAAGGTAATGTGCTAGGCAAAATAACAATAAAAATCACAGGGCTTTTGGCAAAAATAGACTTAGGATATAATACTCAAAAACTTCATCAGTTACATGTGAAAAAAAATAGGAACCTAGCAAGTATGGTAGCAGAGTTTCATACATGTTAAGTGGTTAAGAAACACATAAATACTAAAATACTATTTTATTTTAAAAACACCTGGTTTACTTGTAGAAATGAGTATCAAGAAAGCTGTGAGCTGTTGTGAAGAGGCAGAAGGAGAGAAATCTGAAATCAGAAGGAAAGCTGTAACATGAACAGAGGATGAATGTGAGTTGAAATAGCTGGTAGGTGCTGGAGTTGCTTATGTTTCAGAATTCTCATTCAGTTCAGTTCAGCTGGGTGTTAATTATTGCACTCATGTAGTGTTTCTTGCAGACTAAGTGGCACAGAAGCCCACTGTCCTTGTCTTTTTGACTTCACACACTTAAGCACATGCTTCTTTTGGCTTCAAAGACAACCTCCGAGATGGTCTCCAATGATCTCCACTTTCTGGTATCCACACCTTTTAGTCTGCTTTCACACTGCACCAGGGTAGGTCTGAACAGCCAATAAAATATAGTAGAGTGATGGTGTCACTTCTGAGATTAGCTTATAAAGGTAACAACTTCTGTCTTGGACTCCCCTTTCTCCCATCATTAACTGGGGGAAGCCAGCTATAGCATGAGGACACTGAGGCAACCCGTGCAGAGGTCCATGTGATTGGGAACTGAGGTCTCCTGCCAACGTTCACATGAGTGATTGTGGAGTGCATCTCCAGACTTCAGATGTTTGCAGTCTCAGCTGACAACTTCACTGCAACTTCATGAGAGACCCTGAGCCAGAATCAGGCAGATAACCCCTCCAGATTCCTGACCCACAGACACTGTGAAATTATTGTTTAAAGTTGCTACGTTTTGTTATACAGTAACAGATAAACTACTACATTTGATTTTGTCTTCTACCTCCCTGGCTGTTTTTTCTCAATCTCCTTACTGGTTCCTCTCCTCTTTAAATAAATGTATAAATGTTGAAATTCCCTGGAGCAGAAAAGATCACCTTCTGTTTCTGGAATGGAAAGAATGGTAGTGAACATAATTAATCAAGAGGAGGGTGGTTCCAGGTGAGAATAAATAGATAAGTGCAGGTCGTGGTACATAAGTGGTTATGTATATATAGTGGATAAGCTACATAAGTAGTTTGGATTTCAATCCAGCTGCAGTGGAAGGTTAAGATTGTAATCAGAGATATGGCATGATTTATTTGAAAGGGATCATTCAAGTTCTCTCTGAGAAATGGACTGACAGTGGGCAGGGAGACCAGCTAGGAGGCTGTTTTAGTTTAAGTGAGATAACAATGATAATTGTGAGAAAAGGAAAATGCAAATAATTGTAAATGTATTTTGGAAATGGATTGACAGGTCTCAGCTTATTTATTGGATTAAAAATTCAGGGAAAGAGGAAATAGTGTTGCTCCCTAGATTTTGACCTTAATTCACTGGATTTTGATAGTGTTATAATAGTTGGGAAGATTGGAGAGAATAATAGGGAAGGAAAGAATAAACAGGTTGGGAAAAAGAAAGGAAATTAGAAATTTCATTTTTTTCTAACATTTTCATTTATTTATTTAGATGCACTGGGTCTTAGTTTCAGCATGCAGGATCTAGTTCCCCCACCAGGGACAAATTCAGACCTCCTGCATTGGGAGCATTTAAAACTAAACTAATTTAGTTTTAGCCACTGGATCACCAGGCAAGTCCCAGGAATTCCATTCTTAATATTAGGTTTGAGATGTGTGTGAAACCTCCAAGAAAGACAAGGTATGAAGTCAAGTATGTGTGGGTCTGTGGTTCAAAGAATTCCAGTTTTGAGATAAAGTACAAAGATGATACTTAAAATCACAGGATGACAGATATAGAAAGACAAGAGATGACTCAGGACTGAACCCTAAAGAATTTCAACAAAGAATGTTCTGCTCCTCCTATAACCTCTCTCAAGGAAGAAATGGTTTTTGGTGATAAAGCTAATAATAATTCCATTACCTCACTTTTGGTGGCCTTTCCTCTCTGCTCTTTAATAGCTAGATTAAATAGCCATCTGGCATAATCTGTGGGCAAGTATTTCTTATGAAAACTTTGAAAGTATTACATTTATTGCAATAATCTTTGTGAGAAAGATGCACATTAATCTTGGTGGGACTTAAGAACAATGCTTAACAGTCATATTTTGATATTTCAATTTTTTAAAATGAATATTAAAGAACAATAGTGTAATAAATAATTCTTGAATATATAATTTTGGTAATTTTAAATCTTGGGGAAAAAACAACTTCCATGTTCGTAGCAGGCAAATCGAGGATAGAAAGGGGGGGGGGGCGGGGTGGAGGAGGGTGGAACCCAGTCAACTTGCGCTCACCAGTAGGAAGTGAAATAGATATGGCAAGGGAACCATTTCAATTGTACAGATACGAAAAAATGCCAGACCATTTGGGAAAATATCCTCATAAATAGAAAATGTCTCTACCCAAAACACAGCATGCAGTTGAGGGTTCTTGTTTGTGAGCAACAGAAACCAACTCTGGTTAGCTCATTCAGAAATTTACTGAAATATCAGCTAGCTCCAAGTATCAGGATACATTTTATCACACACACACAAAAAAAGAAATCAATACAAAGCCTTGGGAAGGATAGGAACTGAGGAGGTAGCAGAAACAATAGCCAACCACTCACAGCCCCCCAGCCTACATAACCTAAACTCTTTTGGCCCAACTTTGTTTTGCCTGCTTCCCACTACTAATGGGTTAGCAACAGTTACTATTCTCAGGGAGTGGGAACACGCCCTCCAAATTCCCCTTCAACTTTAATTTCCCCAAATGAGAAAACAGTTCCAATGTTGTTCAGCCTAAAAAGACAAACAAAACCAGTAGAAGGAGGGAGTCTGCCTTCCAAGTCTAACCTTCCAACACCATTTTCAGATAGCAAGTCCTTTCTTGTTCTCTCTTTCAAGTTACCTTAAATGAAACAAACCAAAACCCTAAGGAAAGAGTTTTATAAACATAGAGTAAACTATCAATGTTAAGTTAAATTTAGCTTACTGATTGATTATTCTTTTTGTAGGCATTTATCTTATTAAGGTTGGTCATTTGTTTACAATTACTATTTCTTCTTGGGAAAATTTCTTTTTATACAATGTCCTTTTGTTAAATGGGCTCTTGATTTTCTCATGTTCCTCTCCACTTTCTTTGTATTTTCAACAGGGTAAAAAGTTCCATTACAAAGAATGGAACTGTATTGGTGGAATGTCAGGTTTTGAAAGTAAAAGAAAACAATACAGTGAAGTACATAAACCATGATCTAAATTCAATATCCTCTAATTTTGGAGATTGATAAAAGTGTCATATATCAAATGAACCTAATTCAAAAGAAGCCTGGATTGCTTTTTATTAAAGGATTTGTTCCAATGTCTCTTCTACTTAGTTATTACCTCAGGTTATTTAAAGGCAGTTATACTGCCTCAGATAGCAACATGACTTCGTTTTCAATGCATTCGCAACAGAATTGCAGAGAAACGCTTAAGATAATATCCTAGCTTATAAAACACTCTTGTCAGATTGTGGTTTATCCTGATATAATGGGTAAGGGCTTTTAGCTTTAAATCAACCCCCTCCCTTACTTGCAGAATAGTAGTTGTATTGAGCCATCAACGGCTTTTCCTTTTTTTCTTGTAATATAGTTTATCCATTCAACAAATATTTATTGAGCACCTGCTGAATGCTTGGGACTTATCAGTGCACGACATAGGCCAGAGATTCCTGCTTCCACATTCTGACAGTGGTGAGGGGTTGAGGGGCAGGCTGTACAAGAAATAACCGAGAATACATCCCATAAAAATGAGGTATTTTTTCTAGTTGAGCTCGTAAATTGGACGTGATGAGAGAATGCCCTAAGCACAGTATTAAATCCACGGCTAGGGCCCAATACTGGACTGCATTTACTGACAGAAGACTGGTTACTAATTAGAACTTTTAAATCCTTTCAGGCAGTTCAGGTCCCTTAACAACAAAGTAATAACGATTTTAGGCCCTAAGGAATTACGCGCAGCTAAGTCTTAATAGAAAATGTGCTACGACTCTTACTTGAAATTTTATCCAAATGAAAAAATGTGGCTTCCCTTATTCATAATCTGGTTTATATTTTTGGCAGATTAGGTTGTTTCTGGACCAGCACAACTGATCGTTAAGCTTCGTGTTTTGCTTTATTTTTATGCTCAAACCAACGTCTCGAGGCGTCTAAGTGGTAATGCTTTAACCACGTCCGAGGACAAGAAGCAACCTCTGACGCAAACCGCCAGGATAGCCTAAGCCACTTCGGAGTACTGCAGCGTGAACTCCGCTACGGGTGGGAGAGTTGGTGTGACGCCACTCAAGAAACGGACGCAGATCGTGGCCATTTTTCTACTTCTAAGTGCGTCTGGCATATTTTCTATCAAACAAAAAGCTACACTTCCTAGCTTACAGTTGGCGTCTGAGAAAAAACTCGGCGCTTCCTGGCAGAGAGACGCAATGTGCTAATAGAGTCCGTGTCTTTTCCTCAGTGTGAAATTATCCTTTTGTTTCCGGCCTGGTCAGAGTTGGTCCCACAGAAAAAATAGACCAGACGAGCAAAAGTGGGGGCAAGCGAGGTCCGGAGGGTTCGCTCAATGCAAACCAGAGAGACCAGCGAATACCCCGGTGTGGAACCACGACCTCACATCACCAAAACACCCCGCCCACTTTCTACCGCCACCCTGGCGGAGGCGGCTGATGAAGACCGGAAGGCGGAGCCGCCAGATCATCGCGCGAGACCAGCCACGCGACTTCCCAGAAAGCCTCAGGCAACATCTTTACCGCGGCCGGAGAGCGGGTTTAGGGCGGTGGAGTGGGTGGGACTTGGTCAGATATTTAGCGGCACCGGAGGCCACGCCCCAAATCGGAAGTGACGGAGAGGAGCTAGCGCGTCGAAGATACCTCTATGGTTTTCCTCCCGTTCTTGAGTGGGGAAATGGCCGCTGTGTAGTTACCGGTGAGATAAGTCCCGGGAACCGTCCTTCGGCGTGTCAGGTAGGCCTTGCGTTGCGTCTAGATAACTCAAAAGGCAGTGAATATCGAGGAGGAATGAATATTACTGAATCTTTTGTTGGTAGTGGCGGGTTGGCGGTGACAGGAGAGCCCAGGAAACGTTGTGCCGTTATTTATGCGTTTCCCAGCCAGTTTCCCTCAGGCTTTCGAGGCACTACGGGCCGAAAAGGTGGGGGGTGGGGTGAGCAGCGAGAACCGTGCGCGCGCGCGCGCCTGCGAGCCTGGCTCGAGACCCACAGACCGCGCGGCCTTCCGTGCGCCTGCGCAGATCTGCGTTTTCAACCCTTCCCCCATTTTCCTCAGTCCGGACCTCTGCGCGTGGCCGACTGAAAGCTCTCCCCGGCGCACGCGCGCTTCCTCTTCTCTCCCTTCTCCGCCTACGGCTCCTCTGGCGGTCCGAGGTGCAACTTGTGTTCGTTTCTCATTGGCTGGAATCGCCACCTTTCTTTCCGGCCTGAGAGGCTTGGACAAAATAACTAACCTGCAACAAAGTGCTTTGGGTAGGTTAACCCCTTTTCGCGCCCTCTTTTAACTCCTTTTCCCAGGCTTCACGCTCCCGGTCGGTTTACGCCTTGATTTTGTTACTCTAGTTTGTCCTAGGATCTCGTTCCGCGCTCTCTGACCCCGGCATCCGCCTCCGGCTTTCTGGGTTGCGGGAAAATTTTCTTCGGGTTCCCCTGGTAACTGATTTGAAGCGAGAGTGCACTCTTGACTCTAGGATTTGGTGCCTAGTTACTAGCTTGGGCAGCGGTCTCAGCCGATGGGTGTAAGGACGGCCCTGCCACCTCCGGGGCTAAAGGGCAGTTCTGGAGTATCCGCTAAGCCACGTCCTTCATGCAGATTTAGCCACTGTACCTTGTGAGAAAAGTTGCATCCGCGATTGGTGGTATAAATGGATGGATGGGAGTGGTGAGTTGAGGTTAGGGACTTTGCCATCATAAATCCTTGGTTGGCTTTATTTAAATTTTAAGGTGTATCTCGTCAGAATCCAGCAGTAGTGGCAACTACTTTTCTAAGTCAAACTTTATTTATTTTATATATATGTATAATTTTAGAAGTGAAAAAACTTGAAATTAAATTTGGAGGTAGATATGACCAAAAATGACATACAGAGATGAGCTCCTTCAGTCTTGTATTTTTTTGTGCAGCAGCGCCTCTTAAATTTGGGGGATATTAAAAGGCAAAACAGTTTATTTCTCACTGTGAATTCTCATTCAGATTGGACTATAGCTGGAATGGTTGGGCTACAGTTTAGACAAAGAACCTTTACATAGGAGGAAACGCTACCAGTTTATTTGCAGTTTTATGTGATCCTAGACAATTTTGGATAACTAATTGAATGGGAGGATTATGTGTCCGAAATAACTTACTTTAGGTGAGTAAACTAAAGCCTGTCTACTGATGGCAGTTAGCATCTTGTTTTAAGAATACCACACTTTTCATTGTCACATTGTGGTAGTCATGGGAATCCTCCTTGATTCAGATAATTGTGGCAAAGGAAATTTTTTGGCTAGAGCTGATTCTTGAGTTGGAAGAGCAGTAGTGTTTCAGGACTTGGAGATAGATCTCTGAAAACTTGTGACTTGGGTAGGCTCAGGTTTAGTTCAGTGTATTGAATATGGGCGGCTACCTATACTAGATTAGCTATGTGAGTGACAACTTGTGTTAATAGAAATGGAAAGTCTTTTCGCTTCTATTATATATAGAACTTCGTATTAGGGTTTTTCAGAAGCTGCATTCAGAATCATTGGGGAAGGACAGGGAAGCCTGGCATGCTTCAGTTCATGGGGTGGCAGAGTCAGACACGACTTAGCAACTGAACAACAACCACAGCTATGTAATTTACAGTGATTTATTAAGTGACAAAAAAGTGGATAAGGGAATTGGGAAGTCCAATTGTCTCTGACTGGTAAGTGTAAATGTTTAGGTTATAGCTGTAGGTTATGAATTTGTTTATTTTTCAGTTCAAGTTTCTTAAACAGTGGTTGTCAGTGTTAGCCCCAGAATGTTAAGTAGTTAATATTTTCTTTGCCCCCAGCTGGAAAAAAGTCAACAAACGTTGTTCAGCTGTTAAGTTGTGTCCAACTATTTGCGACCCCCATGGACTGCAGCACACCAGGCTTCCCTGTCCTCACCATCTCCCAGAGCTTGCTCAAATCCATGTATATTGAATGGGTGATGCCATCGAACCATCTCGTTTTCTGTCATACCCTTCTCCTCTTGCCTTCTTCACTCTTTCCCAGCTTCAGAGTCTTTTCTAATGAAATCAGCTCTTTCGCATCAGGTGGCCTAAGTGTTGGAGCTTCCTTCAGTCCTTCCCATGAATATTCAGGACTAATTTCCTTTAGGATTGACTGGTTGGATCTCCTTGCAGTCCAGGGTCCCTCGAGTCTTCTCCAATACCACAGTTCAAAAGCATCAGTTCTTCCATGCTCAGCCTTCTTTATGGTCCAGTTCTCACATCCATTCATGACTACCGGAAAAACCATAGCTTTGAATAGATGGACCTTTGTTGGCAAAATAATGTCCTCTGCTTTTTAATAATGCTGTCCAGGTTGGTCATAGCTTTTCTTCTAAGGAGCAAGCATCTTTTAATTTCATGGATGCAGTCACCATCTGCAGTGGTTTTGGAGCCCGAGAAAATAAAGTCTGTTTCCGTGGTTTCCTCATCTATTTGCCATGAAATGATGGGATTGGATGCCATGATCTTCGGTTTTTCAGTGTTGAGTTTTAAGCCAACTTTTTCACTCTTCTCTCTTTCATCAAGACGGTCTTTAGTTCTTCTTTGCTTTCTGCCATAATGGTGGTCTCATCTGCATATCTGAGGTTATTGATATTTCTCCGTGCAATCTTGATTCCAGCTTGTGTTTCATCCATCCTGGCATTTTGCATGATGTACTCTGCATAGAAGTTAAATAAGCAGGGTGACAATATACAGCCTTGATGTAGTACTCCTTTCCCAATTTGGAACCAGTCCAGTGTTTGATACTAAGTATTTAATATTTTCTTTGCCCCCAGCTGGAAAAAAAAACCTACAAACATTAATGTAATAATAATACAGGTTGACATTTGTGTGTTATTTCGGAATTTTCAAACCTTCAACTTGATCTAGTATTTCTCCATATACTAGTTTAGCTCAGGCACTCAGTTGTGTCCGACTCTTTGCAACCCCATGGACTGCAGCACGCCAGGCTTCCCAGTCCACCACCAACTCCTGGAGCTTACTCATACTCATGTCCATCAAATCGGTGATGCCATCCAACCATCTCATCCTCTGTCACCCTCTTCTCCTGCCTTCAGTCTTTCCCAGCATCAGGGTCTTTTCCAATGAGTCCATTCTTCGCTTCAGGTGGCCAAAGTATTGGAGTTTCAGCTTCAGCATCAGTTCTTCCAATGAATATTCAGGGCTGATTTCTTTTAGGATAGACTGATTGGATCTTCTTGAATTCCAAGAGTCTTCATTGATGCCAAAGCATCAGTTCTTTGGCGCTCAGCTTTCTTTGCAGTTCAGCACTCAGATCTGTACATGACTGCTGGAAAAACAATAGCTTTGACTAGACGGACCTTTGTTGGCAAAGTAATATCTCTGCTTTTTAATATGCCGTCTAGGTTAATCATAGCTTTTCTTCCAAGGAGCAAGCGTATACTAGGAGGAGGCCAAAAAAGGTAGAAAACTTTTTAGGGCCACATGAACCAGGGAGTGGCACAATCTGGTCTGGAATGCAGGTATTCTTTTTCTCAGTTCTGCATGCTTTTTTCTAAAGCAGGCTGCCAAGGAGCTGGACACAGAACCAAAAATTTGTGACTAAACCATTTTTTTTTTTTAAGCTTTTTCTTAAGGAAATATTCAAGCACAAAAGTGGAATATTGAGCTGTTATTTAGGCTTAATAATTATCAGCATTTACCAACTTTAACATTATTTGCTTTTTTTTGAGAGTGCTTAAAAATTATTTTATATTGGAGTATAGGTGATTAACATTGTGTTAGTTTCAGGTGTAAAGTGATTCAGTTATACATGTGAAATCTGTTCTTTTTCAAATTCCATTTTTCTGGAGTATTTTAAAGCAAAATTCCACTCATTTTATTAAGCATTTCTTGAGTTTGGAGCCTTAGACCACTTGGCCATCCTCACACCCTGTTAAGCATTTCTTGACTTTTTAAATACTGCTGACTAATGCTATGCCAAAAATATTAAATATTAATCATTTGAAGTGAAATTAATAAACTTTGAATATAGACCATGTGCCAGATAAGTCATTTCTATTTATTAGTTTAGTACATTTAATCTTAAGCCTATGAGTAAGTACTGTTACTAGCTTTATTTTATATCTGTGGAAAGTGAAGCTGAAAGAGATTAAAGTAATTTGTCCAAAGTTGGGTAGCTGGTTAATTGTCAAACCAGAATTTTGAACCTAGTCAATTGGAGTAATAGTCATGGGAGGTATTTTTAGGATTATTAAAGATATGAATAGCAGTAGTTTCCAAAAATTTGGAGCCCACATCCTGAATATGCTAAAATTAAGACTGGGCTCAAGTACTTACTGTTACTTCAACCTTCTAATTTGTCTCCCTTTTCTTTGCTCCATGTGGTTCATGCTCTATACAGCAGCCATCTTAAAATGCAAATAAATAAGATGGTGACACTTCCCAAATCAGACCTTCTACGACCTTCCCATTACAGTTAGAGTAAAATCTCAACTCTACTCTGGCCTCCTTATTAGATGCCATTTGATTTAGTCCTTTCCTGTCTCCTGCCTTATCTTGTACCCTCTCATTGATCACAGTACCTCAGCCTTCTTACAAGTTTGTCTTGAATTGGTTAAGTTTGTGTCCTTTACCTAGAATGCTTTTCTTGGATCTTTGCAGTGTTCCTTCTCTTTAACTTGTTACCTTTTTAAAGATGGTTCAAGGATCCACTGAAGTAGTCCTCCTCTCCATCTCTTGACATCACTTTGTGTTCTTTGGTTTCTCTCTTCCCCTGGCTTGAACGTAAGCTCCAACAGAGAAGGGAACTTAATGTCTCAGTTAAAGTGCTGTGTTTCCTACAGTAGTAGTGTCTGGCTTCTGATAGTCTCCTTTGTTTAAATTCATATGAATTATGAAAGCTTAAATTCATCTGAAAGGTGGGGTTAAATATGTAGCTTATGGGATTATGAGGATTAAATAAGGTAATTTTATTTAAAGTCACCTAGCACAGTTCTTCAGAGAAGGCAATGGCACCCCACTCCAGTACTCTTGCCTGGAAAATCCCGTGGATGGAGGAGCCTGGTAGGCCGCAGTCCACGGGGTCGCTGAGGGTCAGATATGACTGAGCAACTTCACTTTCACTTTTCACTTTCGTGCATTGGAGAAGGAAATGGCAACCCACTCCAGTGTTCTTGCCTGGAGAATCCCAGGGACGGGGAAGCCTGGTGGGCTGCTGTCTGTGGGGTCGCACAGAGTTGGACAGTGACTTGGCAGGGACCTGTCGTGTCTCCCATAATATATAACACAGTGCTTTGTATATAGACTTCCGTTTAAAGTAGAAAAAAGGCAAGCTGATTACAATTTTTGTACTGTCTTAAATATTAACAGTATTAAATGTTAATTTGTAATGTATATTATTAACGTATTATGTGTCATATTTTGTATATGATCATTGAGTTTTTTGTATGGATGCTTGAATATATTCATTGATTGTGAATAAGAAGGTACGTCTGCTAGGCTAACAGCCTACAGCCCCTTTTCCCTCACTTTGCTGTTTCTAGCATATATTTTCTTGGTACCTCAGAAAATCATGACTTGGAGTAAAGAGAGACTTGGCAATTGGTTCTTCTTTGGATATACAGAAACTAAAATAAGCCTTTTAGAATTGTTTGGGGGTAAGTGTTGGTTAAAATGAGCCTTGTATCACTTCCAGCAGTGAATCAGTAGTATTGGACTTCTCGGTCAGAATAAAGTTTCATAACAGCCTATCAGTTTAGAAGATGAGAGTTTTTCTCTGCCCACTTGGGGGATCTAATATTTTTAAAACTAAACATAGGAATACTTTAGAAATCTTTCTGTTTAATGTATCCGTGTTCTTTTGTTTTTGCTAATTTTTATTTTGCTATATTTCCCATACTTGCTAGGTTCCTATTCTTTCTTCCTATCTTAAAAATAAAATAATTCCCTTAGCTGTAAGGCCCTGTATAAATATTTAGGGAACATGTTATTGTTTTACCAGTTTAATCTTATTTCTTCTACTTTGTGTTTTCATTTTTATTACATTTTTTCCATTGGATCAATAATTTGATAGGACAGATATTAATGTGGGTTTTTTTCCCACTTAAACTGATTTATTAATTCCTTGAGTGTAGTCACATACAATTTTGTATTGTTTAGTTTCTGATCCCCTCGTAGTTTTGACTGTGCTTTGTACATAGCTGAAAATGTGTGCTAAGTCATTTCAGTCATGTCTGACTCTTTGTGACCCCATGGACTGTAGCCCTCCAGGCCCCTCTGTCCATGGGATTCTCCAGGCAAGAATACTAGAGTAGGTTGCTATGCTGTCCTCCAGGGGATCTTTCTGACCCAGGGAACAATCGTGTGTCTCCTGCATTGCAGGCAGGTTCTTTACTACTAGCGCCACCTGGGAAGCCCCATAATTGATAATAACTGAATTTTATTCATAAGGCTAAGCATTTCAGTAAATACTGAAACTGCTCAATACTTTGTGTATAACTTAAATTTATTTGCATAGTAATGTAAATTAGTTTCGGAAGAGCTCTGGCTTCCAGTTGATACTTGTTTCATCTACTGGCTGGTTGTTTTTTTTTTTTTTGAAACATCTGGTATATAAACAGCAGCAGCATGATAGTTGTTACATTAACTTTAAAAATCGGCTTCAAATGAAACTGAACTATATGAAAGGAAGTGGTCAGGAGAAGATAAGATAAATAGCATTAAAGTAAACTCAAACTATAGTTGTTATAAACTGTAGCATTATGAATACTAACTGTAGATGGTAGTAGTTGAATCCTAAGTTGTGTCCGACTCTTGCGACCCCATGGACTGTAGCCTGCCAGATTCTTCTGTCCATGGGATTCTCCAGGCAAGAATACTGGAATGGTTTGCAGTTTCCTTCTCCAGGGGATCTTCCTGACCCAGGGATCGAACCCAGGTCTCCTGCATTACAGGCAGGTTCTTTACCGACTGAGCTGTGAGGGAAACCCTTACTATAGATACATAACATGTTATACCAAGATGGCCACTTACGCTAACCACTTTGGAATTTTCTGATAGGATGACAGTATAGCTTCTGTTTTCTAAAGCCTAGATCGCTAAAATTAGAACTCAAGTGCTTGCATTAAAGGTCCTGCAGTTTCATAATGCACTGCTGCATTCTGATTAAAACAAAAGTTAAATTTCTTTAAGCTTTTATGGTTAAAAACTTATTTCCTGATTCAATATTCTGTTCCTGAAATATTTAGTGCCTTTATTAAGAGTTTATTGCAGTGCTGAGTGATAATATGTTGTAAATAGTGGATTTTTTATCATAATTCAAATTTTTTTTTTTTTATCTTTGCTAGGAATTTAATTTCTCAGAGCATTCTCTCCAGGAAGAATCTTACAGTATCTCAAAGACTTCAGTTGACTGCTTGATCCTGCATAAAACCCAAGGTAGATGATTAGTTTTTCTAGTCTGAAGTTTGGACTTTTTAAAGAAAATGTGACTTCTGAACCTAATGATTTAGACTGATTAAAAGTGATATGGTCTGAAACTTTTGTTATGGTGACTTGTATGAAGTAAGCCAGATTTTTAAAGTTTTAGGGAAAAGATTCTCTTTTATTTCTAGGTTGTATATCTGCTTCTACTTCTATAAACACATCTACTTAAAGACTCAAAACACACAGTTATTCAAAAATAATCAGGACAAAATAGCTCTGCTTATTTAACTTATCTTTTATGCGTACAAGAGGAGTTCCATAACTTAACTTTTTCCCCTTTACATGGGTGTTAAAGTTAGGTTTGATTGCTTATTATGTGCTGAAAATTGTTTTAAGAATATTACATGTATCAACTCATTTAATCCTCTCTACATCTCTGAGGAAGGTACTGTCTTTATATCTTAACTCACTTGGAATTAAGAGTGAGAGAAGATGAAGCTGGTGTTTGTCTCTTTGAAGACAGTTGTGTTTTATTTTAGAATAAATATTTGTTTGAAACCCATTGAATTTGTCATTTATGTGGCTTTTTTGGTGAGGAAGTATGCAGACATCATTGCTTCCTCTAGTTTATCTCAATACTTTTCAAAAACTTTCATACTACTGAGCAAAGTCTAATTAGGTCAAAATGGTTTAAATACATGGCAATTGCAGGCTATTAGGAAAGTTTAGTGAGTTGATTTTTTGGGGAAAAAATACTTAATTTTGTGTAAATTAGTGAAAATTTAAAATAGTTGTAGCAGGAATAAACTTGGGAGATGTGTAGGTTTAATTTTGTAAAGAGTAGATCTTATAAATCAGTCCTGTTACTAATTTCATGAGGTCTGATTATTGCATTAGATACTAGCTAGTATTTAGAAAAGTTAGAATATTGGTGTACAGGTTCTCTTTTTCTTGCCGTCCCAATCTCTTCTTGCAGCAATCTCTTTAGTTTCTTTTATCCTTTTTCATCTTTTCACCAGAAAGCTATAGGGTGAACTAGGCATTGTCACATAAGTCCATTTTTATTTCTACAGTCATAACTGTTGAAAGCAGAGCTTTGAGCTCCAGCTGTTAAGAGACTTAATGACCTTTATTCTACTGGGAGACTTATCCGTCACCATTCCAAGCAGTATTGCATACATGGAGTGGTCAGTTTAGTCCCATTTCAAAGCCATAAAGCACTTATGATGACAGCTGGGTAGGTTTACTCTGTTTTTTAATATTATGTCATTTGTATTTTCTTTTCAGGTTTGTTATCTGTAATACTCTGATATTATTTATCTTTTTTACAGGAGAGGTAGGCATTTGTATTGGGCATGGAATAACATCTAACGTACTGCTGCAGTCTGATGTCATTGCTCTTTCTGACTTCTGCAGCTGCTGCCTTTTTTTGGATTGAGGCACATAAGTGGAAAAGTCCATAGAAATCTTCTGTTGTTTCTTTACAATACCTGCCATGCAGGTGCAAATACAGTTTTAGTTAGGGATAATTGACTTAGTACTTACTTGAATAATGATGGGTAATATCCTTTGGGAAACTTAATGTTTTATAAATTTAATTTGTATCTGAAGATAAGTTAAATAATAGAAACTACTTCTCTTGCATTGTAATTTTAACCTTTTTTGCCCTCTCATTTGCCTAGGAGAAAAGAAATGGGTCGCTCCAATTCTAGATCACATTCTTCAAGATCAAAGTCTAGATCACAGTCTAGTTCTCGATCAAGATCAAGATCACACTCAAGGAAGAAGAGATACAGGTGAATTACTGTGCTTTTACCTCTTTAAATTATAATAATCATACCAGCTAACAGTTATAGATTGCTTACACAGGCAGAGTGCTAAATTCATTAACATGTTTTAGTCTCCAAGAACGCTGTGAGTGGATCTGTTGTTTAGAATTAGTTCACTGGGGAAACTTTGGATGAATTTCCTGCAGATAAAGGGGAACTGTTGTAATGTTAAGAGATGAATTGGATAATGTAAGAATTATTTGGCAGTAAATAATCTTTGCTATTTCATAGTTTCTTGTTTCTGACTCTGAGGTCTCAATAGGTTTATTCTTTTATATAAAAATGATTGACTCTGGTGGTTTTTCTTTAAATGGTAATACATACTTAGCATGGAAAATAGAAACAAGTTAAAAATAAATGACCATGATCTTATTATGAATTAATGTTAGTTTCTGATTTTTCTTTAGTATTTTTCTTGACCTAGCTTTTTATTACATATACATTTAGCCACTAATGAATATTCTTCCGTGGCATTACGTATTCTTTTGACATTACCACTTTAAGTGCCTGCATGAATGTGATGTGTTAGTGTGTCCCATTGTTGGATGTCACTTTTTCCCCCGTTTTCTCGATATATACCTTAGAATTGAGATGTTTTTCATTGAAAATAATAACCTTTAACTTTTATATAAATGAGGGGTTTTTTAAAAAAAATACATTTTTAGCTTTGACGTCTTATTTGCATAATATATTCAATCAGAATGGTACAATGGAATAGTTTATTTTTCTTTCATTGATATTTATTTCATTTTTAGTTCTAGGTCTCGTTCCAGGACGTATTCAAGATCTCGTAGTAGAGATCGAATTTATTCTAGAGATTATCGTCGAGATTACAGAAATAATAGAGGAATGAGACGACCTTATGGATACAGAGGAAGGGGTAGAGGGTATTATCAAGGAGGAGGAGGTAGATACCATCGAGGTGGTTATAGACCTGTTTGGAATAGAAGACACTCTAGGAGTCCTCGACGAGGTCGTTCACGTTCTAGGAGTCCAAAAAGAAGATCCGTTTCTTCTCAAAGATCCCGAAGCAGATCTCGCCGATCATATAGATCCTCTAGGTCTCCAAGATCATCCTCTTCTCGTTCTTCGTCCCCTTATAGCAAGTCTCCTGTCTCTAAAAGACGAGGGTCTCAGGAAAAACAAACCAAAAAAGCTGAAGGGGAACCTCAAGAAGAGAGTCCTTTGAAAAATAAATCACAGGAGGAACCGAAAGATACGTTTGAACACGACCCGTCTGAATCTATTGATGAGTTTAATAAATCATCGGCCACATCTGGTGATATTTGGCCTGGCCTTTCAGCTTATGATAATAGCCCCAGATCGCCCCATAGTCCTTCACCAATTGCTACACCACCTAGTCAGAGTTCATCTTGCTCTGATGCCCCCATGCTCAGTACAGTACACTCTGCAAAAAACACACCCTCTCAGCATTCACATTCCATTCAGCATAGTCCTGAAAGATCTGGGTCTGGTTCTGTTGGAAATGGATCAAGTAGATACAGCCCTTCTCAGAATAGTCCAATTCATCATATCCCTTCACGAAGAAGCCCTGCAAAGACAATCACACCACAGAACGCTCCAAGAGATGAGGCTAGGGGACGTTCCTCATTTTATCCTGATGGTGGAGATCAGGAAACTGCAAAGACAGGAAAATTCTTAAAAAGGTAAGAGTTAAGAGAATTTAGATCATAATAGTAATATTTCTCTGAATTCTGTTTGGATTTATGTTTTAAAATTGCATTGTGATGTGTATTTAAGTATTTTTACTCGTGACTTCTTTCTTTTTATAAAATAATTCCAAGTTGATTGTAAAGTGTTTTAATGTTTATGAAGATAATTCATGCTCTTCCTTTTCATTTCATCCATTTTTTAAGTCCAGAATTAAGAATGTAAATGAGAAGTTGAAAGTGTTAAAGCATTGAAAGCTTATTTTGTCTTCATCATTATAACGTGACCTACATAAAATAATGCAGTTATATATTCTTGTGTGGTAGTATAAATAGTCCAGCTGCCAATTTTTAATAAATTTTCCTGACTGTAGAAAAGATAATAAATGGTATTTCTTATTGACTCCAGTAACATTTCAGAGAGATGCTTGGTCTAAATGCTAATTTTAAGCATTACTAAAGGTTCCTTAATGAAAATGGATTACTAAGGTAATATGGTTGGTTTTAAGTAAGGAAATACAGCAAGCTTGCTATTTATTTTTCTAGTGCTTCCCAACCTAAAATTAATTTTTTATTGAATTGATATGTAGTTTCTACTTAATATTGCCAGAAATCATTTTCTACTTAAAAGTATATACATGAATTATTTTGTGATTTAGATAGAATAGTAACATCTAATATTAACTACACTGAAGTCCACCTTTTTGAACTCTTACTTAGTAGATATGTTAGTGAAATTTTGAGTGTAATAAGTAGGATTCAAATAGATAAATATATTAAATAGATAAGTATATTTTAAGTATCAGATAAGTGTATTACAGATAAGTTTTTAGTAGTTCTTAGTCTCAAAAATTAAACTTAAGCTCTGTGGAAATTTGGATTTGTTAGTGCAGAATTGTGAACTATGAGTAAACAACAAGTTTTTGAGAATGGCTTTACTTTTTTTAAACTTCAGAAGTCTTACTCTGTGCATTTATTTAAAAACTCAGCACATAAGCTTTATGGATGCTTTTAAGGCTTTCTGTAAGTGGAATCTGAAAAAAGCAATTTTCAGTAGGATTTTTTCCTCCTATTACTGGCCCTGTGATATTGGGAAGCACAGTTAAGTATGTAAGTGGTCCAGAATGAATGCAATCCAGAGTTACCATCCTCTTCTTTGCTTATTCACAGGTTCACAGATGAAGAGTCTAGAGTATTCCTGCTTGATAGGGGTAATACCAGGGATAAAGAGGCTCCAAAGGAGAAAGGATCAGAGAAAGGGAGGGCAGAGGGAGAATGGGAAGATCAGGAAGTTCTAGATTACTTCAGTGATAAGGAATCTGGAAAACAAAAGTTTAATGATTCAGAAGGGGATGACACAGAGGAGACAGAGGATTATAGACAGTTCAGGAAGTCAGTTCTTGCAGATCAGGGTAAAAATTTTGCTACTACGTCTCATCGGAATACTGAGGAGGAAGGACCCAAGTACAAGTCCAAAGTTTCATTGAAAGGCAATAGAGAAAGTGATGGATTTAGAGAAGAAAAAAATTACAAACTTAAAGAGACTGGATATGTAGTAGAAAGGCCTAGCACTGCAAAAGATAAGCACAAGGAAGACGACAAAAATTCTGAGAGAATAACAGTAAAGAAAGAAACTCAGTCACCTGAGCAGGTAAAGTCTGAAAAGCTCAAAGACCTCTTTGATTACAGTCCCCCTCTACACAAGAATCTGGATGCACGAGAAAAGTCTACCTTCAGAGAAGAGAGCCCACTTAGGATCAAAATGATAGCCAGTGATTCTCATCGTCCTGAAGTCAAACTCAAAATGGCACCTGTTCCTCTTGATGATTCTAACAGGTAATCCACATTGCTCCCCAGTAAATAATCTGTGGGTGGTTAGTTAATAATCCAGTTAATTATCTTATTTTCTGACCATACTTCCCATTTTCATATTCAAACCAATGGTATATTTTGTTTGTATGTGTCTGTCTGTTACCGATATGCTCCAGACCTGCTTCCTTGACTAAAGACAGACTGCTTGCTAGTACACTTGTCCATTCTGTCAAGAAGGAGCAAGAATTCCGATCCATCTTTGACCACATTAAGTTGCCACAGGCCAGCAAAAGCACATCTGAGTCATTTATTCAACACATTGTGTCCTTGGTTCATCATGTTAAAGGTATGTTTAGTATTGTGAATTATATTTTTCTTGCAAGTAAAAAAAAATTAACAGCTATGCATAATAATAATGCACCCTAGGGCTCTATGTAGTCTCTCTTAAAATTTTGTATAAATAGCACTTCATAAATGAGATACCAGTCTTGGTAACATTAACACCTATTTAATAAAGTGATTTTTAATAAGTGAAATGTAAGTAAAATTAAAACATACCCTGAAAATCTGTATCATGATAAAAATGATACAGATTTATACAGTGCTGAAAGTCTTTTTGAAATGTGCCATAATACTGTCCTTGAAGTTCAGAGTGCTTGCAGATTATCTTTGATTGCATTCATAAGACCTGTATTAATGTACTCGTGGCATAGATTTATAACAAAGTGGTGCAATGTTGTTACTATTATAAAGAATTTCTTTTTAACCTTTAAAGAAACTTGAAACCAGTGGGAGGGGAAAACAGTGTTTCTGTGTTAATTTTGTATTACTTAATTTGTTATAATATTTTACTTTTTTATATGATAAATCAGAAAACTTTATTAGGATTTTTAAAGGGGGGAAAAAGTTCAAGAAATTTAAAAGTGTGTTAGGTAAGTAGTGATACTGTGAGTAGTGAGTGACTAAGGATAATAATGATGACATTCCTTGAGGTCCTGGGGATGATGAAGGATGTTCTTTTCAACTGAAGTAGTGATACTCTCTTTTCGACAGTGTCTAATTTTAGTTCCAGAGTTACTAATAATTTTCAAAGATTTTAGCTTGCGACTTTTTGGGCAAATAGATGTTATTATTTTATTTTTGTGTTTGAAAGGGAGTTTACCCTGAAGTAGGTTTCTTACCTAGGAATCTCCGTGGCTGTTGCTCTGAAAAGCCGTTTTTGAAAAGTTTGTCTTTGGACCTGAGAACAACTCATAGGTGAAACTTGTCACTCAGGAATTCTTAATGCACTTGATATTTCAAAATAGTGAAGAGTTAATGAATTTCTTTTTTACTGTAATTATTTAAATGTAGTAACAAAAGAGTTTAGCTATTTGGCTATAACTAGGTTTGTGAACCAATTTATGACCATATTACTGTGGTGCATAGAATATGAAACATTAACATTTTTTCTTTTTTCACTTTTTTTTTTTTACCTGTCTCTACATTTTACAATTTATTGCTGAATTTTGAGATCAGGTTTTGATAAATTTTTCCTTTTTCCTTTTTTTTTTTAAAGAAAAGAACTGTAGTTATGTTTCATTATTGGTATTGTGCAACCGATCTGAACAGCTCTTACTTCATATAGAGCTGAAAATGCCCAGTGATGTTTTCTTTTTCATTGTAACTAGGTCCTGGAATATGTTTTGAAATGGCAAATCCATGTTTCAAAGTAAAATAGCTGTTGAAAGATACAGGCAAAGTTGAATCTTCTGTCTTCCTGGCAAAAATGGCATAAAAACTGAGTTGCTAGCTCAAATTCCTGGGTTTCATGGAATTATGATTGAGGCACTACCCTGGTAGTGGCCATTTCAAGTTTTAATGATTGGTTATGAGACATGTGCTGGATATTGGGCGGTAAGTTGACACAGATGTATGTTGACCTGTTAAGCAGATAGCTTGCTTCGTAATGTAACATTTCATGACTTTATACGTCTTTCTATATTACATCAACAGCATATCTTGAAATGGTTTAAAAAAGAATTGGTGTTGATATTACTAATTTTAAAATTGTTAAAAGACAAGACAGTAATATCAAATGTACTGTCAGGTTTGCCAAGATGCCAGATTTTTGGAGTAATTAGTATTAATTGATGTAAAAAATATTTTTCCAATTGAAGTGCCAGTATTCAGTTTCTTAAATCCAGTTTTTGTTAACAACATAGTTCTTGCCAAAATAATTTTATTAGTTTATTAAAACAAGCTTTGCAAGTTATTTTAGTATTTTCATTTTCTGCAAATGATTACTTGAAGTTAACTTCATTGGTTCATATTGGCAAGGCTTAAGGACATTGACATATTATTGTTGCTTTTTGTTTTATTTGAGGAAGTGTAGTGCGTTATTGAAATGGAATTAGAAAGAGACTCTTGATTTAGTATATTTATTGTTCTTGGATTATATGTAATATTGACAGAGACCTGTGAGGAACTTTGCATCAGTTACCTGTTGAGGTACAAGAAGTTACGTGGGACAGGGTAGGAGTTCTTTGTAACACTTGATTCTCTTCTACTAGGTTTCTTGAGTATTTTTATTTTCTATTCACCTGCTACATGCCCTTCTGTCACAATTGAAAATTCCTCTTAAGGTAAAGGTAACTAATTGGGCAGTGTTTCTCCTAAATCAACAGAGCAATACTTCAAATCATCTTCAATGACCCTAAACGAGAGGTTCACTTCGTATCAGAAAGCCACTGAAGAACATAGTGCCAGGCAAAAGAGCCCTGAGATACACAGGTATGTATACCGGGCATGTAAAAATGTTGTTTTGATAGGAAGACACTGTTAAACAAGTTCATGTTGAAGCTATAGATAAGATACATGAAACTATATGGGTATCATGACTCAAATGAAAGTTTTCAGTTTACCATTTCTTTTTAATTTTCAGTATATTTGGTTAAAACTGGTTGTTAGAACTTAAAATACTCATTCTTATCACTTCCCAGTTTGGAATTAAATAGTTACCAGTTTGTCTTTTGGGAGGGGGTTGGATGCCTGGAGTAAGTAACCCTTGAATTTTATTCACTTTGAGTAAGTTTGTAAAATAAAAATGCTTCGTGAGATAGAATTGTTCCTTGTGAAAAGATCGTGAATTTGAAGTCAGATAGTTATTTTCAGTTCCTTGCTCTCACTTAATTGCATTGTGATAAAAAAGTTATTTAATCTCTGAATGTTTTTTTTCCATCTACAAATAAGAATAACAAATAAAATATCCTGTTTTGCAGGATGATGTTGACAGTTAGTATTAATTGTAAAGTACCTAATTCAGTGCTTAATACGTAGTAGGTATGGTTTTGGTGGTCACTGCTGAAGAGGCACTGAGAAGATTCAACTGACAGTAGCTTAAGAACTCAAGGAGAGGCACAGAATAAAACTAAAGATACTGAATATGTAAAAATATTGGAGATAACTTAAGAACAAATAATCCTATTTGTGTATTTATTGATACTGATGTATTATAATTATATGCTGATACTTAAATGATAATTTTAATCAAAAAAGTTTTTTCTTTTTTGATGATTAAAGTAAGCTTGATATCTTAAAAGATCAGGCTTCATTTGTTTATAAATAATTGGAGGCATTTTAATTTATTTTTAATAAATAGTTTTTATTTCTTAATTATCTATTAAGAATTAGATTAATAATCTTGCTATACTAAATTTAGTCAACTGGGAGGGAAAATACTGGTATTCCCTTTACAAAAATGGAAAAATTTTAGGAATTTGTAGAATCATAAAATTAATGTGACTACAAATAGACTTTATTTTACATTAAGGAGAATTGACATCTCTCCAAGTGCCCTGAGGAAGCATACCCGTTTAGCAGGGGAAGAGAGAGTTTTTAAAGAAGAAAATCAAAAGGTATGTTTTGAATGCACTTTTTCTTTTCCAAGTTAACTTCTGGTTCATTAATGCTATTGTTCTAATAAGCAGTTTATTTAGGCAAAATGTTTATAGACATCATCTATTTATAACTTGTAAATAGATATATTTTTATATATATATATCTGTGTTAGTGTGTATGTAGTGTTTCATCCTAGAAAAAAATTAAGCTCACCCTTTACTATATGTTAAACTAAGAATAATTAATTTAAATGCTAATGAAAAAAAAGTATTTCTAAGCAAAAGGCAAAGAATCAGTGAGTAGACAGGAAAATTATAATAGGAAAGATACACATTATATAAAGTTTTCTGTTAGAGGTGAAATGGGTGATCCAGAATAAATATTCCTTGATTTATGTGTGCCTAAATTAATATCTTTAGGTTCTTCAAAGAGAGAACGAGAAGTAATCGCCATGCTACTGGGTTTTTGATCTGGACTAAGAAATAAGCATTCTAAGAACTGGTTTACAAATGAACACTTGGAATAAAAACTGTGTTACCATTGGAATATTTGTAGATTTGGGGGAAGAATGCTTTTAAACTTCAGAAAGGAGTCTGAATGACTGGCATTGGGGTCGGGGGACTTTTAAGAATGGAATTCAGTCATTAAGGGGACTCTGTTTAATTGACAATTTGATATTTCCTAGGTAGATTAGTCTATATGACAGGCCATAAAATTCTAGTTGAAATGTGGAGCAGGGTTAAAAGAGAGCAACTGTCTTGTAATGAGAAAGTTAGGGACTTGGAACGGGTATTACTTGGTTCCAATCGTGGCCATTACTGATACTATCTTGATAATAGGAACGTGATTAGCTTTTTGGATGTTGGTTTTCTGATAAGAAAAATGAGAATACATCTGTTTTGCAGAGTTGAATAACTGGGCTGTTATGATAACATTGGCACTTTATTACTAGAAACTATTACTAAGGCTTTCATTTATAAGCTTTTTAATTAGGCATGCTATTAATTTATTAAATAAGAAATTTAGAGCTTAGAAAGTGCTTTCTTTGCGTGGGGCACATTGATTTTGGTAAAGCAGATTCTGAGAAGTGAATGCTAATTTTGGCTTTTATTTTCAATGTCTTAGGTTCAATGTTGATTAATTTTGTTTTGCCCACAATTTAGTCTATTCTTGTACTCTTGACAGAGTGAGTGTCTTTCTTCTGTCTTCATTATTCAGACCAGATTTTGATCTAGAGGAGAGAAAATAGTGATAACTAATGGAAGGATAAGAGGAAAAGACATTGCTTTTTATCCTTTATCTTCCTATCTGAATGAACAATTAACATACATGTAGTAGTGTGTAGTTTACATATATAGTTTGGTGTTTACAAAGTACTTCCACCTATACTGTTACCCATGGGCTTGGCAATAGCATATTACTAGGTGAATAGGAAAGTTTTTGCTCTTGATTAGATATTCTCATAACTGTGGGAGCAAATAGGTGAGTAGTTGATACCATTTGGACATATACTTCCAGTTTTAGGAATGTTTATGAACATTGTAGCTAGACTTCCCAGAGTAAGTACTTCGTATTGTTGAATACTAGCAAGGATGTCCACATTGCTTAGCATCTTACTGATGTATAATTTTTCTTCATTCCTAGATGCCTCTTTCCATCTTCCTAAATTATATAGTATTTGAAAAAGCAATGGAACAAGAAGGAGGTGAATTGTGACCCAGTTAAACTAATGTCCGTTGCAATACCTGAATTGAGAAAGGGCAGTATATGGCCCAGATACTGAGTACAGGATTGGGAATGAATCTTTCTGGCTTTGTTTCTACCCTTGTTCAACCTCAGTTGGTTTCATTAATCATATTATGTTTGCATGTTATGGAAAATACAGAATATTTAACTTTTAAAGTGATTTTTATTGGGTTGGTCAACTAATTTGGGAAGAACTTGATGATAATGAGGCTTAAATAATGAGAACCATTTACTTTAGGATCCCTTAACTTTACTGTCAGATGGCTATACCCACAACTGAGTATAATCTCCATCATTGTTAAAGTATATAAAAAGCTGTTTCAAAAGATGAGGGATAATTAACGAGGATGTACCGAGTGGAAAAATAATTATATCATTTTACTATATGAAAGTTTATTATGGATTGCTTTGAACAGAAACCTATGACATTTTGAAGACAATTAGCTTTTAATTACTTCTCCAGTCCTGTTGTACTTGTGTTCACAAGTGTTTAGTGAAAACAGCAAGTACGTTTTTAAACAAAAACTTAAGTATGGAAGTAGTATGTTATATTCATTCTTTTCTGCTACTAAAAATGCCAGCTTAGAAACTGGCAAAAAAAATTGGTATTTTATATATATATTTCTTTTTTTTTCCGTATAGTTTCCCTGAAATCTGTATTTTACATCTGTCTTTTATAGGGAGATAAAAAATTAAGATGTGATTCTGCTGATCTTCGGCATGACATAGATCGTCGGAGAAAAGAAAGAAGTAAAGAACGGGGGGATTCCAAGGGCTCCAGGGAATCCAGTGGATCAAGAAAGCAGGAAAAAACTCCAAAAGATTACAAGGAATACAAATCTTACAAAGATGACAGGTAATTGTTAAAACTGTCGGAGTTAGGTTTTAGCTTCTAATTAGCCTTTAATAATTGTCAGCTTAATTGCTTTCAATTTTGACTGTGTAATCGAATGTTTAAATTTAAACAATTAAAATTATTTGTTTTACAGCAAAAATGTATTTGTCTTTTACACGGCTTATGGTGGATGAGGACAAAAACTTTGGAATAGCAAGCTAACACTGAAAAAAAAATGACAAATTAATGTGTCCTATTATCCAGGCTACATCAGGAGGTTGGACTTCAATGCAGTGCATTTCTAGAAACAGTTTGTGTAAGAACTTTGGTTCGTTATGCTTGATTCCGCACTTTTTCAACTCATAACACCCAGAGTACAAGAATTTTAAACTGATGTCTAGTGGTTTAACATGGGAGAGATGGGGGGAGGAAGGACTAGTTTTTTTGAAATAGCAATGTGTATTAGGCTTTCAAAGTAATGTTTCCATGGATACTGTTAGAAGTGGTAAGAGTTATCGCAGGTATGACCTTTTCGGGTATTGCAGTAGAATCATGTATTGATCATGATAGAGTCAAGTAAATATTAGGAATACTAAGTATCATAGATAATTGTTTTTCTTGCTGTTCATTAGGTGAATGGTGGTAATTTTACTCGTGTTTTTTAATTTATAATTAATTTTAATTTACTGGTATTTATAATGTCATATGCCTTTTATTTCAATAATGGAGTTATGGCCCAATCTGTATCAACTGTTTTCACCTAGGGTTGTACAAACTGCAGTCATTTTGAAACATGGCCTTAAGGACATTCATACTTTTTCCTACTCTTCCCTTCCTTTCCTTTAAAAAAAAAAAAAATGTTAAAAGTGTTGAACTGAACTTTATATTCTTGAAGTTTCCAGACTGCTAGTTTCTAACTGGCAGGTCATAGCATGTTTTCCAGTAGTGATATAAAACAAATATTGGAGGAGAATGGAAACAGACTATGTCAAAGTTGAACACCCAATCATTTTAGTTTCATGATAATTTTAATAGGGGATAGTTTCTTTGACTTGAAAAATATCCCTCTTATTGTAAGATACAGCAGGGTCTTTCTTAATCTTTTTTTAAAATAGCACATTTTTCTTGTTTCTTTTATTTTTCAGTAAACATAAAAGTAGAGAGCAAGATCATTCTCGATCTTCATCCTCTTCAGCATCACCTTCTTCTCCTAGTTCTCGAGAAGAAAAGGAGAGTAAGAAGGAAAGAGAAGAAGAATTTAAAACTCACCATGAACTGAAAGAATACTCAGGCTTTGCAGGAGTTAGCCGACCACGAGGAACCTTTGTAAGTAATAAAATTATTTTCTGTCTTTGATAGAACTTTACTTTAGAGCACTGTACATAAGGAAAGTAAGATACCTGATTTAGTCATTGTTGTGTGAGCCATTACTCCTGTAGTCTTTAAAATGGTATTTGATATATCTTTATTAAGAAATGCCATTTGGGAGAGTGAGGAGGAGCTGGAGCTGGGATGATAACCTCCTTTGTATAGAAAGTAAAAAATCCATGTTTTTGCCTGATTTTGAAAATATGCCATTTTGAGATTTAGAAGCATCTGTATAACTTATTAACTTTGGAATCAGTAACTGTACATAGTGCTTAGAGACCCAAGAGTCAAGGAAAGTTAACGATTTAGATTCATTTCTTTAATCACTTTTTTATTAATAAGAACATGTCTTGAAACAAAAAAATCCGTTTGTATTAACTTTTCATTTTTGCCTATTCAAGTTCTTCTTTATATGTGTGTCAGTCATAGAAATTACATGACTTTTTATCCTACCTAGTATATATATTATTATTCCCATGTTTCCATAAATTCTTATAATTGTAAATTTAATGACTTCATAGTAGTGCATCTTCTTGACTCTTTAATTTCTAGGTTCAGATTTCTAACTTGAGCTAGTATCCAGTTAGTTGTTAGTAGGGTTTATTAGATTATTTGGGAAAGAGAAGAGCTTTGCCCATATGGTGATAGGTGTAGTTAACACTTAGGACTCCTGTGTAATTCAAAGAAATTAGACAAATCTTTTGGCTAGTAAAAGGGAAAAAACCAACTTCTTAAAGTTTAAACTATTTAAAAATTTTAGTTCAGGCCATGAAAGAAAGTGTAGTGTTCTGACAACCTAGGTTGACTGTGCATTTCTTCTTAACCTATTCAGCTTTCAATAGGCAGAATTTTTTCCCTCCTTACTAGTATAAAATGGCCACCTTTTCCATCCTCAGTGGCTGTGAAGTTGAGATTTAGGGAAGAAATTAGGGAATGTTTTTTGTTACTGCAGTAAAATTAGAGTTTGCATGTAACTTAATACCTTTTGATTTCATTACTAAACAACTTTGTTAATCAGTTTCGAATTAGAGGCAGAGGAAGAGCCAGAGGAGTTTTTGCTGGGACAAATACTGGTCCAAACAACTCAAATACTACTTTTCAAAAGAGACCGAAGGAAGAGGAATGGGATCCAGAATATACCCCAAAGAGCAAGAAGTACTTCTTGGTGGGTGTTAGAAATCTCTGTTTATTTGGTTTGCATTAATTTTCAAAGCATACTGGGTGAATACATTTGAGTACAGGCATCCACTACTATGAGAAGTTTTTACTATAATATAGGAAACTTTTAAAATAAATCATTACCCAGATGATTTGAAGTTTTGAACGTGTGGGTCCCTTTAGTCCTGTTTATACCTTATTGATATTACCTATGGACTGGTCAGGGTAAAGTAAAAATATACCTGATTTGATAGTCACATGCAGAGAAGAACATTAAACTACTTCATATCTGTCTATAAGACGGTCAAGTTAAGAAGGTAAATCATTAAGATTTCCCTTTCATCACTACAGCTGTTTGTTTAATTGAAAGACAAGGAGAAGAATTCTTCCACAGCACATGTATTTAAGGTTTTCAGGAGGTTGTTAACTTCTATTGGAGTAAAAGGAAGATGAAAAATTACATTATGGAAAAATTGCTAGGTACACATTAGTTTGATGCTTCCTTGTGATGCTCTTCTCTCTGAAGTAGTTTGTAAGGGATGAAGCTAGAGGAGGTGGGTCCTGAAAGATTCTCTAAGTAATGATGGAAATTTTTTGCACTTGGCATGGGAGAAGAGGGTTTATCTTCCATTATAGAAACTTAAGGAAATACCAAAACTATTAACAGAATATTCATTTTTGTCATAGCTTTTCAGGGAAGTCACGTTTTAGAGATTATTTCTGAAGACTAGTTGTTTTGTTGAAGCAAGGAGGAAAATAGTGCTGAGTTTTAGAAAAGTGTCTTTTATTTGACTTTTTATGAGTATATTTGAATAAAGCTGAATGTCCCAGCCATCTGCCATGGTAGACTATATAGCTGTATTCTGAACTAGATATATATTTTGGTTGAAGAATGGGCATTGTAGTTGTTTCAAAAATTAATTTCCATTTGCCTCTTTTTTGGAGTACTTTAATGACCAAGAGTCTGGAAAAGTTAAATTTTTACAGAGTGCATTATGCGTAATGTTTCCACAATCTGTGCTTCTTTGAGGAGAAATTTATGCTTGACTTGACAATTTCTGGAAAGTGAAAGGTGTTTTATTGAGTTACAGAAAGTTTAAAAGATACATTTCATTTTTAATATAGGAATTTATGAATTAATACACTGCTGTTTATGCTATGGATGGAAAGATACATAGGATTTCAATTCTTGGTTTAAGAGACTGGTAAAGGGGAACATTCTAAATACATACTGTGGATGTCCTCCCGAGGAAGAGTGGATTATTGCAAAGGAGATACTGATTAAGAGAGACTTTGTAGAGGAGTTTGGATTGAATCTTAAGCTTAAAAGATGAGCAGGTGTGCTGTAAAAAAGCAGGAGTGAAACATCCTAATATAGAGAACTCCAGTACTCACATGGCTAGATGATTGGTATAAGTTTGGGAAAATTAAGAAGCAGGAGCCAAATTGTGGAAGACAGTAATACTTGAGTAAATTTGGATGTTAAGCAGAGTTTGAAAAACGCGGCTGTGACAAACAGATCTGAGAAATAATTGAGTGTCTAAGGGACTAGTTTTGAAAAATGTTAAAGCCTTATGAAGGCTTATTCAGGGACCCTCTAGTTTGGTGTTGGTAGTGAGAAGAAAGGATATTGCAAGCACAGGGAATACAGAGGAAAGCAGCTCATTTGAGGTGAAGGTTAAGTTCTGTTATGGAAGTGCCCAAGACATAATAAGTGGAAATGTGCAGTAGGTAGTTGCTAATGCAGATCTAGAGAGAAAAAAACCTAGGTGCCATCGTACAGTCACAGAACCACAGTAATATCACCCAGTCAGAAGAGAAGAGATTAAAAGGCCAACCTTTCAAAGGTGTGAATGAGGAGCAAGTGCTTGTAAAAATGCCAGACAATAAAACAAGTGTAAAAGCACAAAAAGTTAAGGAAATGAGAGGTGAACAAGTTAAATAATTGTTTAACACTTTAAACATTTTGCAAATATTTAATTTGGTGGCTCAGAGGATAAAGAATCTGTCTACAGTTCATGAGACCCCGGTTTGATCCCTGGGTTGGGAAGATTCCCTGGAGAAGGGAATGACTACCCACTCAGTATTCTTGCCTGAAGAGTCCCATGGACGAAGAAGCCTGGTGGGCTACAGTCCATGGGGTTGCAAAGACACGACTGAGTGACTAACACTTTCACTTTTCTATGATATTCTTTCTAGTATCATAGTTTTTGTCTTAAATTGGGACATAATTATTTTTGATTAGCATATAATTAGGCTTTAGTTACACTAATCAAGATGAGTGTTATTTAACATTCTACATGTTGCTGTTCTGGACTATATTTTAAAATCTTCATTTCTGTATAAGACATACGTGTGCATTTGTCACAGGCTAGTGCTCACTAGAAGTATAATTAATGTCACATTTCTTCTTATATATAACTCAGTTCCCCAAATTAATTATTTTGGTTGTTAATTAATGAGCCCTTGGAATGATAGCTTTGGTTTCTCCATGTGTATTTATGGATAGTCTGTAAAGGTATTTTTCAGTGATGAGACTATAAATACAAAAATTTTTTTTAATTCAGAATGAATGAAGTTGAAAGCTATAGATTGCTCTAGGTTTTTTTCAGAATAATTAATAAGCATGGACATTCTGTCCATAGTAATGAAACATTTAATACTTAGTAATAATAATGGATAACATTTATTGAGCATTTTGTTCAGCACCATTCTTAGTGTTTTGAACTGAAAGTGAAAGTCGCTCAGTTTATTTTCATGCTTGTAAAGTCATTTTGAGGTAGGACCATTATTCAGTTTCTATAGATGAAAAACACATTGGTACAGAGATTGAGCAGCTTGACCAAAGGTACTTAGCCAGAGAGAGTGGGGTTAGGATTTGAACCCATGTCTTGGGGTCCAAAGGTTCTTAACAGCATGTATCATTTTTCCTCCAGTACTTGGTAACAGTTATTGCATTCTTATCTGAAATTTCCCTTCTCTAAACTTTGAGTTATGCAAAGATAAGATAATGTTTTCAATAATAAATATTTCAGGAAAGATAGTAGTCTTTAGAACCTGAGATTCTCTGGAGGGATTGAGAGTATTTGTAAAGAGTTTGACCAAATAGGAAAGTACTGAAATGGGTAAGTTCCCCATGTTACTGTCATCTGAGGAAGAGAAAATTCCTTGTGGAGACAGAGATTTAGATTGGAGCTTTAGTAAATTAACTCTCTTGAAACTCGATCATTCTGTAGAGAAGAGAAGACAATTCAGAAGATTTTGGTTCTAATATGGCCTCCTTTGTTAACATTTTTTTCAAACTGGAATTTTCCTTTAATAATTTTACTTATTTTTGACTATTCTGTGTCTTCATTGCTGCTCATGCTTTTTCTCTAGTTGTGATGTTCAGACTTTTCATTGCAGTGGCTTCTCTTGTTGCAGACCATGGTTTCTAGGGCCGGTGAGCTCAGTAGATGTGGTTTCTGGGCTCTACTACACAGGCTTACTAGTTGTGATGCACGAGCTTAGTTGGCCATGACACTTGGGATCATCCTGAGTTGGGGATCAAACCTGTGTCTCCTGCATTGGCAGGTGGATTCTTTACCATTGAGCCACCAGGGAAGGCCTCTGTTAACATATTTTTGATTATATATTATAAATATCTCATATCCCCTTTATCTTCTATAAAGTAGTTAATGTTAATTAGTCTACAGTAAGACTGAAATCTTAGATATAAGAATTTGAGGATTAAGACTCAGTATGCTTTAGGGACTTCCCTGGTGGTCCATTGTTAAGACTGTGCCTCCACTGTAGAGGGCATGGGTTCCATCCCTAATCGGGGAACCAATATTCTGCATGCCACTTGTCCAAAAAAGGAAAAGAACTAGTATGCTTAGCATTAAAGTGTCACTTCGGTAGCTGCTGGGATATCCTTTGAGAAACAAAGGATATGTTGTGATGATGTAGCTGTTTAGTTTCAGATTATTGTATAAGATGATTATATAGTTAAAAGTAATTGCTAGTCTAACTCTAGTGTCTAGCTTTGTTACTGCTTTTCCTGTTTTAGCTCTTGGCTACCTCATTTAGTAGTCATTTACTGTTACCATGACTCCTGGGAAGCTTACTCTGAGGATGATGAGCATAAGGGGCATTGGAAAAGATTGGCTCTGTGGCTTTGGGCAAGTTACTCAGTTTCTCTGTCCCTCGATTTCTTTATTCCTAAAATGGAGTTAGTATTTTACAGTTGTTGTAAGGATTAGATGAGTTAGTATATAGAAAATGCTGAGACCAGTGCCTCATCCTTAGAAATAAGCACCATGTAAGCATTATTACCACCACCTTTGATTGAGTGCCTGTCTGTCAGGCACTGGGCTGGGCACTTTTTACAAATCATTTGTGTTCCTTTAAGACTATCTTCGTTTTTTTTTTAAGTGAGGAAGTAAAGTTCACTCAGTTTCTGTTAAGATTTAAATCCATACCTCTTGCTTCAAAACCCATTTGCTTCTTCCTACAAATTCATGGAATACTGTGTAAACATCACAAATGAAAAGCATAAACTATAGAGTTGTGATGATAACAAAAAGGAGCTTGAAATTACATCATTGTATGTACGTATTATTTTGAGTGGCAGACTATTTTAAAATAATTTATTTGGGATTTACAGTTAAACTTTGACGTACTGGAATGGTACATTTTTGATAGTTCCTAAGTTCATTCTTTGGTCATCTCACTGGTTTGATAAAGCTAGATTATTAGAAAAGAAATTGGTGAGGGCTCTTTTCACACTGTCTGTTAATTACATGTGTGAACTTTTTAAGTCAGGTAGGAGGGTGAGCTGTATTATGTGAATATGCACAAAGGCACATTCTTTGTTTTGAAAAGGTGCTTAGTTATGTATTATTTTTTAAAAGTTTAGTGACTTTGGGACAGTTGGTCAGTATCAGTACTCCATAAGTTAGGCAGCTATGTTTGTATTATACCTGTTGTCTCATAAAGGGGCATCATTCCCATTTTTTGTAGGTACAAACTTAAAAAGTTTGTTTGAGATGGGCAGCAGTTACATTACAGGAGAACTTCTCATTTTTTGTTTTGTTCTTTGGGATGTAATACTCATCTACTTGTACACAAAGCCAAGTACTTTTCACTTTTTCAGATTGTTTTGGTTAATGGGATAATTTGTAATTTGGGGAACAATCTATTTGGATGCAGTTAATAAAAAATTAAAGTTGGGATGTAATAGCTGCAGAATTTTAGGTTAGTGAACAAGAAATAAGTTGCGGTATTACCCTAGGGATCATGCCATCCTGATTTGGTTTGTGCCCTTGCCAAGAAGATTAATATGTAATACACATTAATTTAGATTTATCTCAGTAGGATTTTTAAAAGTCTGTATCTGTATGTAAAAGATACTTCTTACCACCTATTTTATTTACTAAATGTTATTGATAATGTTGTAATGACATTTTTATACTTTGTTACGTATTTGTGACGGGTAATTTTTTTGGGAAAATATCAGTTACATTATCTCATTTATGCATAGTAGATTGAAATAATGGAAAGCAGAACAATAAAAATTTTGATAATTGGCAGTAATTTAGCAGTTGAGATTCTTCAGTAAACTGTCTGGGCAGCTCTCAAATGCTTGGGTTACTAAGCATGTAATTATTTACTTTCATGATGCAGCATGTTTTTGTTGAAAAGTTCAGTTTTATTGGTTTTGTGTATTTTAGAACAGTACCCACCTCATATACCCAATTTTCAGAAGATTTATACAATAACACTATTGGGGATGTAATTATATTCCTTACAAGAAAGACATTTCTTTCTTTGTTTAACCTTTCTGTAGCATGATGACAGAGATGATGGTGTGGATTATTGGGCCAAAAGAGGAAGAGGTCGTGGTACTTTCCAACGTGGCAGAGGGCGCTTTAACTTCAAAAAGTCAGGTAGCAGTCCAAAGTGGACTCATGACAAATACCAAGGGGACGGGATTGTTGAAGATGAAGAAGAGACCATGGAAAATAATGAAGAAAAGAAGGACAGACGCAAAGAAGAAAAGGTAGAGATTTTCAACTTGTTAGTGGTTCTGATATGTTCTTTTGTGTGAGTTTCTTGGGCCAGTTAGTTATTTGATTTTTAGATACAGTGATTATTTTGAATTATTTCACTCTTCATATCTTTGCTAATCTTTATTTTATTTCTCTCTTTTTTTTTTTTTAGGAATAGGAAATCTGAAGTAAGATTGCAACAGAGAACAGAACTTGCACCCACCATTTTTTTTTACATGATTTTTGTTTTCAAATAAGAATGTAAGCATTTTACTTAAAATTTTACTGTTTGCAAGTAGTCTAGAGAAATTTTGTTTTGAATCTTCAAATATCTTGAAAAATAGTAGACTGTATGTTGAAAATTGTACTGAAATAAAGTAGAAAATTGTTACGTACCATATTTGTAACTATCAACTTTTAAAAAAATATATACTTTTACTGTTTTTGTTACATGCATTGTAATTCTGCTTTGTCTATAAGATATGGTCAAGTACAGCTCTGTGAAAGTTCTGATTCTCTCCCCTCCCTGTTTGTGTTAATGTTTATTCTGAAGTAAACGTTAGCTCTACATACAGATCCCTGAAGAGCAATTGTCTATAGAGACCACACTAATTATTTTAACTGTATACATCTGTTTAACATTCTCCTTAATTCAAACACACTACATTGTAGGGTGACTAATTTTTGAAGTATACCATGGAAAAAGTTGTTATTTTGGTAAACTAAGCTAATTTAACATCTCATCAAATGTTTAAGATGGTAAAAGAAGCTTTGCCAATAGCTCAAAAGTACTAGCTGTTAAAAGTTAAATTGAAAAGTATGAAAAAAATTTTTTCTTAAACTGAAAGCAAGCAGTGGGCTATAAAAAACATTTTTAGGAGCCTTTACCATTTGCATTCAAAATTCAGTGTTCTCTGTTTTCTTTGAAAGTTTGAGTCATGGTCTTAGATATCAGTTCTTTGAGAGAGGAATCTGGTTTGTAATAATACAAACAAAACCCCCATTCCTACGGAACGTCTTACTTAAAAAAGAAAAACAGAACAAAGCCTGTAATTCTGATATTGGTATGGTTATTCTGCAGAATAACTTGATAATGTTAAAAAGATGTGTACCTGACGTCATATCTCACATACTTATTTGAGCTTTTAGACAGCTGAATCACTAGTTCATAGTCTAACTATAAGGAATAATAGGCAAACAGAATATACTGCTCATTAGTAGTATTTTAAGAAACTTGTTTTCCAAATGTCACCAATAAAAAGATTTGACAGGAAGTTTGTCACAGCATTGATCTACCTTGTTTTTTTTCCCCACTATTTCTGTTTCAGTTTGTAAAATGGGTTTTTCTTTTTCTTTCCAAGGGTTCTGTTCTTCAGGAAGATAATCTTTCAAATGTGAATTGCCTTTAATTTATGTTTATGATGATATCTCTTAGAAGGAATGAATATCGGAAATAGTAAAATTTCAGTGCTAAGTCTGCTCTGTGAGCATAATATAAAAGTAGTCAAATTCATTTTATTAATTCAGCAACTGAATTAGTTGTATTTGTTTGCATTAAAAGATAATGATTATTGTGTTAGTGTAAACAAGCATTTTAAGTGTATGGCTCGTTCATGCTCACTGATGATTTAGGATGCTTCTGGCACCTTGATTGCAGTCAGAGGCATTTACCTAACAGCTATATGAGGGGAAAAATAGAAAAACAAAACTCAACAAATGTGATGTTCATGGCCCTAAGATCCTTAAGCATTGCATGATTTCTCTTACTTTGTTTTTCCGAAATTGAGCAGAAAGGAAACACTGTAAAAACAAATATATGTTGCATTAATCAGGACATAACTAATATTCTCCTAGTCAGCATAGCACGTAATTACCTGCTAAAGCAACATGGATCTGATCTCCAACACAGGAAAATTTTCACCTCCATTTTATTTTATACAAATAAATTTAGCTTTTAACAATTATTATTTGGTTAGATACTGAATCTCTGTACATGACTGTAAATGCGGAGTTTTGCTTTTCCACATAAGAGAAGTGGAAAGGGGAATTTACTGAAAAATTATTTAATAGGGAGTAGGAATAAAGCTACCTAAGGCCTATCAGCAGGTTACAAGTTCAAGTGCATTGCTTTAACCCACATGTACTCATATTTGGTTACTTGTATTAAAATTGAGGGGAAGAGTATCCTATTAGAAAATAGTGGGAAGGGGGATTGTGAAAACACTTCAATAGAATGCCATTGTGGCTGTTATCTTTGTTTTAGAGCCAAGCATATCAAGAAGCCTGTCTTTAAACCACAATTCAACTCTACACTTCATGACATGTTATAAAAGCTGAATGGTTGGTCTTGGTAAGGATATTTGTTTACAAGTGCCAGAAAATAGTAGCTGTTTGATAACCTGCATTAATAGATTTCCTTTTGCCTACAGAAGGAAAATAAAAATAACCAAAGGATATTTCTAGAAAGGATTAAGAAAGCTGTTTAAGAAGGCCATGACTCAGTCCTTAGCTGTGTACACTTTTCAACATCTTAGAAATTTTAATATAAAAAGCATAATTTGTTTTTCCTATTGCAGCCTACTTTTGGGAAGTACTATTTTTCCCTTTTGTCACAGTTAAAATCAAGTGTTGGGAATTCAATTACAATTTGAGTAAAAATATACCCAATAAGAATGAATGTAGATGGCTAAACGATTCTTACTCAGTGTGATGTATAATGCAACAGGGACCCTTGTAAATTGTCATATGCCAATAAAATGTCATAAGTGGTAATAGCTGTTGTTTGTTTACCTGATTTTGAGACTATGTCTGTGTCTTTGCTGTACAGCTAATGTTAGTGGTTTATGTCTAATTTTAGGATACCAGCTCATCTGTTAGTAGAGTTACTAGTATGATGGGGCTTTTGGGGAGATGAGTAAATATTCTATAAAACTGTTCAAATTCACATCTATTTTTTTCTTTTTTCCTCTGAAAACATGGGAAATGTTACAGTGGTGATTGTAAGCCATTTGTTAACACAGCAATTCCAGATTCTAGTCTAGCCTTCCAGTTCATGTGTTCATATAAGAGCTGTCAGCTATAAATTATGATGGAGACAGCAGCATTACTTCTGTTTCTAAAAATGTGGTAGTTATCAACTAAAAAGTGTTTTTTGGGGTTTTTTTTTGTAACTTAGTCTTTTTTCACTTTGAGTTAGAACTGGTAATTCTTAACTTCACTTAACCCTTTTGTAAGTTACTTGAAATATAAAGTGACCATTCTGTAACTTTAAACAAGAATTTTCACAGAAATTTGTGTGCTAAGGTAACGTTTTGATTAATAACAAATGTTACTCCTTTCTCTGTATGTTTAACTACACTGGATAATTTTAACATGTATCAGCTACCTACATAAAAGTATGCCATCTTATTTATTAAGGACTTATTTTCATAAGATAGTTGCTTTTTTTCGTTTTTGACCGCAGCATGAGGGAATCTTAGTTCCCTGACCAGGGATTGAACCTGTGCTCCCTGCGGTGGGGGAGAGGAGCCCTAACCACTGGACGGCCAGGAAATTCCTCTCTTTGACTTTTCAGCTGGAATCTCTGGGATATACTTTGTTCCATGTGGAATGATATTCCTTTCACATTCAGAACAAGAAGTACAGAGACCTGTCTGAATTTGTAACTTGCTTAAATAGGGAAGGAACGTGGAGAAATTAACTTCACCCTTGGATTGTATTTGATTGGTTTCAATCTATATAAGTAGTAGATTGTGATTGATCTTTGACAAAATTTTAGAATATTATCTGTTACATAACATCTTGGATTCTCAAAATATGGTTGAAATCATTATTTATAAATGTGAGTGTCAAGGGTTTAGTTGTTCAGTTTATTGAGGTGGATGTTAAAAATTTGAAGTTTATGTTAATGAAGTTTAAAGTGAAAATTTTATTTTAGAATCCAGGAATATATAGAAATAACTGTATTCCATTGTTTGACTTGAGAGCTTTAGTAGAGATTGTGTAAATTTATGAACTGGATCAAGTTTCAGAATCATTCAGTAAGTTGTACATCGTGTGCTAGTTCTCTTTCTTGTTGTGTTACCTCCTCACATGTTAGTTTTTTCAAAAATGGATCCCAGTGGTTAAAAAGAACAGGCGTTAGGGTAGCACTTTCCTGTGGCTACTAGGAGAAAAATTTCTAAATAATGTGTCTTAATTATAATGATCTGTATGTAAGATATTTTTCTCAAGGACGTTTTAGGTGTTTGACAGCAGTGAACTGATTTGCAGTGCTTTTAAAGTGCAGAAAAGATGATTCTTGAAAGTAGAAAACGATAAGTGGTTTTAATACTATTCTCCTAAGAATTGGAATCAGATTTTTCTTAGTAATCTCTTAGGGTTGCCCAGCTTCTTGATTGAATAATATCGAGCCCCAGAAGTAGATGATATATTTTTAAAATATGTAACCAACAAAAACCTTCTGTATAGCATAGGGAAGAACTGTGCTCAGTATTCTGTAATGGCTTAAATGGGAAAAGATTTGTAAAAGATACATGTATAACTGAGCCACTTGGCTGTATACCTGAAACTAACACAACATTGTAAATCAACTGTAGTCCAGTATAAAAAACCCTTCCCACAAATGCCACCCCAATAAAATAAATTGGGACAAGCAAAAAAATGATAGTAAGTACACCAAACACTTAGGTGAAGAAAGGATGTGCATTCACAGTATGAAGTCTGTATTTGACAATGATAACTTCTTGGTACTGTCATAGTAATTGCAGATTCCATGGCTTGTGAAAAGCCACGTAAAATTACCACTTTGACCCTCCAGAATGGTGGTTTACTTGCAGTCTTACTTAGTCCTTGATTGTGGGAGGTCATAATTTTTCTGGCTTATTTGTACTAGAAAAGGAAACTTTTTTGGCTGTGCCACACAGCTTGCAGAGTCTTAGTTCCCTAAGCAGGGATTGAGCCTGGGCCCTGACAATGAAAGCGTCAAATCCTAACCACTGGACACTCGGGGAATTCCCTAGAAACTTAATTTCTAGGGTACTTCTGAGACTGCTATGAGGGAAATGTTAAATGCACTTGGGAATTTTTTTGAAAGCAGTTGAATATCACCACCAAATAACAATACTTGAAATACATAATTTAGAGACTTCTTTAGTGGTCCAGTGGTTAAGAATCCGTCTTGCAATGCAGGACACAGATTTGATAGCCAGTTGGGGAACCAAGATTCCACATGCCACAGAGCAACTGAGCCCACGTGCCTAAACTGCTGAATCTAGGGCCCACAACTAGAGTGTCCCCTCACCACAGTGAAAGATCTTGTATGATGCAACTAATACCTGAGGCAACCAAACATAATATTTCACTGGTTGATGTCAGTATACAGTGATTTTATGTTTACATTTGGTGATGATACTCAACTTTAAAAGTCAACGTGTGGCTCTTTTCACCCCTGTGATAACTGGTAAAGATGCTCATAACATTTACCTCAGTTACTGTAGCAGTCTTCTAATTTGGAAATCTTGACCTTTAAATTGCACCTTTTAATTGCCATCAGTGAAATGTTTTTCAATTGAAAAAATTTTTTAAATTTCTTTGATTTCTTGTTGCCTAAATCTTAGGATGAACTACAGGAATTTGCTCTGAGGTGTGGTTTTTTTTTTTTTTTTTTTTAATCCTTTGCCTTATCCTACTCCTTGTTCATTTACCTATCTTAAAATCTTGCATCTTAGCAAAAAGTCAAAAAATTGCTCTTGTCCTCATTCTTTCAGGCTGGCAAGTCATTCTGCTTATGTGTCATGCTTTGCTAGAATAAATGTTTAGCAATTAGCATTATGTGTTGTGTAGGACATACATACTGTGGACAGGCCATTACCTACTTGGTAGAATGTTAACATTGTACCCTGCCACATTATTTAAGGTAATTACAATAATTGGAGTTCTCCTAATCACCTAAAATTGAGGTTTGTGTCAGAAGACTAATGGGGTTTCTAACTGGGCTGTCACAAGATTAAGTACCTAGCTTTCTAGCCTTTGTTCAAACCAGCCCTCAACCTCCATTTATTCACTGGGAAAGTATTCTTAACATTGGGTTTAAAGTTGAATCAAAATTCCTTGCTCTTGAGAAGATAGTACCTAGTGTGATGATTAACAATAATGTATTATTAATGATTCTGAAAAAATATATCTAGATAATAAAACCAAAGGTGATAAGCTTATCCCATTAACCTGCAAATAGTGGGATAGGGACACATCACCAACCTGCCTGGTACTGATACCTGTGTGAGTAAAAGTAAGAGTTGGGTAGCATCTGACAGGCTGGAAAAGGAGATTCTCAAATGAGCCTACTAAAACTGGGGCCTTGTCCTCTCCAGTAGTGAGCACAAGGTACCCACAGTAAGTACGGAAAGACTGGAGCACTTGACCTCAGTGAACTCTTCAAGTAGACCTGCCAAGACAAGACTCCCTTTTAAGGACAGGACCCCACAGTGAGGAAAGGACTGAAAGGAATCTTAATGAGCAGAGTAGAGACAGGAGATGAAAAGGGCCTAGATTCAACTGGGAGAGGGGAACACAGCCAGGAAGATCTTAGAAAGCGTGCCACCATATTTTCAAACACCACTAAAAAATGACAGAAAAGGTAGAAAAGACTTACTGAATCCTGCATCATTCTCAAAGTTCAGGAAAAATAATGTCATATCGCATAGAAGATTATCAAGATGTATGTATGACTGTTTTAGTACACATAACATGGAGGAAGGATCTCTGAAAAGTTAGAGGAAAGTTGTCAGCAAGGCATTCATGGAAGATGTAGCATTTGACCTGGGCCCATCTTGCACTTGGATCAGTTGAGTTATATTAATAGTGCATGCTGAAGGAGGTGTGTTAGTACTACTGGTTTTCCTTCTCATGCTTTCAAGGGATATTCTGCCTTTTGACCCTATTGTCTGCTGTTTGATAGCAGATTGGAAAGAGGAAGTTATAAGATCATGATGTATTTGCAAAGGCAAAGGGAAGGATAAGGAAGCTGAGAAAATTTAACGTAGGGTCACTGATCGATTTGTTTTCTTTTACATTTGTCCAGCAGCCCTTTCCTGCTCTTTTCATCCTTATCTAGCTTATACTACTGTGACTATAAGCACTGTTGTTCTGCCAGTTTCTTAGTGTCACATCATTCTTGGTGTCTGTTTTCTCTTACGTATATAGAATTATTTTATTCAACAAACTCTTAATGTTCATCAAATATACCAGGTATTCCTCTAAAATGATGGAGATATAGCATGGGTCAAGACAGAGTTCCTGTTCTGGACAGTTCCTGTTTGGCAGTAAGTGGAGCATAAATACTACATGATCTGAGTACTGTAAAGAACAATAAGTCATGGAGAGACAGTGGAGACATGCTATTTATATGGTGTTCAGAGAAACCTTCTCAGGTCTCCACTAGAATGTAAGTTCCAGGAGGGTAAGGATCTTAGCTGCCTTGCTAATTGCATTCTCGTTGTCAGAATGATGCCTTGCACATAGTAGACATCCAGTGTTAGCTGAATGAATACATGCTGTGGACACAGAGAAATTTGTTGAAAAATTCTCCCACTTAAAAATTGTGTTGGTCAGCAGGAGAGACAGTTGATCTTAAATTATGTCACTCCAGTGCATTTCTTGCTGAAATATGAAAAGCAGGAGCTGTAGTTTCTTATGAAGCCCAGGAACTTCAGATTAGAACTGAAAATTGAGATATCAACTGCCAGGACTTGGTCATCGCTTAACCGTCGTCAGCTAGGCCAGGTCAGCATCCGGCTCATATTGGATAGCCTAGATAACCTGGAGAATTTCATGAATGCCGCAGATTCCTCGATGACAGTGTTTAGCACCTGCTAGTCCCTTAAACCGGAGAAGGCGATGGCACCTCACTCCAGTACTCTTGCCTGGAAAATCCCATGGACAGAGGAGCCTGGTGGGCTGCAGTCCATGGGGTCGCTAAGAGTCGGACACGACTGAGCGACTTCACTTTCACTTTTCACTTTCATGCATTGGAGAAGGAAATGGCAACCAACTCCAGTGTTCTTGCCTGGAGAATCCCAGGGATGGGGGAGCCTGGTGGGCAGCCATCCATGGGGTCGCACAGAGTCGGACACGACTGAAGTGACTTAGCAGCAGCTTAGCAGCAGTCCCTTAAACAGGGCTTCCCTGGTTGGCTCAGACGGTAAAGCGTCTGCCTTCAATGCGGGAGACCTGGGTTCGATCCCTGGGTCGGCAAGATCCCCTGGAGAAGGAAATGGCAACCCACACCAGTACTGGAATTGTCTGGAAAATTCCACGGATGGAGGAGCCTGGTAGGACACAGTCCATGGGATCGCAAAGAGTCGGACATGACTAAGCAACTTCACTGGTTCACTAGTCCCATAAACAACAGATGTTCGCTGAATGGACGAATGATTAAACAATAAAACGCGACACTCCACGACAGGCGTACTTGGGAGAGGGGTCCCACTTCGGGTCTGCATGTAGAGGACGATACACTTTCTCTGCGATGATCTGTACGGGGCACGAACTCGGGATCGTGAGCCTGAGCCAAAGGCCATAAGACTCCACAACGCCAGGCTTCCTACGCAGGTATGTGACAGCGCTGGGGAAACCTAGAGACACGATCTGAGCATGCGTCGCCATGTTTGTGTGATCTGCCACGCCCACTCGTTGGCTCTAAGCTTCCATTGGCTGCCCCGCTGAAGACCCGCCTTCTTGAAGGAAAAGGACATTCAGTGGGTCTAAATAACCTTCCGTAACCAATCACAAGCAGCGACCTAAAGGTTTGTCCAATGACATCGGGCTTCGGTCAAGGCCCGCGGAGTTTAATTTTCGTCCGAGGACGCGGAAGTAGCGATTAGGTCTAAGCCGCAGGTTGAGTGTCGCACGGAAGGAGGGCCGAGTCTTCATCCCGGATACCCCGGCTGGGTGAGGGGCTTCAGGGCCAATTCCGGGGCCAGTGGAAGTGTCGTTTCCGCCCGTGGCAGGCAAGCCGGGACGCGAGGGCGGGCACGTGTGGACCTCTAAGCGCTCCTGGATCAGGACGAGAGCACGCCTGGCCTCGTCCTCTGCGGATTCCGCCGCGAGGTTCCTTAATGACTGCAGCTTGAAGTTCCCGTGTTTGCCGGGAGGCTGGGCTTCGGAGGAAGGTGAACCAGGCGACGGTGATCACCGAGCGGGAGAGACCCCGAGGCGGCTTGGGGCCAAAGGGAGTGACGTAAGCCGGAGCTAGTCTCGGTCTGTTATTTAGTAGTTGGGTGACTAAGTCACGTCACCTATCCGGGCTTCATAATCCTTATCTTTAGAATGAGCGAGGAGGGATGGGTGGTACTCCAATATATCAGTAAGGAAGTGTTATCATTCCTTTTGTTTGGTCAAAGTCTCTAGTCGGCCATCTGCCTGCTCTCAAGGAAGGGCTGAACTCATCCTTGCTTAGTCTCAGCCGAAGCTTTCGGAGGGAGGCGAAGCTTTCGGCTTTCGCTATTGCAACTAACTTGAAGGCTTCCTGCTAAGTTTCCAGTCTATCCTTGATTGATATTTATTAACTAAGTGGTGCGTTGGTAAAGAATCCGCCTGCTGATGCAGGAGATGTGAGTTCGATCCCTGGGTTGGGAAGATCCCCTGAAGGACTCTATGGCAACCCACTCCAGTATTCTTACCTGGGAAATTCCATGGACAGAGGAGCCTGGTGGGCTACAATCCACGGGATCTCAAAGAGTTGGACAGGACTGAACAGCTGAGCACACTAGCACTGGGTCCCTTGCTGCTGCTAAGTCACTTCAGTCATGTCTGAGTCTGTGCGACCCCATAGATGGCAGCCCACCAGGTTCTGGCGTCCCTGGGATTCTCCAGGCAAGAACACTGGAGTGGGTTGCCATTTCCTTCTCCAATGCATGAAAGTGAAAAGTAAAAGTGAAGTCGCTCAGTCATGTCTGACTCTTTGCGACCCCATAGACTGAAGCCTACCAGGCTCCTCCGTCCATGGGAGGGTCAAAAAAAAAATCCTATGAATTTTTAATGCAACTTAACTGATAAACTGAAGGTTTTTTTGTTTTGTTTTGTTTTGTTTTTTTTAACCAGCCCTTCCCCATTCTCCCATTGCTCTTTGTCTCTCCTCACCTCAAAATAATGCTGGCCAGAGAGATTAGTTTAGTTGATGGTGTAATGTGTAACAAAGGCTTTTTTGTTTGTGTGTGCAGCAGTTATTTATCAAGAGTAATGTTTTCCTATTTTTTTCCCCTTAAGGTATGAAGAAACAATGTTTCTTTGAATTTGCTTCTGTATTTGCCTCATCAATGTCATTCATATTGAGTATCTTAAGAGAAATGCTGGAATATTTTGGTGTTCCCATAAACCAGGTAAATCGTTTTTAATGGATTTGAATGGACCTGTTGTATTTGGGGTCTTATTTTGGAAATGATTTATATGTCAACATTCAAGGCAAAATTGTTACTTCTGTATAAGGTATAACAAAGGCAAGTTTGCAGTAGTGTAGCTTTGATAATTTGAGTTAAAAAAAAGGATATGATTATTAGGAACCTATTTACTTGAAGGGTCAAAAGCTGATGAAAGATCGAAACCAAGCAAAAGATAGACATGACCCTCATAGATAAAATATTTTTAAAATTCTAGTGGTTTTATTTAAGGTAATTTATTTGAACCTGAAACTAACACAACATTGTCAATCAGCTATACTCCAGTATAAAATAAAAAGTTGAAAAAAAAATGCTTGACATTTGTTATAGAATGATGAGTTTCATAGTTCAGCAAATTCAGGAGAGAGGTTGAGTTGGTGTCAGAATCATAAACAAATCAGATTTTGTCTACTTACTGAGTAGCTATGACATCTAAGATCTCAGACAATATGCACTGTTCTGTAGGTGATGCACGGTGGCAACACATCTTTCTTGTATTCGTGATTCTTAAAATATAGTGTGAGATATGAGAAATATATACATACAGCTATAAAAGTACATATAAGACAGACACAAAAATAATAGAGGGGCATACAGAAAATGGGCAAGTTATTGCTATTTGGTATGGTGAATTAGAATAGTCAAGGATAAATAAAGGATTTTGAACAAAAGTAAGTTGAAGAATGATGGAGCCATTAATAAAAAATGGACAACTCAGGATGAGGAACTACTTTCTCCTAGGGAGATAAGTTAAATGTGTTGGAATATATAAATACAAATATCTTGCTGATAATTAGATACATGGTTCTGGGTGTAGGAAAGAAAAGAGATTCAGATTTGGCGTTTTCTATATTCATTTTTTATTTGACTTTGATGATAGAGGATGTCCATAATGAAGCATTTTGAATTTCAGAATTGAGGTTAAAAATAACAAAGACCGAGGGATAGTTGAAGATTTGCTTCAGTATTCTTGCCTTGAGAACCCCATGAACAGTATGAAAAGGCAAAATGATAGGATACTAAAAGAGGAACTCCCCAGGTCGATAGGAACTCCCCAGGAACTCCCCAATATGCTACTGGAGATCAGTGGAGAAATAACTCCAGAAAGAATGAAGGGATGGAGCCAAAGCAAAAACAATACCCAGTTGTGGATGTGACTGGTGCTAGAAGCAAGGTCTGATGCTATAAAGAGCAGTATTGCATAGGAACCTGGAATGTTAGGTCCATGAATCAAAGCAAATTGGAAGTGGTCAAACAGGAGATGGCAAGAGTGAACGTTGACATTCTAGGAATCAGCGAACTAAAATGGACTGGAATGGGTGAATTTAACTCAGATGACCATTATATCTACTACTGCAGGAAGGAATCCCTTAGAAGAAATGGAGTAGCCATCATGGTCAACAAGAGTCTGAAATGCAGTACTTGGATGCAATCTCAAAAACAACAGAATGATCTCTGTTCATTTCCAAGGCAAACCATTCAATATCACAGTAATCCAAGCCTATGCCCCAACCAGTAACGCTGAAGAAGCTGAAGTTGAATGGTTCTGTGAAGACCTACAAGACCTTTTAGAACTAACACCCAAAAAAGATGTCCTTTTCATTATAGGGGACTGGAATGCAAAAGTAGGAAGTCAAGAAACACCTGGGGTAACAGGCAAATTTGGCCTTGGAATACGGAATGAAGTAGGGCAAAGGCTAATAGAGTTTTGCCAAGAGAACGTACTGGTCAGAGCAAACACTCTCTTCCAATAACACAACAGAAGACTCTACACATGGACATCACCAGATGGTCAACACCGAAATCAGATTGATTATATTCTTTGCAGCCAAAGATGGAGAAGCTCTATACAGTCAGCAAAAACAAGACTGGGAGCTGACTGTGGCTCAGATCATGAACCCTTATTGCCAAATTCAGACTTAAATTGAAGCAAGTAGGGAAAACCACTAGACCATTCAGGTATGACCTAAATCAAATCCCTTATGATTATACAGTGGAAGTGAGAAATAGATTTAAGGGCCTAGATCTGATAGATAGAGTGCCTGATGAACTATGGACAGCGGTTCATCCCTGAACGATGGACAGTGTACAGGAGACAGGGATCAAGACCGTCCCCATGGAAAAGAATGCAAAAAAGCAAAATGGCTGTCTGAGGAGGCCTTACAAATAGCTGTGAAAAGAAGAGAAGCAAAAAGCAAAGGAGAAAAGGAAAGATAAAGCATCTGAATGCAGAGTTCCAAAGAATAGCAAGGAGAGATAAGAAAGCCTTCCTCAGCAATCAGTGCAAAGGAATAGAGGAAAACAACAGAATGGGAAAGACTAGAGATCTCTTCAAGAAAATCAGAGATACCAATGGAACATTTCATGCAAAGACGGGCTTCATAAGGACAGAAATGGTATGGACCTAACAGAAGCAGAAGATATTAAGAAGAGGTGGCAAGAATACACAGAACTGTACAAAAAAGATATTCACGAGCAAGATAATCACGATGGTGTGATCACTCACCTAGAGCCAGACATCCTGGAATGTGAAGTCAAGTGGGCCTTAGGAAGCAACACTATAAACAAAGCTGGTGGAGGTGATGGAATTCCAGTTGAGCTATTTCAAATCCTGAAAGATGACGCTGTGAAAGTGCTGCACTCAATATGCCAGCAACTTTGGAAACTCAGCAGTGGCCACAGGACTGGAAAAGGTCAGTTTTCATTCCAATCCCAAAGAAAGACAATGCCAAAGAATGCTCAAACTACCACACAATTGCACTCATCTCACACACCAGTCAAGTAATGCTCAAAATTCTCGAAGCCAGGCTTCAGCAGTACATGAACGGTGAACTTCCAGATGTTCAAGCTGGTTTTAGAAAAGGCAGAGGAACCAGAGATCAAATTGCCAACATCCGCTGGATCATGGAAAAAGCAAGAGAGTTCCAGAAAAACATCTATTTCTGCTTTATTGATTATGCCAAAGCCTTTGACTGTGTGGATCACAATAAACTGTGGACAATTCTGAAAGAGGTGGGAATACCAGACCACCTGACCTGCCTATTGAGAAACCTGTATGCAGGTCAGGAAGCAACAGTTAGAACTGGACATGGAACAACAGACTGGTTCCAAATAGGAAAAGGAGTACGTTAAGGCTGTATATTGTCACCCTGCTTATTTAACTTCTATGCAGAGTACATCATGAGAAACGCTGGGCTGGAAGAAGCACAAGCTGGAATCAAGATTGCTGGGAGAAATATCAATAACCTCAGATATGCAGATGACACCACCCTTATGGCAGAGAGTGAAGAGGAACTCAAAAGCCTCTTGATGAAAGTGAAAGTGGAGAGTGAAAAAGGTTGGCTTAAAGCTCAGCATTCAGAAAACGAAGATCATGGCATCCAGTCCCATCAGTTCATGGGAAATAGATGGGGAAACAGTGGAAACAGTGTCAGACTTTATTTTTCTGGGCTCCAAAATCACTGCAGATGGTGATTGCAGCCATGAAATTAAAAGACGCTTACTCCTTGGAAGGAAAGTTATGACTAACCTAGATAGCATATTAAAAAGCAGAGACATTACTTTGTCTCAAAGGTCCATCTAGTCAAGGCTATGGGTTTTCCAGTGGTCATGTGTGGATGTGAGAGTTGGACTATAAAGAAAGCTGAGTGCCGAAGAATTGATGCTTTTGAACTGTGGTGTTGGAGAAGACTCTTGAGAGTCCCTTGGACTGCAAGGAGATCCAACCAGTCCATCCTAAAGGAAATCAGTGAGTGTTCATTGGAAGTACTGATGTTGAAGCTGAAACTCCCAATACTTTGGCCACTTGATGCGAAGAGCTGACTCATTTGAAAAGACCCTGATGCTGGGAAAGATCGAGGGCAGAAGGAGAAGGGGACGACGGAGGATGAGATAGTTGGATGGCGTCACCAACACAATGGACATGGGTTTGGGTGGACTCTAGGAGTTGGTGATGGACAGGGAGGCCTGGCGTGCTGCAATTCATGGGATCGCAAAGAGTCGGACACGACTGAGAGACGAACTGAACTGAACATATCTTTGAAACAACTTGAAAATCCCTACTTAGGAAAGTTAGTGAAGTCAGTAGGAGGGTGCCAGAGCAGAAATAGAAGAGGAGGTGAAATCATAAGAGTGGTCAAGATAGTTAGTGGCAATGAAGGAATGAGAGAGAAGGACAGAAGTTTGGCAGAATGGGAATTGCAGAGCAAGACATTCACGTTAACCAAGAGTTACGTGACTGTGTGTGACAGTAGTGGCCATCACTGTAGTGGAGCCTCTAGGCCTGTGGTTCTTAGCAAGGGTGCACCTGTGAGTGATCTGCAGAACCACAGAGATAATTATGTTAATTAAGTCGGGCATCTTTAGCATAGGCTGTGCTGATCAGTGTGAATGTCACTTTTAAATACTTGAAATGTCTAAGTTGAGATCTGTTATAGGTATAAAATATACAATGGATTTTGAAGATTTAGTCTGAAAAAAAGAATATTATAAAGATACTATTTTTAAAAAATATTGATTTCACTTTGACATAATATGCATATACAAATTAAATACATTAAGCAAATTAATTTCACTTGTCTCTTTCTACTCTTCAAATGTAGCTACTAGAAAGTTGTATCAGATCAGATCAGTCGCTCAGTCGTGTCCGACTCTTTGCAACCCATGAATCACAGCACGCCAGGCCTCCCTGTCCATCACCAACTCCTGGAGTTCACTCAGATTCACGTCCATCGAGTCAGTGATGCCATCCAGCCATCTCATCCTCTGTCGTCCCCTTCTCCTCCTGCCCCCAATCCCTCCCAGCATCAGAGTCTTTTCCAATGAGTCAACATTTCGCATGAGGTGGCCGAAGTATTGGAGTTTCAGCTTTAGCATCATTCCTTCCAAAGAAATCCCAGGGCTGATCTCCTTCAGAATGGACTGGTTGGATCTCCTTGCAGTCCAAGGGACTCTCAAGAGTCTTTTCCAACACCACAGTTCAAAACCATCAATTCTTTGGTGCTCAGCCTTCTTCACAGTCCAACTCTCACATCCATACATGACCACAGGAAAAACCATAGCCTTGACTAGATGAACCTTTGTTGGCAAAGTAATGTCTCTGCTTTTGAATATGCTATCTAGGTTGGTCATAACTTTCCTTCCAAGGAGTAAGCGTCTTTTAACTTCTGGCTGCAGTCACCATCTGCAGTGATTTTGGAGCCCCCAAAAATAAAGTCTGACACTGTTTCCACTGTTTCTCCATCTATTTCCCATGAAGTGATGGGACCGGATGCCATGATCTTCATTTTCTGAATGTTGAGCTTTAAGCCAACTTTTTCACTCTCCACTTTCACTTTCATCAAGAGGCTTTTTAGTTCTTCTTCCGTTTCTGCCATAAGGGTGGTGTCGTCTGCATATCTGAGGTGATTGATATTTCTCCCGGCAATCTTGATTCCAGCTTGTGCTTCTTCCAGCCCAGCGTTTCTCATGATGTACTCTGCATAGAAGTTAAATAAGCAGGGTGACAGTATATAGCCTTTACGTACTTCTTTTCCTATTTGGAACCAGTCTGTTGTTCCATGTCCAGTTCTAACTGTTGCTTCCTGACCTGCATACACATTTCTCAAGAGGCAGATCAGGTGTTCTGGTATTCCCATCTCTTTCAGGGTTTTCCACAGTTTATTGTGATCCACACAGTCAAAGGCTTTGGCATAGTCAATAAAGCAGAAATAGATGTTTTTCTGGAACTCTCTTGCTTTTTCCATGATCCAGCGGATGTTGGCAATTTGATCTCTGGTTCCTCTGCCTTTTCTAAAACCAGCTTGAACATCAGGAAGTTCACGGTTCACATATTGCTGAAGCCTGGCTTGGAGAATTTTGAGCATTACTTTACTAGCATGTGAGATGAGTGCAATTGTGTGGTAGTTTGAGCATTCCTTGGCATTGCCTTTCTTTGGGATTGGAATGAAAACTGACCTTTTCCAGTCCTTGGCCACTGCTGAGTTTTCCAAATTTGCTGGCATATTGAGTGCAGCACTTTCATAGCATCATCTTTCAGGATTTGGAATAGCTCAACTGGAATTCCATCACCTCCACTAGCTTTGTTTGTAGTGATGCTTTCTAAGGCCCACTTGACTTCACATTCCAGGATGTCTGGCTCTAGGTCAGTGATCACACCATTGTGATTATCTGGGTCGTGAAGATCTTTTTTGTACAGTTCTTCTGTGTATTCTTGCCACCTCTTCTTAATATCTTCTGCTTCCGTTAGGTCCATACCATTTCTGTCCTTTATCAAGCCCATCTTTGCATGAAATGTTCCTTTGGTATCTCTGATTTTCTTGAAGAGATCTCTAGTCTTTCCCATTCTGTTGTTTTCCTCTATTTCTTTGCATTGATTGCTGAAGAAGGCTTTCTTATCTCTTCTTGCTATTTTTGGAACTCTGCATTCAGATGTTTATATCTTTCCTTTTCTCCTTTGCTTTTCACTTCTCTTCTTTTCACAGCTATTTGTAAGGCCTCCTCAGACAGCCATTTTGCTTTTTTGCATTTCTTTTCCATGTTTTGGATATTATCCAGTTGTTGGTTGCAAATGTTTTCCTCCACTCTGTAGGTTGTCTTTTTGTTTTGTTTATGATTTTCATGTGGTGCAAAAGCTTCTGAGTTTGATTAGATCCCATTTGTTTGTTTTTGCTTTTATTTCTTTTGCCTTAGGAGACCAATCTGAGAAAATATTGCTAGAATTTATGTCTGAGAGTGTTTTGCCTATGTTCTGTTCTAAGAGTTTTATGGTATCATATCTTATGTTTAGGTCTTTAAATCATTTTGAGTTTATTGTTATGCATGTTGTAAGGGAGTGTTCTAATTTCACTGATTTGCATGTAGCTGTGCATCTTTCCAACACCACTTACTGAAGAGACTGTCTTTTCTCCATTGTATATTCTTGCTTCCCATATCATAGATTAATTGATCGTGCATGGGTGGGTTTATTTCTGGTCTCTCTGTTCTGTTATTTTGATCTACATGTCTGTTTTTGTGCCAATACCACAATAAGTAAAGCATTCTTAAATTGTTTAGGCCATGATTCATTTATTCACCTCTTTAAAGGAAATTACATGAGTATACTTTGTATTACTTCATTGCTTGAGAAATTGACATTGTCAATTTTTAATAAAGTTCCCCAGGGTATTTGGTCATTATCAGAAATAAAAAGAAATGAATTTGTGGTGCTTTCTCAAAAGATCTTCCTGCAATATGCTTATGTTAACTGCCTCCCTCAGCTGCACTCCCCTGTACCCCTCGTTTTTAAAAAATACATGTGAATAGTTTGATTCTTTGAAGAAAATAAAAGCATGCTATTCTATATTTTTTAAAAAATGCTATTCTATCTTTAACATTTGTTCTTTTCATAAACAATATAAACATGCTCAATACAGTACTACTTTTTAAATAATGATTTATGTTTAAATAGATTTTACACATTTGGGAAAATAAAGACTATGGATCAGCTCGGAGTATTGTTCGTATCATTGGGAAACTTCTTCCTTTAGAACCTTGTCCCAGGCCTAATTTTGAGGTAAGTCAGTCAACATGTATTATTTAAGTACCATGTATAAAAATTTCTATAGGGAAATAGGGACATAGACTGGAATAGAAGAAGAAATGTTTCCTGCAAACCAAACACCTGTAGCTTATCTTGGAAACAAGTAATTTCATTTGTGTTTTTGTCTTTATTACTTTATTACTTTAATTATATCCAAAGATTGCCAGATGTGAAGAAACCCCTGAGTCGTTTCTTTGATTCTTTTAGTCAGTGTTTTATGTTGGATGGCATTCCTAGGGGAGAGAATAGTGCCATATGCATAGACTTGAGAACTGTGTTTTCCTGAGTCCTTTTTCTTGCTAACAGGTGTATGTTTTTCTCTTGCATATCCTTTCTCCTTTCACACTTGTGGATTTTTAACTTGTGTAAGCAGTTTCTACAGGCATGTGTCTCCCCCTGACTGCCCGCAGAGCTCTGACTTTCTTTCCCCTTTTCCCTTTAGCTGGTTCCGCTCTTGAACTCTGTGGACCCGGCTAACTGTGGCTCTGTAGTTCCGTCTTTTGCTGACGTTTGGTGTGTGGCAAATGATGAAGAAGCCAGTTATCTCAGATTTCGGTAATTTTTCTACATATCTTGGAAAAGTGGGGTGTGGGCTACAATCTGAATTCTTGCCTGTGTTGAAGTGTGTTCAGACTAAGTGAGCCTTTTCATTTATTTTGTCTAGCTCTATAGTACACTGAGTCCTACTAATGTCTTCATGATAAGGATGACTGGTGTTTTTTCTCATTTTTGGCTTGTTTTTCTTAACGCACATTTAAACCCAACCCAGGCCTGCAAAGGAATGATATTAAAAGGATTTGAAGATTACCACGTTCATTTTTAGGAGAAAGCTCTTTCCTGTATACTAAATACTGAATCTATTTTTCTTTTTTTTAATTATTTATTTCTGGCTGCTCCAGGCCTTTGTTGCTTTATGTGGGCTTTCTCTAGTTGTGGAGAGTGGGGCCTACTCAAGTTGTAGTGCAGGGGCTTCTAACTGTGGTAGCCTCTTGCTGCAGAGCGTGGGCTCGGTAAATTGCGTCTTGTGGGCTCTAGAGCACAGGCTCTGTAGTTGTGGTGCACAGTCTTATTTGCCCCTCGGCAAGGGGAGTCTTCCTGACAGGGATCAAACTTGTGTTCCCTGCATTGGCAGGCAAATTCTTAACCACTGGACCACCAGGATGTCCAATACTAGATCTATTTTGTTTTATATATTTAACCAAAATTTATACAGTGTTTACTGTGTACCAGGCAATGATGTTAAATATATTTCATCATTTGGATGTTTTACTGCTTGGGAATACTAACTTAGGAGTTAGTATATTCAGATACAGGCTGTAAGTACAATAAAGGTCAGTTATTCAAAATTTCTGCTTAAATTTATTCTATGTAAAGCTGGTTTATAAATTTTCAAAAAATTAGAGTACTTACCCCAGTATAACATGGAATCCTTTCAAGCCTTATATTCCAAATATGTAGAATTTCTAAGTAGATTAACTTTATTTCTAAATAAATCCATTTGTACGGTTTGACATTAATAGAACAGTTATAGGATAATTATTTTTGGTTTACAGTTTGAAAGCCAGATGCATCCCTTTCTTCACTGATCACTTCTGGTCACCTGCTAAAGGCAGCGTTCTGTTCTGGGGATTGAGGATACAAAGTTGTGTAAGATACTGCTTGTCCTCAGTGAGTCTACAGACAGTTGTAGAGTAAAGAGAGCTATTCTGATTTTGTTTTGGTGTTTTTGTTCTTTGACTGAAAGAAATTATTTCTCTTAGAAAATTTTCCCTCCCCCATCTCTCTATCCATTTTTTCCTTCATTCCACCCATAGTACATGGAAAAATGAAGAAGAGGAGAAAATTGCATCTTTTCATCCTTTGCAACTATTTGAAGGTCCATTGACACCTGCTGTAAGGCGTAACAAACCAAGAAAAAATGATTGGCCTGAAAGTGAAACTGCAATTAAAAAGATAGCTGCCCTTGAAGATGAGCTAGCTTTTCTTCGCTCTCAGATTGCTGCAATTGTGGGACGGCAAGAACTGGGAAACAGTACAAAAGCTGGTAAGTAACACTGGGTTTTTGTTTTGGTTGGATGATACTTCTCTAGTATTTTAAGTCAGTGCAGTTCTAAGTAAGAAAAGAATGTTTGCTGCTAATGTATCTTCTGAATGACATGGAATGTGAAAGGATGTTGTGTGTGTGTGTGTGTGTGTGTGTGTATAACTGCTGATGTTTGTTAAGAATAAATTAAGATGCATTTGTAGTGACCAGAATGGCTTTGGTTTAAAGAAGAGCTAGCTATGCTGCCAAAGGTTGTAGTTTTATATTCAAAAGCCTATTTTCTAAGTACAGTTGTCCCTCAGCATTTTGGTTCTAGGACCCCTGTGGCTACCAAAATCCAAGGATACTTACGTCCCTTAAATAAGATGGCATATTTGTATATAATCTGTCACATCCTCCATCTTTCTGTATACTTTAAATCATTTCTCATTACTTATAATATCTAATAAAATGCAAATTATTGTAAATACAATAGAATTGCTATGTAAACTGTTGTTAGGGTGTGGAAGATCAAGTTTGGCTTTTTGAAACTATCCTGGAATTTAAAAAAAAAATATTTTCAATCAGCAGTTTTTTGAATCTGCAGATGTAGAGGATATGGGTGAGGATATGGATACAGTCTTTCTAAGTCTTTAGAAAAGCATTGGAAATTTAAGCAGAAGGATGCATTAATTTGAGAGAAGAGTATAGGTTTGAGGTTCATATATTTGTCGTTTGAAGTTATGGCTGCTATACTTCCATCAAATCTAGGTGAATACTGTTTTCTAGATAATTCTCTCTAAAATTTTTAGAGATGTGACTTGCTTTAAATAAAATATACATACACTGTATCTATATGTATGTAGAAACACCTATATAAACACATATATGTTTGTTTATAACCCATACTTTTATAGTATTATATATTTATAATTTATATGAAATATTATATAGAATATGTTACTATAGAATAAAAAATGAGATTATATATACACTTTTTAAAAAGTAGTCATGTTACATATGATTTTAGGAGCAAATCTGTTGTGAAAAATTTAAGTATTTGGTACCCATCTTAGGCTCTTGCCTAGAAAATATGTGTCTGGGTGTTTCTACAGTGTCCTTATAGAGTGAATATATCAGTTCGTGTGTTTCTAGCCACAAGCTGTTGATTGTGTTTTAGCTTTTGTAAACTGAGGATGAAATTTAGATTGTAACTGAAAACATTTTTTATTTTCTCTTTGAAATGCATTCTCTCCCTTCCCCCTACACAGAGAATCCTAATTGGATTAAAAAGAAATTTACTACTTGCTTGACTCTTCCAAAAATTGCTAAGCAGATAAGGTTGATTCTCCTTCTTGGCCACTGTGTCATTGTTATGATAGCATTACAGAAATTGTTCCTATTTTGATTCTAATTAGTGTTACATGTCATGTCGGAGACAGTTTTGTGTGATTTTTCAACAGACTAAATTTTCTCTAGGTTTCCTGGACTTGAATGGCAGGCCTAGTGGTTTTGGACAAAAGCCATCATCAGGGGCTACTCAACTCAATGTCAAACAAGATTCGTTTTCAAGTTCAGTGCGTCCCTCTTCTCCTCCTCCACCATCGCCTCCTCAGATTTCTTCTGTACAGCCTCCATGTTCTCCTCTCATGAAAATAGCATCTAATAGTATTTGTGCATCAGATAATTCAACAACTGAAGTGAAACAACAGCACCCAGATGCTGGGAAGACCAATTATAGTCATCACTCAAAAAACCAGAAAAATGAAGCTGTTCCAAACATGTTGGATGTTCTAAAGGATATGAATAAGGTTAAACTACGTGCTATTGAAAGGTATGTTGTCATAATTTGCAAAATGAACCAAAATTTTATCAGTGGTGTTTAAAGAAATTATTTTATCAAAGTAAACATATATAAGTCTTCTCTTTGATTCTTCTTCACCCCAAACACGGCTCCTAGAGAGAATCATTTTCAAATTTTTGTGACTCTTCTAGTGTCTTATCTTCATATTTTTGAAACATTGTACTTTTGCTATTTTTTGATATTTTAGTTATATTTACTGGAATTGTTAAAAATCTGAAATACATTCTCTTAGACATTCTACCTCCTAACACACATGCACACATACACTTCTTATTACATCTTCCAATATGGTTAAGTCACAGTCTTAAATACATGTTCAGAATTTATATCCTTATTATAATAATAAACATTCACAGGAAAGCTATTTCATATACTACAATTACATTTTATTTGTTAACTAATTTTATTTTTTATTGCAGTTAAATATTGCCTCTTTGAATTCCCCTCAACCCCTGGAAATCCCCTCTTGGAGCCTTCTGCCCTTCGCTAATCTTACTTGTTGCTCTCAACCTGCTACATTGTTATCCTAAGGATTTCCTTTGTCATCATAGGCATTCTGTTTGCCCAGTGTTGCATCGCCCACTTCCTGGGTGTTCCCTCTTCTGTAGCTTCCTGAGGAATGCATAAAAGCTAAATTATTTTAAGACCTTACATATCTGAAACTTTTTTTTTTAATTCTTATACTTACTTGCTAGTTTGGCTGGATATATAATTAGCAGAAAATCATTTTTCCTCAGAATTTTGAAGACATTATTTCGTTGGTTTCTAGCTTTCAGTGTTCCTGTTGCAAGGTTAATGTCATTTTAATTCCTGATACTGTGTATGAAACTTGTTTCCCTTATTCTTGAAACATTTGAGATCTTCTTTTTGATCCTAATCTTCTCAAAATTCATGATGATGAGCCCTGGAGTGTTCTTTTAAAATTTCTCATACTGATCACTTACGGACTCAATCAGTTGTCCTTTATTTTTGAAAATTTCTTGTAATATTTTTCTGATACGTCTCCTATTTTTTCCCTCCGTTCTTGAAGCTCCTATTAGAAGTTCGAATGCCAGAATTATTTGTCTTATCTTCATATCTTTCCTCTACTGATTTCTTTCTATTTTTTATTGTACTTTTAAAGAAAGTCCTTTTCAATTCTTCTATGTGTTTTTCCTGTTATCATTTTTTGAGGGGGGAGGCCACACTCAAATCTATGTACCCTCAATGGTCCCCACTGCCACCTTTCATTGTAAGCCACCATTTTATATAATTTCGACTTTGGCAGTGACCTCTTAACTGGTCACTCTCTTTTCATTCTTGCCTCCTTGTCTGTTCTCCATATGTGAATAATAACCAGAGTGATCTTTAACAATTGAAGTCAGATCATGCCATTCGCCTGCTGAAAATCCTTTGGTGGTTTTCACTGTGCTTAGAATGAAATCTTGACACCTTGCTGTGGCCTGGATTCAGCCCTCGTGTCTCTGACGTCCCATCCCACTTCCCATCTTACTTCACTGCACTCCAGTTGTACCTGTTTTCCCTTTCTGACAGATGCCAGCCTCCTTTCTGATGCATCCGTTGGATGTTTACAATAAAACTGACTGCTTGTCATTTCCTTAAGAAGAATGGCAAATCCTTTAAGAGACTTATCCTCATCATCTCATCAAAAGCGCTTTATCCTAGCTACTATCACATTTCCCTCTTTTATTTATTTATTTTGTATTTAAAAAAATACTTAATTTGGCTGTGCTGAGTCTTAGTTGCAGCATGCGAACTCTTAGTTGTGGCAGTGGGATCTAGTTCCCTGACTGGGGCTCAAACCTGGGGCCCCTGCATTGGGAGCGGGGAGTCTCAGCTACTGGGCCACCAGGGAAGTCCCTCCCGCTTTTATTTTAGTCACAGCACTAACTGCTGCCCCAGATGTTCTTGCTTACTTGTTCACTGATGAACTCCTGCCCCTAGAGTGTTCCACCGGAGCAGGGTTACCTCTCTACCCCCAAAGTGTAAAAATGGAGCCTGGCGAAAGAGTCAGCATTCAGACTGAGTGAGTGAACAAAGAGCCTGATGTTTTTCTCTTCATGAACTCCATAGTCCTTTTAAAAGTTATTAAATATTTAAACTTTTCTACCCACTGGAGAATTAGAAAATAAAAAAACAAAGATGATATTTGATAAATCCCAGGTTATAATGGATTGTGGTAGAGCCCCATATGGTTTCTCAGCTGTCTGATTCCTAATCCATTGCACCCTTATATTTGTTATCCTAAGGCAAAACATTCCAATCTTTTGAAGACGAAGTAGATTATATTATGCTTCTATTTCTGCTATATAATGCTTAGATTTTTGCTGTGCTTGTCAAGGCTTATGTGCTCAGTTGCTTCAGTTGTGTCCAACTGTTTGTGACCCCATGGACTGGGACCTGCTGGCCTCCTCTGTCCACAAGATTCTCCAGAATTCAATCGGAGTAGGTTGCCAGGCCCTCCCCAGGGAATCTTCCTGACCCAGGGATCGAACCTGTGTCTCTTACATCTCCTGCACAAGCAAGCGGGTTCTTTACCACTAGTGCCACCTGGGAAGCTCTTCAATAAGGAACTTAATACACAAAGTTTTAAGTTATTCCATTTTTTTAAAGGTCCCCTGGAGGCAGACCCATTCATAAAAGGAAAAGAGAAGACTCACCTTGGGATCCAGTGTCTCTAATATCCCATGCACTTAAGCAGAAATTTGCATTCCAAGAAGAAGATTCCTTTGAGAAAGAAGATAATTGTTGGGAGTCTTCTCCATTTTCTAGTCCAGAAACTTCAAGGGTACGCTTATAATGTAAGGTTAAATTTTCAGTTTTTCTCATGCATATTGTTCATGATGTATCTTTACCTTCAAATTCTCTTGAAGTAATTATGTGGACTGGGCCATAAAATTGTTTGTTGATACTGTGTGCTGCTAATGTTCTGGTTTTTGTACTGACTTTCACTTACATGCTCATTTTAGCTTTTAGCGTACTATGGCATTTTTTGAGATAAAACATTTGATTTGAAAAATACTTGTACATAAGTTTCTAATGGTTTCTCCTGAACACATGCTAACTTGACATTGCTGTCTGTCACTGTCGCCGCCCAGTATGAACCGGGCATCTGTAACTTTGAGAGGAGCAGAGAGGAGTGATGTAATAGATTCAACCTAACCATATTTAAATGGGAATACTCCCAGTATTTTTCCTCGTCACATGTAAAGACTGGATTATTTAGATAAATAGAATATTTATAATTGTGCTTAACAAAGCAAATGAGCTTATAATTATCTTTGATGACCTTGCTCCCTGGACACTTAAAAAAATTCACAGTATATTTCAACTCTTAACCCTGAAGATTGCTCCTTATTTGAAGCCTCTTTGCTTTACTTCAGATATAATCCTAATTTGGGGGCTGGTTTCCCATCTCATAGTTTAGTTGAGAATTAAAGAAGATTAAGCCATGGGAACAAGGGGAGAGAGAAAGAGGGACAGAGTCTAAAGTCCGATGGGTGGCACTGGAGTGGCTAAGGAGGAGGGGTGGAGGCTAAAAAGCAGATGACAACTTGCAGAGCAAAGCAGAGCAGAGGAGAATTGTTCTACTCTGTCAGTTCCGGCAGAACTGAGGTCTCACTTTCTGTGACCCCAGCCCTGAGCACCCTGCCTGACACATAGCCCGCTCTCAAACAACTACTTACTATTGAATGAATTAAGCCTCATCGCGTCATTTGGTATGCTATTCTGTTTTTTTACATCAGAATAATGTATTAAACATTTGCTTTATTTCAGTTTGGACACCGTATCTTAAGTCAGAAGTATGTTGAACTAAAAGAAGAACCAACAAACCCAGCAGGTGTAGACCAAGCCATGAGCAACAGGGGCTGTGTCTACACCTAGAAGGCAGGACTGCAGAAGTGTACCTACACGCCTCCCCTGCATGTGAAAGGATCGCGTCTCCTGTTAATGAATTTAAATGTAGTCCATATGCTGGGGTATGTTAGTGCAGACGTCTGAAGGATCTTGACCTATGTCTGGTTTTATAAGATCCAAGAGTTAACAGGCTACTGATGATAGTCAGGTGTATGGATCTTTTTCATTTTTTCCCCACATATGTTAAGTTTATTAAAGCTGAATAAATACTTTGATTGATTTTCCTAAGAGCTAAATAGTAAAGGATTTAACGTTTCTCATTTGAGAATGGTAAGATCTCATTATAAGGTAACGGAAACCATTTAGTGGATTAAGAAAGCAGTGTAAACTAAGTCTGTATTGTACTGCACAGCCAATGATAGTACATTTGAGTTTTTAAAAAAGATTTCTTAAATCAGTTATGACTTGCTTATTTAAGCATCTTTGGCTCTTTTAAAGATTGGTAGTGATATGGTTTACCTGGCCTCCAGCAACTTGGAGATTTTCAAAAAATATAAAATTATAATTTTTTCACCAAGAGAGTCATACTTTGAATCATAGATTGAACCCCCTAAAAAACTTGAGGTGATAAAGAATTATTCTTAGAAGCTGATTTTGACTGTTAAATGCTTGATTGTAGAAGTATTTAAAGAATCTTCTTGATAAGTTTTGCCCTCACTTGCTATGTAAATATGTACACCTGTCATTTTATTTCCTTTGTTCTTTATTATGCTCTGTTCCTTTGTAAATAAACACACCTTTTTGAACTTGTTTGTGTTTTATAGCACTTTAAATTCATGTTTTCTTCTCACTACATTTAGAAACTCTAAACTTTTGGGGGGAAAGAGTTGTGTACTTAGTTTCTTGGTCAGTACGAAGAAACACAAGTTTGGAATAGGTGTTTTTTTCCTCTGCCATTACAGTAATGTGTGTAGGAATTTCCATGTTTCCCTAGAAATGGAGCTTAGGTTCCATTTGGATGGACTCAGCACCCACCCATTTTGGAAGCTCTCTCCTTTTGAAAAAGCCCAGTTTGCTTACCGTTTTCATGTTATGGTGATCAAGAGTTGGCTGCCTGGTTATCTCCATTTCCGACCCCTTTCACCCGACACCTTCCAGTTAGGCCTGGCTATGCCACATTCATCTTATGACCACAAGGAATAGGCTTTGAGTCACAGAAATGTGAACCCTGACATCACCGAGCTGTTGAACTAACACCAGCAAAAGCCATCTCCAGACTTCTTATTACATGAGAAAGATTAAAAAATATGCTGAGTGGGTTTTCTGTTATTTGCAGCCAAAAGCATTCGTAGTGATACAGCAAGTACACCAGTGTGCTTTCATACCTGCCTGTTATTCCCTCTCTGTAGTCTTCTGACACTTCTCAGGAGTTTGTTCATGCTGTTGTCCCCGCCCCTCCTAGACATTGTCCCCATTCTGCCTCTTCTCATCTTGTACTTGGAATTAGAGTCCCTCTTCCTCTGAAATAACTAGTTTTTATCCCGTAGGGCAGTTTTGCATTGTGGGAACATTTTGAAGATACTATTTTCTGCCAAGTGAGATCTATTTCCTAAGAAATCTCAAGTTGGTTTTTTGGGGGAGGGAGGCTTTTCTTTTCTACTTCAGAATGAATTTTCTGCTTGCCCAAAGCACATGTCAGCACTAGGATGCATCAGAATTGAATTGACCTTGGGCTCACCTCTATTAGCTTCCCTGGTGGCTCAGACTTGCCTGCAATACAGGAGATCCAGATTTGATCCCTGTGTCTGGAAGATCCCTTGGAGAAGGGAATGGCAACCCACTCCAGTGCTCTTGCCTGGAAAATTCCATGGACAGAGGAGCCTGGTGGGCTACACCATGGGGTTGGAAAGAGTTGGACCAAGTGACTAACACCTATATTTAGAAGGGTGACTTCCAATGTCCTGGAGAACACAAGACCATGCCGTGAAATTCCCCTTTGGGAGGCCTTTTGAGTGGCCTACACTTGGGCTCCTTGTGACTTAATGTTGACTGTAGAGTTTGTGAGGGTTTAGGTTTTCATCATGAATCTATACGTAAATTAATACCTAAGTGTTGTTTATAACATTTTAAACTTGTCTAAACATATTGTGAATGTGGAAACTTTATCTTCTTGCAAGTTATATAAACAACAGCTTATTTTCCTGACTAAGACATGAATCCTCCCACTTGGTCTTGAAGAGTCCCTCCTCTCCCCTTTTCCTCATATGCCTTTAAACTAAGTTGTATTCTCTCTCTTGATTGGCTGGAAGTTAATCCCTATAGAAGAATTAAGGCATTTGACAAATCATTTGACAAGGCATTCTAATACCATTTTATATTTGGGGAAAATATATTGGTTTTATAATACAGATTGCAGAAAGTTAATGCTGTTCAAAATTTTGACTGGTTGAGACATGCAGATGATAGCAGAGATTGTCAAGGCAGAGAGAGGAGATGGGACTTCCTAGGAGGATACATCAGTAACTGGAGGAGGCACTACTGGAGTTGCAAATGGTGGTTTGGGACTGTTATGGGTAGGGGTTACCAAAACCCTTGCTTTTACAATGAGAATGCATTTGTGCTTTAATTATGAAATTTATATAAAAATTTGGTTGGGAGACAAGCCAATCATGCAAGTATGAGATTTTTATATCAAAAGAGGGCTATTGGGGGACTTTGCTGGTGGTCCAGTGGTTAAGAATCTGCTTTGCAGTGCAGGAGACGTGGGTTTGATCCCTGGTCAGGGAACTAAGATCCCACATGCTGAGGGGCAACTAAGCCCACACACTGCAGCTACTGGGCTTGAGAGCTCTAGAGCTCATGTGATACAACTAGAGAGTCCCTGCACTGCAACAAAAGCTCCTGCATTGCAACAAAGATCCATCTCTTGTGCCACAGCTAAGACCTAATGCAGTCAAATAAATATTAAACAAAAAAGGGCTATTGGGACTTCCCTGGTGGTCCAGTGGTTAAGAATTCGCTCTTTCATTGCAGGAGGCTCCAGTTCAAGGCCTGGTCAGGGGACTAAGATAACACAGGCTGCATGGTGAAGCTGAAATATACAAAAAGTAAATTCATAATAATAAATCTAAAACAAAACCAAAAAAAGGGCTATTGCAGGTTGGGTCATTTGGGAGGCAGACTGTGAGATAGGGATTAATGTGAGGAAATCTATCTGACTGTGTTCTCAGGATCATACTCCCACTAGGGAAGGAAACAGGAGTGGGTGAGGGAGAAGCTGGGCTGAAATGTAGCCTCAGCAAGGGCCTCAGAGCCCTCTAGAAGGAGCTCTGAAGCTGGAGTAGCCCTATGGAGTAGCCTCCCTCGGTGGTGCTAGCGGTAAAGAACCTGTCTGCCAGTGCAGGAGACACAAGAGACGTGGGTTCAATCCCCAGATTGTGTTGGGAAGATCCCCTGGAGGAGGGCATGGCTACCCATTCCAGTATTCTTGCCTGGAGAATCCCATGGACAGAGCAGCCTGGTGGGCTACAGTCCATAGGGTCACAAAGAATCAGACACGACTGAAGCGACTTAGCACATATGCATGCAGTCTGCCACTGCTCTGAGGGTGCCAGGTCTTTGTGTCTTCACACTGACCCTACATTGATGAGTGCGGCATGATCTTGAGCAAAGCTTCCTTCTTCAACCAAGGGCATTTCCACAGAGGTTTGTCATAGTGGTGCATCACAGTCCATTAGCAGACTAGTCATCCACAGAAGACATGGGCTCCAAAAATGTTGCAGGGTCCAGCCTGCCTTCCACTGCCATTAGCCTTGAGTAGTATTGACTGTCCAGAATTCCCAGTACCCATTACCCTTTCTTCCTTCTACTTATTTTCTTGAAAATGTTTGCATTTTAAAAATTGGTGTTGAGAATGCTTTTCTGTCTCCAAATATCCCCCTCGAACCTATGCTGCTCCCCTTGGTTTCTGTGTGGGTAACCTTTGGTTGGTCTTTCACAGCTTTGCCCTTTTCTTTTCATGAAAATAAATAGTTTTCAAGGACTCAGAAACATTAAAGTCATCTCATTGTGTGGCTTTGGGAACTAATGGAAGAAGTGCTGGAAATGTGCTGGGAGAACTGAGTTATTACCTCTTGGGCCCCAAGCTCCTTGACTGTAAAATGAAGCGGGACATGCCCTGGGGTCTGATGTACGATATTAACATCCTCTGACTTACTTGGCTCAGGTAAAAAGAGACATAATCATAGATCAGTTTGGTTAATCCTAACTCAATTGGACTTCCCTGATAGCTCAGTTGGTAAAGAATCCACCTGCAGTGCAGAAGACCCCAGTTCAATTCCTGGTTTGGGAGGATCCCCTGGAGAGGGACTAGGCTATCCACTCTAGTATTCTTGGATTTCCCTTGTGGCTCAGCTGGTAAAGAATACGCCTGCAATGTGGGAGACCTGGGTTCAATCCCTTGGTTGGGAAGATCCCCTGAAGAAGGGAACAGCCACCCACTCCAGTATTCATGCCTGGTGAATTCCATGGACTGTATAGTCCATGGGGTTGCAAAGAGTTGGACACGACTGAGTGACTTTTACTTTCACAGCTCAATTTGGTTGCCATTTCAGTTTCTGTTCAGTTCAGTCACACAGAAGTGTCCAACTCTTTATGACCCCATGGACTGCAGCACACCAGACCTCCCTCTCCATCACCAACTCCTGGAGTTTACTCAAACTCATGTCCATTGAGTCGGTGATGCCATCATCCAACCATCTCATCCTCTGTCGACCCCTTCTCCTCCCACCTTCAATCTTTCCCAGCACCAGGGTCTTTTCAAATGGGTCACTTCTTCGCATCAGGTTTTCTGTACTCTGTTCTGTACTCTGTGCCAAATATTCTTATCAAGGAGATGTGGTTTTGGACTGGACACTGGTGGGAAATGGTCTGTGGGTCCCTAAGAATTTCTGTTACACTGCACTTGGGAGTGGGCTGTAATTTACCATTCAGGTGAGAGCAAATAGCTCTCATTTTGAATGGCATTGATATATCAGCTCCTGTTGTTAGTGCTTAACAAATATTGACTCTAATCCTTAAAATAAGACAAGGAACTATTGTTTTCCTCATTTCACAGATGGGGACCTAGACGTGGGGAGCAGAATGAACTCCCCCAGATTTCCATTGCTGGTAAGTGGCCAAACGGGATTTGAACACAGGCAGATGGGTTTGCACACACACACACACACACACACACACACACACACACACACACACACATATACATGCTTTTATAAAATACATATTTTTAACCCCTGGGAAACATTGTCCATCTTGTAAATTTATTTACTTATTTGTTTACACTTTGCCTTTTTCCTGAAAGTATTTAAGGCAGTTTACAAGGATGTATAAAACTTGGCAGAAAAACTTGAAAGGCAAAGTTCAGACTGCAGTTTTCTATATTTGCCACAAGAGGGAAGTATAGCATTAGAGAGCACCTGTGTGTGAGCTACGTCGCTTCAGTTGTGTCCAACTCTTTGCGACCCTATGGACTGTAGCCCACCAAGTTCCTCTGTCCATGGGTTTCTCCGGGCAAGAATACTGGAGTGGGTTGCCATGCCCTTCTCCAGGGGATTTTCCCGACCCGGGGATCGAACCCATGTCTCTTGTGTCTCTTGCATTGGCAGGGGGGTTCTTTACCACTAGAACCATCTGGGAAGCTACTAACTAGTTATACCACTTGAATGTCAGATATTTAGTCACAAAGTAGACTCAGATTTTCATAACTTGCAAAAACAGCTTACTTTAAAGCGTAATCATGAATTACAAATGACCATAGCTTTTATCAACCTGAGATTTATCATCAAACTAATTCAACTTTTTTTCTTAATTGTAGTTGATTTACAAAGTTTCAGGTGTACAGCAACTGATAACTGAATCAGATTCTTTTTCGGTTTCTTTTCCATTATAGGTTATTAGAATCTGTTGAATATAGTTCCCTGTGCTATACAGTAGATCCTTCTTGTTTATCTATAAATATACAGTAGTGTGTATCTGTTAATCCCTAATACCCCATTTATCCCTCCCCCTCTCCTTTTCCCCTTTGGTAACCATACATTTGTTTTCTATGTCTGCGAGTCTATTTCTATTTTGTAAATAATTTCATTTGTATTTTCTTTCAGGATTCCACATATAAGTGACATCATATGATATTTGTCTTTCTTTGACTTCACTCAATATAATCTTTAGGCCCATCCATGTTGCTGCAAGTGGCATTATTTCATTCTTTTTAATGGCTGAGTAATATTTCATTGTATATATGTACCACATTTTCTTTATCCATTCATCTATTGATATATATTTAGGTTGCTTCCATGTCTAGACTGCGTGCTTCCCTGGTGGCTCAGATGGTAAAGAATCTGCTTGCAATGCTAGAGACCCGGGGTTTGATCCATGAGTTGGGAATATCTTTTGGAGAACGGAATGACAACTCACTCCAGTAGTCTTGCCTGGAGAATTCCATGGACAGAGGAGCCTGGTGGGCTACAGTCCATGGAGTCGTAAAGAGTCAGACACAATGGAGTAACTAACACTTAAACACTTATAAATAATGCTGCTATGAACATTGGATGCTTGTATCTTTTTGTAATTCAGCTCTTTTCCCAACAAAAAAATTTTCTATATAATTCAAGGATAAGAGCAGAAGCCAGTATTGCTAAACTTTAAGATTTCAGTGAGATTCTTATAAGTTCTTCAGTGTAAGTTCAGCAATTATTTGACTACTAGAGAGAAGCATAAGGCTAATTATGAATGATAGGATTATAGTTTTTGTTTTTATTCCAGTAAAGATTGGTACATTAAAGTGGTGGAATTTTGGACTTCCCTGGCTGTCCAGTGGTTAAGACTCTGAGGTTCCAGTGCAGGAGGCATGGGTTCCATACCTTGTTAGGGAACTTAAATCCCACATGATGGCACCAAAAAAAAAGTGGTGGAATTTTTTTTCCCCTGGGTTGGGAAGATAGCCTGGAGAAGGGCATGACAACCCACTCCAGAATTCTTGCCTGAAGAATTCCATGCACAGAGGTGCCTAGAGGGCTACACTCCAACCGAGTGACTAACATTTTCACTTCATACCATAATTTACACTTGAAAATGTTTCCAAAGACATTGTAATTGTTCAAATGATTGCCCTCCCCTTCTACCCCCACCCCCCCACCCCCTGCTTTTGTATTGGCCCAGTGTCATCCTGCAGTTGAGAGAAGCCTTGTCAGAGGCTAATCTGGAGAGGAGTATCAGCGATTTCAGGTCCATCTGCTGGGGCATGGAAGTATGATGTGGCACCTGAGGGTCCCCTGAGTAGGACGGCACTCTGTCCCATGTGGTTTCAGCCTTTGACTAGGTCTCTGTTTGGTCCTCCCCACGAAGGACCTTGAGTTCCCTGCTTCACGGTCAGGCTTTCAGCCTTGCCTTAAGCAGCTGGTAGCCAGGGAGCCTGTGCTGGGTCTGCTCACACTAACCCTTCTTCCCTGAGAACTAGACCATAGCTTCTGTCCTCCAAGGTCCTGCTGCCTGTGGTCAGAGATGATGATAATCAATCACGATAGCTAAACTCAACAACTTAGTTTGTTCTGGTCTCTGAACTAGACATTTTACAAGTATTAACCTGTTAAGTCATATTCCTTTTTTACAGATGAGGAAACTAAGGAGCAGAGTAGTTAGGTGCTTTACCCACATTCATGCTACTAGTAAACTGCTCGAGTTCAAACTCTGGGTTCCAGAGTTTGAGTTCTTTCCTGACCAACCAGCCCCTCCCAGTGGATACCACTGCTGTCTCATCTGACCTCCAAAGACAACAGGTAACATCTGGTCTCCAAAGTGCCAAGTTAGCATAACTCTGTGCTATGGCATTTGCTGTTTCTGCCACATGGGGATTCCCACTCATCCTTTAAGACCCAGTTTAGGGAACATTTTTCTCGGAAGCCTTATCTGATTCTCCCTCTCCCCTAAACTCTCCAGCAGACATGATCACTTCCCACCAACTAGGCTTTCCTCTTTGCTGTTGTATTTGTTGCATTTCTAATTGCTTCCGGGTCTATTTCACCCCAACTCCACTGGGCACTTTTGAAAAATTATTTGTGTATTTGACTTCACTGGGTCTTTGCTGCTGTGCCCAGACTCTCTCTAGTTGCTATGAGTGAGGGCTACTCTTCGTTGCAGTACACACATGCTTCTCAATGTGATGGCTCCTCTTGTTGCAGAGCACAGGCTCTGGGTGTACAGGCTCAGTTGCCCTGTGGCATGTGGAATCTCCCTAGACGAGGGATTGAACCTATGTACCCTGCATCGGCAGGTGGATTCTTAACTTCTGGACCGCAGGGAAGTCCCATTGGGCACTTTTGAACAAACTGAAGGTAGAAGCTGGGTCTTGTTTGTTTCATTTCCTCCTACATCCAAACTGCAGTCACAGCAGCAATTAGTGAGCACTTCAATGTATTAAGAAGGATGTTTAGGATAGAGGTTATCTCATTTAATGACAGCCCTTCGAGAGAGATATTTTTATCCTCATTTTACAGACAAAAATGGAGCTCAAAGAACTGCTACCAACTGAAAAAGCTGGACTCGAACCCAAGCTTGTCTGATCTCCAAGCCTATGCGTGTAACTATTAGACTCCATGCTTTTCTTCAACAAATGTGATAGAAAATGACTTGCTATAAATTTATTTAGTTAAAACAGCATCCGTTATTCAATAACAGACTTTATCCAAAAGTATAAAAAATAATGCAAGTTAATTGCTTGAATTCAAGTAGTTAGAATTACGAGCTGGGGTTTAAACTAGGGCTGCTGAGGCCAGGGGCAGCTGCCCTCAGTCTTTGTGGCCCATGTTAGAAGGGCAAGATCTTTCTCAGGAGAGGCTTTCTTGACTGATAGATCAGGCTGAAACTGCTGACTGCCTGAACCAACCACGGGATGGCAAGGTCTTTGGCCCTCACAGAACCACCAGTCTTGGGCATTTGGTTGACACCTCTGACCATGTGTGGACCTCGGTGAGCAGGTCCCTGCCTCACCCAGATTCCCTCCCACTTTCTGCTAGCTCTGTGTCCCATGATGTACCACAGAAGAGCCTGCCTAAGAATTGCTTCAGAGTCTTTGGAAAACCACTTCCAGCAAGAGTATCTATTTCTCCTCTGAGGATGAATCTGATTTCTGGAATAGACAACTGCCAAGTCTGATGAATGAATGGTTGATCAAGCTGAATGATATCACAACGGGTCACAAATGACGTCCAACTTGCAGGTAATTCAAGTGATTTTCTTGTAAGGATTGTTGTAATCTTCTTCTGAAGGCATTTCCTGAAGACTGGTTCCAAAAATATTTTTGAGCAGTGGCTACGTCGGCTGCATTGTCGGGGATGAATTTTGGAAGCAAAAAACTCACTTAATATGTTTTCAGTACAGAATTTCTGATAAAAGTGTCAGTATATCCATCATAGGGCTTTCCAATCATCCATGTGTTTTGTGATTGGTATTGCCTGAATAGCTATTTGGATCTAAGATTTAAAATGTTAGTTTTAACAAATGATAGAGTAAAATTTTGGATGAAGATAATATACTCTTGTCTCCTTATGTCAAAAGCAGGTTAGATTTGACAAAAGCTGCTAGAGTGTTATGGGCTTCCCCCGCAGCTCAGTGGTAAAGAATTGCCTGCCAACGCGGGAGACACTGGTTCAATCTGTGGGTCAGGAAGATATCATGAAGAAGGAAATGGCAACCCATTCCAGTATTCTTACCTGGAGAATCCCATGGATAGAGGAGCCTGTTGGCTGTGGGGTCACAAAGCATCAGACATGACTGAATGACTAATTAACAATAACTGGAGTGTTACATCGTAAATACATCTATTTACCTTTATTTCTTTAAGATATACAAGGGAATTTTATACTTATCTGTTATTTTCAACTCAAACTGCATATTCTGACCAAATTGAGTCATTAAAAAAATAGATGGAGGGTAAGATATCACAAAAATTGATTTCTTTTCCTTTAATGAAATCTGTCTGTGACCAGGAATCCCTCATCTCATAAATTGCTGACATCGATGATAGTCAGCTGGACGTGAAAAAAAAAAACATTATTTTGTCCAAGTCAACCAGTCTTTGAGCATTTCACGAACTATATGCTGTGTTGAGTATTAGTTTCATAGTTTTTATTTTTAAATTTATTTTGGCCACTCAGATTGCGGGATCTCAGCTGTGCTATGCGGGATAGAACCTAGGAAGCTTCTAGGTGGAAGCTTGGATCCTAACCACTGGACCACCAGGGAATTCCCAGTTTCATAGTTTTTACTACAAGCTTTATTTTGTAAGAATTCCAACGTTAGCCTTTTTCAACTTAATTTCAGAACTCGAGTTTGAGGAAAGCATATTAAAATGGACTGTGCATTCTGTTACAGTGGTCCTCTTTCCTTCTCCCTTTCCTCTGTCCTGATACGACAGGGGCAGTTGTGAGGAATAGAAACAGCGCAGACTGGACACTGAGAGGCTGGAGAGCTAGTCACTGCAGTGACTCCAGTGTATCAGTTTGTATTAGCCAAATCTCAAATACCATGTCATATCACTTATACATGGAATCTAAACAAAGAAACTTGTCTATGAAGCAGAAACAGACTTGCAGACATAGAGAACAGACTTGTGTTTGCTGGGGGGGAAGGGAGATAAGGGAAGGGTGGACTGGGAGTTTGGTATTAGCAGATGCAAACTATTACACGTAGGCTGGATAAACAAGATGGTCCTCCTGCATATAGCACAGGGAACTATATTCTATATCCTGTGAAAGTTTAGAAAGTCGCTCAGTTGTGTCCGACTGTTTTCAACCCCATGGACTATATAGTCCATAGAGTTCTCCAGCCCAGAATACTGGAGTAGGTAGCCTTTCCCTTCTCCAGGGGATCTTCCCAACCCAGGGATCGAACCCAGGTCTCCCGCATTGCAGGCGGATTCTTTATCAGCTGAGCTATCAGGGAAACCCTGATATATATCTAATATATATATCATAATATATCTATTATGATAAATCATAATAGAAAAGAGTATGAGAAAGAATGTATATGAATGTATAATCTGAATCACTTTGCTGTACAGCAGAAACTAACACAACTTTGTACATCAACTATACTTCTATAAAACAAGTTAAAAAATATTAGCCAAGTCTTTTAACATTTTTCAGTCTCAAATTCCTTCTCCATGAATGAAGACTTTGGAAAAACTCTAAAACAAAAATGTTTTTTTATTTTAAAGGTTATATCACTAATATGTTATCCCTTATCGTAGAAGAACAAATGTCTAAGTATGTTGACAGTCTTTGGTTCGCTAGACAAGTCCAAGATGACACTTATTTTGTTTGTACCAGCTTCCCTGGTGGCTTAGAGGGTAAAGCGTCCGCCTGCGATGCGGGAGACCCGGGGTTCAATCCCTGAGTTGGGAAGATCCCCTGGAGAAGGAAACGGCAGCCAACTCCAGTACTCTTGCCTGGGAAATTCCATGGACCGAGGAGCCTGGGAGGCTGCAGTCCGTGGGGTCGCAAAGAGTCGGACACGACTGAGCGACTTGACTTTCACTTTCACTTTTATTCTATTCAAAAGCCTGAAATATTTTCTCTTGCCCAATTAATTCATAGAACATCAATGGTCCCTTAAGGACAGTGAACCATAAAACATTTCTATTTCCTAGTTATACCTGTATCATACTGGTTTATTCTTGTGGTGGTAAGTGGGGGGGGGAGGGGCATTGATTTCTGTATTTTTGGTTTTAATAATTCATGAATGTATACTACCACCATACACATACTTACAAGTGTGTGTGCAGATGTAAGTGGCATGTCAGTAAGGAATTGCTTTATTCATAGGTGTATCCTTGGCAAATAGAACAAGGTCTGATTTTCCAGGTACCATGCTAGGTCCTTGAGATGTAATAAAACACTTTAAAGATCATCCTAACTGCAACTCTTATTTAACCTAGCTTATACTTATTGAAAGTTTACCTAAAACAGTTACTAGATCTATCTGACTGGTACAGGACCCAGTTAATCTATTTTCAAGGCACTTAGCTAATATGTTTTGAAGATCAAAAAACATTCTAGCTTTGACTGCATAGCATTTTCCAGAAATATACTACTCTTTGTAGACATTCGTAATTTAGTTTTTGAAATCCCTTAGAAGTTAGCTGCATGTAATTCTTTTCTCTTTGACACAAAGGGATGTTAGGGATGGTGAATTTTAATAAAATGCTAAGATGTTTTCTGAAGAAAATTAAAGCGAAATTTATTCACATAATCATAACATTTCCAACTATAAGGGGAACAAACTCAAAATATACCTGGAATGAAATGAATATCCCTAAACAATATTTCCTCCCAAATAAATAAATAAACTGCATGTACATTTAAGTTACAGTAGTAGAAGTAGTATCTACTGATTCTACTGTATATTGAATATTTTAGGGGATACTTGGAATAACATATCCATTAGAGATTGTTGCTGCCATTAGTCCATCCGGAGAAGTTACACCAGGGTGGTTAGTGAACAGATGTCCTATTTTATAAGCAGGAGTTTATCCAATCTGATGCACTTAATTTGAAAGAGGAGATTGAAAGAGAGCATGAGAGATCACTTCATGTGGAGAGTGAAAGTGAAAGTGTTAGTTGCTCAGTCGTGTTGGGATTCTTTGCAACCCCATGGACTGTAGCCTGCCAGGCTCCTCTGTCCATAGGATTCTCCAGGCAAGAATACTGGAGTGGGTAGCCATTCTTTTCTCTAGGAGATCTTCCTGATCCAGGGATCGAACTTGGGTCTTTTGCATTGCAGGTAGATAGATTCTTTACTATCTGAGCCACCAGGGAAGCCCCTTATGGAGAGGGGCCTATCTTATGTGTTGTTCCAGACGGAAGCACCAAGCTCACAAGCAGAAGTTACAGGAAAGCCAATGGAGGCTCTGAGTTATGAAGAGGCTTCTAACCCTGAGAGCTGTTTTACCTGGAGTCAAAAACTGTGAGGCTGTGGGATCTGGGTCAGAGCCTCCCTTAATAGGCTGCGGCCTGATGGCTCTGTGATGTGATTTGAACACTGAGTTATATTTCATTTAGAGTATCCATTTCCAATTGATTTGTGAGTTTATTTATAGTAATAACAGTCTTGATAATGACACAGCAGTTTCTCATTTAATATAATGAATGAATTTACATTCAGTATAATGAAAAAGAAAGGTGAAAAAATTTTTACTTAGAAAATTCAGTTTAAAAACTGGATGAAATATTCTGATTAAGCTATGTGGAATTTTCAGGGACATATCACTGATTTTTTCATTAAAGGCAGTCTGCAGCCTATAGCACTGTGCACTTTGAAAAGTGACTTCAAGAAAGTAACATTATCCTCTTCTTTAGACAATCTTCCTTTCAAAGGCCTATTAATTTTATTTTTCACTCTTTAAGGAAACTTGAGGGACTTTCCTGGAGGTTCAGATGGTAAAGAATCTGCCTGCAATGCAGGGGACCTGGGTTCCATCCGTGGGATGGGAAGACCTGCTGGAAAAGGGAATGGCAACCCACTCCAGTATTGTTGCCTGGAGAACCCCATGGGCAGAGGAGCCTGGCAGGCAAAGTCCAAGAGGTCACAAAGAGTCAGACATGACTGAAGCAACTTAGCACGCAAGTAAATTTATGGTAGAAGAAGCCCATTTTCCTTTAAACTAAGTTCTATTTATAAATACATATCGAAATAAAAACGAGATGGCAATATATAGTTTCAAGTTTATTGCTGCTGCTACTGCTGCTAAGTCGCTCCAGTCATGTCCGACTCTGTGCGACCCCATAGACGGCAGCCCATGAGGCTCCCCTGTCCCTGGGATTCTCCAGGCAAGAACACTGGAGTGGGTTGCCATTTCCTTCTCCTTTAAGTTTATTAACAACATGTAAATTGCTAATGCTTTAAATTATGTGATATCTCAAAATTGAGTCTTTTAGTCATTCATATTACTTGGGGGAAGTTCTCTGTATTTTCAGAAACAGCATAAGCCTTGCTCATGTGGGATAATGTAATGTCATGGAGTGCTTTTCATATCTATTATCTTTTTTAAAGTTCGAAATGACTTTGAATTAGGTAGTTCGAATTACCTTTTGAAAGGGTAGTTACTGTTATTATTCCCATTTTATTGATGATGATTCTGCGGCTTGAAGGCTTAAGTAATGTGGGAAGTCATATGTTCCAGTAGGAGGCTGGGAGCTGGATTCTTAAAAAACTTTTTATTTTATATTGGAGGATAACCAACAATAGATTAACAATGTTGTGATAGTTTCAAGTGCACAGCAAAGAGACTCAGCCATAGATACACATGTATCCATTCTCCCCCAAACGCCCCTCCCATCCAGGCTGCCACATAACACTGAGCAGAGTTCCCTGCTATGGATAACCTTGTTGATTATCCATTTAAACTACAACAGCATGTACATGGCAATCTCAAAATCCTTAACTATCCAGTTTAGGGGCTGGATTATTGACTGCAAATTCCGTGTTCTGTGGGCTGAACAGAATACCAGAGGTAAAAGGATGGAAAATGCAGTTTCTAAAATAATACCCATCTATTTAAATGTCAACTATGACCATACCTTGTGCTTAGTATAGACATCAGCCTCAAGACTATCTGGTTATAAATGTTACTAAACAGATATAATCAGGGAATCCTCTTGTTTTCCCTGGACTGATCTTCAGTTTCTCTATGAGCATTGGTTATCCATCTGAGATGCAGTTCTCTGTTTAGATGTTTTCAAAAACTTAGAGAAAAACATCAGTTGTTTCTGCTTCTAAGGTCCTTGTTTCCTCTCCTACTTCTCAAACTTTCTTCCTCTCTCCACGGCTCAGACTGCCTTTTGAACACGAAGGCAGCAAGAACCAAAAACCTGAGGATCTGAGAAAGACAGAGGGTTCATTACTAAGCCTTCCTCTGAATCTCTTCTGCAAGATTTCCAACTGACTTCCACACCTGAAGCGGAGTTGCTTCTCATCGCTTCTTTACATGGAAAGTTAAACACTGACTTTTTAAAAAAGTATAGAGGTAACAAAATCATATTATAATCAGGAAATAAAACAAATTGGGGAAGCCCTTGCTAATATGACTACTTAGCAATTTACCATAATTTAGTTTGCCCTTCTTTCCTTTTTTGTATGTTCTGCGATAACCTAGGGTTGGCTGTCTCCTGTCTTTCTATGTGGTCTTTGTGAAAAGAATCCGTTCAATTTAGTGCTGTTGGGAGCAAAGTAGAAATTACTGACACCTTCCCTGGGGATTTGGAAGAGAAGCTCTATGAGTTTAGCTTCTGCACCAAAGGGCTTGTTGAACCATTTTCCCAACAAAGGTAAGTTCCTCATCCCACCTTCAGAAGATATCCTCATGCTAGCTGCTTAGAGAAGACAATTTTTTTTTTCACATTATTGTGATTTGCAGTCATACTGCACTTATAGTATTTTGTTCTTTCATTAACATTATCATCTAAATATTTCCCCTTTCTCTACCTGCCTTATATGTCTCCGGCTTTTAATGATTGTACAATATATCCAGGAAGATGTATCCTCTCATACACTTATTCATTCCTCTAATTGTTGGACACTTAGATTGTGATTAATCAATAATGAATATTTAATTCCCACTAGGTTGTTTAAATTTTTAAAATTTTAGATTTCAGTTTTTTAAAAGCATGCTTGGTTCACATGCATATGTAAAAATGTAAACATGATCAAAAGATTTACAAGTGAAAAGCACATTCCCCAAGCCCCAGCTATCCAGGCCCTCTATTCAGAAGCAATGGTGATCAGGTCCTTCCAGAAGTACTCTATGCGTACTCTATGCATGGATGTATATGCACCTCTTTCTATATTACTGCCTCCTGGCCATAGCGCTGCTTAATACAGTGTGTGGTTTGTGCAAGGACCCTACCCTGAGGCTGCTTTCACTTAGAGAAAAGGGCACAGTTTACTCCTACCAAGGTATTACCCACTGTCTAAGCCTGCAGGGGGCAGAGGGGCAGAGCGGAGGAGCCAGTTTTATAGACTAGAGACCTGGGTGGTTAATCCTGTATTTAGCTAGTTATCTCTTGATGGTAATTTGAGTTATTTCCTGTACAGACTACAACCTTGCACCAAAAAATGTCTATATGCACATCTGTGGATTTAATTTTTGGAAATGCAATTGCTGACACGAAAAGCATATGTAACAGTACCCCCATTCACACGGAGGAAGTTCATGACCAGAGGTGGCTGGCTATGTAAAGACTTGCCTGCTTTGGAGACTTCAAGCAAGGGGACTCTTCAGGGAGCTTCTAAAGGGCCGTCCAACACTGTCAGACTCTGGAGCCAGCTGGCATTATTTCACTGCCTCTGACAAGGATTTAACCCTTTGGTTCATCTTTGGTTTTCTCACACTAGAAGAAACCATAGCACTCAATTCACAGGGCTGTTGTGAATGAATTCATACAGAGTTCTTAAAACAGTATGTTGAAAAGGGCTTAACAAATGTTAGCTGCTATCATCATTGCCATCATCATGCTGTTCTTGCAATTCTGGGCAGGCTATCTGAGAACCTCAGTAAGGCCTGAGACACTTTCATACTTTAGGTCCTTTCGATTTAAGTAGCTAGGAGCCTGGCAGGCTACAGTCCATAGGGTGGCAAGGAGTCAGTTCAGTTCAGTTCAGTCGCTCAGGAGTGTCTGACTGTTTGCAACCCCATGGATTGCAGCACGCCAGGCCTCCCTGTCCATCACCAACTCCCATGGTTTACCCAAATTCATGTCCATTGAGTTGGTGATGCCATCCAACCATCTCATCCTCTGTCGGCTCCTTCTCCTCCTGCCCTCAATCTTTCCCAGCATCAGGGTCTTTTCAAATGAGTCAGTTCTTTGCATCAGGTGGCCAAAGTATTGGAGTTTCAGCTTCAACATCAGTCCTTCCAAAGAACATACAGGGCTGATTTCCTTTAGGATGGACTGATTGGATCTCCTTGCAGTCCAAGGGACTCTCAAGAATCTTTTCCAACACTACAGTTCAAAAGCATCAATTTTTCTTCACTCAGCTTTCTTTATAGTTCAACTCTCACATCCATTCATGACTACTGGAAAAACCATAGCCTTGACTAGACGGACCTTTGTTAGCAATGTTTATGCTTTTTAATATGCTGTCTAGGTTGGTCATAACTTTCCTTCCCAGGAGTAAATGTCTTTTAATTTCATGGCTGCAGTCACCATCTGCAGTGATTTTGGAGCCTCCCAAAATAAAGTCTGCCACTGTTTCCACTCTTTCCCCATCTATTTGCCATGAAGTCATGGGACCAGATGCCATGATCTTAGTTTTCTGAATGTTGAGCTTTAAGCCAACTTTTTCACTCTCCTCTTTCACTTTCATCAAGAGGCTCTTTAGTTCTTCTTCACTTTCTGCCATAAGGGTGGTGCATCAGTTCAGTCAGTTCAGTTCAGTCGCTCAGTCATGTCCAACTCCTTGCGACCCCATGAATCGCAGCACGCCAGGCCTCCCTGTCCATCACCAACTCCTGGAGTTCACTCAGACTCACGTCCATCGAGTCAGTGATGCCATCCAGCCATCTCATCCTCTGTCGTCCCCTTCTCCTCCTGCCTCCAATCCCTCCCAGCATCAGACTCTTTTCCAATGAGTCAACTCTTCACATGAGGTGGCCAAAGTACTGGAGTTTCAGCTTTAGCATCATTCCTTCCAAAGAAATCCCAGGCCTGGTGTGTAGCTGAGGTTATTGATATTTCTTCTGGCAATCTTGATTCCAGCTTGTGCTTCTTCCAGCCCAGTATTTCTTGTGATGTACTGTGCATATAAATTAAATAAGCAGGGTGACAATATACAACCTTGACGTACTCCTTTTCCTATTTGGAACCAGTCTGTTGTTCCATGTCCAGTTCTAACAGTTGCTTCCTGACCTGCATACAGATTTCTCAAGAGGCAGGTCAGGTGGTCTGGTATTCCCATCTCTTTCAGAATTTTCCACAGTTTGTTGTGATCCACACAGTCAAAGGCTTTGGCATAATCAATAAAGCAGAAATAGATGTTTTTTTCTGGAACTCTCTTGCTTTTTCGATGATCCAACGGATGTTGGCGATTTGATCTCTGGTTCCTCTGCCTTTTGTAAAACCAGCTTGAACATCTGGAAGTTCATGGTTCACGTATTGTTGAAGCCTGGCCTAGAGAATTTTGAGCTTTACTTTACTAGCGTGTGAGATGAGTGCAATTGTGTGGTAGTTTGAGCATTCTTTGGCATTGCCTTTCTTTGGAATTGGAATGAAAACTGACCTTTTCCAGTCCTGTGGCTACTGCTGAGTTTTCCAAATTTGCTGGCATATTGAGTGCAGCACTTTCACAGCATCATCTTTCAGGATTTGAAAGAGCTCAACTGGACTTCCATCAGATATTACTAAAGTGACTGATCACACACACACACACAGGTCACTGGATTTCAGTGAGGGTCAATTTTGTGATGAATTCTCACTCTGCTTCCCTGTATAACTTGCCACTGGATTAGCTGCCCATCCGTCGGGCTGATGCTGGGTCCTAGCTCCCAGGTGAAGTCCTCCTCTGCCTCTTAGGTAGACCCCAGCAGTGTGGACAGTTCTGGTGGTGTGTGTTTGCGTGCATGTGCCCTTGTGAGGTTGGGGCATAGGGTGATTGCAATTGTCTGCCTCACTCTCTGGACAGTCCTTAGCCCAGATCCAGTTGCAGGGGCCTTGCCAGGGTACTGCCACAGGCAGACAAGTGGTGGAGAGGGAGGAGCAGGTGTCCCCACTCACTGACTCATTGGCCTGGCTCTTGACCTCATTTTCCATGTTCTGAAAGGGTTTTGGCAGCAGTACCAACTCCCAAAGTTAGCCGAAGGCTGCGTGTGTATGAAACAGTTTGCTGCTCTGTCAGAGGTTGAGAAAAGTTGTTCTTCCTAAAGGTGATGACAATTTTCAGTGTTGCAAAGGGAACAAAGGCATTATTTGCAAATTAACACATCAGTCCACATAAATGTAATTCAAATAGCTAAAACAAGGCCCAGGAGCAGGGTCAGTCCTTTTCTCCACATAGAGACGGTAGGTGTGTAGGTTACCTTCTCATTACCGTGTGGCTGGCAATAACCCCCTGGGGCCCTGGGCTTTTGTTGGTAGCTTTTGTTTATGTCATTTTTGTAAAATCAGTGCGGGTGTTTGAAGCACTCAGGTTTCCTAGAGGCTGTGTACTTGTTATAGAGTGCCTGTGAGTGTTCCGTAAAGTCAGAGAAGGTTCACAGAGCTGCTTTTGGCCAAAGGGGCCTGTTTGAATAGCTCAAAATTGCTCTCGCCGTCTGAGCTCATGTCTGGTCCCGAAGACAGATTGTGTCCTTTCTGTAGTGCCTTCATTTCTTACTCCTTCTGTGTTCTTTTAAGGAATGGAGCCCTGTCCCCTATGTTTCTGCCTGTTTCTGAGGTGTGTATGGGACTGAAGCATATCATTGCATTTCCCACCTAATTAATTACACAAGTATTTCTGAGTGGGCACCAAATTAATATGGCCTCATTTCTTTCTGTGTCCCCCAAATATTTCCCAGTGACCTCAGTAGGGTCATTTCTGTGGTTTGTTTCTGGTTTCACTAGTCTTTTGCTGAATGTGTTTATTTATTTCCATTGTGATATGTATCTAAGTTGAGATTTTAGAAATGTGTTCTTGTCTTAAGAGCAAACCAGATGTCAAAGCTATTTGGTTTTGTTGGTTTGCGATCTGACTCTCTGGTAGATGTTGTAAGGATTGTTAATCCCGGGCAGGATTTTACATAAGAGAATTTAAAAGAGTGGTCCTTTCCTTGGAAGTTTAAAAAATATTACAAAACCAGAGTTCCACGCTGAGTGAGGACTTCGGTCACTCTAACCTTGTGTCTGCTTTGCTATTGACCATGTGAAGTGTGTGAAAGTCGCTCAGTCATGTCCAACTCTTAGCGACCCCATGGACTATACAGTCCCTGGAATTCTCTCAGCCAGAATACTGGAGTGGGTAGCCTTTCCCTTTTCCATGGAATCTTCCCAACCCAGGGATCGAACCCAGGTCTCCTGCATTGCAGGCAGATTCTTTACCAGCTGAGCCACAAGGGAAGCTATTGACAATAAAGGGTCACTTCTAATAATAATGATGGTGATTCTATTTATAAGCTCTCTACTGTTTACCAAGTATTCTCATGGTCACAGCTGTATTTGTCCTCCAAATTGCAATATGAAGCACGAGGTGATGCTGTTGTTTAGTTGCTAAGTCGTGTCCAACTCTTGCGAGCCCACGGACTGTAGTCTGCCAGGCTCCTCTGTCCATGAGATTTCCTAGGCGAGAACACTGGAGTGGGCTGCCACTTCCTTCTCCAGGGGATCTTCGCAACACAGGGGATGGAACCTGCGTCTCTGGCATTTTAGGCGGATTCTTTATCCCTGAGCCACCAGGGAAGCCCCGAAGTATGAGGTAGAACCATAATAATTATATGTCATCCTACCCCCTTTTTGACTCCACTCCCTCCAAGAAGGCAATTTCAAAAGGCTCAAGTAAACAGAAAAGGTAACTATGAATCATCTGGGTCTTCTTGACACCGAGGGGATTCCCAGAACGTGGGACTTTCCATTTTGAAATGAAGACAGATCTGGGTGAAGCAGGAGGTGTTGGTCACCCTGCCACTCTCTGCATACCCCAATAGACAACTGTGACCAAGAAGGCCAGTCTTCTCCAGGGCTCTCCATCCATCACACTGCCCTTCCTGATCCCATCTTCTTATACTGGGGTCCTTGCCAGGCCTGCCTCCCAACCCCTACCAGCTCTTATTCTCTATTTTTCTGGAGCAAAGCTTAATTCAAAAAGGTGCCCTGTTAAAGGAAAAAGAGTGAACTCATGTTGATTGTGATTCACCCCCAAACCTCCTAAAAGATAAAGCAAAGAGAAAGGAATCAAGATATTTTTGTTACCATAGGAACGTAAGAACTGACAAGGGGAAATTGGAATGCTTCATCTGCTATAAGACCTCATTACTTGGAGCTCTCAGCAGTTGATGGAAGGAGGGTGGCCATGGGATGAGGTTTAGCCAAGCTACCAATCTGAGAATCCAAAACAGACCAAAGGGCAGCAAAGCAGAGAAAATATACAAGAAATTCTCTGTGAGGGAAATCTGTATTTATGAAACACATTTTGTAAAAGAGATAATGCACTATCATATAATCATGAAAACTAGACCCGGTTGATAATAAGATTTCCCAGGTAGTGCTAGTGTTAAAGAATCCGTCTGCCAATGCAGGAGATGTAGGTTTGATCCCTGGGTTGGGAAGATCCCCTGGAGGAAGACATGGCAACCCATGCAAGTATTCTTGCCTGGAGAATCCCATGGACAGAGGAGCCTCGCGAGCTATAGTTCATAGTGTTGCACAGAGTCAGACACGACTCAAGCGATTTAGCATGCACACACACATATAGAAACTACAGAAGTTTCCAGGTAAAGGTAAAGGGAGAGTTTGTAGAGCTGAGCTTCCCAAATAGAACTAATGACCGCATCACAGCCACGACCAGAATTAACAGACAACTAGTCAGTGGGCAAAACTAGTTTTCAGGGTGTCTGACAAATGGGAGAGGCCTGAGAGGTGAAAAGACAGATAAAACTAGAAAGCATAGCCGGGTGCCCTAAGTATAATCATCCAATGTCCTGAGCACTCCAGTGGGACCACTGCCCTTTGAACATGGTTAGACTTTCAAGTTGGGCTTGTTGTGGCTTTTGGGCAGGCCCTACTGATAGCATATTGAAAAGCAGAGGCATTACTTTGCCAACAAAGGTCCGTCTAGTCAAGGCTATGGTTTTTCCTGTGGTCATGTATGGATGTGAGAGTTGGACTGTGAAGAAAGCTGAGGGCCGAAGAATTGATGCTTTTGAACTGTGGTGTTGGAGAAGACTCTTGAGAGTCCCTTGGACTGCAAGGAGATCCAACCAGTCCATTCTGAAGGAGATCAGCCCTGGGATTTCTTTGGAAGGAATGATGCTAAAGCTGAAACTCCAGTACTTTGGCCACCTCATGCGAAGTGTTGACTCATCGGAAAAGACTCTGATGCTGGGAGGGATTGGGGGCAGGAGGAGAAGGGGACGACAAAGGATGAGATGGCTGGATGGCATCACTGACTTGATGGATGTGAGTCTGAGTGAACTCTGGGAGTTGGTGATGGACAGGGAGGCCTGGCGTGCTGTGATTCATGGGGTCGCAAAGAGTCGGACACAACTGAGCGACTGAACTGAACTGAACTGAACTGTCATATAGGGCTTCCCTTGTGGCTCAGACGGTAAAGAATCTACCTGCAATGCAGGATACCCGGATTCGATCCTGGGTCAGGAAGATCCCCTGGAGAAGGGAATGGCTACTCACTCCAGTATTCTTGCCTGGAGAATCACATGGACAAAGAAGACTGGTGGGCTACAGTCCATGGGGTTGCAAAGAGTAAGACACAACTGAGTGACTAAGCACATACAGTCATACAATGATTGCTTTATTGTTTTACTATTTACTGACTAAGCTCTTGTAAAAATCCTTACAACGCATTTATAAATTCATAGGTATTTTCAACTAAGTTCTGGCACTTACCTTTTCTCATTGGTGGGAAACTTGGTCTCCTTCTTACAACTCCAGAAAGTTCTTTGACTTCTGAAATGTGGGCAAATATGGAAACACCGAATTAAATGAATAAAGCTCATGAAGCCATTAAAGCCAGCTTATCTTGTTTCTGGGTATTAAATCGTTTGCCTATTCATTGATAAACTTTTATTGAGCACAGTTGTTTTAGGTGTTGGGTTTTATAACAGCAGATAACATGCAGACTATATTCCTAAATTGCTCAAAGTCCAGTCAGTGAAACATACACATTGCCAGTGGTGAGAATACTGAATTGTAAGTGCCATGGTAGAGTGTGATAGTTGTCCGATGGAGGGCAGCCAATCAAACAGAATTGTTTCAATTGGTCCAAAAAGGGTGAGGTGGAGAATGAGCATTCCCACTGGAGGGAACTGTAGGTGCGAGGGCTCATAGGTGAGAAATGACACGCGGTCTTCAGAAACCAGCAAGCGTCACTCAAGACTGCGTGAGGGGAGGCAAGAGGGAGAATGGGACAGTAATTGTGAGAAGACTGTAGAGATTGGCAGAGTTCACAGTATGAAGACCTTAGTGTTCTAAAAAGTTGAAATTTTGGGACTTCCCTGGTGGCCCAGTGGCTAAACTCCATTCTCCCAATGGAGAGGGCCTGGGTTTGATCCCTGGTCAAGGAACTAGATCCCACATGCTGCAGCTAAGACCTGGCACAGCCAAATACATAAATATTAAAAAAAAAAAAAGAGTTGGATTTTTCTTTGAAAAGTCACAAGGGAGACCATTCAGTGACTGCAAAAAGGTTAGTTAGCTTAGTATTTTAGAAAGACTATTGTACTGACAGACTGGATTGTGATATTTCAGATGGGGAATTGGGAAGCCTGAACAAAAGCTTTGTATGGGAAAAGGAGAAGGACAGGGGATAAATACCTAGAAGGTAAAATCAGTAGGGGTGAGAGAGAAAGAGGAATTATCAGAGGCTTCCAGATTTGTTTTGCTTTGGATGACTAGGTAGATGGACACCTTGGTCATTTACCAAGATGGCAAATAAGAAGCCAGTTTTATGGAGAAGATGTGTTCTGTTTTGATACATTAGGCTATATTGGCAGTTTGGGTTTGGAGGAGGTATGGATTTGGTAACCACCATCCAAATGTATCAATAGTTTTTAAAGCCTTGAGTTGAATGAGGTCACCAATGAGGCTTTGTAGGTGAAAGGGTCAGAAGGCCAAGGATGGCACCCTTGGGACACCGGCATTTTAGTAGTGAGTGAAAGACTTGGAGACTTCAAAGGAGACTTAAGACTGGGGTGATCAGCCATCCCAGTTTGCTCTGGTGTGAGGGGTTTTTTGATATGTGGCATTTTCAGTGCTAAAACTAGGAGAAAGTGAAAGTGTCCGACTCTTTGTGATCCCATGGACTATATAGTCCATGGAATTCTCCAGCCCAGAATACTGGAGTGGGTAGCCTTTCCCTTCTCCAGCGGATCTTCCTGACCCAGGAATCAAACCAGGGTCTCCCACATTCTTTACCAACTAAGCTATCAGGGAAGCCCCTTAAAATTAGGAGGCTCCTAAACAAATAGGGATGGTCACTCTACAAAGGAATGGCTAGTAGATGCAAGGAGCGAAATCAAGAGAATATGATGCAAAAAAGAGTATTCAAAGGAAGAAATAGTGAGTTGCAAATAATAATGACATGTGAGATAAAAATAATTATGCCATCTGAATTTGGAAAGATGAGAAGTTTCACGAGCGCTTTTAAGATAGAAGTCAGACCTCAGTGATTTTTAAGAGTTCGTGAAAAGTGCAGACAGAGCTTTAGGATCTTTGGGGAGGTTTTTTTTCTTTCCACTGGCTGCCTTGGATCTTAGTGCGGCATGTGCATGCTTGGTTGTAGCCTGCAGGATCTAGTTCCCTGACCAGGATTGAGCCCAGGCCCCCTGCACTGGGAGCATGGAGTCCAGTCTTAACCACTAGACCACCAGGGAAGTCCCTGAGGAGGTTTTTGTTTTGTTTTTAAAGTTGTATTTCTTTTGATGTGGACCATTATTAAAGTATTTATTGAATTTGTTATAATATTGTTTCATTTTTTTTTTTTGGCCATGAGGCACGTGGGGTCTTAGCTCTCCAACCAGAGATCGAACCCTCACCCCTGTATTTGAAGGCAAAGTCTTAACCACTGGACTGCGAGGGAAGTCCCCCTGAAGCAGTTTTTAAATAATGAGATTCTAGTTTTATTGCAACCTTAATTGATCTGTGCCAGCTATCATAAAATAGATATAAGAAGAGAAAAAGGTCTCAGTTTCCTTGATGAAGAAAAGGTAAGTTTTTTTTACTGTTCCTATGCCTAAATTGTTATTTCTGACTGTGTTTTGATAAGCTCTTATGATTCCCTTAGTCAACATAGTTTATTTAACCCAAGATGGTGAACAACCCCTGGAGTCCCATTGAATCTGGTTTAGGAAGTAATTCTTTGTCATTTTCCTTTCCATAAGTTGTGCAAGCCTCTGATGGTTATTCTTCCTTTATGTATTTTCTACATGATTGGGAGAATACTTGCAGTATTGAGATGCAAAAGTTCTTAAGATAAAAAAAAAAGGCATTTAAACAAATTAGGACACACCTGAAACTAAGAAAACATTGTAAATCAACTATACTTCAATTTAAAAAATCTGAAATATGACCACACACAAAAAAATTTTAGGAAGTGGAGAAGAAATCAGGGAAGAGCATGAGGCGAGAACTAGAGGATAGATGAAGGAATTCTTCCTGGAGCTTTGTGAAGAGTATCTCTGCCAGTGAAAGCAGAGAGTCCTCATTAAGACAGAGAGAGAGTCATTCTCCTTGGCAGTTGCTGTCTGCCTTGTTTGGGGCTCTTCCAAATGTGCTTTTGCTCCCATCTCATGAAGATGTTGGAAGTCTGTCTCATTTATTCCTAGTAACTTAAGGAAAAAAATCTTTTGGCCATGCTGCTCAGCATGTGAGATCTTAGATCCCCAACAAGGGACCAAACTGCACCCCTTGCTGTGGAAAAGTGTGTGCATGCTAAGTTGCTTCAGTTGTGTATGACTCTTTGTGACCCTGTAGACTGTAGCCTGCCAGGCTCCTCAGTCTATGGGAATCTCCAGGCAAGAATATTGGAGTGGGTTGCCATGCCATGCCACGTCTTCCAGGGAATCTTCCCGACCTAGGGATTGAACCCATATCCTTACGTCTTTTGCACTGGCAGGCAAGTTCTTCACCCCTATCGCCAAGCATGGAGTCTTAATCAGTAGACTGCCAGAGAAGTCCCCCTGGTAACTTCCATGCCTCTATTTTAAGCAGCTTAGTTATTATTCTTTACCAGCATGGACAAATGATGGTGGAGGGACCATGATTGGGTAGAAGATATTGGAAAGATGAACTGGAGTTCCACTTCCCAGGTGTTGGTTTACAGGCCATCCTGCCCACTCTTTGATTGGCTGCTCCTGGATATTTCCATTTTTTTGCATTCTCTCTCCTTTTGATAGCCTTAAGTCTTCTATAACTATTTCATCTAAGGTTCATTTTGTTGAACAATCATTCTTGGAGTACCTATTATCTGCCAGAAGTGTGGATATATTCTGGGCTTTAACTGGTGAATGAGACAGTTTCAGGGAACACTGTGTCTGGGAACATGGCCTCCAAAGTTATGACAGCAATCTTGCAACAGCTACCATGGAAGCAAAAACTGAAATATATACTGACAATATTGCCTAGAGTAACCCTCCTTGCACTCTGAGCAAGGTGAGAAAAGTCAGGAGAGTGTTTTCATGTTTCCCGTTCAAATGAACATTTAGCAATTTAAAAACTTATTAAGCTGCTACTATGTGGCCATACTGTTCCAACTCATTTGATCTTTTTAAGAACCCCATGAGCGGTGCTATTATTAACTCATTGATGTAACAGGGACACAAAGAGACTGAGAAACCCTCCAAGGGATAAACTGCCGGGAGCCGGCATATTGCATATTGCATATTGAGTGCAGCACTTTCCACAGCATCATCTTTCAGGATCTGGAATAGTTCAACTGGAATTCTATCACTGCCGGGAGCCAGCGTGAGGCACTCCGCCCGTGGCAAAGGTCATGAGGAAGGAGGCTCGGCATACGCAAAGGCGGGATCGAGCCTCAGGAGTCCCCCTGGAAATTCTCAGAGTCTGCCTACTTTCTGCTTTGTGCTTTCACCTACACCTCTGACTTTACGGGGGGCTGTCCCCCACTACCTCTCTCTGAAAAAAAGAGTTAACTTACAGCTCCAGTTAATAAAGTTCCTGGGTGTGATAGTGTTTCAACCTACAAACTCCTTTGGAAATCCTCTAGCCTGCCTGAATAGGTTTTTCCGGCCACATGTGATTGCTCAGAGCCTCCCAACTGTGAGAGGCAGGAGATGTTCTAAACTGTCTAAACACAGATTCCTTTGAGCAGTTAAAAGATTGATTAGAAATTGTATTGGTGAAGGGATTTTCACTTGTTGGGCCAATGTTTGCTGCTAAGTTTCCATATCCCTTACCTGCTGTGTCCCTGGCAGTGTATTGATTGATATAATTGGTGTAAATAGTAGCTTTAATGTTTGTAACCTGGGACCCTTGAGTTAATTCTTTTTCTTGTTATAGCCCACCACACCTTTGCTCTGTAGGAATGCAACTTTATCTAATGCTTTTGGAGGGTGGCTCCTGACCAATCACCTTTAGAAAAAAATAAGTTTTCTGAAGAAAGGGTCTTAAAATGTTAACAGGCCTCCGGGCCAGAAGATGATGCAAATCACCTAAGCTTTTGCATATGATAAGTTTGCAGGAAGAAAGCCTGGCTTGCTGCATGACTCTACCCTTCCCCCATTATCCTCTATGCATAACTTAAGGTATAAAAACTACTTTGGAAAATAAAGTGCTGGCCTTGTTCACCGAAACTTGGTCTCCCCATGTCGTTCTTTCTCTTACCTTCTGGCTGAATTATTCAGCCTCTTTTCTCCACTGAATTTCCTCACTGAGCTATCCTTATTCTATTACTCTTTATATCCTTAATTAAAATTTAATTAAGCAGTTGTTTCCTGATCCTCGTCGATGCCGTCCCCGCTTCGAATTCCCTGGATCCACCGGGGCTGGACCCCGGCAATAAACAGCTACTAAGTGGCTGAGCCAGAATTCCAGTTCAGGCCATCTTCCTGTAACCACTCTTCTATGCTGTTTCTCCACTGATCACCACTAGAAATCAGTGGCTTAGTAGACAACTGCTGGTTAATCATAGTAGAGGTGGAAGTTTGAGGGGAAGAGAAGAGTAACAGCCCAAATATTGCATTCTTTGGGTGAGTCTCTGAGAAGTTATAGTGACCACTTAAACCAAGCCATCCTCTATTTTTCTACCAATGGTTTCTTGGACTAACCAATGTCCTAGTATAACTTCAATACATTCAGTTTAATGTTTACTGACTTGGGTCTTGATTTCAAAATTACGTTCCAGTTGAAATTGGTGCTTGTTGATAGTAGAATCGCCATATAACCTCTTCATTTCTAAAAAATATTGAATTATAGATCCTGTAATTCTAGGAGGAAGAAGGCCTCTGCACATCATGTTAGCAGAAGATGGGGTTGCCTTTAAAAATCTTTACTGAACTCTCTAGAATTCTAAATAAAAATTCCAGGAAGGCTTCTGGGCATCAAGGTCAGTTTCAGGGAAAAAGAGATATTTTATTTTCTAGCAAGTTCTCAAATTCTAAGAATCGTCTCTTTCTTAACTTAAATGTTAATAAGAAATCACTACACAACAGTGTCTAAGTGATCTCTTTCTGTCTGTGTTCTCCATTGCTTTTTGAGAGCCAACTCTGATTAGATAAAAGAGGGCTTGAGTGAAGTCTTTTTTTCTTGCTGATTTCTGGGCCTCTTTTTCTCCATGAACTGAGTTAGAATTGAGATTACATTCTGGATGTTGTTTGATTTATACTTTACAAAGAGATTGCTTGCATTTCCAATGTGTAATTTTTTGGGCTTCAAAATCACTGCAGATGGTGACTGCAGCCATGAAATTAAAAGACGCTTACTCCTTGGAAGAAAAGTTATGACCAACCTAGATAGCATATTGAAAAGCAGAGACATTACTTTGCCAACAAAGGTCCGTCTAGTCAAGGCTATGGTTTTTCCAGTGGTCATGTATGGATGTGAGAATTGGACTGTGAAGAAAGCTGAGGGCCGAAGAATTGATGCTTTTGAACTGTGGTGTTGGAGAAGACTCTTGAGAGTCCCTTGGACTGCAAGGAGATCCAACCAGTCCATTCTGAAGGAGATCAGCCCTGGGATTTCTTTGGAAGGAATGATGCTGAAGCTGAAACTCCAGTACTTTGGCCACCTCATGTGAAGAGTTGACTCATCGGAAAAGACTCTGATGCTGGGAGGGATTGGGGGCACAGAGGATGTGAGGAGAAGGGGACGACAGAGGATGAGATGGCTGGATGTCATCACCGACTCGATGGACGTGAGTCTGAGTGAACTCCGGGAGTTGGTGATGGCCAGGGAGGCCTGGCGTGCTGCGATTCATGGGGTCGCAAAGAGTCTGACACAACTGAGCGACTGAACTGAACTGAACTGACTGATCAAAAATCATTTACCTTTGATTATCCATTTTTAGTCTTTGCTGCTACATAATGTTCTCCATTATTAAAGAGTAGCCCATTTGGTTGGTCAGGGGTAAATTCCTTTCCATTTTTCAGACTTATTACATCTCCATTTCATCCAGAAAACTGGTGTATTTGATGAGCCTTCCTGTTACAGCTAGCTGCCTGGGCTCACAGTTGACCTCTGCAGACACAGTACAATGGACACTTAAAATGTGTTAGCTACAGACCCTATCTCTGCCTCTAGACTGCACACAGAATCTAGAACAGTAGTATTGCTGGGCTTGGAGTCCCCAAAGGAGAAGCTGAGCTGGTTGTATGCTGAGATCTTCTGGATATTGCTGCTTCTCAAAGAGCCTGCTCCCACCACCCCTCCCAGCCAAGGCTGTCTGGGTTGGGAGCCCCTAACCACTCTCTGGGGGCAAGTGCAAGTTACTGATGCCCAGAACCTCCTTGGGCCCATCACAGTCAATCCAAACTGTAAGTCACTTCTTTCAGGAGCTCAGAGTTCCTCTTTTCCCTGTGGCTTGAAAGTGCATGTAGGAGAACTTTATAAATCCCTGGACATCTCCTTCCAGCCACAGAGGGAATGTTGAGACTAGTTTTCTGGGTAATCAAATGCCCAGTGTAACCTATCATCCCCCACGTGGTTTACCATCTAAGAATAATGCTTCCTCCATTCATTGTCTTCTTCTATAGTCTCATACTCCATGTTATTCTGATCTAACCTTTCACTAGAGTCCTCCTTTCTGATCCTTGTATTACATTCTCTGGAGCTCCCGGAACAGGATAGACACACAACCACACCCCCTAGCTCCACAACTGACATTCCTCTATCCTTCATGCTTCAATAGAAAACTGCCCCCGCCCTGCCCCCGGCAAGACCCTGCTTTCAAGATGCCTCTCAAATGGAGGCCATTTATCATCAACTGTCCTTCATGTCAGGATTGGGAAATAGGATTGGTGTCCTCTTACATCTTAGTGCCACTTCTAGACCATGAGTCCTCGGCCATCATTTGATGTTCCATATTCTCTGTTTCAGTTACTGGAGAGGCCCTGGGCCTCTCACCCCAAGTCCTGCCTTCATTCTGCAGGTCATGACTGCAGCATGAAGTTGAGACCTCATCTGCCACCAGGTCCTTTGTGTTTTTTTTTATTTTTTATTTTTAAAACTTTACAATATTGTATTAGTTTTGCCAAATATCGAAATGAATCCGCCACAGGTATACCCGCGTTCAACCTTCTCCTCCACGTCCTAAAGCTACTCACGCCTGTGGCCAACCCTCCTGGATCTGTTGTTTTGCTTCCAAAATACGAGTGAATAAATAGATTGGAGTGTCTGGAACATTAGTGATGATGAGAGAGTGAAGAAGCTGAAATGTGGAATAAGACACACATTGTCATCTCCAGATGGCAGATGCCAGAGAGATTTTCAAGAATTATTTTTTTTTTCTGAGACAGATATGAATTAGTAAGTGAAGAAGATAGAAGAAAGGCACAAAGATGTGCTTTCGATCTTCCTTCCTGTAAAATTTTTCTCCAGATTTTCCCTCCAAATATGCAAAACAACCCTATCTCAAACCTAAAGCATTCTGTGCCAGTAGCCTCACTCAGGGGGAATCCGGAAGATGTGTATATACTGTGTGTGTGTGTGTGTGTGTGTGTGTGTGTGTGTATAAGTGATGGGGTTGATGCCATGGGAGGTAACGCACAGAGTGGCTTGGTGCACAGTGTCAAGCTGTACTGAACTGAATAGAACTCCCATCCTTGCAATATTCTTGTCCACCTAGAATCTCAGAAAGTGACTTTCCTTGGAAATTATTCTTGTAGATGTAACTAGTTAACATGGGGTCAGACTAGATTAGGGTGGATCCTGACCTCATGACTGGTTTCCCAAGGTACACCTGGAAACTCCCAGATACTAGAAGAGGCAAGAAAGCCTTCTTCCCTGGAGCCTTTGGAGGGAGCATGGCTCTGATGCCACCTTGGTTTCAGACTTCAGCCTCTATATCTGGAAGAGAATGGAGTTTTGTGGTATGAAACCACTCAGTTTGTGGTGACCTGTTAGAGCAGCCTCAGGACACTGATACAGCAGGGGAGGAGTACCTTGGTTTCAGCCTGGTTATTCTTCCTTAAAAGCTTATTTCACTTCAAATGTTAAAGGAAAACCAAACTTCCCTCACCATTTCTCCTCCTGGCCTCCTGTCTCCATCACCAGCCTCATCTGAGTTAGAAGAAGAATTAAAAAGTGGGCTTTCCTGGTGGCTCAGTGGTAAAGAATCCGCCTGTGATGCAGGAGACCCAAGTTCAACCCCTGGGTTGGGAAGATTGCCTGGAGAAGGAAATGGCGAAGCACTCCAGTATTCTTGCCCGGAAAATCCCATGGACAGGTGGCCAAGAGTCGGACACTAGCTGTCTCACTTTGTAGTGCAGCAGAAACTAACACAACACTGTGAAGCAATTGTGTGCGTGTGCGTGCTCAGTCATCTGTGTGCCAGGCTCCTCTGTCCATGGGATTTCCCAGACAAGAATACTGGAGTGAATTTCCATTTTCTTCTCCTTGGGTCTCTCTGACCCAAGGATTGAACCCACGTCTCCTGTGTCTCCTGCACTGGCAGGCGGATTCTTTACCAATGAGCCACCTGGGAAGCCCAAAGCAATTATACTCCAATTTAAGAAAAGAAAAGGAAAAAAGAAAGTTAGTAGGAGCACCTAAGAACTATTTCACAGCATGTTACATAACCCAAGGATTGAAAGATACATCTGAACTTTTTGTTTTTCCCCAAGTCAGTCAGGTTAACACTTGAAAACTCATCTGTAATTCTAGAACACATTTCTCACTTATGCTAATATATGACACTTGGCATTTTATTTTCATTTGTAAGTTATTTTTCTTCAAGTGTGGATAAAAGTCCATTGATATGTCAAGTCTGATTCTTTGCTTAGAAAGATCCAAACAAAAATATAACAGTGGGAAGTGGAAAGGGATAAATAACCCTAAGAAATGACCCTTCATTTTGATCCCTTAAGGCTTTACTTTGCTGACAACTTAAAAAATGCACATGTAATTGCTTCCTGGGAAGAGAAAGCAGGAGTTGGTAAAATGGGATTGCAAGTGCTTGAAACAAAGATAAAATAGGAGATTCATCTGCTGCTCCCGTGTTCCTTTTTAAAGATGAGTGTTGGGATTTATGTCTGCCTTTTCTTGGATTGTCTGTTACAATAGGGGACTTTTATTAGCTCTGCAAAGGAAGCAATTTAGTGGTCCTGTAGATTTCTCTTCTATTTGGATGAAAGAAAAAAAACTAGAAATCTTTGGGCATCAACTTTTTTAGGGGAATTATCTTTGCTGTCACCACTCAAAAGAGTAGGCTCATAAACTGGGAGGCAAAAACATGTTGTCCTCCTAAATCTTTTTCTTAGAGACAATGTAAGTCTACCGGATAGAAATTCAGCAAAATTGAAAAGCTACATCGGTATTCAAATTATAGGACATTTATTGTTCCAGTTGGAACATGTTTGTTCGGATTTAAATAGTAACGTTATTGTTCTGGTATGATTTTCAATTTATCAATCAAAATTATGTTCTTTCATTTAAGAAATATTTGTTTTGTGTTTTCTGTACTATACTTTGGAGAATACACTAGAAAGGATAGCTACTCCTGTTATCAAGGAGCTTATGGGTCAAAGGGTGAGGGACATGTTGGTTCTTGCTAATATTTAGCGAGTGCTTTCTGTGTGCCAGTCTTTCAAGTGCTTTATATGTATGAACTCTTTCCATCTTCAAAAGCTGTATGAAATAGGTAATATTTTTTAATCATTATTTTACCAATGAAGAAACCGAGGCACAAAAAGTTTAGAAACTTGCCTGAGGTCAGACATCTCAGTCAGTTCAGTCGCTCAGTCGTGTCCGACTCTTTGTAACTCCATGGACTGCAGCACACCAGGCTCCCCTGTCCATCACCAACTCCGGAGTCTGCTCAAACTCGTGTCCATCGTGTCAGTGATGCCATCCAAACATCTCATCCTCTGTCTCCTCCTGCCTTCAATCTTTCCCAGCATCAGGGTCTTTTCAGATGAGTCAGTTCTTCGCATCAGGTGGCCAAAGTATTAGAGTTTCAGCTTCAGCATCTGTCCTTGCAATGAGTATTCAGGACTGATCTCCTTTAGGATGGACTGGTATGATCTCCTTGCAGTCCAAGGGACTCTCAAGAGTCTTCTCCAACACCACAGTTCAAAAGCATCAGTTCTTCGGTGCTCAGCTTTCTTTATGATCCCACTCTCACGGCCGCACATGACCACTGGAAAAACCACAGCTTTGAATAGACGACACTGTGTTGACCTTTGTTGTCAGACACCGAGGAAGTGGTACATTCAAGCCACAAGCTCAAACAGGTTAACCACAATGTTATATTATACCTCAAGTTGGACAGAAAAGACATACACATATCAATAATAATAAATAACTAATAATCACTAAAAAAACGAAATGATAAATGGGGAGATCATTCTGGGTTGATATGGTCAAGGAATCCTTGATGATATGAAACCAAAATTAGATCTGAACAATGTCATTTATATTGTTGTCGTGGAGCTGTGCCTTAGTATATGGGAGGTTCTGAGAAGCACGCAGGAGAGGAACTTGGGTGTTTAATTCACTGCGTCTCAAACTTCTTTGGCTATGAAGCCATTTAAACTTTTTTTTAATTTTGACCACCTGGCGCAGCTTGTATGTTAGTTACTCAGTCGTGTTCTCCAGGCAAGAATGGGTAGCCATTCCCTTCTCCAAAGGATCTTCCCTATTCAGGGATCAAACCCGGAGTCTTCTGCATTGGAGCAGATTCTTTACCATCTGAGCCACCGGGAAAGCCCTTATCAGCTCTTATTTCCTGAGCAGGGATTGAACCAAAGCCCCCTGCAGTGGAAGCATGGAATCTTAACCACTGGACTGCCAGGGAAGCCCCAGAAGCCATTCCCAACGCCCGCCCCAAGGAATACTTAATAAACATCTTTTTAGCGTATGCATTGTCAAGCATAATTTGGGAGAAAAGAATCTACTTTAGAATCATTTATTTACAAAGGCTCCCCTGGATTCTCCACATTTGCTGTCAGTGGCCAGAAAGGATCTAATATTACAGGGGGAAGGGCCACTGGAAATGTCTGTGGATAGAATTTATAGGGTATGAATGGAATTCATGAAAACTTGACAGGATATCAAGTTTTGTTTGTTAACCAAATAACTGGGGTTGTATTATTATCACTACCTCTAGGAAAGCCTTGATAGATTGGTTTTCTCTGGCTAGGCTGAGGAGCATTTTACTTTACATACAGAAAAGACAGTTCTGCTTTCCAGTGGCTCAGACAGTAAAGAATCTACCTACAATGCAGGAGACCCTAATTCCATCCCTGGGTCAGGAAGATTCCCCTGGAGAAGGAAGTGGCAACCCACTCCAGTATTCTTGCCCGGAGAATCCCATGGACAGAGGAGCCTGACAGGCTATATAGTCCACGGGGGTCGCAAAGAGCTGGACACGACTTAGCAACCAACACTTATTTAAATGTCCCTGGTCTTCTATCATTAGTACCCTAGGGACAATGTCTTCTTCTATAGTCATTTTTTACAACATTTTGTCCATATTATAAGGATTGTTTTATAGTCAAACTGGTCACCTGTAAATATAATCATGCTCAATGTCTATTAATGGACCTTGTGTTTTCTTTGGCACAAAAAAGTACAACCAGAGAAACCGAAAGTCATACTCCAACTCCCACTTTGTAAATTTTTGTTCTTTAAACGATGTAAGAATTTCTATCTGTTAAGTATCCTCTTTCTGCTAGAAACTGTGCTATATGTTTGTGTATGTCTTCTCATTTTGACCTCACACTGCCCTAGGAGGTAGGTGGTATTCCCATTTTACACATGAGGGAATGGAGGCACAGAGACATGAAGTCTTCTGCCTGGGGTTAAATAGTAAATGATCAAGGAGTTTGAATTCTGGTTTGCCTTCAAAGCCCACACTTGAAACTCCATCGGATCACTTCCTTAAAAGGAAAAAATTACTGGAGATTAAATCAGCACTTGCAATACTAGAATTTAAAGTATTTCAGGGAATTGAATCAAAGATACACCATTCCTTAGATGACTAAGCAAGGCAATCATTACATTGTCAAACCATATCAGCTAAAACTTAAAAGTTTTTTTCTAATAGTCTCTCTGACTTACTTGAAAAAAAAAAAAAAAGACCATCATATACTGTTTCATAGCTAAAAGCTCCTCGTTTAGTCATTCTTCTAATGTTTGTCCATTACATTCCTAGGGAGGCAGGATGGAGCCTTCTCCCTTCTTCGACATGTTATTAGGAAATGCCTCTGTTTTCTGGCCTGCTCTGGGACAGACAATAAGCTTTAGCTTAGAACACGTTTGGAGGTGTGTGAGGGAGTCAACCAAGTGTGCCTGGAGGTACCAGTCCATGCCTGCTCCTGCAAAGCCCATGAAAGCCCAGCAAACTTTTGGGGACTGACACAGAGGACCAGAGCCATCACCAGCTTGATGTGGGACTTTAGTGGCACAGATGCAATGTACATAAATGACTCTCATTTTTGTTCTTTGGAGCTGTTTCCTTCTCAGAAATTTCTGACAAAACTGCTAACAAAAGATACGTTAACTTCTATTCTAGAATATAGAGGATTGAACAGAAAAGTAGGCTGTAGCTAAGGCAGGAGGTTTCATCAGATAGTCTTTTTTTTTTTTTTAACAATTTTGCCAATAAACAGGCAAAAAAAAAATACAGGAGTGAGTCTAACTTCCCAGTGTAAGATCCCTAGCATTCTTTACTACATTATTCCCCATACATTATCCACATTCTTACCCATGTATGAATGGCTATTTGTGAAGTGTCTGATAATTTAAGAGGAGAGAACTTGCATGTATTAAAAGCCTACCACGTACCAGACAGAGTGCTGGGTGCTTTTTGTATGCAATCTCTTTTATTTTTTGAAAGGTTTTAAAAATTAATTAGCTTATTTTTGGCTGCACTGAGTCTTTGTTGCTGCACATGAGCTTTCCCTAGCTGAGATAAGTGGGTGTTGCTCTTCGTTGCTGTGCACAGGCTTCTCACTGCGGTGGCTTCTATTATTGTGGAGCACAGGCTTTAGGCGTGTGGCCACAGTAGTTGTAATGCACGGGCTTAGCTGCCCAGCCGCACGTGGAATCTTCCTGGACCATAAAGATACAACACTGTTTCTGGGAAACATGGATAGTTTTTGTGTGTTTTTTTTTTTTTTTTCATTTCTCCTCTATTTCCAGATAGATTTAGACACTCAGTTGTCCTGCCTGAACTGTTCTGTTGTTCTTGGTGGCTTCCAATCCTGAAATACAAGACTATATTTTTCACCAGTAAGTCTGCTATGGTTCCACAACCTAAAGCATTGTACATTATTCTCATTCATATATGAATTTGACAAATGTGGATCAGAAAACTATCAGGACTCAGAGGAAAGGCAGAATTCAATGATGGCCCTTTCCCCCTAATTGGCAAGTGATAGCTTTATGGACATGGCTGTTTCTGCAGCATCCAGTGGAATCAATCACATGAGTCATGTCTGTAGCAGTGTTCTTGACCTTGACCTTGAATGTGACTGGTTGGCTGATAACATGCTACCTGGTGAAAATCAGAGTATTTTTCATAGTGTGATATTTTTAAGAAATTATCTTTATTTTTCATTGTTTACCTAGACATGCCAATGAATATTTAGGCCACATTTTGAGCAAAAACTCACAAGGTGTTTGTTTGTTTGTTTTCCAAACTTCACGTGTGTACACAAACAACACAATTTTAAGGGTTTGCATAAAAGAACAAAGCATAAGAAATATAGTGAGATACAAGCTCATAACCAATGTTCCAATCAGTGAGCAGATCTGATTCAACATGAGAAAAGTTTACAAAACAAGTCTGTGGTTTGTAGGAAGCACTATCTGGTGACGTGTTGCGGGACACGATCCTCATCCCATCGCGGGAAGCCTTAGGCAGGTAGAGCGGGATGTTCACTCGGCCTCTCAGGGAGTGACGGGCAGGTCAGTGTTTCAGGAAAAAGGTTCTGACTGACTGCGTGTGCTGTCAAAAGGAAAAGCAGGCTTTGTCCATCAGGGCTGGCAGTGATATCTATTCTCTCTTTTGATTTTAACTTTACCTGAACCCTTTGATTCCCTTCTTCTCAAGCATTGAAGGAATTAAACTTGGGAAGTCAGCAAGTGACGATCCAGGGACTCAGAGAAAAAAAAAATGTGAAGATAAAGTCCCCAGATGATCCAACAGCTGTGTCTTAATTAGTAATCGGACTCCTTCTATTGAAAGATTGCAAGACAGCCACCAGTAGGCAGGAAAAAAGAAAACAAATGTTTTCACAATTAAAAAAAAAAAATGGATCTAGGAACCTATATGGTTGAAGGAAGGAGACAAATGTAACTAGTTTATGCCTCACATCTCATTTTGCTTCAGATTTTTATTGTACTAGTAGCTGCTTCATAGGCTTAACTGTTAAATATTTGGTAGTTTTCTCTGTGAGTTCTTCTTTAAGACCTAAAATACTTGTGTCCTATAAATTTGAAACTACGAAAAATGCCTCCAGTCTTATTTATTTAAATTATGATATAAATATTGTTTAAACAAGGTTCGTTTTCTAAACTCAAAGGAGAGGTTCCATTAGCTAAAACAGTGTCTTCTTCCTTATCTTTCCTGTATCTTCCCCAGTAATTGCTTTCTTTGATTTGATCTCATGAAAATTAGAGTACTCAAAAGTCCTCTGCATCACCAAACCAAAATAAGCGAGTTTGGAAGCAGAAATACATTCAATGCGTTCTCTTTTGAGGACTCACCAAGCTAAGAGCTTCAGAGTATTAAAGCCATAAAGAATCCTGTCAGTTTATAGTTATTACAAGAAAAAAAAAAACCCCAAAAAACAAACCCAAAGTTAGTGTTAATTTTTCACAACTTCCCTTCTTACCCATATCAATAATTTCAACTTATTATCCACCCATTTCATGAGGTTTTCACACTTTCTTTAGGACCTTCTGACCATCCCTCCTACTTTAATGAAACTACAACCAACTTTCCAATTCACCCTAAACCTTAATTCTGCAAGCCTCGGCCTTTCTGCAGGAACTTAATACAATCCAGTCAAGTTTCTCACATTTCATTTGTATGTTAGGAGGGAAAAAAAAGAGCTGCACTTAGGAAATGAGAGTTAGCTGAGGTTCTATCAGCTTGCGAAACAGCTTGATAGTAGCAGAAACAATCATATTATCATTCTCCCCACTACCACACTGTTGAAGATAAAAAGAAAGGGGCATTGCCAATTTTCATCTAACATTAGTTATGCAGGAACTTCTAAAGAAAAGGTTCAATGCACGGAGTTTAGCTGACTAGAGAAGAATGCTGTAACAAACTGACTTTCCAGCCAAGTATCTGCAGAAAAAATGGCAACAAAATTCCAAGGTGACTCTGCTAGCTAGAGTCATAATTAACCACAGTAACCTGCGAGGAAGGTAAACTCTACCAGACGATGGAAATATTTTCTTTCCTTAAATGATGTTAATGTCTGCTAAACAGTTGGGTAGTTCATATGAAATGAAAGAGAAAGAAAAATCCAGTTACTATTAACACCAAAGAAATTCACGCCAACCGTAAACCAAAGGTGCTTTGGTACTACAGCCGGAGCAGACGATGGTGTTACAGGGGAGCAGGGAAGTCCCTGATGGTTAGCTGACAGGCTTATGGAAGGCTGGTGAGACCTGCCATGCGGCCCATGAGGCCGACACACCACCATGTCCTTGACAGGAGCTGTAGAAACACACGCTAATCAGCTGGCTTGCTAAAACAGAGTGCAACATCGCTGTGCTGAAACTGACTTCAGGTTTGTTGAAGGGTCTTGTTCATCTGAGGAAACCATGCTTGGTGCCATAGATTAGACACTGTGGTCTCAAGCGGAATGCATGTGAAGTTTCCAAAATATTTCCTCAAAGACTTTATTCAGTTTTGGTTTGTGACCTTAGCTGGAAAGCATCAAGATGGACATGGGGAGGCAGTTCAGAAGGACATCTGTGAGGATTTAAGTTGGGCAGCTTTCAGAAGATGAAAAGGTGTTTAAAGTTAAGGCCTTTATCTGCAAACAATAGTATATTAATAAACTCTATACCATATTTACAAATGCATTCTCTTGTATTAAAACTAACAGTATTCTGTTCACAGTGCCATTGTTTATACAGGTAGCAATCCCATAATACTCATGTATTTTGGCATGGGAATCAGTAGCGCTTGATATTTACAGAAGATGTACAGGTGTGAAAATAAACATGTCACTGAATCTGAGTTATTGATAAAAGACAGATTGACTAATGGTGCAAAGGAATGAACTGTACAGCACCTTCCCCTCGCATAGGATAGGAAACGTGGTTTCTTAAATTGAGAAGATGCCAAATCTCTGACCCAAAGTGGCATGGACTCCATAACAAAACAATGAACCCCCTGTTCACGTTTGGGTACATGATTATCACGTTGAATAATCTTTGTCCAGAGTTTTAGATCCATTGTCTAGTGCACAAAATAGAAAAGTTAAAAAGATTTATTATTATTTTATAATAATAATTATTATTAAAATAGAAGGTACTTTCTCTAACACTCTCTCTCGTTTGTGCTCTTGCACTTAAGACCAATATCCTTGGAGTTCCAAATATGCTGGTGTTTTTGTCATGCAGATCAGCAGTCTGATGGCCGAGGCTAAAATGCTCTGGACTCAGGAAGTGCCACCCGTCACAGTGTGACCCAGGGCCCGAAGGGCCACGGCAAGAGCACCTCTTTCTTACTCCCTAGTCTTCTCCTCCAGGGCCAAGCCGGTCCCTGGAATCAGCTCCCTCATCGTGGAATGGAGTTGCTCATTTCGGCAGCTAATGCTGAGGTGACGGATGGCTTCTGTACACTTGGGAAAAGGAGGGAGGCAGGTGAGTGGGAGGAGGGTGGATTCCGAAAAGCTCCTGGATGATGTCCAGAGAGGGGCTGGTTTGATCAGCAAGAGCCCCTCGAAGCATCCGCCCTCCCAGAGGCCTCTGCGCAAGGAGGCTGTCAATCTCAGTGTGCAGAGCAGGGCGCGGGCCTGGCGGGCCCTACGGGGCGTCGCCTTCGGTCACAGTCTGCTCCTCGTCCTCAGTCCCTGGGCCTTTGTGGTCCGGGCTGCCATCGCCACTGGTTCTGTGCTGTTTGGGCAACAGGCTCTTCCACTGGGCTTTGTTGTGCGCGAGATGGCTTAGCATGCTCTCAGACAGGGCGCTGTGTCCTGTGAAGTGGGCCCATTCCCGGAAGAGGGGCTCCACGATGTAGGTCATGAAACCTGAAACAGGCAAGGCCAACGTCATCACCAGCAGGGCAGTAAAGACCACTTCTCACACGATTGGGCCCATGATGTACTCGGCCCCAGGGGTATGGAGGCCTCCAAGATGTGGTCCCTGCCCTCAGCCTAGGAGCATAAGGTAAGTCACCTTAGGCTTGGCATTTAATCTCTCTATGCCTCTGTTTTTGCATTTGTAAAGTGTTAAGAAGGGTACCAAACCCATAGAGTTGTTAGGACAATGAAATAACACATGTGAAATGCTTAGAAAGTTCCTGGCACATAGCAAACACTCAATAAATGTTGGCTATTACTATTTGAAGAAGATCCACTGGAGAAGGGATAGGCTACCCACTCCAGTATTCTTGGGCTTCCCTTGTGGCTCAGGTGGTAAAGAATCCGCCTTTAATGCAGGAGACCTGGATTTGACCCTTGGGTTGGGAAGATCCCCTGGAGAAGGGAAAGGCTACCCACTCCAGTATTCTGGCCTAGAGAACTCCATGGACTATATAGTCCATGGGGTCGCAAAGAGTCGACATGACGGAGCCACTCTCACTTTCATTTGAAGAAGGATAAAGACATATAAGGAAAAAAGTTAAAAAATAAAAAAATGAGCTAGAACTAAGGAAGGTGGCTGAGGGAGGGGAAGAAAGGGAAAGTGACACCAGGAAGCCACACGTGGTTGATTTAGACCATCTGAAGAGTTCATTCATACATTTACCCTGAAGATATTTCTTCAGGATTATCATTTCACATTTTTGTCTTACTTTCAATTACGTTAAGCAACCAGGTGTAGATAATAAAAGTTCATTAGTCTTCAAAACAGATTTTTTCCTGCATAAAAGTTCTGCTTGAATGATGAGATATGATGGGTTGATATGAGACTTCTTTGTTAGCATGTCTGTTCTCTTAATTATTTTAGCCTTGTTAAACTTTCTGATCACGTCTCACTGTTAATGTGCTTTCCATATTAAGCATGATTTATTAAAGCAAAGATAATTTCCAGTCTAGGTTGGAATTATTGGATTCATCACAAACTTGGATATATTTAGGTTTTATTGTATTTCCCTTGAAATGTTGGTATTGGGAGAAGGGGACTTCTGTGGTATGGGGAGAGGCAAGTTTTTTCAGCATAGTGAAATCTTCTGACAACTATCCCTGTGTGTTTATAGGCATGTGAATTATTAGGCTTGACTGGATTATTTTTTTATTGGACAAACATCCTCCTTTGAGGATGCTCTGGAGATGAGAAAAGGATACGTTGATTCTAAATGTTAGTATATGTGTCTGCATTCTCTCATTAGATGTGAAATACGATTTAAATATTATAAGATGATGTTAGATAACCTGACTCTAAGGAGCAAAAAGTTAAGCCAGCGACTTACTGTGTACATTTTGATAAGGTTATGTAGGGAGCCAGACAATTAAGATTTCATTCTGTAATGTTCTTGCTTGCTATTCTAGACTACCTCCATATCTAATTTTGAATATATTGCATCTTAAGAGATATTATATATCTAAAAAGATAGTCTGCAATATTGTTACACTATTCTGAAGTTTAAGGTGTGAATATTTACCAGGTTTACCCTAAGTATTAAAAAGTTACAAATCCCACACTTAAAAACCCAGTACTTAAAAACTTGAGCTCATTTTTTTCCTGAAATTACTCTAGAGTTGCATCTCTATATTTCTACTCATTAGATATAAAGACCTCTTATAGGAGATAGGAGAGTGATTTTGAAGTCTGAAGAGACACCGTGAGGCAGTTTTTCTCATGAAGCAAAGCTTCTGCATGATTAGATTCGAGGCTGTCGCAGAGGTCCCCACTGTATTTGTGCAAACTGACTCAGATGGTAAAGAATCCTGCCTGCAATGTGGGAAACCCAGGTTTGATCCCTGGGTTGGGAAGAGCCCCTGGAGAAGGAAATGACAACCCACTCCAGTATTCTTGCCTGGAGAATCCCATGGACAGAGGAGCTTGGTGGGCTACAGGATTGCAAAGAGCTGGACACGACTGAGCGACTAACACATTCACATTCACCTTGACTTTGTGGGGACGTTGTCCTCCTGAAGGGGTACATGTCGGGGAGGGGAGAAATGATGGCCTCAGAGTTAACAAGGATTAAAGAAAGCCTCTTTTTCTTTATCTTTCTAGCTTTTGTTTTTTTTAATGGCTTGCAAGATGTTAATTCCTCAACCAGGGATTGAACCTGGGCCCCAGGCAGTGAGACTGCCGAATCCTAACCACTCAACTGCCAGGGAATTCCTATCTCCTTATCTTTCTATGAAAGTCAGAGTGTTAGTCACGCAGTCGGGTCTGACTCTTTGTGACCCCAAGGACTACAGCCCTCCAGGCATCTCTGTCCGTGGGATTTCTGAGGCAAGAATACTGGAGTGGGTTGCCATTTCCTTCTCCAGGGGATCTTTTTGACCCAGGGATTGACCCAGGCCTCCCTCATTGCAGGCAGATTCTTTACACTGAGAAACACCAGGGAAGCCCATCTTTCTACAGGTTTCACCACTTGGAGATTCATTTAATTTAGCACCTTCTTTTTGAAAGGCAGAGTTTGATGGGAGTGGGGAGGAAGGTGGGTGAGGGGTGGATATTAAATCCTTGTTTCACTTGGGTAAATGTGAATTACTTAAGAAGAGAATCAGATCAAAGCCTGAGATGGCACTCAGGAAAACCTCATTGTGAATTGGGAAAGGAAAAAGAGAGGACATTTTCAGTCCCAAGGGAATCAGGACAGAGGAACTACCTGCATTATTCACACCCACTGGAAAAATACTTGTTCGGGAGGCTAGAGCGCACAGCTCCCATTAGACTCTGTTTATCTATCTGGGTTTTTGCAGTTTAGCCTGATATGCCCCTGCACACCACACCTCCCAGCTTTGAACCTACAGAGGTGGGAGATGTGGAATGGAGACAGAAAGATTTATTTGCTGAGGGTTGTTTTATAATCACTCTTTCTCTTTATTACTGGTGTGCTGGCGTAGCATCCATGGGATTTTCCTATGCACTCAATCCTCATCCCATTTTAAAAACAGGTATCTATGGTAACCACATTTTCCTGAGCTGAAAATCAGGACATATGATCTGACAAAATAAGTGTGTTCTCATGACAACAAGAGAATAGAATCTCGAAATCAAGTCTGTCTTTCAAATCCAGGTTGTGTGCTTAACAATGTGAGTGCTTTTCTCTGGGGGGTGAAAATGTCTTTAACAGGTGCCTGGCAAATTCCTTTCTAACCAGAGTTTAACAAACTGGGCCCCGGGATTAGGATTTGGGTTAGGGTCTATTTCCTTTGAATCGCATCTGCAGAATTTCCAATCAGATACAGCATTGGATCCAAGGAAGCTGAGATTGAATTCTGTTGATACTGCTGCCCTTCGCCCTCCCCAGCAATTCTGTAGCTTTCTCTGCTCTGGATGCTTCCTGGGTTTTGCTTTTTATAACAACACCCCTCTCCCTTTTCCAGGTGAAGGAATCAGTTTAATTGTAAACAAAACATAACAATATTAAGGGCAATTGGGAAAAAAATTATCAATAATTTCAGTGTTCCAATATATCTACTTTAATATTTGCATATTCCCTTCAGATTTTTAAAAACTAGATTAATTTTGTTCCTATTTCCTTAGGTTGACTTTGAGACTCTTTTGTGAGACTATGGATTCAATTTCACCCTCAGTAATTGGAAGCATATCATTCTAACTGCCTGGTTTTCTCAATTTTCAGCTGATATTTTTGGGTGCCCCGTGCCCTCCCAATCTCCAGACATTGAGCCTTGAGGCTTACTGCACTGTGACTGCCTTAAGTTGTCTTAAGGCAGTTCTGTCTAAACTGTCTTAAGGCAGTTAAGAAAAACTTAAAAACTGGTACATGTCAGGGCCATAGTTGATAAGTAAAAGAGTTCAAGTTCTGAGTTTGGTTTTAACTGGAGGAAACTGCAAGGAAAAGAAAGACTTGCTTTAAATGTAGATGGAATTGGTAGAGTGTTTAAAGACGTGAGAGAAACGAATAGTTATTTTAAAGGAATTAGCATTACAGTTTAACACTTTATTGAAATTGACACTTGAGAGTGTGGCCCTAAGAGAACAAGACTGAAAATACATTTTGAAGTGAAGAAGCATGGGACCCCACATCACATGTGTTTCTGGGCCTGAGTCTGGGGACCCAGGCTTTGAAATTATGCATTGAGGATGAAGGGTAGTGACCAAAATGGAAGGATCCGAAACTATAGATTTTCCATGTTTCAAGTCCTAAAGAGAGTGTGAGCTAATCTGACCTTTAGCAGCCAACAATTGATTCTTGTTATTTTCCTTCATTTGGTTTTGATTCAAGTCTAAACAACAAAGTTAATACAAGTTGTTTATTAAGGGTCCATAACAAAAACTTTACTCTAGTTTTCATCTGAATTGATAATTATTTAGTAGATAGGTCATGACTAGAGTGTTTATTTGGATTCGGTTATTCAAAGGGCTTTGATTAGTTCGGATCTTTCAAAAGCTGCGTGTAGATCTTCTTTGTGACTCTTGGCCGAGGTGCCAAAATTATTCATTTAAAATTACAATTGAGCTCAACTCACCAATTTGTATACTAGGGATTGAATCTTTCTGTTGATTGCAAAGAGGACTGATTTCCAGTTCAAATTTCTGTTCAAGATCACCTAAGAAGAAAGAAGAAGAAACACATTGGTAATGGAGAACTTGCAATTGTTAATGGTCTAGTTGGAAGGAGTTACCTGGGAATTACTGTTTCTTGCCTTGTTGCTAGGAATGCTCTAGCAATGACTGACTCTGCCCTGCTCTGGTAATTTCTGTGAAAATTTAAAATATCAGAGTATCAATGATCATTTGCAATAGGCCCATTGTTAATAGGTATGCTCTGGGATTAGAATAAACTTTTGAACAAAACTTTATAAAAACAGGAAAATGAATGGCCAGTTTCCTGATATGAGATAGAAGTTCTGGTTTGAAGTTACAGATTAAGAAAACAGGTTTTACGTTTTTCCCTCCTTCCACTCTGCCTGACTCTCATCTGGTTTCACCTGAACAATCAGGAATAATAAGTAGGCAGGAAACAAGGAAGAGGAACTATTTATAGAAAGATCTCATATGAGAGTATCTCTAGCTACAAAATTAATCAAAATAAGGGTCTGATTCTTTCATTCTGACTCCTTAGAATTTTACTTAGTATAACTAAAAGTTAAATAAAGTATAAAGGTCAGGATGATCTTTTTTTAAAAAAATGAAAAACTTGATATTTTTTACTGGGATATAGCCGATGAGCAATGTTGTGATAGTTTCAGATGAACAGTGAAGGGGCTCAGTCATACATATACATGTAAGGATGATCTTTCTTTATAATGCCTCTGTCAGCTAGAAGACCAAAGGAGAAATACATCATGCAAAGCTTTATCAAAATGCTTTATCGATTCTTCCTGAAGGTGAAAAATGGTGGGTAATTTTCTCATTGGGAAAAACAATCTGGTTGATCAGTAGAGAAGCTGGTTCTCAGAACCACTAGCTGAATTCACCGCTGTGAATGCACCCCTCTAAACCAGAGGAGAAAAACACATATATTTATACCATGTTTACTGTGTGTCAGGCACAGTTCTAAGCATTTTGCCTATTTAATTAATTTAATCCTCACAACAAGCTCAATAAAACCCCCATTTTACAAGATGTGGACATTGAGATGAAGCATAGAGAAGTTTGTTGACTTAAGTCCTTATGCAATGAGGAGGGGAGCCTAAATTTAACTCTGGAAGTCTGGCTTCAGAAAGTCTGCACTTAACCACGGAGCTACCGTCTTCTGAGATGCCACATTTCTGTCATTTTCTCTGACTGTAGCCATTCCTCCCATGGTCTCTAGGGCCATGGTGATTCTCAAAACCGATGTGAGGAAATCACTCTGGCTTACCCTGAGGGGTTCAGGGAAGCCAGGTGATAACGGCCTTGAGAGGACAGGTATGACACCATTTAGTATCAAAATGAATTCTCCTTAAGTTTATTTCACTCCTCACCTCCTAAGCTCCATTAATAGGGATTTTTCAGTCAAGCATGACACTTGGAGGGAAGTTTCTCTTCCTTCTACCTTCTGTATTGAGGCAGCAAATCTCCTTTATTTCTCTGTTGAAATATCTCTTTTCCCTGGTTTCATTCTAGTCTGGCTTCTTTCTTTTTTCAAATTGAAGAATAGTTGATTTACAATATTAAATTAGTTCCAGGTGTACAACATAGTGATTCAATAACTTGATTATAGCCCATTTAAAGTTATTATAAAATATTGGCTATTTCCTATGTTGTACATTACATCGTTGTGTCTTATTTACTTTATACTTAGTAGTATTTAACCTCTTAATCTCCTACTACTGTCTTGCCCCTTCCTCTTCCTTCTCCCAGCTGGTAGCCTCTAGTTCTCTGTATCTGTGAATCTGTTTCCATTTTTTTTTTTTCATTCATTTGTTTTATTTTTTAGATTTATATATAAGTGAAAACATACAGTATTTATCTTTTCCTGTTTGACTTATTTCACTAAGCATGGCACCCTCCAGGTTTATCCATGTTTTCACAAATGCAAAAATTTCATTCTTTTTTATGACTGAGTGGTATTCCACTGTGGACTTCCCTGGTGGTTCAGAGGTAAAGAATCTGCCTGCCAAGGCAGGAGATGTGGGTTTGATCCCTGGGTCAGGAAGATCCTCTGGAGAAGGAAGTGGCAACCCACTCCAGTATTCTTGCCTGGGAAATTCCTGGCAGGCTACAGCCTATTGTGTTGCAAAGAGTCAGACACGACTTAGGGACTAAACAACAACAACTAAAGTATTCCATTATATATATATATGTGTGTGTGTGTGTGTGTATGTATATGTATATATATATATATATATATATATATATATATATATATGGGCTTCCCTGGTAGCTCAGTGGTAAAGAATCTGCCTGCAATGCAGGAGACTTGGGTTTGATCCCTGGGTCAAGAAGATCCCCTGGAGGAGGGCATACAACCCACTCTAGTAGTCTTGCCTGGAGAATCCCATGGACAGAGGAGCCTGGTGGGCTACAGTCCATAGGGTTGCAAAGAGTTGCACATACATATACATATCTCACATCTTCGTCTGGTTTCTTAAAAACTCATTCTTATTTTCTGCTTCTTAGCTAGTTTCTTTAGTATTTCTTCCACTTCAACTACACATGTTGCCCTACTTGCACTTTCTAAGATGACTCCCATTGTCATAGTCTCCACTTCAGCCTGGTATACAGGGGCCTCAACAGATCCTCTTATTCTTACCTTCTCTGGAACCAATCTGGTCTATAAGGCACAGGGATGGTCCCTTCCCCATACCTCTTTCCATTTCCACTCCTCTCTATCCAGATCAGTGGGACTTTTCTGCAATGATGGTTATATTCTCTCCATTGCCCACTATAGTAGCCCCTTGAAATAAGACTAATAAAACTGAGGAACTAAATTTTACATTTAATCAAATTATTTTAAATTTAATGGCCACACGTGCCTTGTGTCTATCCTACTGGACAGTGCCGTCACTACACATCCTTTAATACCCAGCTCAGATTCTATCATCCTTAGCACTAGATCTTCTCCTGTGACCTCCACCATGAAAGGATTTTCTTCCAGTTGGATCATTTATCCTTTCAACTATTTCAACGGATTTATAAAGCACTATATATTTCAGACACTTTGTTAATCAATGTAGAAAATACAGTGAGGAAAATTGCAGTTTCTCTCCTCCAGGAACTTTACTAATTAGTATTTTGAGCTTGTGAGACATTAACTTTAATACTTTGTCTCCTTCAGGACACCCCCAGTGGAGCTTTGCACATAGGAAAATCACAGCTTTGCTGAGGATTAGACAAGGCTGGAAGCAGATGTTCAATGAAAACTTCTGGGAATCTTGGTTGACTGAGAAGATATCAATATGTTGTTACCATAGGACAGAGATTCTACTTTTTTTGAGTCATTGAAAGGAAGAGGATGAATGATGTTTGAGTTCTAATATCTGTTCTGAGAATTTAACACTGTCTTCCTAATTCATGGAATCTCATCTTTCTTTCTCTGTCTGTCCTCATCCTTGATTTTGGGGCTTTTCCTTTGCTCAGCATCATGAATCATCAGAGATATTTTGGCAGGAATTGTTAGCAGTCAGTGGAAACCCAAATCCTAAATGGAAAGCTGGAAGAAGATTAATCAAAATGATACAAATAGTGCTTTATAGAATTTCTAAAAAAAATTATTCAGTATGGAGGACAAGCAGTTTGGATAACCAGAGAGTCTAGTCTTCTCTTAAGTAAGCTGAACTTCTGCTAGATCATATGGTTATTAATTAAAAAGGACCTGACACATCGTCTGTACTTTCCTTTCTCTGCCAGGAGACATGATATGGAGCAAAGTATATGAAAGCTCACCCTTAGCGATCAGACTCACAAATGTTCTAGGTTGTTCTCTTATAATACTACTTGTTTTTTAGTCACCAAGTTGTGTCCAACCCTTTGCAACCCCATGGACTGTAGCCTGCCAGGCTTCTGTGTCCTTTGAATTTTCCAGGCAAGAATACTGGAGTGGGTTGCCATTTCCTTCTCCAGGGAATCTTCCCGACCCAGGGATGGAACCTACGTCCCCTGCATTGGCAGGCTGGTTCTTTACTACTGAGCCACCAGGGAACCCCTATAATGTTGCACATGAGTATTATTATGAGGACAAATTTTTGCAAAGGCATCTTACAGATTACCTTTATTGGTTGATTCCATCTATTCCACTTAGCTAACAACTTTGATTCGCCAGCTCTGTATGCCTTGCCATCTGCCCAAGAGACACGATCCCTGCCCCAAGCAGCTCACAATTCGGAGAGTGTAAGATAAGTAAATGAAAGGGTTAAACTTCAATCAGTGTCAACAAGAACACATGATTGAGTCAAAACCAAGAGGGACAGGGTGGCATCTTTTCTCTGTCCCATTGTTTGATATCTAAGGATGAAGATCCTAGCCCTTCTCTCATTGGGCTATTTCAATATTTTCTATATTTTATAGTAAAGTATTTATCTTATCTAATCTAACCTCCCGTCTCTAAGTTCATCATATTTCCTTTTGTTTTTCCCTCAGTGGTGATCTTGTAACATGGACAACTAGAAGTGACCTTTGGATTACTAACCACTCACACTCATTTGAAGTGAAATTTTACAGAATGGACACTACATGAGTGCTTTTACCCAAGGGAAAGAGATGGGGAGCAGAGCCTTCTGGCCCCATGTGAACCCAATCTGCTCTGTTTTGTCTTCTGTCTTTGGGACCATCTCAATATCTTTGACTCATCTTTCTACTGAGGCGTCTCCAAAAGGCTCACTGTTGCTACTTGACCCCCCACAGAACGGGTATGTGGGACACTTCAGGCTTTATTTGTTCTCAGCCTCTCAGACCTGAGACTGTCGCTAACATCAGGGCACTGTTGTGCCTGAAAAAACATCTTGAGCACTGAAACCAGGCCTGAAGAAACAAGCTGTATTTACAGGCCAAGATCCCACCCAATGTCCAGATTCTGCTGCTAATTCATCGCCTTACTTCTGAATGAGGTTAACCTCTTAAAAATTATACCCTAACTTGGGACCATTTGTCTTTTCACAATGTATATACGAGAGGATGAACTCTGACTAAATATGCTCTATTTCTTTATTCACTTTAAGAAAGCAAGGGAAAGAAATACAAAAAAAGTCCGAGTCCTTCTGTCAGAGTGGAAAACATTGACCCCAAATGGCATTTAGTTTTTAAGCCGTGCTCAGCTCATTAACATGAAGGTCAGAGTAAAAGACAAACTGTCCTGCACCTCTTATATCCACAGAGAAAAACCATGAAAAAATTATCTATATCCCTCTATTGCTCATGTTACTGTACCTCGTTACTACCTGTTTCCATAGTAAGTCAACTTATTTATTTTTAAATTATTCCCAAAAAAGGGCCAGACGGTGTGCAAAAGGTTTAAAGAGAAAAGTGGGGATAATAAGAGTTGATGAAATAACAAATGTCACAATAGACAATCCATTTCTTGTTTTATTAGGATAAACGCCCAAAAGGAGAGGGGGTGATGAACACTCAGCAATTGGATCCCTACTAACCTTGCCTGTAGAATTCTTCGCAGACCCTTTCACTCCATTGCTTGCTCATCTCCCAGATTCTACAAGGATTGCAAATGTCAGCACACTTTAAGGCAATCTGAGAAATGACAGGGCAGGGAGAGATGGTCAAAGGATGATCCTTAAGCAGCAAATGTACCCCAAGCCCAAGGGCAGTCAGACCTGCCCTTCAACCTCACGGTACCAAGCCCATATTTACAGAGGCCTCCCTGACGTGCCTCTTCAGGAAACAGCACTTATTCACCACCGCACAAAACCCTCATTCAGAACTCCCACTTTACATCAGTGAGAAGGAGAGAAGAGTCACCGTCCAAGGACATGGGGCTTCCTGGAGGGGACCTGGAGTGGGCAGGCCAAGGAAAGCTGTGGCCTGGCTCCTTCTGTTGCTCCACCCCTCATGGGCAGGGAGGCCACAGGGCCCCCAACCAGGCTCGAGTGAGATCACTGGGACCTCACCTCACAGTGACCACATTGGCCGACTCCATACATCACTTAAACTATGTGTGTTTGCATTTATATGGCCGTATCTGTGTGTGTCAGCAATCTCAGACTGCCAGCCAGGGAGCTAAGCCATATCAAGCCCAGGAGTGTTTGCTTGGCAGAGATGAGTCTGGGCCTTCTTGGCTTGCCTCACACAGTTCTGCATCTGGAATGCCAGCTTTTGTCAGGGATGCTGACCCTAGGAGGGGTCCCTTGAATTTCCAAAGAAGCAGGTTCTCCCTCTTAACAAACAACTGCCAAGAAACCACCACCTAGAGGGGCTTCCTGTGGTGTGCCCTCCATCAGCAAGGTCTGCTGGTTTTGACCTAGTTCTTTGGGATCATAGAACTGCTAGCAGTGTTGAGGTCTGGGAGAGCCTGGGTCATATTAAGCTGCAAACTTGGTTGGTTCTTTATTTCCAGGTGAATGGGGGCACCAGTACTTGTGAGAGGAGGTCAGGGGCAGAAGCTCCCTCCAGTTCCTGCCCTTTAGGGATTAATGTGTGTTAGCGAGCTTTCCTTTTGGAATGCAAGTGTCCAGGCCAAATCTTTCAGCTACTCAAAGACTTGAATCTCTAAAATCAGATGCTGGTGGTACCCAGGGGCTAGAAGTCTACGTTGGGAAGAAAGGAAGAGGGAGATTCAGTTTTACAGCTGGGAGGAGGGCATTTCTTGAAAAGGATAGAGCAGTTGGATAACTTCAGAAGGCAGCCTGAAGGCATGCAAGGGAAAAGACTGTATAGTTTAGTCTCCCACATGCCATTTCCCTTGTTTAACCATTTCCCTGGTTAAAGCTGGTCTATCTAGATGCAGCCAGGATCCACTCAGTTAGTCTTTTGTGCCAAAAGGAAAGAAGGAAGATGAGAGAAAATGGAAGATCAAGCAAAAGGCTCTGGTTTGGATACCAGGTCAGACTTCTGCTTCCAAGATCCATTTCTCCCCTGCACTTCACAAATGGCTTCTTGCCATGGAAGGAAGCAGAAAGTGTTGCGCTTGATATGATTCCGTTCATTCAATTAAACAAAATCATTTATTTACTGGTACCTGATAATGGTAAGACTAGGTAAATATCATTGAGCTTCAGATGAATATATGAGTTTAGGTTGTAAAAAGAAGTCAAGCAAGATTTAATAGGCTTGAGGTAAAGTAAAGATACTTATTTCTCAATTTTTGTTAGTGCTATAGTTAACATAATACACTTTTGTATTAAAGGAATAGTTTTAGACATTGCAAAAGTATGATAGTGATCAACATTACATCAAGCCACAAAATGTGGTAAATTCTTACTGCATGCAGCTACCCAGGGGGGCTACTTTGTGGTGAAACAGATACCAAACAAGGAGAAATGAGATATTATCAACGTACTGACATGAAACCCAGATTTTTTTTACTTGCTTGGAAACCACTTAAAAATTTCATGTGTCTCAAGGTTTTTAATAAACTAGGTCACTGCTCTAGCTTATACCATGGGGGATACTCCTTCTCAGATGTGCTAAAATGATTGATTGTATCCTTAGTGTTTTAGAGCAAGGATAATGACGTCTGTTTGTTGTTGTTTACCTGAAGCATAAAGTGCCTGTCGTGTACCTCCTCCAGTCTTAGGTCTTTATTGTGGAGGTGAGCTTTCAATCTGGTCAAAAATTCATTCTGTCTGTTGATGTCTGTTGCCAAGATCAAGGAGCCCAGCTGCTGTTCAATATCCTGTCTGCATCCACAGAATGAAAGAGAATGAAAGAGAAAACACACACACAAAGCAAATCCCTTTGAGCAGAGTGATTGATTCTGTCATCATCAGGTGGCTTGTTTTCTCATTTCTGCCTCTGATACTGTTTATTACTCAGAGTCCTGGTCCCTTGCAGGCTAAGCGTGATTCTCTCACCCACCATCATTCTGTCCTTAGATGGGAGGTATGCCAAGGACTGAACAGAGTGACTGAAACCTTGGGTGAACAAAGTTGTGGCAGTTTATACATTCCCACAGTTCCTATGGGTGGCAAGATCGGAAGCCAACTAGAAATATATGCTTGAAGGAGGTCACAAAGACTCACAGAATCACAGCATTTGGATTGTGCTTTTTAATAGAGCTCACACCAACTCAAACCTTAAGACTTGCATGGGGAGGGAAAGGGTATAATAATAGTAATGAAGCCAATAATAGTGACTGATTCTATGGAATGAAAAGATCCATCATGGAAGCAAAATGGATAGGCTGGAAAGAGATACTGGAACTTACAAAAGAGTCACAGTAGATTAAGGTACCATTAAAAAGCAGTGTTCACACAATATATTGGTCAACAAATGGTATACAGACAATGGGATGTTTTGGAACAGTAAACCAAATTAGGGCTTTCATGCATCGGAGAAGGAAATGGCAACCCACTCCAGTGTTCTTGCCTGGAGAATCCCAGGGACAGGGGAGCCTGGTGGGCTGCCCTCTATGGGGTCACACAGAGTCGGACACAACTGAAGTGACTTAGCATAGCATAGCATAGCATAGCATATATGGAAAGTAACCAATGGGAGGAAAATCCATATCTATTTTTAAAATTCACCTTTGAAAGTGAAGTATGTTTGGATAGAGTGCACAGAACATACACAAACAGTTTAAGGGATAAATTATAAAATAAACATCTTACAATCACCGCCTAGGTCAAGATCATTGCCTGCCAGTACCCCAGAAAGCCCTCATTGTGTCTCTTATCCAACCCTACTTCCCCTCAACCCCTGAAGCAACTACTATCTTGACTTTTGTTTTAATAATTTCATTGCTGTTGATAATAATTTTACCACCTGTGCATGCATGCCTAAATACTATGGTTTAACTTTAACTGCTTGTTCACTTTAAGTTATGTGGTAAGTATCAGTTTGTGACTTGCTTTTTTTAGCTTAATATATTTTTGAAGGTCAGTTAAGTTGATGTGTGAGCTGTTGTTCATCCATTCTCATGATTAGATTATATGCCAATGTAGGACTGTGCTTCAATGTATTATCTGTTCTACTTTTGATGATCACTTGAGTAGTTTCTAGTTTTTGACTACTATGAAAAAAATGACACAATAAATACCATTACACACCTCCAATTATATATTTGTAAAGTTTCTCTAGGGACTATGTCCAGGAATAAAATTATTGGATCACAGAGTATGTTCATCTTCAATTTCTTAGATATTGCTGATTATTTTTAAAACAGTTCTATAAATTTACATTCCAAGCAGTAATAGATGAGCTTCTCATCGCTTTACAGTCTTACCCTTTACATTTTTTTTGCCAATTTGCCAATATCATGCAACTCATTATAATTTTAATATGAATTGCCTTGATTACTAATGAGGTTGGACATATATTCATATGTTTATTGGTCATTTCTATTTCTTTTTTTGTGAAATTTCTTTTAGTCTTTACCTACTGGGGCATTACTGGGACAAATGTGGTTTGACAAAAGAACAGATCATTTTGTTTTTTCCTGTCTCCTTCTCTTTCCTTCCCTTCTCCTTTTCTCTTTCTTTGGCTTCCTTGTCCTTCACCTCCTCATTTCTCCTCCAAACTTGATTTGTTACTCTAGACTTTAGTTCTTTCTGCACTTAATTCTTTCAATCTTTGCAATATATTGTTTTCATAAAAGGCATGAATTTTTATTCTCTGTATAAGGATTGATTTTATTTGGTTCCAGTGGGTAAAGTGTTATCAGAATTGAAGTTCCTTCCACGAATTTCACACTCCTCTGGGTGCTAGGAAACAGGATAAGATAGGAGCAGAGGGCCAGGGGTAAATCAGTGCGCCCAGAGCATCCTGCTGCTTGACCAAGAAACACCACAGGGCCCTTGACCTTGGTGCCCCTCTGGAAGATGGTACAGGAATCTATTTACTTGTTCCCGCCTAGCTACCTCGGGTTCTGTGCATTTGAATGAAACAGATAGGAATTGGTGGTGGCCTGGGAAGACAGTGCAGAGGCTAAATTAAGGCCAATATGGTGCAGCAGCTAAACTGAGGCCAGATGGAAATGAGGCCGTGGTCTTGGATTTAATAGACCTCGGCCTAAATATCCAGCCTAACAAACAGTGGACCAGGAAACTAGTATTTCCACTTCTGTTTAAAATGCAAGAAACATAGGTAAATTCCTGGTGGAAAAAAAATGGCTGGGGCCCATTCAGTCTCTTAACAAAAGATGTTTTAGAACAGAATTTCTGACTTCTCCTTTTACTAAGATTGGCAATGACAAAACACCCTTTATTGAACAAGCCTTCAGTCTCGCTTGGGAACTCCTGTGTTCCTTCTTGATAAATATTTATTATTTGGATCTACACAGGAGGACAATTTTGCTAACATAAAAGACAGGAGTTTGGCAAAGCACAGCACTGAGGCCGAAGAGTGTGAAAGCTGAGAACTGTTTATTATCTCTTTTCCTGACATTAGGTCCTACACTCTCCAGGCCCTTTCAGAGCTCACAGGGACTCTGGTTTCTGGGTTGTTGTAACTGACACCATGTCTCCTCCGATAGGCGACTAAGGGAGTGTGGGCCGGAAGCACTGCTGGCTGGCTCCCTGCCATTCACCCCGGGGGTCTCAAGCCAGAGAGCACACGGCTTATCTCTAATGTGTGGACATCGGTATGTTTCATCTCTAGGTCACTTACGTCATTTCCTTTGGCAAGTGAGCCAGAAGCCTTGATTCTCGAAGCATGCCGATTGTAGATCGCCAGTGGTGATTCTCCAGCACAGACATATTCTAGAAAGAAAGAAAATTAAAACTATAAACGGGGGAGAAGCCAGATACTGATCTCTCTCGCTGAACACAGCTCTGTGGAGGCCAATATTTTCCCTCCGGCCAGTTCATACCGGAGGACACAGAGGCAGAGCAGAAATGAAAGGCAAAATAAAACAACTGCAGTCTATTCTCAAGGCTGTAATAATCATGGGGGAGTGGCAAGACCCTGCTGCCCCTCCAGGGGAGGGCTGAATGAGGGTCTATTTCTAGCAGCCGCAGTCCTGCCTCTGCCCCTATTTTTGAAAACTCCTTCAGGTAACACTCATTGTAGAAGAAAGAAAGAGAGGCAGTAAAAATAGGTAGTAATGGATACCCTAGGGCTATATGCATAATATAATCCAAAATCATACTACTCAACCAAACAGAGGCTGGCCTGTCTGCTGCTGCTATGATCTGTGCCCTGCCCATTATCAAAACTGGGAAGAACCTGTTGGGAAGCTGGTGACATATGCAAACTCCTGAATCCCAGTCAATAGATTTGTGGTGATTAATTATTGTGGATACTAAAGTCTAAGAACCGCTGTCAATAATCTTTGTGACCAGTATAATGGCACTTAGCCCATTAAGTCTGGGTTTGAATCTACAGTTGTTTTCTTCTTCAACGATCTTGATATTTCTTTCTTTGTGAGAACCTCTATTATGTTCAGTCTCTCTGTTGACCTTAAATATGCTGCTTGTCTGAACATTTGCTAACCATTTAAATAATGACTATTTATAACAACCTATTGTGTTCTATTCTAAATTAGCAAAAGTATGGCCTCACCACTGATTTCATCCACAGAGAATAAAACTCTTCTAGTCTCCAGGAGGGAGAAGGCAATGACACCCCACTCTAGTACTCTTGCCTGGAAAATCCCATGGATGGAGAAGCCTGGTAGGCTGCAGTCCATGCGGTCGCTAAGAGTCAGACATGTCTGAGCGACTTCACTTTCACTTTTCACTTTTATGCATTAGAGAAGGAAATGGCAACCCACTCCAGTGTTCTTGCCTGGAGAATCCCAGGGATGGGGGAGCCTGGTGGGCTGCCGTCTCTGGGGTTGCACAGAGTCGGACATGACTGAAGCAACTTAGCAGCAGCAGCAGCAGTCTCCAGGAAATCTTTTTCCTTTATTTTCTTATCTGTTTGTTTATTCATCACTTCTTGGCCTTTTGACTAAGATTAAGAGTCTATTCATTCTCCATTTTCTTTCAAGTTTACATTTGTAAACTTACAAAAATATACAGGAAGATAACATTTATTAAAAGTGAAGTTAAGTTGCCAAAGTACAGAAACAACCTAAATGTTCATCAACAAATAAATGGATTAAGAAGATGTGGTATAATGGAATATTACTTAGCCATAAAAAAGAATGACGTTGTACCATTTGCAACAAGATGGTTGGATTTGGAAGGCATTCAGCAATATGTGAACCGTGAACTTCCTGATGTTCAATCTGGTTTTAGAAAAGGCAGAGGAACCAGAGATCAAATTGCCAACATCCACTGGATCATAGAAAAAGCAAGAGAGTTCCAGAAAAACATCCATTTCTGCTTTATTGACTATGCCAAAGCCTTTGACTGTATGGATCACAATAAACTGTGGAAAATTCTGAAAGAGATGGGAATACCAGAACACCTGATCTGCCTCTTGAGAAATTTGTATGCAGGTCAGGAAGCAACAGTTAGAACTGGACATGGAACAACAGACTGGTTCCAAATAGGAAAAGGAGTTCGTCAAGGCTGTATATTGTCACCCTGTTTATTTAACTTCTTTGCAGAGTACATCATGAGAAACGCTGGACTGGAAGAAACACAAGCTGGAATCAAGATTGCCGGGAAAAATATCAATAACCTCAGATATGCAGATGACACCATCCTTATGGCAGAAAGTGAGGAGGAACTCAAAAGCCTCTTGATGAAAGTGAAAGTGGAGAGTGAAAAAGTTGGCTTAAAGCTCAACATTCAGAAAACGAAGATCATGGCATCCAGTCCCACCACTTCATGGGAAATAGATGGAGAAACAGTGGAAACAGTGTCAGACTTTATTTTTCTGGGCTCCAAAATCACTGCAGATGGTGACTGTGCCATGAAATTAAAAGACGCTTACTCCTTGGAAGGAAAGTTATGTCCAACCTAGATAGCATATTCAAAAGCAGAGACATTACTTTGCCAACAAAGGTTCGTCTAGTCAAGGCTATGGTTTTTCCTGTGGTCATGTATGGATGTGAGAGTTGGACTATGAAGAAGGCTGAGTGCTGAAGAATTGATGCTTTTGAACTGTGGTGTTGGAGAAGACTCTTGAGAGTCCCTTGGACTGCAAGGAGATCCAACCAGTCCATTCTGAAGGAGATCAGCCCTGGGATTTCTTTGGAAGGAATGATGCTGAAGCTGAAACTCCAGTACTTTGGCCACCTCATGCGAAGAGTTGACTCATTGGAAAAGACTCTGATGCTGGGAGGGATTGGGGGCAGGAGGAGAAAGGGACGACAGAGGATGAGATGGCTGGATGGCATCATTGACTTGATGGACGTGAGTTTCAGTGAAGTCCGGGAGTTGGTGATGGACAGGGAGGCCTGGCGTGCTGCAGTTCATGGGGTTGCAAAGAGTCGGATACGACTGAGCGACTGATCTGATCTGATCTGATCCTAAGTGAAGGACTCCTGTGGTGGCTCAGAAGTAAAAAGTCTGCCTGCAATGCAGGAGACTTGGGGTTTGATCCCTGGATCTGGAAGAGCCCCTGGAAAAGGAAATGGCAACCCACTCCAATATTCTTGCCTGGACAGAGAAGTCTGATGGACTACAGTCCATGGAGGAACAAGAGTCAGACACGATTTAGCAACTAAACCACCATCACCACCACCCTAAGTCAAATGAGACAAAGACGGACACTGTAAAATATCACTTATATGTGGAATCTAAAAAAAATAACAACAAACTAATAAAAAAAAAAAAAAGAAACAGACTCATAGGGAATAACCTAGTGGTTACCAATGAGAATAACCTAGTGGTTACCATCACCAAATGGTCAACACCAAAATCAGACTGATTATATTCTTTGCAGCCAAAGATGGAGAAGCTCTATACAGTCAGCAAAAACAATACCAGGAGCTGACTGTGGCCCAGATCATGAACTCCTTATTGCCAAATTCAGACTTAAATTGAAGAAAGTAGGGAAAACCACTAGACCATTCAGGTATGACCTAAATCAAATCCCTTATGATTATACAGTAGAAGTGAGAAATAGATTTAAGGGACTAGATCTGATAGACAGAGTGCCTGATGAACTAAAGACAGAGGTTCGTGACATTATACAGGAGGCAGGGATCAAGACCATCCCCAAGGAAAAGAAATGCAAAAAAGCCAAATGGCTGTCTGAGGAGGCCTTACAAATAGCTGTGAAAAGAAGAGAAGTGAAAAGCAAAGGAGAAAAGGAAAGATAAACCCATTTGAATGCAGAATTCCTAAGAATAGCAAGGAGAGATAAAAAAGCCTTCCTCAGTGATCAGTGCTAAGAAATAGAGGAAAACAACAGAATGGGAAAGACTAGAGGTCTCTTTGAGAAAATTAGAGATACCAAGGGAACATTTCATGCAAAGATGGGCTCAATAAAGGACAGAAATGGTATGGACCTAACAGAAGCAGAAGATATTAAGAAGAGGTGGCAAGAATACACAGAAGAACTGTGCAAAAAAGATCTTCACGACCCAGATAATCATGCTGGTGTGATCACTCACCTAGAGCCAGACATCCTGGAATGTGAAGTCAAGTGGGCTTTGGGAAGCATCACTATGAACAAAGCTAGTGGAGGTGATGGAATTCCAATTGAGCTATTTCAAATCATAAAAGATGATGCTGTGAAAGTGCTGCACTCAATGTGCCAGCAAATTTGGAAAACTCAGCAGCAGCCACAGGACTGGAAAAGGTCAGTTTTCATTCCAATCCCAAAGAAAGGCAATGCCAAAGAATGTTCAAATGAAAGTGAAGTTGCTCAGTCATGTTTGACTCTTAGCGACCCCATGGACTGCAGCCTACCAGGCTTCTCCGTCCATGGGATCTTCCAGGCAAGAGTACTGGAGTGGGGTGCCACTGCCTTCTCCATTACGATGTTCAAACTACCACACAATTGCACTCATCTCACACGCTAATAAAGTAATACTTAAAATTCTCCAAGCCAGGCTTCAGCAATACGTGAACCATGAACTTCCAGATGTTCAAGCTGGTTTTAGAAAAGGCAGAGGAACCAGAGATGAAGTTGCCAACACTGCTGGAAAAAAAAACATCATCAAAACATAATGCCAACATCATCGAAAAAGCAAGAGAGTTCCAGAAAAACCTCTATTTCTGCTTTATTGACTATGCCAAAGCCTTTGACTGTATGGATCACAATAAACTGTGGAAAATTCTGAAAGAGATGGGAATACCAGACCACCTGACCTGCCTCTTGAGAAATCTGTATGCAGGTCAGGAAGCAACTGTTAGAACTGGACATGGAGCAACAGACTGGTTCCAAATAGGAAAAGGAGTACGTCAAGGCTGTATATTGTCACCCTGCTTATTTAACTTATATGCAGAGTACATCATGAGAAACGCTGGGCTGGAGGAAGCACAAGCTGGAATCAAGATTTCCGGGAGAAATATCAGTAAACTCAGATATGCAGATGACACCATCCTTATGGCAGAAAGTGAAGAAGAACTAAAGAGCCTCTTGATGAAAGTGAAAGTGGAGAGTGAAAAAGTTGGCTTAAAACTTAACATTCAGAAAACTAAGATCATGGCATATGGTCCCATTACTTCATGAGGAAACAGTGGCAGACTTTATTTTTGGGGGCTCCAAAATCACTCCAGATGGTGACCGCAGCCATGAAATTAAAAGACACTTGTTCCTTGGAAGGAAAGTTATGACCAACCCAGACAGCATATTAAAATGCAGAGACATTACTTTGCCAACAAAGGCCCATCTCGTCAAAGGTATGGTTTTTCCAGTGGTCATGTATGGATGTGAGAGTTCGACTGTGAAGAAGGCTGAGGGCCGAAGAATTGATGCTTTTGAACTGTGGTGTTGGAGAAGACTCTTGAGAGTCCCTTGGACTGCAAGGAGATCCAACCAATCCATCCTAAAGAAAATCAGTCCTAAAGATTCATTGGAAGGACTGATGTTGAAGCTGAAACTCTAATACTTTGGCCACCTGATGCAAAGAACTGACTCATTGGAAAAGACTCTGATGCTGGGAAAGATTGAAGGTAGGAGGAGAAGGGGCTGACAGAGGATGAGATGTTTGGATAGTATCACTGACTCAATGGACATGAGTTTGAGTAAACTCCGGAGTTGGTGATGGACAGGGAGGCCTGGCCTGCTGCAGTCCATGAGGTTGCAAAAAGTCAGACATGACTGAGTGACTGAACTGAACTGAACTACCAGTGAGGAGAGGAAAGGGGAGGGGGCAACATAGGGGAAAGGAATTAAAAGTTACAAACTATTATGTATAAAATAAGCCACAAAGATAGCTTATACAACACAGGGAATAGAGCCAATATTTTATAATAACTATAAATGGAATGTAACCTTAAATTATGAACCAGTATGTTATATACCTGTGAGATACAATATTGCTCATTAATTATACTTCATTTAAAAAAGTGGGGGGGGAGTAAAGGGACTTCTGTGTTGGCCCAGTGGTTAAGACTTTGCCTTCCAAAGTTGGGGGTGCAGATTCCATCTCTGGTTGGGGAGCTAAGGCCCCACGTGACTTGTGACCAAAAAACCAAAACATAAAACAGAAGCATAATTGTAACACATTCAATAAAGACTTTAAAAATGAACCACATCAAAAAAAAAAAAATCTTAAAAAGTTGGGGGCAATTGTGTGACTCTGCTTACATTAGATACGAGTCATCAAATGCATGGGGACAGAAAGAATGGCAGTTCCGGGGGCCTGAGGGACTAGGGAATTATTATTTAGTGGGAGCAGAGTTTTAGTTTTGCAACATGAAAAGAATTCTAGAGAGTTATTGTGGTGATGACTGCATAATGCAAATGTCTTCATACTACTGAAGTTAATAGTGAAAGTGAAGTCACTCAGTTGTGTCTGACTCTTTGCAATCCCATGGACTGTAGCCTGCAAGGCTCCTCTGTCCATGGGATTTTTCAGGCAAGAACACTGGAATGGGTTGCCATGTCCTTCTCCAGGGGATCTTCCTGACCCAGGGATTAAACCCAGGTCTCTCACATTGCAGGCAGACTGTATTCTCTGAGCCTCAGGGAAGCCCTGAACTTAATACTGCTGTACACTAAAAAATGGTCAAGATGGTAAATTTTATATTATGTGTATTTTGCCACAATTAATAAAAAATGAGGGAAAAGGAGCAAGGAAAATAGTAGTGGAGAGTAAAGGAGGCTGGTCAGAGACTGAAAAGCATTTCATCATTTCATACCCCCACCCTTCTTGCCACTATATCTGTATCATCCATGCAATGCTCAACTTTTTCAGCAAATGAGAAAAAAGAATCTCCCACGATTGACACAATCCAAGGTCCATTAGGCAAAAACAAGTTCAAGAAAACTGCAACCATTCTTTGTTCTAAATCCAGATCATGATTTCTCTCCAGGACTTTGCAGACTGAATTGATGAGGTAGGGTCTTATTCTGACCCTTTGTACAGGCGGCTCTATTGCTATTCATTTCTCTCCTTGCCAGGGAGTCATTATTCCTTACTCACCACTTGACCAGCTCTGAACCTGTGATGAGATTTTGTTACTTTTATCAACTGGTCTATTATCTCCTTTTGGGCATGAGCCAGACACAACAAAAGCCAATGTTTATGAGAAATATCATGCTAGACTAATTTGTTCTGATTGTAAAGATTTATGAGAGCAGAGAGTGATAGGTTAGTGTGATGTAACAGATGTCCTATCCCTGACGTGACATTTAATTCATCACTTGTGAGCGCTTCCTTCAAGACTAATTCAAGCAGATGTGACATGAGTGCCCTCACATGAGTTTTTCAAGAGGCCCAGAAAACTGTAACAAGACCTAATGATAAATGACGCCATATCCTTGTTGAGTGGAACAAAAGCATCTGGGGAATTGCCTTAGGCATTGTTATTTATGCCAGCCTGACTTAACATCTTCATTAATAATCTTCCTGAAGACAGAATAAAAGGATGCTTGGGAGCTCTTTTGGTGAAACCATATTTGGAGATGAGCACCAGGAAAATGGGAGGAAATGCAAGGGGCTTGGAAGCTGGAACAGAATAAAAGAAAATAGTGCATGCATTACAAATTCTTTCAGGGAGCTGTCATTATAAATAAAAGTATGTTCTGGCCAGAACTGTGTTGGAGGTGAGGGTACTCCAGTGGATTCCAGAGAAGAAGACAAGAAGGGCTGTATAGGGAGGGGGGATTAACATTTCTGAATCACACCTACAGTGTGCCTGGCACTTTACATGATCTCACTGAATTCTCATATAACTGTCTACCATTTTAATCATTAACGCACAGATAATAAAACCGAGCCTAGACAGCATATTAAAAAGCAGAGACATTACTTTGCCAACAAAGGTCTGTCTAGTCAAGGCTATGGTTTTTCCAGTAGTCATGTATGGATGTGAGAGTTGGACTATAAAGAAAGCTGAGTGCTGAAGAATTGATGCTTTTGAACTGTGGTGTTGGAGAAGACTCTTGAGAGTCCCTTGGACTGCAAGGAGCTCCAACCAGTCCGTTCTAAACGAGATCAGTCCTGGTTGTTCATTGGAAGGACTGATGTTGAAGCTGAAACTCCAATATTTTGGCCACCTGATAAGAAGAGCTGACTCATTTGAAAAGACAATGATGCTGGGAAAGATTGAGGGCAGGAGGAGAAGGGGATGACAGAAGATGAGATGGTTGGATGGCCCTCGATGGACATGGGTTTGGGTAGACTCTGGGAGTTGGTGATGGACAGGGAGGCCTGGTGTGCTGTGGTTCATGGGGTCGCAAAGAGTCGGACACGACTGAGCGACTGAACTGAACTGAACTGAATAAAACCCCAGGTCTCTGAGAGGTTACACAATTAGTCAGTAGCTGAGAAAGACCTTAAACCCAGGTATGCCAGGCATCAAGACCTAAACTTTGCATACCCACACTTGCTGCCTCGCCAGAGTTACCTCTGCTTGGCCACATCCAAGTATTCAGAGGCTTGACATTTATAAACTGAGGAGTGCCTGCTGTTGTACTTAATTTCCCCCCCAATCATCTATAGTTGCTGTTTTCAAAGAGTATGGTTGGGGACTTCCCTGGCAGTCCAGTGGCTGAGACTCTGTGCTTCCAGTGGTTAGGGAATTAAGATCCCACATGTGGTGTGGCATGGTCCTCTCCTGAAAAAGGACCTTTTTGATCTATGGATGATTGTTTTACTTAGATGTTAGTTTCTAAATCCACACTGGAATTCTTGCAACATACCCCAAAATTGGTGTCATTTCAAAAAATCCTATAGTTTGAATATGTTATAAGTTGAGTAGATTTAGACAGTCTTGGGGGAGAATTTATCATTCAGCCACTCTCAGCCCTCACATCTGAACAGTCTCTGGGTCCTGTTGATTCTTCCATCATGGCGTCATTTATACTCATCCTTCCTTTCACCAAGTGACCCTATTTTAGTGCTTTATTTTCCTTAATTCTCATTTCTTCTATCCACCTTCTTCACAATTTCCACAATGTGAGTTATTTGACAAAAGTTTCTACCATCTCCCTAATCATTGGTTGAAATATAGACTAATATTTTTTGAGCAGCTACTCATATGCCAGGTGCTATGGTGGGCACTGGGGGTCCAAGAATGAATAAGACAATATTGCTACCTTCAAAGAGCTCACCTAATTTCTCTGCTGCTCGCTCTAGCAGGAGAGAGCTAGCACAGTGCAACTGTGCCTTCTCCCATGCCCTGCTCCAAACCCTACAATGGTTTCCTATTGGATAAGTTAGGCTTAACTCCTTAGCTCGGCATTCAATGCTTTCTAAAAATTGTCCCAACTACTTTGTTTCTATATGTTGAGATAATTGAATACCATTACCTCTTCTTTCCTACAGAGGACTTATCATTCAAATAAATTATATCATAGTAATAAAATGATAACTTATTATTGACAAAATTATTAATATATGAAAATGTCCTTTCCACTTGCATGCCTTTCAAGGTGGTTTGTTTTCCTCAAACTCCTTTTCCTCTGTTTCCTGGTCAAACTAAAACCTGTCTTCCAAAGTTCAACTCAAATACTCGATCCACAAAGCCACCTGGAATCATCCAGCCAGAGAAGAACTTGGCTCTCCTCTGAGTCTTATAGCTCTTTCTCTCAGCATTCCTCAAGTCCAGAGGCCAGCTAGACTATGTCCCACTGACGTGTGTGACAGCTGTGTATGCACTTCTTGTTCTTACTAGATTACAAACTACATGTCAGCAGGAAGCCTGTCTCATTCTTGCCATATCCACTCAACCAAGAAAGGACTTTCTATTAATTTGCTAAATAGCTGAACAGATTACTTGATTTCATTGCACAAGTATACTGAACACTCATTATGTTCCTAGCACTGTAATATGTGCTTAGAATATACCAGTGAAGAGAAGAAACAAAGAACTAGAGGTAGCAGGGATGGGGAGAGATAGATAGTAAACAATAAACATAATAAATGTTTGGGAAAAAGTATAGCATCCAGAAGATAGCAGATGTATGGAAGGAGGGAAAAGTAGAGCAGAATAGTGGGAATTTGAGTCTTGGGGGTGGGGAAGGGAAGGGAAAGTGGTGAGAGATGAGATTAGAGCAAAGACTTGAAGGCAGGAGAGAGCTAGCCATGCTGAAGAAGAAGCTGTTCTGGAGAAAACAATGAAAGGAAAGGCCCCAAAGAGGGAGCACACAGCCGTGAGGGCCATGTGCAGCGAGGGAGGGGACATACCAGGCCTAGGAGTTAGGTAATGAGAGACCAGATCACATGCGGCCTTTTGGCCATTGTAAGGATTCTGATTTTCACTCTGAGAGAAACATGGATCCAGTGCAGGGGTTTGGGAGGAATGAAATTATATGACTTACTTTAAATAAGATCACTTTGGTTGCTATGTTGAGAATAGAGTCTGGTAGGGGATAAGAATAGAAAGAGGTGTGTGGGGGAGGCAGAGAGCAGTTATCCAGGCAAAAGTTGATAGAGGCTTGAACAAGGAAGGTGGAAATGGGGAGAGTGGTTGATTTCTGTACCTGCTAGGAGGACTCAGTGTTTCTGGCCTGAACAACTGGAAGGATGGTGTTGCCATTACCTGAGATGGGAAAGCTGCAAGTGGAGCAGGTTAAGAGGAGTCTCACGGTTGTCCAGAATAAAAACACATTTTTCAACTTCTTTACAATTAGGTGGGATCATTTGGCTAAATTCTGACCCATTAAATGTAAACATAAATACTGTGTGGGATATTCAAGTAAGTTGTTTTAAGGGGAACAGTTTCAATTGGGAGAGGCTTCTTTTGCTTTATCCCTTTCTTTTTTCTCACTGTTTGGAATGTGGCAAGAAAGGCTAGAGCTCCAGCAGCTATCTTGGGCAATGAGGACAAATGTCACACCCTAGTGATAGAAGACTGAAGACTAAAAGGATGTTGGGTCCCTCATTCTTAATTTTATGATGCCACCATGACTTCCCTGGACTGTCAACCTCCAAACCTCTTTTATGAAGGATAGAAATAAACATCTACCCTTGCTTAATAAGTCACTGCTGCTGCTGCTGCTGCTGTCACTTCAGTCGTGTCCGACTCTATGTGACCCCATAGACGGCAGCCCACCAGGCTCCCCCGTCCCTGGGATTCTCCAGGCAAGAACACTGGAGTGGGTTGCCATTTCCTTCTCCAATGCATGAAAGTGAAAAGTGAAAGTGAAGTTGTTCAGTCATGTCCGACTCTTAGTGACCCCATGGACTGCAGCCTACCAGGCTCCTCTGTCCATGGGATTTTCCAGGCAAGAGTACTGGAGTGGGGTGCCATTGCCTTCTCTGCTAATAAGTCACTAACATATATCATTATTTAAATTACTTTATTATCATCCACATCATCCCCAAAGAGTTGATAGAATAATGCTGGGTATTTGCATAAAAATTTTAATAAAGGATTTTATAATTCTAAAAAGGAATGAGCAAAATGACCTTAGTAAAATCAGAAATGTGTGTGTGTGTGCACATGTCCACATACACAGACACACACCAGAACACACAGACACACACAGACTTCTTCTTTCTGAGATCAGTTGTTGCCATCTACTAGGAAAGACTCCCCTGGTTCTCCAAACAGAACTGACAGGTCCCTCTTCTAGCTGCTCATTCCCAGCCCAAGCTTGTATTGGAATATCCAAAACACCTTATACCAACTTTGCTCATGGGCCTTGCTCCTGTGTGTGTTTGTGGTAAGTTGCTTTATCATGTCTGAGTCTTTGCAACTCTATGGACTGTAGCCCGCCAGGCTACTCTGTCCATGGGGTTCTCCAGGCAAGAATACTGGAATGCGTTGCCATGCCTTCCTCCAGGGGATCTTCCCCAACCAGGGATTGAATCTGTTGCTCCTGTGGCTCCTGTATTGCAGGCGGATCCTTTACCTTTGAACCACTGGGGAAGCCCAGTCTTGCTTCTACGTGAGTAATTTTCACGTCTTCTTGTTTGTTTACACTTAAAATTTGAGTTTTGAAAAACATACTCCCCCTATATTTTTAAAAATTGATATTTAAAATCACAAATTTCTATGGTAACAGAAGATGTAATGCCTGCCTATTTGTGGATATTGATATTTTAATATGAAACCATTATATCATTCTTTTTATTTTATTTTTTATATCATTCTTTTATGTGTTAAATGTATCACTCAGTCATGTCCAACTCTTTGCAACCTCATGGACTGTAGCCTGTCAGATTCCTCTGTCCTGGAGTGGGTTGCCATTTCCTTCTCTAGGGGATCTTCCTGACCCAGGGATCAAACCAGGGTCTCCCGTATTGCAGGCAGATTCTTTACCATCTGAGCCACCAGGGAAGTCCCAAATGTATGTAAGGGAATCTAAATACCAATGGCATTTAGTGCCCATTTATCACCTATTTAAGAAAACACATGAATAATTTATTATTTAAGTCAAAAATGAGAAATTAATTCTTTTCCCTCTAGAACTTATTATACTATTTCTCCATAGAATTTTATTTTAATGTAATATATTTTCATGTGTGAAATTCTTTGATCATCACCCTATCATCTCTCTCTGCAACAAAAATAAGTTTATAAACTGAAGTTTTAATTTAACAAATTTTCTTAACCTCAGGCTCTAAGTAGTTTTACCAGCTGGAGTTTACAATGCAATTATTATTAGTAACTAACTGATCAAAATACATATATTTCAAATGTGGAAAAATTATGCTTGAGAATAAAAATTTTGACAATGCCTCTATTCATGAGATAGCTGGAAACATTATATTCCCTCAGTTATGGGAGATTTCCTTTAATATTTTTGGTTGTTTCTTTGGTATTTTTTCACACGAGGGAAATATACAATATCAGCACAACTGGAGCAAGATGCAATATGCAGAATGGATAAGAGAAATGTCTTTGTTTTGAACAGTGGAAACAGGGTAATTATGAAAGAGTAGTGGAAAGCAGAACTGGCTGGACAGTCCTGTGAGCATATTCCAGGCAGGCCAGTTTAAGAAGCTGAAAATGAGTTCTGTGAGCACTATTCATGCCTGTGCGCTGTTTGGAAAGTCTTCGTGTATCCCCAGGGGCACACAAGCCTGGTTTGAAGCTGCTGCCATACATGATTGCCATTGAGAACGAGGAGTGTATCTTATTCATCTTTGTGCCCCAGTATGTGGCACAGTGCCATTTAAATAAGTAAATATTTGTTGAATGGATACGGAGTAATTAACTTCCAAAACCCCAAAGTTCCCTAGCTGCAAAAGTTTAAGTAACTGTAAAAGTGACAGAGTCCTGTTAATTTTTTGGCCTGATAAAAGCCAGACTTGGAATCTTCTGTTGTGAAATCCTTAGACTTAGGTAAAAGCCAAAGAGATTTAAAAGTTACGATAGCAATGGCTCTCCCACTGTTTACTCACAGATGACCAGGATCGGGTAAGTGACTCCAGGAAGAACATAGAGTGGGTGAGTGCATGCTCAGTTGCTTTAGTTGTGTCTGACTCTGTGTGACCCTACGGATTGCAGCCTGCCAGGCTCCTCTGTCCATGGGATCCTCCAGGCAAGGATGCTGGAGTGGGTTGCCATGCCCTCCTCCAGGAGATCTTCCCAACCCAGGGATCAAACCCCCTTCTACCTGCACTGGCAGGCAGGTTCTTTACCACTAGCACCACCTAGGAAGCATCTATAAAGGGAGCATTTGTCAATTGCAAGATAAACAATATGAATGTATCATCATAAAGAATTTTTCATAATGCTTCTCAGTCTTCATGGTACACTCGATGTAAGGAAGTAAGAATGCAGGAGGTAATCCCACAAGAGGTAATCCCACAGTACAGTAACAAGCGACTACCAAGCGGACAGTGTGGGTAGATGCCTTCTGATCTGTGTGCTGCTGACTCTGTCAGATTTTCACTCTGGGTCCCTGTGTGTACTCACTACTGGCAGTATTCCTGATTTCTCAAGGCTACTCAGGTTCTGCCTTTCTTGCTCCATGGGTCCAGTCTGTGTATCCATCCACTTACTCTTTCAGCAAACCTCCCACCACCCAACAAATATTCACTGAGCATGAGGACTGTGCCAAGTGCTGAGCACACAGCAGTGGGAAAGGTAGGTGCCTAGAAACTTTCAGATTGGGGGGGCTATGGACGTCGAATCAGGAGATGGCTGTTTCTAGAGATAAACATCATGACAGAGGAAGTGAGAGAGGACTGTGAAATCATATAGGAGGGGGTACGGAAGATGGATGTTTAAAGAAAGAGACGGCTTTCAGGAGGAAGATATGTCCAAGTTGAGATGAAAAAGGTGAGTGAGTTAGAGAGGAGTTGGGGAATGCAGGCAATAACACAGAGGGAGTGCATTTCATTAAAACAGGCGGGAGGAGCCTGTGTGTGAAGACCTGGAGCAAGGGCGACACTTTAGATCTTCCTTCCCTGTTTTATTTTTTTAATTAAAAAAAATTTTTTTTGACCATGCAGCATGTGAACTGAACCCAACCAGGGACTGAATCCGCTCCTGCTGCATTGGGAGCCTGGAGTCTTAACCACTGGACTGCCAGGGAAGTCCTTCTATTTTTCAATCATTAGAAATGATCACATTCTAACGTACCATGTATTTTACTTATTTTTCTGATTCCCTTAGTAGAAAGCAGGCATGTTTATTTGTTTTGTTCATCTTCTGTATTGCCATTGCCTGGCATACATGTTGGCTCTGAGATTCTGAGAGTAGTTCAGACTGGATGATGCATAGAACCTGGGAGAGGCACGGTGGGAAGTGGAGCTGGAAAGTGTGGTGAGGGTCAGATCGTAATGAGGCTTGTAAACTGGGCTAAGACATTTGGACTTAATCCTGAGGGCAGTGGGATTTTAAGCAGGCATCTAAGTGCCACAGTTGAGTTTCAGGAACTCATTCTGGCTCCACAGTGGAGGAAGGGTTGGAGCCAGGCAAGGCTGAGTGTAGACGAGAGGATGAAAGATTTTGGTGCCTTGCAGTTGGGGAGGATCAGGGGTGAGCAGGCTGGGAGGTACTGGTGTTTCATAGGGAGGTATTTTTGTCTTTCTTGACAAATGGGCGGTGGTTCTGCTCTTATAGGCTCACTGACTTTCACAGCAGCTCAAAGACCAGTATCAGCAAAAGATGGATTCAAAAAAGAAGAAAATCATTGGAAATGCTCATGGAGACCTGAACATAGGCTGAGATGATACCACTTTAATACCCATTGAAGTCCCAGCCCCGTTTTGGGATCCCACAGTAGGTACGTCATCTGTCTATCTCCAGTAGCATCAGCTCAACAATTTCACATCATCCCAATGACAATGTGTTCTGGTATCACAAACTCTTCATACTTGTAGTCTCAAGAATAATCTTTATCTTAAAGTTGAAAGAGTGAACATCCACCTTTGTGGCAACAAAACCTATCAGAATTTATTTTGAACAAAATAAAACCCTTCAAACCCCAACTACAAAACCTTTATTTCCCCTTTTATCTGAATAATCAAGTATTATCCACCCTAAGAACAAAACAATCCCTTTGTTCCGGAATAACAACACATCTGGCATTTAATAAACCACCAACACAGGTTTTCAAATTAAATCAAGAGTCTATTTGTCAAAGAGAATCTGGCAGAGCAGATTTGCTATCATACAAAGCGGCTTTAAACTGCTGCTGTTTTTTTCTCCTATTTACTGGACACTTTCTTTGATTAAAATACTTAGACTGATGTTGATAAACTGAGTCTGGTGTAAAACAAGACTCAGACTTAATTATACCTTTTCAACCAGTGGAGGCAGGAAGAAAAACAACAACAGGAACATAGTCTGTATTTTCATTTTTAATTGCTCACGAAACCGGGAAGCAAGACTCCAGAAGATAATGAAGTCACTGAGTTCCTCCCTAACAAGCCCAGTGGTCTCCTTGGTGATGCTGCCAGAGCCCCAGCTCAGGAGGTCTCAGGGGAACAGAAACTCCTTGAGTCCTGAACAAGACCTTGGCCCTTGAAGAAACTACAGCTCTGCTCTGTTTACTGCCCGCTGGAAGATGTCTTTCTCTTGTTTGATCTGCATCTGCCAAAGATACTGCTCTGAGGGCAAGGAGCCTGGATGGACATTGAATTGCTTGTCCATGGGGCAGGCCTGGGTTCATTCAGATCAGGGCCATGGAGGTGCCCACAATGGCAACCTCATGATGAACAGCAGAAAGTTTAGGAAACAGAAAATCAAATTTGAACCTTTTTACAATTTTCACTCTGCTTGCCCGAAACACCTTTCATGCTGCAAAAATTATGGGGTTACATATAATCCTTGCAGTTGCTTGTCAGAGTAGTGGTCATAGGACCCTGTGGGAGGAACACGTCTCCTGGCTCTGTCAACTTTGTATTTACAGTTCAGAGTCGTTAAGAATAAAAAGTGGTTAAAAATGCTGGCCTCTTATAAGTGCTTATGATAAATGACTAAGAAAAATGATTATAAACCTCTTCAAGACAAGTAGGGAATGCAATAAATATGATGCTTCATGGAACAATTATTTTATTCATTGGGTTGCTCTGTCAATAGTTAATATGAAGTTGGACTCTATCAAAAGCAATTAAATTTTTTATATGTTTTATTACAAGATACTGAATATAGTCCCCTGTGCTATACAATGCATCCTTGTTGCTTATCTATATTATACATAGTGGTTTGTATCAGATGATCCCAAACTCCTAATTTATCCTCGCCTTCCCCTTTTTTAACCATAAGTTGGTTTTCTATGTCTGTGAGTCTGTTTGTGCTTTGTAAATAAGTTCATTGGTATCATATTCTAGATTTTGAATTGAACTGAAAGCAATCCCTTTTATAACTGTAATAAGCAATATCATATCTGATTTAATGTTTATTTTGAAAAACTGCTGAACCCATATGTTAGAAGATTGGAGGGTGGAGGGACAGAGAAAATAATTCTCAACTGTATCTCTCACATGCTCTTAGGCACCTCTTAGTTCACCACAGACAGCTGGACTGCTTCCAGTCTGATGACAGAGATGCCAGGTGGAAACGCCTTTACGTCTTCAAGTTGAACTTGGGTTGGCAGTTCAGCCAGTGAGTCTGACCCAGACAGAGGACAATGGGAGAGAGTCCTCTGGCCTGGCCTTTACTCCAGCTGCCCTGACTCTCTTTATCTCAGGGCAGAAGCACAGGCTGGGCCTTATGCAATGATCTTCTTATTTATTAGAACTAAAAGAGTACAGCCAACAAAAGGAGGGAGAGGAAGCCCTCTTCCATTTTATCTCATTTATAGTAATTCTGGATTGTACACAGTCACGCACAGGGCGTTCTCAAAGCCACATAATTCCTGGCATAACTTCTTGGTTATTCTTTTTGACTAAGTGTGTCTGCATGCACAGTTTATATATATATATATATATATGTATGTAAAGGTATATATACTGGGCTTCCCAGGTGGTGCTAGTGGTAAAGAACCTGCCTGCCAACGCAGGAGATGTAAGAGATTCGGGTTTGATCCCTGGGTTGGGAAGATGCCCTGGAGGATGGCATGGCAACCCACTCCAATATTCTTGCCTGGAAAATCCCATGGACAAAGGAGCTTGGCAGGCTACAGTCTGTTGGGTCTCAAAGAGTCAGACACTCACACATGATATTATTGCATGCATGCACCCATTATGTAATATATATATGTGTATATTTGTGTGTGTATATATATATAGTGTGTGTGTGTGTGTGTCTGTGTGTGTATATTTTTCACTCATTATCACAGTTCTTATTATTTTCTGAATCTATAACTCATTTTAAAACATGAATATAAGTTATGGATCTCCTCCCTAGAAACATGTATATAGGTACATCACCTGAAAATCTGCATATAGTTTCCTTAAATCTCATTTCTGTCTCAACCAACAGGCCAGATCAGATCAGTCGCTCAGTCGTGTCCGACTCTTTGCGACCCCATGAATCGCAGCATGCCAGGCCTCCCTGTCCATCACCAACTCCCGGAGTTCACTCAGACTCACGTCCATCGAGTCAGTGATGCCATCCAGCCATCTCATCCTCTGTCGTCCCCTTCTCCTCTTGCCCCCAATCCCTCCCAGCATCAGAGTCTTTTCCAATGAGTCAACTCTTCACATGAGGTGGCCAAAGTATTGGAGTTTCAGCTTTAGCATCATTCCTTCCAAAGAAATCCCAGGGCTGATCTCCTTCAGAATGGACTGGTTGGATCTCCTTGCAGTCCAAGGGACTCTCAAGAGTCTTTTCCAACACCACAGTTCAAAAGCATCAATTCTTCGGTGCTCAGCCTTCTTCACAGTCCAACTCTCACATCCATACATGACCACAGGAAAAACCATAGCCTTGACTAGACGAACCTTTGTTGGCAAAGTAATGTCTCTGCTTTTGATTATGCTATCTAGGTTGGTCATAACTTTCCTTCCAAGGAGTAAGTGTCTTTTAATTTCATGGTTGCAGTCACCATCTGCAGTGATTTTGGAGCCCAGAAAAATAAAGTCTGACACTGTTTCCACTGTTTCCCCATCTATTTCCCATGAAGTGACGGGACTGGATGCCATGATCTTCGTTTTCTGAATGTTGAGCTTTAAGCCAACTTTTTCACTCTCCACTTTCACTTTCATCAAGAGGATTTTTAGTTCCTCTTCACTCTCTGCCATAAGGGTGGTGTCATCTGCATATCTGAGGTTATTGATATTTCTCCCGGCAATCTTGATTCCAGCTTGTGTTTCTTCCAGTCTAGCGTTTCTCATGATGTACTCTGCATAGAAGTTAAATAAACAGGGTGACAATATACAGCCTTGACGTACTCCTTTTCCTATTTGGAACAAGTCTGTTGTTCCATGTCCAGTTCTAACTGTTGCTTCCTGACCTGCATACAAATTTTTCAAGAGGCAGATCAGGTGATCTGGTATTCCCATCTCTTTCAGAATTTTCCACAGTTTATTGTGATCCACACAGTCAAAGGCTTTGGCATAGTCAATAAAGCAGAAATAGATGTTTTTCTGGAACTCTCTTGCTTTTTCCATGATCCAGCAGATGTTGGCAATTTGATCTCTGGTTCCTCTGTCTTTTCTAAAACCAGCTTGAACATCAGGAAGTTCACGGTTCACGTATTGCTGAAGCCTGGCTTGAAGAATTTTGAGCATTACTTTACTAGCGTGTGAGATGAGTGCAATTGTGTGGTAGTTTGAGCATTCTTTGGCATTGCCTTTCTTTGGGATTGGAATGAAAACTGACCTTTTCCAGTCCTGTGGCCATTGCTGAGTTTTCCAAATTTGCTGGCATATTGAGTGCAGCACTTTCACAGCATCATCTTTCAGGATTTGAAATAGCTCAGCTGGAATTCCATCACCTCCACTAGCTTTGTTCGTACCAACAGGCCATGGTAGGCTAAAAGGCTAGATTGCCAAAGATTTTTAAATATCCTGTGTTTTTAATGGTCTTGTTGAGTTGATATTTTACATAACATGATTTTTTTTTTCTTGAAATTGAAAACCGAAAAAGTTATGCCAGTTCCTCATTGACAACTTAATGCAGAGGGAAGACTTTCTGGCCCAGGTCATGTTCCGTACAACTAATCTACAGTGTCTATCAAAGAGAGAATATACATTTCATCATATATGCCCAAGTCATTGAGCTGAGGGGAAGGGTCATTCATGACAGGACTGTGCTCAGCTCAAGGCCATGGAAACAGTCCATTTGCAGTTCCTCTGGATTGAGGGATTGGCATCCCCAAAGTACACTGGCTTGTGCTGCCGTTAGTGCCATACTCTCTGCCCTGCTACTCAAAATGTTACTCACACTCCAAGACAACATTTATATCACTCTTTTGCCATGAAGGTTTTTTTTTTAATTTTTTATTTTCAGAAACCATATACAGAATCAGTTCCTCTTTTGCCTCTGTCTTCCCATCACATTTTGTTTGTAGCTAGCTGCTATAGAGTACTTAGCAAAGGCTCTCCCACTTTAAGCTACTTGTCTCCTGCTGGAGGCCCTGGAGGAAAGTTCTTAGCTTCCTGCACATTGTTGGTGATTAACATGAATTTTAGAGGTGGTATGTATAGTGCTTAGGCACTTTGGCTCTGGAGGTAGAAGTCTTGAGTCCTAATTCCAGCTCTGCCATTAATTAGCTGCTTATTATAAGGAAGTGTTAGTCGTGTCTGACTCTTTGCAACCCTATGAACTGTAGCCTGCCAGGCTCCTCTATCCATGGGATTCTCTGTGCAAGAATACTGGAGTGGGTAGCCATTCCCTTCACCAGGGGATCTTCCCTACCCATGGATCGAAACCAGGTCTCCTGCTTTGCAGGCAAATTCTTTACCATCTGAGCCACCAGGGGAGCTCACTTAAATTTAATAGCAATTTTCTTTTTTCTGGAAAATAGCTATGACAATAGTACCTACGTAACTGGGATACTGTGAAGATTAAATAATATAATAGATAAAATCATTTAGCCAGTGTTTGAATCATTGTCTGACTCTTGCAGGGCTTCCCTGGTGGTTCAAAGGGTAAAGCGTCTGCCTGCAATGTTAGAGACCTGGGTTTGATCCTTGGGTCAGGAAGATCCCCTGGAGAAGGAAATGGCAACCCACTCCAGTATTCTTGCCTGGGAAATCCCATGAACAGAGGAGCCTGATAGGTACAGTCCAATGGGTCACAAAGGGTCAGACATGACTGAAGGACTTCACTTTCTGAGTCATAGTAAGTGTTGAATAAAGATTAGTTATACAATTCATTGAATTGAATTAAAAAAATCTTTTTGGCTGCGCTGCACAGCATGTGGGATCTTAGTTCCCTGACCATTCCCTGCTTTGGCAGGATGGAGTCTTAACCACTGTACCACCAAAGGAGTCCCTGAACTGAATTTTAAAAGGAGTTTTCTTTCTCTTTTAGGAGTTTCTTCATATAGTCAATAAGAAATGGTGTTTGATAAGCAATGGTATTTAGCCAAGTGTAAAAGCCATCATATTTTTTTGGACATAATTAAGATTTCATATTATTTTCAGGTCCTCTTAATAATTTTTACTTTTAATATATAAAGTCCCAATTTGGCTGATAAAAGTTTTATACTTTTATACTAGACAGCTCTAGGATATTGGAAGTATCTTTATGCCATTAAGTGATACTGTTTTGTTTTCAACACTATTCCTAAGTTAAATACATTGATCTCTGGCCTTCAAGAGAGTCCAAGATGGTTTGAGCAGGGGACTGATGAAGTTAATATCTTGAATGTTGGTTTTTAGTCTTCTATGCCAATTTCTGTCTAGTGGTTAGCCAAAAGATCTTTCTCTTTACTATTGAGGATCAGGCCAGACAGTTGAGATGCATAAATTAACTGCTATAAAAAAAAATAGCTCATTTTATTGTTGTAACATATTTGTATACAAAGAACAGCATGGGTATTTATTCTTCAGAGGCTTTAAAAAAGTTGTTTCTATGTAAGTATACAGAAGAATATGTGTATATCTTTGGCAAACTCCTCTAATGTTTTTCAAACTGGGATTAAGTTTTCTTGGATTTTGCACATTTTGAGCATCTGAGTTTGCACCAATGTCCAAGGGCAGGGATTAAATTTTATTTATCTTTGTACCCCTAGATACTAATATATGACCTGATGCATGTAATAAATAGTTGCTAGTTCAAAATATACATGTATGCTCTGCTGAAAAGGCTGCAGAATTTGGTTATATTGGAATGTTTATATTTAACAGAGAGATGAACTATTATTAAAAATTACACTTTAAAAGTTTGAGTAAGGAATCCATTTTTTGAGACCATTTTTAGTATCTGAATAAGATAGATTGCAATATCTTTCTTTTGAGAATCAATTTTTGTTCATTAGCAGTGAGTAGTTAATTGATGAAATTCTACTTTTACTTTCCTATCTTTTTGCATGTTTAACATCTGGCATATTTCTTTCTGACTTTGTGTCCAAACATTCATTCACTACATGTTTTATATATACTATTATACATGTCAAAGCACAGTTTTATGACCCTCATTTTTATGTACAAATCAGGCAGTAGAGTAGATACTTTCTTAAACTCCATTGATGTGATTTATTTGACATTGAGAAATTAAAATTAGGCAAGCGTTTATATTATATGAAATCTGCCTGAAATGCAGAAGACCTGGGTTCGATCCCTGGGCTGGGAAGATCCCATGGAGAAGCAACGGGTTACCCACTCCAGTATTCACCTGGAGAATTCCATGGACTACAGTCCATGGGGTTGCAAAGAACTGGACATGACTGAGCGACTTTCACTTTACATTATATGGAAGTAGTTCAAGCAGCCAGTTCTGTTACTTTATATTCTTTGTTTAAAGACATTTGAAAAGTCAGATTTAAAACACAACAAGAACAGAAAATCTATTTGGGAGCTTTCATTTCAGTCATTCATTTTTTCCCTAGTCATATGTTTATGCTTTTCCCAAGCAATACATTTAGCTTCTGAGATAGTTTAGTAAGTTTAGTTCTAATTTTTATTTTCTTTGTTTAGTTTTTAGAACTGGACATGGAACAACAGACTGGTTCCAAATAGGAAAAGGAGTATGTCAAGGATGTATATTGTCACCCTGCTTATTTAACTTATATGCAGAGTACATCATGAGAAATGTTGGGCTGGAGGAAGCACAAGCTGGAATCAAGATTGCTGGGAGAATTATCAGTAACCTCAGATATGCAGATAACACCACCCTTATGGCAGAAAGTGAAGAAGAACTAAAGAGCCTCTTGATGAAAGTGAAAGAGGAGAGTGAAAAAGTTGACTTAAAGCTCAACATTCAGAAAACTAGGATTATGGCATCTGGTCCCATCACTTCATGGGAAATAGATGGGGAAACAGTGGAAACAGTGGCTGATTTATTTTTCTGGGCTCCAAAATCACTGCAGATGGTAATTGCAGCCATGAAATTAAAAGACGCTTACTCCTTGGAAGGAAAGTTATGACCAACCTACACAGCATATTCAAAAGCAGAGACATTACTTTGCCAACAAAGGTTTGTCTAGTCAAGGCTATGGTTTTTCCAGTAGTCATGTATGGATGTGAGAGTTGGACTATAAAAAAAGCTGAGTGCCAAAGAACTGAGTCCCTTGGACTGAAGGAGATCCAACCACTCCATCCTAAAGGAGATCAGTCCTGGTGTTCATTGGAAGGACTAATGTTGAAGCTAAAACTTAATACTTTGGCCACCTGATAAGAAGAGCTGACTCATTTGAAAAGATCCTGATGCTGGGAAATATTGAGGGCAGGAGGAGAAGGGGACAACAGAGGATGAGATGGTTGGATGGCATCACCGACTCAATGGACATGGGTTTGGGTAGACTCTGGGAGTTGGTGACGGACAGGAAGGCCTGGCGTGCTGCGGTTTATGGGGTTGCAAAGAGTTGGACACGACTGAATGACTGAACTGAACATCATCAAAAGTTTTTCTAAATTCTGTCACCCTGTCCTCTCTTTATGGTCATTACTACCCTAGCTTCAGGTACTGGCTGACAGCCCAAAAGAGCCCAGTGCTGAAGTATGTATCAGGGGGATTCATAAACCTTGGTATGTCACTTCCTATAAGGACCAAAAGCTAATCAGATGAATGGGAAAAGGCTTTGTTTCATGTTCCAGCTGTGCTTTATTGAATTAATGCATCCTCAAGCTCTACCATCTTATATAATGCATCTGTTTTCTGGGAATCCTTCAGTGCAGAAATTCTTCCTGCACTGATTTTTTTTTTAACCAAAAGATATACTACAGTTGAGATCAATGACTCCCTTGTAGGCAATGATTTTGTTAATGACAACCAAAGGTCTTCCAAAAACTGTGTTGAAAATTCTGGGAATAACTCATTTATGATAGAGGGTTATAATGTCTGAAGGAATATCAGAGATAAGAGTTCTTCAGGTCAAACTACTAGTGTTGCTGAAATATTTTATAACAACAAAGTATGCTTATTGTCTTTGATAATATACCTTTGTCTCAGAAGCCAAAAAGGTTCAGAATATAGTCAATATTTTATAATAACTATAAATGAAGTATAGTCTATAAAATTTTTGAATCACTATATTGTATACCTAAAACTAATATAATATTGTAAGTCAACCATACTCCAACAAAAAAATTAAAATGTGATTAACAAATGGTCCTAGAGATGTAACATAAGTCTGAATAAGAATTGCACCTGGGAAGTATAATTTATAGAAGTTCTACAAGGACTGGCTTCAACTGGCCGTTATATATTAGATGATTCCCATGGAGACAGATAGTCTCAGACCATGAGAAGGCAGACTCAGGAATCCTGTTCGACCTAGGACAATTTCAAACCTGCTTTGGAGCAAACTGAATTCCTTGGATATCCTTGCAAACTAATTTTATCTTCCCTGGGGGATATTCTGAACCTATTTCAAATCCATGCTGTTTGGCTGTGGTCATCACTAAGGCTGACCCTGAATGAAGGCTATTTCCAAGAGTGAGATTCAGGTTCCAGTACTGGGCCTAAACCAGTTCACCATAATATATCTTGTTGCCTCCCTTACCTGATATAGGTTGGCGAGGTGGTGGTTCGTTTTGATCAGAAATGGCTGGTTCACCCCTGGGTGGTCAACATCGTGGGCTGCTGCGGCCAGCAGTCCAAGCATGATATCCAGAGGCGTGAGGAAGCTGGCGAGCTGTTAAAAAATGGAGTTGGGAGACTGATTGGTGTGTTTCCCAAAATAGGCTAGCCTTTGTTTTCGCTAAATCACATGGAATGAATCATCGTATTAGTATCGTTTGGGCCTGTCATTCAGACCTTAACCTTCTGAAGCTGTCAGTAAGGTAACAGCCCCATGAAATTTCAGGAAAGAAGAAAGAACTGGGAGGAAAATAACTCAGCAACTCAAATTATGTAGCTCTTCCAGGTGGCCTCCTCTCCTGCTGCTACCCTTGTCGTGTGTTGCTGTCGTAATAGCACTGGCTGCTGGCAACACTGCTCTCTGTGGTGGGAGGGGACAGGCAGAGTCTAAGTCAGCCTTGCTCCCAGGAAAGCTGTAAGTGAAGGAAACAGTTGAAGCCAAAGTGATGGGCACATTAGAAAAATCACTTTTGTATATCATTCAGCCAATATATCATTGCCACTTCTTTGAATATGAAATCAATAGTGGATTGAATTGCAAAATTTGCATATTTCTCCAATGTGTAATAGAGTGAGGCAATGTGTGAGAAGCTGTCATTTTTTTTTTTTTTTTTTGATTAGCTAAGGAAACAAGCAGGAAAATGGGAATCTAGCATTAACTTTAAATATACAACTGTGATATATTACAATTTTCAAATTACTTAAGGATTAAATAAAAAAAGCTTTAAGTTCTTTGGGATATTTTATAAGGATGAGGCATACCCAGTTTTGTCTTGGGAATGTCTGTATATTTAGTGGTTGATGTTAAAACTGATTGAACTAAACAGTGTCTTGGACTGAGGTATCATTTTCCAAAAACCCTAACAAAACTCATCCGATATGTTATACCAGCTAGGTTTTATATGGCTAAGAAATGTTTAGGTTTGGAGTAACCAGCATTATCATCATGTTTAAAATTTTTGATTAATACATTGCGTCTGGGTATACTTTTCAGATGTCTTTGATGTACACAGGTTCTCTTGGGCTGGAATTGGGATGTCTAGTTGCCTCAGTAGGAAGTGGAACTTGGGTCTTGAGGAGTTGTAATTCTACTTGCTGATCAAAAAACATGAGCTGGGAGACTTTTCCTAGAAAAATTCAGTGTGGTACTATGTGTGGCATAGTATCAAGGCAAAAACACTTAACTTTTTGAATTGTTGAATATATCTAAGATGCAGATTGTCATAGAGACGGTTGTTTTTGTCCTAATGCAGCCTTGCAAATATATAAATTATAAAGAAAATTTACTTTCTTTCGTGACTATTATACTTTCTTTCTTTCTTACTTTCATGATTTCAGAGCTGATACTGAAACTTTAAAAAATTTTTCTTTAAAAGATTTTTTTGATGTCAACCATTTTTTTAAAAAGTCTTTGTTGAATTTATTACAATATTGCTTCTGTTTTGTGTTTTGATTTTTTTTGGCTTCGAGGCATGTGGAAGCTTAGTTCCCCGACCAGGGATCAAACCTGAACTCTGCTTTGGAAGGCAAAATCCTAACCACTGGATAGCCAGAGAAGTCCATGAACCCTTTATATAAGCAATTTGTATTCATGCTATAAAGGACTCATAACCCAGTTGCTCTGTTATGTCGGGCGATCTGGGGCCCCGCAGGCAGTTTACCTGGCGTTTCCAGATGGGCTTGCCTTACCTTTGGCTCCTTTAGGTAGCAGTGCATGGCCTGGGTGACATCGGCTGCATGAACAGCATTGTGATACGGGTTTTGGCTGTGGTAATCTTCTTGAACCATGACTAGGAGGTAAACAGATAACTCAATCAGCTAAAAACAAAACACAAAGGACACACGAGCTCAGACTTGTTGAAGTCTCCTTTGCTTAAAAACAGCGGCGACTCCCAAATGCGCAACATGGGGATGCCTTAGAAAGGAAGGTAGTTTGCCAGCTTGGCAGTTCTACTAGGTTGTTAGCGGAGAAGAGGGAGAGGGAGGAGGGAAGAAAGGCTAGAAGGATTTGTGAGGCCCTTGGGATTCCTCACCACCTTCATAAATCACCTCTTTTTGGCATTCATGAAGGCTCTCATTCATAGGCAAAATAAACATGTGGGAAAAGGACAACTTTATTTCACATTATAGTTTAATTAAGTTTGCTGCCATTTATGAATAATATGCCATAAAAGAAGCTTCCTTTTGAAAAGCCCTGCTCTCATCCAAAGATAGCTTTATCACTTAAATAACAAATACAGACCAGAGCAAACCTTGGGATTCTTCAGGTGGAAATTCACTGATCCAACTGAGGAATCCTTAGATTTATTTCTATCTTATTCAGATCAAATGATTATCTTTCATGCCCTTCCAATCTAAGGACCAGAGTGCTCTTGATACCACAGACATAATGCAATTTTGTTTGCAATTTACAGAAGCCACTTGCCGGTTTCAGCTGTTAATCAAGGCAATGCCTAAGATGCAATATATTCAGTGTGTATAGAACGTCCTGATTTTCGAGTGTGGCCATATTCTCTCAGCCCAGCCTATGACTTTGGCTGTAGATTCTGGTGTTATTTCTGTCACTGACTCTAGCTTTTTCACACATACTCTGGTGTGCACACATGCTCAAAGTATCTGCATTCTCCCTCTTTAGGCAAATTGAAATTATTTGGCTCCATTCATGGGGATTACTTCACTCAATCTCTCGGAACACAATTAGCTTGAGGTTATTTGTGTTTCTGGAATGAGCCTTGCTCTGGCTGGTTTCCAATAATCCTGTTGTGCCACATGTACCTTTTATTCAGCAGGTTTATCTTACTATTATATGTAAATCCTGGCTCTATTACTTATGTATATTGGGAAAGTTACTTAACCAAGTTTCCTTTATTTCCTCCTCTATAAAGTAGGGATAATAATAGCTTTGATCTCAAAGGCATACTGTAAGGATTAAACGGGTTAATATATGCAAGTTCTTAGAAGAGTTCCCAGCATGTGTAAACACCATAGAAGCCTGGTGGCTGCTGCTGCTGTTGTTATCATCATCACCATTATTTTCTTCTTGATGTATCAAGTCAGCTTTCAAATTCAAAACACTGCCACGTGGCAAGTCAAAGAAGTCAGGAACACACTAAGAGGCAGAGGGCAGTTATTTGGTGATTAAAAATGTGCCAAGGATGGCTCAGTGATAAAGAGTCAGCTGTCAATGCAGGAGATGTGGGTTTGACCTCTGGTCTGTGAAGATTCCACATGCAGCAGAGCAGCGAGGCCGGTGAGCCACAACCACTGAGCCGGTGCTCTGGAGGCTGCGGGCCACAACTACTGAACCCACGTGCAGCAACTGCTGAAGCCTATGGGCCCTGGAGCCCATGCTCTGCAACAAGAGAAGGCCTGGCACTCTAACTAGAGCAAAGCCTGAGCAGCAACAAAGACCCTCACAGCCAAAATAAATAAATAAATAAAAATATAAACAATGTGCCCTGGATAATTCACTGGAAGATACATAAGCATATACATAAAGTCAGATGAGAGCTGGGACTGCTTTTTGATGAAGAGTGATGGTGCAGTTGGGTGGAAAGATGGTGGGCTTTCAAATCCAACAGACCTGGCCCTGGATGGAGGCTCTGCCAATTACAATTTGTTGACCTTGAGCAAGTAACAAAACTTCTTTGTACTTCTCCTTATCCATGGGTCAAATATTGACAGCACCCAACTTGCAGAGTTACTGAGACTGTTAGAAATAACATACCCAAAACACTGCCTTCAATGTGTTATATACACAGTGAAAGTGAAAGTGAAGTTGCTCAGTCGTGTCTGACTCTTTGCAACCCCATGGACTGTAGCCTACCAGGCTCCTCTGTCCATGGGATTTTCCAGGCAATAGTACTGGAGTGGATTGCCATTTCCTTCTCCAGGGGATCGAACCCAGGTATCCCACATTGTAGACAGATGCTTTACCATCTGAGCCACCAGGGAAGTCCATATACACAGTAGTTCTCTTCTCATTAAAAAAAAAAGCCTATTGAATATTTCAACAACTCATGTCCAGAGTGGCATTATTTGAGGAGTACTTTGCTTGGGTTTTGTTAATATATGAGCAGATCAGTAACTTCTCTGACAGTTATCTGCTCTTGATGGTTGTCTTTACATTGTGGTTGTTTAGTTACTAGGTCATGTCCGACTCTCTTGTGACCCCATGGACTGTAAGCCCGCCAGGCTCCTCTGTTCATGGGATTTCCCAGGCAAGGATACTGGAGTGGATTGCCATCTCCTTCTCCAGGGAATCTTCCTGACACAGGGACTGAATCTGTGTCTTTGGCATTGCAGGCAGATTCTTTACTGTTGAACCATCAGCAAAGTCCCTGTCTTCACATAGCCTTTATATTTTAAGCCTAAGCATAACTAATATTTTTTCAACAATTTAAATAGATAAACTGTATTTTAAAATGAAGATGGGTAATTTAAGACTAATATGAGGTCTTCATCTACCATGCTGTGGCTCTTACCACTTTACATTAAACAGTATTGTAGACTGCCATTATTCATGAGAAATGGAGTAGAAATGTGGAAAAAAGGACTTACCTAAAAATCTGTGTAAGGTCACCATATCTAACTTGAAGTGGTGAATGAGTCCATGGGTGTTGAAAAGGTGGCACAGCAATGTTACCAGGCTGTTTCCTATAGGAAAACAGTCAGCTGCTTTAATTCATTTTCATTACTATTAAAATATCAAGACAGACAATAGGATCCAAAATTTCTGTAATGAAAGTTCTCTGATAGGATCATTTCTTTTCCTCTTTAGATATGAAATTATCCAAGTACAAAGGATATTATTATGATGATCTGGTCCCAGGTTTTCTCTTATTGCACAAGAAAAATTAACTCAGACATTTCCCCAATACCACAGGCAATGAAAACATTAAGAGTTAAAAGGAATCTGCCTATAGCAGTACCAGGGGTACATACACACATGTGTGCATGTGTGTGTGTGTGTGTGTGTGTATGTGTTTGTATGGGTATTTAAAAAAATGCGCAGTTTAATGGCCACTGAAAATGTGTCTTAGGTTGGTTTCAAATGATTTTTACATATAGGGGTATCTAAGCCACCATATTGCCTATTCTTCCTTTGGAAAATCACTCAAGATGAGATTTGACCATGAGATACTTTGTAACTCAAGTCAGCAGAGGTGCAAAACTGAACCTACAATAACTAAGCATTCAAGAAATATTGTTCACTAGAGAATAAGGACTTTGAGTTTTAAAAGCATTGTAGGGTTTATGACGGAGAAGGCAATGGCATCCCACTCCAGTACTCTTGCCTGGAAATCCCATGGATGGAGGAGCCTGGTAGGCTGCAGTCCATGGGGTCGCTAAGAGTCGGACACGACTAAGCGACTTCACTTTCACTTTTCACTTTCAGGCACTGGAGAAGGAAATGGCAACCCACTCCAGTGTTCTTGCCTGGAGAATCCCAGGGACAGGGGAACCTGGTGGGCTGCCGTCTATGGGGTCACACAGAGTCGGACACGACTGAAGTGACTTAGCAGCAGCAGGTTTTATGAAAGACTGAAATGGACTAAGAAAAGGACTGGTATCTTAAATGGAAAACAATGCGTTGCTTAAGCACACTCATTTAGGGTATCTCATTCTCTGTGTTTTTATAGCTTTCATTATCTTTGAGCTATTTCACAAGAATCAAAATTTTAGATAACCAATATCATCGCAGACAATTCTTGTCTGTGTAAATGAAAATGAAATTAGAGGGAAATACAATTGATTTTCCCCTCCCAGTTTCCCAGCTATTGACAAATTCATTTCAGCCTTTCTTACTGCTTACATATATATGACTCTTTGAATTTTCCTTTGAACTAGCTGTAGCATTTTACTGAATCTGTAACTAATTTAATTAAATAAAATCATTGACATATTCATTTCATATTTTTGTGAGTTGTGATTATACTCTCTTTTTAATAAAGGGCATTGAACTAATTCTTTTGTTCTCGGTTAATTTCATGTGCTGGTCCCCATTTCTCAATTGACTTGAGCAAAGTGAGACGCAAGATTATGAGATACATCCCTATATGGTCTAGCTTTGACAGTGTAAAGCTCATTTTCAGGCTCCCCAGGTGGCGCTAGTGGTAAATAATCCGCCTGCTAATGCAGGAGACGTGGGTTCCATCCCTGGGTGGGGAAGACCCCCTAGAGGAGGACATGGCAACCCACTCCAGTATTCTTGCCTGGAGAATCTCACAGACAGAGGAGCCTGGAGGGTTACAGTCCATAGGGTCACAAAGAGTCAGACACGGCTGAAGAGACTTAGCACGCATGCACACAAAGCTCAGTTTCAGGGTCTGAGGCTGTATCTCTCTCCACTACATGTTGTTCATCAGGAATAGAATGGTGAGGAAAATCTTCTGTAATGACTTAAAACACAAGCCTGGTATATGATGAGTGTGTGCGTGCTAAGTCACTTCAGTCGTGTCCGACTCTGTGCAACACTACGGACTGTAACACACCAGGCTCCTCTGACAATGGGATTCTCCAAGCAAGAATACTGGAGTGGGTTGCCATGTCCTCCTCCAGGGAATCTTCCCAACCCAGGGATCAAACCCTTGTCTCTTATGTCTCCTGCATTGGCAGGTGGGTTCTTTACCACTGGCACCACCTGGGAAGGCCATGGTATATGATGGTTAGCATTAAATGTGATGTCTTTTACTGATTCCCTATTATCAGATTTGTTCGATGGGCAGTTAAAAATACAATAGGATCTTATTATTTGCTTAAGAGAAACCTCTATAGGCACAAGAATTTAAAAAGTGGAGCCAATAAGAATTTTACTTTTCCCTTCAGCTGCAATCTAAGCTTCTGTACTCTATCCTCAGCAATTATTTTCTTCTCATGATGCCAAGCATATCTGAACGATACCTGCAATGGAGCAGACTCACTCACTTAATAAAAGTGCAAAAGCATTGGCTCCAGTAAGAGTCAGGACGGATCAGATATGCCTTTATGTTTCTAGTTTTCATCAACTAAGAACGAATGACCTCCTTTTGCATGTGGCTGAAGTATTACGCAAGGAAAGATCTAATCTGTGCTTTTTAAATGCTTTTGGAGTCATCAAGACCAGAAGGAAATTGTATTAAGATTTGAAGTCCAAATTCAACCCTTATTCTTCATCTGAACGAATTTCCCTTTGCCCTGGCCCTTCTAGGATGGCTGTAGATTTATGAACGTGGGAAAAGAAAGAAGTAAAGAATAACAGTGTTTAAAAATAAATTTTGTTTTTCACAAAATTAATCCCATTTTATGGTGTGTATTTTAGTGAAAATTCTTTTGGGTGACTTACCGTTTGTCAAGCGATCAAACAAGAAAATGTCAAAGTCCCACATTCCCACTTTGGAGAGCATGTGCTGAAAAGGCAAACAAAAAACACCACTCAGATGAATCATATTGGAGACCCAAACATTTACTTTGAGACACAGTGAATTAAAGAATTAAACAGTTGAAAATAGTAGCCTACTACTATCTATGTACAACTGGTTTGTAGTAAAACAAATCCTACTCCACTCCCTAATAATCACAGTGTTGAAGGGACAGGTTCCGGAATCAGACTGCCACATCCCATGACAGCCGCATGTCTTACTGGCTGTGGTACCTTGGGTAAATTGCTTAGCCTCTCTGTACTTCAGTTTTCTAATACATTACCATATGCAAAATAGATAGCCAATGGTAATTTGCTGTATGATTCAGGGAACTCAAACCCCTAGAGTGGTGGGATGGGAAGGGAGGTGGGAGGGAGCTGTAAGTGGGAGGGACCATCACCCATTATACCTATGGCTGATTCGTGTTGATGTTTGGCAGAAACCAACACAATGCTGTAAAGCAATTATCTAAAAGAAAAATAAAAAAAGAAACTATAGCTGATAATACTATTGCTTTGGAGGGCTGTTGTGAAGATTAAATAAGGCAATATACATAAAGAGCTTAGAGCAGTGCATGTACACAGTACAGCACACATGATAGATACAATTTTAACAGCTAAAATTGTAGTTAAAATTTTTAAATTGTTAAAATTGTAGTTTTATAGTCTCTACCTAGGGGAGGAGGTTTACAGTAAAGTTAAAAAAAAAAAGAAATCTAGATGATTGATGAGCAAATTACTCTGCTCAGTGTGGACTAAATGTGAAATTAACCACTGTTACAGACAGGAAACTGAATCGTGGGCAATTGAAAATATTGGGTAATTTAAAGACCTATCGTCCAATGTAGACTTATTGTCCTATTGAATAATCTTCCATTGCATGAATTATACCACGCTTCGCTTATCCATTCATTTCCTGGCACACATACGGGTTGTTTCCTCCTTTTGGGTCTTGTGAATAATGTTGCTATGAGTGTAGGTGTACAAATATCTGATTCGGTCCCTGTTTTCAAACCTTTGGTTATGTCTTTTTTTTCTTTGTGCTGTGCAGCATTTGGGATCTTATTAATAGTTCCCTGATCAGGGATCAAACCCGTGCCCCTTGCTTTGGGAGCACAGAGTCTTAGCCACTGGCCCACCTTTCTTTTGAACAATACCTCCTGCTTAGAGTTAGATGGTGTCAGAGTTGTAGTCGCTGACTCTACCCTCACTGTAGCTCCAGTGGCTGCCTTCCTCTCTTCTCATGGGCTCTGCTTCTGCTAAGGACCAGCTCTTTCCCCACCTCCCGTTGAATAGTCTCTCTGTGTTTTATGATAAAATCCAAAGGCCTCATCATGGCACACAAAGACTTCACAACAGCATCAGGAAATAAAGGGACAGTAGGTTTTGGGTGAAGTCCAGTTTAAGTGCTCTTTTAATCCAGGTCACCCAGTTCTAAAGGCAGAGCTAAAATTTGATCTCTGATATCCCGATTTCCAGCCTGTTGGTTCTTCCTATATCTCAGTGTCGTCTTTCTTGGGAGATGGCTGCTGAGAGACGTGGCATCCATGAGAACGCTGTCAGATGCTCCAGTGCTGGGAGCTTAGCTTTGCTCTCCTTCTGGAGCTTCTCTGGTGGCTCAGAGAGTAAAGAAGCTGCCTGCAAGGCAGGAGCCTTGGGTTTGATCCTTGGGTAAGAAAGATCTCCTGGAGAAGGGAATGGCTACCCACTTCACTATTCTTTCCTGGCTCCTGCCTTGCAGGAAGATTCTTTACACTCTGAGCCACCAGAGTGGATTGCAAAGACCCCATGGACTGCAGCCCACCAGGCTTCTCTGTCTATGAGATTTTTCCAGACAAGGATACTGGAGTGGGTTGCCATTTCCTTCTCCAGGAAATTTTCCCAACCCAGGGATCGAAACCAGGTCTTCTGCACTGCAGGCAGATTCTTTACCAACTGAGCTACAAGGGAAACCCTTGTTTTTCTAAGTGTTGTGCAAAAATGTTTTGCACATTTATAAAAATAAAAATAGCTAGCATGTGCTAGATATGAGTCTATTAAGCATGTAAACATGCTTTACTTTATTTAGTCTTTGTGCCACCCCTATGAGGAGAGTGCTTCTATTAACCTCACTTTATATTAATATATAAGGGAAAAGCCCAGATGTGTTGAGTAACTATTGAGAGGCACAGAGCTCCTCAGGGCCCCAAAGTAGGACTTAAAGTGAGGTGCTACCATTGGAGGTAGGGGAGGTGGGAGGGTGGGGGGAGGCACATCCTCTCAGCCACTGGGCTGGTATGAAGTGACCGAGGGGTAACCAGCTCACCCTTGCTTGTCCAAGGTAGTCTTCATCCAACAGGTGGAGAGGGGCTTGTGGTATAATTCCACGAAGCAGCCTTGATGCATGGAAGTATCTCTGAAAGCTTAACAGTCTTTTCACCTTTTTCTTGGTGCCAATTTCCCCTGAGTGTGTTGTATCTGTGGAAAGCAATCAAATTCCGAAGTTATACATTTAAAAAGCCCTATTTTCTCCACTCTGTAAAAATAGAGTGCATTATAAAGGAGACAATCCCAAGAGATGCTCTCAACGCTTTCTTAAATAGAGACCATGTAACTCTGCATTTGAAATTCTTTTAGAACAAGAAGGATATTTCTGATATGTTACATTCATTAAAAGGAGATATTTCTGACTAATTTTGGAAGACATGAATGTGAATTAAAAACCTCATTTTCTTAACAACGTTAGTAAACTTAGTAAATTTACACACTTCTGTATGCAGAACAGTTAAAGAACAGTCATGCTTTTTTATTCTTCTATATTGGAATGGAGGTTCCAGAATTTAGAACAGGTTCTCATCCTACAAGCTCTGTAGTCTGATGAAATCCTTCACCTGAATTAGAAGAGTTGAGAATACACTAGCTTGGACACGAGGAAAGGTTTCCTAATGTCCCAGGAACATCGTCAGCAAAGGAATTAAAACTCTCAGCACAAGAGTGACCTAGATTCTCATGACATGAAGCAAAAAGGGTGTTTATTTTCTGATAGAGTATATTCTCTTTCACTGGTGGCCATAAAAATCTGATCCTGTCAGTAGAGATCTTTTAATACTTCTGTCACATGTGCCTTTTAAAACTTGACTGTTGACTGTCCAGAAATACTCCAAGCACATTATTTGAATGTCTGTCAAGGTAGGTCTCATCTCAGATGAAATTCAATGAATCACTCAGCCACATGAGTGATGTCTGCAGCCAAATTTAGGTCTGGAGTCAACTGAATGGTCCTAGTAGGAAAACATACAGTTCATACATAAAGAAATTTTGGTTCCCCTCATGCCTCTTCCCATGTCCCCTTTTCCTCTATAGAACTCAAAATCACAGTGGATATTGGAAGAGAGGAATAGATGGAAAATGACCCTTTTACAATGTGGCGCTCCCCAAGGCCAGGGAATGACCAAAATCAGAAAGTTACTTGGGTTTATTATGCATGCAAAGACTTAACTCAGGGCACACAACACCCACTGCTTTTTGGAAATGCCACCTGATTTAAAATTCTTTTTATTTTCAATTGGTTTTAGATTTCATGTGTGGGGAGATGTAAACAAGAGCATAAGGAGATAAGAGCAGTAAACTGAAGTTGGGAGCTTAGGCGCACATCAATATTGAATGCGGGCTCAGTTCTACTGATAGGTTCTCACTCATTTCTGTTTATCAATCAAAGTACAGGTTAAAGAGGTTCATTCGTTAAAAAATGTTTTGAGGCAATTCTCTGATGGTCCAGTGGTTGGGATTTGGCATTTTCACTGGCAAGGTCTGGGTTTGATCCCTGGTTGGGGAAATAAGATCCTGCAATGAGTAGAATGAGGCCACAAAAAAAAAAAAAATGTTTTGAGTGTTACTAAATGTTACTAGGGGACAGGCACTGTTCCAGATGCTTGGTGAGATCTTTCAGTTCTAGGTCCTCTAGTGAGCAAAACAAAGACCCCCATCTTCAAGAAGCTTGCATTCTAGCCAAGGGAGATATAAAATAAGCAATAAACAAAAAAGAAGTAATTTATAAAAATGGGTTAGAAGCTGGTGTGTGCAATGGGGGAAGAAAGGAAAGCAAGGGACAAAGGATCAGGAGTTCTGTGTTGGGATAGCCAAGGTTGCCCTCATTAGAGGCTACGATTTGATCAAAACTTGGAGTACATGAAGGAGCTGACCAAGCAGGTATCTGGGGAAAAGCCTTTCTTACAGAGGGACCAGCTCAACTAATTCCAAAGTGGGAGTGAGGCTGGGATGCTGGCATGTAGAGAGAGAGAAAAAGAGGAGAAAGAGATGTGTTCATAGAGCAAAGTGGAGGTGTGTGTGAGAATTTTACTCTGAAAGCCATTGTAACGACTTGGGCTCTACTCTCAGTAAAACATGGAACCACTGCAAAGTTTTGAGAGGAAGAGTAATATGGAAACACAGCATTTAAAAAGGGTCACTGTGGCCTCTGTATTAAGAAAAGATTGTAGCAGCAAACTTTTGATGCAGTGAGATCTGTTACGGCCCTACTGGAATAATCTTGGCAAGAAATGATGGTTTGGTTAGACCATAGGGGTAGCCATGGAGAGAGTTGACATGGGGGGATTCTGAATACATTTTGAATGTATTTTCAAGTTTTTGGCCTGAATAACTGGGGGAATGGAGCTGCCATCATCTGAGATGGGGAAGGCTGCAGATGGAACAGGTGTGGGGTGGATTTCAGCTTGATACGTGTTGAATTTGGATGTCTATTGGAAATTCAGGTGAAGATGTCTAGTAGAAATAAATGGATATAAAATCCAGAGCTTGGGGGAGAAGACTGGGTTTGAGAAATACATTTGGGAGTGGTCAGATGAGATTAACCTAGGGACTGTGAGTGCAGCACTCACAGTCAAAGTTCATTGAACTGTGCCCTTAAACAAGCACATTTTGTTGTGTGCTTATAAGCAACAATATCCAGTAGCTACAAGCACATTTAGCATGCACATTTTGTTATTTAAATAGAATTTATCGCTAAAAGGAGCCCGATAACCTTGGTGCAATGTGTGAACCTAAGACTGGGGCAGGCAGACTACAAGATGAACTGTGACTTCTTGTAATGCCAAAAAATAAGGGAGAGTTCAAAAAATGATGGGCTCGTAGAAAAATGACAGAGGAGACAATGTGAAGGGGGTCTTTCTGAGCAAATATGCAAAAATTTGAAACTCAGCATGAATAACAGGAGAGTGGATTATAAATCACTGACTAAAAAAAAAAAGACTCCACCAGCCCATAGTAAGGACATGCGTAAATAAGTAAATAAGGGAAGAGAAAGCTCTGACCAATAAGGTGGAAGAAACAATGAGTTATTAGTAATAGCAACCTTTATAGTAATAACTGATTCAGGCCAAAATCATTAATAGATAATAAAATTAAGTACAAGTTTAAAAAGCAACAGGATAATTACATAGTATCAAAGTACCTTTTCACAGGTGACATTAATCCAAAAGGAAAACATGGATAGTTTTCTAGTGGACAAATGTATAGGAGGTACCATCTTCACTAACTATTCAACTTCAGCATCACTTGTCATAGGAGGAGCTGATATCTTACTCTGCCTGACGTAATTCACTGAGGACACAACATCACCTGTGCAGTGGTCCTGCCCCGAGGTACATCCCACCCCTCAAAAGAGGTAACATCAGGAAAACCCAAACTGAAGCATGTTCTTCAAGTAAACAATCTGTCCGAACTCTTTTAAAAAATTAATTAATTGGAGAATAACTGCTTTACAATATTGTGTTGGCTTTTGCCATACAGCAACACAAATCAGCCACAGGTATATATATGCCTCTGCTTAAACTCTTAAAAAATATCAACTTCATAAAAGACAAAGAGAACCCAGGTATTGTTTCATAATAATGGATACACAGATAACAGTGTGCTTAATGCAATGCACGGCTCTGAACTGGATCCTGGATCAAAAAAAAAAAACAATTCCATAAATGACATTAGTAGGACAATTTGTAAAACTGGGATATGGACTTCTATATGAGATAATAATATCCTATCTATAAATGCCTTGACTTTGACAATTGAACTGTGGTTACATGGGAGAATCCCTTGTTCTTAGAAAATACATGTTGAAATATTTAGGGATAAAGGGGCATGATGTGTAAAACAACTTCTCAAGTGATTATGAAGAAAGTAGCAGCGAGGCAAATAAAGCAAAATACAACTCGTGCATCCGGGTAAAGGGACTACGAATGTTCTTTGTTTCATTTGCACAAATTCCCTATAATTCTGACGTTATTATATAATAAAGAGTCTAAGAAGAGAAAGAATGGGAAGGGACAAATCTGACATAATGACATGGAGTATATTCAGCTTTCAAGGAGTTTTGCCACGTTTGGGAGCAAAGAAATGTGGTGATATTTCTAAAAAAAAAAAAAAAGAAATGTGGTGATATTTCTATATTGAACTATATAGAATGAAATAAAGTGTGTTGGTAAATAAATGAAATTAATTATTTCTGTGTTACGTATAAACCTGAAAGGAAATATCCGTACAGTGGTCTCTTCCTTTTTTTGGTAGTCTATGAAAATCCTCCCATTCTAAAATACTAGAAGAAAATCTCCCTTGTGGCTGATAGCATGCCTGTGTTTATATAATAGAATCAGAAGCAAACAATTTAAGCTTGGATTATGGAAATATGACACAAACAGCAAATTGAAATTATGGATTGTTTCTTGGTAAACTTCCATTCACCTTTCCATGTGAGATATTTTAAGTGGATTCGTAGCTTGTTACATAGATAATGACACTTGTTACATACAGTAAATACAGGTGATAAGAGATAATTTCTGGTCACCAAAATTATCATTTTGACTAAAATATTGCTAATCTCCTGTTGCTATGAGCTGAGAAGCCATTTTTGCCTTAAAGAAAAGAGGAAAACAGCAAGACTCTCTCATTTTTTTTACCCTTGTCGTCAAAATGGTGATAGTCTATTAACATGACAATGTGGATCTCTTTCAATTTTTATTTTCATTTTTGATATTTTTTGTTCTTAATTTTTATTTTGAAAATATTATGTTAAAAATAAAATATCTTAATTACTGAATTATTTGGTACCTTCTAAAATTTTGCAGCTGAGGTAAGGGCCTCACTTGCCCCAGCCTAGTTTTGGCCCTGTCTTGCATCTTTGCAGCAGAAGCTCAAATAATGTGAAAAATGTTAAATATTAAAATAAATCTATACATAAAACCTTCTCATAGTTAATTTTTTATGGTAGTGTGTAGGTTAAAAAATACATTAATAGCATATAACATCATTCATCATGATGTTGAATGTTTTGAATGTTGATGTCAACGTTTTGGAATCATTTGGTTTAATGTGTATTCTTTATTTGTGCAAATTCTTACTTACTGTCTGAGATGGGCAGGTAGGCATCTGCCAAGATACAGTATTTGTTGGTGGCCAATATTTTCTAAAATACAAAGGCATGTCATAAGTATCCATATAGCACTGCTCTCTGAGTTGTTCTTTAATATATGAGAGAATAATTCAGAAGTGATACTGGGTGAACATTTATGAAAATGATAAAGTTTCATTTTCTTACATGAGGACATTCATAAAGCTAAATGAAAAAAATCTTTAAGGTAGCTCTCTTGAAGAGATTCAATAATGAAAGAAAATAAATTTATTTTAAAATAATGTTAATAACTTATTTATCAACTGTCATTTAGGGAGCACTTTGTGCTGTGAGATAATAGAATAGAAAACTAGGATATAAACTGAAAGTATAGTTGGGAGAAAAAATTCATATAAAGAACAACCTGTGAATAAATCACCATGCTGTATAATAATCCTAGGCATTGGCTTTGGAAGCATTGATATGTGTTATACTGTTATTAAATAAGACCTGAAACATTTATTTCCAAAAGGACTTTCAGTGAGTAGCATATTTTTGTTTTGATTATTAGGAGTACAGTGATAGGCATTTCTGGACAGAAATTTAAATGATTGGCTAGGCTAAATTTGGAAGATAGCTTCATTAAAATCAGGCTTCCCTGGTGGCTCAGATGGTAGGTAGAGACTCTGCCTGCAGTGCAGGACACCTGAGTTCAATCCCTAGGTCGAGAAGATACCTTGGAGAAGGGAACAGAAACCCACTCCAGGATTCTTGCCTGAAGAATCCCCATGGACAGAGGAGCCTGGCGGGCTACAGTCCATGGGGTCGCAAGGAGTTGGACATGACACTTTCAGTTAAAATCAACTTGCAAAATTTTAAAGAATCTTAACAAAATGTGTAATAATAAAATACTGGGTTTATTCAATACTTTTATAGAATTAAAAAACTTGATTTAAAGGCATTCACAGCTATCCTAATGGTGCTTTCTGTTTGGATTTTGTAGTTTAATGGGCTATGGGTCCCCATATTCTCATTTGGAAGTTACAAAACATTGCTCCAGAAGGCCTCACTGCCTAATCTATGTACGCATTGACTCTGACTGTGAAAGTCGTTTTCTGCTTGCTTGTTCTCTTACAAATTTCACAAATTGTACATATTAACACATTTCTGCACTATTTAGACACTAATTTTAGGGTTATGAAGTTTATATTGGCACTGCTCATATGGTAATTTTCAAATTTCACAAGCTGGGATTGGCTTAAGTGCAAAAAATGTTAATAAAAATTATTTTCATTTTGAGTACCTTCTCTATGGCATCTTCTCTTTACAGGGGCTGATACATTTTGGTACTAGGAGAAATCTTAAACCTAGAAATAATATCTGGGGTTAAAGAAAAGCTATAAGTTCACCTATATGATGAGGGTGTTTCTGTCAACTGTATACATAGTTCCTCCAACAATGTCTGTATCCACTATTAGGTTTAAAAAGCCCATTTGGGTTTTCCACACCATCTTACAGAAAAACTTGAACGACCTTTTTGGCCAACCCAATATTTCCAGAATTTGAATAATTAGTAATTGGTACAGAGGTAGCTCAGGTGGTTGTGAGAACAAAGAATGCTTTATGTTTAAGTGGGAACTTGCTTCTAGCAAACATGGAGACTTGACTTCATAAATTTAACATCAATACTTTCAGAGCACTAATTCTACTGAATATTTAAAATAACATTATTAATAAATTACATAATCTGATAATTATTGTACTAATAAGTGAGAAATAGATTTAAGGGCCTAGATCTGATAGACAGAGTGCCTGATGAACTATGGAATGAGGTTTGTGACATTGTACAGGAGACAGGGATCAAGACCATCCCCATGGAAAAGAAATGCAAAAAAGCAAAATGGCTGTCTGGGGAGGCCTTACAAATAGCTGTGAAAAGAAGAGAAGTGAAAAGCAAAGGAGTAAAGGAAAGATATAAACATCTGAATGCAGAGTTCCAAAGAATAGCAAGAAGAGATAAAAAAGCCTTCTTCAGCTATCAATGCAAAGAAATAGAGGAAAACAACAAAATGGCAAAGACTAAGGATCTCTTCAAGAAAATCTGAGATACCAAAGGAACATTTCATGCAAAGATGAGCTCGATAAAGGACAGAAATGGTATGGACCTAACAGAAGCAGAAGATATTAAGAAGAGATGGCAAGAATACACAGAAGAACTGTACAAAAAAGATCTTCCTGACCCAGATAATCACGATAGTGCGATCACTGACCTAGAGCCAGACATCCTAGAATGTGAAGTCAAGTGGGCCTTAGAAAGCATCATTAGGAACAAAGCTAGTGGAGGTGATGGAATTCCAGTTGAGCTATTCCAAATCCTGAAAGATGATGCTGTGAAAGTGCTGCACTCAATATGCCAGCAAATTTGGAAAACTCAGCAGTGGCCACAGGACTGGAAAAGGTCAGTTTTCATTCCAAAAACAAACAAAAATGCATACAACATAACATTAACAATAACAAAATCACCAAAAAATGAGGAAAGGAACAAAAAGAAAACAAGCCTAAACCAAAAGAAAACTCATCATTGCCTTAAAATTTAACTTGAAGTTGGAAAATCAATTTGAGTTAAAAGGAACTAAGTTATTTTAAGTTTCCTAAATGCAGGTTCTGAACAGAGATGTAGTAAAGCCCCATGTCATTAGTTCTTCTATGTACAACAAATACTCACGACTTCTTGATGGCTGTCACTTGAAGAAGAGCTATGCTTCAACACTGCCATTGAGTGGGAGGAAGTGGAGGAAGAGGAGTTTTTAAGGCAAAGAGAATTGTTTCTCTAGTTCTACTTTTTAACATTTACTTTTTTAAATTGCCATTTCTCTTTTATGCTCTTGACAGTGAAGAGAAAACCAATATGGCTGCTATGAGTCATAGAACAGAATGAACTCTTTCCTCAGTTCACCGTATCCACACCTGCTGCCTCGCCTTTAGAAAACGTGCTCAGGAAGTGTTTAAGAGGGTCAAAATCCTTGTCCTCCTCAACCATCCAATGAACTGGTTTATGGTAAAATGTGCTGTTTCTAGTCTATTATTTTGCCTACCCCAAAATCCACTTCAACACATGGATTATGAATCTCTAACTTCCGGGGTTCAGGGATAGTTGAAAAACTATTTCCTTTTTGTAAGGAAGGAAAAGCCTTTAAAAATAAGCTCTTAAGATTTCTCTGGGCAACAGAGAGGTTTTTCAAAATCTCAGTTTGAATGAAATTTAAATGAATTAGTAAGCATCAAGTTTCTTTAGTTTAAAAGGAGAAATATGTGCCAGGCACAATGTGGTTTTATTGAACTCTCCGGCTTCTCAGTGTTTGAAATGTTTAGCAAATCCCAAGTTTTGAGGGCAATGGTTTGTGGTGAGCAAATTGAGGTGACCAAACTTTCAGTTGATTCTAAGTCTCCAGAGGTTTAAAAACTGTTGCGTTAACTCTCTAGTTCCCAGCATATATTTAAAATAAGTGTGGTCTTTTATCGGAGTTAAGTGTTTGAATTATTATATTTCACTATAAAAATTCCAGATGTGTGTTGTAATATACATCTGCTCCTTGCCGTTCACTCTGCTCATTCTACACCCCCACCCCGGGAGAGTGGAGTAATCCTCTGAATGTCTCCAGTTGTCCCCTCCAATGTCTCTCACCTACCACTGACAGATTTATTTCTCAAGCACGACGCCTACCATGTTAGCCCCCCTGCTTCAAATTCTTCAGTGGCTCCCCAATGTCTACATAGTTATATTTATACTATTTTTATGGTATTTATGGTCCTTTACAATGTTGATGCCAACTTATTTTCCCATTTTTATCTCCCACCAGTCCCCTTGCAAATAGATAGGTCTCTGTTCTGGCAGCTTTTTTCCCCCTCCCAAGTCCCTCAAGCTTCTGTATGATTCCCATACTTCTCAGCTGATTACTCAATTGATTACTATCTCCATCTATCAAAATGCCATTAACCCTTCAATAGCCCACCTCAAATAATTCCTCCTCACTTCCCAGTCAGATGCATTCAGATCTTCTGTGAGTCCCTCTAATGCTTTGCAGTTGGGATTGGAATAACCAGTGTTCTTAGCTCTCCTGCCCGTTGCTGCACACACTACTATAAGCCCTATTAGAGTAGGACCACGTGGGTGCCGATAGTGGTAAAGAATCCGCTAGCCAGTGCAGGAGATGCAAGAGACATGGGTTTGATCCCTGGGTCAGGAAGGTCCCGTGGAGTGGGAGGTGGCAACTCACTTCAGTATTCTTCCCTGGAAAATCCCATGGACAGAGGAGCCTGGCGGGCTGCTGTCCATGGGGTCTCAAAGAGTCGGATATGATTGAGCACACACACACATCTGTATAGTGTGGTGGCTGGCTTAAAAGGTGCTCACTGAACAAGGGAATGAAGGGATAGGTGATTATTTATTATTATTTTTAACCATTAAAAAAATCAAAGTATAGTTGATTTACAAGGTTGTGTTAGTTTCAGGTGTTCAGCAAAGTGATTCAGTTAGACACATATTACATATCTCTACCCTTCTTTCAGATTGTTTTCTACTTAGATTATTATAGGACACTGAAGATCTGTGCTATAGCTCCCTGTGCTATACACACAGGTCCTTGTTGGCTATCTCTTTTATACATAGTAGTGTATATATATTAATCCCAAATTCATACTTTCTCTCTCCTGGTCCCCTCTCACCCTACCTCCTTTGGTAACCATAAATTTGCTTTCTATGTCTGTGAATTTATTTCTATTTTGTAAATAAGTTCATTTATATCAGTTTTTAAGATTCCACATATAAGTGCTATCATATGATATTTGTCTTTCTCTTTCTGACTTATTTCATTTGATATGATTAACTCTAGGTCTATTCATGTTGCTGTAAATGGCATTATTTCATTCTTTTTGATGGCTGAGTAATAATCTATTGTGTATGTATATATATATACATATTCTTTTAAAAAATATTTATTTTTAATTGATGGATAATTGCTTTACAATAGTGTGTTAGTTTCTGATTCATCAACATGAATCAGCCATAGGTATAGATATGTCCCCTCCCTCTCGAACCCCCTTCCCACCTCCCACCCCATCCCACCCCTCTAGGTTGTCACAGAACATTCTTTCTGGAGTAAGGTGATTATTGGTTGAGGTAGAAACTTTTTCTTTTTCCTACCTCCTGTAGCACATTATTTTCCTCATGATGCATACATACCTCCACAGAACTAATAGTAAGAATGAATTGTCTGGAGCAGACAAGATTCATTCATTTTATACAACAGATTACAGGGTAATCTCCTGTGTAGAAGAACTTGAACTTCTTTTTCTTTTGGAATTTGTAGGATTTTTGAAAACATTGTAAATATATCTTTAGAATGGTTGTATATTAGTACTAAGTGTATCCATCAGCAGAGACCTGGGTAGGAATGTGGACCTCCAAAAATTTTCAGAAAAGGATCCTTTATGTTTTATCTTTGGAAAGGAAGTTCATTGTGAGTGAATTCCTTTCTTTTTATGGGTATAATGGATGCTTGAGTTACAGTCCACCTGAGTGAATCCTCTGATTTAATGGATTAAATCAAGTGGGTATTATATGTAGTTGGAATATAGCTCTTTAAATGCAAACACCCACCTAGTTCGGTAGAGCTTGAGATTTTACCTGCACTTTGAGATTTGTCTCTTATGGCCCAAGGCTCTCTATGGGTTATAGTGGCATCTTAGGTGTAATCATACGTGTAACGCCATTAAGGAACAAATTCCCACTGAGACTCATACCATTCATGGGTCAAGGAAAGTATAGATTTGCACACTGAGTTAGAGAAGAGAGAAGTAATTTTTAGATGATTATTCTGGTGTCAACTTGCATTAGTACCTGAACTGTCCTCAAAGATATAACTGATGGATTTAATCTAGAACAAGCACCCCTGGCCTTCTATTCCATTTATTCTATCTATAGCAAAAACAGGGCTTGGGGCCAGGGGCTGATGGGACTAAGAAATATTGAGCACCTACGAGACAGTTTACATTTGTCATTTTATTTGATTTTTTCAAAAAAGTGGGTACTGTGAAGTCAGTATTACTAGGTACTTTCTACAGATGAAGCAACAGATTTTTAGAAAAGTTTACTAAATGTTTCACAACAGATAACAGGGTAATCTCCTGTGCAGAAGAACAGGAACTGCATAACTCATAAGTAGCAGAGCAGGGACTGGAACCTAGGTCTATCTGATTTTTCACGATGCTTTGTTCATTATATTCTGTTCTTTATAGAATAGAAAAGGACAAAGAATAGGGGGCATGTGACAGTCTAGCATGGGACCTTATTTTCCCTGAGGTACAGTGATGTATGAATACTCATGGAATCTCAGATTTCCTTCCTTTTAAAAAAGTATAGCAAAACAAAAGCAAGAAAAGGACATTTCAGTGCAATTCATAAATACAAGTGTTTTAAAAACAGTAAAAATGTAAAGGTTGAAGATTAAAATCAGTATCATTGAACAGGAATGTCAGAGTGAGAAATAGTGCTAATATTGAAAGAGAGTCAGTAAAATAACTAGAGAACAACCAGAGAAATAACTTCATAGCAAAACTTGGAAGTGATTCTATGTATGTAACTTTCCTGTTTCTCTCACTAAATGTACAAATGGAATATTGGGAGGTGAATAATAAATCACTTGTGGGTTTTAAAATTGAAAACACATGTATTACTGACACTGACTTAATGTGATTTGATTATTATGTTATTACACAAAGAAATTCGCAGACATTGGTTAGTACCTCAAGCTTTGGAAAAGACTAACATTTTTGTTGTGTACATAGAACAGAGCGGCCGTTTCTGGGGAAGGGAAAGAGTGGGAGGTACTTGGGCAAACAGGCTGCTCAAAATAAAACTGTGACAGGATGCACACTGGCCTCGTGTTTAACCATTTCCAAGCCGGGCCTTAAAGTCTCCTAAGATTTTTACCTGAACGGTGTCTGCTGATCAAGATGTGATCTGAGAGTGTAATCCTCTTTGTTTCACATGGCCTGTGGGATTTCTCTTCTTTTCTCCAGCTTTCTTTCCTCTAGAAAACTCATCTATCTTGTATGTGTTTTCTAAATATTTCTAATTTTCTCTAAAATGTTAAATAATATTCTAATAGGCAATGGTTATTTAATAAATATATAATATTCTTTGGTAGCTGTCAGTGAATGAAAATAAAGTATTTTAAGCATGAGTTGGTTGGTTTTTTTTTTTTCCCTGAGTCTCTCTTAGTGCTTAGATCTAAGCAGTGTCATAAATACTGGGAAGGCTCCATTTACAACTATTCACTGAGCACCTTCTCTGTGTAGGTACACAAGGTACTGTGTACCTGAATACACAAAATTTTCAAGACAGTGTTTCTGCCCTCATCTACCCAGAGGAAGGTGGTAGAATGCTCTCTTTACCATCTTCACTACTTTTGTTTCTACTTTAGCTATGATGGGAAAGGCATATTTCAACATAAAAATGCCTAGAAATTATCACATAAAGTAGAAAATATGAGCAAGAAAAAGATTATGTGATGATTCATTTTTTTTTTTTGGATGTGGGCCATTTTTAAAGTTTTATTGAATTTGTTACCATACTGCTCCTGTTTTATGCTTGGTTTTTTGACCTCAAGGCATGTGGAATCTTCGCTCCCTGACCAGGGTTTGAGCCTACACTCGCTGCAGTGGAAAGCAAAGTCTTAGCCACTGGTCCTCCAGGGAAATCCTGGGATGATTCACTTGCCCCTTGCCCTGGATGGAGTCAGAAGGCAAGATGGCACCTGAGAGGTAGGGAAGGGAAGGGGAAGAGTGGCGAGGACCAGTGGACAGAGCAGGAGAAAAGGAATGAAGGAGATCAGAAGAAGAGAGACATACAAGCACTCAATGGAGGTGTCTCTACTGTTAAGGCCAATCTGAGAAGAAATGTAAGGACCGTGTTGTCTCACCCTCTGAATGCCACAGGGGTTTGGGATTTCCTACAGTAAGGTTGTGTTCTTCCTGGTAATGGACTGGGTCTTGCATGTCCTTCCAGATGATTCACCTCAGGGGTAGAGTGGTCGGTCAGAAATATGTTCCTATTTTCAGGACTATAGAACCACAGAGATCTAAAAACAAGCTTATAGAGGCCTGTACCTTAAAAAAAAAAAGTGAATATACATTTAACTTACTAGAGCTGTAGAAAGACCTGCTCAAGAAGAAGTTGTGGAGATGCACTAGGCAAGGAGTCAAAGTGGAATGACACAGAAATGCACAAATAAGTAGTATACGAAGTGTCTGGGCTGAGGTTTATCTTCCTTCCGTCTTCTTTGCTCATTAGCCCTAGACAGCTCAGAGTGAAGAGTTTAACTGCTGTGCCTGAAGGAAGGGGTGATGGCTATGGAATCAATTCAGCTAAGAGAAATTCAGCTGGAGAGATCCAGAGAAAATCTGTCCTCAATCATCTCAATAGCTCATCTTTCCTTCTGTCTCCATCTCTTCCCTTTCCTTCTTCCTTCCTTCCTTTCTTTCTCTAAACATTAAATAAGGGTTTAGTAGCAGCAGTGTTAGTCACTCAGTCATGTCTGACTCTTTGTGACTCCATGGACTGAGCCCGTCAGGCTTCTCTGTCCAGGAGGATTCTCCAGGCAAGATTACTGGAGTGTGTTGTCATTTGCTTCTCCAGGGGATCTTCCCAACCCGGGGACTGAACCTAGGTCTCCTGCATTGCAGGCAGATTCTTTACCATTTGAGCTACAGGGAATCCCCAAATAAGGGTTTACTTTGGTCTAGACACTGGGTGGTACTGGGGGTGCAGAAATTATGAAGACATGGCCTCTTCTTTTAAAGACTTCCCTGTCAAGAAGGAAGCTCATTCCTGTTCCTCCACAGCAATAATAGTCTAAAACCGTTAGCCTGGCTTGGGAGGGTGATACTGCACTCTCTTGGGACCCCCAACTGCCCTTCTAACAGGCAGCTAGTGTGCCTGGGGTCTCTAGGAGCAGCTATGACACCATGATGGTTCTTGTTCCATCTTATGCAGGTGAGCCATGTTAACACTGCTCTACTTGGAGACTCAGCCAGAGGGGTGGTCAAGCTAGGCAGAACCTACAGACCATGATAAAAAAGTGTAATACCATGTGATATCACTTATACACAGAATCTTAAAAATGATACAAATGAAGTTAATTACAAAACAGAAACAGACTCACAGACTTAGAGAACGAACTTACCTGGGGGGAAGTTTGGCAGGAAGGGACAGTTAGGGAGTTTAGGATTGACATGCACACACTGCTATATTTAAAATGGGTAATCAACAAGGACCTACTGTATGGCACAGGGAACACTGCTTAATGTTATGTATTAATAACAACCAATTCTTGGCAAAAGAATTTGAAAAAGAATATATACATGTACATACATATATATGTATATATATGTGAATCACTGCTGTACACCTGCAACTAATACAACATTGCTAATCTATATTAAACTATATTCCAATATAAAATTAAAAGTTTCCCAAAAAAAGTGTAATTCCAAGGGAAAAGCCTTTGGTCTAGAGTGAGATCACCAGGCTCAAGCCTTGGTTCTCCAGTTCTGATAAACCAAAATTAATCCACATGGAGCATATTCAACAAAGAGATTAGTGGAATGTGTAAGGCAATTGCAGTCAGAATGCAAACATCATCTGGAAAAAGTTACTTAACCAATCAATGAATATCTTAGCTTGACTTAGTTTGCAATTAGATAGGCAATATCAAACATACAGATTCTGATGGAAGGGGCAGAAGAAACAGTTTAAAGCTTGGGGTTCTATCTCAGAGGAGCACTCTCTACTTTGGGGAGAGCTGGAAGTTGGGGTGGAGAGGCTGAGAGAAGAGATGGAGGATGGTGAAAAGTCTTTTCCATCCTTCTCAGCGGTTGCTGGTGTTCTGTGCTGGGTTCCCACAGCCAACCCCACCTCCAACTATATTTAGCAAAGCAATTATTCATTTGTATCAGAATTGCCATATTTACTTGTTCTCACCGCTGAACTGTTAGTTCCTTGAGGGTAGGAGCTATGCCTTCAGTTCAGTTCAGTCACTCGCTCGTGTCCGACTCTTTGCGATCCCATGAACCGCAGCATACCAGGCCTCTCTGTCCATCACCAACTCCTGGAGTTTACCCAAACTCACGTCCATTGAGTTGGTGATGCCATCCAACCATCTCATCCCCTATCGTCCCCTTCTCTTCCTGCCTTCAATCTTTCCCAACATCAGGGTCTTTTCAAATGAGTCAGCTCTTTGCATCAGGTGGCCAAAATATAGGCGTTTCAGCTTCAACATCAGTCCTTCCAGTGAACACCCAGGACTGATTTCCTTTAGGATGCCTTATTGGCCTGGCTTGCTGCGATTCATGGGGTCGCAAAGAGTCGGACACGACTGAGCGACTGATCTGATCTGATCTGATTGATCTTTTAATCCCGAGCATTTAACGCAATGGAGTGAATTAAAGAAGGTATGAAAGTCGAAGAAAACATCATTGATTTGGTAATTTTGATCCAGAGGATCCAGTTCTCCAATTAAAAAAAAAAATGAACTAATAATAGTTATCCCTATTTCAAGTTTATAAGCAGAGAAGCAGCATACCAAAATTTTAAGGAACTTAGGAACTTAGGTTTTAAAAAAAACCAACACAACAAAGAGCTAGAACAAGTAGAACAGGAGACATCTAAGAGTTCCCACCCATCTCAGTAACTGATATTGTTTCTTTGACTCCCATAATAGAATTAATTTAAAAAAAAATCAGGTTCTATCTTTACTGAGGAAAGTGTTTTAAATTCTCCATTTACTGCAAATAAACCTCTGTTAGTTGTTTTCAATGATACGCTTTCTAAAGAATTAATGAAATGAATGTCAAATCATTACTTTGACAGCTTGTGTGTTAGTCACTTAGTCATGTCCAACTCTTTGCAACCCCATGGACTGTAGCCCACCAGGCTTCTCTGTCTTTGGGATTATCCAGGCAAGAATACTGGAATGGGTTGCCATTTCCTTCTCCAGGGGATCTTCCCGACCCAGGGATTGAACCTGGGTCTTCTGCATTGCAGAAAGTTTCTTTACTGTCTGAGCCACCAGGGAAGCCTGGTAGCTTGTGTAGGATATGTTCTTTTTTTTCAAGCATATGTGCTAAGCCAGCTTTCCCAATGTATGGAAATCAGCCTCTTTCTTAAAATGCTGGGCTCAAACTCTCAGTAAAAACCAAAATCTGCCCAGCTTCTTCAGAGTCCTAGAGAACATCCCTCTGGTAATGACAAGCCACAGTCTGCCCTCTTGATGACCTGGTTGGGCTGACAGATTTCACACTGTTTAAGAATGAAAAGTGAGGGTTGTGCGCTCTGGAGACCCTCCGGAGCAATTCCTCATAGTGTCAGAAAGATCACAATAGGGCGTGAAGTTCAGAAGTTCAGTTAAGTTTAAGGTCATTCACCCTGGAAAGTTTTCATTAACTTTATTTTTTCTCTTTCTTGTACAACCCAATGAATGCTGCAGTTGCAAATTTCTCAGCATGACTTGATCACAATCCACTCAAAATTATGCCAAGAATCTGCTTTTTAAAGCTATGCTGTCAAAATCTGCAGCCCTAGGAGGCTTAGATAATTCAGAAAGTATCTGATTTTCAGTAAACGGATTTCTAGCTATATTGAATTTCAGATTCTTTCAGGAGCTCCAATTCTGAAATATTTTTCTTAAAAGCAACCAAACTTTCTGAAAGTTACTGTAAAAATACTTTACCAACTTTAAGCCAACAAACTTTGTCGTTAACAAGCCACAATCAATAAAACTATAATTATAATAAAATAGAATACTTTTATAATCATTTTAGAAGCCATAGAGCTAAATGTTTCATATTTAAGATACTTTAGAACCAAATGCTATCACTGATAAATACAAAACTCAAATTGGATTAATAACTACCTGTTAGTCAGCAGTGAAGAGCTTAAGAAACAACTAAACTCAAGTGCTACTGGATTTATGAGATCAAAATGGAAGGCACTTGGGAAACGTTGGGGGGCATTTTTGAATGTCACAACGCCAGAAAGAGGCTGAATGGAATTTAGAGGACGGGAGCCAGGAATGCTGGGAGTCCTGAAGTGTGCAGGACAGTTCCACACATCAAAGAGTTGTCCGGTATCTTGTTCCAAATTTTCAATGCCTACTGAAGTACCCATGGAGGTGAAAATTCTGCTTATAACTAATTATCTGAACCTAGAACTTAACCCTGTTTCCTTGTTTTCCATATAAGCACAAAGTATTCTTTTGTGCTTATATGTAAAGTACAAATTAATAGTTTGTGCTTTACAATATAGCTTAATATTCCCTTGTCAGGAATGCAACTACCATGCAAATTAAGGGAGGAATGTAATTTTGGCAGGGAGAGGTGGACAGGACTCTATCAGCAGTTGTTCTCAGGAAATCACCAGTGGCAAGACTGCTTACAGTAATGGGTTGTGTTACTGATATACACACTTGTTGCAGTCTCTAGTAGTAGCTACATTCACAGAATCATTCACAGCGATTCGGCACGTGGGTGCAGTATCTGACTACATCGTGGTGCCTTCTAAGGAGGTTATCCCTGGGCATTTACATATGAAAACATTATGTAATGTTTTCATTCAATGTGGCTTGTCTTGTCTTTTTGCTTTATAATACTGCCAGGACCTTGGATTGATTTTTTTTTTTTTTAATTTATGTGAACAAGTAGGCTATGGACTTCCTATCAAAATAGTACAGGAGGACATTATAAATTATGTGCTGTAAAATAGAAGCCTTGAGTCTGAGAAGGTTAGAAGCCATTCTACCATGTGAAAGCCTAACTGGTGAAGGTGGTAAAGCAACAGACTCCAGTCCTGTAAGAAGGTCCTCGTAAGGATGCAGGATGTGTCTTGTTCCAAGCAAGAATGAAGGTCAGAGCCCCCCATTTTCACTCATCCAAGGGGCATTATTATGGTCTTTACTATATCCTCTTACACAACTATTTACTTAGTATCTTTCTTTAAATCAAATGAATTCATTTTTACTTAAATGTACTTAAATCAATTTGGTATCAATAAAAAATAGATTTCATGCACTAGTTACATTTTCCTTAGTACATTAAAATAAATGTTACTATTAAAGGAAAAGAAAAAAGCTTATTCCTATAACAGTAAGATCTTACGTATCCTTTGATATGTACATTGTACTTTGGGAAATTGTGTTATAAGTGATATATACTAACAAAGGCTATAGGCTTGGAAAACACAATTTAAGGGTAAAGGATGATTTAGTCGTATATGTTAATTTTCTTTATTTCTTAGGAAAAAACGTATGTTCTTTTTGCTAAAATATATCCTAAATATTGTATTTCAAGTGTTAGCGCTTTGTCACAAATATGAATACTTTAGAATGGAATATATGTTATATGATACCTGTACCACATAATGTTGCTAGTCTTTATGAAAATATTCTTTACTGAACTCTTATTTGAAAGACTTCTTGTAACAAGGCAAATCGTCAGCCACTGTTGTCAGCATATTACGTACAAATTAACTATAGTAAAAATAGAATACACCATCCATAGCAACAAGTCTTTTTGAATAAACACCATAAATAATTTGTTTATTCATTCAACAAATATTTGTCAAGCCTTTACCAAGTGTAAAGCACTGTTCAGGACATTAGGATACAGCAGTGAAAAAAATAAATCTTATTTCCTTATGTGACTTTTATTTTATCGATATGAAATGAGAATAAGCAAAATTAATTTTCATTAATTCTGAGAAGGAAGCCTAAGTTTGGCATCAGGGGATGTGCATACATGATACTGCCATTTGACATTTAATTCTATACAGTTAAGTGATTTTAATGTTCTTTTGTTTAATGTCTTTTAACAATATACTGTTTTGTTGAGCTCACATAGCTCAGAGGCACAGAAACAAACAACCTAATCAAAAAATGGGCAAAAAATCTAAAAGACATTTCTCCAAAGAAGACATTGCTGCTGCTGCTGCTAAGTCGCTAAGTCGTGTCCAACTCTGTGCGACCCCATAGACGGCAGCCCACCAGGCTCCCCCGTCCCTGGGATTCTCCAGGCAAGAACACTGGAGTGGGTTGCCATTTTCTTCTCCAATGCATGAAAGCGAAAAGTGAAAGGGAAGTCACTCAGTCGTGTCCAACTCTTAGCGACCCCATGGACTACAGCCTACCAGGCTCCTCCATCCATGAAATTTTCCAGGCAAGAGTACTGGAGTGGGGTGCCATTGCCTTCTCCAAAAGAAGACATATAGAGATAACCAATAGGCAGATTTTAAAAATGTTTAGTATCAGTAATTATCAGACCAATGCAAATTCAAACCACAATGAAGTATCACTTCACTCTGTCAAAACGGCCATCATCAAAAGTCTACAAACATTAGATGCTGGAAAGGGTGTGGAGAAAAAGGAGCACTCTTACACTGTTGGTAGGAATATAAATTGGTGCAGCCAGTTACCATATAATGCTGTGATCCCATCCCTTGTCATATATCTGGAAAAAACTATAATTTGAAAAAATACATACATCCCAATGTTCATTGCAGCACTAGTGAACAGTAGCCAAGACACTGAAGCAACCTTATTGATGGGTTATCGATGGGTTCATCTGTATCCATCAACCGATGAATGGATAAAGATGTGGTATACATATGTTGTTGTTTAGTTGCTAAGTAGTGTCTGACTCTTTTGTGACCCCATAGGCTGTAGCCCGTCAGGCTCCTCTTCCATGGGATTTCCTAGGCAAGAATACTTAGGGTTGCCATTTCCTTCTCCAGGAGATCTTCCCAACTCAGGGGTCAAATCTGTGTCTCCTGCATTGGCAGGCAGAGTCCTTACCACTGAGCTACCAGGGAAAGCCTATATATATGGATGGATAATATATATATATATGGATGGACCTAGAAATTATGGATGGATCTAGAAATTATCATAGTAAGTGAAGTAAACCAGACAAAGACAAATATCATATGATATTGCTGATATGTAGAACCTTGAAAAAAAGATACAAATGAACTTATTTACAAAACAGAAATAGATTCACAGATATAGAAAAACTTATGGTTACTAAAGGGGAAAGGGGGGAGGGATAAATTAGGAGTTTGGAATTAACATATACACACTACTATATATAAAAGAGGTAACCAACAAGGACCTACTGTATAGCCGAGGGAACTATACTTGATATTTTGTACTAACCTATAGCATAAGGAAAAAGAAAAAAAAAACCTATATACACAACTGAATCACATTGCTGTATACCTGAAACTAACACAACATTGTAAATCAGCCATACTTCAGTTAAAGATACATATACACACTATTTTATTGATGCTTTGCATATATGTCTCTTCTCCTTTTAAAATTCCACTCCACAATGTAAGAAATGGAATTTAAGAATTCCTTAATGCTTCAGCTCAAGTTTTCATTTTTCACATGTAATTTAAATTGTCCTTAAATCACCTTGAGTCACACTTTCTTATTATTCATGCCATTAATATCATTGGTAAATGATTATCAGAGCCTCTTAATTGTCATTTAAAGAAGTATAATGTTCCTTCTCTTAATCTTCTCTATTTAAGACCTTAAAATATAATACCAATGGGTGATTTAAGGTGGTAAAAGCTGTTAAATAGGTAGTTAAAAAATACTCTAGGAGAACATTCCTATCATATGAATACAGTGACATTAATTTCCATACAGTGGGTGTTTCTCACTTATTCAACTATTAATATTAGGTGAGATTTATTCATTATATTATTCTGTTAGTCATTTCCAACCAACTGAAATAAAAACCCACAGTTTTTAGATTATTTTCAAGTCTCAGGTGGTACCATTGGTCTGTTCAAGTTGAGAAAAGGAAATTTTAAAAATAAAAAAGCTAAACTCACAAAGATTGTTTTGAAGTTCAAGTTAATAATTGCTGTTAAAAATAATTGACTCTGACGCCTTCTAAGATTCTGAGAGATCATAAGTCACTGAAGAAAAACCAAGTTATGCCCAAACAGCTTATATGTTAGGAGATTTTGGTTGTTATAATTCTTTCAAAACAGGTTATCTGTGTTTGGCAAGTCCCAATTAAGAGAATATTCAACTGGCTAGAATATGCTTGTCTTTTGATATATTAATCAATCCTTATCTTTTAAGTAATTTCCTCAGAGGTATTATCACTTATTTGTCTCTGAAAATAATTTTTTATATGAAGATAAAGATGCTTTGGCAGTGGTATCAAGAGCAGTGTTGACATTTTGGAAACCTAATGAGACCTAGGAAAAATAAATGTGATAGAGAAAATGCTCTAAGACGTTCTTTAAGAGAAGAAAGTTTGTTGTTTGTTTCCTTTCCACTGTTGGAGCTAAGCCATCAAAACAGTGCCTGACACATAGTAGGTGCTCAATAAATAACTATTGAGTGAATGTGCGTGCTCAGTCCTGTCTGACTCTTTCACTACCCCATGGACTGCCGCCTGCTACGCTCCTCTGTTCATGGGATTTCCCAGGCAAGAAGACTGGAGTGGGTTGCCATTTCCTACTTCAGAGGATCTTCCTGACTCGGGGATCAAACCTGCCTCTCCTGTGTCTCCTGATTTGGCATATGGATTCTTTACCGCTCTGCCACCTGGGAAGCCAGTTGAGTGAATAAGTCGATGAAAAAGAGGATCCCAGCAGGCTCAGTGTGTCTGGAGACCTGCCTAAGGAGGATGCCATCCTTATCAAGGAGGGTGGTGGGAAGCCTTCCACCAGAGAGTTACAGGGGGATCATCCTTTGAATCTACTGTGTGGCTTTGCAACCTGACTGTGTCCCACACAGCTTTGTGGACTTCTGACTCTTCTCAGTGCTTCCACCGCCTCTTATGCCAACTGAAGATAAAAATAATTAACAGAACCTACCACTGTGTCAAGAGGGATAAATAGAGCTGTACATAAAAAGTGCTCAGCACATAGAATGCTTTCAATAAACATCAGCTAATTTTAGAGTTACAATGATACATTTTATTTTGATATTGGATTGAGATCCTGCACTTTCTATGTAACAGTTTAAAATAGAATTGGACATCAAAAGCAATATATGCTGTTTTTGTAAGGCTATCTTTAAAGAAGTCTTGCTGTTAGTTATAGAAGATTGGACTAAAGGTTCTAAAGTGGTAGAGAATGCATTTTCACTGTACAGCCAGGAATCACTGGCCATTTCATTGTAATTCAGTTTTAATATTAAGAAGAAGAAACCACTTGCTGTCCAAGGTACAAGGAAGGAGAAAATGTGTTTTTCTTTGCACACGGACTTTCAGTGACTCTCCATTTTATTATTATTAGTTTTTTTACAGAGTTAACGACAAACTAGTATTCAAGATAGCCTTTGGTCTAGTTCTAACCAATCCCCATGGTTCAGTAAAAGTTCAGCCTAATTTTACATTAATTCTAATTACATGTTCTTCAACTGTGCAATTCCCTCCCTTCAACACTATACATTCACTCTAGGAGTTGAAGACATTCACCTTTAAAATGAACCTAGCCTTTCCCCACTCCTGGTCTTTATTTTGAATGTACTTAAAAAAAAATGTCCATTTATAAAAATCCAACCACTGTCCAAGTACCAATGCCAATTTCCCCATGAGGTCCTTCACCAGAAAGTCCAGTGCTTTCTCTCTGAGAGCCTCCTTGGCACCTGTCAGTTTATCTGGTGTTAATTTATCTGGTGTTTGTCTGAATTGTGTGCCAGCCTTTCCACAAATGTTTTGTTTATCTTTTATCTCCTATAGCTCATGTCCTGGCACTCTTTACATTCTCAATACATGCTTAATCTAGTTTATCTTTTCTTTTTTTTTTTGAAGAGACTTACTCCAGGTCTTCCAAGGAGAAGGTTTTTTGGATGGACTTTTTGCTTCCTGGTGTTTACCAAGAATTATCTCCAAAATAGAAAATAAATCAAATTGAGTAAGACACAAAATGAAAGAATGAGAAAAGAAGAAGACAGGAGATGGGGGACTTGATTTTTTCACTTGGCAAAGATTGTCAAAAAATGGTAGGCAAGAGAGGGAAAGGGGGTACTAGAGGTTGCAATCTAAGCTAAGGTTAAGTTCGTTTACTTGACGACTTCTTGGTGACTCTTGAGAGAGAAGGTGCTAGAAATCTTCACGTTGCCTTAGGATCCACAGCCACTGGGGGAATAAGAGCCAGGAGGGAGCATCTTCCAGCCCCTGCCTAGAAGCAAACTAGCCACAGCCACTGCTGTCCTCATGTGACGAATTGGTTCCTGTGGGTGGTTGTGGGCTGGGTGTACAAAACAGAAGTAAAACTTGTTTTCACGGCTGGATTTTCCTTCCAGATTGTATTACTCACAGAGCACAAATAAACCCAAGAAAGGGAGAGGAGTCTTTGACAGGAGATTATAATTTTCTTTGTTTTCAGTTTTGTACTGTGTAGAGATATGGGAGAGTTGGGGGTGGGGCAGGAATGGGGGCAAGCTTATCCATAAGGATCCACACCATGAGAAAAAGAGAAGCAATGACACAGACTAAGCTGTCCAAGGTAGGGCCCGGTGAACATGTGGTCACTGGGATTAATTTCCCTTTTGGTGGCACCACAGCTTTGGGACCACAGTTGCTGAGGGCAGGTGGCCAGGTGGCACACAGAATTATCTCTCTGGGCCATAAACGCATGGCTGTTAAGGGTCTTCTAGTGACCTGTCTCCACCACCCTCCACCTTGCTTCCTACTTCATGGAGAGACTGAAAGTCACTTGGTGGGAAATTCCTTACTATTTTGCTATAAAACCTATAAAACTTCTGACTCTGCAGCCATTCTTTGTTTCCTTTTCTCTTTGTTCTATTAGACAAGCTGCCTTTTTTTCTAAATCCCTCTATTACCTTTCATTTTGGACATTTTGCTCTGTTGGGGCCCTGGGCAGGTCATCCCCAAATGTGCCTCAGTGGCATATTGCTTATTTCGAATTAAAGTTACTTAGGAAATGGCCAATGTAAGAGAGATGCTCTGATTCTCCTCTCTGTGTCCATGAAAGCAGGAAACCAATCTTTCATGGGAAAGCGGTGCTCCCTGTATCTGGAGGTAGAAAGGCACACTTCTCACTGGAGACGGGGAATTTGGGCCGAGAAACCTGCATGAGTAAACCTTGGTCCTTCCTTAGTTTACAAGCCCAAACTCTGTTCAGATTCTTCACCTAACTGGGCACCTCAAACCTAGCTTTCTTCACCCTGTCAATTCCTCACAGACATATTTTGTATAAAAAGTATAAAAATAAGCCTTCTTTGGCCACTTCATTGGTTCCATTTCTAATTGTCTGGCAAGCCCATGAATTAAAATTTGTTTCTTTTTCTCCTGTTCATCTGTCTTATGTCCATGTTATTATTAGTCCAGCCACAAGAAGTCAAGAGGGATAGAGGGGAAAACTCCCCCTCTCCAACAACTCCCAGTTAGGAACTTTCTCTCATATATTCCATCGTTCTTTCTCAACCAGATCATTCTCACCATAATTTCATCATGCTTAAATGTCTTGCAAAAACAAAACAAAAGAAACGTCCAACCCCATGTTTCCAGCTACCATTTTCTCTCTACCACTTTATTTACAACAATACTTGGGAAACAGATGGGTCAGATATTGCAAATATCAATAAATATTTGCTGCAAGAATGAAAAAGTGAATGCTGCCTAGCACAGCCACCCCCTAAAATGGTCTCCAAAATTTTAAAAAAATTATTAGAAATTAAAGAAATTGCATTTAGAAAAAAAGAACAAATATGCAAAAGAATGAAAAACTGTAAACGGTTAATAAATCACTCTCTTCAATATAAGTCAAATGTGTTTATGTATTACAGATTCTTCTCAAGCATTTCTACATGTGGTCACAGAGAAATAGGAATATGAATAACAGCAATAATAAAAGCCTACTTTTATTGAGGGTCTGTACTGTGGTGGGTACTGTGCGAGTGCTTTATACACATTTACTCATTACCTTTCACAATAACCCTATGAGGTCTGCACTCTTCAATCCTTTTCCAGCCCAGGAAGTTGGAGAACAGAGAGGTCTGGGCAGTTGCTACTGCTAGAATCCAAACCAAGGCACCTGGGTCCCACCACATTCAGGGGGAAGCTTTAATTTTTTGTCTCATTGCAAGTGGTTAAATTTGTTCTATATCTTTAAGGGAATGTTTAAATAAGGAACGGCTGTGTGACTGCGTGGAAAAACAATGTCAAAAGGCCTGAATCCTGGATCTTAACTCTTTGATTATCATGGAGTGAGTCACTGGGCCTCTCTTTTTTGTCTGCTGTTTTTTTTGCTTGTAAAACTGATAAATGGGGCTGAAAGATCTCTTGAGTGCCTTCATTTAAAAGCTTATATATGCAAAGTGCTGTTTAAATGTGAATTAGAAGTTTGGTTTCATGTTCTTTGGAATAAACTTCATTTTTAAAGGACAAGCCATCATTGCGAAGTACCACACATGGCTTCCATAATCTCCCAATCTCATAACTTCCAATCAGATTTCCAAGGAAGCCTAGCAAATAATGTTTTCTAGACAGTGGGAGCCACTTCATTTTCTGCGTCCTGATAGTACTTTATTTAGAAAAAAAGGTACATGCTCTATTTCTGGTCAACATTGAGTTTTTTTTCTTTTTAATAATTTTTTTTGCCCTGAATATGAAAGGAATACATGCTTGTGACATAACAACAGAAAAAGGAAAATAATAAGCACCTAGAAATAATCCCTGTTAAAATTCTGGTGTGTTTTTAAAAACACAACTGAGACCTTCTTATAAGATATGCAATTTGCATCCTGCTTCTTTTTACTTAGGGTATTATAAACATTTTCAGAAACTGTCTTTCAATGATGCAGTTTGCATGACAGGAAATAACCAATTCCCCCTTGAGAAAAATTAAAGCAACTGGTGGCAGCCTCAAATCTGACTTAAATTTGTCACAATAGTGATTCCATTTCCTTCTTGGGGACAGTTGACAAGTGTCCTCAGCTGTCACCACCACACCCTTCTCTTTCTTATCGAAGCACACAAGGTCAGGTGATGAACTGAGCAATTTGTCACTCAGCACCATCTGACAGAATGTAGGAATATTGAAAAACAGTTGAATAGTTGCAAAGCCTAGTATTTAGGTGTATAAATACAAATTTCCAGTTAAGTTATAGAAACATTTGTTCAATGATACTGAAGCAGTTTCATAACAAAAAGGGAATTGTTTAAATGTACTATAAAAAAGAAAATAACGATTATAATGCAAGAAAAATATTTACTATTGTAATTGGCACTTAAAGGTACTATATGGCATACACGACTGCCTTTGAATATTAAAATTCATATATATATAAAGAAGAATTATAGCCCAGTACGATAAAGAACTTGTACTCTGGCACTGTATTTTTGAGGTTTGAATTTTGGCTAACAAGTTATTTCCTGGGAGAGTTGTTTCTCATCTTTGAGCTTCAGTTTCCTGGTAGCTCAGATGGTAAAGAATCTGCCTGCAATGCAGGAGACCCAGGTTGGGAAAATCCTCTGGAGAAGGGAATGGCTACCCACTTCACTATGCTTGCCTGAAGAATTCCGTGGACAGAGGAGCCTGGTGGGCTACAGTCCATGGGATTGCAAAGAGTCGGACACAACTGAGTGTCTAACACTTTCATTTTCACTTTTTCCTCATTTTAAATAGTAGTGCCTACTTCATAGGGATCTTGTGGGGATTAAATGAGTCAACCTACTTCATAGGGATCTTGTGGGGATTAATGAGTCAACCTGTGCAAAGCATGTAAAGCAGTATCTAGAACCTAAAGGTTCCACACATCTTAGCTATTATTATTGTTGATGATATTATCATTTGATATGTGTATGGCATAACTGACTTACATCAGTGGTTTCCAGATACCCATGGAAGAGCCAGGTTTGCTGCACCAGATCACTTCAGCTTGTTTTGAGGATATACTATCTGGAGATTCAGGTTCAAGGTGTTTGCAGTTACAGTGTGATGGATACTTTCTTGAATATATGGTGGGAGCACAGAAGTAGGAATAATTAGCTTCTTAGGAGGGCCAAAATAGTCTTCATAAAGGTCATAATACTGCATGAGGGCTTGAGCAGTGAATACAGACCCCCTCTCCCTATCTGTGGGTTCCATATCCTTGGGTTCCACATCCATGGGTTCTGCATTCGTGGATAAGGAGGGTGGATACTGTCAGGGATTTGAGCATTCACTGATTTTGGTATCCATGTGCGTGGGGCTCCTGAAACCAATCCTCTGTGGTCCCCAGGGAGAAATGTAGATGTCTCCTAGGAGAGGAGGTGCCCAGTACAGGGGTGCACTCAGCAGAGACAGTAGATAGATCCAAAGTCTGACTACGTTTACAGTGGACCTACTAGGAGCCAGATGGGCTGTAGGACACATTGATTTCATGTACCTCTCACCTCGTCCCAGTGAAGCTGGTGTTACAATGTCCTTCCACCTGTGTGGACATTAAGTAGTTTGGGTACCTCTCCCAGGCTCACAAAAGATGTAAGATTTAAACTCGGGTCTGACTTGAAAGTTAATTGTCTTTCCATCAGTCTCTTCTGTTGACCATGGTTCAGTGTGCATGGGGCTCTGGCGGGCAGCCACAGTAGACCCTACAAAGAAGCAGCCTGCAAGGGTGTGAAGACCTCTCATTTCTATGCTCACAGCAGCCCTCCTGTGCTTCTCGAGCTTGGGGAGACTGCAGCCTTGGGGAGCCTTGCATGAGATGGCTCCAGCGCCAGCCGCCTGCTTTCTGGGCCGGGGATTAAGCGCCTCCCAGGTTAATGTTGTGGTGGCCGTTGTTAGGCGCAGTGACACTGGCCACCTTCCCTTGGGACTTTCCTTTGTAATTGCTGCCACTTTTCTCAGGCATGGGTTTCACTGCCCTCTCTCCTAAGGTTACTTATCAGTAATAAACCACCCAGGTGCCCCAAGGCAATTTAGTTTGCTAGCTAGAAAGAAAACAAGATTTTGATCTTGTGTGTTAACCCTGAGATCTCAGTTTGGAAACACACAAAAGATTTTAAGGATGGAAACACTCTATTTTCCATATATGTAGTTCAATGGGGATCATGGTGAGGCTTTCAGAACTTTTGAAACTCCGAGGGTAGACTGGTAATCAGAGGACATAACCCCTCATTTTGTTTACTAATGAAGTCACAAGAGATCGCCTGTGCCTGCTTCTGGGTAGAAGGTTGAATTTAATGTTATTTAACAAACAAGTCATTCTAGCTCAGTGACTCAGAAGGAAACTTCAGTCAAAAGAAACTTGACTTGCTCCTACTTCCCTCTATATTTTACTGTCTCCAGAAATCCAAAGACGCCACTTAACGCCAGAAATACTCCTGGTGGGTTAGGGTTTTTCTCAAGGAAATGCTGCAGTAGAAAATTACCATTTCTGTGCTGTTTTCAGGTGAGTTAGCAAACCCTCTGGGCTCTGACACAAGGAGCCACGTTTGTACCAAATAGAATCCTTGAGGGGAGGGAGGAAGAGGGGGCAGGTATCTGAACTGAGGTGTCTAAATTGTTTCTCACAGAGGAAACAAAATTGCTGGTGAAACTTCCTTCCTCGTGGGCTTTATCATCCACCGTCTTATGCTTTGCTAAATCAAGAATATTGTAAATTGACACTCTAGGAACATGTGAAGAAAGTAGTTGATTTTGTGATACCTGTCCTGGCCATATGGCTCGTGGATGGATGTGATTCCCAAGTGGAGCGTCCAAGACAGGCTTCTTTCCCCTGCACTCCAGGCCCTTATTTCCAGCTTTGCACTGGGTATTTCCACCTGGACTATTCTGCAAACAACGTGTCCCAACTGAGCTCACCATCTTTCCCCCATTCCTGTCCACTTTCCTCACCAATGACTTCACCTCTTGTCTTCAGTACCAGCATGCTTTATCTCCTCTTCTCCATGTCATCTCTAGATTTACATCTTCATTTCTACTGCCATCATCATATGCCGCCTGACTATATTTCTTTTGGGAACATTGGGACTGTTCCTCCTAACATATGGATGTGAGTTAATTTCCTGAAACACTATTTTATCCACATTTTTCTTACAATTCTCCAGCAATTCTCTTTCCTTAGTAATCAAGTTCAAATTCTTTATCTTGGCATTCCAAGCCTTTTCATTTTCTCTCTAGTCAACACACTACTACTTTTGGGCCCTTCTTCCTACTCAGTGACTTAACGTCTCCCATGTCAGTCCAGTTTCACCTCTAGGCAATTTCTGAACCAGCCAACACTCCGCCTTATCTTTTAGATTTCAGCACAAGATCATAAACCCCTCTTCTCCTGCTCAGGGCACATCAGTAATCTTTGCCTTCTCTTGTCTTTGATTTACTGTCCATGTCAACTATTTGAGAACTAATTCATTTATGGCCTTGTATGGTCTTTGGCTTAATGGGTATTTGTCTTAGCCATCTAGTAATGTTGTTGGGTCTTTGAGGCTAAAGGAATATCTAAAGGTTTCTTTTAAACACTCAGAATCTTTAGCCCTGGGATAGATACTGTAGGTGCCACCCTGCCACCCCACAGTCCTTGTGGGCTAGAAAGGGATTATTAAGATATCTGTGTTCAGTGAATCTGGCAGACTTTGGTCCATTGTCGTCTGAGACAGGAGCTAGCCATCATGTAAAAGGTGGTTTCAGCCCTGTGGTTACTGGTGTGGTTCAGGGCACCCTGGCCTCATGGCCTGTTTGGCATAGAGTGAGAGTTTGCTGAATGAATGGATAATAGCCCAGAGGAAATACTGGGCTTATGGATTCAATTTTCTGTTTTTTATCACTCAGATAAAAAATAAATTTGTTAAATGATGTTGGCCATGTTAATAGAAGGCAAGGGCTATTTTCTGTTCTGGCTTTAGATGGTGAAAACTGTTTCTTTTTGAATATAGCTTTCCCCAGACAGTCAGAGATAATGCATGGATCCTACTTGAATACCTCATCCTCCAATAACATGTATATCCAGCTGAGTAGATTGGGTGATGACTTTTTCCTGCTTCCTTAGGTCCTGAAGCCCTAAACCCTGGCCTCCGTGTGCAGCCTTCCTTCACATCATTATTGCTTCAGAGCTGCTCAGGTTTTAGATCCTCCAGAAAGCCTCTCTCATTTCCCCAGACACAGTTGATTCTTCCTTTCTCTCACTTCCCCAAAGTTTATTCCTCTCTCCTCAGAATCTTGTTTACACGTCAGTCGTGTCCAACTCTTTGCAACCCCGTGGACTGTAGCCCTCCAGGCTCCATTGTCCATGGGATTTTCCAGGCAAGAATATTGGAGTGAGTTGCCATTTCCTTCTCTAGGGGACCTTCCCGACCCAAGGATCGAATCCTGTCCCTTGAGTCTCCTGCATTGGCAGGCAGATTCTTTACCACTAAGCCACCTGGGAAGCTCACTTTTGTTCTATACTCATGTATTATTATTAGATGTATTACATCACATCAAAATGTATCCTTGCTTATGTCTCTGTAAAAGGACTTCCTTGGTAGCTCAGTTGGTAAAGAATCCGACTGCCTGGATCGGGAAGATCCCCTGGAGAAGGGAAAGGCTACCCACTCCAGTATTCTGGCCTGGAGAATTCCACGCAGTCCACGGGGTCGCAAAGAGTCAGACACGACTGAGCGACTTTCACTTTCACTTTCACATCTCTGTAAATTCTTTGAAGCCAGTGGCTATGTCTCCTGTATCTTCGTACTTTTGGTGCCTGGCACACTGTTTACCCTAGGAGGCAATCTACCAATGGCCAGTGATGAATAGTGACAGGGAACGAGGGAAACAAGGCAGACACCATCAACTCTGTCTTCTGCGATGCAGTGGCATTTCGGTGGCTAACCATCTTATGGGTCTGGCCCTTCCGCATCTGAAGTGCTGGGAGTCTGCAGCCAGAAACCCTGAGTGTCCCTCATGGAGTATGTTCCAGGTGAGTCAGCAGGCACCACAACCACAAACAGTGCCTTGACTTTCTTCCAGAGGAAGGCAAATATTGAACTCTGAAATTGTGGGGCGTTACCTTGGCATTGGAAAAGTCTGAACTGGTCCCAACTAGCGCCTTCCTACTCTGTTTGGAGAGCTCAGGGCTGGGGTTCAGGACTGGTGGGGTATCATGCTCTGAGCATGACTTCTTTCAAATCACAGTAACACTTTTTAAAAGAATGTTTCTATTTTATTTTCTGTTTTTAATTTTTTTGGCTGCCATGTGGCATTTGGAATGACTGTTCCCTGCCCAGGGATCGAACCTGTGCCCCTTGCAGTGGAAGCATGGAGTTTTAACCACTGGACTGCCAGGGAAGTTCCTATTTTTTGTTTTTTAAATTTTTCTTTTATTTTTAGAAAATTGAGACATAACAGCATAGAGCATTGTGTGAGTTTAAGGTGTACAACATGCTGATTTGATACCTTTATATATTACAGTATGATTACTACCATAGTGATAGCTAACACCTCTATTCCTTCCCCTAGTCATCATTTCTTTTTTGCGGTGATAAGAGTTCAGACCTAGTCTCTTGGCAATTTTGAAGTATATAATACAGTATTGTTGGTTAAAATCACTATGTGCGAGTGTGCTTAGTCCCTTAGTCGTGTCTGACTCTTTGTGACCCCATGGACTGTACCCTACCAGGCTCCTCCGTTCATGGGATTCATGGGTAAAGAATCTGCACACCAATGCAGGAGACATAAGAGACTCGGGTTCCATCCTTGGGTCTGGAAGATCCCCTGGGGGAGGAAATGGCAACTCGCTCCAGTATTCTTGCCTGGAAAATTCCATGGACAGAGGAGACTGGCAGGCTATAGTGCATAGGGTCACAAAGAGTTGGACGCGACTGAGCAGGTATGCATATATAGAGATCTCCAACAAGAACCTTCTGTATAGCACAGGTAACTATACTCAGTATTTTGTAATAAGCTCTGAGGGTAGAGAAGCTGAAGGAAAAAATATATATAGCTGAGTTGCTGTGTTGTACACCTGAAACTAACACATTGTAAATCAACTGTGTGCTGTGCTGTGCTTAGTCGCTAAGTTGTGTCTCACTCTTTGCGACCCCATGGTCTGTGGCTAGCCAGGCTCCTCTGTCCGTGGGATTCTCCAGGGAGAAATACTGGAGTGGGTTGCCCTGTCCTCCTCCAGGGGATCTTCCCAAACCAGGGATCAAACCCAGTTTTCCTGCATTGCAGGCAGATTCAAGTTAAAAAAAAATAAAAAACAAACATGGGAAAAAAGTTATCTTTCAGAAGTTTACTGACAGGCTGTCACCATCTGCTAGGAAATCTCTCTTAGAAAATGGAATTTATAATCAAATTGTCCCCCCCTCTTTTAGATGGGGATATCATTTAGCACCAGATTTGTAACATGCAAGGTGGCTTTTGGTTGACAGTCCTTATGTGAATGTATTTTATATTTCTGCAGGGTGTAATATGTTTAGATGGAAGATTTTGATAAAGCATTTGGGTCTCTGGGTCACTTATAAAGGTTAATATAAACATGTTTGCAAATATTCTATTTTGGAAATCATAATCAAAGGAAAATATCTTGGTAGCTCTACTAAAATTACCTCATGCTTGTACAGCTAAAATTGCCCCGTGTGGAGAGGCAGGTCTAGAGGAATATAACTTTAAATATCAAGATTAACAAACTAACTAATAGGGAAAGCCAATTAGCCAATTAACCTATTACTGCACAGCCCCAGGGCTGGTCTGGAGCTCCAGGTTCTCTGTGGCAACTGTTAGCTAGTGTCCTAAAACCTCCAGCTGATGCCCCTTCTTCCCTTCCAGCTCCACAGTCACTGGGCATGTTTGCTTGGTATGTCACTTCCTTTGCTGAGCCCACATGGAAATCACATCATGTTGCTCTGAAATGGTTGCCACGGGAACATATCCACCTAGTTATTATCTATTCAGGCTCCTGATTATATTAAGCCAGGAGACAGAGATGCAACAGGGGTCGCAGAAGCCACCTGCTCTGCATAAAACTGTAATTGCTTCTGCGACGTTCACCTCTGTGGCCACCTGTCTCTCTGAACACTCTTCTCTACATTTTCTCCTCTCTTGTTTTCCCCCAAACAAAGTCAGTAAATGAAATTAGTATGTCGGAAATCAGCCTGGGGATAATGTGAGAAATTACATTCCTTACCCTTCTGCTTCCTTTCAGTCCTCTGTTTTAGAACCTCAAGTGGAATAAAAATTATTGTCGCCTTTTTTCTCATTCCATTCTGTCCCTCCATACTTAGATGTAAAGAGGAGTCTTTTAAAGTCTGTGATTCCCGATTCCCACACAATGGTGCTGAAACCAGTTTCCTGCTACTGATCCAGAGTAGCTTTGAGAAATTCATATAGATGCCTCTTTTCTAAATGGTATAAAATATAAACAGGAAATGAAATTGGCTATTAACAAGTAATTTTATCTCACATGTCTATTGATCTGGGTGAATTTCTTATGAGGAGGATTTTCTGATCTTTACTCTCAGATTGCAGGTAACATAGGAGGGGTGTTGGCTTGGAGTTCTCTTTTTGTAGGAAAAACCATATAATCCATTGGCATTGTAATTTATTGTCCAAGCATGGATATTATGGTATTTGAAAGGTAGCATTATTAATAAGTATGCCTAGACAACAGGTACAAATTAGGGTTATCGCAGGCAAAGCAGGTATATATTGTCACCTTATACATAGATGACAGGTAAATGATTACCATAGTACTCTGCCCTCAAAGAATATGGGGAAAGGAGCACCTCTTGAAGAAGAATATTTGTGCATTTAGAAATTATAATTGTGGAGTTTAAAATCTGGATCAGCAAGAGAGTTTCACTTTGGCTTATCCTCCTACTGTATGTAAATTTGGTTAATGTGAGTCCATTCTTAAAGTCATGGCACCAAGGAATGAAAAGAAAAAAATGTTGTTAACAAAGGAAAATAGGCTGGATTGAATTTATCTATAGAGATATCATAAACTCCTTTACCTCAATTAAAAAATCTAACTTAAAGGTTGGTAACTTTTTTTTTCTGTAAGGGGTCATGGTCTTTGTTACAACTGCTCTGCCATGTAGGGTGAAAACAGCTGTAGACAACATATAAATGGATGGGCATGGTTGTATTCCAGTAAAATCTTGTTGACAAAACAGGCAGGGTAGTGACACAGATTTGGTGCATTAGCTACTGTTTGCCCATCTCTGTTTGAGTTCTGTTTTAATACCTAGAAGCTGTGTTCTGATGGAAGGGCAGTTATTTTAGATATGAGTTCTGATGTCTCCTGTCCTATTGTGACAGGTTGGGGTTGTGGCTAATGGGAGAAGTACATGGATCTTACTACTTAGTGCATGTTTTTGCTTGTGCATGTCTCAGCCATTCAAGGCATAGCTGAGGTGGGTGGTAGAGGGTAAGCTGTCAAGGACACACTGGACAGGGAATGGCAGCCACGCGGTTCTCAAGAAGTCTTATAGGAGGAAGGTTGCAGGGATGCAGACACAGGGAAGAGAGGTTATGGTGATAGTTTTACCTGTATTTTTTTTTTTTTTTTTTTGTAAGTCCTAGATGAGATTCTTGGGAGAGTTTACAGAACTGAAGGCACTTGAGGAAAATGGGTCTGTGCCTATTCTTGGATAATTTGACTCAAAATTAAGGTAAATTACATTAAAAAAAATCACTTGAATTTGGTACTTATGGTGTAGAATTGGAATCAGCTGGTAAAACTAAAATTTTTTGAGGAAGTCCCAAAATATTCTTAGGGGTTTATTTTACATTTTTTATAAAGTTATATTTAAAATGCTTCCCTATAGGTGGAAAGCAGACACTAACAACTCAGGCATACCACAACATGGACAAGGATGAGATCAAAGAGAATTAAGTAGATTGTATACTATAAGGCAGTAGGAGATATGACACATATATCCTATGTGACTCTGTATAACACAGATAGCCACGCATCTGCTGCTACTTAGTGACAAGCTGCTTTAGTTGTAGACCAAGGAAACTGTGGAGAGTGACCACAATAATGTCACTGCTTCTAGATAATGGAATGGGTAGTATCACAAATAAGGAAAAGTCTCAGAGGGCTTCAGTTCTGTCTGAGCTGCTCAGTTAAATGAAGAGGATGATTGACATTTATAATTATTTAATATTATCTTTTTGAGGAGACCCTTTATTCAGTAAGTTAACAGGAGCTACTAAAAGGTCAACAACTATCAAGAGAATATCATTTAGGAACTTGGAGTCTATGTAGGGATGAGGTTTTTTTGTATCTAGGAGAAAAATTGAGATAACTTATAAAACAAAGTACAGCAAAGGCAAATTAATATTGCCTTAGCATATGTTACTGATAAAAAGAAATGAGTGAAACGGTTGTCAGAGTGGAGTGCAAACAGACGAGAAAGGGAATTATAAGATGGATGGCCAACACTGCCACTCAATGGGTGGGAGGTCACGCACAACAGGCGAGGTGAAATAGGGATGGAGGACAGAGAGCAGCCTGGGTCAGGGGAAGGAGGCTAAGGTTGGGTCTAGGTGCCAGGAAGATCCTGGCAGATCCACAGCAGAGGGAAGACAGGAAAGCACCTGGTTACAGATCATCTATTATATTGTGAATAATATAACAATGAAATATTATCTACATTGACTTTCTGTTGAAATTTTTTCTACATTCCAATTTTTTCAGCTTAAAAAAGTAAAACAATGTGTTGAAAAATCTAAGTGTTACAGAAGCCTAAGATGCAGACAGTTAAATATTCCATAGTTCCACCTGCAAAGATAACCATTATTAGCAGTTGATGTTGCTCATTAATACTAGAATAAATAAATTTTAAAAAAGAGTTTATCATTTGGAACCTTGGAATTATAGGGGGAAATGTCTCCTATTTTCCTATTTTGTTCATCCTGTATATTAGAACCCATGACATAACATCTCATTTACTATTGAAAAGAGGTTTTTTGGTTATTTTCTGCCTCTACCCCTCAGTATGTGGTGCTGTTGAGGGTCCTGGTCTACATGGGACAGTAAATTAGGCCCTTGCTCATCCCTATACTCCTTGGTGAAGCCATATGCCTGGGACCTGGAAATCCATACAGGTTAGAGGCTGTCTCAAGGGGTAACTTCCATGGGTACCTGGAACAACCCATTCAGGGTTATAAGGAGGGGTTAAGAGACACTGTTGGCTTCCCTGGTGGCTCAGCAGTAAAGAATCTGCCTGCCAAAGCAGAAGATGTGGGTTTGAACCCTGGGTCAGGAAGATCCCTTGGAGGAGGAAATGGCAACCCACTCCAGTATTCTTGGCTGGGAAATCCCATGAACAGAGGAACCTGGAGACTACAGTCCATGGGGTTCCAAAGAGTCAAACACAACAGTGACTAAACAACAACAGCAACAACAAGAGACACTGTTGGAGCTCTTCATAGGCTGTGACCAAAATTGCATTAGTCTAGTGACTTGGATTCTATCCTCTAAAATGCAATTTGGGGGGAATGGGTGAGGGAGGTTGTCTGTAGTATGGAAAGAGTTACTCCAAATCTCTGTGTCTCTGAAAGAACTGCAAAAACAGATATTGCACACTGATATGGGAAGTGAACAAGCCAGGAGAAATACACTCCTGTCCATCCTTCATTGATCTTGGGAGGATCTAAGGATCAGAAATAGCAAGTTCCAGTTTCTTCTAGTAATTTTCAGGGGTCAAGATAAATCAAATTACATCTTGAGTTAAGCTTGTTTATGCCAAAGAAAAGTAATACTTTGTGGGTACAACCCAGCACTTTGAAATTTATGGATGGGAAGAGATATGAGAACCAAATACTGAAAACCTTGAAGTAAGTTGTGAAATATATTTATTTCTCTTCATTCCCTACCCCCCAAGTCCAAAGTGAAGGATGATTGTAATAAAAGACATGAAACCTGGAGTGGTGACTGTTACTGGTTTGGGTTTCCAGAGGAACCTGAGATTAAGAGAATTATGAGCCAGAGGTTGAGCAAATCTACAAAAGAGGAATAAAATAGAAAGTGGAAAGGTAGCAATAAATGAACTTCTTAAGTAGTCATAATGGAGGAAGCAGCAGCAAGAATAGACTGAAACGAATTTGCCATGATGAAGAGTTCTACCAGAAGAACTGGTAGAACTGCAAGAAGGGACCTCAGAGACTTAGATTAGATAAAGAAGGGAAATTAGATAATGGATGGTTACTAAGGGCAGTGGTAGAATAGGTTTCCCTGTGGAGTTTTTAAAATAAAATAGAATCTCATCTGGTCTCGTCCTGGCTGAAGGTGGAGAGAATGTCCTGGATAGTGAACGGAATCGTTTCCTTGTATAGGGCTTCATTGTTTTGAAGATTTACGTTTTTCAAGCTGACACGACTTCATTGGACACCCCACTGCCGCCCAAGCTCTGAGAGGTAGGGCTGGGCGGAATGACTTCACTATGAAGGAAATCTAAAGACCAAGGGTTAATTTGCAATTGGGAGGGGAGACACAGAGGAAGGAAGGCAGACCTCCGAGGGTTTTGAAGTTCAGAGGGAAGTGAGAATTTTTTTTTTTTTTTTAAAGGAAACGTTTGTTCCTTTCCAGGTACACTTGATTACTCACTGTTAAGGAGGCGGAAGTCGATGAATGGGTAGGAGCCGCGGCGTTCAGCAGGAACCCCCGTCTGACCCCTCAGTCGTACATCTCCTAGAAAACAAAATCCAAACAAATGTTTGAAAACGTTGCCAAGTGTATTCACTTTTCCTCTGTAAATCCTCTTACCCACTTATGTCACTGGAACCAACACCAAATATCAGGAGCAAAATGATTCCATTCACCTTGTTTAAGACAGCGCTATGTGGAAAGGGATATTTAACGAATGCTGAGCGTAATGGACTTGGCAATATTCTAACCAGTGAAGCAGCGTGCCGTTATATCGTCTGGAAGATAGGTCTGTGAACATTTTGGTAATTTACAAAGTTCCATAGTTTTTTTATTCTTCCTATTGCCATAAAGATGAAGCATCTTAATCTGGAGGACAGATCGTATGCTGGGATTAGAGCTTTTATTCTAATTAGAAGTTTTAATTACCCACAGTTCTGATTCTCTTGGTCCAGCAGAGGTTTTTATTTTTATTTTTTTTTTCTCTGACTGGCCTCCACCTTCTCTGCTTCTCAGGTTGTATCATTTGACCTGCCTTAGAATCTGCCAGGGCCCATCGAGGTCCTAGTACTTTAGACACTCAATATGTAAAGTTGCTAGTGTGTGTTAAATCGCTTTAGTAGTGTCTGACTCGCCAAGCTTCTTTGTCCATGCGATTCTCCATGCAGGAATACTGGAATGGGTTTCCCTGCCCTCCTCCAGGGGATCTTCTCGACCCAGGGATCGAACCCATGTCTCTTATGTCTCCTGCATTGGCAGACAGGTCCTTTACCATTAGCGCCACCTTTACAGGTGCTAAATGTTTCCAGTACTTATTCATTTGTTGTTGTTCAGTTGCTAAGTCATGTCTGACTCTTTGTGACTCCATGGACTGTAGCCCACCAGGCTCCTCTGTCCTTCACTATCTCTCAGACTTTCTCAAATTCATGTCCATTGAGTCAGTGCTGCTATCTAACCATCTCATCCTTTGCTGTCCCCTTCTCCTCCTGCCTTCAATCTTTCCCAGAATCAGGGTCTTTTCCAATGAGTCAGCTCTTCATATCATGTGGCCAAAGTATTGGAGCTTCAGCTTCAGCAACATTAGAACAAGGTAGACCTTGGATAAACTTAGCTCAGATACTTGCTACCTGTGTGATATTGGAAAATTAATTTCTCTGAGCCTCAGTTGCCTCACTTCAAAGTCCATTGGTTGGAGAATCTAAAATAACACTTGCTGCCTGCAAATAAATGCTGGTTTTACTTCCTTCTACACACCTGCAAAGCTGGGATCATATTTTGTGTTCTGCATTTCTCCATAGTGCTTTGTGTGTTGTCTGGTATTTCAGTTCAGTTCAGTTCAGTTGCTCAGTCGTGTCCGACTCTTTTCGACCCCATGAATCACAGCATGCCAGGCCTCCCTGCTACTGCTGCTACTGCTAAGTTGCTTCAGTCGTGTCCGACTCTATGCAACCCCATAGACGGCAGCCCACCAGGCTCCCCCATCCCTGGGATTCTCCAGGCAAGAACACTGGAGTGGGTTGCCATTTCCTTCTCCAATGCAGGAAAGTGAAAAGTCAAAGTGAAGTCGCTCAGTCGTGTCCGACTCTTCGCGACCCCATGGACTGCAGCCTACCAGGCTCCTCCGTCCATGGGATTTTCCAGGCAAGAGTACTGGAGTGGGGTGCCATCGCTTTCTCCACGCCAGGCCTCTCTGTCCATCACCAACTTCCGGAGTTCACTCAGACTCACGTCCATCAAGTCAGTGATGCCATCCAGCCATTTCATCCTCTGTCGTCCCCTTCTCCTCCTGCCCCCAATCCCTCCCAGCATCAGAGTCTTTTCCAATGAGTCAACTCTTCACATGAGGTGGCCAAAGTACTGGAGTTTCAGCTTTAGCATCATTCCCTCCAAAGAACTCCCAGGGCTGATCTCCTTCAGAATGGACTGGTTGGATCTCCTTGCAGTCCAAGGGACTCTCAAGAGTCTTTTCCAACACCACAATTCAAAGGCATCAATTCTTTGGCGCTCAGCTTTCTTCACAATCCAGCTCTCACATCCATACCTGATCACTGGAAAAACCATAGCCTTGACTAGACGGACTTTTGTTGGCAAAGTAATGTCTCTGCTTTTGAATATGCTATCTAGGTTGGTCATAACTTTCCTTCCAAGGAGTAAGCGTCTTTTAATTTCATGGCTGCAGTCACCATCTGCAGTGATTTTGGAGCCCCCCAAAATAAAGTCTGATACTGTTTCCACTGTTTCCCCATCTATTTCCCATGAAGTGATGAGACCAGATGCCATGATCTTCATTTTATAAAGTTATAAGCCAACTTTTTCACTCTCCTCTTTCACCTTCATCAAGAGGCTTTTTAGTTCCTCTTGTCTAGTATTTAGCAGACTCTAAGTGAATGTCTTCTATTGACTAGATTAGATATAAAGACCAAATCCACCAATTAGTGCATATAACATGAAATCAGAGGAGAGGTAAAAATAAGTGAGACCCAATATATTTCTGAAAGACTTGAACTGGGGAAGGTTTCAGTTCCAGGAGTAATGGGTCCACTTCCATAAACCACTCTTTCCCAGACATGAGGTGGCACTAGGGCCTCCACCTATGAGTGAAGAGGAGGAACAGTCTTCTCTCATTAACTCCTGGAGTTTACCAGGGCCTGGGTGAGATCTCCATCAGTTATAACTCATGTGACTGACTGTTTAAAATATTCCCCACAGATGGGCCTTGTATATACATGGGCTTATGATTTACGAATTTTATATTGATGCTTTACTTAATGGTTTGTACAATCTGATGTAATGCCATATTGATATTAAAGAATGTTACAATTTACAGAATACAGAAAAGTGGGAGGAGGAGGGAAAGGATGGAAAAGTACATTTCAAAATATGAATATAATGAATATAATCTTGCATTAAACAAGAGAATGCTGGCATTTCATAAGTTCATTGGGGTGGATGGTCATTAGTTATAGGAAAGCCACTGGCAAAACATGAAGAGTTTTTCTCTTCTTGGGTTGTCTTTAACATCTTATGTTTATTACTCTTTAAAGAGTTTACAAAACACTTTCACAGACATTATAGTACATTTATTTTCTTGTTTCTCTCTTTGGATATTCACAAGAGCCTTGTAAGGAGAACCACTATTATTCCTCTTACTTTATAGGTGAGAAAACAGAGGCTCAGAAAAGAGGGTGAAGGGACTGCTATTTCACCCTACTGGTCCCAGCTCAGGTCTCAGGCCCCTTAAAGGCATTCAGTAGACTGACTTTATTTATTTTTAAACTTCATTATTCTTTATTGAAGTATAGTTGTTTTACAATATCATACTAGTTTCAGGTATATAGTATAGTGATTCAGTGTTTTTAATAGATTATACTCTTTTAAATGTTGTTATAGGATGATGACAATAATTCCCAGTGCTATAAAATATATCCTTGTTGCTTCTCTATTTTATACATAGCAGTTTGTTTCTCTTAATCACATACCCATATCTTGCCCCCTCCTCTTCTTATTCCCCTCTGGTAACCACTAATTTGTTTTTTGTATCTGTGAGTATTTCTGTTTTGCTATATATATTTACTTGTTAATTTTTAGATTCCACATATAAGTAATATCAAGTGTTTTTGTGGTTTTCTGTTTGACTAATTTCACTGAGCACAATACTCTCTAGGTCCATCCCTGTTGTTGCAGTGGCAGAATTTATTCTTTTTATTGACTAAGTAATGTTTCACTGTGTATATATACTGTATCTTCTTTATCCATTTGTCTATTGACTTTGAGTGCCTGAATTTATGGGTGCTTGAAGCTTACAATATGCCAGCAAATTTGGAAAACTCAGCAGCTGCCACAGGACTGGAAAAGGTCAGTTTTCATTCCAATCCCAAAGAAAGGCAATGCCAAAGAATGCTCAAACTACCACGCAATTGCACTCATCTCACATGCTAGTAAAGTAATGCTCAAAATTCTCCAAGCCAGGCTTAAGCAATACTTGAACCGTGAACTTCCTGATGATCAAGCTGGTTTTAGAAAAGGCAGAGGAACCAGAGATCAAATTGCCAACATCCGCTGGATCATGGAAAAAGCAAGAGAGTTCCAGAAAAACATCTATTTCTGCTTTATTGACTATGTCAAAGCCTTTGACTGTGTGGATCACAATAAACTGTGGAAAATTCTTCAAGAGATAGGAATACCAGACCACCTGACCTGCCTCTTGAGAAATGTGTATGCAGGTCAGGAAGCAACAGTTAGAACTGGACATGGAACAACAGACTGGTTCCAAATAGGAAAAGGAGTATGTCAAGGCTGTATATTGTCACCCTGCTTATTTAACTTCTATGCAGAGTACATCATGAGAAACGCTGGACTGGAAGAAACACAAACTGGAATCAAGATTGCCGGGAGAAATACCAATAACCTCAGATATGCAGATGACACCACCCTTATGGCAGAAAGTGAAGAGGAACTAAAAAGCCTCTTGATGAAAGTGAAAGTGGAGAGTGAAAAAGTTGGCTTAAAACAGTTATGAAGACAGTATGGTACTGGCACAAAGACAGAAATATAGATCAATGGAACAAAATAGAAAGCCCAGAGATAAATCCACACACATATGGACACCTTATCTTTGACAAAGGAGGCAAGAATATACAATGGATTAAAGACAATCTCTTTAACAAGTGGTGCTGGGAAAACTGGTCAACCACTTGTAAAAGAATGAAACTAGAACACTTTCTAACACCATACACAAAAATAAACTCAAAATGGATTAAAGATCTCAACGTAAGACCAGAAACTATAAAACTCCTAGAGGAGAACATAGGCAAAACACTCTCCGACATACATCACAGCAGGATCCTCTATGACCCACCTCCCAGAATATTGGAAATAAAAGCAAAAATAAACAAATGGGACCTAATTAACCTTAAAAGCTTCTGCACATCAAAGGAAACTATTAGCAAGGTGAAAAGACAGCCTTCAGAATGGGAGAAAATAATAGCAAATGAAGCAACTGACAAACAACTAATCTCAAAAATATACAAGCAACTCCTACAGCTCAATTCCAGAAAAATAAATGACCCAATCAAAAAATGGGCCAAAGAACTAAATAGACATTTCTCCAAAGAAGACATACAGAGGGCTAACAAACACATGAAAAGATGCTCAACATCACTCATTATCAGAGAAATGCAAATCAAAACCACTATGAGGTACCATTTCACACCAGTCAGAATGGCTGCGGTCCAAAAGTCTACAAATAATAAATGCTGGAGAGGGTGTGGAGAAAAGGGAACCCTCTTACACTGTTGGTGGGAATGCAAACTAGTACAGCCACTCTGGAGAACAGTGTGGAGATTCCTTAAAAAACTGGAAATAGAACTGCCTTATGATCCAGCAATCCCACTGCTGGGCATACACACTGAGGAAACCAGAAGGGAAAGAGACACGTGTACCCCAATGTTCATCGCAGCACTGTTTATAATAGCCAGGACATGGAAGCAACCTAGATGTCCATCAGCAGATGAATGGATAAGAAAGCTGTGGTACATATACACAATGGAGTATTACTCAGCCATTAAAAAGAAAACATTTGAATCAGTTCTAATGAGGTGGATGAAACTGGAGCCTATTATACAGAGTGAAGTAAGCCAGAAGGAAAAACATCAATACAGTATACTAACGCATATATATGGAATTTAGAAAGATGGTAACAATAACCCTGTGTACGAGACAGCAAAAGAGACACTGATGTATAGAACAGTCTTATGGACTCTATGGGAGAGGGAGAGGGTGGGAAGATTTGGGAGAATGGGATTGAAACATGTAAAATATCATGTATGAAACGAGATGCCAGTCCAGGTTCGATGCACGATACTGGATGCTTGGGGCTAGTGCACTGGGACGACCCAGAGGGAGGGTATGGGGAGGGAAGAGGGAGGAGGGTTCAGGATGGGGAACACATGTATACCTGTGGCGGATTCATTTTGATATTTGGCAAAACTAATACAATTATGTAAAGTTTAAAATAAAATAAATTAAAAAAAAAAAAGTTGGCTTAAAGCTCAACATTCAGAAAACGAAGATCATGGCATCCGGTCCCATCACTTCATGAGAAATAGATAGGGAAACAGTGGAAATAGTGTCAAACTTTATTTTTTGGGGCTCCAAAATCACTGCAGATGGTGATTGCAGCCATGAAATTAAAAGACGCTTACTCCTTGGAAGGAAAGTTATGACCAACCTAGATAGCATATTGAAAAGCAGAGACATTACTTTGCCAACAAAGGTCTGTCTAGTCAAGGCTAGTCTAGTTTTTCCAGTGATCAGGTATGGATGTGAGAGTTGGACTGTGAAGAAGGCTGAGCGCCAAAGAATTGATGCATTTGAACTGTCGTGTTGGAGAAGACTCTTGAGAGTCCCTTGGACTGCAAGGAGATCCAACCAGTTCATTCTGAAGATCAGTCCTGGGATTTCTTTGGAGGGAATGATGCTAAAGCTGAAACTCCAGTACTTTGGCCACCTCATGTGAAGAGTTGACTCATTGGAAAAGACTCTGATGCTGGGAGGGATTGGGGGCAGGAGGAGAAGGGGACGACAGAGGATGAGATGGCTGGATGGCGTCACTGACTTGATGGACGTGAGTCTGAGTGAACTCTGGGAGTTGGTGATGGACAGGGAGGCCTGGCGTGCTGTGATTCATGGGGTCACAAAGAGTCAGACACGACTGAGCGACTGAACTGAACTGAACTGAAGCTTACAATTAGCAGAGTTAGTCCTTAAATCTAGGTTGTTCAGCTTCATAGGCAAAGATCTCTCCTCAATACCGTTGATTTTTAGCCCTATGAAGTGTACACACCTGGTTTCTAAAGTTAAAAAAGTTATAGCCCCCATTTTAAAATGATACAACAAATTCAGCACTGCATTTAAATGAATTTGTATTTTATAAGTGATAGTAAGAGACACACACTTGAAAACCTATGCAGAAATGAGACTGTCTTCATTTGGTGCAAAGCTGGTTGGGCTTGTGGATTTGTTTACCTACTATGTCATCCTTTTGGGCTTTTCCTATGGGTTTCAGGCTCATCAATTGGAATTCACTTCTTCACTAGTATTTTCTTCTCAGTTTTACCAAAGAGTTCCTCCTGCTTTTGTAGTTCTGATGGTATTATTTTCCCAGAAAATTTCTAATATCAATGTGGGTTTTAAAGCCTCTGCCAGAGTTTATTCCATTTGTCCATCTGAAAGTCTAAGGCCCAGATGACCCGTTATTCTGTAAGACTTTAGGTTTAGAGAAACTGTGAGAAGATGGCACCAGGTGGCAGAGTGTGTAAAAAGGGGATGATAAACTAGGATCCCATGGATGGAGGAGCCTGGTGGGCTGCAGTCCATGGGGTCGCTAAGAGTCGGACACAACTGAGCGACTTCACTTTCACTTTTCACTTTCATGCATTGGAGAAGGAAATGGCAACCCACTCCAGTGTTCTTGCCTGGAGAATCCCAGGGATGGGGTAGCCTGGTGGGCTGCGGTCTATGGGGTCGCACAGAGTCGGACACGACTGAACGACTTAGCAGCAGCAGCAAACTAGGATCAGGAAACTCCTGTTACTGAGAGGATTAGCATTTCACCATCTTGGGTGACGTTGGGATAATCAATAACCACTTCGAGGTCCAATTTTTTAATATTTAAATTTGTATCATGTAGCATTTTTCCGCACCTCACAGGATTGTTGTGAGGAAATTATCAAGTGCCTGAAAAATAACATGTTAACGTTATTGAAAATAATGAATAACGATAACAGTTAATGCTATTGAATTCTTCTGCTGAGCATTTTACATGCATTGTCTCATATATCACCTACCCAACAACTCATCGAAGAAGGTAATATTATTATTATACCATTATGGCAACCCACTACAGTACTCTTTCCTGGAAAATCCCATGGATGGAGGAGCCTGTTAGGCTGCAGTCCATGGGGTCGCTAGGAGTCGGACACGACTGAGCAACTTCACTTTCACTTTTCACTTTCATGCACTGGAGAAGGAAATGGCAACCCACTCCAGTGTTCTTGCCTGGAGAATCCCAGGGACGGGGGAACTTGGTGGGCTGCGGTCTATGGGGTCGCACAGAGTCAGATATGACTGAAGCGACTTAGCAGCAGCAGCAACAGCATACCATTCACCAATGAGGAAACTGAGGCCAATGTAAATTTGATATTTTGTCTGTGCTCAGAGCTAGAGAGTGGAGAGTTAAACTCAGAACTGGTTCCAAACCCCATGTTCTTCACCAACCATCCTTCTATAGTATCAGGATAAAAAACTTGGATAAAGAGTTAAACATTAACTTTTTATTGCATAATGTATGCTCTGATTGTTTTTGCCCATAAACCAAGTATATATTCATCATTTTTCTTGGAAACTAAATACCAGGGAAATCCAGCCCCTTGATGAATTCGAGATTCAATCAGATAGATGTTTATTCAAAAGCACTTCAGTGGAAATGGACTGTATGACTAAGACAACCAAATCCTGCTCTGGATCAACAACACATCTATTATTTTTAAGTAAGAAATGGAAGGCAATTATTAAAAATATTATTCAGCAGAACTCAAACGACCTGGCAACTAATTTACTCAAGCTCTTTGGCCTGGAGAATTCCATGGACTGTATAGTCCATGGGGTCGCAAAGAGTCAGACACAACTGAGCCACTTTCACATTCTTTCTTTCTTCCTGAATTAAGATAATTTTTTTAATGATGCAATCCAACTTTTGAGAAAAAGAGACAAATAACAGTGAAACATGTTGATAGCAAAGATACCCAAACAAACAAATCAACAGCAACAGCAACAAGCTACAGAACCCATACTTGAAAGATTCTGTTAAATGGTTATTCTGGCTGTAACTACAATTACAGCTTGGGAAGCAGGTACTCATCAACCTAACAATGGCCTTTAGGTATAGTAGATCATTGCTTTAAAATAAGGCTAAAATCCTGTTAAAAATATTAATGAGGCAAGAGTCAGGATGACTGTAAGTTGGCTAACAATGCATTTCAGGAATTTTTCAACATGAAAAGTTAAATACAAACCAAAGATTCTGTATCTTGAGAGTTTTATTGAAGCAAAGCTTGAATGGGGTAAAATGAATGTTTTCAGTATAAGTTCTTATATAGAAAGGTCTTGCTCCTTCTCCCTGCTTTCAGGAACACCTTCTGATATTAAATTGCTTCAATATGTTCTTGCAAAGAGAGAAATGATTCAGTAACAATGGTCCCTGGAGGAGCAGAGGCCACTGGTCTGAGGAACAGGTCGAATGGTGTCCTGCCACGCTGCTTTTACTGGCCCATAGTCTCAAGCAATTATCTATGTACCTAAGGCCTTTTATCCAAGCTAAACAATTATTTTAACTATTCATGAGACTCTTGTTTAACTGAAGCAACTTTTTTTTTTCCTTCTGGCAAATGAAAGGTGCTGTGGAAGCAGGGGAGGAAGCGTTGACAGCTCGGAGTCGTGTCCTCGGTCTGTTCTTATTGTGTTCCAAAATGAAACAAACAGCAGGGGAATTCTTATTTTGAAAGGGCTGCTTCTCTTTTGCCCCTTCAGGCTGAAAACATAACATGTCGTCCTCGGGTATTTAAAGCTGCCAACATGGGCAGGGAGCTGAGACAGCCACTCACCCTCCCAGGGGACGTGGTTCCGGGATGGACCTCTTGCCCACTTGGCTTCTCAGGCTGTCTCTGTTTAATAAAAGCTTGGGAGGGAGCAGACATTATGTGGCCTCTTATGTAACTGGGAAAGAGGGCGGAGACTCTGACAGCGATGACAACTTACAGTGGCTGAAACACGGGCCACGTGACAAGAACCAGACTCCGGCCCCAGTCTCGGTGTCAAGGTCATCTCAGGGTGGGGAAAACAGGTAGGAGAGCGACAGAGCAGGAGCTACTGTGCTTAGTGCATCTAAGATGAATGAAAAAGACTTTGAGACCAGCTGCAGGAACCCAGGATAGATGTTGATAGGGCATCACAATGAACGAGGAAGATGAGATGGCGGTAGAGCCAGAAAGATGCTCTCGAGCAGCCCAAACACAGCAGGAGAGAAGATGCGCTCATGAAAGGTATTCCTCTGAACTTTCTTAGAGATTTCTAACTCATGTCACTGCCACACACTTGCAAAACAAAGGCAGAGAGAACCCAGATCCACGAATCTCACACAAGCGCTTCAGTAGGCTGCCCTGCCTCAGCCCTGGCGGCTTCAAATATTTCAGATGACTATTCTCAATTAGCAAAGTGAATTATTTCTCCTAAGACATTGATCTAGCCAAACAGAGGAGAAAGGTTGTGCAATTTAATCACTCCACAGATTTATGGGATACGACAGACAGCCAGTTTAGATAAGTCAGGCAGAGAGAACTGTTCTGAGGACTGTGAGCTCACAGGAGACCCAAGATGGCTGATGAGACCCAAGCTTCCCTCCCAGAGGTTTTATCTTCTGCTTTACTTTCTTGAGTGAGGCTGTTTGTTACTCAGAACCTGTCCAGTGATCTGTTGCACTAATTGTGCACTTCTGGGCTACTGCTGAGGGAGCTTTGTGTGTAGGAAAGAGAGGGACCAGGAGTTAGTTGTCCTGAAACCACGCTTTTGGCACAAGACCAATATAAAGTTTTCTTTGCATGTGAAAAAAAGTTCTTTCTCTCTTCTCTTCTAAAAAACCTTGAACTTCACGTCAAAATCAGACAAAGGGGAATTTCACCAAGTTAGAGTCAATATTCTATTGTCTAACTGTATTACCCTGCAACTTTAGTTTAGAATTATTAAATATGTTGTAACAAATGAATATTTTGGGACTTAAATGGTGTGAAAATGAATATATAAATAGCAGTGCTTTTACGTTCTAGCATGGGTATGGTATGTTTTAACTCAGACTAGATATTTTTCAGCTTCATGGTTTTACAGAGGGAAAACAAGGGGAAAAATTACAATTTCTAGGAATACAGGAGACTAATAAAAAGGGATATTGAACAAGAAGCAGCAGGAATGCCTTAAGAGAATTCCAAGAAGCTGCTAAAAAAAAGCCTGAAAAGAACACAAAAAACATATATTCTCTCAAAGATTGAGAAGAAGGGGAATAATCTGAGGAGTCATTTTAGGGAATACATGATCTGGATCTGCCTTAAGTAATGAAAACACCAGTGTAAGCTTGCACATTATTCACTTATTTCTGGGATAATGCTCTTTATCTTCAGAATGTCACCAAAGTAAATTTTGTTTTTCAATAAATGTATAACATACACTCACAATGCCTGATACATTATAGGCCCTCAAAGAACCCCAGTAACTATTATCATCATTTTGTTACTGTTCTGAGATTCCTGTGTCCTCCCCCATAATGTTGCTGCTGCTGCTGCTAAGTCACTTCAGTCGTGTCCAACTCTGTGTGACCCCATAGACGGCAGCCACCAGGCTTCCCCATCCCTGGGATTCTCCAGGCAAGAACACTGGAGTGGGTTGCCATTTCCTTCTCCAATGCAGGAAAGTGAAAAGTCAAAGTGAAGTCGCTCAATCGTGTCCGACTCTTCGAGACCCCATGGACTGCAGCCTACCAGTCTCCTCCATCCATGGGATTTTCCAGGCAAGAGTACTGGAGTGGGGTGCCATTGCCTTCTCCATCCCCCATATTAGTAGGTATTATTTAGGAGAATTTTAAAGTCAGGAACTCTTTTAAGGACTGTACATATATGAACTAGTTTAGTCCTCATAACCATCCACCTGAGGCAGGTGTGTGTAACATCCCCATTGTGCCAAGGAATATAGAGTTTGTAAGTCAACTGAATTGGGATCAGAGGCCACTTGGTCTTGGAAGTCCTTGCTCTCTAACCCACCACTGTGCAGTGGCAGTGTCTCCAACCTCCACAACAGTGACCAGTCTGTTCATTGATGACGTTATTCATGGCTTCCTTGATCTTTCCAGGTGTGTTTCTCCTCTTCTGCTGGGCAGGTCAGGGTTAATGGAAGTCAATACCAAGGCTATGTCCTGGGGAAAGCTGAATCCTGGTGCTTCGTGCCAGTACTGCAAGCCCAGGACAAACAGTGGAGCCTCAGATTTTAACATGAGATGCCACAAGTCCCCAGTGATGCAGGTTAGACCACATGGAGTCTAGATTCCGCTGGAGAGCCAGGTATCTTGTAGGGTGGTAGAACTTTTGGGTAAGTGTTTCAACAAAGGGGCCAATTCTAGGGTAGGCTCTGAGAAGACCTTAGATTAATTCAGTTCATTTCAATAGATATGTATGCAAAACATTATACAGAGTGTTGGAGAATAGATAGGGAAAAGGAAAAATAAAGGTAGAGAAAATGTTATGTTGGCTTTCAGATAATTAACAGTCTATTAGAAGAGATCAGTAGAAATGAGTAAATATATAAGCCAGAAGGACTCTTAACTTTTAGCGAGACTGGGATATTTGGGTTTGGATCCCACTCTCAGAAGTATCATTTGGTTTTATGATTTTATATGGACAAATAACTTGGATATTTCTGGGTCTAAAACGACTTCATAGTAATCCTGTAAAAATGTGTCAGTTAGTAGAATTGAAAGAGAATTATTTGATGTCCAATTTGAAAATTTAATATAATTTTACATTTAAAAGAACTTCATATTTTAGAACAGTGATTGAAGCTGTGATTTAGACTTTCATACCAGGTCTTCACTAAGCAAATTTCTGTGGGTACAGGCAAATAATTTAAATTAGCAGCGTTATTTTCAGAAACCTCCTATCAATAGCAGGCGATGTCCTTCATATCTAATGTGTGTTAGCTTTCTGGAAAAAAAAAATTACAGCAGGAGAGGCTGGGGAAAAGGAAGAAGAGGAGGAGGAGAGAGAGGAGGCCACAAAGAAAATGGACACAGGGAGGGACTGAATCCTGGGGCTGAGGGACAGGAAGGTATCAGAGATGATTTGTGGATTTCTGTCTTGCGTGACTGGATGGTTGGTTCTATCAATCACAGAAAAAGGAAATTCTCAAAGAGGAGTCATTCATGTCCTTCATTTGATAAATGATATTTATAAGACATGATATTTTTGGCAGGAAATACAATGGTGAAGAACCTTGGGAAGAATCTTGGCCTCATGAAGTTTGTAGTCTATTAGAGGGAACACTACAGAACAATTACGCATAGATGTAAAGTTGCAACTTTGGGTAGTGGAACAAAGAAGAGATATACTGATGTTAAGAGTAATGAACTTCCCTTTGTTAGGGAGGTTGCTGTGAGCCTCCTTGAGGAGGTGACATTTGATTGGAGATCTGAAGAATTAACAGTAGTTAATTTAAGGTGAACACATGTCCTGATTTGCCCTGGAGAATCTTGATTTAGGCCTCTGGTCTTGCCTGCTGTATTTAGTAATATTGCCCCTTTCACATTCAAAAGTATCCTGATTAGCTGACACATTACATGATTGCCCTGACTGCAGCAATCCAGGCAGACAGGCCTGCGAGTCTATAAGTTTATTGCAGGAGGATGGCATATCTGAGCTCCTGTAACAAGGCCTAGCATATTCCAGAAATAACCAAGTGGATATGGCGGGTCATAGGCAAAATGAGGTTGGAGAGGTGTCAGGGCTTTGCAGGGCAGGTTGAGGAATTTAACCTTATTCCAAGAGAATTAGAAAGCGATGGGATGATTTTAAGGGGAAGATGATGTAATCAGATTTTCATGTTGAAAAAAACAATTTTGGGTGAATAACAGAGAAGGATTGGAAGGGGCACGAACAACTAGTTAGGAGATCATTGTAGTAGTTCAGGTGAGAAAAATGGTGACTTGGAGTACAGTAGTGGTCCTAGAAGAGATGTGAATAGAGTTTAGAGATGGGTAGTAGGGAGAGTTGCCTGTGGAATTGCCTGGCAGGTCTGAGGGAGAGGGAAGTATTAAAGATAGTTCATAGATTTCTGGCTTTCCTAACTGGATGATTGATTGTGCTAGCCATAGAAAAAGGGAATTTTAAAAGGACCAGATTTTGGGAGAAGTTCATGTGATCAACTTTGGCTACTCTAAGTATTACTGGGATTTCAAAGGAAAAATATCAAGTAGGAAGTATGGGTCTAGACCCATAGGGAATGTCTGGGATGGAGATATAAATTTATAAATCAAATAAAACTATGGGCATGTATACACATGTCTAGGAAATGAAGTGATAAGTGAATAAGGCTTGGCATGCAGGTTTAAGCAACGCTAACATTTAATATCTTGCTGGAGGAGGAGTCTATAAAGGAGAAGAGATAGCCATAAAGGTGGGAAGAAATCCAGAAGTTCATTTTGTCTTGGAAGAGAGCAATTCAAGAGAGAGGCAATGGTTTTCAGAGAGATCTTGCTGAAAGCGTAAGTGAAATGATGGTTGAAAAAAGTCCATTGGTGACTGAGTGACAGTAGTGTGAAATAGCAGCAGAGTCCTTTGGACATCACCTGGAGTTGGGAAACTGAGACGGTTTTATTAAGAAGCCAATATTTAGATGATCTTAAATGATAAGTAAAATTTTGAAAACTTGCACTTTATAGAGTTGGCTTGCAGTTGATACAGTTATGATCATTGAAATGAAGGGAAGAGATTTTAAAGAAAAAATCATGCTGAACTTAAGAACAGTGGTAATTCTTAAGATTGATATTAATATCAAAATATAATTTGAAAATTGCACAGAGGACAAAATAGCTGCAAATTTTTGCAAAATATAGTGATACCCTATCACTTCTCATACCTAAATACACTTTGAGAAAAAAAAAAGTCTCATGGAAATTAATGCCAAGAAAAGTATTCATTGGAAAGAAAAGGATGGGCATGTTAATGAGAAGAAATGTAGTTAATAAGATAAAATACCATGTCCCAATATTGCTGAATAATTTCTTGTTTTCTTGAACTTTGAATAATTTGAGAGAAGCGTTTCAATGTATTGTTTGTTTTCATGTGCTTCTGAACTTCCTGATTCTGGCCGGGAACAAGGACAAACCTGCCAAAATACTGCAAGAGGAGATGTTGCTGATCACAGGCAGGAAATACTCAAAGTCCCACGAGATGGCCTGTTCTTAGGAGACTTCCACACCAAGTCTGCTGACCTCAGAAGGACCATCAGGCCACCACGCTCACTGCTGGAGCTTGCTCAGGCCCAGGAGGTGTTTAGGAATTCTTCATTCCAGGCATCTGTGCCATCATGGCACTTGGGATTCTTTTAAGCTCCAAGTGTTGTTCATTCTTTGTTTGATTTTGAGAAGGGAAACAGATGGCAAAAACTGGACTCAGTTGGGAAATGGCTGAATCCATTATATTATATCCATGTTATGGGATGGTATTTTTCTATTAAAACCAATCACTTACATTTCCACAGTAATGTGTTGTGTTCAGTCATTAAGCCATGGCTGACTCTTTGTGACCCCATGGTCTGCAGCACTCAGGCTTCCCTGTCCTTCACTGTCTCGAGTTTGCTCCAATTCATGTCCGTTGAGTCAGTGATGCAATCTAACCATCTCATCGTCTGTAGCCCCCTTTTCCTTTTGCCTTCAATTTCTCCTAGCAACAGGGTCTTTTTCAGTGTCTATAGTAATAGGTAATATTTATTGAGCATTTACTATGTGCTAGGTAATGTTCGAAGTACTTTTCATGAATTAACTCATTTCATCCTCTTAAGACCCTCCCCCTTAGATAAATACTGTTGTCTATGTCATACCTGAGACACAGAGGTGTTAAATTACTTTTCCAAGAAGACATAGTCAGTAAGCACGAAGGCAGATTTGCAACCAGGGTGACTGATTCCAGTGCTAAAATCCCTGTTCAAATATGTCTTGATCTGAAGTGAGAACCATGTTATATTGTTAAAAGAGGGTGGGTATTATGTAGTATTGGAAAGTTGTATCACAAGGAAGAAGTCAATAATATGAGAAGCCATTTACTACCTCTATGACCTAGGTGAGTATTAGCCATTCTGAGTTTCATTTAATCTGTTTCATTAAGTAGGGATAACAATATCTGCCCTGTATACCTCATAGAAGGTAGGAATCAAATCACATGGATAAAAGTGGTTTGTCAATAAAGTTTTATTATTAAGAATATTCTTATTTTTATATTGCTATATAAATATTAAATATATTACATATAATATAAATTCTCTATTTTTTGTCTTATGTTTTATATATTGTATAAAATTATTGATATTGCTATAAAAATCTACAAAGGAGCATTATTCTTGTATGTAATTAAGTGTGAATTAAAGGTGCTATAATCAAATGTGCTTGTGAAACACAGAGTTTTAGTGAAATTAAACTTTTAAAAGTGCAATGTTATGGGCTAAATCGTGCCCCCCATTTATATATTGGGCTTCCCTGGTGGCTCAGACAGTAAAGAATCTGCCAGCAATGCAGGAGACCTGAGTTCATTCCCCGGGTCAGGAAGATCCCCTGGAGAAGGGAATGGCTAACAACTCCAGTATACTTGCCTGGAGAATTCCATGGACAGAGGAGCCTAGCAGGCTACAGTCCATGTGGTCGCAAAGAGTCAGACTGAGAGACTAATACTTTTCACTTTCACATTCATATATTGAATTTGTAATTCCCTAGTACCTCTGAGTATGACTGTATTGCCAGATAGGACTTTTAAAGAAGTGATTAGGTTAAAATGAAGCCATTATGGTGGGCTTTAATCCAATCTGACTTGTGTTTTTATAAAAAGAGGACACATACATACACCATTTTTATTTTTTGGGCCATTACCCCACACCCCTTATTGCCGCCAAAACCACATGGGCTGGGGGCCCGGGCTGGATGGACAGACACCCCCTGCCCCCAACCCAAAACCCTCCTGTGTGTGGTTGGAAAATTTGTTTGTTTTTTGTTTTTTTTTTTTCTGAATAAAAAATATTCTACTAAAAAAAAGAAAAAAGGATGTTTGGACACACAAGGAGACATGAGCTTTACGTGAGCACAGAGAAAAGGCCGTGTGAGGACACAGCAAGAAGGTGGCCATCTGAAGGCTAAGGGGAGAGGACTCAGAATAAATCATGTTGATATCTTGACCCTGGACTAACCTCTAGAACTGTGAGGAAATAGATTTATGATATTTAAGACACTCAGTCTATGGTATTTTGCTAGGGAGAGAAACTGCGTCTAGTGGCAAAGAAGATGCATCAGAATGAGTTCAATGGCCCCAGCTTATCAGAGGCTTCCCAAATGTCTCCATTCCAATTTTCAGGATCCCATTCCTTCCCAATCAATGCCCTCACTTTAGAAGAAGATATTCTCCAGTGTTGGGAATTCAATTGTTTTGTAATTCAGCCACTAGCAGGATGAGATTCTGGGCTTGGTTTTCAGGAATCTCAGCTTTGCAGCTACAGGAAATGAGTCTTTTTCAGGGCAGACATAGAAGCTTTCAGGTCATTTATACAGAACTTGAGCTGGAAATTCGAATCCTTTAGGTCATTCTTTTCTTTTCCCACTTTGTCCAGCAACATTAGGAGTAAACAGCCAATCTCATTATACTATGCTATGCTAAGTCACTTCAGTCGAGTCCGACTCTGTGCGACCCCATAGACGGCAGCCCGCCAGGCTCCCCCGTCCCTGGGATTCTCCAGGCAAGAACACTGGAGTGGGCTGCCATTTCCTTCTCCAATGCATGAAAGTGAAAAGTCAAAGTGAAGTCGCTCAGTCGTGTCCGACTCTTAGCGACCCCATGGATTGCAGCCTAACAGGCTCCTCTGTCCATGGGATTTTCCAAGCAAGAGTACTGGAGTGGGGTCTCATTATACTTGTTAGTTAAAAAAAAAAAAAAACTGAAGGGATTATATATGTGGGCACCCAGAAACTTGTCTCTTAAAGGTATTTGGTTAGGAGCATCCGATATTGATATTTTGCATAGAACTATTGCCATATCATAGAACTATTGGAGAAGGAAATGGCAACCCGCTCCAGTATTCTTGCCTGGAGAATTCCATGGACAGAGGAGCTTGGTGGGCTACAGTCCACGGGTCGCAAAGAGTCGGACACGACTGAGCAACTTCACTTTCACTTTCATTGCCATATCACACCACTTGGACTCATCAGTGCTCCCTTTATTAATGAAAATAATTAGTATCTTTAAATCTAATCAAACTAGACAGCCAATCCCAGACAGTCTAGACCAATACAGAAAACCCATCCATAAGATTCTATTCCTCTTGAACCACTCTGGGTACCAAAATCTACACTAGTCAGGGTTTTGTTTCTCTGAAGAACCCTGACTATCACATGTGAGATTTTTCGGATCCTTCAAAGTATTGATCTTCATTGTGAATATCCAAGAAGGTGGGTTCACATAGCATTTCTCAAACACCTTTGTCCATAAAACATGGTTTTCACGTATATGTATCTAATACTTAGGTCAAAATCTCAGCACTGGAAGGAGCTTAGAGGTCCCCTTGCACCCTTCTCTGGTACCACCACTCTTTGTATTCTTGTCCTATATGATTAAGTCTACATGTCTGGTACTAATTGCTTTTTGGGGTTTAGACCAACTGAATATTTATTCATTTATTCTTCAAATATGTTTTGAATGCCTACTATGTGCCAGGCCTTGTTCTAGACTCTAAGCATATGGCAGTGAACAAAATAGAACATGCCTGCTCAGATTTGAGAGGGGCAAGACAGACAACAGACAAAATCAACAAGTAATTGCAGATAGGAACCTCATGGAAGTGCTACGGGGTGAAATAAAGCAGGAAAGGGGTGAAGGACTTCTGGGTAGCCTGGTGGGGGTGGGGCTGCAGATTAAATAGAGGAGAGTCTGGGAAGGCCCATCTGGGGTAACTTGAAAGACTTGAATGAAATGAGGGAGGAGCCATGGGATCATCCAGGAGAAGCAGTTCAGGCTCAGGGGACAGCAAGCACAGGACACAAGGAACATGCTCGATATATTCTAGAACTAGCAAGGAGGCCAGGACACTGGAATAGAGAGAGTGTGGGAGGAGGTAAGGGGAGAGAAGTGACAAGTGGGCAGGGGTGGGCAAGGAAGGGACCAGGAGTTTAGAGACTCAGAACAGAGACACAATAAGGTTTTGAAGAGAGAGTGACATGATTTGACCAATGTTTTTCAGAGGATGGTGCTGGCTGCTCTGCTGACAATAGATTGTTGGGGAGCTTAATACATTTGATAGATCCCCAGACTAATATTCTGTCTGTTTCTATAACCTAGGTCCTGTCTGTGTCCTAGTTATGACAAGTCCAGTCAGCCACCAAGTCTTGTTACTGTGTGCTGTCCCCCACTCCCCGGAGGTGGTCTTATCACTTGGCAGGGTAGAAGCTCTATTAAAGCCAGTGTATGCAGGGCCCCCTCTAGAAAAGGAGGCTAAGGCAAAATATACCTTCTCCTGGCTTCATGGAGAAGGCAGAAGAATTGGTCAAGTCACGTGGTTCTGTGGCTACTTAATTTGTACAAATTGCCATCAATTTTACAAGTATGTAAGATACAAGTGAAATTAAAAGATGCTTACTCCTTGGAAGAAAAGTTATGACCAACCTAGATAGCATGTTGAAAAGCAGAGACATTATTTTGCCAACAAAGGTCCGTCTAGTCAAGGCTGTGGTTTTTCCAGTGGTCATGTATGGATGCGAGAGTTGGACTGTGAAGAGAGCTGAGCACCAAAGAATTGATGCTTTTGAACTGTCGTGTTGGAGAAGACTCTTGAGAGTCCCTTGGACTGCAAGGAGATCCAACCAGTCCATTCTGAAGGAGATCAGCCCTGGGAGTTCTTTGGAGGGAATGATGCTAAAGCTGAAACTCCAGTACTTTGGCCACCTCATGCAAAGAGTTAACTCATTGGAAAAGCCTCTGATGCTGGGAGGGATTGGGGGCAGGAGGAGAAGGGGACGACAGAGGATGAGATGGCTGGATGGCATCACTGACTCGATGGACATGAATGAACTCCAGGAGTTGGTGATGGCCAGGGAGGCCTGGCGTGCTGTGATTCATGGGGTCACAAAGAGTTGGACACGATTGAGCGACTGAACTGAACTGAACTGAAGATACCAGTATTTTATCATCTGTGAATTTAATTAAACTGGTCCTAGAAGGATACAGCAGAGAAGGCAATGGCAACCCCCTCCAGTACTCTTGCCTGGAAAATCCCATGGACGGAGGAGCCTGGTAGGCTACAGTCCATGGGGTCGTGAAGAGTCGGACACGACTGAGTGACTTCACTTTCACTTTTCACTTTCATGCACTGGAGAAGGAAATGACAACCCACTCCAGTGTTCTTGCCTGGAGAATCCCAGGGACGGCAGAACCTGGTGGGCTGCCATCTGTGGGGTCGCACAGAGTCGGACACGACTGAAGTGACTTAGCAGCAGCAGCAGAAGGCTACACAGAAAGACCTTGTGGGACTTCCCTGGTGGCCCAATGGTTAAGAATCTGCCTGCCAATGCAGGGGACACGGGATTACTCCCTGGTCTAGGAAGATTCCATATGAGGGGCAACAAAGCCCATGTGCCACAACTACTGAGCCCATATGCTGCAACTACTGAAGCCTCCGTGCTCTGAAACAAGAGAAGCCACTGCGATGAGAAGCCCACATGCTGCAACAAGAGAGCAGCCCCCACTCACCACAAATAAAGAAAGTGTGAGAACAGCAACAAAGACCTAGTGTAGCCAAAAAATAAACAAACAAATAGATAAAAATTAAAAAAGAAAGACCTTGCAGTATATTGACTTGAAATAAGAACTGTTTAAGAAGCATATAAAATATAAAACTCAAGAAACATAAGCTCCTAAAGAGACAGTCCTTGAAACCTGAACTTCTGTGCCTGGACAATACTCATGTCAGGGTCGATTGAAACATACGTTAATTTACCCATTCAGAACTCTGCTCCCTGGCTTGTTTACAGAGCCATCACAACTACCCTTGGTGACTAAGCTGAAGTGGAGTTAACTTCATAAACAGAGACCATTCGATTTTTTGAACCAAATAATATTCAGACAACTTTTGCCTTTTTCTAGTTTTCTGACACTTTCCCATTCTCCATATCTCCACCAGGAATTTTGACAGGGATTTAACAAATCTATTTGCAAATAGTTGGGATTATAATTCACTAGACCCAGAAACTTGAATTTTTTGCAAAATGGCCTTTGTTTTTGTTTGTTATTTGTTTTTTACTTTCTTGGACTTCCATTCCAACCCTCTATACTGACCTTGTTTAAAACAAAACTATACCTTTTCTACTTTGAGTTCATTCTTTCTGACAAAGAGAAAGAAAGAAAGGGTGTTGATATTTTACTGCTCTCTCTCAGTCTGCTCCTGTTTTTCACATTTTTCTGCTTTTGTGGGCCATAGGCTGATCCTTCTCCATCCTTGTACTTTAAAGAGCATGTTAGTAAATCCTTTAAAAAGTCCTTTCTCTTTGGTTTGCATCACACATTTCTGTTTGCCTTTCATTAGGTGAAATTTGCTGTCTTTTGTGCATGTTATAAATATTTTTTAAAATATCTGAACCCATCAGAGAACTTTTCACATACCTTTATTGACTTCTCTAGATAAATCTCTCTGTTCTTGCTTACTGAGATAATTTGTGATCTCAACATAAAGTGACTTCTATGTTCTGTTTCTTTTTTTTTTTTTGGCCACAACACACATCTTGAGGGGTCTCAGTTCCCTGACCAGGGATTGAATCCCAGGCCCCAAGCAGTGAAAGCCTGGAATCCTAACCACTAGGTCATTGGGAAACTCCCTGATTTCTATGTTTCTTACCCACAAACCCAGAAGTCCAAGAATATATCTTAGCTGTCACTGGGAAAATGATACCTGAATTAAATGAATAAATATACATTCTAATAAGTTTGTATTTTAGTTTTTTTTGTCCTTATCAAGTCATACAGCCTTTTAGAATCTATTTTGATGGTAATATACATCTTACTTTATGAAATTAAAGTTTAACAATGCCCAGAATTTCTTTCATTACATCATTTTCCTCTTGTGATAATTAAACCCAGAGAAACAGTTCTTCATGTCCAAACACAATTATGTGATTTTAATCTGTTTGGATTTGAGAACTGGAACTAAAAAACTGATCCAAATATATGAAATCATTCTTTTGGAGATGATAAATAAATAAACAATAATATTTGTTTTCAATCAATGTTCACTGCCTGCAAATTGTAAGTTTATTGTACTCATGTATGATCATATTAGGAATTACTTTTGAGCAATATAATATAATGTTCCACTCAAGTGATACCAGGGGACAATTCCTTTAGTATTAACTTCTTAGTTTTCTGTATTTGATGTGCTGCTGCCTATGGCTTTTATCTTGTATAATTATAACTGATGGTATTTTATGCAGTATAGAGTTTCTTCTGCACTGAGTAAAGCTTGGTGCTCTGTGTTTTTTCTCATTTTAGACATTCAAGATTCGATGTTGAGTGTCTGTATGTATTTCTCCAGGACTTCCCAACTTTTTCCATTCATAACACACAGAAAATAACATTTGATTCCCATTGGGTTAAATGTATCTGGCTGCTCAAGTTGAGAGCCTTTAGTACTTGAATTTTGGATGACCCAGGCTTCCTTGGCTACCCCACTGACTGAGGGTGATCAACATCTCATCACACTGGAAACCCATTAATAGCACATTAGTTGGGGATCTCTGATCTGTACAATTAAGATAACGTTACCCGGATACAATCCTCAGAGTAGCTTTTATGTTTGATTTATTAGAATATATGCTTCTTGAGGTCAACAGACTTCACAGAATCATGGGATCAATCTTTAGAGATCCTTACTATTCATCAGCAGGGGTTGGGGAGGGTGAGATGTAGGTCATGGAAAAGTGGAGTAGAAAGAATGGACTGTCATTTAAAGCAAATGTTTTATTTCTCCGGACTGACATGGCCATGACCTGGAATAAGACAAGCTCTTACCTTCCTTTAACTTTCTAGTTATATGATTCAGCAGGATACTTAAAATTTCTTTTCCCTAAAATAAAATAAAATAAAAATTTCTTTTCCCATTATATTTTCAGAATATATGGTCAGAATTTTCCCTCTTCTTCCCAGGATGGGAGGGAAAAAGAAATTAGACTAACATTCTACTCTGCTTCACAACCATCTAAGATCAGTTGTTTTTAATCACATTTTCTGATTTAATTGGTCTGAAGCGCATAGGGTTTTTTTTTTGTTTGTTTTTTGTTTTTTTTTACAAAGTTTCCCCAGGGACTCCAATGGGAAGACATGGATATGAACTACTGATGAGTAGCCCAGTTTGTAACTGAGCACATATGTGAAAGGACACACCTCCTAAAGGATATGTTTGAGGCAAAAGCAAATAGTACAGGAAGCAAGCAAATATTTACACTGAATACTAAGTATCATCTCTGGAAGTTTCTGAGTTGTGTCTCATGGGATTTGGGCACTTCAATTAGGGAAATGGATTATTACTGCTCTGGTGAACTGGGAGAGGTTTTGTGGAAGAAATCAACTTAAGGAACATTTTCAAAGAAAAAGGTAGTAAAAATATGGAGTATGAATTAAAAGACTAGGGAAAAAATTGCCAGAGCAGCAAATGGAGAAATAGACAGAGAAATGGTTTGCTTGGTGAAAGAAAATTTTCATGCAGTGGGTACCAGAGAAATGGGGAAGACTCTTGGCCTTCAGACGAGAATCTCGGTAACTGAGCAACAATCAAGGTGATCTGCAGGTGGCCTGGATCAGATTAGAATGGTAACTGGCACATTTTTTCTTGGACTGGGCAATCAGAACTGAGAAAGGACTTCATCAACAATAATCTGTACTCAAACTCAAAGAAAAACTACAACAAAATAATAAAGCATACTACCATGGAAAATATTTACTGACAAGATTAAGAACATAATAAGGGACAGGTATATTTCATATTACATAGTATACATGTGTGCATGAGAGCTAAGTTGCTTCAGTTATGTTCGACTCTTTGTGACCCTATGGACCATAGCCTGCCAAGCTCTTCTGTCCATGGGATTCTCCAGACAAAAATACTGGTGTGGGTTACCATGCCTTCCTCCAAGGGATCTTCCTGACCGGGTCTCAAACCCATGTCTCCTGCAGCTCCTGCATTGCAGGTGGGTTCTGTATCGCTGAACCACTGGGGAAGCCCTGATATGGCATAAGGAAGTCACAATTCAACTGGAAATAAAATACAGGTAGCAATCCAAAGCCTAATTTTATAATATAGCATCTGTGAAGCCATCTTATATCTACAATTCCTTCAACTAGAAGCACAAATTCTCCAAATTCCAAACCTTTAGCAACACTTTATTATCAGCTTTAAGGAGGATTTATTTCTGAATCTTTTCTAGAATTTTCAGGTAGCTTCTTTTTTTTAAACCTTGATGCTCCACACATGTTCAGCCTTTCTCATAGCTAGTGAATGACCCCACGCTAACCTGCCAATGGAAAGATATTATTCCTGAGGGTACAAAATGAACAACCATTTCTGGGTTTTCAAGGTTAATGTTGATATAGCACTCTTTGGGTTAGTTTAAAAATCTCATCTGGTGTCTCAGAGGGCCTACACAATCACTGGTAATCACTGTGTGCATCACTAAGATAGACAGTTTGGCAAGACGGACGGTTCCGGGGGGATTATAAGCCTATGATTGGGCAGGATGTTCGTAACTTCTACCAAATAGCCTCCAAAGTGCCTTCTGAGTGCTAGAGATAGAAAATAAGGAAGAGAGAAAAGGTACACACCAAAGAAGTAAATGTTTGGAATGTTATTCTCCAAGGGTGTGAGTTCTGCCTAAATGTGACAAATATATGGCATAAATTAAAAATGTCCCAAAACTATTCTGTTAGTTTATTTTATTCAAGTGCATTTTCTCCCACTTGGGAATATGCCCTATATAAAGATGCATAAAATATTCACTTTGGCAAATCTACTTCCATTCATTTCTTGTTTTTCTGTATTCGGAAAATCTACAACGGTGTCAATATAACATTCTGATTATGTTTTTCAACTTCCCCATTCATTGACTTGGCTTTATACAAAAATAATATTCAAAAGATGGCCCCAAAGAAAATACGCTGGGTACCAGGGTCATCAAGTGAACAATTGCATCTTTCTCTGAGAAGGGAGCTGGGGAAATGGACCAAATTGCAGGAGGTAGAATCACATGTTTGTAGTCTTCTCTTTTCTCCATTTTTAATAGCATGGAACCATTTATTTATTGACTGCTTGAAATAAATTCAAATAGAAGAACTTTGTAAAGGCTGCAGTCTCTGGTAAGACCTACCTGGTGCCAATCTTTTTTGTTATTTATGAGAGGGCCTCAGAGAACTTGAATGTCTACTCTTTTCATCCAAGACTTTGTGTTGTTGTCAGCTAAAGCGCTTTTGTCTGGAAAAGATGCTGGACGATAATTCACAAGCTCACCACTCTCCTAGGACTGAATTAGGACCCCATCAAACCTCACACTTAAGTGGGTTTCAAATGTGGTTAGAAAATGAGGCACCCGTGTTCTCTGAAGAGTATTTCACTGTTTCTAAGTGAGCAAGAATATTTCATAGCTCCCTCTGTTTTGTTTCCTGTGGGTAGGTGGGAAAAGAGGGCAGGCTGTGAGGTCAGGGTCCTGAGGGGAAAAAATTCCATCCCCGAGGATTTCCATTCACTTGGCTTTTCTTTTTCCACTTTTCAAATTACCTTAGATTTTAAAATAATGGCTTTATTAAAATATAATTTACATATCCCAGAATCCACCCATTTAAAGTATACATTCAGTAGTTTTTAGTACATTCACAGATGTGTGCAACCATCGTGACAGGCAACTTTGGAGCATTTTCATCACCTCGGAAAGAAACTCTGTACCTCTCAGTTATCATCCTGTTTGTCCACAATCCCTCCCTCCTTGGTCTTGAGCAGCCACTTATCTACTTTCTGACTCCATAGAATTCCCTGTTCTGGACATTTCATAGAAATGGAATCATATAAGATGTGGCCTTTTGTTCACTTGGCTTGTAATCTCATTTTGTCTTATGACATTTGTAGTCATGTTGTTTTGCACTGTTATGCTTTGAAAACTTTTCACGTGTCCCCAACTTTTCTCCTCACAACATTTATGGTCTCTCTGAGTCAGAGATACTCAGCCAAGACAGCACAACAATTAGTGTTTGTGAATTTTTGAACCAACTTTCTTTCGTAATACAAGGGGAAGTTCACTGCAATATCTCTCTAAAGAAAGTCACTCTGCTTCACTCCCACATTATGAAGCAGTCTCTTCTTGCCTACATGATAGTACATATACAGTACATGTGATGACATGCTAAAAACCCAGGTCTGCATCTCCGGCATTGAGCTTCCTCTACACCTATCTCTCTCTGCTCCTACCTCTATTCCGTCTGATTTTCAGGGTATGCTCTCAGCAGCCTGTTGTTTGGTTTGAAGCTCTCCTGGTAAAAAAAAACAGTAACACTGAACTTCAAGTCTTGTGGGCACTGGTGTGCTGGCAATGGAATGGATCACTCCACAGAATTGCTACTGATTATCCACTCTTCCCTATATGGTTCAGAGAAAAGACTGTCTCCCACCAGGACTGATTTGTCAAAACCAGGGAAAGTATAATCACTTTGCTTATTTATTTACATTTCTGAGATAGTTCTAAGAGCAAAACATTTACCAATTTCAGTTGTTGAATATAACTTCACTTGATGCACATCTTCACTGCATTACAATCTAAACAAGAACCTGAGAACAAATTGCCCTCAACCTAGGAATATGCATATGTATATATTTCTCAAAGGGACATATGTATAAATGAAGATTCCATTTTACTACCCTTTTGAAGAAGAATAAGCTATTTAGTTAAGAAACTTTGCATGCCTTAGACATATTGAAAAGGAGGGACATGAAGTTTTTACTTTCTAATTGTTAATCTCAATTCAGTTAAAACTTTTGGATCTCAAAGAACTGCTCATGTATAGCCAGAGTGAAAGTTAATTAGGCCTCATTTTTACAGACTTGACTTAAATCTCAAGTCAAGAAAATTGGAGGGGAATTATCTCCCAATAAACAAATTTAAAAGAAAATGTATTTTTCCCTCTCTGCTTAGAGGTAAAAAAGTTCTTTCTTAAGGAAATTTTGAAATACTTTTTTTTCTTTTGGTTAGCAAAACCTCTGGTTCCCAGCGAGACAGCTTGAAGAAACAGATTGATCCACGTGGGCCCATGCTTTAGTCATCCACCGAAGTTCACTTGTATTTGTTTATGTCTGCACCATTCCTCAACCAAAGATGACCAGCCAGATTATAATCGACATTACATCATACAATTGGGACTCCCCTGGCAGTCCAGTGGTTAAGACTTTGCTTTTCAATGTATGGGTGTGGGTTCGATCCCTGGTCAGAAGTTAAGATCCCACATGCCTTGTGGCCAAAAAACCAAATCATAAAACAGAAGTAGTGTTATAACAAATTCCATAAAGACTTTAAAAATGGTCCACATCAAAAAAAATTCTTAGAGAAATAAACCCTGCAATTATTTGTTATAACAAGATAAAATGAAAGAGAAAGATGTTGCCCTCTTCAATATCCCCTCTTTCTCATTCTGACCTATGAACAGAGAATGGGTGGTAAAGAAAAGACCTAAGGAATTGCAGATATAATTCTGATACATAGAAATGACAGGGCTGTATTTCCCTGGTGGTACAGTGGTTAAGAATCTGCCTGTCAATGCAGGGGACACGGGTTCGATCCCTGGTCTGGGAAGATGCCACATCGCTTGGGGCAACTAAGCCTGTGCACAGCAATAAAGACCCAGTGCAGCATAAATAAATAAAATAACTCAACTGAGAAAAAAGGTCATTGCCTTCTTTAAAAAAAAAATGACAGGGCACCTTTCTAGTTGGCATGGGAAGGTACTTTTTCCCCCAGAACCTGGCCCAGGCTTCCTGCAGTTTGGGTGGTGATTCCCTGTGCCAATGGGAATAACAGCTGGCTTCTCAATAGTCTTCCAAAGCAGCTGCCCCATACACCTTGGTGCTGTTTGCATACAGCTTTAGTTGCTGACATTCAGACTGTTGCTGAACATCTCTAATAACAATACTTTACATTTTACACTTTTTCTCCTGAGTAAAATGTCTTCAATCCTTAGTCAAAGAAGATGCAGTGAAAAATCACCCTAGGATAAAAGGTATGCTCATAGTCAGGGTGGTGTTAAGGTTTCTGTAAATTATTGTGGTCAGGAAAAAAGAAAATGGCTTTTTATATATACTAATGTTGTGACGTGTGCTTTTTGGAAACATTTCAATTTGAGGTCAAAGTAGCATAAAAGAAGAAGGGTAGGGGGATGGGATGAATTGGATGGATTTTATGTATATATATAAATATATTGTGTATGTATGTGTGTTCATGCTTAGTTGCTCAGTTGTGTCTAACTCTTTTCGACCCCATGGACTGTTGCCCACGGGGGTCTTCTATCCATGGGATTCTTCAGGCAAGATTACTGGAGTGGGTAGCCACTTCCTTCTCCAGGGGATTCTTCCCAACCCAGGAATCCTGGGTCTCCTGCATTGCAAGTGGATACTTTATTGTCTGAGCCACCAGGGAAGCCGTGTGTGTGTGTGTGTGCGAGCATGTTTTGTATACTATCATGTATAAAATAGATAACTAATGAGAACCTACTGTATAGCACAGGGAACTCAATATTCTGTACCTCAATGGGAAGGAAATCTAAAAGAGAGGTGACATAAGTCTATGTAAAGCTGATTCACTTTGCTGTACTGCAGAAACTAATACAGCATTGTAAAGCAACTATACTCCAAAAAAATTAATAAAAATGTAAAATTAAATAAAAAAGAAGAGTGAAGGAGAAAAAGCAAAAGTATATGGGAATATTTAGAAGTCATTAAGAAATGAATTAGAATACTGAAAGGATAAGTTGCATCTGGACAGGGAAGGGAATATGAGCATAAGAAGAGATGCAAGACAAGTCCAGACTATTCAGAGTGGTGCAGAGTACTCGAATATTCTCCAAGCCCAGGAGTTATAACTTCAGTTACCCAGATATACAATCCAAACACAGAAAACAGAATAATGGGAAAAAGTCTCTTCTGGCAAAGACACATCATGGTGGGGCCTATTAGAAAGTGCTGCAGGAGAACTATCTGTAGGTCAAATATTAAAACTACCTCTGTAAGAAAGAAGCAATCACAGCCTAGCAGGGGATTGGAAAACTTGGCCGATAAAACAATACCATGAGGGTATTTGGGGCAAACGTTCTGTGGATAATAATCCAAAAAACCTCCACAAAGTTCAGAGTTTAATAATCACCTGCAGGTGACACGAATTCTAAAATACTGCTGAGTCCACAGTGTGGTCTCTGCAGCTTAGTCACACTCTGTCACCTCCGTGTCACCCAGTGAGGTAGAGTACAGTGAAATCAGGGATTAAAGTGGGCAAAGACATGCGGTAAATATGACACCTAACATTCACTTCTCAGTTACATGAGGAGCTATCCTGGAAAGTGGGTGAGAGCTTCATAAATTCCTTTTACTTTTAATATTGAAAGTTAAGAATTCCCTTCTTTCCACTATTTTGCCTCAACTCATTGCCTTTAGCCTTGCATCCCCTGGATAACCAGCATCCCACTGATGAAAGTCATGATTCCCGTATCTGCCTGGGGAGGTTAACTGAGCCCAGCAGCCAAGGGTCAGCCAGGCAGGAGCCCTTTCTCTGAACTCCCAGCCTTCCCGTACATTACAAAAACAAGACCAATGGGGCTACCAGCTCAGAAGGTTTTGTCTTTGCTTTTCACAAATCCCCATACATTTCAGAACAGACTAATACCAGGAGAGCACTTTTGGCATCAGTATGCAAAGTCAAAATACAAAAAAGAATTTCCTGACGCATTCTCTATGTGTAGTTTCTACGAAAAGAATAATTCTTTTTATTCTCCTGCTTCTGAGAAGTGAATAATGCGTCAGGAAAAAGTGGTAGATCTATTTTTCTTTTCCTGTTTCAGAGCTGGGAAGCGAAGTCAGACTGTGACATCAAAGGCTCACCAACAAAAAGGGTCTGTATCACTGGTGCATCGGCTACTGCTCTAAGACCCTCTGAAATGTCTCTAATACAATAATGCATTTTTGAAAGGATTTATTGTCAGGCTTAACTAGGGTGGGAAAAGGCTGGAATGGTCATCTCCAGGATGTGCCCTGCCCACTGCACCCGGCTGTCCTGCAAGTGCCAGAACTAAGCCACAGTGACCAGCCATCAGCTGGCCTGGAGCTGAGACCCAGAAGGGAAGGGACAGTGGAGAGAGAGCGTGGTGGTGATGGGTGTTTTGGAGAGAAAAAGAGGCTATGGAGAATTTATGGAGTGTTTTTTCCACTTCTTGAAATGAAATGAAATTGGTGTCCCCTTCCCCCAAATTATGTGGAACCAGTGTTATTCCTAGGTTTTGACTGACTGAAGGACAACAAAAAATTCTCCCTAAAGAGAGAACATAGATACTTGCACATTTTGGATGCCCTGGTCTACAAAAAGATTCCCTAATCCAGTTGAAGTACAATAGATTTCATACTTATGAGGCAGTGTCTGGCAATTGGCTTTTACACCTAATACTTACAGGACACTTTGTATTTACAAAATGTTCCCAAACCACCTTTATTAGCTAAGCCATGATTAACCCTTCTGGTAGAGACTACTGGTGTTTATCTTAGATCTCAGGAGCATGAAACTACCCCCAGCTATAAAGCATACTAAACATTGAGCCAATAGCGTTCTTTCAGGTTGTGAAATTTCTTTCTTGTTCTTTCCTTCCCTTCTTGGAGGTATCTCTAGAGTTCAGCTTGAAAACATATTTCTGGTACAGTTCTCTAGATATTTCGTATAAAGGTGGATTTCAATCCACATTACATACTTTCCGAAGGTAGCAATTGATTTGAGATAGCATAGATTTGGCCAGTAAAAGCCTCTGTGTCAGGAAACGTCACTCCACTTCATTGAAAGTGGAAGTGTTAGTCGCTCAGTCATGTCTGACTCTTTGTGACCCCATGGACTGTAGCCCACTAGACTCCTCTGTCCATGGATTTCTCTAGGCAAGAATACTGAAGTGGGTAGCCATTCCCTTCTCCAGGGGCTCTTCTTGACCCAGGGATGGAACTCGAGTCTCCTGTGTCTCCTGCACTGGCAGATGGATTCTTTACCATCTCAGCCACCAGGGACCACTTCATTGAGGTTCATCTAACTTTTAAACGAACTGGGATATTTAGGTTTGACCCTCTTCCTCAGAGGGTTGTGAGGCTTCATGACTTTATATAAATAAATAACTTGAAGATTTATGGATCAGGGTGATTTCCTAGAGACTCTATAAAATGTCCCAGTTAGTAATATTGAAGCAGGAATATTTTAATGTTTAATTTTTAAGTCAAATAAAATTGTACATAGAAAAGTCCTTCACCTTAAGAACTATGATTGAAGGTGTGATTCAGATTCTCACACCAGGTTTCCAGTAAGCAAGTTTTTATGACCATAGGCAAATAATTTAAACTCACAAACTCTATTTTCAGAAACCATTTGATATGTCTCCTGCATCTGATGAGTTTATGGTTGTCTGAGAACAAAAATCAGATAGAGCAAGGGAGACGAGGAAGAGAGAGAAAGAGAGAGGAAGAGGGCAAGAAGGGAGACACAGGAGGAGGAGGGGAAGGAGGTGATGAGGCTCCAAAGAAAATGGTTCGTGAAGGAGAGCCAGTCCTAATCCAGCTGTTCCAAGCCAACCAAAGCATCTGGTTTCTTTAATTTAGTACACTTCATACTAAAAGGCCAGCTTGTTTACACTGTATATTTTGAGTTATTTAAACTCTCTCTTCCAAACCATTGGGTTTGCAGCTTCAGGGGAGGCTTTTCAAATGTGGCTGGAAAGGATTCCCACATCAATATCACATGGCATGAATGATATGGAAAGAAAAAGTTACGGACATTCTAAGAGTAGTCAGCATGCCATTTCAGACTATTTTACTAGGATTTTCTGAGAGGACTGAAAATGTCCTCAAGTCAGCCTCTCTACCATGCAAATGAGCCCATGTTCTCTATATAGGTGGGCACATACGCTAGTGGGTGAGTGCACGCTCCAGGCATATCGGGTATCTCTCCATTGGCTACCCTATTCCAGAAATACTATTTACATTTTAATTAAAACACAAGCTGAAAATGCACAAAGGTATTAAAATCCAAGAAGATCTTATTTGGAACCCTCTGGAAAGACTGTTAAGGTTCAGTCCTTGATCCTCGGTTTCTTCACAGAACTTCTCTCATTGTTGACAGGGCTTTTGTTTTTTTCCCTTGAAAGTAGGATGGCCCAACAGGATCCTCCAAACCACTGTCCCTCACCCAGACTCTAGTCCCAAATTTCTAATCATTTCAAAACACTTCTGCTTGGGGGCCCCACTATCACCTGGATGTCCAAACAGAACTCAGCATTGTACCTACACCAACCCTTCTTCAATTTTATATTTATGTAATTGATGCCATCCTCTCCTGGTCAACGAGCTGGAAACCTGGGAGCTAATTTCAGCTACCGTGTCTCACCACACTTAGCCCCCTCGTCAGAGAAGCTAAGCCCTTTTATCTTTTTCTTTATAATATTTTTAAAATTTGTCCCTTCTTTCCACTCCCATTGCTCTCTCTTCGCTTGATACCCAAACTATTCAATGATTTGCTGCTTGATTTTCCTATATGTGAGACTGAAAAATATATACCTGAAGGCAAAAACCAGAAAAACTTCTGAATATCATGAGTAAACAGAAGGAGCTTAACTCTGACTAGAAGCAATCCACAATTTGAAACCATTCACAAGAAAACGAATTCATAGCGAGGTATTTGGCCAACCATTACATTCACAATGCTCCCATGAGACAGGTTCTTACCCATTTATCTTTTTTGTGGTCCAGGCTGACTGCATCACTGGCCCTGAGCTGATCATTACAGCCCTTCCATTGTCTGGTAATATTTGGCAAATCTCACCACTTTCTCCAGGTTTATTGATCTTTGACTTTTAAACTCAGATAGAATAGAAGTTCAGACAAAGGAACGTTTGCTCTCATTTCTCAAGCCTCTCCAGTTGGGACTGTTTGACCTCATCAAGAGCTGTAACTGCAGTAACTTACAGACCAATAGCAACAGCAATGCCCAAGGGGAAATACAGCTGATAAACAGAAGGCAAGAGCTAGGTGGTGAGGGGTTGGCCATAAACACTTAAGGCCTCAGTGTGACACCTTTGTGGTCTGTGTAATTCCCATTGACGTCAATTCCATGTTATGGATACTTTAGGACCACAAGAAAGAACCTTACATTGCTTCACGAATTAAAAGTTAGTCAAAGCTCAGAGTATAATCCTTAGACCAGTAATATTGGCAGTAAGTATAAAATTGCTAGGAACGCAAATTCATGGACCTTACACAGACTGACCTTCTGAATCATAATGCCTGGGATTAAGGCTCAGGAAATTGTTTTAACACATTCTTCACCTGATTCTTATTCATGCTATAGTTTGAGAAACACTATGCCTTCCATACATGATGATAATAACTAGTTATTGGCAAACAATCAAATAAGTATGCAAATAAAAATGAGATAAAGAACTATTTGAATAGGTCTATTTTCTCTTGTATTTACAATGCTTAGTACAGAATAAATCTCAGTAAACATTGTTGACTAAATGACTTAAAAGATCTTATATAGGTAGATACCAAAATTTAAAATATTCCATACAGCAAACAATGTCTTAGATTTCTTTGCTTGTTTGTTCTGAAAGTCACTGAAGTCTAGAAAACAGAACACTAATCTGAGAGGCAAGGTTTTTGAGGATAATGAGAATCAGTTGTGATGTGCACAGAACATCCCAAATGTGCTCGTCCCTCTGTTTCATGCCTTAAGAATGTTTCATATATTTCACATTTTAAGGTAGATGGTCTGATAATAACCACCCCACTCTCAAAGCAAACCTTAAAAGACTGTTTTCTGGTCACTCAATTATCCCTGAAACCATTCTGGCTCCCTTCCCTTTGTCCAGCTGGTTATCAGATCCTGAACATTTTATCTCCTGATATTCACTGAAATCATATCATTGGGCACTCTGTAGCCCATCACCATCCCCTTGGTTGAAGCATTAATTTCCCATTTGAGGCGCTGCAGCCATCATTTATTTGGCATGTGCCTCTCTCTTCTCATATGTGCCCTCCTTCAGTTCATCCCCTACAAACACACCACATGAATCTCTCTGAAGCTGTGAGTCTCTCTTGTCATAGCCATGTTTAGAAACCTTCAAGGACTTTATATCACCTTCAGGATGAAACGCAGACTTTTCATCATCTGACCCTACCCAATCTCCAGCCTTACTGTCTGCCCGACGTACTGTACCAACCTCACCCATTCACCTACGCATCTGCAAACACTGTGTCTTTCTCCCTTTTCACTATGCTGCGATATTCCTTCCCATCTTCATAGTTTGGCTAATTCATAGCTATCCTTAAAGACTCAGTTCAAGTGTCGCCTCTTAGAGGAAGCTGTCTTGGACCCTAGCCCCCATCACCCTTTTTTAGCAGATGCCTCTTCTCTGTGCAGTATTCCATCTCAGCATCCATCACCTCTTGCCTCTCTTTTTCCTTTAGAGCTTCTTACTGACATTTGTAAAATTGACACTTGGTTCTTTTCATGGTGCACAGCAACTGCTCCATAAATATTCATTAAGCATAGGAATGAACAAATTAATAAGTAACGATAATAGCTCTTCCAAAGGCTTCTCCTTAGGATAGAAAGTTGGGAAAAAACCTCCATGTCACAGGAGCGTCCACTGAATACAAATGGCTCAGAAGCAGAGGTAAGACAATTCATATTGATGAGAAATAACTCCAAGTCTTCCTACAGACCACAAACTGGACCATTTGGGGAACCTAGAGAAATGGAAAATCTCTTTTCATGCTACTATTTTCTTCTCATATTTCCATACTCCTCTTAGGTCTAGGGGAAAACGTGCTGAAATGAAATCCCAAAGGCCATTTTGAGGAAGTTAAGATTTTAGTGGAAGGAGGAAGGATAAGAAATCTTCTGTGAGAATGTTTGTCCTCACTGCCAAACTTGCAGTCTCCAGAGATTTAAGAAGACAGCTTGTGTGAGACCGAAGAGCATGTAACTTTAGGTGCTTATTCAAACAACGTAAATTTTGAAAATCTGAAAGTTTATCTTCTCAAATGGTTGGAACAAGCCTGTATATTTCGTTCCCTTGAGACACAGGGACCAAGAAGGGGGAGGGGCTCTTTGCTCGGCCTGAGAACATGATCCTGAACACATGTGTTTTTTCCCTTCTATTCTTTCCCTCATCATTATAGCATAAGATCTAGAGGAACTGCAGGTGGGTGGTTTGGTTTGTATCCAGTTCCCAGACCCTGCTGCTCATTAATTGTCCTTGTTTTATTTATATGCTGAGATTTAGAGTGATTTTCCCACGCTGAAATAGGATGACACAATCTACAAGAGAGCACCTACCATCAAGCTCTCACACTCACTCTGAGTGAACAAGAGCCATGATATCTTAATCAATGGAGCAGAGTGTTACAAAGAGTGTTATTTTGGTCACCAGAACATCTGCAAACCAGGAGCTTTGAGAAATCATCGGAAACAATGGGACCATCTTACTCTTCGCCTCCTTTATCCAAATGGCTGGTCAGAGAGTTGTGACTTCTGACTTCTACAGAGGGATTTAACCCTACATTACATTGGTAAAAGTCGAAGCTTTTGAAAAAATCAGGTGTTTCCATAAAACCTCAGGCCTTAAGTGGTCTGTGTCTGAAAAACATCTGTATCCAATACTGCTGCTGCTGCTAAGTCGCTTCAGTCGTGTCCGACTCTGTGCGACCCCAGAGACGGCAGCCCACCAGGCTCCCCTGTCCCTGGGATTCTCCAGGCAAGAACAGTGGAGTGGGTTGCGATTTCCTTCTCCAATGCATGAAAGTGAAAAGTGAAAGTGAAGTCGCTCAGCAGTGTCCGACTCTTAGCGACCCCATAGACTGTAGCCCACCAGGCGCCTCCATCCATGGTACAGTACTGTTCAATAGAATGTTTTGCAGTGATGAAACTATTCTGTCTTGCTCAATAGTGTAGCCATATGTGGCTTGTGTGTCCTTGAAGTGTGCTTAGTGTAACTCAGAAACTGAATTTTAAACTTTATTCAAGCTTCATTAATTTAAATTTAAGTAGTAACACATGGCTGCCAACTACTGTATTGGACAATGCAGTTTCAAGATATGGTATTAATGTGTAAACAGATACACTGAGCATGCAAAAGGATGGCTTTTTAAAAGAACGAAGCCAGGGTATTGGCATGCCTGATGGAAGTTTATGTACTCGGAGAAGGCAATGGCACCCCACTCCAGTACTCTTGCCTGGAAAATCCCATGGATGGAGGAGCCTGGTAGGCTGCAGTCCATGGGGTTGCAAAGAGTTAGATACGACTGAGTGACTTCACTTTCACTTTCCACTTTCATGCACTGGAGAAGGAAATGGCAACCCATTCCAGTGTCTTGCCTGGAGAACCCCAGGGATGGGGGAGCCTGGTGGGCTGCCGTCTCTGGGGTCGCACAGAGTCAGACACGACTGAAGCGACTTAGTAACTTAGCAGCAGCAAGAGTATAGTCTCTTGATTAGACGTAGTACAAAGGGCTTCCCTGATGGCTCAGACAGTAAAGAATCTGCATGCAATGCAGGAGACCTGGGTTTGATCCCGAGATCAGGAAGATCCACTGGAGAAGGAAATGCAAATCACTCCTGTATTCTTGCCTGGAGAATCCCATGGACAGAGGAGCCTGGCAGGCTACAGTCCATGGAGTCCCAAAGAGTTGGATATGACTGAGTGGCTAACACTTTCACTTTCATGAAGGGCTTAGCCCCATTTATACAAAATTCACATGTGTTTGTATAGATTTGTCTGGAAAGGTATTAACAAATAGGTTTCTGTGGTTGATAGCATTTAGGCTATTTTTTACTTTGTTTTTTTTTTCCTGTTTTTTAAAAAATATCTGCAATAAGCAGGTATAATTTTTAAAAAGCCTGTTTTATAAGAATATATAGTGGAGTTTTCAACATTATTTAGTCTAAAATGTATGTGTATTTTTCAAGCATGAATTCAGCTACCTCTTATAATTTACAGTGCCCAAAAGAAAGATATTTAGGAGTTGGGGTAGATTCTTACACACAAAGTTGTGTGTACTGCTTGCTAATCAAAAAAAGAAAAAAACCCAAAGAGATTCTTTTTGCTTTTGTGTCCTTCAGATACTAGTTCTTTTTTTCTAAGGCATTTAATGTTTTTCATCATCATTGGAATTCTGAGATAGCCTTGCGATATCATCACTCATCTGGAGCTGGGATGCTCAGATACCCAAGTCTAATTTAACATTGAGGTTTTTCAGGGAATCAGTTAGGTGTGGACCAGATAGGATCTTTCAGGGGCAGATAGAGAAGGGGTTAATGGCTGTTCATAAGAGTCCTCAGGTGGGCACTCTTGTCCATTTTCCCTAAGTTGAAGGTGTTGTAACGTATTAGTGGTCTTAACTAAACATTGGAAAGGCATTCCAAGAATATAGTCTTCATTAGACACCTATGCACAGATGAGTATGGCTCACATTCAGCCCTCACTGGCATAGAGATTTATTTTTAAAATTTTATTGATTTATTTTTAATTGGAGGATAATTGCTTTACGATATTGTGTTGGTTCCTGTCATGTATTAACATGCATCAGCCACAGATATATGTGTGAGTTCGTCCTCCGAAGTCCTGCAAATCTTATCTTCTTTGTATCTGACCAACAACTCTGCTCGGTATTCTTACAGGAAAGGACCATGTGCCTTTGCTAAAACATCAGCCTCATGTGATCACTCTTTCCTCGATTTATCACCTGGCGTCCTAGAGCATTCAACTCACATGGAGCTTGGCACTCAGCTCACAGGCAACTGAACTGAACATTCCATCCAGTGGCTAACCTCAGTTCACCCTGGGATGAGATTAGAATCAGGCAGCCTGGCCAGGTTTGAATTAGCAATGGATGACTCCATAGGATTTCAAATAATCATGGAAACCAGTGTGCATGTGTGTGAGCCAGAGTGGACCCTCAAACTGTTCATGTTCATTATCTAGGGACTCAGCTTTTCAATAAACGACAAAAGAAAATATACCTTACAATAAAAAAAAAAATCCAGAATTGATGAAACCTCTTTCATAGGCATAAATGCAGAAATATTATAAAATGCAATCATAATTTTAAAGATCTACATTTATATAATTCTGATTTTTAGAATCTTTAAGATTAATATTTATTAAAAATACTCTTTCATTTAAAAATACATGTTGAAACAGGTATTTCATATGGGCTAATAACCTAATATTTTAAACTTAATTTAAACTTTTATATAAGTAATATGGCACACAGTTTTAAAAAAATCAAATAAGACTAAGAAGCTAACAACAATCAAAAAGTTATCCTCTTTCTCACCATCCCATTCCAGTTGCCAGTCATGTACTCCACTGACAGTTACTTCTAAGAGTTTCAAATTTTTAAATATTTACCTCCATATTTCTTAAAAAAAATTTTTTTTGGCTGTGCACGTGGCATGAGGGATCTTAGTTCCCTGACACGGGATCAAACCCACAACCCCCTGCATTAGACGTGTGGAGTCTCAACCACTGGACCACCACAGATGTCCTACTTCCATATTTGTAAATATTTTTATATTGCTATAATCTTGATTTTCAGTTTTAGACAATTAGGTATTAGCATTCTAACACAGCCTCCTTCTCCATCACACTTTCTGTTCTCTAATCATTCCAATTTGAGTTAGATCATATTCATTATCATAGTCTTAATATTTTACAGCTGAGTCACATTGGGTATTATGTTGACATTTTACTTATTGTATACTTTTTTTAGTTTGCTTAGTTTTTTGTGTATCCTAAATAATGATAAAACATCTTAATGCTGTCCAGCACAACGAGTGTGATATTTTTCTTGCTCATTCTGCTTTAGACCTCCTTTCTATAGCTTTGGTCACTGTCCTCCTGATCACTCTCTCCTCTCCTGTGTTGCATTCTCTGATTTTTGTGCTCTCTCTCTCGCTCTCACACACACCTCGATCTCTGTTTTCATCATCTATCTCTATCTCTGTTTATATTCTGATTTGGTATAACACATTCTCCTCAAACTTCCTGACAAAGAGTACATGAGAAACAATCGACAACTTACATATCTGCATATGTTTTATTATAGCCTCCTTCATTGTCAGGGATTGAGAGGGACTTAGCCATTTCCCCCCAGGCACTCCCAAATAGAAATAACTTGAGGTCTTTTTTATGGCTGGACCACTTTCCACAGTGAACTGATTTGGGTGCTGCCAGTTAGTGGACATACTTTGACTTCATTGCTGTGACTTTAGAACGGTGACTCTACTCTTTTCCCAGGTGTTCACATGTTCCATGGTCCAGAACATTGCTGCTCAACTTCCCCAGAGAAAAAACCCCAGTATTATGCCAGAGTAGAAGGAGAGGATTTTCTTGGGTGTGTATGCAGTGAGAGCAGAGATCTGGGTGGGGGTGGGGGGGTGCGGAGGGAACGATGTCTGACTGCAACCCATACAGACTTTGAACCAGTTCTTTTACTTTTAGCATTTTACCATCTCCTTTGCCCCTTGTTGGTGGGTTCAATTCCTGAGAGTTTTAAGGTATGAGACACAAATCTGCTTAATTTATCCAGATTTTTCCCTTCTGTACTTAGTGGTACAAAGAAGTAAACAACCCAGGCATCACCCTCCCATCTACTTTCCATCCTCCAAATGCATCTCTTGCTTACTGGTGTCTCCCTTTACACTCTTTTCTTCGTGGGGGTGGTTAGTCTTTTTTTTTCCTCCCACTGTTGCCCTATCATGAGTTTTTCGGATAAACAGTTATATTCAAATCTATCACATTTATCTTCTCTACTAAAAATTAAAGAGAAAACATGTTGTCACTGCATAGGTGCAGAAACTGAGACACAGAACATTTGATACATAATCAACATCCTAGATAAATGAGTGAAGTAATTAGAGCCAAAGTTTGCTTTCTCTGCCTCTGAGCAGTCTTGCCTCTTCTTGAGGCATTGTCTGTCCTTGAGAGTTTGTTATATAATCCAGATAACTCTTCTCAACAGTGAGTACCATTCCCAGGGATCATTCTAATAAGAGGAGCTCTTAGAAGAGGGAAAGGATGAAATGGAAGGGGGCAGTTAGGGAGTAAAGAGAGCCATCAAGCCGTACGTATTGTAGGCACTTTGATAATCTGCAGCCACACTTCATCCAGAATTAGGTCTTCAAATGATAAAATGGTGTCGCTGAGACTCTGTGGGAGAGGGAGAGGGTGGGAAGATTTGGGAGAATGGCATTGAAACATATAAAATATCATGTAGGAAACGAGATGCCAGTCCAGGTTCGATGCACGATACTGGATGCTTGGGGCTAGTGCACTGGGACGACCCAGAGGGATGGTATGGGGAGGGAGGAGGGAGGAGGGTTCAGGATGGGGAACACATGTATACCTGTGGCGGATTCATTTTGATATTTGGCAAAACTAATACAATTATGTAAAGTTTAAAAATAAAATAAAATTAAAAAAAAATACACAAAACCCCATATAGCTGGTGGAGAGATGGTGCAACTCTCACCCTTGTTATAATGAGGAAGAGTGAGACGCATGTAGTCATGAGTGTATCTCAGCTGTTGTGCCACTTTAAGATATCTCCTTTATTATGTAAAAAAGGAGAATAGGTCAACAGCTCTAAGCAATATAGTTCAACACGCTTTCTTTTTTGTGAGACTCTGAAGAGGGTGGGTCTTCCATGTTGACCAACATGGACGGTTGTAATCCTAGTACATTCGTAATCATTTACCTGATATTGAAGCTGTCAGAGAACATCAAGATAATTTTCTGATTCCTGCAGTCCTTTAATGTTTTCAACAATTCAAGTTTAAAAGAGTCTAAAATATGCTTTTGCTATGACTAAAGATAAGCACTCAGGAAAGGAGAATAAGAGACAGGCAGAGGGAGACCTTGGCTTGAAAACATTTTTTTTCATGAACAAAAATGTCCATCAAAGTCTTTGATTTTGTGAATTTGTTTCAGAACCTTTCCCTCATTAAAGCTAACCACTGAATGATCTCATGAAGAGGAAAGAAATCTAGTTTCCCCAAATTTCTTTTTGTCATCAGAATGGGGTGGGAATGGATTCTCCACCAAGGAATTAGGTCTATTGGGTAGCACGTGAGGAGCAAATTTTTTTCTTTGATCCAGTAAAATATGCATTTTACTTTCATAGCAAGTTTTTTAGAAAATAGGTTGAGATTCTTAGCAAGAAAGATATAAATTAGCATCGCCCATGGACACTTAAATTCTTATGGTTTAAACTACCCATTCTGTGGTACTTTGTTATGGAAGCCCCAGCAAATGAATATAAAGATGCCCATGATTTTGTGACTCAGGAAAGAAATTTTTCACTTTTATTTAATCAAATCACATTATTTATTTTTTTAATTAAAAATGAAAAAAAAAACAAAACCTTTTTTTTTGGTCACACTGCATGGCATGTGGCATCTTAATTCCCTGACCAGGAATCTAACCCATGCCCCTTGCATTGGAAGTGGAGAGTCTTAACCATTGGACTACAAAGGATGACCCTCCAGTCACATTCTGTACAGAAAAGGGGGGATGTCTTTATGTAGTCTCAAGACCTATTGCAAGACCTATACAGGGCCTGGTATACAGAGGCACTCAGTACTAGTGTTATGTACACCCTCCTCAGCGTCATTCTGACAGAGGTCTTTGGTTGTGGCCCTAGTTGCGTGATGTTATGGGTCAGGAATGGGGCAACAGTGACCTGGATTGTGACATGGAAGGCAGGTTAAAGTGGAGCTGCCCCTATTGACACTGCTACCTCAGATATTCCATCCACACACTTTACCCAGGAGAATAGCCAAAGTGACGTAAGGGTCAACATTGTTCTCAGAGCAGCCCAGCCATAAGCAACACTTCTCCCTGGGGCTTCTCAAAAAAAACGGAGGGTGAGCAGAGTTGCTCTTAGCTGTTCCCATCAGAATGCACAGGTGAGCCAATAAAAACCACATGACCAGCTTTGTCAAGAGCTGCTGACAAGCCCGAAGATCCAAGACGGACACCTGACCCATGTCTGTTGTCAAGACATTATCCACCATGGCAACCAGGCCAGTTTCCACTGCACACGCTGCTCTACAGCTCAACTGAAAAGGATCAAGAAAGTCAAGATTCCAAATATCAACTGCATCGCTCTGTCAAAACCTCTCCTGTGACCTTTCTCAGAAAAGGAAATGTAATGACAAAATGAAAGCTAACTGGACTATCCATGTCCAGAAGAGTCTTCCATGGTCAAGCCTCTCTCTGAACGATTCTGCCCTGCCAGTTGATCACAGTCTTTCCAAAGAGTAATGTGACACTGTGAAACTTATGCTAAAACTGGGTAAGGTACAACACAGTTATTGGAAGACAATTTTTCTTTCTTAAGATCAATAGAAAAATAGAGAAATGAAATTCAAACATCAGTTTATGCTTCGAGCTATCTAATCAGGTCCCCTCCTCCCCTGCTGTTTCCTATCTCTGAACCTTCTTCAATCCCTTCATAGCACTGATGACAGCTTTGATCAGTCTGTCTCCCTCTCTCTCTCTCTCCCACCCTCCTGCTTCCTTACTTATTTTGTTTTCCTCAACAGATGTGGCTTCCACAAGGACAGGAACTGTATTTACTGTGCTCGCCAATGTCCATTCAGAACTTGCTGCATAACCGATGTTCAAGAAATATTTGTTGGGTGACTGAAAATTAATGAAAAATGTCAGTGGAAATCAAGGAAAGAAGCTGATATCTATTTAGTTCTTACTGAGTTGTACATCTTATAAGGCACTGTCATAAATTTATCTCATTTAATCTTAAAATGTTAAAACAATGTATTCTGAACACCATTTTCCTGATGAGAAAACTGAGGTCCAGAGAGGTATCATTTTCTCGTGTTTCTGTAATTAAAGTGGAACAAACAAGCTCTCTGGTCCCCTCTGTAGCACTTTGAAAATAAAATTCCCAACACTTTGGAATTCAGCTTTATTCTATATGTGGATGTGTGCCTTCCACCCTCCCCCAGCTTACTTTTTCTCTTGTCCAAGCTTTCTGACGCTGTAGTGATTCTAAAGTTAGAGAAATGCTGAGGTGAAGGTGGAGGTTGGCTGCAGAGACCATGGCCACTCAGCTACAAAACAGCCTCTGTAATTTTGTTTTCATTGGTTATTTTCAATATATTTATTGGTTGTTAAACTGAACCATGTTGACTGTCCCCAGCCAAGTTCCTTACAGTGCAAATGGCACAGTAACTCTGCAGCTATAGTGAAAGGGGTTAGTACTCCTAGGTGAGCGCTTGAATCTGAAATACAGATGGGTAAGCCGTGAGTGGGTCGAAGGTTCAATGCAATCTTTTCCAAACCTCTCTGGTTTGGAAATCTAACTAGAAACCTCCTGGGGTCCAGGTTTCTGATGAGATTCCTGGAGCTTCTTGGTCCAGGCGTGGGTTTGGAATACTTGGGAAACAGTCAACCACAGGGATCTCAGGGCTCCTCATTCTGGCTTGGTTGGGAAGTGCTGAGCTGCATGAAAAGTAGGACACTTGAGGGGGTTGTGGAGACTGTTTGAAACCTCAACAGGAATTTGAATTGTTCATTTGGGTAGGAGTTTGGGTTTGGTTTCTATGTAAGCCCCCAAAACTTGTTTTCTACCGACTATAGTGTTTTTGATTTGAGTTGTAAGTGTTCAAGTAACATTATAGTATTTTAGTTTGATGATAATAAAAAGTCAGCATGTTGCAAGTTAAAAAAAAAAAGACTGCCTTTCTAAATGATCAGAATGTTTTTCTTTTATATTCTGAAGTACACAAAAATATGGCGTAAATGAATGTCTGAATGCTATTCCAGCCGAATCAATTACTGGCCTTTTTCAGTTAAGGGGATTAGAGTACACGTAATATTTTTTCTTTGAAAAATATTGTCATTCATGAGATTTGATTATGCCAATGTTAATATTTGAGAACCATGTATTAATATAAACATGTAAAATGTGAAAAATATAGGTCTGAAAGCAAACTGAGTGGGTATGCATAGAGCTTAATAAATATTCTACCTAGACATCATTGTGAAATTATACATAATTTGCTTTAACCTATTGCATCTAATTCAAAGGGATTAAAATATGATTGATTTTTTTTTCTCCTGTTCAATTGGAATTTGAGGACTCAATCCATTTCTAATTAAACTGTTCTGGGTGTCACATCAACATGTGTTACCATCTGTTTTTGAGGATAAGTAGCTGTTTCTTAGAATTGGTTTTAAATCTTGCTTCTGCTTTTTTAGGCTTTGATTCTTTAAAATACAGTGCATGACATTTTAAATTATCTGTAGCCTAACATGTATGTTCAGGAAGAGATGACCAGTGGTAGTGGTAGGGGATTTCCAATTTTTGATAATGATCAATTTAATATTCTTTGAATTTTGGTATCTCTTGTGCTCAATTTAGCTTAGATTTGCTGTTTGAACAATATTTTTCCTTTAATGGTGAATCAGATTGGAGATAGAGAAAGGACATACCACCTCTTTAAGCCTTACACTTATTATTCTGAATTAATCTTTTTAACATTCACTTTTGTGATATTTTTACCAAAACAATTTATCTCTGAGTTATTTCCTGACGAAGATACTGTGATTTTTAACACACCATTAAAAGCAAAGAAATAGACTACAATTTAAGATTGTTTTCCCATATTTTATAACTGTGTATTATAGAACAAAGTTCTCAAAAATGCTAGAAACCATTCATTGAAAAAGACTCAGTTTAATTTAATTGGCTAGGTATCACTTTAAAATGTTTAAGGTAGACAGTATATTACTGACTGTACTCTTGAATGCCCTCAAAACTCTGCACATTTATATAATCAAATGCTTCTTAAACTACCAGTCATGTGTTTTTTGAGATGACTTTAAACTCGTTCATTTCAAGAACTGAAGTTGAAGGGGAAAATCATGACTTTCTCTCTGAGGACAGGTTCACTGACAAGTATTTTCAAATTCCTCCTCGAGTGTGATCTGACATGACCTCACACATCCATATCTACACACACGTGTGCAGTCACATACAGTCTTGCACACGCTTTAAAGACTGATTCAGTGCATGCAGAGAGCATTTTGTCTCTTACGATTCGTCTCTGCTTGCTCACTGCTTCCAGCTCCTCTGCCTTTAAAGTTTCATAGACAGCACATTTTCCAATTATTTCAAGATTGTTTTTCCTGTGCTATGCGGATTGATGTGATGTGGGCAGTTAAGCACTGAACTGTTTTTAGGATGAAAACATAAATCACAAACTTTCCTTTCAGATTGAATTTCTTCTTCTCCTGAAGAAAATCAAGAACCAGAAATTCCTTCTACATTAATTAGAAGATCATTGTTTGCTGCTTTTCCTCTTCCTGACCTTCTCTTTTCATTGACTCTGTCTGAAAGGGAAGTGTGTGCAGCACTCATTTCAAAGGAATGCTTGCAATTTGGCGGTAGATTATGCAAACTCCAGTTAGTGATCCACAAGGAGTTGAAAAAACAGGGTCCACTGTGTGGGAAACACAGGGCGGCTCACTTCCAGCAACTTGAAAACACCTTCCTTGCTTAGATGTGAAGCCACATCTATATCAACACGAAATGCTGGTCAAAGTCACATCTACCATAGTTGAAATGGAAAACCAAGCCAAACCAAAAAAAAAAAAAGTAAAACACCTTAATTCTACTTATGTTTGGTGCACAGAAGTCCTTATACATGGTTTTCAGGTGTTAATTAACAATGTCCTATATAGTTTTTGGTTTTATAGTTTATTTTTTAAATGAAATTTTAAAAATTGAAGTACAGTTGATTTACAATACCATGTTAGTTCCAGGTATACAGCACAGTGATTCAGTTACACCAAATATATGTATATTCTTTCTCAGATCCTTTTTCTGTATAGATAATGGAAAATATTGAGTGTAGCTTCCTGTGCTATGCAGTAGGACCTTGTTATCTATTTTATATATAGTACTATGCATATGTTAATTCCATACTCCTAATTTATCCTCAGTTTTAGAATTTAAATACTGTTCACTTTTCATTCACTCATTTCCATTAAAACTATTTATGCTCAGTTTTGGGTGGACAGCTCTTCACAGACCATGGAGTCTAGTGAGATGAGGGTGAAAGTGAACAGTAGAAAACCACAAATGCAGATGGTTAGAGTTGAAAAATAGAAACTTAATACCATCTCATTTAGAACTGCAATTGCTTAGTCTGGAGAAAAATGGGCAAAATGTTACTACAAAGATGCCTTGAGCTGAAACATCTTATGCATACTTTATCTTTTTATCTAGAACGTTTCTGAGAATGAGAAATTATTTCTAATGTGTGAAGGAATTTTCCCACAGAGATAAGAAGTGGGTGTCCAGAGGAATACTCTGGGAGTCATCGACAAGGATGCAAATACAACTCCTATTTCTCTATCTTCAGATTTGTGCTCTGTCCCCCATCTCTCCTGCTTCAGTTGCTATGTGATATTGTACAACTTTTTATTCTTTTTAAATAATATTTATCATGGCAATTTATGTAACAGAATATACTGTGTACCTGACAATCTTTAAAAAACACCCTTTTATTTTAGATGTTTTTTTTACCATAATTAGTTTTCATCTGCATAGTGAGAGCTGATCAGTTATTTTTTCCATTGCCTAGGCCATGACTGTTCCACTAATTTGTCCAAAGTGTCACATTCTCAAAGAGCTTTGCATTTCTCAGAATTTAAGGATTCTCCATTGAGAAAATGATGGCTTTATAAATGAGAATCAACGAGGTTTCATTCTGTTCAGGATTTAGTTCAGAATCATCCCAGATTCTCTTATCATACCATTGCCTTCTAAAAGGACTTAAACAGCAAACTAGGAATCCAGGGTACACCTTTGCTCTTAGGGTTCACTACGTCATCCTCCAGGGGTGAGGGGAGATTTCCCTTGTTTGAAGACAAGAACTTGGGCACAGCACTCAGAGCTGCTGTGGAAGGGGGATGAGATTGGGTGCCATATTAGGCTAGTACTTCCTTCTGGACTGCGACGGAGTCAGACTGACTTAAAATAAGGAAAGGCCGCATGCGGACATGCCTGGATAAAACTTAAAAAAAAGAAAAAGAGGAAAGAAGGAAAAATTTTTATGGAAACCATTGGAATGTGAGAAGCTTTGAGGAAGCCGTGTGGCAGTGGTGTGTGAATTGATGACCCTATTGTAAACCACTGCTTAGAACTCTGACAATCACAGGGGAAATACTATTTTTGTGTTATTACTAAGAACTGATAAAAAAATAAAGAGCATACCTTAGTGCTTAAAGTTTGAATATTAACTGTTCAATGACAGCTATTACTCTCGAAAGTGGATCTTTCTGAAATTTATGCCTACTCAGACTTTTTTTTTAATCCAGAACAAAATATTTAGATGAACACATCACAGAACCACCATTCCACCTAAACAAATATGCTGAATTGCATAATTTAATAACATTGTTGCATACACAGTCATGCACCCTGGATTCCTTGGTTGCTGTTTGGGTTGGTTGGGTCTCTTCAGAAACAAAGGTCCTACAGCTTCAGGGTATTTGGAAGCGGTGGGAAGATTCTGAACAGGGTCCTGCAATGCTTTCTCAGCTGGAGGTAAAGGAGCAATGCTCTGAGGACCCTGGGATTAAATTACATGCTTGTCAAAAATCATCAGACTATCACTAATTACCTGAGAAACACTGGACTTAGCAAATAGTCAAATCTAGTCCAAGGTCTTTGTAAATTGGCCTGACACGCATAAGCATTTGCATGGCTTCTAGTATGAGAGAAAAAGGATGTCAGTTTCAGCTTTTTCATGTCATTCCACTCCTGGGACTTTGCCTCAAAAGTAGTTTTGTGATGCAAATGTTTAATTTGATAAACTTATTTTAAAATAATTATACAGGAGAAATGGATTATTAACACAATTCCATGACATCTTCAAGGTAAACCGAAAAGACCCTGCAAGCCCAAGTTTCACCAGCATTCCTAGGGAGCTGCTGCTAAGTTCTTTTGTCCCAAGAAGCTGAACCCAAGTAGATGTCTCCCCCATTGACTTAAAGGCACACATGAAATTGTGCTTTGTGGTACTTGGGCAATGGGTTGCCTGTAAGGGCTAGGTATAAATGTAATTGGACACACACATACACATGCCACCCTTGTAAACCTACTTTTGGACTCTGTTACTTGTTTATTGTTTATTCTTTTATTGACAACAAATATTTACTGAGCCTCTATCATGTGCCAGGTGTAAAGTAATGACAAATACTATTTTTGCTCCTCAGGGGCTTATGACGTTTTGAGGAAAGGTAGAAATTAAATCCATAGTTACAAGCATCATGAAGGAGACCGAAGGATGCAGTAGGAGCATGTCCTACTGGGTATCAGGGAAGGTCTTCTGGAAAGAGTGACAATTAAGCTGAAGACATTGAAAGCAAAGCTTTATGGGCCATGAGATGGACTCCCTTTTAAAAGGAAAGGAAGTGAATGGAATTGATTCTTATCTCCATTGTCAAGTTCTTGGTCAAGGCTCCAGATATGAAGGTGGAGACAGCTGAGAAGGGGTCAGACTGGGCCAGGGAACCAAATAGGACCCAATCTGAGACCCTCAGAACTTTGAGAGAAAGATAGTCTCCATTCAGATCCCATGTGTGAGGAAATAAATGGCCCGTCAGCCCAGAATTCAATGAACTTATCACTAATAGAGAAGCAAGCAGGTGGGTAGCTTTTGCATTTATGAGATAGAAAGCTGGGTTTTTTGTTTTTTTTTTTTTGCCTACTGTTGGGTGATTTTTGGCTTCTTATGCACAGACAGAAAATCATTATAAGTAATTTGTTTTTTTTTTTCTTTTACAGCATTTGTTTGACCTGTTTGTGCTTTACCTGCATAGCTGTAATGTTAATACAGCTGTACTTTCAGAAACATTTTAGCTATTAATAGTCTATTGTACAATAAAACAAACCCCAGGGTAAAAATATGTAAAATTAAGAAGTTGTGAATATTTTTATAGTGTCATTGCATGTTAATAGAAGCCTAAGCCAGATGCTATTCCACACATTGTATTAAAAAAAGATTATGTTCTGCATTCAACTTTATAATTAATTACTTAAATAAAATTTAATGGGTACCTGCCTCGCCTGGGGCAAATGGATGTTGGAGGGAAATTTATTATGTGGCCAGGGAGATATAAAATATACAGTAATAGCTATAGCACAAACCAGAAGGTAAAAAAAAAGAGATGTGATGGGTCACAGGTGTGGAGGTGTTTATTACTGAGATAGTAGGGAAGGCTACACAAAGATGGTTATTAAGCTGATCATTGAGGGTTAAGGGCATTTGGAAATTAGAGGTTTGGGGATGAGGCATGAATGTCCAGGGGAGATAACTGAGTACATTCGGAGTGAGAAAATAACAGTGCATTTGTGAAACATAAACCACCTTGTTTTGTTGGTGCAAAGGGAAAGTGAGGCAGAAAGTGAGGCCCAAGGAGTGGGGCCAACTCATGGTTCATCTTGGATGCCAGATGAATGGGAAGCCCCTGGAAAATTTTGAGGTAGAGTTGTATAAGCAGAGCTCTGCCTCAGATGGAGTAAACTGTGTTCAGGATGAATTTGTCTTTACAACATGCTGAAAGCAGCAAATGCAGATAGAGGACTATAGCAGCAATCTAAGCAGCAATCTAATCTAAGCAATAAGGAGGACCTGACTTCCAGGGTGGTGGCAGAAATGGGCTGGAGGGTGTGGGTGGGGCAGATATTAATAGGTGTATGGAGTTTCTTTGATTTTGTGAGATATTTCAGGTTTATTTTTTAATCTCAAAATATCCACTTGTGGTTTTAAGTGCTATCTGTGATCTTTATCAGCTATGGAGCCAGATTCCCTAGGTTCCTAGGTTAATCAGATGCTGTTAACTCAAGTAAACTCTGCTCATTCTTCCAGGCCACTGGCTACAATTTTGCAAGCCCTTGCATTATTTTTTCACTATATTTACTCGAGATTCATTTCCACATATATTGTCCCTTACAGAATCTTGTTTATGTAGGCAGGGTAATTAGTATTAGTCTCATTTTACTGAAAACCTGCCCAAGGGTACATTGATAACAAATATTCGATTAAAGGTTCGTTTCCATTGTTTCTTCTTTTCTCTCCATCTACTTCAATTTTGAGGGTTCAAAATGATCTTGAGACTCTGGAATGGCAATAGGAAATCTAAGCCAAACTCAGGTCTAATCCTGCTCACTTTGCTTCTCCTCTCTATCCCCCTTGCCCTACAGGACTTCAGAATGGTCTAGAATCAGCTGATAGATTCTAGTGCATTCCTAGGACCATCTCAGCCTACAGTTCAATCTAGGGTCTTGAAAATGACTACAGATCCACTCTAGAGAGGGAGTTTGGGCTCCGAAGTTGGTCTGGAGCCTAGCTGGGCATTGGAGGTGGAGAGGATGAGGTGGCAGGAGGGAAGAGAGTCTTTCAGGAGCCCAGAGCTACTGTTCTCAGGCCTAAATGGTTTTCTTTTCTTTACATGGCAACTTTCCGATCCTTTGAAAATCCTTCTGGGAAAGAGGCTATGTGCCATCTTGGTTAATAGTGTTGGCTCTAGAGAGCTCAAATGTGAGTTCAAATTCTGTCTCACTAGGTGTGTGGCTTTAAGATGACTGTCCTAACTGCTTGGTGCCTTCGTTTTCCCAACCACGTAATACAGTAATAGAATTTACCTTGTGAAGGTGGTGGAAGCGTGAGAACACAGTTTAGTTTATGACCACACTTTAACCTCTGAGGCCATAAGGCTTCACTCCTCTACACTCTCACAGACTCTTGCCCTCTATCACAGCAAGTATCACAGAGTATTTGATTATTTCCATTTCTGTCTTTTCACTAGACCATGAGCTCCTTGAGGGCTGGTTCAGTAATGCTAATATCCCATGCTTGAGGTCTGGCAATGTACCAGGAACTGTACTAACTTATATAGGAGAAGACTGAGGACCAAGAGGTTAGACACTTTGCCAAGAATCACATGTAGTAAGCAACAGACCGGGATTCAAAGCTGGGTATGTTGAGTTGCATTCTCAATCGCTGGTCTGTTGTATGCTAGTCTTAGTCATCTTTGTACCCCCTGGGGCCTGGTGCAATGCCCAGCATGGATTAGATGCTCACTTAATGATTACTGGTTGATGAATAGGCTGTTGGATTTTACCCAGCAGGTGGTTCGGTTTGATTACATCTCATGTGACCTCTGTGGGCTGTTTCTAAGTAGCTGAAAATGTTGAGAGGTACTCTTGTCCTTGTTTTCACAACCTCTTTAACTTTCAGATTTGACAGGTAAGGGTACCCTTCTTCCTTAGATGGGGGAGGAAGAGAGGGAGAGGAGTCATTAAAGGTTAAGTTATTGGCCTAAGGATTCCTGATTTTAGACTAGTTCTCAGGCCTCTCTACCTAAAACAACTATCCTTGAATTAGTGAAGAATTTCTTATTCTCTTGATGAGACTCCCCCATAAACAATGTTATTAACACTAGCATTGATTCATTCAGAAGTAAAGCTATTTGTTATGCTACTAGCTAAGAACTGAGTTTACTCAAGAGGAAAATAAAAACAGAGGGTGGCAGTCAAGCTCATAGCATTTGTCTCATTCATTTACATTCATGCATTCCAGAAATCACTGCCGAGCATCTACAATATTAAAGGCAACCACCATGCACAGCATAATGTTCTTGGAAATAGTACGACAATCTTCCCGCTGGGGTTTGCCCTGAAAGAGCAACCAAAACAACTCAGAGGACTTTACTTTCTTTTTTTTTTTTAAAGAAGTAGAATGTATAAAAGGATCTGTATGTATAAAGTGAAAAGAACCCTAGATTTGGAATCAGAAGCAGAGAATTACAACCCCAGCTGTGTTACATAGTGGTTAAAACCTGGACTTTACTGAGCACATATTTAGTGACAGGTATTATTCAAAGCCTTCTTATTTATTATTATTATTAAATATTAAAAACAGCTTTATTGAGATTCACTGACACAAAAAATTGTATATATTTAATGTACCCAACTTGATGTTTGGTTATACATATACACTGTGAAATGATCACCATAATCAAACTAATTATTATATCCAGTACCTCCATCTAGTTGCCATTGTGTGTGTGTAAGAAGATTTAACTAAAGATCTATCTTCTCAGGAAACTGCGAGTATACAATATAGTATACTGTCAGCACCATGCTGTGCATTAGGTCTCTAGATTTAGAAATTACACTTGTTCAGGAAAAAAACTCTGCCAAAAGGTTATCAGCTAAGGAAGGAGGGATTAATTAGATATTCATTTTTATCAATTAATTTTAAATAATTATTCATTTTGGTTCTGATGTATTCTAATTCTTCAGGCTAATATTTTACATCAGAATATAAGAGTTTGAATTGTTATTTAATGTTTCATGCTCAATTTCTTGATTCCAAACTGCATTGTAAATTCTCAGGAGGAAGGGGTTGTAATTTGTAATTTTTTGTGTGTCCCTCTCCAGGTATGGCAGAGTTCTCAGTTTTGGTAGATGGGCAATGATGAATTTATAGCAAATACTTTCAGTAAAGTAATATCTAATGTCCCTAACATCATCATCATCACTATTTTCTTAATTGAAAAGTAAGATTTTAGCCTTTTATTTATGAAAGCAGTTCATTTATTTCAACTGTGAGGAGGTGAGAGCTAAAATCTTGAATGTGAAATAGTTATGAAAACTGAAAGGCATGGTTTGGGGAGATTAATCAAGTGGACTTTAGGATATTATTCAAACAGCCACTATGTTCTTGGAGTTTGCATAATTAAAACTGAGAAATTTATGCCTAGCGCCTTGGTTTTTCCTGCTCAAATGCAGCAAAACACCACCCTCCTCCTGCCCCCAGCCTTGCCAAAGTTGTCGTTCTGAGCTTAAACCAAACATGGGCTTGCTTTCAAGAGACTGTGCCCTCCTGGCAAGGTTCCATCAAAGCTCAGGTCTCCACGGCTCACACTTTGGCCGGCTCTGGTGCAGAGAGAGGAACGTTTACATCTGCATAGCAAGTAGGAAGGTGTCTTTTGATTCCACATCCAGGGATTTGATTAATTCGGTATAATTGCATTGAGAAACTCCAGAGAGATCAGAGCCTGGGATGGCATCTGCGTTCATTCTTCCATCTTCTCTCTGCCTCAACAATGAGTCACTTCTATGCTGTAAAGTTGCTATTAGACCACCTCTGGTCCAAAGCACAGGTCAACTTGACATGTCAGCACTGCTCAGGCTGAACAAGGGCTCAGGGTGGCTCATTCATAATTCATGTATCTGAAAAGCGGATTATGTGTATTTAGGTTGCTGACTTCCCAATTGTATTTCTGATACTTTCATAGCAGAACCTAAAAGCCTTACATTCTATTAAATTATTTCTTAAGTAAATCACTCTTTTCTTTCAAACTAGTGCTCTCAGTGGAATTCATTTTGGTTTATAGACCTTTAAAGTATATAGACAAGATGCAGTATGTTTTTCTATGCATCCTGTAAAATATCATCTATGAAAAAGCCCTCTTCCCTCTTCCCCTCATTCCATCTTTCCCAAATCACATATTTTGTAGCATGCATGCATGCTAAGTCGCCTCAGTGGTGTCCAGCTCTTTGCAGTCCCATGGACTGTAGCCCTACAGGCTCCTCTGTCCATGGAATTCTCCGGGCAAGAATACTGAAGTGAGTTGCCATCCCCTCCTGCAGGGGATTTTCTCAACCCAGAGCTCAAACCCGCCTCTCTTATGTCTCCTGCACTGGCAAGCAGGTTATTTACCACTAGCGCTACCTGGGAGGTTTTTATAGCTTGGGAGAACACCAACTGATACTTGAGCGATAAGATGGGAGGAATATAAGCTTCCTGAAACTAACATTGCTCAAAAAGTTGGAATATCATCTACTAGGGCTACAGTGAGTTGTCCAATCTGAACTGGGATAATTATTTTACTAACCCATTCCTCTAAAAGCAATTAACCAGATATTCTTTTTCTTAATTCCCTTTGATTGTTATTTCTTCCTTGCTGCTGAGTTCCCAAGAAATAGACCTTGGAGGTGGAATGGAGACACAGTCTTTGTTCAACAAACACACGGGTAGTTTCAGGTGTCTTTGGACATTTTGGGGAAGCAAATGGTATGTGATTTCATGGTGCCTTTGTTGCCAATTGAAGATACTAGAAACTCTAAAATCTCATGAGAAATCTAACGATTTTTCTTCAACATAACTAGAAGACATCAAATCCTGCCAGTTACATTAGGAAATGAGCCATTATGTTGATCTCCTCACAAAACCCTGTTTCTGAGAAGTTTCTCAGCTCTGTGGTGCTTTGGCTAGGTCTGCTGCTTGTCAAAAGTGATCAATCTTGATTCCTAAAAAGTTGTGGCTGGAATTCTAATGGAAACATGTTATGAACTGACTTTTTTTTTTGTCTGCAGATATCATCTCACTAAATTCAAGTAAAATACTCTGTGATTAAACAGGTTTTTGATGTTGAGTCACCATTCATACCACAAATAGCTGACTACTCAAAAATGAGAACACAAGCCTCTCACGTTTTAACTTATTTTAGCTAAGGACTTAGTTGATGACTGAATACCCTGCAAATTCAATGTGCTTTTAGAAATTACTTTTGCATGTACTTTGACCCAACCAAAACTTAAATCCCATTTCTTCACCCCAAATAAATCAGAACATTTTGACAATTGCATGATTAGAATAATTAGTTTTCACTTTATATGCTAATGTATAACAGATGAAAATTTGATTAAAAATGGTAAGTAAAGGGTACTTTTAAGATTGTATCACTGGAATTGCAAATATAACTAGGTCAAAATCCTATTCTATGACTTTTCTTCCTACTTTATTTATGACTCAGAGTAATGCACCTTGGATGAAGGAATGCAAATTAAGTGCTCCCTGTTTTTTCAACGATAAACTAAAAGGCTTACCTTACTACTTCTGAGTAATTATTAGAAATAAGAATAGTGTGGGATAATAACCATTAACACTTACAAAGTATTTACTACATCCTAACAATTTGCTAGTTTCTTTACAGGGACCATCTGATTTGATCTTACACATAATGCAGTTTCTATTGTTATTTTCATTTTACAGAAGCAAAAACTGAGGTCCAAGGAGTTTAGTAAAAATACAAAGCAGTCTGACTCCAGAGCCCATCTTTTAACCATGATAATGAAGTAAAAGGAAGTATCCCCAGTGATAGGGCCAAAGGGGGTATTGCTGCTAAGTCACTTCAGTCGTGTCCGACTCTGTGTGACCCCATCGACAGCAGCCCACCAGGCTCCCCCGTCCCTGGGATTCTCCAGGCAAGAACACTGGAGTGGGTTGCCATTTCCTTCTCCAATGCATGAAACTGAAAAATGAAAGTGAAGTCGCTTAGTCATATCTGACTCTTAGTGACCCCATGGACAGCAGCATTGGGTAGTAGGCAATTATTAATTTTTCATAAGATTAAAAGGAAAGAATATAAACCCTATAAAAATGGAGTCTGTTCTCCAAGGAGTTGAGAACTGAAGTTTCCCTGAGAAACGAGCCTTTATGATCTTTAAATTTCAACTTCATGGGGCAAGAGCAAACATCAACAGTGACTATAGAAAGAATTCAACAGCCTCAAAGGTGGGCCCAGAGGCCTCTAGAGAACATGATCTTGATTCCAAGTCATCTTACAGCAGTTAGTGTACTGCATGCCTGTCTGCATGTATCTTGGTTGTCCCTTAGTTCAAGCTTGGTTTTCAATTAAAGTGCAAAGTTATTCAACTTGCTTAGCTTGACAAAAACTGATAATATAAATGTATTGCAACTGTTTATAATAAAGGGCTCACCTTGACCAAAGCAACCTGTGAGGAAGAGCAGCTCAGCTCTAAGAAGTTAGAAGATACAGTAACAAGTCTTTCCAGTGCATTCAATCCACCCCTTTCTATTCTCGTACCTTTGGCATTATCTTGCTCAGGCCTCCTTCTTCCTTTCTAAACTCTACTGTTCTTTTTAGAAAGCCCAATTATGCTTTCTCTCATCTTCTACTCTTTTCCTTACTTATTTTGCAAGATCATTGTCCAGTATATAATAATTGGGCAAGCAAAAGCCTGTTTTCTTTCTGTCATTAATTTGTCCCAACACACATTGGTAACCCTTCTCAGTGAGTTTTATTTGGCAGTGGTCTCAGAAAAGATCTCTGGACTGCAGCTCTTGATACAGTGACACCCAGCTGCTTATCACTTTTACACCGAGTAGGAATAAATCCACTTCTTTTCAATACTTACTGTGCTTCCTTGAATACAGTATTTATCTCTTAATCTGAACATATACACTTTTTTCAATTTTCTGAATCCATGGGAAATATTAAAAGGGCTTTCACTGAGCAGAATGTTAGGTGAAGTATGGGAAGTGGGTTCAAATAAAATGAAAAATGCATTCAGATATTAGGTACTCTGAACTTTTAATACAACATGTATGTTTTGAGTATCTATGTGGGTTCATATACTGGGCTTAGTTTTGGTACTCAAAGTAAAGAGTAGCAAGTAAAAAATCCAGTAAAGCCTCAAGAATCACTCATGTATTAATTAGGACTCCTTACCAGTATGTATTTAATTACATCCAAATGTCTGGCACAACCAAAGGCAAATATAAAATCACTTCTACCATCTAAGAGGAAACATTTGCTTCTTAATTTTTCTCTTTTCATGTTAATGATTATAAAAGCAGGTACACCCATTATGAGATTAGTAGAACTGTTGGATGTCCCAGTAGCTATAACCTAACTTAATATATTCGCAAGAACTGAACCCTTAGCTAAAGCTTGCATTTCCTTCCTGAGGTTACACACTTTCATTCTCACCCCCACAGTTATGCACATGTTCTTGACTCTTTTTTATGTCTGACTGCTTAGGTCAGACCACCCCAAAGTCACAATTGGGCCACCTCACTTTTGTCTCCCCAATGAATAGTCTCTATGGAACCATCTTTCGCTGAGAAAGTCTGTAAAACTTCCTCATTGTGATGAATTTCTGTATAGCTGCATATCAAACTCCTAAGAAGGACATCCTCCATTATCATACAGGGAGTCCTCATCAAAACTTGCTCCACGTACTTAAAGCCAGGAAAAAAGTTTTTTTCAATGAATGTTGTAATCATACTGTTTTCCCTTTCACCCTGCCTGCTAGGAAGTTCAAATTTCAATTTTGCTCAATCACTTTGTATATTTATTCTCCTTCCCTCCTACTTTACTATATGGTTTTTATCTTTTATCCAGACAGGATGTCTTTGTATACTTATGGCTTATCATGACCTTCTTGCTGCTGCTGAGTCACTTTAGTTGTGTCCGACTCTGTGCGACCCCATAGACGGCAGCCCACCAGGCTCCCTTGTCCCTGGAATTCTCCAGGCAAGAATACTGGAGTCAGTTGCCATTTCCTTCTCCAATGCATGAAAGTGAAAAGTGAAGGTGAAGACGCTCAGTCATATCCGACTTTTAGCGACCCCATGGACTTCAGCCTACCAGGCTTCTCTGTCCGTGACCTTCTTAGAAGCTTACAAATCTTTTTAGAATTAGATGTTGTATAAATAAGTTCCTCTCAACATTTTTTATTTTAAATTTACACATAATTGCAATATTGATCTAAATCTTAGATTTAATCTCTTACCTCATCCTCTGAACAGCTCATACACGTGCATTGGCTTATGATCTAAGGGTTGAATTCCATAGTTCTGGTTCTGAAGTTTTGAAAACTTTTCATGGGGGAGTATATTCTGTGTGTTGTGTATATCTAACCAACCCATAAATAATTTGTTGTTGTGGAATGGAGGTGGTGATGCCGAAAGAAAAGTGATAATAATGATGATTGAAGTCACTGAATACTTTGGTATATTTTGGGTAGGCTAATAAATCTTTTAGCCTATTATCAAAGACATGTTGTAGCTGTAGCTTAGTTGTCAAGATTGGGAAAGTTAAACTTTAGGAAGCAAACTCCTTCTGAGACAAACCAGAGTTAGTTTCTACATCTTATTAATAGTCAGCTTCATCCAAGATTTATAATGCACTGAGCAAGCTGAATTGGCTATAGGACCAATTTAGAAGCTCTGTGTAATGTCTTTGAATACCTTAATGTTGACATTAATCCATAATTCACAATTTCAGGATATGCTTCTTGGGGGGAAGAGAGGAGGGCTGGGGCAAAACAACAATGAGAGTTCAAAAGGGTGGAAGATGCACTCGGGGTATTTGGATTGGCACTGTAGCAGTCGCGGATGCTTGTGATTGCTTATCTGACTTATCTAAACTGCTGACGTCAAAAGAATTAGGCTAGAAATCTTATGATTACAGCTTTTCTTGTGATCTTTTCTGGTATTTCCTGTTTCCTGTCAGGCCAAATATACTTCGAGAGAGGGTTATTTTGTGGCATCTCACCGTTTCTGCCTCAGCGAGAGCCCGAGGTACAGGGAGCATGAAATACAAATAATTAAGAACAACATCAGAAAACTCTGTCCACCGCCACCTCCCTCATCGTCTCTGACAGTTCTTTTTAAACATCAAAAAAGTTTCTGTAATGATTCAGAGTAGGGTCTTATTTTTAACGGAACAAGGTCTATTGTTCATTAAAAAGAAGAAGCCACTTCAATTATGTTTCTATTACCTTATTTGGGTGGTAACCAGCAAGCAGGCTGTGAATGGTACAATTCAAGCAGCCGAGAAGGCTTCAGAGAGAAAGGAGAGAATTTCAGAGGAAAAAGGAGGAAAAATGGCCACGAAAGGCTATACTCTTCCTTTGCAAACACAACTTGCTTTCTGAACTCCACACTGATGTTTGCAAATAGAGCCTAAGGGATCAAGATGTTAATCCTCAATGGTTTATGGGCAAATGCACTACAGACCTAAGCTACCAACAGCCACACGCACTGGCTCTGTCTGGCCCACCCTTCCCCCACCATGAAATTCTGTCTCCAAGTGACACGCAGAAAGAAGCAGAACAGAGTCACAGACATATTTCATTTATGATGGTTTTAGCAACCAGTAACTACCATCTCTATTTATCTTATATGTAACTTCCTTTAACCTCACCATCCTGTTTAAATTCTCACCTCTAGTATTCTTTTCTGGTGAACAACTGCCCTTTTAGTGAACTGCAGACACTCTAGATGGGGAAATTTACCAAGAGAGGGCTTGGAACTTGCCCACAGCAATTTATAGTTGAAAACAAGAAAGATACCTGTATACATACACAACTAATATGCATTTATTGGTGCATTTATAATTCTTGCTTCTGTTTAAGATAGACAACACACACTTACAGAATGCAAGCACAGAGATGCTGGCACTTGGGAGTAAAAAGGATAGAAAATTAGATTTAGAGAGAATAGCATGTAGAGAAGTTTGGATCATGGCAGAAAGCACGGCTGAGTCAACGGCATGGCTGCACACCAAGGAAGCTCAAATTGTTTCCAAGTATATTGTGTAACCTCTAAGTACGTCAAACTTTCTTACCTAAGAAAATGCAGAGGTTTAACTAGATGATCTTAAAGGCAGTTTCTATTATACAGAGCAAAGACTTCTCTACTTTCCCCTTAGCATTTTTCAGTGGTTCTACAAAAGTTAAGACCCCTTGTTCATGTCCACTCTGGTCCTTTTGATATCATGTCTTCATTTTTTTTCCCACTACTCTTTACGCCAAACATCAGAGCAAGTTAACTTGATTAATCTTCATTTCTTAACAATTTCTTGTGCTTTTCTGCTTCTATACCTACATTCATATTAATTCCTTCACCAAGAAAGTCACCTTGTCACATCTTGTTGATATCTTAACTATTTTAAAGACATAGCTATCATGACCAGTCCACACAGAGCCTTTCTCACTACAGAGATGGGTGAGTTAATGTCCATTCCCCGTGGAGTATCTGTCACACTCTTGTATTTGAGTAAGTAATTCTGTCTAACTCAATACATTATAAGCTACATAAGAACTGAGTTTTTCTTATACATTTTCTCATCCATCCTGTGACACATAGCCTTGAAAAAGTTGTTTGCTTAAGAAAATCATGGCAACCTGAAGACAGGAAGAAACATAACTTGGCAAAGTAAGAGGGATAGAGTGTTCTGAGACTGGGAAGATAAATTGTGTCAGGTTCTGAATTTGTGGAGAAGATGAGCATGACTTTGAATGGGAGGTCTGGATAAAAGAACTTCAAGGATGTAAATTCTTCAGAATAGGGTGGTGTCAGGTGGTATAGGGCGTTGACTTGATGATTTGTGTATTATTTCTTGTAAGATGCTATAGCACTTGGGAAAGTTGGTTTGTAAGTTAAAGAAAAATATTTACCATCTCAAAATTTTCAGTGAACACCAAACTGATGGTTAGAAATTCATTGGTATCCTTACCCAAGTCCAGCTTTCCACCAGCCACTGTTGCTAGAGTGACCTTTCTAAAATGTAAAATTTATCACTTCCCACTAAAATTATTTGAAATCTTCTCATTGCCTGGAGGAAACATTCCTTAGAAAGGCAGATTAAACCCTCGGTAACCTGCCCCCAAGTTTGCCTTTCTAGTCTCATTCTTAGAAGTATTTCTCATCTTCCTAAAATACTAATTTCTCACGACTTGGCATTGCCAGAATTCCCTGCATTTTATTCTACTATTTCCTTTTTCTGAAATGTCCTCCATTTCTTCTTCATTTGGGGAAATGTAATTTACTTTGAATGGTACCTCAAAATAACCTCCCCTCTGAAAACTCATTTACCACCCATAATTCAGACAGAGTTAATCACTCTCTTGTGTGTTGGAACTGCCTTTGTGTAGGTATTTGTGTGTGCTCAGTCGCTTCAGTGGTGTCTGACTCATTGTGACCCCATGGGCCACACCCTGCCAAGCTCTCTTCCATGGGATCTTTCTGGCAAGAATACTGGGGTGGGTTGTCATGCCCTCTTCCAGGGTATCTTTCCAACCCAGGAATCAAGCCCATATCTCCTGTGTCTCCTGTATTACAGGTGGATTCTTTACCACTGAGCCATTGGGTAAGCCCAGTGTAGGCACCTCCAGTGTAACATACGTCACCTACTTAGCTTGCTCTGTCTGTCTATGTCTGTCTCCATCTATCCATCTATTCATTCATTTATCTCAACTTTCTTGGTTCATGAATTTTTATTTTTTAAGGAACCAAGACTGGCACATAATAATCACTTAAAAAACAAAACAAAACTTATTGAATCAATAGACTTGGTCCTTCTTCAGTGTTTCTACAGAGTATTATCTCTACTATATCTTAAAACATATGCCATTCTACCTCAATATCAGTAACTTGTTTATAGACCTGTATTTTCTAACAGGTTGTAATCTCATTTCATTCTGCGTTCCTCCCAGGTACAGTTACAATGCTGTGCACTGAGTAGACACTCAGAAGATAGTTGTTCAATTAAATAATTGAATAAACCTAGAAATTTGAATCACTTACTTTGCTTTCTGAGTATCTTGAATAAACAACCAGTAAATATAGGTCTCAATTTCTTCTATTTCTAAATGGGGAATACATTCCCACTCAACTGATGCTTATTGCATTGTAGAATAAGCTAGATATTTGTTCATAATATTAAAACATCATTTTCCATTCTGTGACCTCCTAGAATGGTTCTTATTATTTTTGGAGTGTTCAAAATATTTTCAAAAATGTTTTCAATGCCAAATTTGTTTTAGTCTAATTCTATCTGTTCACATTTTAGGTGCCTGATCACCAAATCAAAGAATAGGGCATTTAGGATTAAAGAGGGTAGAAATCACCTGCTTTAGAGTTTATAAGTCCTGTGAATTCACAGTTCTTGATTTTTGTACTGATTTAATTGACAAGGAAATATTTTCTTTTGTTCTATTGTAGAATTAAGTACTACTCCAAGAAAAACATCACAGAACTCAACTACTATTCAAAAGAGATAACGAGGGCACAAAAGATGTATCTCAACCTCAAGTGAGGTGTAGATAGGACAGAGAAAGAGAAACAGTATCAGCTACCAAGGAGGAGGCAATAATGGTTCCCGTTACAACACTGGAAAAAATAAGGACCCCTCTTATAATATGTAACCTTCCTGCTCTTCATATCAATACACTTCTCCCAGTGCCCTCCAACCTAATCTTCTCCCTAGGGGCAAGGTGCAGAGAAAGGAGAAAAACAACTCTCCGAAATTTCCAATTAGCACATTCAAGCAGTGATAATGTATCAGACCTGAGCTGAGTACAATGCCTGTATGATTATGACAACAATTTCAATTTGCATCAGATATAAAACTTCAGCTTTCAACAGGGAACCTGATCAGAAAAGTGTGACTTGTAGGCATCCTGTTTCATGCATTATGATCATTCAGTTGAACCTTTCTGTGTCAGAGTCCTGAGATGGTTGCTGAAATGCACGAGCATATTTTAAGAGAGAGAGGGAGTAGAAAGGGGAGAATGATTGGACTCAGCACATGCGTGGGAATGTAACTAAAATAAATAATATTGAGTAGGCAGTTCTCAAGTATAGGGCTCAGCACATGGTAGCACAAACAGTGCATAAAGGAGATCACATTTTTGGAAATAGATCAATGTGAGTTTTCTTTTGCACCCTCTTGTGTGTATCTTCCCCATCCACCTCACCAGAGGCATCCACTGGGTATGGTTAGGAATACTGTAGTAAGAGGGAAAAGAAAAAGAAGGAGTCACTATTCATCATTTCATCAGAGTAAAGCTGTGTGTGTGTGTGTGTGTGTGAGTTTGTGGCAGAACAATGATCTTAAGAATTGGCTCTTGTGAAAAGATAAAGTGAATTGAAGTCCCCTTAGTCGTGTCCGACTCTGTGCGACCCCGTGGACTCTAGCCTACCAGGCTCCTCTGTCCATGAGATTCTCCAGGTAAGAATACTGGAATGGGTTGTCATTTCCTTCTCCAGGGTACCTTCCTGAACCAGGGATCAAACCTGGGTCTCCCACATTGCAGGCAGATGCTTTAACCTCTGGCACTCTCATTTATCAGATCTCACTAACACTGAGAGGTAGGCTGTGGATATGGTTCCTTGTCTCTTCAACACTGAAGCTTCCTCCTCTTGGGAAAGGTGCTATGGCACAGAGTAAGGCCATCTACTCCTGACACGCTGGAGAACTGTAGGGAGGAGAACCAGACAGGGCCCAGTGGTCAGATGGACATGGTTCCCTGTCTCAGATTGGCACTTTGCCTTGCGTGTGGTTGAAACATTCAGATGCATGTGTGGGAACCTGAGACACAGCCACGAGAGAGCACCCTGGAGAGGAGCAGGGGAGGGAAGTATTTATCCAAAAGAAGTCCCTTCATCCAAAAGATACTGGCCACCACCTTGTTAACGAGTTCAAATTTTCTTACCCCTCATTAGGGTGGGTTCAAGAGGAAGATTTTTTAGGGGAAGAAAAGAAACAGGGTACATTTATTTTACCTTTGAATGTAGAAATGTGAGATCCCTGTGACAAATGTTTTTAACAGTGACTGGTTTCCTCTTTATTTCTGTATGTGTTTTTGATTATACTTCTTATGTTTAGCTACTTCCCTGGTGGCTCAGATGGTAAAGAATCTGCTTGCAATGCAGGAGACCCATGTTCGATCCCTGGGTTGGGAATATCCCCTGGAGGAGGGAATGCAACCCACTCCAGTATTCTTGCTTGGAGAATTCCAAGGGCAGAGGAACCTGGCAGGCTACAGTCCATGGAGTCACGAAGAGTTGGACACAACTGAGCGACTAACACTTTCTTATAGTTGGATCCAATTTTTCTGCAGTGACCTCATTTTTCTACCTTCTCCTTGGTGCCCTATGATTGGCTTTACCTGTTCCCTTGTCTTTTCTTTCTCAGTCATTTTCTTCAGAAAATCCTAATTTTTGAATGAAATTTTTGTCAGAGATCCTCTAAATGAGTATGTTTTGGGATTTTATGAAGTGTTCATCAAGTCTATAGATTTCTGTGAGATATTAATATTTGTGTGCCATGCCAAAAAAAAAAAAAGATGGAGAAGGAAGCAAGAAAGAGAATCTTGTGCTTTGGCTTTAATTCCAGAGGTTGAGGAACATTTGGGGATTCAATGGGAAACTTCTAATGATTACATTATATGTCTTATTACCCTTGACTATTTAATTTTCTTTTTCAATACCTTAACCAAAGATCTGTATTCATTCCTATTATATCTCTCATCTGATTTTATTTTACAATTTTTTGGCTTTTCCACCTTCCAATTTCTACTACCAGGTACATGCAACAGCATGCTACTCAATATCTTTCAAAACTTATCATTTTATCTCCAGGGATTTTGTTTTCTGGAGTAGGCGTGGCCCCTTGGACTCACTTTTAAGACCATATACAACTAAACCCTGCTTTGTCTTGTCGATTATGCTTTTCAGTTGCACACAAGGCTGACTTTTAGGTTTTATCTTATTCCTAATGATGAAGATGGTAACCTATAGTTTCTTCTATAGTAATAGAAGGCTTCTCTCATAGTTCAGTCAGTAGAGTCTGACTCCAATGCAGGAGATGTAGGTCCCTGGAGAAGGAAATGGCAACCCATTCCAGTATTCTTGCCTGGAGAATACCATGGACAGAGGAGCCTGGCAGGGTACAGGCCATGGGGTTGCAAGAGTCAGACATGACTGAGTGACTAAGCACACATAGTAATAACAAAATGCTCAGGACAGGGGCTCACTTTATAATTTATAAAATACCATGCCATATGTATTGTTTTAGGTGAGAAGTACTCTGAAGCAAGGGTCTCTGATAAGTTTGTAGTTTGAGGAAATTTGAGACAAGTATACAGATACAAATCCAAACTCTTGAAGTGACCTCTTAATATTTTAGGGCTTCCCCAGTGGCTCAGCAGTAAAAAAATCTGCCTGAAATGCAGGAGACACAGGTTTGATCCCTGAGTCAGGACGATCCCATGGATGAGGAAATGGCAACCCTCTCCAGTAGTCTCACCTGGGAAATCCCATCAGAAGAGCCTGGTAGGCTACAGTCCATGGGGTCACAATGCAAAGAATCCAGTGCAACTGAGCACACACACACAGATGAAAGTCAATTCTAAATACAAATACATGGAAAGGCAGAGAGTCATAAACAGAAAAACAAAGAACAAGGTCTCCATTGTGAGTACATCCAGGCCAGTGCACTGTGTTAAGTCACAAGTACTTTGAGCTTTGCTCTGTATCATATTTTTGATATGGTGATATGTACCTACCATGTACTTTGAAGTGTACTGATAATCAAAGAGAGAAAATAATCCCGTAATAGAAGAGAGCACACACTTTCAGCTACTTCTGTGAGTTAATAAATAACCTGGAGCTTTTGGTCTTTTAACAATAAAGTTTCTAATGTTTTCCTTCTAGAAATTAGATACAAAAGTCAAAGTTTTGCTGTCCAGTGAAACCAGCCTTGTTTTAAAAAAGAGAGAGAAAAAAAGAAAAAAGAAGCTGTTTCTAGGCAAAGAGCAGAGGACGTGGGAATAACATCCTTCATTCAGCTTCATCCCCTCAAAAGCTCATTTGTAGAACCGGGTAAACACACACGTTCTGCATTCTATTTTTGAAATTACGTTGAGGAATATACAGAGTGTTATCTGTAAAAGAAGCAACTTTTGAAACTTTAGTTGATGTAAAATGTTCCAAGATTCATGAACAGAGTAATTATTCTAAAAGTATATAAAAGCAGGCATAATTTACATGCATTTACTCTAAAATTTGATAATTATCAGTACATGACAACTCCTCTATATGAAAGAGAACTGTCTCATATGAGTTCTGCACATACTTTATACCTTTTTAATGGTTTTGAAATTCACTCTTGTGTATTCTTTTCTTTTCCTTTAAAAGCTGTAATGACTAATCCTGATCTTCTGCCAGAACATAAGTTTAAAAATAATTCCATTAAAAGGAAGAGCTAGAATTCATATTTCTTAAGTAATCTGTGCCTAGAAAAAAAGCTCATTCATGCATTTAATGGCAACTTGTAAGCTATTTTATTCCTTCTGATAATTTTCCTTTTTTTCACTTATCAAAGTGTATTGAGCAGCTGACATGTGAAAGATGCTAGGGAGAACACAAAGAAAATAGAATGTTCTCTAGCTTCTCAAAAACCTGAAAATCTAGGAGGGGAGGAAGAAAATACACATTAATTATAATAAAATAAAAAAGTGATTTGCCTGTGAAATAAATACCAAGAAAGTTCAGTAAGACTTCAGAAGAGAAAGGCATACTTCCTTGGTGACCTCAAGAGAGGCTGTGTGGGGGTATGGCACATGAGTGTGGTCTTCATTGATAACAGGAATTGGGGATATGGAGGCAAGTAAAGTAATCTTAGGCATTTGCAGTGAAAGCAGAAAGCAAGTTGGAGGCTGTGGGATGCTTGTCCTGTCACAGTGGAATACAAGGGCTTGCTGCTGCTGCTGCTGCTAGGTCGCTTCAGTCGTGTCCGACTCTGTGCGACCCCAGAGACGGCAGCCCACCAGGCTTCCTGTCCCTGGGATTCTCCAGGCAAGAACACTGGAGTGGGTTGCCATTTCCTTCTCCAATGCATGAAAGTGAAAAGTGAAAGGGAAGTCGCTCAGTCGTGTCTGACTCTAGCGACCCCATGGACTGCAGCCTACCAGGCTCCTCCACCCATGGGATTTTCTAGGCAAAAGTACTGGAGTGGGGTGCCATTGTCTTCTCCGATACAAGGGCTTAGAGGGCAATAATGACAAATAAGGTGGGGAAAGTGAGCTAGTTTCAGAGTATGGAGAGCTTTGGATGCAGAATAATAGAATTTGGATTATCTTCATAGGCAATGGAAAATCACTGAATGATTTTGAAAGGGGGGTGTATTCTGATTTTTCTTTTGATGTTATTTATCTAAATGACGGAGGACAAAGAAGGGGCGCAAAGAGAGTACTGGCGTTGGAGGCTATTGGAAGATAAGAGACCAAACAACCTGGGGTTTAGCTCAGGGTCATGTAATGGAATAGAAAGAAAGCAATGGATGTAAGTTGTTGAGGAAACAGCAGCAATATCAACAATTATGACAGTGAACACATATTGAGCATGGGGTAGGATACAGGCTCTTTTTTAGGTACTTTTTTATACCGTCTCATTTAATCCTCACCTTTTGCAGAGGTTGCTGTTTTAACTCTCTTTTGTAAAGGAGGGGAAATGGAGGCGCAGAAAAGTGAAGTAATTTGTACAGTTTACACAGTTCACAACAGAGAGGCAGGTCTTAAACCTTTAAAAAGTTTAAGTACTCTTAACTTATTTTATGGACTTGGAGACAACTGGATGTGGAGAGCTGAAGGGAGAAGTTTTGAATCTGGGTTTCTGTGGGCATGATAAAACTGTGGGCACTTATGAAAACTAGGAAGTCAGATGAAGAACAGGTTTAGTTCAAAGTGAGATGATGTGTCTCAGTTTTCATTCAATTTTGCATTCACATTTAAAGACTGGATTGACTTGTCAATGATTATTATCCAGTAGCTACAGATTGAGTGGCCTTCCCTAGTGGCTCAGTGGTAAAGAATCTGCCTGCCAATGCAGGAGATGTGGATTTGATCTCTGGGTTGCGAAGATTCCCTGGAGAAGAAAATGGCAGCCCTCTCCAGTATTCTTGCCTGGTAAATCCCATGGACAGAGGAGCCTGGTGGGCTACCATCCCTGGGGTCACAAAGGAGTCGGACATGACTTAGCGACTAAACAACAACAGCAGATTGAGAGGAGGCTAATGTCTACAAGAACACAGAAAAATGCTATGGATTAATGTCAAGTTATCTACCATTAAGACTAATTGATTCTTCGATCAAAGCAATTTGTCCTGCTTTGAATGAAATCATTAATAATGAGGAGTATTTGAAAGTATGCTTGAATTTTTTACTAGAGTTTTTGAATTTTACTGGCCAGTTTTTATAGCCAATACTCTGAGTTGACATAGAGGTTTAAGTTAACAAATGCTTGTTTTCAAAGAGAAGCTCTAGATGGAATTCTGATTCATAAATTCATAATTGTTCTTCTATTAAGTTTGATTGCTCTGTGAATCTCTGGCACTTACCACAGCCCCTGGTATATATTACAGTCTAATAAATGCTCCTTGTTGTATAATAATAAAAATTTCAATCTTCAACATATTTAATGTATATCATGACTGATACTTGAGATATTCAAAACTAGCCCGTTTGTCAATTTGAATTTTACTTTCTGGAATCAGTGAATTGTTTTTAGATATTTTCTCTTCTGAAGTCATTCGATTTTCAGGGCTCAGTATAAAGCAAATTTCTGATATTTTTATTCTCCTTGAAGACAGGACAAGTTATAATGGCTATGGGGAAAATGAATGCTTTTTTCTTCTTGAGGGAGGTGTATGTTTTATATATTTCTGTAACCAAAGGTTATTGAAATGGAAACAAGCTTAATGAATAAGTAAAACATAATGTAAAATTTAGACCATAGATATCAAAATGAAAGGTAAGTTACAAGCTGCAGAGCTTGCAGTTATTTGGTTGAATTCTGAAATCAAATTATTTATTCAACTAAGACCAAGTCCTGCTACGGGATGTCTAGTCTTAAGCTGCTGACTAGAATCACAATTAGAATAATATTTGCACTCAACAGCATTTAAGAAACCGTTTATTTATTCTCTGTCCTTACTTCTCTCCACTCCCCTCTCCCTTCTTCTGGGCATGCTTTCACCACCATGCTTGAAAGCTTATTTTCTACTGATAATAGATGGGGCATCTCCCCCTGGGAATCTTCCCAGCACTGGAAACTTGACTTAAACCTGAAGCCCACAAATGAGTTTAAAAATGTAAAGGAGGCACAATTCTTTGACTTATTTTGCATGGTAATTTTATTTTTTCTGCTTGGACCAAGGTTCATCTTGCCTCCCGAATCCCCATGTTTGCTTGTCAATATATAATCCATAAAACAACGTCTTGGCTTAAATTTAAATTACCCAGCTTGTGTCCTGATCACCTTAGTTTTATGGACTAGCGTTAGGAAGATTGAGATGGTCTGATTCTGACACAATGTGAAAATCTGGACAAGTTGTTTAGTCTCTAAATTACTATTTGTCCCGTTTGTGTTAACTAGACAATTAGGGCATCCTTCATTTGCTTCATAAAGGGGAAATGATGAGTGTTAATAAGATTAAATACTTGGGTACAAGTTAAGGAACTGAAATAAAACTCCAAATCTGAGCATGCCGATACATTCCAGAGTCCCTCTCTGGGGCAAGCAGCGCCTCTGCCAATTGTCCAGCTCCTGGGGCCATGCCTAGAAGCACACCCTGAAATGTGTGAAGCTCAGACTCTCTCTTTCTCCTATCAACCCCCATTCCCTCCCCTAACCTTTTTTTTTTTTTTTTTTTAAGACCAGTCTTCTGGACACGGGGATGAGGGTTGGAGGGTGGAGGGGAGTGGGTGGGAAGGAGAGGGTGGGACCAAATGAGAGGGTAGCATTGATTCATACACATGACCATGTGTAGAATAGATAGCTAGTGGAAGCTGCTGTATAGCACAAAGAGCTCAGCTTAGTGCTCTGTGATGACATAGAGGGAGGTGGGAGGGGGGCTTAAGAGGGAGGGGATAAATGTACACGTGTAGTTGACTCAGGCTGATGTATAGCAGAAACATTAGCAAAGCAATTATACTCCAAAGAGTAAAAATTAGTACTTCTGTGCTATTTACCCTTTGGTCCTTTCCTGTTAAATAAAGACTTAAAAAACAAACAAAATCCAACCCATTGCTGTAAAAGTTGCATTAGTCTCTAGCAAAGATATTCCCATGTATGACCTCCTCTGTAGAACTTGCTTGCTGTCTTCAGGAGACCTTGTTCCTCTCTGTCTTCCATCACTCACAGTTCAGTGTACTTCATCTTAAATATTTCTCATGAAAACTTATGTATGCATTTATCTTTCCACAAATCCTTTTGTTTTCTCCCTTTATTACCTAAGCAAAATCTCCGAGCACTTTTCTATTTCACTTATGAAACAAAGTTCCAGTCTGGACTAAGAAGTACGAGTACAAATAATAATGTCCTTCACTAAGGAAAAGAAAAGCCATAACTTTTACTGTTAAATTCAGTTTACTAAGAAACGGTGACTTCAGTCTCTAAAGTTCTCTAGACTGTTGATTCTCTTCAGAATTCCTGCAGTTTCATGGTTTTTAGAAATGTAAACTTATTTATCTGTTATCACACAGTTGAAATACACATAGAATGTTATGGTATTTAATTTTCCTGTTTTTTGTTACTAGCATGGCCAACATTGTGTACTAGAAATGCAATATGTGAAGTTCTTACAGGTAAAGAGAGTGAAAGAGAGGGAATAGATGCCTGTGGGGGACTATTTAGGGGTGGGGGTGGAGAGCAGAAAAGCCATTGCAAAGAAAGGGATGTGTGAGCTGGATTTTGTAGGTTTAATGAAAATTTTCAATTGCCTATGTCAAAAAGACATTCCAAGCATAAGGTAAGTCTCAGGGGCAATTTCTGTGGAGGAACAGAGATTATTCCATTTTGTCAAAGTATTTCTAAATTGTCTGAAGATTCTGAGGCTAGGGTCAGATCTGAGAAAGACAGAGAGGGACAGCAAGAGAGCATGAGGTTGGCTTGGTGTTTTTTGAAGAACCTTCTACTTGAACGCCGTACACAACCTGAAGCCAGTTTAAACCAAGTCCTTGTAAAAAGAGAAAGATGCCAGGCTTTTGGAAATAATCTACACATGCTCCTGAGTCCCTCACCACCATGCTGGTAGGGTGAGAATGGTACAGAACACTTGATGAGAGGAGGAAACACAGCCTCAGAAACAAGATGATAGAACGACTAAGACAATTTGGAAAGTGAAGCAACTCGCCTTTAGGGCTTCATCATATGGACTCATGCTGCGTATACGGATGAAAAATGGCTTTCTGTCCATGTCAGAAACTGTGAGTCCATCGTCTCCATGAGGCTGGGGAGGCAGGGAAGGAAGAAGAGAAGGCAAACAGGCAGCTTTTGGGGAGGTGCTGAAATATATCTTGCTTTCTGGCAGGCAGGACGAGGGTACCAGCAGAGGAGGGAGCAGCCTCCCTGGGAACCGGCGTGGCCACTGATCTATATTGCACTGAGCGAGAGGTTAGGGGCCCGCGGGCACATTGAGACTCATTTAGCTCAACTTCACAACATCCAGAAAAATGTAACTTTAAGTGATAAAACGTTGTAGGGCTTTTGTTTTCTCTCTATAGTATTGCTTTTTCAGGAATTAGATGCCCACTAGCACATAATATAAATAATAATATACACATATCTCTACAGACAAACTAACATCTGTTAGATTAAGTAGTTTACCAAAGTTGTAATTTGAAATATGCATTTTAATCATTCACTAGACTGAAACAAACCAAGAGTGGTTAAAGTTGAAGTGTCATAGTTAAGTTTTTTGCCCAGGTGGGTTTTTCCATTTTTCTTGAATTCACATGAAATATGGGATGGCTTTAGCATTACCTCATTTTTTCTGACCAAGACCCATTTCCTTGGGCATCCATCTCCCAAATGCCACATAAACCTCAGTCTCATGGGTTTCCTTCTCTTTCCTAAGTATTCATTGTTTACTAGAGACCAACACTTTTTGTTTTTAATTCCTTTCAAATCTGTTTTCCTCTTGCCCAGAGCATTATTTTTTAATAATGTTCTCTTTAGATTATTAGGCAACTTTAAAAAGTTTCTGCATAAGTGATTAAAAACAAAATTAGCTGAGCTTTGATTTTCTAGTCTCTTTCCATGAGAAGAAGAGGTAATTTTTGGTATAGCTTTTCCATCTAGTTCCCCATCTCTCACCACCAATGGCATGTCAGGATTCCACTCATCGGGCTAGCCAAGACTTCAAATGCATAAACACATGCTCATATTCGTTCTTCTAAAGTGAACCACCACTTTCCAAATATCTACCAACATATTCCCTAAGGAAAAGCACACCCGGCATTTTTAGTTGACGGTTTATCAGAGTCCCTTGGGATCCTCCAAAGGGATCCTAGATGTGTTTGTGGTGTGGTCCCCACTGTTAAAAATATAGCAAAGTTCTTCTCAACTGTCCCAAACACAGCACATTCTTATAACGTGACAAAGCTCCTATGAATCATCATTTCCACATTTGTGAGCTGAATTTTCCTAATATCAATGGGGAAATTTGTATTATCATCATTTGTCAAAAGGGGAAATTGAGGCAAGGCAGTTTATCAAGTTTCTCACGACATAAAAAATTTTCAGCTCAAACTCATTCCTGGAAACATGAATACATGGTTTACAGCATGTAAACCATGAGAAAATGAGAAAATATATTTTACTTTGCATAAAGCATTACAAAAAAGCAACCTAAGAAGAATATTCTCTCAGAGACAACTGGTTTATCAACAAGCAATTGCAGAGACACGATAGACATTAAAAAGTGCCCAATTTCTTCCCTTCCTTATCAGGACTGCAGCTTAGGAAATTTCACTTAAGCCACGGGACAATCAAATGACAGCTTAAGCCCAGATCCCAGATTTCTTGATTTTCCACTATTCGTGCTCCTCCTGCCACATCACTCTTAATTTTAAGATGCATTTCAATAAAAGAACAAACATTCATTAATCACAGCCCTCGGGCCCTACGCTTTACAGTTTGCCTTCCTTCCTTTTCCCATTTTTATATCTTGGGCTCTCCAAGGAAGGACTTGAAAGTCCTCAGACTTGGCCCTGGTACCTCTCACACCTCCCAGTCCATTTACCTGGAATGCTGTGGAGAGCATCTTCATTCTCCAGAATGCCTCTCTGTTTGGTCGCCTGCAGCTCACTTTTGGATTTCCAGACCAGCTTTACCATCCTGATCATCTCTGGCAAGTCCCAGGGCAGCGGCCCCTGCTGGCACCCCGGCCGGCTGCCCAGGGGGGCGGGCAGCTCACCTTCTGGGGCCGTCCACCTTCTGCCCAGCTCTGCCGAATGGAAATAGCGCTCGAGCACAGGCATTCTGCCCTGGTCCCCAGAAGAGGAGGTCGGGCTGCTGCTGCTGCTGCTGCCGCCGCGGCGGCGGCTGCTGCTACCAGAGGGGAAATTCTTCCCAGGCAGGGGAAGGCGAAGCCCCGGAAAATCCTCTCCAGCTTCGGAAAGGCAAGCCTCCTCCAGCCTGGCACAGCCCCCCTGTCCTTCCAGTCCCTCCACAAACACTGACGACGAGAGCGACTCACTTCCCAAGGTTTCTCACTGGTGAGAACGGTTCCTGTCCTCCTTCCTTAGAGAGAGAAAGCATTTTCCCCCCTTCTCTCTCAGGCACTGACTTCGCAGCACTTAATTAATCCCAGGCTACAGCTGGAACGACAGCAGAGGGGGGAAAAAAAAAAAGCCATTGAGGTTTTAGCCTTTGCTTTTTATCTTCTTCCGATTTATTTGTTCTCAGTTCGCTTTTGGTGCTTGTCAAAGTTTGTCAAGTGGCTTGTTTAGCCCTTAAAGACTTCAGGCCAAGAGGTGGGGGGCTCCCCTTTGCCAGCCTCTCAGAGGGGTACTCCAGAGGCCAGTTACCTGAAGGTATCAGGTAAGGAGTCACCCTCGTGGTGCAGGAAACCTAGAAGTTTCCCCAGCTCCAGCCCTCAAGGAGAAAACAGGGGAGGCTGAGCACTGGCAGGACCGGTTTGCAGCTGCTCCTTTCTGGAAGGTCTGGCCGGGGGCCACCTTGCCGGTCCACCACAGTCTGCACTGAGTTGGGGTTATTCGAAAGGTCTTGGGTTGCTCCCCAAGACCACAGTTCACACACTCCCCTCCCCCATAACTCTCCCTCTCCGCTGTCACTTGGTTCTCAGCAAACTTAACTGAATTTTGGACTATTAGTCCAATCCCTTTGTAACCTCAGCTGCCCTTTGGCTGGAAGGGAAATAACAGTGAATCACATTCCAGAGCTAACTTTGAAAGAAGTGACTTGGGGAAGTATCCAGATCCTCATGCAAACGTGCGGTGAGGTTGCAAAGTCTGGACACATCGCTTGGGATGGAATAATAATTTTAAAGCAGATCCACTGGGGACATACATGACAGCAAAAAGAAGGTGTCGAAGATTCACTTTCCAGAGATAGAACGCTGGGGACATGACATTTGGGCCACAAACGGCCCCCCCCCCCACCTGACAGTGGTTGAGTTGAGGACAATCTGGGGCCGCCTGTCTTGGATCCCGAGGTTCAGAGATGGAGGCGTTCAGCCTAGAAGTGAGAACTCGCACAGCAGAGGGGTTGTCCCCTGGACCTAGTGTGAAAAGCCCTGACACAAATGAAAGTGAGGTGGTATTTTGCCAGCAAATGGGGTTGGTAGGAGCAATTTGAACTTGGACATCCACGTGGCTAACTCCTATTTTCTTGGGGAGGTCATTGTAACAATCCCATCTTTCCTTTTCATGTCTCAGCATTGCAAAGGGCTTTATTTTGCTTGGCACTTTATTTTGTTGATGTACAATCTGTTGCTCCTGTTCTGCTTTCCTTTTGGGGCTGTTTTATCCCACGATCATTTGCTGTTTCTTTAGGGGAGAGGATAAGGACCATTGTAGGGTGTGTATTATTTTCATCTCCCTCACCTCGTGTTTTAAAAGTTGAAACTAGCAAAAGCTACTGTCATGTTGTTATTGTTATAATGATTATTCCTCTAAACCCATGGGTGAGAAGCTTAGTTTTCTACAGTGAATTAAGTGGCTTTTCTTTCTTCTGGATGGAAAAGTACGCTGGCAAACCTTTCGTAATGGGTAAAGAAGGGTCAACATCTAAAGAAGAAACAACAATAAAACACATTTAGGACACTGCTGCTTGTGAGTTTCATGATTAAAATATTGATCAAGCAGCTCTTCCTGTTTCAACCAGATATTCATACAACCCAATTAGGAATCAATGACCCACTTATGAGAAAGATGTGCCTTTTTTAACTTCTCTCTTTGTTAAGAGATGAAGGGATTTAAGCCTCAGTTTGACAGTTCTACCATTTTTGACAGCCCTCCCAGTTCTTATCTTACCCTTCCATCAGGTTGGGGGCATTCAAGCTCTCTAGAATTGAGACAATTTTATTTAATAAGCACATGTAGGCTGCTGTCCTCTATTAGCATATTTCCTGAATAGTGTCTTATACTCACTCCTCAGTCACAAACTTCCTTGACATAACAACCGAAGAGTTTCCTAAGTGTTTGACTATTTTTATTTTTGTTCAGTTATTTTGTAATAGTACTTAGCATCAGGATATCCTGACCCTTGGAACAAAGGGGTTAAGAACAAAGAAAACAAATATATGATATAATATGTTACATACACTAATGTATTAAGAATATAACTCTTTATTGCATGTTCCTTTCAGAATGACTTTTTAAAAAAAATCCTAGGATGTAAGTTTCCACTCTATTCTTTATATAATTTTACATATTTCCATGTAAAAATACCTTAGAGAAGTTACAAAATGTTGAATCATTGAACATGAATACTTCATAGTCAAAATAAATTAAGGCCAGGAAAATGTCATCTCAAGTTTTCATTTTCGAAGAGGAATCTTCTTCATTAGAATATTTGGAAATTAAAAATACTGTACAATTAAAAACAAAAATTCTCCCCAATATGGGATTATCTTCATTCCACGGTAGAAGTGCAGAAATACCACAAGGAAGGTCATTCTCATGGTATTTCTGGCTCACATAGAAACAGGAAGTACAGGAAATCTTGCGAGAAAGCTTGGCTCAGGAGAGTTTTGGCTCAACTACAGGTTCAAGAGATTGGGACAAACTGATGAGATGCTAGCACTTGGACTAAAACTACTATCCTTCACAAATCTTCTAAAAGGTGGCTATGTTCCATTTTGTAGGCTAGCATCTCTTTTATCTTTCAGATAGTTACTTTAGAAGAGCATGTCTTTAAACCTATGATTTTCCCCTTACATCATTCACCGATTACTATACCGGGCAAGGGGAGAAGGGGAGGATCTCTGCCCAGAGGACTCATAGAGCAAAGAGGTCTCACCTATGTGACTTGTAAGGATTCTTCTAAGTCTTAATATCAGTACTTAATATGCTACAAACATGAAATTATAAGATAGACTTACAAAATAAGCTCTTTTTTTTTTTCAAGCATGTGAGTCAACCTAACTTCCCATGAAGAGGAAAGTAGCACAGTTCTCTTCTTATACAAAAGAAATGTCATGAGAATTAACAAAATCAAAACAGCTTGTTCCAATGGATTCCTAAAATATCAAACTTTGTTGTGTGTTTGCAGCTATAAAGAAAAGAACTGATAACCACAATGCTGAAGTATACGACCAAGAAAAAAGATTTGGAAACATAATGTCTTAGAACCTGGATCATCTTGAAGAATTTCTAGTGTTCTGGGGGCTCTGTAAAAATCTTGTGGATTTATGGCTGTTCTAGTTGATAGGCTTCTAAGCCTTTATTATACATGACTTAAAAAATATTAACAATATTAAATATTTCTAGTCATTCTAGAGAATGTACATTAAAAAATAGAAACAGAAATACACATTCATTTCGATTTTAGATTAGATTCTCATAAAACTTCATTTTAATTAATCAAAGTCTTCTCACTAAGGTATTTTTGCAAGTACTTTAAATACTTATTAACTCTATTTCTATATTTGAAGAAAAATTTGAGACTGTTGAGGGAATTTATTCATTTTGTCCCGGGCTTTTCTCTCCATCAGTTCAAATACGGATATAGGATGTATAAACACACACACACACACACACACACAACCACCCAGGGTTTCACAAATGCAATTCAAATGCGATTCACAGTGAGCAAAGGAGGAAAAACAGGTCTTTCAACTTTGTTTAAGGTAGTCTAAGTAGAAGAAGCTCTAACAATTTACAGTGTCATTCAGGAGACATAGAAATGTAATAACTTTGGCCTTAACTAATCTTGAGGAATCATGCCAGCAAGTAGGGAAAAGGACTTGGTCTACAGACCGACCATAGAAGGCAGCACATATTTCCACCATCACGTGGGAAGGGAGGAGAGGGGCGGGGCAAGATGAGGAGAGGCGAGGTGGGGGGAGGTAGAAGGAGGCTGAGCTGACAGATTCATAGTGTGATTTCACAACAGGTTTCTAAACTACAACCAATCATTCCCTTATTCACTCTGCAAATATGTATTAGCAGCCAGAGCAAGAGCAGAGGAGAGAATCTCTTTACCAGCCCCTGGGTCCTTTCTCAGGCACTGGAACCTGTCTGGCCTTCCCCACCTCGTTTTGAGTTTTCACTGTGCATTACAATATCTTCTATTACTTTTCTTTGGACATTTAAAGACAGAAACCAGGGTTTTAGCTGGCATCATCAGACCTCTATCCTGGTTCTCAGATATCTAGCTAATGCTAAGTTTCTTGTCGCTGACAGTTAACCTGCAAAAAAATAAAATGAAATAAAATAAAAAGAGTCCAATAACACAGGAGTTGAGAACAAAATGACTGGAAGATTTGATTTTCTCCACCTGGCTTCCCCTCCCTGCTCTCTCCATGACCTGATGTTTTGCTATGTGACCATGGCATCCTCTGGCTGAAACCTTCTGGGATTTCAGAACTTCCTTCTTTCTTTTTTTTTGGTCACTCTATGCCACAATGAAGCAGGGCAAAGACTAATAGAGTTTTGCCAAGAAAATGCACTGGTCATAGCAAACACCCTCTTCCAACAACACAAGAGAAGACTCTACACATGGACATCACCAAATGGTCAACACCGAAATCAGATTGATTATATTCTTTGCAGCCAAAGATGGAGAAGCTCTATACAGTCAACAAAAACAAGACCAGGAGCTGACTGTGGCTCAGATAATCAACTCCTTATTGCCAAATTCAGACTGAAATTGAAGAAAGTAGGGAAAACCACTAGCCCATTCAGGTATGACCTAAATCAAATCCCTTATGATTATACAGTAGAAATGAGAAATAGATTTAAGGGCCTAGATCTGATAGATAGAGTGCCTGATGAACTATGGAATAAAGTTCGTGGCATTGTACAGGAGACAGGGATCAAGACCATTCCCATGGAAAAGAAATACAAAAAAGCAAAATGGCTGTCTGGGGAGGCCTTACAAATAGCTGTGAAAAGAAGAGAAGCAAAAAGCAAAGGAGAAAAGGAAAGATACAAGCATCTGAATGCAGAGTTCCAAGAAGAGATAAGAAAGCCTTCCTCAGCGACCAATGCAAAGAAATAGAGGAAAACAACAGAATGGGAAAGATTAGCAATCTCTTCAAGAAAATTAGAGATACCAAGGGAACATTTCATGCAAAGATGGGCTCGATAAAGGACAGAAATGGTATGGACCTAACAGAAGCAGAAGATATTAAGAAGAGGTGGCAAGAATACACAGAAGAACTGTACAAAAAAGATCTTCACGACCCAGATAATCACAATGGTGTGATCACTGACCTAGAGCCAGACATCCTGGAATGTGAAGTCAAGTGGGCATTAGAAAGCATCACTACGAACAAAGCTAGTGGAGGTGATGGAATTCCAGTTGAGCTATTCCAAATCCTGAAAGATGATGCTGTGAAAGTGCTGCACTCAATATGCCAGCAAATTTGGAAAACTCAGCAGTGGCCACAGGACTGGAAAAGGTCAGTTTTCATTCCAATCCCAAAGAAAGGCAATGCCAAAGAATGCTCAAACTACTACATAATTGCACTCATCTCACATGCTAGTAAAGTAATACTCAAAATTCTCGAAGCCAGGCTTCAGCAATACGTGAACCGTGAACTTCCTGATGTTCAAGCTAGTTTTAGAAAAGGCAGAGGAACCAGAGATCAAATTGCCAACATCCACTGGATCACTGGAAAAGCAAGAGAGTTCCAGAAAAACATCTATTTCTGCTTTATTGACTATGCCAAAGCCTTTGACTGTGTGGATCACAATAAACTGTGGAAAATTCTGAAAGAGATGGGAATACCAGACCACCTGATCTGCCTCTTGACAATCTGTATGCAGGTCAGGAAGCAACAGTTAGAACTGGACATGGAACAACAGACTGGTCCCAAATAGGAAAAGGAATACGTCAAGGTTGTATATTGTCACCCTGCTTATTTAACTTATATACAGAGTACATCATGAGAAACGCTGGACTGGAAGAAACACAAGCTGGAATCAAGATTGCCGGGAGAAATATCAATAGCCTCAGATATGCAGATGACACCACTCTTATGGCAGAAAGTGAAGAGGAACTAAAAAGCCTCTTGATGAAAGTGAAAGTGGAGAGTGAAAAAGTTGGCTTAAAGCTCAACATTCAGAAAACGAAGATCATGGCACCTGGTCCCATCACTTCATGGCAAATAGATGGGGAGACAGTGGAAACAGTGTCAGACTTTATTTTTTGGGGCTCCAAAATCACTGCAGATGGTGACTGCAGCCAGGAAATTAAAAGACACTTACTCCTCGGAAGGAAAGTTATGACCAATCTAGATAGCATATTCAAAAGCAGAGACATTACTTTGCCAACAAAGGTCCGTCTAGTCAAGGCTATGGTTTTTCCTGTGGTCATGTATGGATGTGAGAGTTGGACTGTGAAGAAGGCTGAGTGCCGAAGAATTGATGGTTTTGAACTGTGGTGTTGGAGAAGACTCTTGAGAGTCCCTTGGACTGCAAGGAGATCCAACCAGTCCATTCTGAAGGAGATCAGCCCTGGGATTTCTTTGGACAGAATGATGCTGAAGCTGAAACTCCAGTACTTTGGCCACCTCATGCGAAGAGTTGACTCATTGGAAAAGACTCTGATGCTGGGAGGGATTGGGGGCGGGAGGAGAAGGGGACGACAGAGGATGAGATGGCTGGATGGCATCACTGACTTGATGGACGTGAGTCTGAGTGAACTCCAGGAGTTGGTGATGGACAGGGAGGCCTGGTGTGCTGCGGTTCATGGGGTCACAAAGAGTCAGACACGACTGAGTGACTGAACTGAACTGAACTGAATGCCACGTGCAGGATCTTAGCTCCCCAACCAGGGCTCAAATCCATGCCTCCTGCATTTGGAGTGCAGAGTCTTAACCACTGGACTACCAGGGACACTCTTTTCTGATTTCAAAGATTATAAGTGGTGGTACACTTTTCATAATTTCATGTTCGCAGGTGTGTTATCTTCTTCAAAAATAACTATAATGATGAAATAATCAAGAAGTTCTTCAAGACTGCTATTAATGCCTTAGGGTTACAAAAACTGTATTTAAGTCTCACTACTGAGCTTTGCCTCAAACTTAGAGATTTATCTACAAATGGTGAGTGCTTAGTCACTCAATCATGTCCAACTCTTTGTGACCCTATGGACTGTAGCTTGCTAGGCTCCTCTGTCCGTGTGGATTCTCCAGGCAAGAATACTGGAGTGGGTTGCCATGTCCTCCTCCAGGGGATCTTCCCAACCCAGGAACAGAACCCAGGTCTTCCGCATTGCAGGCATATTCTTTACCATCTGAGCCACCAGGCAAGCCCATTTACAAAAGGGTATGGTACCAATAACAACCTTATCCATCATGCTTTTTATCTTATTTGTAAGGATAAAATAAAGATTAAATAAGCAATAATGTGCTGAAAAATTTTAAATATTTTTAAGCTATAAGAAATCATAATTGATAATTTATCTAAACTGAAATTTTGGTTCTAGTTTCCTGAGATCTATAAGAAAAACTGAAAAGTCAAACTCCCCATCCTTAAATTAGGTCCCACTCTGGAAATTCATGCTTTTTATGAGGATGCAGGAGTAGAGGAAGTCAGAGACAGGGTATTGGAGAGAGTATTGGAGAGTGGCCCCAGGGGAGAGATCAATTCAGTTCAGTTGCTCAGTCGTGTCCGACTCTTTGCGACCCCATGAATCACAGCACACCAGGCCTCCCTGTCCATCACCAACTCCTAGAGTTCATTCAAACTCATGTTCATTGAGTCGGTGATGCCATCCAGGGATTTAATGATACAAAGGTGGGGAGAGGTGGGAAAAATGATTGATATGTGAAAGAGCATAGATGAATGACAAAATATGTATTAAAAGAAACTCAGTAGGATAAATATTCATTGTAACTGCATTTGAGAGGTGTGATAACAGTTATGAATCATGTCTAGAGTGTAAGCCTGTGCCATCTTTACCAAGGGTTATTTAGTGTTCTGGTTAATACTGTATCCGTTTCTTTGATTAGAATTTCAATTTCCGGCCACAGTGACTAATGGTTGTGTTTGATGTTCATGAGCTGTAAAGCTTTGTGCTGTAGGCTGTGGTGATGAACATGTGTCTCAGGCCTCCCCCTGGCTTTGTTTCTCTAAACAAACCACATGGGCTTCCAATCTTTTTCTTGGGAGTCTATAATCCTCAAATATTTTAATAATTTTGATAGCTCCTAGCTCATCTCCATTGAATTCACAAATGTTTTTCAAGGTAGTATAGTACATAAAACCAAGTAGAAGGTTTCAAAAGTGGTTTAAACAAAGTCTGAAATATGCTTTACTTCTTTTTTGCAAGTGAGATACATGGATTCTGGAAGCCCTCAAGAACTGGGAAGACTAAGAACTAAGAACTCTCAACTAAGACTAAGAACGCTCAAGAACTAAAAAGACCTCAAGAAGGCTGGAGGGGAGATTGTCCAGACATCCTCAAAGACCTGCTGGGAAATGCCTGAGTGAGATTTTTTTCCCTCTTAATATAATCGAAATAAACTAGATCACTAATAAGATATAGAAGTATTATTAGTATAAACAACATAAAAGGAAAGTGAGAAAATGGTAAGGAATAAAACCTTCTAAGAGCATTTATTTTTTTTCCCTTTGGCATTCAGTTATGTTTTTGTTTATGGAGTTCAAAGTCAATTTGGAAGAAGGAAGTTTCGACTATCTGTGTATGAAGTGTAATCCTACTGCCTCCTCAAATTATTATTTATTTTTCCCTCTTTCACATATTACCTCCTGATGATTATGAATTACATTAAATATCTATGCCAAAAGTTGTCTCTCAGATGCTGTTCTACAGCAATTCTTCTCAGATGTTAGTGTGCACACAGATCACTTGGAGATTCTATTAAAATGAAGATTTGGTTTGGGCAGGTCTGGGCGGGGCCTGAGACCCTGCATTACTAGGAAGTTCCATGGGAATGACAAGGCTGCTGGTCTGCAGTCCACACTGGGATGCAAGGTGAGAGGCCTACTAAGTGGCAGATATTTTCTGCCTCTTCTATGTTAGTTATGAAAGAAAATGAAGCAAAAGTACCCTTCTTTACAGGAACATGTATTAAGACTTTTGGAAACAATCAGTAGTGGCTCAGGATAACTACTCTCAACTAGAAATAAGCAACCAGAGCTGCAGTATAAGAGCAAGGGCTATGTCCAGGGGCATTCATGATATTGAATCCCTACTTGGCTTTTAAATTTTGTTTCATTCATTTCTTTTCCCTTATGAATTAACTTTAAAAAATAAGGTTGACTAAACAGTATGGGCCACTGTGAGAAAGAATATATATACAATGGAGTCAACTTCAAAGACAAATTGCTGTTTTTGAAATTTCAAGCAAAATTTACTTAAGCCTAATTTTGCCACCCTTCCCGCTTTCCAGCATTTTGTTGTTCTGTGTGTGTGTGCTCGGTCTCAGTTGTATCTGATTCTTTGTGACCCCGTGGACTGTAGACTACCAGCTTCCTCTGGCCATGGAATTTCCCAGGCAAGAATACTGAAATAGGTTGCTGTTTTCTTCTCCTGGGGATCTTCCTGACCCAGGGACTGAACTTGTGTCTCCTGAGTTACCTGCATTGGCAGGCAGATTCTTTACTAAGGACTATTGTTATTTTCAGAACGATCAAAATACAGGCAAGGCTCTGAGTCTTTGATCTCCATCATTATGGATATTCTCACCAAGATGTACTCCTTCATTTGATTTATTAAAGGTCTATGTAAAGCAGACTTCAGATGAAGCCTGGTAATCTTTCTCACTGTAATACTCTGGGCATGAATGAATGGTGACCAGATGACTCTATAAAGCAAAGATGGAAAGAAAGTAAGCATTCATGGAGCTATAACCAGCGAGTAGCCCACGGTGCTGCTGACTCAGAGAAATGTACTACAATGTCACAGTGAAATATAAAACAAAACAAAAAAGATAAGCTCTGCAACAGGCTGTATTCTTTATCAGGTATCACCTGGAGTTCAGGCAGCTCCAGACATAGCATTCATGGGAAAGTGATACCAGAAGCAAGAGGCATGTGAAATCAACTGGAAGACAAGGGTAATCAAGAGCATGAGGTTGGAACACTATCACATTTATATGATTAAGAATTTGTACAGTTAACTGAATAAGAAATGCTTAGAATAAATGGAAGCATCTGCTGGTAACTGGAAACACAGGTGGTTGTATTTTCTTCCCTTTGTCTTTCCTGATTCTTTCTAATGCTAAGTGCTTTCTACCTTGATGAACGCCTATATTTCCTATCATATACAGAAGTAACTAAGAAACAAGAAAGGGAAAGCTGGCAGATAATGGATTAAAAGTGAATATATATCATGGTCATTTTAAAGGTAATGTTAGAACCTCTTCTCCTCTGGAGAATCAAGGGGAAAAAGGAAAGGTGAGGTGCGGCTTCCCTGGAGGCCTGGTGGTGAAGACTCCACACTTCCACTGAATGGGGCAAGGGTTGCCGTGCAGTGCAACCAAAACAAACAAACAAAACCATTTTTTTTAATAAGAAAAAATAAAAAGGAATTAGAAAAGTACTCAGGGAAATGGCTTGACAGGAAGTAGTCATAAAAAAATAAGTAAAGGTGAGACTATTTAATGTATATAAACAATATACAACACACTCTCTGTGTAGTATGGTACGGGAAATCCATCTGAACCCCCCACCCCCTTTTGTGGTATGTAGTTTTGCTAGAAGATAACAGCAGTATCATCAAGGAAAGAAAGCCTAACACAAGTTGGCAACACTGATGCACGTATGGAATCTCTAAAGACTCTCTAAGAGTTTCTTTGTAACCTTCTTATCCATCCCACATTTAAATTCTAACTAAAATTTGCTCTATTTCATAAAGTATCTAAAATGATTGCACATGTCTCTGTCTCTAAGAGGTGGTTACCATGGGTTCTGCTCTATTTTCTTCTCTGGGCTGCTGGGACCTGCTACTTTCTGTCCTCCATGATCTTCTCCCTGAATCCATTCAACAATCTGATCATGAGACTTCTTGCATTCTTTGTCCTCTTACATATTTTTGCTTGGGACATTCATGTTCTGTTGCCTATTTTGAGTGCAAGGCAAAAATACCTACCTTTGACTTGCATGTGTTCACATATCTTGCTGCTCTTGTATTGTGTGTCTGGATTAGAATATAAGGAGTCAACTCCAGAACCATCTGCAATTAGACTTTTAAAAATACTTTTTTATGTTTATTACTTCTTCGCTTTCAAAGTTTGAGGAGTAAATTGATTGAGCTACTTCTAAAATGTATTTTTTAGTTTCTCATTCAGATCAGATCAGATCAGATCAGTCACTCAGTCATGTCCGACTCTTTGCAACCCCATGAATCGCAGCACGCCAGGCCTCCCTGTCCCTCACCAACTCCTGGAGTTCACTCAGACTCATTCAAAAAAATTCAGTGCAGTCTTAATTATCTTTAAAAGTTAGGATATTTCCTAATGTGCATATCATTTTTTAATGTGCAACAAATAATCAGTCTTATGGACTCTGTGGGAGAGGGAAAGGATGGGAAGATTTGGGAGAACGGCATTGAAACGTGTATAATATCATGTATGAAACAAGTCGCCAGTCCAGGTTCGATGCACGATACTGGATGCTTGGGGCTGGTGCACTGGGACGACCCAGAGGGATGGTATGGGGAGGGAGGAAGGAGGAGGGTTCAGGATGGGGAACACATGTATACCTGTGGCGGATTCATTTCAATATTTGGCAAAACTAATACAATATTGTAAAGTTTAAAAAGAAAAAAAAAAAAACCCAGCTTGAACATCAAAAAAAAAAAGTGATGGGAGATATTAGTAGTAACACAACACAGAATTATTACCTAAAGAAATAGTCTAAATCCCTTTGTTGGGCATTCAACATTTCAAAACCATGCTCGCACTAACCGAGCCTTGTAAACTCACTCAAGCATACATTTAGCACTCAAAATTCCTGTGGAATCATATTGTTTTCCATATGTGCTAGATGCACAATGATCTGTGTGGTAGGCAGAATAATGACCTCCCAAAGATGTCTACACCCTAATCCCTAGAACCTGTGAATAAGTTAGTTTACATGGCAAAGAGGAATTACTGTAGCAGAAGGAATTAAAATTGCTAATCATCTGATGTTAAGATAGGGAGACTCTTCCGGATTGTCTACATGGATGCAGTGTAATCACAAGGGGTTCTTACATATGGACAAGGGAGGCAGGAGAGTCAGTGTCAGACTGATAAGATGTGATAAAGATTCAACTAGCCAATGTTAGCTTTGAAGACAGAAAGAACCCTCAAGCCAAAGAATGAGGGCAACCTTTCAAAGAAAAGGGAAAAACTGCATTCTCTTTAGAGCCATCAGAAAAGAATGCAGACACTTTGATTTTGGCCTAATGGGACTCGTTTTAGACTTCTAAACTCCAAAACTGTAAGATAAAACATTTGTGTTTGTTTTAAGCATTAAGTTTGTGGTAATGTGTTACAGCAGCATCAGAAAGCTAATATTTATTGCTCACATTTTTCTTCTCTTTATTGGGAAAGATTTTTCCACTTATCTCATCCAAAAAACTCCCATTTTCTTCATGAAGTCTTTGTGTCCCACTTCAACTGCCTCTTTGATTTAAATAAAGCAGAACTTCTTATCCATTTTATTTGTTTTTAAGATAACTTGTATCACTATTTGCCTTTAATGCTCCAGCTTGTCTTTCAATTTAGAATGCAGGGAGCATTGTTTCATAGTTTGTATAATAACATAAAATCTTGGGATGTACCCTTCCTTCCTTTCTTTCTTCCTTTCTCCCTTCCTTCTGCATTTACTGAGTGGCTAATAATTTATTGAGTGTCTCACGCTAAGTGCTTTATATACAAAACCATAGTCCCTGTCCTTAAAGTTATTTACAAATTTAGTGGAGAAACAGACACATATACAACTAGTCATAAAGCATGATGCATTGTAGGATTAAAATATAACTGTAGACCGAACAGGTCTCAGTGTCTGTGGTTAATAATGATGAAAACCAACTTTTTTTCTTAAATTTTTCTTGTACCTTGACAATTTAGACAATGCCTAGAAATCTATTTAAAACAAAAATTTATGAACTATATTAGAGTTTGTATGTTGTCAAAATAATGTGGATGATTAATTGTATTTTGTTGATTATTTTTTATTTGCTGATAGGATTTTTTTTTTTAAGTTTAGCTGTAATGATTTTAAAACTTTAAAAATCTTCTCACCACTTTTCTCAGGTGACTTGATATCATGTTGCTAGTGACTTGGCAGCTTAGGAAAAGTTCTTATTCCTAGATAGCCAAGAAAGGCAAATGATGCGATGCCAGAGTTTTAAGGGACTTTAGAGGTAAATTAATCATTTCAATTAGATCCCATCTTAGCTTAAGCTGAAGACAGACTGGATAGCTGAAACAACAGAAATTTATTTCTCACAGTTCTGAAGTGTGGAAGCCTGAAATCACCAGGGTGTCAGCATAGTTAGGGTCAGGTGAGGCTCCTTATCCCAACACTGCCTTCTTACTACTTCTTCAGGTGGTGGAGAGATCATGTCTCTCAAGTCTTTCTTATAATCTCATTTATGAGGACCCCACTCTCGTGACCCAGTTACTCATCACACTGGGATTAGGGTTTCAACATAAGATTTTTGGAAGGACACAAACATTCAATACACAGCAGGTAATTTTCTAATTATACCGATGATGACAGCATAAGCCCTGGATTCTCACAGACCTGAGCTGAAGCCTGTTCTTTTCACTGCTTATGTACTCAGTACAGCACTACACATTTTATACGAAATGCCTTATATTATCCTTACAAGAACCCAGATAAGGTAGGTACAATCATGATTCCCTATGAAATTAATTTGCCCAAGATTCAGATACTACCAAGCTTTAGAAGAGTGATTTGAACCAAGGCAGGTTGGCTCTAAAGCAGGCTCTCTTAACACTGTGCTACACTTCCTGTGCGGTTGGGTATATTATAAAGCAATAAGAACTTGTTTTGATCAACACATTGCAACCATACATGGCTGTATCCATGGCTGTATCATGAACATTTACGTGAGGCAAGTCAGAAGGAAAGAATAATTATGATACTTCCAGCACCTGTTTCTATATTTTTTTCTTCATGGTAGGATTATATCCTGTGTCCTTTAAGGCATATTCTATCCCACTGTGGTCATGACTGTAGCCACCAGGTTGGACTTGAGATTTTTGCCACAACCTTCATCCAGAAAGTGCTGAAGGTCTTCCTTTCTCAGTATGATTGCAGAGAAAGAAAATGGCACACATAGACATTTTTTAAAAAAATTAGGTGAACATCTGATCTCCCTTCATTAATGGATAGTTTCCTCAAGCCAGACACTACACTCCAAAAATAACTTCATTCCTTATGAAAACTGGCTTGAGTGACCTGTACGTCTGTGTCACGGTCATTGCCATGCACTGGAACCCTTCAGGGTAGTGATGAAAGATGATCAGAGTAGTTTCTGTGTGATTTAATCATAATTGCAGCAGCAACTCTACTGTCTCTGACCTAAATCTTGGATCTGAAAAACCAGGGAACAATGACGTAGAATTGGTGAGTGGAGATGAGTCGATTTCCCCAAGACATTAGAGGGATATTTTCCTTTTGGAGCCATTTAGCAAGGCTGCTTACAGTATCACAGTGTCAGCTGCATCTGGGTTTTCTAAACAGCTTGGCCAGAAATGGGAAAAAGAGATTCTTAAGTGTTTCCGAGTGTTAAGGAAATGACTTGAGTCAGTTTTTGTATGTACAATACATGTAGGGGAATCCAAATCTGGTCTTCAGCTGATTTCTGACCTGGGGTAATAGATTGGAGATGAAGTTGATGACAGCTATGTTTCCAGTGGGCCAGGCATTTTCTGTTTTCTGCCTCACCTCCTTTTCTTGGCTTTACTTCCACATGGTAAATTTGGTTACCTCGTCATTTATATTCACAGTCCTTCTACTAGGGAAATGTAAACCTATAAATTTCACAACACCTTTATATAACACCTTCTTTATAAGGTGTTACAAAGTGACAGAAGGGCTTGGCTCTTCAGAAATGTCCCTAAGGAGAGAAAAGTTCAAAGCCTGGGGCAAATCATTCTGACTTTCAGATGCTCAACTTCTGTGGATATTCCCCAAGTCCTGTCCCCAGTAATAATTTATTAATAAATTAATTCACTTATTTGAAATAACATTAAATACTCTAAATCTTTGCCTGACCAAACCCAATTAATCCCAACCATTCCATTTGTCCCTCTATACATTTGTCCTTACATCAATTATAATTGATGCCTTGTTTTATTTAAAGATTTTCTTTATGTCCATCATGCATGTAAATTCTGTATTTCATTTTTGCAATATTACATTAAGAGTGCAGGTACTCATTTCTTTGATAGCTTCCTTAGAGAACCCCTCAAGTGGTCAAGATCACAATGAATGATGAAATAGCACTATTATTTCTGTGGTAAAAATAAGAAGAAAGTTCAGAGGGGGATAGCCACAGAATTTTGGGAAACCTCAGAAGGGATACTTGGTGTTGCAAAATCCAAGTACTCTTTTTGACCTAAACCATATGCTGGCTTTCTTGAAATTATTGCAGGGTTAGAACTTTCCCCTGCTAACATGCTGGGTAAAGTCACATTTCCCCATAAGAGCACAAATGTGCAAACAAAAGACTGGTTATAGAAATCTACTTGAAATTCCTGAGAGGACATACACAGTTGTTTCTTAGCTCTAACCTGTGGGTCAAATGTACCTCTGACATCTATTTTCTTCAAGTTGGCATGTCTTGGGAGCTTTTCTTTTAGGATCTTTGGAAAGAGAGTTTTCAGAAACAAAACAAAAACTGAAAGAGCTTTTTTCCTCCAGTAGAACCAAAGTGTTGGAAAAATTAGACTGAACTCTTGGGACAACTGAGGATTAAATGAGAGCATTTGTGCAAAGTCTGTAGAACAAGTCCAGGTGCAAAGCAGGCATTCAGTAAAAGCCAGTGATGACCATCTTTTCCAAATCACCTGCTCTCTTTTGCATGGAGCTGGCATCAATAGCCCACTTAGCCCTGTGTGCCATCAGTAGAGCCAGAAAGTAATATACAGAAGGTAAAAGATAGGAGAGGTAAAAGTGTAGGGGGGATAAATTAGGAGTTTGGGATTAACAGACACACACTGCTACATGTCAAACAGACGACAGGACCTATTGTATAGCACAGGGTACTATATTCAATATCTTGTAATAACCTATAATGGAAAGGAATTTAAAGAAGAATATATATATATATATATATATAAAACTGAATAATTTTGCTGCACATCTGAAACTAACACAACATTGTAAATTATATACTTCATAAAAATGTTTTCAAAAAAGAGGTAAAAGTAAGCAAAAACAAAGGGTATGGAGTGGTCAAGGAAGTGGTGGAAAAGAAGACAAAGATAAAAAAGAAACTACAGAGAAAAGAAGAAAAAATATGGCTTTTCACTGTCAATAATCATAAAGGTTACTCTAGGAACCTGGAGAACATCAGTTGCTGGGCCCTTCTGTTCAATACTGGGCTGTTCCCATCTCTTCTTCATGTTCTAACTTCTAACATGAGTTTCAGATGATCTGAAAGATTCTCCAGATCCAGTTGTACAAAACAGAAAATTAAGTTTTTCTAGTGTGTTCTAATGCAGAAGGCAATGGCAACCCATTCCAGTACTCTTGTCTGGAAAATCCCATGGACAGAGGGGCCTGGTGGGCTGCAGTCTATGGGGTCACTAGGAGTTGGACACGACTGAGCAACTTCACTTTATTTTTTCACTTTCATGCATTGGAGAAGGAAATGGCAACCCACTCCATTGTTCTTGCCTGGAGAATCCCAGGGACAGGGGAGCCTTGTGGGCTGCCATCTATGGGGTCGCACAGAGTCAGACACGATTGAAGCGACTTAGCAGCAGCAGCAGTGTGTTCTAAATAGATAGCCATTGACACTGAGTACTAGTGTGATCTAAATAAACAGGCATAGACACTGAGTACTGAACTAGTTTCTCTTTAACTCTCTAGAAACCCATTGCAACGTAATTATTCCTAGAGAATAATTGTCTTAAAAGTCTTTATTTCCTCACTTTTCATCAAAGGATATAAGTTGCTGAAGTATCAAATCTTTCTTGGTAAGGCACTGTCATCTACAAATCAGTCCCTCAGGATCTTGCAAGGAGCACATTGGTGGTTTAGTCGCTAAGTCATGTCTGACTCTTACAACCCCGTGGACTGTAGCCTCCAGGCTCCTCTGTTCCTGTGATTCTCCAGGCAAGAATACTGGAGTGGGTTGCCATTTCCTTCTCCGGGGGATCATCTGGATTCAGTAATTGAACCCCGGTCTCCTGCAAAAAGACTTGTTTATTTATTTACTTTTGCCATGAGATGGTTCCTATAATTAGAGAAATCAAAGGTTTCTTATGAGAGTGTGAAATGACTTTTGCAGTTCTTGGAGAAGATTGCAGAAATTGACTGTGTCAAAAGAAAGTAAGAGAATGGCTTTCTTCACCATCAGGGGATTAGGATGGTGAAGGAAAGGTGCTCTGTTCAAGGAACTTTGGGGAGCTGTAATTATAGAACCACTCTGAACTGTCCATTCCTCAGCCCCTCCATTGAAGACCGGAGAAGGACTGTTGGCGAGAGTAGTGTGGTATGGGACCAGGGAACAGAAGATTTGGGCTTCAGTCTTACATCAAAGGTTTAGACAAGTTCTAAGCATCAACCTTTCTTTAGGGTTCTGCTTGCTCAACTCTTGTTGGGGCTTTTAGACCACCTCTGAGTTTGTCAGACCCGGCAACACCCTGCCGTTCTGGGATCTTCTGCACTGAGAGATTAACCTGGACCAAGACTGATGTCACTACCATACCACGGATCCGAGCAGACTGTTCATCGGGTGCAGCAGATATCTGTTCAATGAATGAGTGACCATGCACCCCTGAATGGCCTCATAGGCATTTAAAAGCAGCTCTATAATTTGAGAAAAAAGCTGGAGTGTCATAGTGGCCTCATGGAAACTCAGCCAGTGTAGGACCGTATTAGCGAATAGCCAGTTTCATGGGGCAGTGGGGTAAAATGGGTGAGTGAGCTGATTTTTTTTTTTTTCCCTGAAACCATCCTGTTTCTCTCTGTCCCTTTCTTTCTCTTTTTGATTTCCATTTGTGATCTCTGAGACTTAACAGACATAGTACTTTGCAGTCTCTCCCACCCTCTCTACCAGTGCTCCCTAGTGGGACAAGTAAATCTGATCCCAGGAGCTCAGTCACTACCCATCCAAAGCCCCAGGCCAACGCTGGGGAAGGGTCAGGATGTTGCGTGTGCCACACACACAGGCTTGGCACTCAGCCCCCACCACGCTGCTGGGGCCAGGCAGGGAGGTCACCCCTCTGATACCTGAAGAGTGGTGCCTTCCACCTCCTGCACTGCGGGTATCACTGCACATGGCCAGGGCAATGGGACAAAAGAGATCACTCTGGCTCCTCAGGCGCCAAGATGAGGAAAATCAACATCAGGGCCCAAAGGATGCAACTCCTGGGGACAAAAGTTTTCTACACATTAACAACCAGTCATTACAGAAACATTGAGTAGGCGCTCAAGGATGGAAAAGAGAAGAGATCTCTTGACCCTAGATGACAAATCTTTTTCAGGGAGACTCTGAAGCACAGGACTTTATTCACCTTGTCAATAGCCAAGGCAGGAAGATGAAATGAACAGCACTGAGCAACAAACATTCATCAAGCACCTTTTACGAGCCAGGCAGGAAGCAAAGCTTCGAACAAGTCAGACTTTACATTCCAGTGAAAGCCAGAAACACGCACACAAATACATTACCAAGACAGTCCTCGGTCATTATCAGAGATATTATAAACAAAATTAATTGATTAATAGTGGCTGAAAAGGGATTTTCATTGTATGATTGGTAGAGGCCTCTAATGGCAAGGAAAAGCCTGCCAGTCAAAGATCTAGGGAAGAAGATTTGAGGTAGAGGAACAACTGAGAGAAAGACCCTGAAGCAAGAACTAGCTGGCTGTGTCTGAGAAACGAAGAGCAGATGGCAGGGATTCAGTGAGCGAAGGAGAGGGTTGTGTGTGATGAGATTCTGAGGAGATCATGTTAGGCTGTGTAACTGACTAGAGATGATCTCGGATGTCATTCCAAGTGTGATGATAAACTAGCAGAAGTTTTTCAGAAGAGTGGTGTGATCTAATGTAGTTTTAATAAGATCACAGTAGTAGTTCTGCTGAGAAGGGATTTTATAGGAGCAAGAGTAGAAGCAGAAATTAGCAAGCAGGCTAATAAAATTCAAGAAAGAAAGAACAGTGGCTTGACTAGGGTGAGACCAAAGGAAAAATAAACAGTTTTAGGAAAGATTTTGGAAGTACGTCTCTAGAATATACCTCTGGATTGGCATGTGAGGGAAAGAGGGCAGCTGAGTCCTAGTATCCTAGTAAACGGCTGGGATGGGAAGAAACATATTTAGATGTGATGCTGATCAAGCACTTAGTTGGATATTGGGAGTTTGGGATGCCTTTCAGATACCCTAGTAGATGGCAAGTAGATAGTTTGAGTATAGAGTCTAGGGGAAAAAAATCAGTCCTTACATGTTAATTTGGGAAGTATTGGCATATTTGTTTTGTTTTAAAGGAAACAAAACAAAACATTGTGTCCTGTTCAGTCCAACTGCTTCCATCCCAAATCAACATGGAACTAAGTACAGTAAGTGCTGAAGATAAAGAGATCAAAAAGCCCGTAACCCCAGAGGGGGTGGCAGACCAAAGTAGGCATGATTGTTATAATGCAATGGTAAAATGGAGGAAGGTACAGATACAAGGGAAGCTATATTATGGAGCAAATAGTTATTCCTGGAATAGTCATGGACAGTGGAGAGAAGAGGTGATTTGAGAGACAGTCATTTGATAGAAACAATTTTCTTGTGAGTCTCTTCTTTTAAAATAAGAGCTTTTTCAGAGAACATAGAAAGTAGATGGGATTTGTTCCAGAAGTGTTATGGACAAAAGAAAATTCCATTTTTAATGGTTGTTTGATCTTGGAGAAGGCATTAATCACTCTAGGACTTATTTTCCTCTGTAAAAAGAGAAGATTGAGCTCAGTGAAGTTTTATGCCTTGGAGAGATGATAAGATAGGGAATTATGGTCAGCAAGTTATTTTTTGCTATATATTTAAAAGTTATATTATATTACCATACATATTTCAATACACTAAATGGCTTAATATATATATATATACACATAAAAATACTATATGTATGTTTTTAGTAAAAACAAAATATTTAGCTTTGATAAATTGATATATTTATAAGTAAATTGCCTTATGCCAATTGTCAAAAATTTCAAGTTCTTAGTTGACATAAAAATGTTAACACCTTAATGAGCACAAGGTCTAATTGTTAAAAAAGAGGGAAAAATAAAAACAAAATAATTATTGCCAAATTAATACAGTTTCATAGACAAAATATTTTAAACCATGAGTACACTGGGGGGACAATGAGAAAAAAGCATATTTGATAGGTGTAGTTTTACAATTTGAGAGATTTTCCTTTTCTTCTTCCTTTAAAGCTATACTAGATATTTGATGTCTCTGTCACTTATTTGAGTCTTTGTGAAATTAAAAAAAAATTTGTTTTCTGGGAATTAATTTCTTCATCCTATGAAACAATGCAACTTCTCTCAAGGCACCCTGTAATTTACCAGAATAACTTTGGCTAAGAGTCCTGGAATGTCCTTCATTTTATTCATCTTACAGGATTGAACAATTTATTCCAGTCATTTATTAACCTCAGAAGCAGATCAATTTTAAGAACAATACTTTGCATTTCTGATAGTATTTATTTCCAGGATTGTATTTTCAAAAATCTATTTAGTAGTATGCATACTCATCGAAAAAAGAAAGAGAGTCCCAGAAAAACATCTATTTCTGCTTTATTGACTATGCCAAAGCCTTTGACTATGTGGATCACAATAAAGTGTGGAAAATTCTTCAAGAGATGGGAATACCAGATCACCTGACCTGCCTCTTGAGAAACTTGTATGCAGGTCAGGAAGCAACAGTTAGAACTGGACATGGAACAACAGACTGGTTCCAAATAGGAAAAGGAGTACGTCAAGGCTGTATATTGTCACCCTGTTTATTTAACTTCTATGCAGAGTACATCATGAGAAACGCTGGGCTGGAAGAAGCACAAGCTGGAATCAAGTTTGCCGGGAGAAATATCAATCACCTCAGATATGCATATGACACCACCCTTATGGCAGAAAGTGAAGAGGAACTCAAAAGCCTCTTGATGAAGGTGAAAGTGGAGAGTGAAAAAGTTTGCTTAAAGCTCAACATTCAGAAAACAAAGATCATGGCATCTGGTCCCATCACTTCATGGGAAATAGATGGGGAAACAGTGAAAACAGTGTCAGACTTTTTTTGGGGGGGCTCCAAAATCACTGCAGATGGTGACTGCAGCCATGAAATTAAAAGACGCTTACTTCTTGGAAGGAAAGTTATGACCAACCTAGGTAGCATATTCAAAAGCAGAGATGTTACTTTGCCAACAAAGGCCCATCTAGTCAAGGCTATGGTTTTTCCAGTGGTCATGTATGGATGTGAGAGCTGGACTGTGAAGAAAGCTGAGAGCCGAATAATTGATACTTTTGAACTGTGGTGTTGGAGAAGACTCTTGAGAGTCCCTTGGACTGCAAGGAGATCCAACCAGTCCATTCTGAAGGAGATCAGTCCTGGGATTTCTTTGGAAGGAATGATGCTAAAGCTGAAACTCCAGTACTTTGGCCACCTCATGCGAAGAGTTGACTCATTGGAAAAGACTCTGATGCTGGGAGGGATTGGGGGCAGGAGGAGAAGGGGACAACATAGGAAGAGATGGCCGGATGGCATCACTGACTCGATGGATGTGAGTCTGAGTGAACTCCGGGAGTTGGTGATGGACAGGGAGGCCTGGCGTCCTGTGATTCATGGGGTCGCAAAGAGTCTGACACGACTGAGTGACTGAACTGATACTGACTCCATCAAGTGGATATAAGCAGAGACTACATTTTTGTAAAAATAGAGATGGGTGACCATGAGACAATTCTGGGCCTTTTGTGGGGAGGGGGAACCCATGCATCTATCACTCAAGGTGAGAGATACTTGGGCACAAAGATAGCTAATGCATAGACTAAGTCCATATTTAGGGGATTAACAAAGCATGGACACCCAAATTTCTTATAATAGATACTTGGATTTTTTGATACATACATTTTTAAAGTATGGAAATAAATATCTTAAGAACCATTAGAACTTTGTTAGACTTCTTTAAGTGATGAAGATTCCTTTATTGTTTTGTTTTGAGTTACTTAGATGAGGAAGCACTTAGAGTTGTTACTTAGAGTGTTCAAAGTTTTTCATATGTGTATGCTCAGTCATGTCTGATCCTTTGTGACCCCCTGGACTGTAGCCCACCAGGCTCCTCTGCCTATGGAATTATCCAGGCAAAAATACTGGAGTGGAACTTCCCTACCCATGTATTGAACCCGTCTCCTGCATTGGCAGATGGATTCTTTGCCACTGAGCCACCTGGGAAGCCCTCAGAGGTTTTCATTTGACTCTAAATGGCATGATGATCCAGATTACATGCCACGGGTTGGCCTCCTTTTTCTTGACTGGGTTGGGATCAGGGTTGTTCGTAATGCTGAGGAGTTGATCACATTTAGTCAGGTTGGACATAATGCTTAGGTGCTATATCCACTGTATGATTTTTCCATGTCTGTCTGAGGCCATGGAGGACAAAGACCAAAAATCTTCAGGGGAAGAATATAGTCCCAGAGTGATCATCTATTGATCTAATCTGCATGGAGCTACCAGGAAATTGGGATGTATAAGAGGAGTCTGATACTAAATGGGGAATGCATTGGAGTAATGCTCTAAACAAAGAAACGGATGAAAGAAAAATCAGTCCATCTCTTAGGTGAAGTTTTGTCTGGTCCTTATTCATGAGCTTCTCAAGGACTCTGGTTTGCAGGACTTGGGTTGAAGGGACTCTGGTGGAGGTATGTCTTCCTGATTTATTCTGGATTCAGTTATCTGCATTCTGGGGTCCTGTCAATCATAATGAGATTGGGATTCTTCTGGGGATCAAATGATTTGCCCCCAAATTCAAGAAAATCTACAGATAAAAGTCAGAAGACAACGATGCCTTTGAAAATCCTAAGTCACTATTTAATATTTTTGAAAATTTCCCTGGCTATCCCATCCACTGCCGTCATAGTTCCTAACTTCCCAGGGCTGTCAACCAATGTTGTCAATGTATGTTGAAACATAACCTGTTCGGTCAAAAATGCTTAGGGTAGAAATTCTTAAAAGTTTGCATGTTTATAGAAAATGAGTTCATTTTCTTCCTGATCATCCTTTATGTTAAAATATTAGTGGTAACATTAAAAGTTGCCAACTCCTTCTTAAAATAGTGCAAGAAGCCATTTCCTATTTCAGTGATGTTTGAATACTGCCTGATATAAAATTTGCCTTTGGCACAATTTTGATCACTCAATTCAAAAAATTATGTACAATGGAGTAAAGTCCAGCAAGTAAAAAACTAAAAGTTAATGTGGTTAAATTTTCAGGATTAATAATGAAAAATTAATATTGTCAAAATCCAATAGTTTTGATAATATTGATAGTTAGCTAAAACTGTCAACAGAGGAAATGTATTTAAATGATTGTTTTCCCTGCTGATACTTCCTATTTAAGTCCCTGACCTAAACACAGTAATATTTGGATGAAATTTATTTTTTATATAAAATGTGTAACACATTTCTGATCTAACTATTTAAATGACTTTATTATGACTATCTATTACTTCAAGGACTTGTATGGTAAGGGCTCCAGGCTACTACATTTTTAAAAAGTTTTGGGTCAGCATTTGGCAGGTTTTCAGAATTCATTTTTCTTGTTCTCAAGGCAATTGGCTTTAGAAACTTGTCCCTACCTTCAATTCTATTGCTTCAGATCTTCTAGAGGATGTGAGACCAGATAACAAGGCTGATTAAATATACTTGAATAAGTAGTACTTATGCATTATGCTTGTGTACTTGCATTATGCTTGTGAATAAGTAGGCTTAGAGATTGCTACTAGGAATTCCTCTCACAGGTGAGAAGGCCAGCTACCTTGTTTTTTATTTTATTTTACTTCTGGTTTCCCTGTCCTGTTCCAGATGATGGACTTCGCCCCAGGCCTGCCTGCCCAATACTTCGTATACTTCAGTAGGTGTGGCATATGCAGGGGTGAGGCCAGGAGTTCTGGAGAGGATCTCAGTTGAAATTCTGGCTGTCATAATCCTGCTGTGTGACACTGGGCAAGTTACTTGACCTCCCAAGCCTTAGTTTCATCAACTGGAAAATGAGAATGAAAAGAAACACTCTCCTGAGTTATTGTGAGGATAAAACGAGGTGTGTGGTATGATAATAGCTAATATTTATAGAGCATTTATTATGTGCCAGGTACGCAGTTAGCACTCATAAATGGTAGCTCCTCCACACATACCTGGCTTTGTGCCCTTACCAGTTGGACTTTACACAATTAATCCACTGAAATCCTCACACTACTTTTTTCAAATGCCATAGAAAATAACAAGAAGGTAGAAAGGAATGTATCAGAAAGACTCTACTGTGTACAGTCATGGGGTGAGAAATTTTACTTATACTGTATCATCTAATCATCTCAGTAGCCCTTTGAAATAGGACCTATTATATCCATTGTATAGATGAGAAAAACAAAGGTCCAGAGAGGCTGTTTTACACACTTTTTACATGATAACAGAGAAAGCAGCCATATAAGTAGAACAAATATAATACAATTGAGAACTTAATTCTATAAGAGTAAATTACAAATCTGACATTAATAATCTACTTAATTTCTTCTCATTTATTAGCAAGTCATCAACCAAATTTTCTTTTACAGAGTTAAAATAATAAGAATGTAAAACATTTGTTCACATATCTAAAATAGAGATATCAAATTCATTTTATTTTGCTTAACATAGATGTTCTCATAGGTCCTTGCATGAGTAAAAGGCTAAATTACTTTGTTTCAGTCATAATACATATTGAGGCTTGCTTTTGCTGCCAAAACTGTTCTCTGGTTTAGAAAATTTCCCCTAGGTCATTTAGAAGTATTCCCAGAAAAGATGAAAATGCCAAAAACCTGGTCAAAAAATATTTTTTTCAAGCATTGCACCAAGTATGGAAGGAATCTGGGAACCAAGAGTGTATATTTATCTGGTCACAAGGAGAACAGAGGTTATCTGAATGCCTCCAACTCAGTGTTTGTCACTGTCATAGCTGACAATTTCCCCTTTATTCTCTTGCTAAGTGGTCAATCATCCGCCCTTTCTCTTATTTTCAATTTTATTACTTACAATCAGGACAAAAGGCACTTGAGAAAAATTTCTTTTGGGGGATCCACCTTTTCAAAGGAAGATGCAAATTAATGTAGTAAATCTGTAATTCTCTTTCCATCTTTAAAAAGAAATAACATTCAGGCATTGCTCTGCGCTGTCACCTTGAGTCAGAAAATAACTCCATCTGGTTTATTTAGTTTTTGATAGCTCACACTTCAAAGAAAGGCAAGGGTTATATCCGCTGACAATTGTGCAGGCCTGAGCAAGTTAAAAAATAAAATCTTTCCCGACCCCTGCGGTGATCAGTATGTACATCCTGAAGCACCAGGATTTGATGACGTCTGCTGTGGTCTGCTGGCTCCCAACAGACTTGAGTCCGCAGGCTTGACTCAGGAAAAAGAATCCCACTACCTTCAAGTGAAATTGTGCCCAAGTAAAGATTACTAATAAAAATACCATGGAATTGGGCTCCAGTGTTACTTTTGGTCTTAAAATTCTTGTGTATCTCTGTATGTTTGCTCATGCACACACCTATGGGTATTTTGACTTCATCATCCAAATTCAATGCAATCTTTTAGATTTCCTTGTAGCTTTAACACACCATTTAAACCTTCAGGCAAGAATCTGGCAACAACTTGGCATATGCAACTGGTTTAACTTTCCACTCATACCCATGTGGACTCCCCAAGGTCATATTTGGTTCTTAATTCGTGGAGAAGTAAGAGAGGGCTGGTTCATTTTATGCATTATCATTTCAAAGAGATGAGGCTTTTGATTAGAAGTATTAAGTGCCAACGTTTAATTTCACCTGTAATTTACATTCTACCTACTTTCAAAATAACCCCAGTATATTTCTAGCTCTGCCTTGGTTATGCAACTGCTGTCTGCTTTGGATGCCCCATCTGCAATACAATGATAATAATACTTGCCACCTACGTCATTTCACAGTGGTGTCTTAAAACTAATGAATAGAGGTCTGCGTGAGCCCAAACTCTTTGAAATACAACAGCTTTATAGCTTACAAATTATTTTCAACTAGGCTGAAAGTTACACACTAGATATAGTTCTACAAAAAATTGTAAATTATATAATTGGTTTAAAAATCAATAATATATATCACATGAATACATGTACACAAAAAGGAATACACCCAAATTGCTAAAAAACTTATGATATATTTCTATAGAAAAGCGTAGAAAATAATATAATGAATATTCTATGCAAATTAATATTGACAATGGCTATTAGCATTGTGGTATCGTGGGCAATTTTATTTTCTTCTATATAGGTTTCTTCTATATTCCAAGTTTCCTAAAAATGGAGTGAAAGTGTTAGTTGTGCAGTCATGTCTGACTCTTTGTGACCTATAGACTCTAGCCTGCCAGGCTCCTCTGTTCATAGAATTCTCCAGGCAAGAATACTGGAGTGGGTAGCCATTCCCTTCTCCAGAGCATCTTCCTAACCCAGAGATTGAAGCTGGGTCTACTGCATTACAGGCAGAGTCTTCACCATCTGAGCCACCAGGGAAGCCCTAAAATGAATATATAGTTTGTCCAAAATCAAGAAAATAATCTCAAATATCTTTGTTAAGAATAACTGGACAAGATAGAATGCAAATACCAGAGCTTTTAAGAAAAATATTCCTTTAACTTCTTAAACAGTGAGTTTGGGTTGGACATTAATGACATAAATGCTAGTCCTATAGGATTTGGGTTTTAACCCAGCTTATAATGGGAAGCTCAGAAAAAACCCTATCATTTAAGGAAAATATTCAAAGGCTTTGTTCGTGTGTACATCCAGTTTTTTTTTTTTTATCCACAAGTTTGTATGGAGTGTCAGCAGTTAAACCTAGTCTTATCTATTTAACTAGCACACTATTGAATGTTCATAAATTTAATATGTTCAAAAAGTGCAAAAGGGCGATTCTGATAGGTAAGTTATCCCTACTCCCCATCACGCCTGTCACACAGGATTTCTTTGGATTCTACTAATATGCTTGTGTATGTTAGTCACTCAGTCATGTCTGACTTTTTGCAACTCCATGGACTGTAGCCCGCCAGGCTCCTCTGTCTATGGAATCCTCCTGGAAAGAATACTGGAGTGGGTAGCCATTCTCTTCTCCAGGGGATCTTCCCAGCCCATGGATCAAACCCAGGTCTCCTGCATTCAAGGCAGACTTTTAACCATGTGAGCCACCAGGGAAGCCCTCACTAATATGCTGCCAGCTCTTTTATCTCCAGGTCTTCTCACATGCTGCCTCACCTTTCTGGAATGTCACTCACACTCTTTCATCAGGCTCATTCCTACAAATATGTTAGGTATTCGTTTGGTTCTCACCTCTTCCACAAATTGTATTCTGATCTTTAGACCAAGTTTGATGGCTTCTCATCTGCTCCCCAACATGGATGGCTCTCCATGTTCACTCCAAAGAGCACTCTTGTCTCACCTATGGTCTCTGGTATGAAAGCCACTTGAAGGCAGGGACCTCTGTACCTGGCTTACACAGTAAGTTCCACAGCTATTCCTGTCTACTGGATTTGGGAAGAGAGAGAAAGACTTCTTTTTTGTCGTTGTCATCATGCCTGTGTTTTTCTCCCAGAAAAGAACTGGTAAAGAGGGGTAGAAATTTTAAGCTTTATTATATGGAAATTTTAATTTAACTTGTTGCAATATTTATTTAGTTAGATTTGTTATTCATAAAAAAATACCCTGGCTTGGTCTTAGAGAAATGACTACATACACAGAGGAATTTTAAAATAAAAAAAAAAGAAAAGTTTTTTTTCCCCCTCTTATTATTGTTAAGTCTCAAAAGCAGGCATTTTGTTCGTTCTACACATGTAATATCAAAGATAACATGATTTGTGTGTCTTCTTTGAAAAATATCCTACATCTGTAAGTCATTAGCTTTTGTCTGGCTCTCTTGTTATATTGGATGAAATCCTTGAATGTGCTGTGTCTCCATTTTTCTAACTGTAGAATGGGCCTAAATTTACTCTCCATAGTGAAGATAATATTAGAAAAAAAAATTCATACTGGAATACAGACGTTAGTTGGTTATTAATTAAAATGGAGAAAATTACATTCACATTAGAGTCTTTTGTCAGAGTACTCTTTTTAACAAAGGAATTATAGCCTTCTTTTTCTTATATGTTCAACTAGCTCTTTCTACATATAGACTTTCACACTTTCCTTCTTCTGTTCCTAGCTAAAATGAGAGAACTGCTGAAAAACCATATGATTGAAAGGTGGCTCCTTAACCACCCACAAGAAGAGGAAAAAGACATTAAATACACATTCCTCACTCCCTAACTTTTCCATATCACAACTCTGAAACCACTTGTGAACAGACATATTCATAAAATGAGTACATTAGGACAAAGTAAGCGGTTACTTAAGCCGGTCTGTTTCCATCTCTATCAGTCTGTGTGTCTATCTCTAAAGGAATCTTGATTTTTTCCCATTCTCTGTACATTGCTAATAATGAGTTGGAACTGGGGTGGGGGCCAAAACCAGATCAGAAGAGTGAAAAGACAGTTCCAGGAAAAATGACTCCTTTTGCTGACAGTGACTCTTCCTGAGAAAAGAGAAGTTGAGAGGGTGATTCTGAGCAGAGGACTGGAAGTGATGGGCCCCCTGTGGGTGTACCGAGTTGAGGGAGAGGTTGGTAAATCTGGGAATTAAAGGGGTTACTCAAATGCTTTTCTTGGTTAATTTTTCTTTTATTCAATTGTCACAAATATGTTATTGTCTTGGAATTAGGTTTGCCACCCCATGAGAGAGGCACACGCAAAACAAAGACCACAAACTCTTATCTGAGGGATACACATAAACCGTATTCTAAACCATTATCATTTCCTAGAAATTTATTTCTCCAATCGAAAAAAAGCTACACTCTCACACTTCTTCCTCTTCTTCTTCTTCTTCTTCTTTTTAAGACAAGAATCTAACAACAAATGCCTACACAGCCTATGAATCCAAGCCCAGCCACCCTGGATAATGTGAGAGATGAAGACCTAATTGAGGTTGTTTCATCAAGTTACCCACTATCCATACAGCTTGTCCCATGTTAGTTCAGGCACTTAGAAATATACACACACCCTAATGCTTGCCTACTCTGATCCATCCACAGTAAGCCTCTGGTTAGCCAAGATAGACAAGTTTGGGTAAAAAAGGAGAATATTATTCAAAAGGCCAAGATCCACATTTGGACACAGGGATAGTGCAGTCATGTAGAGGAGTGATTCCAAGGTCAGGCAGTGCAGCCACTATTAATAATAAAGGATGTATTATGAAATGATTATTATATTTTCCATGATTTTGGGTATATGATTCAGATCCTTTAATAGTTTAAATAAGTAGTGATAAATGGGCCTTTGGTGACCTAAAGTGAGTCTTACTCTGAGAAGAAAGATGCTCCATATTTAAGATTCACTCAAGAAGGCAGATGACTGAATATTGAGAGCCACTGAGTATAGCCATCCCTGTAACAGAGCAGCCTGGAAATTCAGGACAAATTCTACACATACTTCTGCTGTAAAGAAGAAAAGGGAAAGTAAAAACTTTTTTTTTTCTATTAGAAGTGAAAAGTCACTTTTAGGATGTATTTCTCCATCAACCATCTGCAAAAGTATCAAAACAAATCTCAGTTTGCAATTAGTTCTGAGATGTGAGTAAAACATAAATTCAACCAGAAAGTGGTCTGTTTAGCTCATGACATGGACTAGAATTCTGGGTGAATGAAATCTGGACGTGCCATGTGCAAATTCACTTCAGGGACAAGCCTCTCAGACTTGACCTCATTCTAGCCCTAGAACTTGGACTATGAATGGTTTCCGCCTCACCTCTTGACCCTGATCGCCTGTGTTACTATGATCCCAGTTAGGGAATGCACTTCTCATTGCTGTATTTCTGATCTTACTTTCCACTTACACCTTCCTGCTCTACGAACCAGAAGCTGATGTCAAATCTTATTAACTTTGTCAAAGTATTGGCTAAGGCTAAAATTCTTCTAGGTGATTAAAAAAAAAAATCTAGAATGTGAATTGAAAGAAGGGCAGGGTCTAAGAACAAAATTAGGTCCAATGACTACCCATGCCCCTGTGGGTTAGAAATTCCTAAATCCTGGTATAGACTGTTGAAGTGTTGACCTCAAAAGGCAAACAAAGATTTGTTTATGAACTCTGATTTTTTTTAATGTCACCTAGTGGTTGGTGAAAGTTTCCAGAAATATCTCTCAAGATACATACAATCTACAACCTTCCCAAACTAGACTGAACCCCAGGGATCTTAGTTGCCAAAATCCTTTGATTTTTTTCCTAATCTGTGGGAAAGAAAAGGTGTCTGCTTGTCATTCTGTTTCCTCTTTCTCAACATATAGGAGAATTAAATTTCCCAACCTTCCTTGTAGTAAACTTTGGATCCATATTTCTGAGTTCCTTCTATTTCTTTCTTTCTTTTTTCTCTCTTCCCTCTCTCCTTCTCTCCCTTTCTCTTTTCCTTTCTTCCTTCTTTCCCTTCTTCCTACTTTCTTGCCACTATTTGAATCACTGATAGAAAAGGAATGAGAATTGTAATGTTCTAGTATCACTTTTTGGAGTTTTCAAATTATGGCTGTCAATTTTAAAGAAAGGTTGAAAATAATGCAAAATGCATATCACATTATATAAAAGAAGGAAACATATAACAAATTTGCATTAGTTTGTTACTTAGTCTACAGGAACCAGGCTTCACCACCGTCTTCTGTTTCCTTCATGGTGGTCAGAATTCCAAGCAGCGGCGAAAGGAATGGTGGTCAAACCATCTTCATTATACAGGGTGACCTGGAAAAACTATGAGAGGCCCACTTTCTCTACCTCCAAGAAATACTGTTATGTAATCACAACAGTATGTATCATAACAGGGATTTTTCTTATCAAAACATTATTTCAAATACAATATATCAGTTAATTCTAGCATACTCTTAGGAGATAAAATTACCACAGTCTATGAAAGAAGCATTGATTTAGAGATTTTTCCCAACATCATGCAATTTACAATGGTAAGACAGATTGGAAAGGAAGTGTTCTGAGTTCTTTTCCAGTGGTTGGATGCCTGTATATGTGTATTTGTTTGTTTTGTAAAACGTGAGAAATTCTTCTTGTAATAAGTGGGGAATGAAAAGGACAATATAAAGAAGGGAAGTGTTGGGTATGATCCCCCACCCACCAGCTATTGCTAACATTTCCTATTTTCTTTGCAGTCTTATCTAGATACATATATAACACATATTTTATATTATGCATATATAATAGCTGGCACTATGTCACTCATACCATTTTGGGTTCTTTTTCACTTAAAACTATAAGAAAAACAGTTCTCTTTGTCATTAAAACTTTTCACAAATGTAGTGTTTAATGGCTACATAATGTTTCAACATATGCCTTGATGATAATGAAATTCATCTCTTTCCTATTCTTAAACATGTGGACTGTCATTAAATTTTTGGTTCTTATAACACTGCCGAAACATCTCTATATAAAAACCATTTATGTAATTTAGATTTTCTGAGGATAAATTCTTAGTAATGGAATTACAGTAAAAGAAAAAATATGCATGTTATCTTTCCCAAATGAGCTACTTCCTCTGATTCTTGAAATTATCACACAGTCGGTAAACAATAATAACAATAACGCACTAGTTCAGAAATACAGGCACGGGCTTTAAGGGAACAACTGTTTCCAGCTTCCTTCTGAACGGGGCTGTTAAAAGTGCCAGTTCAGGGATGATGGGCCCTGAGTGTTTCTTATCAGCCCTAATATTTGGCCACAGTGCTGTATTTCCAAAGAACTGTAATTGGAATTTATTGTGTCTAAGCCTCACAGCACCTCTGTGCTCTAAGTGGGGTTGTTATTTCTCAGGGAGGGAAGAACACCAAACAATATGTCCACTGTACTCTGCCCTGGGCCTTTCAGAGGCACTCACACAAGTGCAGTGCACACTGGAAAGGAATCAGGGTAACTAGCTGCATGTTTCTCTGTCTTGGATCAAAAACAACCAGGCCAAGATAAAAGACCACATTTGGGGTCAAATGGGCGTATTTCTGCTGTTTAACATTCCACAATGGGAGAGAGAATGAGTTTAAAAGAGGAGAGGACACTTCTCTTCTCTGCAGCAGAGCTAGATTGTTTAAATGGTTTAAATTGACAGAGAACAAAGTCACAAAACACTCCTTCTTGTCCTACATTGATAAAAATCTGCACTTTTGTTTCTGTCATTTTCCTGTCCTTTGTAATGGTAGAAAATGAAAATATTACTTTCTGTCTTAGCATTCGGGAGTCTATATAATATATAATTTAAAGGAAATCTAAATATATCAAATAATATAGTTGGTTGCTGGATCACTTGGGAAATCAATGGGTTTCTGAGTGAGGTTAATTCTTTGCTCAAAAATATTTATGACCTAAATAAGAGTGAGCATCACTGCTTGAGTTATTTGAAAAAATAAATAAATCTGGAACTGTAGAAAAAGAAACTTGAAAGACAAGCTTGTTTATAAATGAGCCAATGATAGTGTCAAAATGTAGTTATGATTTTGAAAATTAGAAAATGCTCTGCTATTATTCTCAATGTATTTATTAAGATTTGCATATTTGCCACTAAGGAATCTATGTTTTCTGGGAAAGCTTCCTAAATCTAAATGTGTATCAACGACCCATAAAGATATTTTCCTCAGTTCAGGGTGAACTTTAAAGGAGATTTAATTAAGTTGGAAGAATAATTTTTGAAATCAATCTCTCACTTTCTCTGTGTGAATATATCTCTTTATTTAAAGAAAGCTAGGAAATTGTGTTAATGGCAACCCACTTCAGTATTCTTGCCTGGAGAATCCCAGGGACAGAGGAGCCTAGTGGGCTGCCGTTTACGGGGTTGCACAGAGTCAGACATGACTGAAGCAACTTAGCAGCAGCAGCAATAAAATTAAAAATAATTACTATATAACAGACTTATGAAGAAAATAAACTTTGAAGTCTATTTTAATTCATTTTCCACTCATTTTTATCTGTATGTAGATCCAATTATTCCCCTGACAAATGTGTTAAATAGAATGTGTCTTTTTAACTCATTAAAATTATGTTATAGCAAGAAGCCTTACATTTATTAGATAATGGCAAAGGCCTTCAATTGGTGTCTCTCAGCCAGAAAGATTGTCTTTCAGGCCAATCAGCCATTCGGTACAGAAGGTAACTTATTCTGGCAAGATTGGCAAAGATTGTTGATATGTTAGCTTTAAGAATTTTATCATGCTATCATTTTCTAACAGCAGGGAATACTCTCCTATTCTCCTCAGAAAAGACCAAATTTCCACTTGTACACATGGCTTTCCTTTCCTCCTGTCTCCCCGAACTAGCTCACAACCATGATTCCTACTGGCTACAGTGCCAACAAAAACCAATATTTGCGTCTCTTTCAGAAGCAGACCTTTAACAAAATGTCTCTTTTAGAACCTTTAATGTTTTTTTTTTTTCATGGAAACTGCTTGTAGAGTTGCTTTTATTTTTTAAATATAAATTTATTTCTTTTAATTGGAGGCTAATTACTTCACAATATTATATCGGTCTTGCCATACATTGACATGAATCTGCCACGGGTGCACACGTGTTCCCCATCCTGAACCCCCCTCCCACCTCCCTCCCTATCCCATCCGTCTGGGTCATCCCAGTGCACCAGCCCTGAGCATCCTGTATCATGCATTGAACCTGGACTGACGATTTGTTTCACATATGATATTATACATGTTTCAGTGCCATTCTCCCAAATCATCCCACCCTCGCCCTCTCCCACAGTCCAAAAGACTGTTCTATACCTCTGTGTCTCTTTTGCTGTCTCGCATACAGGGCCATCATTACCATCCTTCTAAATTCCATATATATGTGTTATTATACTGTTTTCAAGATACCGGGATTCAGGCAAATTACTATGGACACAAACTGCCTCCTTAACTTGGACCTGACAGAGTAAGTTTCAGGTCTGGGGTTGGATTTTGATGGACAAGCAGGAACTGAGTAGGTGTAAGTGTGTGGGTGGGTGGGGGTTAACGTTTGGGAGGGGTGGGGGGTCCAGAGGATCTTGGGGCCTGAAGGATCAGCATGGTAAAGGCCAGGGCTGAGGGGGCTGTGAGGGGCTGTAGTCTGATTGACTTCGGACTACAGGGTGGGGGCAAGGGAACACCCGACAACGCACAATGAATGGCTTTAGTTCTGAATGAGCTTTGACTCTGGTCTGAGGGAGCTGGACCTGATTGTCTGTTGTTGGCAGCAGACGGCCAATATTTACTACCAATGAAAGTGCTGTTTTATAAAAGTTTGCTAAAATGAGGAAAGAGTGAAACTGGGCCCTAGGGCTCTTCACCAACTTGTATTATGTCCTTCCAACTGCTGACAGTACTCATGTTTCTAATCCACGCTTCTTTCTCAGTAGTCGTGTATATTTAAATGAGAACTTCAATATCTGCTGTCTTAAATTTAATACATCTATGATATTGACTAGCATTCTCTGCTGATTTAATACTTGTTTTATAGTTATTCTGAGGAGGTCCCATGTTATTTTTTACTCTCAAAAATGTCAAACCCGTGATTGATCCTCAAGAAGTATTTGTTGAACAAAATTACATACATAAACTTCTTTCCCCTTCTAATGTGATAAAAGCAAATTCTTGACTTTAGAAAGTATACTCCACAGGGGGTGAGTGGGAGGCAGGCCCCAAAGACAGGATATTATATATATATATATATGTATCTATATATATAGTTATGATTCATTTGAGTTGTACAGCAGAAACCAACACAACATTGTAAAACAACTATCCTCCAAGTAAAAAATAAATAAAAATCTACTCCATCTGCCTGCTTTTGGTGTATTGTGGGTTTGTCTTCCATAAATCATGGAGACATTTTAGATGATTTTGAGTGATTCAATGGTTTTCTGATTATGAATCTATTTATTTATAATTGCTTAGCAAACATTAATTAATAATTAGATATCTCCTTACTCCAGGTAGTGTAGGGTCAAATATACCTTTGGTGAAAGACAAACTTCAGATGCAATTTGTATATTTAACCTTGTTAAGGAGTACAATATAATATTTTTCCTCTAGTACTGTAACTTCGTATGATACAGTCATTTCCTCATTTTTATATGAAATGAATTATTTCTTACTACTCATCCACTTTAATAAGCTTATTTGTCCTTAGGTGCTTCCTCAATGGGACTCTCTCATACCCATGTACATGTAATCGAGTCCAATATAAGGAGAGCAAACAACTCTTGATGTAATTTCTAGGGGTTTCCTTGTGCAGGAGGGTAGTTTAAGGACAGACCCTTGGTCCCTCTTAGATTTCTAGAAGTTGTTTTTCAGGCTGCTGTTTATTACTTTGCTTACTCAAGTTAATTATAGCTCTCCTCCTATGTCTATCTGGATAGACCCAAGTTTTTATAAGGGCTGGTCCATGCACACTTGACTGGTAAAGGAAAGAAAGCATCCTTTTTATTACCACCAGTGCTTGTCTTGTGAGAGATAGGAAATTCAAAGTTAAACTTGAAATCTGTACCTTCACATTGGTCACTTTGTTAATCTGCCCGAATTTTGAGGTTCCATCTGCCTTAATGCTCACTATTAATTCAGCCCATCAGTTAACCATAAGCCCTTTAATAATAGCCCACAGGAATTCCCTGGTAGACACAACTTTCTGACTTGTTTGGAAATTATACAAGGCCTCCACATAGAAATGGTTGGGACTGTCAACAGACATGCTCTTTTTACCTAGTTTGTGGAGAAAAAAGGCAGCTTCTGTGCCAGTATATAACAGTCTTTGCTTCCATTTCAGCTGTATCAGTGGATCTCAATCCTGGCTGCACATTTGTCACCTGGGGAGCTTTCAAAAATATCAGTGTTTGCGCCCCATCTTAGATGCACAGGGAGTGAGGCCAGAGCATCTGAATTAAAGAAGAATTTTCTCAGGTCATTCTAAGGGTTGGCCAGGATTGAAAAATCATGGAGTTTAGGACCAAGAAGATACACTTCTCTGAAAGAGGACACAGGTGATACTTTCAGTGTTATTGTGGCGGGCTGAGATGTTGGCGAAGACTAGAATTTCCATGTCTGCTTTTAGATTTAGATACTGGATGGCGTCTATCTCCTTCCAGTCAAAAGTCCACCAATCAAAGAACTCTCTCCTTTCCTTTTGTCACCTACTGAAATGTGACCTGGCCCAGAGTAGTGGAAATTGACCAGACTCGGGACAGTGGGGCTGGGAGGAGCTCATGGTCACAATAGAAGAGGTAGCTGAACATGAATGACACAAGCATCTGGACAAATAACTGGTTTTAGAACTCATTTTGTGATGTTGGGTAAATCACTAAATCTTCCTAGGCACTTTTTTCCAGCAGAGTAAATAAGAGGTAACAACCCCATGCCTACTTCACAGGTTGTTAGGAGAATCACATGAAATTGTGTTCTTGAAACTATTTTATAAACTCTAAAGTCTCATACTTCATCAAGGTTGTTATTCCCACTTGTGTAAGGGAGTTGTTTTGAAGTGTCTTATGTGTTCTTTCCAAGGACCAAACACTGAAAAATAATATTTTAAGATCTGTAAATGAAACATGAACAGGTATATAGTTCATATGTTGCATCATATTTTCCTTCATTTGTTATCCTTTATCCTGATGTTAAACCATATCCCAAGTCTAGCTACAGGAGACAAGTAAAAAGGAAAGTTTCTCTGTTTATTCTGATATTTCAAAGCAAGAACAGAGAAAACCTAAAATATTATGTTATCACAAATGCTACTGAATATTTACTGCCCATGATTATCTGTTAGACACTGTACAATGCAGACTTAATTTGAACTTAAAGATATTATGAACTAAAAATAATATGAAGCACAAATAAATAATACATGTTTGAAAACTAAAACAAACTAGTGAAAGTGTTAGTTGCTCAGTTGTGTCCGATTCTTTGTGACCCCATTGAATGTAGCCTGCCAGGCTTCCCTCTCTATGGAATTCTCCAGACAGGAATATTGGAAAGCATTGCCATTTCCTTCTCCAGGGAATTCTTCCCAACCCAGGGATAGAACCTGGGTCTCCCACATTGCAGGCAAGTAAATGAGAGTTGTCACCTAAAACAGACTGCTCATGAAGTGGAATTTTTCAAAGAGATTTCTTTGGTGAAAATGTCCAGACTAACATATGTGGAATGAAATGAAGGGGCAGCCACCTTCGATCTTTGCTTTGATTTATCATCGTAATGATGAAGATGAATAAACTATGGCTTATAAACTATGAATGAACTATGTCACTATGAATTATAATGACAATTTAAATTGACAAATTCTTTAACAAGGAAGTTCTTTTGTGGATTAAACAACAACAACAATAATCAAAACAAAGTCAAAATCCTCAAGAATCACATGAAATGGAACAGTTTGACTTTGTAGCTTTAGGGGGAAAATCTATCTTCATGAAGGTCTTCAACTGAATATGCTTGTTGAAGGTAATTCAAGGAATGGCTGCAAAGTATGGAAAGTTCACAATCTTTTTTTCTTAATAGCTCCCTGTTCATCCCTATTACTGGAACCTCTCTCTTTCTGCCTTTAGCTAATATTCTCTTGTTTGTTATCACACTTAGAAAATGATTTCTTATGCATGACTGAAAAGTGTTCATAGAAAACACTACCTCCACCACGAGTTATTTTAATCTATTATTACAATACATAATATTATTGGGTTTATTGTCATTATGTAAATATGTTCATATATTAATACCAACAGTATTAATCTAATTGTTGATTGGAAGGCCTTTCTCCCTTTAAGGGATTTCAGGTATCAGCAGGCTGGAAGTGAGTAGTCATTTGAGGACAATTTGTTTATATTAGTGGGTGTGAGTTTATGGAGCAGGGGAGTAGAGGAGGGGAGCAGAGAAGAGCAAAAGAATGACCCCTAATTTCTTCCTGTCTGACCTCAATTCCTGGCAGGTTGGATGCTTCCACCCACACTGTAGAGACCTTTTCTCAGAGCTGTAGGAGAACGGAGCCTCTAAAGTCCTCACCATAGGTTTCCAAGAGAATCCAAAATTCATGGTTTTCAAAGGTGGATGTGCTCCAGAGTCACAAGGAGCAAAGCCTAAACAGGTTACTGAGCCCGAATTCCAGAGTTTCTGACTTAATGGAGCCTGTGCTGAGACAGAAAATTTGCATGTCTAGCAAAATCTCAAGTGATGCTTGAATGAAAACACTTTGAGAACCATTGCTTTAGACAGACCTTCTGTGACCAAGCTTTATCTTCTGTTTTATGGATGAGCTGCTTTGAGTCTAGGACGCTAAATGATACCCAATACTATGATAAAAATCTAGGCTTCCTATTCACAGGCCAGTGGTTTTTTCTCACTGAGTTCTCTACCTTCATATAATAAGAATATGTGTTCTATTTTCTTGCCTGAAGGCACTCAAATGCATAAATTTTGGTTTCAACTTTTTTCATATTGCAACCATAGTCTGCAAAAATGTACTCCCTATAAATCTATATTACCCATGCTTTTCCTTTATATAATCTTTGTTTCTGACCCACAAGGGTTTCAGTGAAGGATAACAGAATTTGTTAGTAAATTTTCCTCCAAATCTAAAACCTTACTAAATGTACTTTTTCAAAGAGACATAACCAGTATTCAAATCTAAGTTGAATTTCACATCTTCGTATACATTTGTTGCTCATGCAATTACAATACTGCAACAGGAGAAGGAAAACAGAAAGAAACCAAAGGCCCTGGATGACGCATTTGGTGGGTAGTTCTTGAGAAACCAACATAGACAACAGTAATTGAAGCAACTCTCTAGTGGAATTTGATTGATATGTTTTTGTATATCTCATCAGTTGAATCATTAGCTTTCTGAAAATAATTTTCCATTAACTTGATACATTTTTATTGAGGACCTCCTCCTGGCAGGCACCATGAAAGCCAAGAAGGAATACAGCGATGGACAAAACAGACACTGTCCATCTTCCGATCTCAGATTCTAGAAGGTTTAGTCAGTCATTGGAATTACACACATTTTATCAAGTTCTTCTAGTTGATACTCATTAGGTTGGTTGGATTTCCAGTTAGTTTAATTAAACAGGACTGAATTTTTCAGATGAGGGAGCAAATTAATTTGAAGCATGTATCTTTATTAGAAGAAACTGAATTCTTACACATTTCTGACATAAAAAAAAGAGACAGAGTACTTTATTCTAGAACTTTGATTATTTAAGAGTAGGCAAGATTAGGTAATGGATACATTTCCTTAGTACTGGCAGATAACTGACAAGATCAATCAACCTTAGTTTAGACTGAGAATGATTTTTCTTTTTTTCTTTTTTTTTTTTTTTACTGATATCCTGCTGGCTTCCTTCCCAGAAGCCAAGCCCCTTGCTCTGGGCGTCCTCCCTAAAGAAACGCCGAGAATGATTTTTCTTACAACATGTTTAGTACTATTTTTTTAGGTCATGAATATCCATCAGTCTGTCCTTTTCATAGAAAATATACAGTTCACAAAATAAATAAGAATGTATGCCCTTAAAACAAAATAAAACAACAATGAGAAAAAACTCTTATCTCATCATTCGAGATGAGATTTTTCCTAATTATCAACCAATTCTTTATTTTATAATTTTTTTTTGCCCATTTGGTCTGAAATTACATTTTCTTTGAATATCCCTAAAAGAAAGAACACATTTTGGATCCCCCTTCATATAACCCAAAATAATACTGTATATTTGGCCCTTAAATTCTTTCTCCCACTCACATTTGAATCATTTAAAGACTCACTACCATTAGAAGCTGAGCTCTTAAAACATAGCATCTTAGAATCAGAATAGACTATGGAGCGATCCAGTCTCAAATTCTGCCTAACACAAACACTGCTGCTAGAATTTCTCTGGAAGAGGATTGTCAGTCTGAAGGAGTTCCATGCTGAAGACCTTACTATATAATTTAGGGGTTTAATAATAACTTTTATTAGGAGGTTCTGTCTTACACATTTCCAAAGTCTACCTCCTTCTAATTTCCACTTATTCTACTCTGAAACTATAAAGAAGCCAAATCCTTCTTTAATATGCAAGTCTTCAAATATCTTCAAAAAATATTTGTGAGCTGTGTCCTCTCTTAGATTTCTCCATTTTAGCTTCAAAGAGCTGTGGTTCCTTCAACATCAATACTTCTTATGATTTCTATTACTTTGGTTAATTTCTTTTCTCTCGGTACAGTTCTCCTTATCATTAATCCACATGATCCATTGTACTTGGAAGTGTTAGTCGCTCAGTAGTGTCTGAGTCTTTGGGATCCAATGGACTGTAGCCCTCCAGGCTCCTCCATCCATAGAATTCTCCAGGCAAGAATACTGGAGTGGGTAGTCATTCCCTTCTCCAAGGGATCTTCCCAACCCAGGGATCCAACCCCGGTCTCCTGCACTGCAGGCAGATTCTTTACCATCTGAGCTACCAGAGAAGCCCAACTACAGTGCTTAGGCCAGGCATAATATTACAGAGAATAGTACCTCTCAAGACTGTGTAATTTGCAAATGTGATACCATATGTTACTGATTGATTCATTTGATGCCCTCCTTTTCCACTGATCTCCAAATTCGTATATTGAAACCCTAACCCCAAGTGTGATGGTCTGTGAAGATAGGGGCTTTGGGAGGTAATTGGATTAGATGAGGTCATGGGGGTGAGACCCTCATAGTATGAAAAGAGCCCACAGAGCTTGCTCTTTCTCCGCTTCTGCCATAGCAAGAGGGGCTCTTCTGCAGACAGACTCTCACCAGGAGCTGACCATGCTGGCACCATGATCTCAGACTTCTAGCCTCCAGAACTGCAGGAAAATAAATTTCTGTGGTTTAAGCTACCCAGTCCATGTTATGGCAGCCCACGCAGACTAAGGCAGTTAAAGAAAAATAATTTTGAATGCTTGGTGAAATTACTATGATTTATTCAACAGATTATTTGAATTTTAAAAATACACAAATACTCTCAAAATCTTGCTTTATGATTTTCACTTTGAAGTTCTAAGACTGTGAAAATAGGCAGTTTTGGTATATAGTGTTTCCTTCCCTTTTATTACTTGTATAATAAATGTGTATTTATACATACATATATGTGCATACACGTCTTTATAGTTTGTTTCTTGCATAACAAATATTCACCTTCTTATGCCAATATTAGCAAATCAAGGCAAAAAGATAAACCAAACTTTGTGGAGAAATGCACCTTGTTAAGATAAAGTGGTCTTATTCTTTCTCCTCTGGAGGAAGGAATTGGGAGTTTTTGCAACCAGATTACTAGTTCTCATCAGTGTGATCACCAACATGCTCTATCTTTGGAGCAGATGTGTATCTCCAGGAACAAGTGGGCTCTGTCATATGCAAGTTAATTTAACTACCACTCTATGCGGAGCAACCAAAAAAGAAAGCTCAGGTCTGATAGCCTCTATTCTACACACCACAGTCACAGACACCATGCCTGTATATGTAGTATTTGAGTCTAATAGTAACCATACAGAGAATTCCGCAATTATCTAATTCAGGAGCCACACCATTCACCCAACAGGTCTGAGGCCTGGGAATTGTACTCAATACAGACTCTAGAGGGATCATGCCCCAAATTCCTATGAACTGGCATCTCCTATCCTTGCCATCAACCCAGAGGCACTTCCTGCGATTCTGATCAACATTCATCTGAACTGATCCGGAGTCTTTAAAAAAGGGCTAAATTCTGTCCATGATTGCCTATTCCTCTAGATATGTCATCCATTATAGATCCATCACAAGGTTAAGGATCACTTTTGTTATTTGGGGAAAGTTTCAGTTACTTCTAAAGGTAATCTACTCTGTACAAAATATTACTTCAAAGATATGAGGCCTACACACACCCTCCCTTAATAAGGTAGAGTTGCAAGTTTACAGCATTATCATAGCTCCCTTCTAGAAGTTTCTACAGTATTTGGAGGTAAATGTACCCACAACAAACTTACCTCCTCTTCTGGCTCCTTCTTGTCTCTAAGATGAGGCAGATCATAAAATGGGATATTTCCTCCTTCCCTCCCCCAAACAGTGTGACCAACCTCATCAAATTCTTGGTCTGGGGTAGACTGGATTCCTTTGGGAGAGGAAAAAAGGACTATCCTAATGATTAGAAGTTGGATGAATAACATAAAATGTATTTTATTGGAAATATATCAACATTCAGAATTTCTTCCCTAATATCCCTTTCTGAAGAAACAGACATGAATACAGGTTCATCACATAAAGGAGATCAGGGAAAAATAAGCAGGTAAAGAACTGTAACTGTATTGTTCTCTTTTCTCACTTCTGTGTTCTTCAGACCTGACAGATGGAGCTGTCCAGGACATATTTAGCATCAAAATATGAATTAAGTACCTGTGTCATCTTTCTTGGAGTCATCAATGAGAACGTTGACACCAAACCTGTGTGTTTTAACTTCCTAACTATTAGTTTGGTCTTGTTCTATAAGAAAAGCTTAATTAAATTTCTTTAGTATCCAGCTTATAAAATGCTTGCTAAACTATATGGCTTTCACACTTTACTAAATGTTCTCCCTGAAATAAACAATATTAATAAATAGATCTAAAGGCCACCATTTTGCAATATTCAGAAAGAAAATTTTGGTCTGTTTAGACATTTTCACACCATGTACTCAGAGGAGACGGCTAAAAGGAAGATATCACCTTAGTTTCTGAAATTACTCTCATTTTAGAGACACTTTGGTAAACAAGTCGAGGCAGCTCACACCGCCATCAGCCAGACTTCCCCACACGTATTCACAACAGGCTAGGTTTGTGTTCTCTACAGATCCAGTAAAGTGAATGCAAGGAGCAGACACTGAACAAAACACTGATTCCAAGGTCTCTGGTGAGCAGTATGGGTACCTTCTACAACATGCAAGGCTGAAATCTCTGTTAGAGTAAGTTAACTGCACTGTAATTAGATCCCAGGGGTTTTAGTAGCCATGAGAGGGGAAGGCAGTTGAGAGCATCACCTGGGTGCCTGAGCAACAAGTCTTGCAAACACTGCACTCTATGGGATCTGGAGACAGAAAAGCTGTTCTCCAGGGCGCAGTGGTCCCTGTGCTGCCACTCTGGTCAGGACTATCAGTGCTGGCACTTCTCTAACCTATAAACTTGCCAGTGCTTCAAGGAAGGTTCCTGTTGCTCTGAATATGAAATGTTTGGAATTAGGCTGGCTTGACTTGAGCTAGCTGAAAGATCATTGGTTCTATTTTCCTACTTTCTAAATCATTCCAGGGGATAGAAATACTTTTGGGTACTCCAAGCTATGTTTATCTGTCTTATCTTTTGTGTGATGCAAGAAATATAGTTAGATGAACTAAAATTGTCCACAGCAAGTTTGGTTTTGATGCAGCATCTTTGCCAAAGTGGAGTCTATGTCCAAAAAAATCATTCCCTTTTGAGATGTGCAAGATAATCTTTACTAATCTTTCTGATCATTTCTCTACCAATCTAGAAAAAAATGGTAGAATACTCTGTATCCCCAGAGTAGTGACATTTCTGGAATAGTCTGAAGACTTCTGTAGTTTTCTCATTTCCAACTGCAGAAAGCTACAGCCTGGGGGCTGTGGGGGCTTCCAATAGTTCGGCTCAGCTCAACCAGGAGGGCAGATGGCACCGCAAGGCAGTTGTGGCTGAATAGGGGAAACCAAACTATTTGGAGGGTTTTGTTAATTTCCCAGTGGGTTTCCCTTTGAATTTGTGACAAATACAGTAACACAACACTCTCTTTCCTTTCAAGAACAGCCGTGGAGAGAGGAATGCAAATAATCCAAAGTAAAATCTGGTGTTTAAACAAGGTGAGCCTGGTAGCAAAAGGGCAGGTGAAGGGGGGTGGTCATGTCCAGTTTGCAAATGGAAGACTTTCATTTCATTCCATGACTTCTAAAGGGATGACAGTGGTTCTAGAAAGTTCTCCAAAGCTCCTCCTATCCTCCCTTCCATGTAACAGAAATCTCTTTTCTTAGGATTAGCATTGGGTGGAGCTGGGCAAGTGGGATCAGAGCTGTGTAGTACCAGTCTTAGTGCTTTGAGCTCTCCCCACGTGCCCACTCTGTATACATCACCCGTATGATCTCAGCCAATTCTCGCAGCAACTGTTTCCGTAATTACAGGTGAAGAAGCCAGCATGTTACAAGCAAGGAACTTTTCTTATCAGAATCCAATTGACTCCAGAGCTCAGGTTTGTAACTATTGCAATAGAAATCTTTGCTCTTTTCATTTTTCTTACATTAAACCCCAGGCTAAATCTTACTTTCTATATGAAAATTCAATATATATATACTTTGACCCGGAATAACCCTGGATTGGATCTTTCATACAAATGCCACCAAGTGCCATGTGACACACCACTGGTCAGTCATCCAATGGGCCTCTTTAAATGCAAATTAAAATAAGCATTTGTCAACCAATTTCTGTAATTAGGGGAAATTAACTGTTTAAACTGAAAATGTCTACATCTCTCAGATTAGATGAAGATATTTTGAAAGAGAATTGAAACTGGGCAGTCCTAAGTTAGCAGTAGGCAGGAGCTGTCATTTCTGAATGTGTGCTAGCATCTCAATGACATTAACCTTTTTTAAAAAAACTGGGAGACTGCAATCTACTTCCAGGTCTCCTGATAAATAACCTTGATGTCTTAGGCAGGGACTCCAATATGCGTCACTCCTTACCTCAAGCTGACTGTTTTATCAACAACACTGGCTGATGAAAAATTTTCCTGCCATTGTTTTATTCTTATTCAAAGCATGCCTCTTTCCCCCATTCCAGCTGGTCTAATAGGTGGATAAAAGAATTGCCAAAAACACACCGCAGAAGCATCTGGTTCTCAAGAAAAACACACCAAGCTTATTTTCCTTGATTCTGTTCCTTCAGAATTTGTACTATATTGAGGAAGTCTGTTTTGCAAGAGGTTACTAACAATGGGAGTAAATGCTCCTGGCTTGGCGTGCAAGCACATACGTATGGGAAATGAAGAAACTCAAGCAAATACTAAGTCTTGCTGGCAGCAACTAATATCTTCCAAGATTTCCAGGTCCCCTGCGGTGCAAGAGGCAACAAACTCCTGGAGCGTTTTACAATGGATTTTACAACGAAGATCGATACCTTTTTATCTTTAAGAATCAATGAAATCTTATAGAGTCTGCAGAGGATCTGTTGCTTGGGAAGCCTTAGAGAAATGCCTATAGGATATTTGAAACTATTTTCATTAAAGTGTTCCAATATGAGAGAGCAGTTCTTATTTAGAAAAGTTTAATTTTCATTAAAATGGCCCAATAAGAGACAGGAAAAAGAAAACAGTTCTTATTTAGAAAAGTTTAATGCCATAACCAAAGTACTTAAATTGGCTTACATTTTTTTTAAGAGGGTTTAACACAAATTCAGTTATTTAGGACATTCCCTAAACCTTTCATTGACTGAGAATTCAGATGTGCAGCCTTGCCCCTTCTTTCTCTTCCACTGGTTGAGTGTTTATATACTGTGGGTTAGTTTTCCTCATGAAAATGCTTAATTGATATTATGCATAACAAAATGTAATTTTGAACACAGGGGACAGATTCTGCACAAATTACCTGGATAATTTTAGCTGGGACATAGCCAACTCTCTTTGAATACCATCCATGGTTCTGAAGCCAGTTCAGAACCGCCTAAGTACTGCTGAGCCAGCCAGAATCCACGGCTTCTCTAGACTCCAGCTGAACTTCTCTAGACTTGTGCACTTCTACCTGGAATATTTTTCTTTTTTTAACTTTACAATATTGTATTGGTTTTGCCATATTTGAGACAATGTGTAGCCTTATGCATATGTTGTCTTCAGATTTTTCTTTATCTACTTGTCACAGTGACTGAAATGGCTCCATTAGACATTCAGTCCTTGGGCATATAGCATATTTTCTCAAAGGAAAAAACAAATATCCAAATATTTCTTACATATTTTGATATAATCAATGCTCACCAATTAGGTTCCCATTAATCATGTAGATTTGCTCTCATTTCTTTTCTCCATGAAAACCAGATGAGAACAAACACTTAAGGATCAGGAGTTTTGATGAGGTTAATTGTTAGAGGATTGTGAGAAAAATATATTTAGAGAACATACGGATTTTCTCAGAGAGGACAAGCACACCTGAATAAACTCCACTCTATGACAAGGGGAGATGAGACCCTAGGGGACAGAAGGCGGCCGTGAAGGAATGTGTTGCACTTTGCGGGGGGGAAAAGATGGAGTCATTGTATTGGGAATAGGTCCAAACTGTCTTCTATACTTGCTTCTATATGTGAATCATAGCAGCAGTATTACCTAGAGGCTTTTTAAAAATGCAGAATCTCCTGCCTTATGCAAGACTTAATCAGAATTTACACTTAAACAAGATAACCATATGATTTGTATACACACTGTAGTTTGAGAAGCACTGGTCTATAAGACTGAATTCCACTGAGTTATGGCGTCATGCACAAACTGCCTCCTAGGGGTTTCTGATTGGACAAGAGGTGTAGGCCGAATCCAAGTTGAGACAATCAGATTCTCACTCTGTATTTATATATTAAGACAAAATAAATTGAGAAACAAGATAAGAGCGAGAAAGAGAGAGGCCTCCCTGTGGACTTCAGAGTCAGAGAAAGCCAGTGCAGAAAGAGAAAAAAAGTGAAAGAGATGTTCAGAGAAGAAGACGTAAGTTCTCTAATTTCTACTTCCAGTTCCTTCCCAAGTCTGGCCAAAAGATTTACTAAACCTGAGTTCCACGAAGCCTCCCCTGCCACCACCTTACAATAACCCTTCCTCACTTTATGCTTAAGCTAGCTTGGCATTACATTTGATACTTGGGAACAAGAGTCCTAATCAATAAAGCTGGCATGATTTTTTTTTGTTGTTCAGTTGCTCAGTCATGTTGGACTCTGCAACCCCATGGACTGCAGCATACCAGGCTTCCCTTCCTTCACCATCTCTGGTAGCTTGCTCAAACTCATGTCCACTGGGTTGGTGAAGCCATCTGTCACGCGAGTGTATGTTCCTCGGTTCTTTGTCTCATCACAACAAAGATTTGGAGTGACGGACATTAAAGCCCCCTCAGCGTGTCACAGCTCTCAGGTCTTGAATAGACCGTGTTTTAGCTCTCAGGTCTCAAATGGACCATGTTATAGCTCTTAGACAAATCAGTGTTACAGCTCTATTTTATTTAGAAGAGAGTAGGAAAATCTATCTTTGAGGCACGAGGGCGCGTTGATCCAAAGACACGAGGAGAAGAGCACCCCAGCGCAGGGGAGAGAGAGAGAGCTAGCTTTGGCTCCTCTTTTTTATATGTTTATCTCTCCCTGGGCCTGTCCTATGTAAATTGGGCCAGTTGGGAGTGTTGTTTGTTTTACCTGAGGTCCCCACTCTGGTCCTCGGACCTTCTTTTGTTTTATTTTTGCGGGCTTCTTTGTCTTTTAGCCACCGCCATTTTGGACTCTTTTTCCCTATTCTACCTACCTAACACATCCAACCATCTTGTTCTCTGTCATCCCCTTCTCCTGCCTTCAATCTTTCCCAGCATCAGGGTCTTTTTTAAAGAGGTGGCCAAAGTATTGGAACTCCAGCTTCAGCATTAGTCCTTCCAATGAATATTCAGGATTTATTTCCTTTAGGGTTGACTGGTTTCATCTCCTTGCAGTCCAAGGGCCTCCCAAGAGTCTTCTCCAACACCACAGTTCAAAAGCATCAATCCTTCATCGCTCAGCCTTCTTTATGGTCCAACTCTCACCTTCATACATGACTACTGGAAAAACCATAGCTTTGACTAGATGGACCTTTGTTGGCAGAGTAACATCTCTGCTTTTTAATCGGCTGTCTAGGGCTTCCCTGGTAGCTTGGCTGGTAAAGAATCTGCCTACAATGTGCCTGGGTTTGATCCCTGGGTTGGGAAGATCCACTGGAGAAGGGAAAGGCTACCCACTCAAGTACTCTGGCCTGGAAAATTCCATAGACTGTATAGTCCATGGGGTCGCAAAGAGTCAGACACGACTGAGTGACTTTCACCTTCGGGTTTGTCATAGCTTTTCTTCCAAGGAGCAAATGTCTTTTAATTTCATGGCTGCAGTCACCATCTGCAGTGATTTTGGAGCCCAAAAAGATAAAGTTTGTCACTGTTTCCATTGTCTCCCCACCTATTTGCCATGAAGTGATGGGACCAGATGCCACGATCTTCGTTTTTTGAATGTTGAGTTTTAAGCCAGCTTTCTCACTCTCCTCTTTCACCTTCATCAAGAGGCTCATTAGTTCCTCTTCACCTTCTGCCATAAGGGTGGTGTCATCTGCATAGCTGAGGTTACTGATATTACTCCCAGCAATCTTGATTCCAGCTTGTGCTTCATCCAGCCTGGCACTTCACATGATACACTCTGAATATAAGTTAAATAAGCAGGGTGACAATATATAGCCTTGATGTACCCCTTCCCCAGTTTTGAACCAGTCGGTTGTTCCATGTCTGGTTCTAACTGTTGCTTCTTGACCTGCATACAGGTTTCTCAGGAGGAAGGTCAGGTGTCTGGTATTCCCATCTCTTTCAGAATTTTCCACAGTTTATTGTGATCCACACAGTCAAAGGCTTTGGCATAGTCAATAAAGCAAAAGTAGATGTTTTTCTGGAATTTTCTTGCTTTTTCAGTGATCCAGCGGATGTTGGCAATTTGATCTCTGGTTCCTCTGCCTTTTCTAAAACCAGCTTGAACATCTGGAATTTCGTGGTTCGCATACTGTTGAAGCCTAGCTTGTAGAATTCTGAGCATTACTTTGCTAGCATGTGAGATGAGTGCAATCATGGTGTAGTCTGAGCAATCTTTGGCATTGTCTTTCTTTGGGATTGGAATGAAAACTGACTTTTTTCAGTCCTGTGGCCACTGTTGAGTCTTCCAAGTTTGCTAGCATATTGAGTGCAGCATTTTCACAGCATCATCTTTTAAGATTTGAAACAGCTCAGCTGGAAGTCCATCACCTCCACTAGTTTTGTTCATAGCGATGCTTCCTAAGGCCCACTTGACTTCGAACTCCAAGATGTCTGGCCTTAGGTAAGTGATCACACCATTGTGATTATCTGGGTCATTAAGATCTTTTTTTGTATAGGAGTCTAATGCTAGGGGAATCCACCAATGCCCATTATGCAATACTTATATGTAAGGAATTCTAGATAATGAATGGGTAGAAAGTATGTGATTTCAGGACCTAATACAGCTTGGGTTAACCATCAAGAAGCCCAAATCAAGGGGTTATTAATGCTGCTGTCTCCAAAGCTGCTACTGTATTACTTGGATATCATAGACTATTTGAGAATCAGAAGGAATTTGATTGCCAAAGCAAAACCAAACCAAAACAAATTAGGGGAAAATAGCCCAAGAAACACTCTAGGTGAGGAAATCACACAGGATCTCTGAAACATTTCTTGACATTTGCTGCTGTTTTAAAGAAAAGTGAAGAAACCTTCCCCATTTCACTAATTATGATTCTGGATTTTTTTTTTTTTTTTTGCAGTTCCAGAGAAATGTATAACAAATAAATTCCAGATACCTTAGAAAAGAAAAAGAATCCTGCACCTTCCTGGAGCTCCATTGTACCTGCTTTCTCCTTGCCCTGCTAACAGGTGTCTTATCACTGCACAGTCTCCCCTCTAAGTGGGTGCAGAACAGAGCTTCTAGAAGCAGTCATCTGGGAAACAGTGAAATTGGCCCCTAATGACCATTATGAGAGCTGAGAACCCTCAGTGATGACCAGAGGACTCTCAAAGCTCCCTCTGCTCGCTCTTCTCCCCCAAGTGATCTAGGAAAGCAAAAGCTGAACTGTGGAGAACACTAGTTAAGGAATAGAGTCAAAGTTCAGGAATAATTTGTTTTAAGTTTAATCATTCTTGATAAAAATTGTTCTAAGGGATAACATAGTTCCCTGCCTTCTATGACTATGCCAAACTCACTGTAAACTACCGATGGTCCCTGAAAGAGGATGATTTGGCTAGCCATTTTTTTGACTTTTTGATGGTGTAAAAGCATTATGTATTTAGTAGAAGCTGAGAGGGTAACAGGCAGGAAGGCCAGGGGTCTCCAAACAGAGGAAATAGCTTGCAAGTGTCAGACATTTTTACCTCTCTTAAGTGGCAGGGGGAAACAAACTAGCGATATTTTTTTCTTCTCTATACAAATTTAAAAGGAGGTTTCTCTTAAAATACTGTGTGCCATAATGACACCTGGTTTCACCTGAAGTTCAGTTCAGTTCAGTTCAGTCACTCAGTCGTGTCTGACTCTTTGCGACCCCATGAATCACAGCACGCCAGGCCTCCCTGTCCATCACCAACTCCCGGAGTTCACTCAGACTCACGTCCATCGAGTCAGTGATGCCATCCAGCCATCTCATCCTCTGTCATCCCCTTCTCCTCCTGCCCCCAGTCCCTCCCAGCATCAGAGTCTTTTCCAATGAGTCAACTCTTCGCATGAGGTGGCCAAAGTACTGGAGTTTCAACTTTAGCATCATTCCTTCCAAAGAAGTAACCTTAGGGAGTATCAAATAGTGAGAAGTCACACAAAGGAAACCACTGGAATATAAGACCTGGCATCACCCAACCACCAGTAGCACCCTGTGCAGGACACCTCATCTAAACAACAAACAAAACAAAAATACAAATCCAATCATCAGCAGACAGGAGTACCACCTCATCAGCCTTGTCCATCAAAGGAAAAAGAAGCAAACAAGCAAATAAAAACTCAGTACAAATCTCATCCTATAGGAAGCTTACACAAACCAATGGACAAATCTTAGGAGGGCAGAGGGCAGCAACCAAAAGGAAGAAAGAATTCAACCTTGAAGTCTGAGAAAAGGAGACCTCAAACACAATACGTTAAACAAAAATAATGAAAAGGCAGAGAAATACTATACAAATGAAGGAACAAACTAGAAACACAGAAGTCCAAATAAATGAAGAGGAAATAGGAAAATTACCCGAAAAGGAATTCAGAATAATGATAGTAAAGATGATCAAAAACCTAGGAATAAACTTACCCAAGGAGATAAAAGAACTGTACACAGAAAATTATAAAACACTAATGAAAGAAATCAAAGATGACATAAACAGATAGAGATATATTCCATGTTCCTGGGTAGGAAGAATCAATATTGTGAAAATGACTATACTACCAAACACAATCTACAGATTCAATACAATCCCTATCAAAATACCAATGGCATTTTTCACAGAACTAGAACAAAAAATTTAACAATTCATATGGAAACACAAAAGATACCAAATAGACAAAGCAGTATTGAGAAAGAAGAATGGAGCTCAAGGAATCAACCTTCCTGACTTCAGATTATACTACAAAGCTACAGTCATCAAGACAGTATGGTACTGGCACAAAAACAGAAATATAGACCAATGGAACAAGATAGAAAGCCCAGAAATAAACCCATGCACCTATGGGTACCTTATTTTTAAAAAAGGAGGCAAGAATATACAATGGGGCAAAGAAGGCTCTTCAAATAAATGGTGCTGGGAAAAGTGGACAACTACATATAAAAGAATGAAATTAGAACACTTCCTAATACCATACACAAAGATAAACTCAAAATTGATTAAAGACCTAAATGTAAGACCAGAAACTATAAAACTCTTAGAGGAAAACATAGGCAGAACACTTGATGACATAAAGCAAGATTCTCTATGACCCACCTCCTAGAGTAATGGAGATAAAAACAAAAGTAAACAAGTGGGACCTGATTAAACTCAAGAGCTTTTGCACAGCAAAGGAAACTATAAGCAACATGAAATGACAACCCTCAGAATGAGAGAAAATAATAGCAAATGAAACAACTGACAAAGGATTCATTTCCAAAATATACAAGCAGTTCACACAACTCAGTGCTAGAAAGGCAAACAATCCAATCAAAAAGTGGGAAAAAGACCTAAACAGACATTTATCCAAAGAAGACATACAGATGGTTAACAAACACATGAAAAGATGCTCAACATTGCTTATTATTAGAGAAATACAAATCAAAACCACAATGAGATATCACTGGTCAAAATGAGCATCATCAAAAAGTCTACAAACAATAAATGCTGCAGAGGGTGTGGAGAAAAGGGAATGTTCTTTCATTGTTGGTGGGAATGTAAATTGATACAGCCACTATGGAAGGTGGTATGGAGATTCCTTAAAAAACTAGGAATAAAACCACCATATGATCCAGCAATCCCATTCCTAGGCATATACCCTGAGGAAACCAAAATTGAAACAGACACATGTATCCTGTTGTTCATTGCAGCACTACTTACAATAGCTAGAACATGGAAGCAACCTAGATGTCTGTCAACAGATGAATGGACAAAGAAGTTGTGGTACATATACGCAATGGAATATTACTCAGCCATAAAAAGCAACACATCTGAGTCAGTTCTGATGAGGTGGATGAACCTAGAACCTATTATACAGAGTGAAGTGAGTCAGAAAGAAAGATAAATATCATATTCTAATGCACATATATGGAATCTAGAAAAATGGTACTGAAGAATTTATTTACAGGGCAGCAATGGAGAAAAGGACATAGAGAATAGACTTACAGACATGGGGAGAGGGGAAAGAGGGTGAGATGTATGGAAAGAGTAACATGGAAACTTACACTACCATATGTAAAATAGATAGCCAACAGGAATCTGCTGTATGGCTCAGGAAACTCAAACAGGGGCTCTGTATCAACCTAGAGGGGTGGGATGAGGAGGGAAATGGGAGAGAGTTTCAAAAGGGAAGGGATATATATATATATATATATATATATATATATATATGTCTATGTCTGATTCATGTTGAAGTTTGACAGAAAACAACAAAATTCTGTAAAGCAATTATCCTTCAATAAAATAAAAGTAAAATGCACCTGATTTAGAACATTTCCAACTTAGGGTACATTTACTGGGACATAACTCCATTGAAAGTTGAAGAAAATCTGTGATTTGATTATCTGTGATTTAATAAACGGACTGTTTTCAGAGCTCCCTATAAATAGATTCCTCTGATGCCTACTGCGGTCAGGATGTTAGAACCCGATCATTTCTGACTTCCCTCAGCCTTGCTTTTGAATACAAATCTTCATATTGAAATTCCCAACATTACCAACAGGAGACAGGGATCAAGACCATCTGCAAGAAAAAGAAATGCAAAAAAGCAAAATGGCTGTCTAAGGAGGCCTTACAAATAGCTGTGAAAAGAAGAGAAGTGAAAAGCAAAGGAGAAAAGGAAAGATATAAGTATCTGAATGCAGAGTTCCAAAGAATAGCAAGGAGAGATAAGAAAGCCTTCCTCAGGGATCAATGCAAAGAAATAGAGGAAAACAACAGAATGGGAAAGACTAGAGATCTCTTCAAGAAAATTAGAGATACCAAGGGAACATTTCATGCAAAGACGGGCTTGATAAAGGACAGAAATGGTATGGACCTAACAGAAGCGGAAGATATTAAGAAGAAGTGGCAAGAATACACAGAAGAACTGTACAAAAAAGAGCTTCATGACCCAGTTGATCACAATGGTGTGATCACTCATCTAAACCCAGACATCCTGGAATGTGAAATCAAGTGGGCCTTAGAAACCATCACTATGAACAAAGCTAGTGGAGGTGTTGGAATTCCAGTTGAGCTCTTTCAAATCCTGAAAGATGATGCTGTGAAAGTGCTGCACTCAATATGCCAGCAAATTTGAAAAACTCAGCAGTGGCCATAGGACTGGAAAAGGTCAGTTTTCATTCCAATCCCAAAGAAAGGCAACGCCAAAGAATGCTCAAACTACCACACAATTGCACTCATTTCACATGCTAGTAAAGTAATGCTCAAAATTCTCCAAGCTAGGCTTCAGCAGTATGTGAATCGTGAACTTCCAGATGTTCAAGCTGGTTTTAGGAAATGCAGAGGAACCAGAGATCAAATTTCCAACATCCACTGGATCACTGGAAAAGCAAGAGAGTTCCAGAAAAACATCTATTTCTGCTTTATTGACTATGCCAAAGCCTTTGACTGTGTGGATCACAATAAACTGTGGAAAATTCTGAAAGAGATGGGAATACCAGACCACCTGACCTGCCTCTTGACAATCTGTATGCAGGTCAGGAAGCAACAGTTAGAACTGGACATGGAACAACAGACTGGTTCCAAAAATAGGAAAAGGAATACGTCAAGGCTATATATTGTCACCCTGCTTATTTAACTTCTATGCAGAGTACATCATGAGAAACGCTGGGCTGGAAGAAGCACAAGCCGGAATCAAGATTGCCGGTAGAAATATCAATAACCTCAGGTATGCAGATGACACCACCCTTATGGCAGAAAATGAAGAGGAACTAAAGACCCTCTTGATGAAAGTGAAAGTGGAGAGTGAAAAAGTTGGCTTAAAGCTCAACATTCAAAAAACTAGGATCATGGCATCTGGTCCCATCACTTCACGGGAAATAGATAGGGGAAACAGTGGAAACAGTGTCAGACTTTATTTTGGGGGGCTCCAAAATCACTGCAGATGGTGGTTACAGCCATGAAATTAAAAGATGCTTACTCCTTGGAAGAAAAGTTATGACCAACCTAGATAGCATATTCAAAAGCAGAGATGTTACTTTGCCAACAAAAGTCCATCTAGTCAAGGCTATGGTTTTTCCAGTGGTCATGTATGGATGTTGGACTGTCCAACTTCACAGAGTTGGACTGTGAAGAAAGCCGAGCACTGAATAATTGATGCTTTTGAACTGTGGTGTTGGGGAAGACTCTTGAGAGTCCCTTGGACTGCAAGGAGATCCAACCAGTCCATTCTGAAGGAGATCAGTCCTGGGTGTTCATTGGAAAGACTGATGCTAAAGCTGAAACTCCAGTACTTTGGGCACCTCATGTGAAGAGTTGACTCATTGGAAACCCTGATGCTGGGAGGGATTGGGGGCAGGAGGAGAAGGGGACTACAGAGGATGAGATGGCTGGATGGCTCCACAGACTTGATGGACGTGAGTTTGAGTAAACTCCGGGAGTTAGTGACGGACAGGGCGGCCTGGCATGCTGCGATTAATGGGGTTGCAAAGAGTTGGACACAACTGAGCGACTGAACTGGAACTGGAATATTACCAAATTCTGCCTTCTGTTGCCATTTACTCCTTTGCTTGGTTGAAGACATCCTTTGTAGGTTACTGTAATATCTCACCATTGTAGGTGAGTCTAGTTCAAGTCCATTTCTTTACCCTCCTAGTCCTGGCCATGATGCCATATTTTTATGGGAATTATATCAGTTCTCTTGATTTAATTATTTTCTGTATTTTCCTAGCCCCTAAATCTAAAATTTTTAGACTTGTGTTTCATTTAAAATCTACCCTAAAATTCTCAAACTTAATTTGGAAGGTTTACTTTTCCCTTGAGCCCAATGCATTGAAAATAGAGATCTTGTCTCAATTCTCCCAACTTTCTTGAATCTGTCAAAAGCCCTACAGCGATCTGTAAGGGCATGTGAATACTGCAAGTCTCTCCTTCCTTGGATAAATCCAAACCTGCACTCATTCTTGTCTGTGATGGTGTTACATTATTTATGGCTCTGTCCAAAGGCACGAGGGAGGGGGCTGGATCTGGGTCTTTAAAGGACCTGCTTTTCACTTTCCCCAAACTCATGCCCTTCCCAGTGGAAGGGTGGTGTTTCTTGAGACAACCCCCTGAGTGTGAGAGAGCAGAGAGGTGACGTTCCTGAGGAGAGAGGGGTAGAAACATGTGGTGGCACATCTCACTTCCTCCCTGAGAATCCCTAAAGTGGACATTACAAAATGGTGGCCTAGTGAACTTGGCTGCATTGTATTTAAAAGAAAGGAAAATGACATAAGCTGCCAACATTTTCAAAACAGGATATTTGCACAGATATCTGAATTTCCAGACTGTCTTGGAAAAATCGTGAACTTGGCCATGTGAAGCTGGCATTCCCTCAAGACGTCATGTGTCAGGAGCTGGGCAGCAGTTGTAGGTGGCCTCAGTGCCACCACTGTGTCTTGTGTTGAACTCAGTCAGTTTCACTCTTATACATCACCTCCCTGCCCAGAGGCATGTAAGTATATGATCTCTGGGAGAAACCCCGGAGACGGACATTTGGAGGTTTGCAGATCCATTCACAGAATCAGCAGCACCATATTTTAGAAACAAAAAGAACTTGACACATGCTTATTGAATTGATGGGATTTTGAATCTTTGGGCCAGAAAAGGTGACATTTAGGAGGACTCTAAACTTGAATGATAACAATGATTGTATAGCTGTAGTTAAAGAACTGTAGACCTTGATTTTGTTCAAGTACAAGAAATGCCTGTCACATACTCCTGACATATTGAGAATACACTTTCTGGCATTTAAGTGCCTGGTTATTTTATCAGGCATCTTGTTAAGAAATGATACACATTTCACAATTACCCAGCCTATAATAGAGAGCCAGACCACTGTATATACAATGCTGACTATTTCCTGGTTTGTTCCATCTAAATCACTGGGGAGAAATAGTCTACTTTCACTTCTTACACCTTAACCTGCTACATCTTTGAATATAAATCACTAAAAATCTTCAGCTATAATTGTCTGATGCTCAGGGTTAGTGTCTTAGGAGACAAAGTGAACATCCGTAGAATGAAAATAAGAAAATCTAGTATTTGGAAGATAAAGAGGATGAGATAAAATACATATCCATTTGGTTCAATTTGAATGAGAAGAAATGGGTAGCATTTAAAATGTTGCAGGTTTATTTTGAGGATTGATGAAATAATGCATGGAAAGCACATCGCACAGTCTGGCAACTAAAAGTATCCAGAATTGTTAGCTATTATTAGTTTATAGCAAGTAATTAGCCTGGCTCTGAGTATCTGAAAAGAACCTATTTTGAGCACCATATTGTTAAGATGGTGGGGGTGATTTAGTCATGGTCATTGATTAGTGTCACCCTTCAGTTTGTGATGTCAAAGTCTCAGCACAGGGGCTGAGGACCCCTAGGACATGGAGACTGAATTGTCTTCCTTGTCCTATGAGTGGGGCTCAAAGAGCCCGGCAGCTGAAGTAGCTGTGGTGCCTTGGTTTGGTCATTGTTCTCCACGAGGCGGCTAAACTGTCACAGTTCTAATGGGCATTTCCAACAAAACATGATTTATTACAGAAAATGAAAAACAATATTAAAGGGATATAAATAAGCCCCAAGTCCTGGGGCCAGGGAGAGGATACTTGTTTTAATGACAGTTTCTGTGCCTTCCTCTCCCCATACCCTCCCCCACTCCACCTTAACTGCGCCAAAACACCACAGCTGTCATCTAGTCAGTCCATCACCTAAGTTCAGGAAAACCTCATGGTTTGTTTCAATGAGCTGCATAATTTAATGCAACAGTGGTAGCTAAAATGGTTCCCTTTCAACCAACAGAGTGCTGATTTGCAGCATAGACATCAAACTTATTTTTTAAATAAAAGTTCCTGCAAAAAATAATACTTCCTGTCCACACAGTTCTGAGAAACATAATGTGATTTTTTTGTCTTTTTTTTTTTTGATGGGAGTGATTTAGCAAATAAACACACTAACTTCAAAGATTTCCATCTTGTTTTCATATAACCTAAATGAGATTAGATGACTAGTGATTTATGCTACCACAATCTTCCGTTGCTCCCCACTTTAAATAAAAATATGGTTATAATTAAAATCACATGAACATGAAATTTTTAGCTTCTAAAAAATAAGATGGATGACTTGATGATTGCCAAGAGAGACTCTGGAGTATCCTCGTAACATCAAGGCACATGGCCCTTGAATTGCACGCCTGGTGTGTGCGTATTGTCCATTTACTACGGCACTAGAGCACAGCCTCTATTAGGGTGGAAACCATAACCACAGCAGCAGTAACAACCAATCAGCACAACTCATATAAGTTTTTGTACTTTGAGAACTACTTTCACTTGTATTTTTATTTTATTTGGACCTCTAAGCAGTCTGATGGGGTAGGTGCCATGGGTACTGTTATCTGCATTTCTGATGAGAAAACTAAAGCTCAGAAAGCTGAAGGGATTTGCTCAACTCAAGGGAGTTGTGCAAAAAATAAGTGGCACAGTTAGAGCTTACCATATCCTTTGAATTCTGATCCAAGGATCTTTTTACTCCAACAATCCAACTTATCATATCACTACTTTTGTGGGGTTTAAAATAAAATTTCCTCTCAACACCACCCATTCCCATATCAGGGCTTTCACACATGCTCAAACGTGTGTCTCCTTCCCTAATCAACTCCTCCTGAGAAATGGTCGACCTCAAACAGCCCCTCCTCTACTGTTTTAGTTTGCTGCTATGACAACTGTGGTGTTGAAGAAGACTCTTGAGAGTCCCTTGGACTGCAAGGAGATCCAACCAGTCCATTCTAAAGATCAGTCCTGGATGTTCATTGGAAGGACTGGTGTTGAAGCTGAAACTCCAATACTTTGGCCACCTCATGCAAAGAGCTGACTCATTTGAAAAGACCCTGATGCTGGGAAAGACTGAGGGCAGGAGGAGAAGGGGACGACAGAGTATGAGATGGTTGGATAGCATCATCGACTCAATGGACATGGATTTGGGTGGAGTCTGGGAGCTGGTGATGGACAGGGAGGCCTGGCATGTTGTGGTTCATGGGGTTGCAAAGAGTCAGACATGACTGAGTGACTGAACTGAACTGATGACAACATGCCACTAACTAGGTGACTTAAACAGAGATTTGTTGTCTCACAGTTCTGGAGGCTGAAAATCCAAAGTCAAAGCGTTGGTATGGTTGATTCCCTTGCAGGCTATAGGGAAGGACCTGTTTTAGGCCTCTCTCTTTGATTTGTAGATGGCCATCTTCATGACGTTCTCATGACATTCTCCCTGTAGACACATATCTCTGTGTCCAAATTTCTTTTTTGTATAAAGACACCAGTGATATTGGATTCGGGTCTACCCTAATAATTTCATTTTACCTTAATTATCCCTTTAAAAAACTGTTATACAGAGTGAAGTAAGTCAGCCCGAGAAAAACAAATATCATGTATTAATGCATATAAGGGGAATGTAGAAAAGTGGTACAGTTCAGTTCAGTCACTCAGTCGTGTCCAACTCTTCGCGACCCCATGAATTGCAGCACACCAGGCCTCCCTGTCCATCACCAACTCCTGGAGTTCACTCAGACTCACGTCCATCGAGTCAGTGATGCCATCCAGCCATCTCATCCTCTGTCGTCCCCTTCTCCTCCTGCCCTCAATCCCTCCCAGCATCAGAGTCTTTTCCAATGAGTCAACTCTTCACATGAGGTGGCCAAAGTACTGGAGTTTCAGCTTTGGCATCATTCCTTCCAAAGAAATCCCAGGACTGATCTCCTTCAGAATGGACTGGTTGGATCTCCTTGCAGTCCAAGGGACTCTCAAGAGTCTTCTCCAACACCACAGTTCAAAAGCATCAATTCTTCAGTGCTCAGCTTTCTTCACAGTCCAACTCTCAGATCCATACATGACCACTGGAAAAACCATAGCCTTGACTAGATGGACCTTTGTTGGAAAAGTAATGTCTCTGCTTTTCAATATGCTATCTAGGTTGGTCATAACTTTTCTTCCAAAAGTGGTACAGATATACCTATTTTCAAGGTAGGATAAAAATGCAGATACAGAGAATGGATGTGTGGATATTGGGGAGGAGAGGAGAAGAAGGTGGGATAAACTGGGAGATTGGGATTGACATATATACATTACCATGAGTAAAACAGTGAGAACCTAGTGGGAATCTGAGTATATTACAGGGAACTCAGGTCCATTCTCTGTGCTAACTTAGATGGGTGGGATGGGGGTGGATGGGAGGGAGGTTCAAGAGGGAGGGGAGATATATATATATATATATATGATCATATATATATTTATATGTACACACACACACACACACACACCTATATCTGATTCACCTTGTTGTACAGCAGAAACTAACACACTATTGTAATTTATTGTTGTTTAGTTGCTAAATCATGTCTGACTCTTTGCAACCACATGAACTATAGCCCACCAGGCTTCTCTGTCCATGGGATTTCATAGACAATAATACTACAGTGGGTTGCCATTTCCTTCTCCAGGGGATCTTTCCAATCCAGGGATTAAACCTATGTTTCCTGCATTGACAGGTAGATTCTTTATTGTTAAGTCACCAGGGAAGCTCCCAAAAGCAACTATACCCCTCTCCAAAAAAAAACTGGAGGGGCACAATTCAGTCCTGAACACTTGCCTCAATGCATGTCTCTTTCTACCATCCTCCTGCTCCCCATCTTGGTCAATGGCATGACTGTTTATGCAGTTGTTTCAGACAACTCTTCATGGTTCTCTCATTTCCTCTGTTCATGACATCGTATTCATCAGCTAAGTTTCATCAGCCCAACCTTCAGGTTATTGCCTGAGTCCAATCTTCTCATTGTTCTACTACAGCTTTCCTGGCCCAAATTACTAATCTGCTCAAACTAACATCACCGTAGTTTCTAATGGCCACCAGGAGTCTGTTTTCCAGACAGAAGCAAGTGTGAACTCTTTAAAACATAGGTTCTGTCATGCCACTCCCTGTTCAAAACACTGCATTTAAAACAAAATCTGAACTTTTTATCCTGGATGAAAGACTTGATATTTAAAGTGTGTTCCTGTGATCAGCACTCTCAGCATCACTTGGGAGTTTGTTAGATATATGGAATCTTGGACCCTTTACTGACACAAAATCAGCATTTTTGCAATATTCCCCAGGCAATTTATGTGCATTTTGAAGTTTGACAAGCACAGGCCTGGAGAAGCCTTCAGGATCTCCCATGTGTGTCTTCCAACTCTTCTCCTTCCCGCCACTCTTACTCTTGTTCATCCCGTTCCAGACCTGGCCTTGCTATCCCAGGCTTTTCTGGCTCCCCCTCTCTACCTGGAATGCCTTCTTAGAGACAACCCCATCTAAAGACAACGGTGCCTTTAGGATTGGCTGGTTGGATCTCCTTGTAGTCCAAGGGACTCTCAAGAGTCTTCCCCAGCACCACAATTAGAAAGCATCAATTCTTCGGCACTCAGCCTTCTTTATGGTCCAGCTCTTAGATCCATACATGTCTACTGGGAAAACCATAGCTTTGACTATATGGAACTTTGTTGGCAAAGTGATGTCTCTGCTTTTTAATGTGCTGTTTAGGTTTACTTTACTTATGGCTATTTCCTCCTGTGCAGAGAACAGTTGGTGCATAGTAGGTAGTAAATAAACATTTGCTAAAACAATAAATATCTGGACTTTTGGTACAAGATAGGTCATTTTTTGTTACTGAGTTAATTATTTTCTCTAGTAAACACTCAGGCTACTGTTGACTATAGCATAGTATTTTATAAATTCACTCTTCATAATTTTCCCACTTGGGTTATTTTTCTTCCCTTTCATCCCATCTCCCCTCCTTTCTCACTGGAATAGCCATGGGTTATTTTCCATTATATAGTACATTAAGAATGGCTGAGAGTGATACAACTGGCAGCTTCACTAAACTTTCCAAAACATGAAATAATATAGGCTTTATAGTTATTTTATTGTATAGCTGTTACTGGCTAGAACTTCTGAACTTGAAGTTTTTGAAATCTAAGAAACTTTTAAAACTCTGATCTTACTATAAAATATTGGCAGTATACTCAGCACAGATGGAACAACATTTCAAGCTTTGCTTATAAACTAGTGACCTTATCTTTTTATCTATGAGACGTCTTTGCTCTTAATGAGCCAAGGAAGATCCTGAAATACAGTTAAGTACCAGTGAGCTCTGGTTAGTTCTTCCTAGAACTTCCTAGCTTCTGGTTAGAAGCTTCTCTTTATAGCTGTCCCTAGAAAAAATATATATTTTAATATGTGTATATGATGTGTATGAAAAGTCCATTTTAAATTGAAGTTCTTGAGTCATTTGTCTCAAAATGAATTTAAATCTGCTTCAGTGTGGTCGAAAGCAGGCCTTTCTTCAAAAGCCACAGTATTCTTGCCAAGTCTTCTGAACAGAGTATTTCCTCAAGAGTCACTGACTTTCTTTTTTTCGCAGCTACTTTAGCTTGGAGATTTGCAGTCTCAGTGGGTCTTCAGGTCCAACCTCCGTGCCTCGGCTCCCTTTTGCTATCATTTATGGCCTTCCTCCCCTGACGTCTTATTGCCACCTCTTTATCCCACTGTTCATTCTGCCAAAAACTTTCCTACATGGTCAGTATGTATTTTTGGAAATAAAGATAAGCCAAACCATCTAATTTAATACACATTCAGTATTGGTGGTTTTTAAAATGGACAAATGTGGACATAAACCCTATAAAGTTCATCAGGAAATTTACTCCAGGGATATTCGCTGGCCAAGTCTGCTAGTGGTGCCTGATAGTAGAAAAGTTGTTACTTCTGATCCCAGGTCACAGGTTTCAATACTGTTTCCTTCAGATCATTGTCTCAGCTTTTTCAACAGTTGAAATATTGGTGATGGCAAGTCTGTTCAATTAGTTATCTTTCACTAAAGGCAAGTTAAAGCAAAGGCTGGTTTGCTTGACTACCACAGTTTCTTTTTAAAAATATTTATTTACTTTATTATTTATTTGGCTGCAACTGGGTCTTAGTCGTGGCATGTGGGATCTTTTACTTGCACACTCTTAGTTGCAGAATGTGGGATCTAGTTCTCTGACCAGGGATGGAATTTGGGCTCCCTGCACAGGGAGCATGGAGTCTTAGCCTCTGAACTCCCAAAGAATAGTTTTTAAAAAGTGACCTTACGTTGGTCTAGACAGTGTTTTTCCCATGTGCTTTACTGCCTACCACTTTATCTGCAAACTCATAAACAATGTAAAGTAGGCATTAGTTAGGGGACTTTGTTGGGAACATTTGAAGGGCAAAGAATTTGAGATCGAAAGAGATTGTGACATAGTATTAGAGGAAGAGGAAGGACATGGAATTATGTCTCTGGACTCTCAATCAAACATATTTATTAGAGTTTTCTGGGCCCATCAGTGCTTCACCAGGATTAGAATGAAACAACTCTAAGGGGATGAGATCTTGGACTAATGTGTGTATGTGTACGCACATTTTAAAGAAAAATACCACTACAGAGAAGGGACCAATCATGTCCCATTCTCTGCTACTATAGCCTTTCGCTTATAAAGCTGAAGAGTAGGATGGTATAATGTTAGAAAATAAGAAGGTTAGGGGATGGGGACCTACTATTTCTTCCTATCTCTACTACCAAGCTTAGTTCTAGGATTACAGTAGATGCTCAGTTATCACTGTAAATGGCATGGGAAATTGTATATGTTTTGGGACTCTTTCTCTGAGTTATGTTATAAATTCTATACTGTTTTTTCTAAAGAAATTCTCACACATTTTTTCTTTTGAGGTAAAATTAAAGTGAATGGGAGCAGAGGAATTCTGGTATATTCATTTCTAACTGAATAAGTCAAAGAAAACACTGGCGTCAGTCCATGGCTTTCAGACAAAGTGGGCTTCAGAGGAGCCAACAAGACTGTAACAACTTATTTCATCCTTCTCAGGGCCCACGTTGCAACTCCAGGGGGCGCTGTTCACATACTAGTCTAGGTCAATGGCACGATGCGGGTGGTGGGTGCATCACTTTCCAAGAATCCAGTGTGTCCGTTCTTTGCCATGACTCTCAGGTCATGCTTAACTCTGTTCATACTTGCAAGCACTTACTTTTAAAGATAATTGAAAAAGGAGAGGTTTCCCTTTCCTTTAGTTTTTAGTAAAACTGGTTTCCTGAGCAGACCATTAGCTGTGATTCCAACCTACTATTTTAGAAAGTAAAGAGTCTAAGAAGGAAACACAGAGATAGCCCCTTCCATTAAAAAAGCCACTCTAAAGACAACTCAAATAAAGAATTCCCCTAAGAAGGGAAAATATTCTAGAGATGAGATTGCCAATCACCTTTTCTTTCTAAATCCTAACCACTTTAAAGTGATACTTCCTCTAGTTGAGTTTTCTACTGATAAGTTAGATAAACATGAATCCTCTCAATTATTTGGAACATGTAGTGTTAAATCTGTTCACTGTTATTTTCCTAAATACATTCTTACAAGTACCTATTTCAGTCCAGTGAGAATATACTTCTCTAAAACTATGATGCAAGCACTCTTTCCTTACTTTGTTATCTTTTTTAACATGTTATAAAAAAAAAAAATCCAGTATTTTAAAATGGAAGTCCATTTCTGTTGGTTCCTCATCTTCAGCAAATCCAGAGGCCTCACAATGACACATAGGATCTGTCTCCAGGACCTCTCAGCTCCTCCTCCACATCCCTGGGCCTCTGCACACTCTTCTCCCTCTGCTCCTTGGGCTGCTTCAGGGTACTCTTCTGCAGGGCCTGGCAATGCCCACTTCTCAGGGAAAGCTTTGGCAGTTCTAGTTAAAATCTGTACCACTGCCTCTACCTCCTCCATCTTTGCCCCATCCTTGTAGGCACCCTGCCTGATTTCTTCCTCAGTAGAATTTCTTCCATTGTCCTCTTTAAAATGAAGATGTACAAGATCTTTACAATGAAGATGTACAAAATTAAAATATAAAATTAAAAGTATAAGATTTGTATTAATTACCACTCCTTCCCCCCACCATCATATCCCACTAGAATCTAAGTTCTGTTAGGGTAGGAATTTTGTTTGTTTTATTCTCTGCTGTTTTTCTAATGTGTAGAAGCGTATACAGACTTATAAGACTCAATATCCATTTTTATTGGGCAAATCACATTAGCAAATCATGTAGTTATAGAATATTATGCGTTATAAATTCTGGATTAACCAGGCTCATATTACAAGCAAAATGCCACAAAATTTCTCTTTCTCTAATCATTAGTGTATAAGCAGACATTAGAAATCTTAGTATAGTAGTACTATTTAACTCTGCTCTATGTAATGACAATGGGTATGGATAAGATTCAGAAGCTGTGGATTTTTAGGGAAGTCACTGAATTTCCTTCCAGTGGATGGTTTACTTTAAAAATGAACCCAGAAAATAATCTTGTTATTTAAAAAACAAAGACATTGCTAAAGGGGTCACAACACATTTTTAATTTTCCTGTGATAAAACAATAAACTAAATGATAGAGCCTGAACAAATGCTCACTTGTCTCTAAGTTCTCAGGGAAGTTTGATACCAAAGTCCCCCTGGACAGCCTCTCAGAACCTCTGCAGAGCTCACCAAAGCACAATAACACACTGCTTTCAGCCTTCCCCCCACGCCTTTTTATCCCTTTTTAGCTGTTTATAGTTACCAGAATCACCCCCTGACCCAGATATACATAGCTCCCACCATAATCGATATCCCCCACTGGAGGGGTACATTTGTTACAATCAATGAACCTACACTGACACATCATTATCACCCAAAGTTCCAATTTTACATTACATTCACTCTTGGTGATGCACATTCTGGGTTTGGACAAATTTGTAATGACATGTATCTACCATTATAGGATCACACAACGTAGCTTCACTGCCTAAGGTCCTTTTTCATGTTTATGGTTTTTCTATTATAAGAGTAATACATGCATCACAGACACACAGACATACATACACTTTCAACCAGGGATTGGACTTGCACCCCATGCAGCGGAAGCATGGAATCTTAACCCCTTAACCCCTGGACCACCAGGGAAGTTTGCAAAAGAGTAAAAATATTAATAAAAGTAATGTATGTAGATGGTAGGAGAGCTGTAAAATGCAGGAAAATATGATGAATCAAGTAAAGTTAAATTTTTTTCCTACTGCTAAATTTTCCCCTACACACACATATGCAATCTTTTATATTTGGCAAAACACAGTATATGTGTAGCTCTTTATATGGTTTTACATTAGCAGAATCTTCCTTTATTTGAGACACTTTAGGACACTTAGAGCTATTAAACATTTATCCTTTTCTTTTCTCCAAATACTGAAAGTAAACTAACTGGTTGTGCAAAACAACTGCTTATAGACCTTTATTCTCTTAGATTAAAACCTTGTGCTTTTTGGGTCCCAGTTGAGAAGAAAGGAACAAAATAGAGATCTTGAACTTGGAAATGAGCAGTTGTCTTTTAGTCTAATGAAAGCTGCAGTCTCCTGAAATAATTGAAAAACCTCTTGTACCACCTTGATGGGGTCTCTGGGGAGGAGGCAGGTTGAGTGTGTATGTGTGTTCATGCACGCATGCGTGTCTGTGTGTGTACTACATCTAACAATTCTGAGAACCCAAGGAAGTTCCACAGCGTTTTGTTCTACATTGTTAACAAGCCCTCTCCCATCCCTGGTGCGACAGGCTCTTAGCGCTTGTTCTGGAAAGCTTCATTTGCCATGGAACCACAAGCCTCAGTTACTTGACTTTCCTATCGTTTTGCAATGTCAGTGCTGTTTCATGGGCTGTGTGTCAATGGGTGGCACTTTTTACCTATGACACAAGGCACAGATGTAACATGTATTCTGCAAAGGGAATGGCCGATCTCAGAAAGTCCATTCATTTGAGGGAAGGTGACTCAGAGAGTTCAACAAAAACCCAACTTATCTCCAAGAAGTAGCAATCAGAGTAGTGTAGCAGTTGGTTATCCCAAGGCACAGCTTCTGTTGAAAATACCCCTCCATTTACAACTAGTTTACCACCAGAGTAAGTGTTCAAATTTTGACACTTGTCAGGTGTAGGGTTTAGTAGAGCAAACAACTACAAAAATCTTTGTATCCTCAGAAACCAGAAAACTACCTAAAGTCTCTTTGATTGCAAAATGAGTGTGTAGTCTTTGTTGAACACTTGGAAAACATAAAGAGACAAAAGGAAGGAAATAAAAATCATCTATGATCCCATTATCCAGGCAGCCAAAAGTGTTTCTTGAGTATAGGGAAATTATAATTCTTTCATTTGACTCAGTTCTGATATTGAGCAATGGTGACCTTCCTATCATCACCTGGACATGCTTCATACTGAAGGAAACTGCTAAAAAGAGCAAAATGAAAATGCTTTTTGCTTCATTCCTAAAGCAAGTGTGAGCAAACCCACAGAAACAACATATGAGGGTTAAGTTTAGAATCACTATGCTATGTGATTTCATAGTGAGGGGCTAGCCTGTTGATTTTTCACAATTAGAAGCTTTAACTATAATTTTCATATCATAACTTTTATTTTATAACTTAATGTAACTTCAGATCTATAAAAAAGATGGATGTGTATTATTTTAGTAAAATAAGAAATGGAAATTAATTATCTCAACAGAAAAGAGAATTTATGAACTGGGGTTTTGTTTATAGTTCCACTGTGGGTGGGGAGGCATTTCCTAGGATCACTTGTGGGACATTTAATTCTAAGTGTTCAACAAAGAATAACTATAAATTTGTTTTATGCAACAAACTCCATCAACTCATGTATGTTTACTGAAAATGAAAAAATAAAATATACCTGCTTTATTACTACTATTATGAATTGGATGATTTATTTACATAAATGTATTGTGATCGTCATTAAAGTCTGTTACATGAAATGTTGTTTGTATTGAGTTGAATGATGAATTATGCATTCCAACTTGTACTTAATGATAATTATCATGTGTTAAATTATTTCTGGGACTTTCATACACAGTTGGTGGGAAGTAAATTGGTACAGTCACTATGGAAAACTATTTGACAAAATCAGTTAAAGTTGAACATATACACACCTTATGACCCACCAGTTGCAATTCCAGGGTAAGTACTCAAGAGAAAATGTGTAATTTTGTGCACAAGAATATTCACAGCTGTATTATTAATATTTGTAATAGTCCAAAACTAGGGATAGCCAAGTGTTCATTACCTCTAGAATTAATATTCACATGCACATACACATGCTCTGGAACATTCTATAGCAGTGCTCAGAAATCTTTTTCTGTAATATGTTAGGCTTTGGAAATCATATGCTGGCTAACACAACTATTCAACTCTACCAAGGCAGTGTAGAAATGGCCTTAGACAATATATAAATGAAAGGGCATGGCCGTATCCTACTAAAATTTTATATACAAACAAGTGATGGGCCAATCTTAGCCCATAGGTTGTTATTTGCTGACCTCTACTCTATAGCAAAAGAAACAGAAAAGGAATGAACTACAGCTATGCAGCAGAATGGATGAATCTTACAGACAATGCTGAATTAAAGAAACTTATGAAAAAAAGAATACACTATCTGATTCTATTTTTAAAAATTTCAAAGTTAGGGGATGGTGATGGAAGTCAGTGAGTCTGGATCTCTGGGAGGTAATATCCGGGAGGTGGTACGAGGGAAGCTGTCTACATTGATCTGTGTGGTTTTACATGGATGTGTTAACTTTGTAAGAATGAAGTGTACATCTAAGAACTGGATATTTATCAGAATTTAAGCTAACCTTCAATAAAAATGTAAGAAAAGAACTTTCTACCTAAATAAATCAATAGCTAAATAAACTAATAGCAGAGGAACTAGAAGTGCTAGTCAATATACTAACTACATATTTCAACTGTTGAGGAATAGCAAGCTATTGATATATATAAGCTTGGACACATGTACACAGATTAGTTTCCATTTACCAATGCTAAATCAATTGAAAAGTTGCTTTTTTAAAGACGCTCACATTTGAAATGAATCTTCCAATAAGTTTTACCTACAAGAATGCAAAGAAAATTGACACTCAAACTGTTTCTTTTCAAAAAAAAGTAAATCAGATACTGCTCCATTTCTAACAGTATAATTGCTACAGGGAAAAATCCTTTACTTATTGTAATGGCTTAAAATTTCATACAACTTTGTGTAGTTACAAGTTTGAGACCTGACCCTGAACTTCAGGAGTCCAGACGGAGGACTAGGTTGAGAGAAATTACTGGCTCCTTCTCCTACTTGACTCTCAAAGCTACTTTCAGCCTTAAATTACTATGAAAGCAATATACGAAAAAAGTAATCTTCAAATACAGATTTGCTTTAGGCTCTGGGATGACCAAGTTCCAAATGTCTAGGAATGTCTCCTAGACTACCCACAACATGATCATATTCATTCATATACTGTTGCCCAAAACCATCCTCGCATTTCATTATCGATCATCTTGTAAACATGATCCATGAAAGAAGTCTCATACAAAAAGTAAAATAACAGATAAAGTAAGGTACTTTTCCCGATGACTGCCTGGTGGAACTAATTATTAACAAACCTGTTCTATAAAGAAAGTAGTAATTTGGAAATAAGATGTTAAACTTTTCCTGAGAAATGTGGAAAATGTACTTTTGAATTCAATATGTACTTCCAAAATGTTCAACTCTGTTTTCCAAGTATTAGATTTTCTAAAAGAAGACAAAATATTCAAATGCATTTTCTTGACACTGCAATATAATTTTATGGTTTTTAAAACATTTTCCAGCTCTACTGAGGTAAGGCTTTAAAATGTATGCATTTAGGTTGCACAATATAATCTTTAAAAGGTTTGCAACCTGATGTTTTAATATATGTGTGTGTGTTCAGTTTTGTCTGAGTCTGTGTGAAATGGTTACTACAGTGACATTAATTAGCACATCCATCACCTGACAAAGTTACCATTTTTGTTTTGTGGTAAGAATACAAGATCTCCTGTCTTAGGAAATTTCAAGTATATATAGTAGCTTTATTAACCATACTCACTATGCTAAACGATAGAACACTGTGACTTATTAATCTCATAACTGGAAGTTTGTATTGATGGAAGAAATTTTCACATATTGAGGTATGAGGAAGTCATTCTGGCTTATACATAATTCACCTTGAACTTTGAGCTAACCAAAACAGCTTGTTTGTGGCCTATTTGTTTGAACCATTAAAGAAAAGAAAGCATTTAAAAATCGAAATGGAGTAACTGTGATTCAGGCATCCAAAATGGAAGTAGGTGGCCACGGTGGATGTGGTTTCAGACACATTCTTGTATCACTGAGAGCTGAATATTCTGAACTGTATCACACTCAAGGACATTACTATGCTATGCTAAGTCACTTCAGTCATGTCCGACTCTGTGCGACCCCATAGACGGCAGCCCACCAGGCTCCCCCGTCCCTGGGATTCTCCAGGCAGGAACACTGGAGTGGGTTGCCATTTCCTCCTCCAATGCATGAAAGTGAAAAGTGAAAGCGAAGTCGCTCAGTCGTGTCCGACTCTTAGCGACCCCATGGACTGCAGCCTACCAGGCTCCTCCATCCATGGGATTTTCCAGGCAAGAGTACTGGAGTGGGGTGCCATTGCCTTACTAGCTGTTCTCAAAACAATATTTGCTAGCAAATGCCAGCTGCAGCCTTATGGTCTCAAGGTCTACCCTTGTAACTGTGCTACCTTTTCAGACCCCAACAAATTGTGCTTAATATGCACTTTACTGCCTGAACATGTGCTCAGTTGTGTCCAACTCTCTGTGACTCCATGGACTATATGTAGCCTTCCAGGTTCATCTGTCCATAGGATTCTCCAGGTAAGAATACTGGAGTGGGTTGCCATTTCCTATCCTGACCCAGAGATTAAACCTATGTCTCTTGCATCTCTTGCATTGGCAGGTGGATTCTTCACCACTGCACCTCCTAGGAAGCCCCAGTAAGCACCCTTACTTCTTGCCAGCTTCAATCCTAATATTTGGCAAATGACTTACGTAGTTTCATAGGTTTTGTCTTTATAACCCACTCTGCATTTTGTAGTCCGGCAGAATACAATTCAAGTACTTCTTGAATTTCTGCAATATAATTTTGGGAGGAAGCTTGGTATGGGAAATTTTTTCATACGCTTACTACACATAATGCAAAAACCTTCAGATTTTTAGTTTATGAGGATGGCATCACTGACTCGATGGACGTGAGTCTGAGTGAACTCTGGGAGTTGGTGATGGACAGGGAGGCCTGGCGTGCTGCGATTCATGGGGTTGCAAAGAGTCGGACATGACTGAGCGACTGATCTGATCTGATCTGATCTGATCACTGAAATATGAAAATACTGATGTTCCCCAATCTTATCAAGTTCTACACTCTGTTAGCGTTTCTGGTATTATTTTCTTATACTTAGAAATGTGACAACCTCTTTCAGAAATAAATTTTCTACTGTGTTACATAGAATTAGAAACTTCAGAGTCCAGAATTTAGTTAAAGATAAAAATGATGATATATAAGATATCGTAATGTTAACTATCTCATTAAGTTGCAAGTCATAAAAAGTTTTAAATTTTGGCTGCAAACCAAAAGTATTAAACTCATACATGATTGACTACCCAAAAGTCGGCAAAAACAAATTCTTTGCATTTGTTTATTACTGTATATAACCTACGTTTAGATTGCCTTTAAGATTTTTGGAGCAAAAAAATCCGTAATTACTTTTTGATAGTGTCCAAGTTAGCCTCACAAAAGTTGAAAACTTGCATTGATCTGTCAGTGTGCAAGCTTTGGGCTTATGGAAACTGTGCTTTTTTTACCTGCAGTTAGCTATCTCATCGGGACTAATCTTTTGGGAAGTTGATAAAAATATCTTTTGGCATTTAGATATGACAAAATGTTATAGCTCAAAGATATAATTGGAGCAAATATTTATTTTATCTAAAATTATCTTTTTTATAATATAAATTAGTTTGTCTCATTCTTTGATAACTTCCATATTTGTGAATGTTTATAATTGATACACATTGGTAGACATATACTTACCACCACAAGGAAGAGAAGCCCCTATTCATCACAACTAGAGAAAAGCCTGCATAGCAATGAAGACCCAGTACAGCCAAAAAAAAAAATCTCTAAAAAAGTATATAATCTATAAAAAAATATTTACAGTGGAATACTATTAAAAGCTGTATTTCTTCCAATAAAAAGCCCAACATTATTTTTGGGTCAAGACAGAAATGACATTGTCTCTGGACAAATGGTGGTGACAGGGATTCTACCTAGAGATGCATTATTACATCAGCTTTCACAGGAATCCTAGCAGAGGACTGGGCATAGCGTAATGCTCAAGAAATATCTGATAATTACCTATTCTTATAGGTAGGTTCTAATTGCCTATTTGTGGAGAACTATGCACTTTACATCCTCTAACCCAGAGCAATATGCTTGGGGAACTGCCACTTAGTTTTCTTAAGAGCTGACCCATTCTTTGGCTGAGTTAGCACATGGTTTTAAATGCCATACCCATCAGCATTTGACACATCTGGCCTACACTTTATAGATGATTATGTTATTTCGACAAATGCATTGGCAGGTATCCATTCAGCAAATATTAAGCTCTAATGAGGGGCTAGGTGGCTGGACACTGTTCCAGATGCTGGACACTTAGCAGTAGATAAACTAATTCCTTGCTTTCATGATATTTGCATTTACATTCTGTTTATAAGGATGGGTGGTACCATGAGGCTGGGAGAGAATGATAAACAAAGAAACATAAAACATGTCATTTGATGACAGGCACATTGAAAAATAAAACAAACCAGGGCCCTGGGTGAGTGATGAGGAGAATGCCTTCTTTACCATTCCTTGGGAATGTCCAAGTTTCAATTTTTTATCTTCTAAGAGTTAGAAACTATCATCCTTGGACATGGTAGTGGTTTAGCTGCTAAGTTGTGCCCAATTTTTGTGACCCCATGACTGTAACCCACCAGGCTCTTCTGTCCATGAGATTTCCTAGGCAAAACTACTAGAGTGGGTTGCCATTTTCTTTTCCAGGGGAGCTTCCCTACCCAAGGATCGAACCTGCGTCTCCTGTACTACAGGCAGATTTTTACCAACTGAGCCACCAGGGAAGCATATGCATATAAGAGGAGTGAGATGATGTGCTCCCACAATAAGAATGAACTGCTTCATAAGTGTAAGTAAAAATTAATTCAAATTCCCAAAGTTTTTAATCTTGGTAAATCACAGTTAAATAACTTGAAAACTTCTGTCTTTGAATATAGATCTTCAGTTTTACAAAGTTAAGTACAAATAAAATAGTCTTTACACTAATCTTTCTTTAATAACCTATGAAGATGATGCACTTATTTCTAGATTACAAACATGTTCTTGAAAATATCTATTTACTTGAAGCAAACTGAAACAGAAAACATGCCAAAGCTGTCGGTCTGCATAAAGAACACTACTAATATTAAATGAAATGAAAGCACTTAGAACATTTTAGCTATTGCTACTAATAAATAACATTTATATTTCTAGAACCTCTAACAGTTTACTGAGTGCTTTAATATTTATTATGCTATTTGATCCTTAACAAACCTAATATGGTACATTATAATGTTGTTATTATTACTTACCGTTCCATACTTGACTACTGGAAAAATCATAGCTTTGACTAGATAGACCTTTGTTGCTAAAGTGAAAGTGAAGTCACTCAGTTGCATCCGACTCTTTGCAACCCCATGGACTCTTTACCAGCTGAGCCACAAGGGAAGCCTGTTGGTAAAGTAATGTCTCTGTTTTTTAGTATGTTGTCTAAGTTGGTCATAGCTTTTCTTCCAAGGAGCAAGCGTCTTTTAATTTCATGCAGTCACCACTTGCAGTGATTTTGGAGGCCCCCAAAGTAAATTCTGCACTGTTTCCGTTGTTTCCCCGTCTATTTGCCATGAAGTGATGGAACCGGATGCCATGATCTTAAGTTTTCTGAATGTTGATTTTAAGCCAACTTTTTCACTCTCCTCTTTCACTTTCATCACATAAGGTTAAAATGATTTAATTTCACAAGTATTTGGTGAAAAGCTCTATCAATACTGCCCAATAGAAGCTAGATATAGAATATTCTATAATACTCTCTATCAGAGTTAAAAAATACTCTCTAACCAACTAAACAAAAGAGACCATGATGCTCTATCATTTGGTATTTCTGTCCTTTTTAGAGTGGATGCTAACAGTCAAACTGTCTACAGTAAAGCCTCAAATTCCTTCCTAATTTATCCTTTCACACTCCTTGTGGCCTGAAACACGTCCTTCCTTCTTCACTCCTCAACTTTCCTGTATCTAGGCTTTTAAATATGGTCATGTATCCACCTAGAACGCTGCCTCTTTCTTGGTCTTTGCATAGCTCAGTCTATGTGTCATCATATGCCAGTTGCATGCACTCTCTTCATCTTCTGAAATTCCTTTTATATCACTTGTCACTCTCAAGCTAGCATTGCATATTTTGTGGTTTGGGACTTGAGTCTCTGCCTGGACTGGAAACCCTCTGTGCTTCACTGGCCTTTGCATCCCCAGTGCCTAGCACAGTCCTCGCATATAGCAGATGCTCAGTAAATATCTGCTGAATAAATAGTAGATGATGCCTTTGAGGCACAACACAATTTTGAAGACTGTATTTAATATTTTAAAAAATTGCCCTCACATAATGGTTTATCTTTTCAATTGCTTTTCTAAACACTGTTCATGTCATCAATAAATAATTTACTATTTATTACTATATTATTGTTCATCATCAACTTGCTTATTTTCAGTTGTTTATTATTTATTTGTTAATTTATTAATGCATATGCCATAACTAGAGCATTATAGCAGGCAATGTCTCCTCACAGAACATCACATTCTGCATCACCAGGACAACCTCTGGGCTGGAAGGAACAGATATTTTTATTGCTACTTGGCAGAAAAACTATAAATTATAGTCTAAAAGATGAAGCAAGTTCTGAGAGTACCCAGGTAATTTTTCAGAAGTAGGACCAGAAAGCAAGTCTCCCTGTGCTCATGTTGAATGTTAGCAAAATATTGATTTTATGGTATTCTGTTGCTTTGAAAACTGATGATCACTTGAAACAATTTAATAAAAGATTTCAACCAGAAACATGACAATATGAACATCCCTTTCTAAGCCATGGCAGGTAAGAAAATACATACTTCTATGAAAATGATATGACACCAATTAACATGAAAGGAATCACACATGAAACAAAAGCAGAGCCACTGAAAATTCAAATTGTAAAATTATAAGGGAAAGAAGAGGCACCAAGTCTGATTGGGAACTCTTTTGAGAAACTTTCCCCCTCCAGCATTTAGCATTTCCCAGAAAGAAGTTAGCAAATGAACTAAGAAGTGAATCAACATTGATCATTTTATGTAGTTTCTTCTTGGTTCTTTGTAACTAATGTTTTCATTGTACTTTGAAAAATAAAATCTTTTGCGGAACTGGCCATACTTCATGCATTAATTGTGCAATGAGAGATCATTTCTCTCCCACTTCCTTCTGCTTTAACATCAGTTCATTACCCGTATTTAAAGTACTTACTATATACTGTAAGTATAGCTTAGTGTAATACATAGCTTCACCGGTGGCTCAAACGGTAAAGCATCTGCCTGCAATGCGGGAGACCCAGGTTCGATTCCTGGGTCGGGAAGATCCACCGGAGAAGGAAATGGTAATCTACTCCAGCACTCTTGCCTGGAAAATCCCATGGATGGAGGAGCCTGATAGGCTACAGTCCATGGGGTTGCAAAGAGTCGGACACGACTGATATAGTGTATATTCTTTGATATAGTTGTATAAACTTTGAGGTCTATCTGAACTTGAGAGAAATCTTATGACTAAATTTTTTAAGAAGGAGGGGGATGGGAGTTTGAAATTTCAAACTCCTTAAGGGTGAAGGAAAGAAGAAAGCAACATTTATAACCATTCGGTGCTTAACAGGGTCCACACTTGTCCCCGTGACAGAATCATTTTACTATACAGTAGAAAATAACACAAGATATACTAACACAACTATACTCCAATAAAAATTAATTAAAAAATAAAATTGGCTATTATGTACTTGAAAATAAAAGCCAAGATTTTCAGAACAAAAAAGTTAAAGAGAACCTATATAAAACTGGAAAAGGGTTAATTGATACAATCTTTTGGGAAAACCAAATTATTTGCAGTAATAATTTGCTACTATTTGTAACAAAAGTGCAAATATTGGTAAAAAGGAGTATATAGTAAGTACTCTATAGCCACCTCTGCAGTACATCTTTACTATTTACCTTCATATCCAGCACAAACTATTCCCCTGAACATAGAAACCTAAGACCCATACATGACAATATGGATTTGCTTTCATTTAAAATTGTTTTGAACTCAGAATTTCAGTAACTTCAAGTGAATTTTACACTTATACCTCATTGAACTTAATGACCCCAAAGTGTGAGCTTGATGAGGTTGGCTTGTGAGGTAAACAACAGAAAGCATAAAAATGGTATTTTCTAAATGATCTGGGGACATAGCAGTGGGACAGAAGAAAACTGCAAACGGTGTGCCTGACTAGTGACATCCTTCCCTATTCCATCTCAAACGTGCTGAAACCAGAGCACAGCTGGGGTCCAGGCAGGAGCTCCAAACCTGCTGTGTGAGTGGGCATAGCAGGGACCTTAGAGTGGGTGAGCCAAGAACCTGACAATTTAAAGCTATGAATGTCTCAGGTTGGCCTCCATTAGAAATCTCAATACTAGGGAGGTATGATGATCAGGGGTGAAGTTTTGAAAATACAAGCTTTACTGATTTGATTTTCTTGTTTCAAAATTTTAATTTGTTCATAAAAAGGTTATAACATGACTTGCAAAAACAGAAACCGCATTCATGACTTAGAAACACAAAACTTAATAGTCCCTTTAAATAGCAGAAACTTCTATCCTTTATTGTTGAGGATAAAAAGTTTTCTCAAGAAATGCTTCAAGAAACCATAAGGGCTGGTCACAGATTCCTCTCAAAGGAAGCAACAAATGAATTAAGACCTCAGACGGTGGATAAGTGGAGCTTTCTTGTTATTGTTGAGTTATATAGATGCCCTTTCTCGATAATATACAAGATGTGGCTTCAGTTTTGGTGAGTTACATGTTCACACTGTGAGTTTCTCTTGTTTCTTTTAAAGGAATAAATTATTCAACTTCTTTTTTCATTATCTTGCATGGTATTGCTGTGAAATGATAGCCCTTCTGCTTCAGGTGAACACACCATTGGAGGGTTGATCCACCTGTATTGATATCCATAATAATTTAATTTTGATATTCTCTTTCATCTAAGATTTCAAAGGATTTTTTAAATGTTTTAATTAAATTTTGCAGCTATCCTCTTAAAAAGATAAGCAGGAAAAAAGTCTAAGTCTTTTGAGAGGTAATCTTTTGGAGGGCATAATTTTAATTATCAGAGTAAGACATAGTAATATCTTCAAAATTCAATAAATATTTACCATCTACTTTAAAGGCAAAATGTATAATTGTTCTTCCTATTCCATCTTTAATTATTCCATGTCCTTAAACTAATAAAAACTTCCAATATCATAGTTCCTTTATATTATTTAGTTAATAGAAATATAATTAACTAATGAAACCTAAAAGCTTAATAATACACTGCCATTGTCAAAGATATCTATGCTTTGAAAGAGAAGCCATGGCCTAATTTACTTAAATAAATGATGTAATTAAATAAGATGCTTAGGATGGACTTTACCTGTCACATATTTAAGTACTCAATTAAAATTCTTATGACAGTGGCAGCAATATAGAGCTGATTTATGTAAATATTCTTCTGATCTTGGGATTTTGTGGAATTTGGCACATTCCTTGGGGGAATGCATTTGGTGGCCAAGAATATCTTCTTGTTAGGGATATAAATCATACCATATTATCTAGAAGAGATGGAAAGATGATTGGCTTTAATTGAAATTAATCTATAGGCAGTAGTGGATAGTCTATTTTGTCCTTTTCATAGCTATAAACTAGTCAAACAACGCACAGGGGAGGAAGTACAAGGAGAAATTCAATCAAAATAAGTGGTGGACTCATGCATTTAAAGTCATCATGAGTTCAAACTGATTCAAGTTAGTAGGTCATGTAGAAGCTATAATCAACATTTTAGTTATGATCTGCTTCAATTTTCTTTCAGTAAAATGAGGATTATAACAGGAATAATTCATCCTGTTATTGTGAAAATTAAGTGAGTTAGTTGATAAATAAATATGATATGGTGATAAAATGATTTCCTCAAAATCCAAAGTTGGGACATATAGCTGGACAAAGGAATTTTTTCTACTTCCATCTCTCTCTCATTTGTACCCATTATTAGCATTGTGAAGCATTTTTGTGGTTAAGAAAAAGGACTACTGGATATTTGACATGGATTTATGGAGCTGTGCTACTTCCAGTAAAATGTTCATTTTCCAGTGGATATGTTACTCTATGGCCATGTTGTTCTTGTTTTGTTGTTGTGTCTGACTCTTTCGTGACCCCATGGACTGTAGCCCACCAGACTCCTCTGTCCATGGAATTTCCCGGGCAGGAATACTGGAGTGAGTCGCCATTTTCTACCCCAGTGACATAGTTTAGAGGCTCAAATAAGATCTAAATACTAGACCTAAAATTTTACAATTTAAAAATTTTTATATCATGATTTAGATTTCTCACTTTGAGATTAAGTGCATCACTTATATTCTCTGACCTAGTTTTCTAATCTATAAAATGAGGAAAATAATATCAACTTCATTTTTAACAGAATATAGTATATTAAAGAGTTTGTGAAAGGTATTGATGATATATCATCCCACAAAAACAAATTATTCATTATGAGGCTGTGATTTTTATTACTAATGCAATATGACTAACTGTTGTGCTGACTTCATTTTAGTTCAAATGTATATTTCTCTCAGGCATTGTAAGTAAGGACTTTGTGCTGTGGTGTAAACAGTTTACTTATCTAGTATACCATCTCTAGTCTAGGATTTACAATGTGATTCTTCTTACATTTACATTCCAGTTGCCTGAATACAAGGCACCCGATATTATGCTGATGATCCAAGAAAAATTTTGAAAGGCTCAAAAGCATGGTTCCTGAATTACTGAGTTATTACAATCAAACTCTTTCTTTATCATCAAGTGTTCCACATATAAATGTGTTATAGTAGTCTATAAACCTATAAAAGAGCCAATTACCCTCTGCAATATGAACAAGAGACAATCAGTAAGGCAACAGAACAACAGTAAACCCACATGACATCAACATGCTTAACAGATTTAAAATGAGAAAGCTTCTTACCTAGCATGCAAACACATTTGACATTCTGATCAGGGTTTTCAAACAAGATTTCGCCACACCTCTGAAATAGAAAGAAAGCCATCATTATTTTAAGATTTCCTTTTAGGATTCCCAAGGCAACGTGTCCATGTCACCTGACATCACCATAACATTATTCTATTCTTCATGTTTTCTTTAGATACCTGAATCCAGGCACTTGTCATGAGCAGAGACTTTCCTGGTAGTAAAATGCTTCAGAGGTAAATTGGGAATAGTCTTTTCCTGCGTGCCTCATGCCCCTGCCTGGAGCTGACTCTGTGTGCTCCTCTGAGGGGTCACAGCCAGAGCACTCAGTGTCTAACAGTTTCTATTTCAATAGAAGATACACAGTTTATTCAATCTAATAATCTGAGGTTAATCATTCACTCTCAAAATTGGTCCTTCTTCAGCACTGAAATTATTCTAAGCTACCTACTCTGCAATCAAGCAGATATTTTCAAACACAAACCTCAGTGGTATACACTTAGCTCTCTGAACTTGCAGACTCTGAACTCTCTGTTCAAATAAAGAAATGATGAAAAAGTGGCATTCATAATGCTTTTCTAGAAGCATCAACCCATAGAAATATCAACTTTCTTATCTACATCTCAGTTCCAACATGCTTGTTAAAATTTTTGTGCAAGACAAACTCCAGAGATGCAATCAGTTACTTTAGACCACATTTATGAATGTGGTTGGCTAATAGTTGGCACCCAAACATGTAAATAAATCCTCCAAATCAATAAGAAAATAACAAATAATCCAAAGGAAAATGGAAAAAGGATAAAAGAGCCTGTTAGCCTGTGTAGTAGAGGAAATAGCCAATTCATGGAAGAGGAAATCTGAATGGTCATTAAATAGAGAAAATATATTCCACCACAATAATAATCAGAAACCAGCAAATTAAAGATAAAAATAAAGATGCCTATTTTGAATGCAAAGATATGGGAAGACTTAGAAATTTGGCAGAAACAATTGTAAAAAAATGTAGAAAAATGGATATTCTCATATACTGTGAGTTTTAGTATAAAATGATGGAATCATTTTGGAGAAAAATTGGCAAAATCTTTACTAAATTTCTACTTATTAATGACTGGATTTCATTCTTACTGACTTAAAATGTGTATAGACTATGATACAGCAAGTCATCTTCTAAATTGATAACTAGTGAAACTTTAATATTCAGCTACAAAACAGATAAATGTTATTCATATATTGGAATGCTACATGGCAGTTAAAAATGAAAATGAATTAGGGTTACATTACTGTAAAAACATATTAAATATATAATATATACCTATGAATACATAATATACAAATTGTATAATATATTCAAATTATATAATATATAATGTTCAAATCATATAAAATATATGTAAGTTTTAAATCATATAAATATATATAATGTTTAAACCATGTAAAAGTATGTTAGGTAAAACACTATCTCCATTTTTTATGAAGTTGAAAATATCTAAAAATAACACATTGTTTATGAATATATTAATTTACAGAAGAAGCATAAAAACAGGCAAAGAAAAAAAATATCAGATTTAGGGTAGGGGATAAATACACAGAGTTATGAAATATTGGAGGGCATACAGGGGTTATCAACTTTTTCTATAATGATTTGTTTCTGAAATTATTCTGTTTCCTATGCTTGAAATATTTCAAAATAAGTAAGAATTTCCCCCATTTGCAACACTCTGATTATAAAAATGGCCCTTCACGTACTGCTTCTCTGCTGTCTCCCATGGGCTTATGGAGGTCATTTAGTACCAGACTATACTTGTTTTCACCATTTATTTCATTGTCCTTAGGAAGACTGAGAACATTTACTTTAGTCTATTTTCCTCTCTCTTTCACTGTTCACAATTTGGTTAATTCCACTCCCGTCAATATTTATTGTACCTACACTTAAAACATCATAAGGCAAAGTAATTTCTGAAGAAAACAACTCCCAGATCTGAGAATTTACCTTTACATCTAATGACAAAACCTCCTGGTACACAGAGGCACAGGTTGAGAGGAATAGCATGACCCAGTTACATTCAAATCAACCCATTTTCTGAGATGACCTACATCGTGCACAGAGATGGACAGTTGGCTCAAGACCGTGAAAAGGAAGCAAGCTGCTGGCTAGTTTGGGTGGACTGCGGAAAGAGGAAGACCCGGCACATGTGAAGGTTCGCAGAGGGCACTGAATACTGAACGGAAAGTATGTGGCTTTTCTCCTGCTTTACTCTGCTGAACTAAATGTCATGTAATATTTATCATACTATGCAATCTCTTCAGGCTTCATTTCTCTGTAAATAACATGGGGATGCTAATACATGCCACAAAGTCTGATCAAAGAGCAAATGTGAGGGTTAACGATCCGTGGAGTCTGACCCAACTGTCTGTTGCTGTTTGGTTTGTGTTTTGGCAGAGGTTATATCCTTTCAAACTGCTAGGATCCACTTCTTGCGTTACTTGCTTTTCAAACGGGTATTTTTTATGCCCTGAAAGAGTTAATGATTATTTTTAATTGAAAGATCAGAGGTTTCTAAACTGTTTTCAGCTCCTTGGTGAAACAAAGTGCTAGGAAGTTCTATCAATCCATATTCTAGATCTTACAGGGAAGTAACACTGGAGTGATCCCTTACATTTTGTTAAGAACAAAGCCCACACATGTGCTAGGATGGAAGAGTTTTCCTTCCTTAATTGCAGGGGTTTGCAGAAGATGGTGGGTACCCAAGTCCAAGGGCAGCCATAGGTCTACCCCTCAAGTTGCAGGTTGGTGTGCGTGTGGGTGGAGGACTTGCTTCCTTTCTTGGACATGAACAAATCCAAGAGAAGTTTCTGAAACTCCCATGAAACCTGCATTCCTTAAAAGCCATGGCCTGCCTGGGTTCACTGACCACATAAGCTAATGACCAAGCAGCAAGAATTGGCATGGCAGCCAGTCCAGTGACCCCAAGGCAGTCCTCTTCATTGTCATTATCTCCCTGGCTATCTGGGAGATGGCTGAGGCACCTCTAACTAGTGTTTTAATTGCCCTGCTTTGTAAAGTTACCCAGTGTTGGCACCCGATTTTAAAGTAATGCACCAAAGGGAATCTGACTGCTCTCAGTTCTCAGGATTTGAAAGAAACCAGATTTTTTCCAGCAATTTTTCTTATTGATGCCACTGTTTGCAGGGCCTTTGCTGCCAAGTTCCTGCTTGCTGTGCAATCAGGGTGAGGCCTAGTTTAAGAGATTAATTGGGCTAAGGCACAGGATCTGCTCTGAGGGAAGGTTCCATGCCTTCTTGGAGTCTCTGGGCTGCAGCCCTCCCCTCTTGCTGCTCTACCTGGTCATGCATTCGGGGACTCCCCAGCTCAGCTCCTTGCTGCTGAATGACCCTGACTTTGATCCACTTCTGATCCCCAAGCTTCTACCTTATTCTCAGAATCTCATCTCTCCAAAAGATCTCCATCTTTGCTTTGTCTCCTGTGCCTAAAATAATGAGACCAGCTTGCCTTGCTTGTGTGCATCACTCCCAGCAAGCCCTGCTAAATAACAGGGCATAGTTACTAAGTCCCCATCTGGAGCCCTTCTAGCAACAGAGAGAGTCTCTTGTCACATGCTCTCCTCCACAGCACAAAGGCTATGCTACACATGAACTCAGGTGTGTAATGCCTGTTGTCTTCATAGACTGCAAAGACTCAAACCAGTTTCATTGTCAGGGTTTTTAACATGCCTCATTATTGTAATCCTGATGCCTTATACATACCAGACCCTTAACAAATATTTGTAAACTAGCTAAAATTTCTTTAGCCCATACTGTGGGCTAAGCATTGTTCTAAGTGCTATCTATACATCTACCATCTTGTACTCTGATTATACTCTTTCAAGAGTGAAGAAAATAGAGGCACAGAGAGTACCACTCACTACAGAATATTCCCCCCTCCGTGAGTGAGAGAATGAAAGCTGATGGCTTCCCTAATGCTTGACCAGATTCCCAAATACAGGCTGCTACAGGCTTCCTTATTGTCTTGGCCAAGATGCCAGGTCTGTTTACGCGTCCTTCTCTCATTCGTTAGCCACTGATGTTTGCAACAGTTGCCACCTATATAGGCCTTGGATTAGACAGACCCGAGTTCAAATCCTGTTGTTGCATGCACGTACTTACTATACCATAATGGATTATTTCGCTCTAAACTTGCTAAAGAAAGCTAAACTTGCTCTCTCATCTGTAAAATAGGGTGGTATTATCTACATCATATCATTACAAGTTTAGCTTTTAATTTATTATGAACCAGAATGTACCAATTTAAATTACTGTATATGAGATTATACTATGAAAATAGGACTTAATAAATTGAACTCACCCATTAAATTCTAGTATAATGCCCCTGTTATTATTTAAGATTAAAAACAAAGAAATACTTCTAATTTCAAAAGTCAGAATAGTTTACAAGTTAGTTGCTAATTTTATTTACTAAGAATCTTCCACATTAAATCTAAAATTTACCTTTTGCTTAGGAAGAGCAAGATGGATGTTATAAAGTATGGCATCTATTCTATTACAGTAAAAATTTATATTAAAAACATTTAATTTTCATTAGCTTAATTATGTGTTCTAGTAAAATGTATAATAAAGTATATTTCTCTTAAGTGGACTGTATTTTTTCATTACTTTTATCATAAAGTTAGTTGTGAAAAAAATGAATATTAAGTACAATTTTTAAAAATCACATTTAAGTACTCAGCAATCCTGTTTTCTTAAGGGGATGTTATATCTGAAGTGAAAATAATATTCAAATATTTATAATAGTAACATGTTGTTCAGTTGCTAAGTCATGCCCAACTCTTTGCGATCCCATGGACTGTAGCCCACCAAGCTCCTCTGTCCACGGGGTTTTCCAGACAAGAATATTGGAGTGAGTTGCCATTTCTTTCTCCAGAGTAGTAGCATGTTATACTCAGAGGAAGTAAGAAAATTAAAGACAGTGAAAAGTTTACACATTGTTCAATTGGCAGCACTTCGAACTTTCTTAAACCAGTAAATACTTTTTTTTTTGCTTCACATAAAATTTCATCCTGTTTTTTTCTGAATATTTGCTAGCACTTGACCGTGCAGGCATAACTCATTTTACTGTGTACTGCTTCATTTGTTTTTCACAAATTGAAGATTTGTGTTAACCCTGTGTGAAGCAAATCTACTGATGCCATCTCCCAACAGTGTTTGCTCCCTTTGTGTCTCTGAGTCACATGACAGTAATTCTCAAAATATTTCAAACCCTCCACCAGCATAAAGATTACAACTCACTGAAGGCTTAGATGATGGTTAGCATTTTTTACAATAAAGCATTTTAAAATTAAGGCGTGTACATTGCTTCTAAAGACATAATGTTATTGCACACAATAAGTGATATTATAGTGCAAACATAACTTTCATTTGCACTGGGAAACCAAAAAAATCATTTGACTTGCTTTATGGTAATATTCAGTTTATTGCGGTAGTCTGGAACCGAACCTACAATATCTCTGAGGTCTGCCTGTGTTTAGTCTCTCAGCAGGCTTGCAGCAACTAGTCTTTTCAGGTCAGGTATATTGATATTTTTGGATAGGTGGAAACATTAGCAAACAAATAAAACCCAAGACAGAAATTTTTTTGCTTATTGGTTTTCCCCTGTATTAGCTGAGGCAGTAGCTGTTTTCCACAAGCAGGTAATGGTAACTGTTATCAGCAAATAATTAATAGTTGTGATTATTTGATTATTTCCTTCCACCATTATAACTTTTCTTAAGCAGAAAAGAAATTATTAAAGGGAATTCAGTTCAGTTCAGTTCTAGGTGCATATAAAATCATTGGAGGAGCAGGCTACAGGCTGGTCCTCCGGGAATGACTCAGAGAAAAATGTGAAATTGACTCATGAGAGGAACTAATGGTGGGCCACAACTGGGAAACTGGAGAAACAGAGGGCATCACTGGAATTTCTGGTCCAAGGTCACATCACCTTGGCAGCGATCCAGGGATTAGACAGCTCTGGGCACAACTGCCTCTTGACACCTGTGGAGCTAATGACTGGATATTGGATGCTACTGCAGATGCAGAAAAACCCAACATCTCCACGACTGTACTTGATAAATCACTCAACAAAACAAAGCGAAAAGAACCTCTGACATATGATTAGACCTATTTTAAGAAAAAAATATAATAAAAAAGAAGCTGAATTTCTTGATCTGAAGAAGAGCGAAGCATGGTGGAAAGGGAAGTCCATCTCATTCGTTCCCAGAGGCAGCAGAGGCAACCTGGAGGAGGCGCGTCCTTAGCACACGCTGCCTTCATTCTACCCTCGCCGCATCTTTAAGCTCTTGGATTCTGCAAGTTGGCCATCCAATACAAGAATTTCTCTAGTGAGGTTTCTAGTAAATAAGGCAAATGCCTGTATGCTGATGCATTTGTTCTCTTTGATCATCCCTTGCACATCTTGCACGATGACTAATGCATCATGGCACTCCTGATGGTAATCAAATGAAGAAATAATTCTTTACTGCAATTCTGCGGGATATACTTGAGATTTTGGATTATCTGGGGGTAGCATGGGGTGGGGGATTTTTTTTCTGGATACTTATGTATACTCACCAGTAAGTGCTGTGATTAGACACAGCCATCTGATGTGGAGCTGCAAAGGGGGTGATGAAGGGGCAACTTAACACTGAAAAGACATCTTGAAACATCTGGGTCATTTCCCATCTCACATTTTCCCCTAACAAAGAACTGAATGACACTAATTAAAGCCAGACTCCTAGAAAATCAGCCTGGAGAGAATATGGCTTAGATCTGCAGATCATAAAAACATAGGTTCTGTTAAGGGACTGCATTCCTTAAACTCTAACATGGCCTGGAAGCTTGAGACTCCCTTATACGGTCTATCAAATGAGTGAATGAATGAGTGAATATTCAAAAAGACACCATTATCAAGTGCCTGCTCTATGCAAGCACTGTATTGAAGGTGGCTGAAAAAATCAAATGAGGTTTAGGCTAGATCCTATCCCCAGGAATTTTAAAGTCTGGTTTGAAGTTAGAACATAAAATGCTATGAGCATCCTCAAAGGTGGACACCCAACACTGTTTGGGGCTACCAGAAGGCTTCCAAAACGAGATGACCACAGGAAAGAGTTGGCTGGCAAAAGAGAGGACCTCTCCTGGTAGAGACAGCTGCCTGTGCAAAGTCCAGAAATCCTGTTAGAATTCTTTGGCAGCTGCCCAGGATGGGAGCAATGTTGTGGTGCGTCAGGATAGAGGGTTTAATCAAAGTGGCAGAGTTTATATGCACACACACACACACACAAACACATTTCAAGAATTTCCTGGAAGTCCAGTGGTTAAGACTCTGTGTTTCTACTGCAGGAGGCATGGGTTTGATCCCTGGTTGGGGAACTAAAGTCCTGAATCCTACATGCCACATTGCATGGCCATTTTTTTTTTTAATGGACTGGGATAGCAAGTCTAGGATGCTCAGTGAATTCTTTTAACAGTGTGACAAATAATTACAATACAGTGGTACCAAATCTCTCTCTAATGGTATTGGCTGCAATCTTTCTGTCCATTTCTACCTCAGACAAGGAACCAAGCCCGAGGTGTTTCTTATTCCTTTTTCTTGGATCATCACACAAGATGGTGATGGCCAAAGGAACAACCCCTAACCACCCAGCTGAAACCTCCTGTGAGGCCGACTTCTGCTACTGCTGGAGCCATTAGCACCTAGAATTGAGCCCATTATCATTTCCCTGGCGCCCAGAGGTGCCTTTTCAGAGGCTCCAATCTCACAGTGGCCGAGTCCCTCCTACCCTGTGGGTGGCATAGCCAGGCCTTCATCTCTCAACACTGTGCAGCCCTTTGTGCCAGAGGATGGCAGATTTGGACCTGGGGCTGATTTCGGCTCAAGCTCATGTTTTCCTTTCTAAGTTTTTCCAGTGAAAGAACAGATTTCCATCTCATTGCAGGCTGTTAAAACGTCAGACTAATAAGTTTTCAACAATCTGTCAGTGCAGATCTCCAGCAACAACCTGGCTCTGTCTTGGAATCAGGGCCTCATCGTCCAACCCAACCTCAGCCAGTCAAAATAAGAGACACACCAGCAGCAGAAAAGAAAAAGAAAGATAATCACCTTGAGCTGAGCAGAAATTCTTCACAAATCCATTGTTGCCAACAGCCAACAGCAAATCTGTGGGCTGCCTAACCTGAAGTGACCTGTTGGGAAGGGCCATCCCTCATAAACCTCTAATTAGCTATGGTTAGCAGTGACTTGAAACATATTAATGCTATTGCTATTGGAAAATGAGCCTACCAGCTTTTAACAGCTTTGTTTTCTTCTTCAGTCAAATGTTCGCTCAATGCGTATGCTTTCTATTAGAGAGGTGCCAGGAGCAGTGATCTCCAGAGAGTCTCTCAGCATTTTATTACACACCCCTATTTTTAAATGTTTAAAAACTACTTATTATGAACCCAAACTTGGAAAACTTGGTTTCAGCCCAAGGGTAATTTTTTAAGTTATTAAACAAACATCCAGAATGAACTGTGTTTCCTGTTATTTTGGCCCTGAACAGTAGAGGGCACTAGGAAGGCTGTACTTGCTAACGGTGCACTTGGAGCCCCTCAGGGAGATCCTGGGGTTAGATAACTCACAGGTTCAGAGTTACTGTCTTAGGTTATCTTATGCCCTTCTGTTCCTGCAGACTTTCTCCATGTACTACTTTTAGTCTTGAATTCCTCTGCACACATCAAAATGCACATTGAAAACCACAATTTTCATCATGTAAAGCCATGACAATAGCCTCAGGGCAAGCCCAGTTTTAGCAGAATCTGTACCTGTGAGGGTTGACGGCATGTGGACTATAACTGAGGTATCTCTCTAAATGTACCCAGTGATAGCAACTGAATGGGGATCTTGGTCCAAGGCACTTTGGGAATAATTCTGGTATGAACTCAGAGAATTCTCCATTAGATACAAATAACAATGTCATAAATCTTGACAACCAGAGCGAAAAATATGTCAGAATTTTATCTTCTATCCTTTCCAAGCTCCAAGTGTTGATAATAAGCTGCAGCTAGTTTTCCATGAAAAAGATAGATACTTCCATGAAAGCAAACAGCTAACGCCATAACCATTTCCCTACACATAGGGACTTCTGAAAGGTAAAGTCCACAGACACTTTGTGTTAGAGAAAAGAGAGAGCAGTACAGAAAGAGGATAGATTGGTACATATAGAGGAAGGAACTTAGAGTATCTGGATTGAAATCCCAACCCTAGCCCTCACTAGCTGTGTGATTTGGGGCATATCTTACCTTTTTGAACCTCCTCGTAGAACAGAGAGAGCAACAATGCTTAGCATTCTACTGTAATAATGTCACATGTGTGAAAGCATCTGTGTACCCTGAAGCCCATAACGGGGCCTGGTGTGAATGTTGTCTCGTGGAAGAAAAGAGGTGGAAGTAGGAGAGGGCCACTTGGTGGTACAGTGGACAAGATAGAGAACACAGTTCTACTGTGTAAGGCATGGATTTTACGAGGGGAAAATTTTTGCTCTTTGCCTAATGGAGAGCACTGGTCCCTCCAAGGGTAACTTGCAAAACCAGACATTGAGAGAACAGAGGTCCACAGGGCAGAAAAGAGGCAGGAAGCTTGGGTTGGGTAGGAATAGCAGCCTTTGACAAAGTATTTGAGAAAAACAGAGGAAGCAAAGTCCAGTGTGAGGTGCAGAGCCGAAAAAATGCAGGCAAAGGAAGAGGGCTGTGTGAGGATTTGCAGTTTGGACAGGGCAGCTCCAGTACCAGAAACAAATACCGTTAATCTGGGAGGGATCGGGGAGAGCATTGTGGCCAACCAAGTCACTTTATAGATTTAGCAGATAGACAAGTCCCTGTTGGGTGAGGTGACTTTGCATTCTAAGGTCTTATGATGAGCAGAGTATGGGCTCTGGAGTTCACATCAAGACTTCAGTATTTACGAGCTGTATCGCCTTGGGCAAGTGACTCAGTAATCCTCTGCCTCAATTTCCTCATACATAAGATGGAGATAACACTACTGCCTACATCGTGAGTTCATCATGGGATCAAGTGAGGATTAATATAAAGCACCTAAAATAGTGTCTGGAAGAAGTGAGTATCCAATGAATTATTATTTTTAATGGTATACAATTATTCAGAATCAGAGAAGCCAAGAAAATCATGTCTTTTTCGACTGTCATTCAGTGTTACTCCAAGTTACCTTCTTATTTTTGACATTGAGCTATTGCCCCGGGAGCCTCAAGTCCTCCAAAGCATGCATAAAAAGACAGAAGCTGGCAGTACCTGTTAGATGAGAGTGCCCCAAAATATTTACTTAATGAATGGGCAATCTGAAGGCAAAGGGCAGATTGAAAACTGGACCAATCCTTCCTAGACAACTATCTCCAGTTTCTGCAAGGGAGGAGCTTGAGGGTCTAACGTCAAGTCTCATTTTTTAAAACAGAATATTTCATTCAGAAAACCTTCATTGGCAGCTTTCCCATTCAGTAAAGATATTCACATATCTGTCATCAGCGGGCTTATGCTGTGTGTGTGTTCAGTTGCTTCAGTCGTGTCCGAGTCTTTGTGACCTTGTGGACTGTAGCCCACCAGACTCTTCTGTCCATGGGGTTCTCCAGGCAAGAATATTGGAGTGGGTTGCCATGCCCTCCTCCACTGGATCTTCCTGACCCAGGGATCAAACCTGCATCTCTGGGTCTCCTGCATTGGTAGGCAGGCAGGTTCTTTACCACTAGCACCACCTGGGAAATTCAGTAGAACCTATCTCTATTTTGATTACATTATTTTCAAATAATTCTTATGTCTGAAGTCCTAATTAAGGAGGATTAAGCAGACTTTCTGTGTCTGTGTAGTAGAGATGCTGACTGTAGGAAGTCCTTGTAGATTACTTGGTTACTGGACTGATGCCCAAGGACCATCTAGCTCTGCCTGATGCACTCTTATCCCTGGCATCAAGGAAGAAGGAAGAATCCAAAGAGGTTTGAGAACGTAGAGATTTCTCATGTTGATCAGGTACACTAACCACATCCTGATGGGTGTAGAAGAGTTTCTGAATAGGATATTCTAATTGGATAGAGGAGAGAGAAACTTTTTAAGTCCTCAGTGGATAAAGGGAGGCATTGAAAGTCATGAGATAAGCTGGAAGGGTGTCTGTTTTAGGTGCCATAAACCATAGGTACAAAAGCTTAAAGGCGGTTGAAAACTTGAAGGAAGTTAAGAATGGCTAGAAGGAGATGAGGTTCAGATAATCAGGAGAATTGGGGAGTGAGGAGACAGGAGGCTGAGGAAGTTGGCAGGGAGCAGACCTTGCACGGCCCTGTGGGACTCCATTTAGTGATTGGACAGCAGCCTGGATTCTGTAGACCCTGGATCTGAACAAAGTCACTGTAGGTCACAAGCCATCTGTTCAAGGCAGTAGAGAAATCCCAACAGTGTTTAGAAAGCTTTTGTAACAGGAATACTGTACAGCAGCCACATTTGCTGACCGATGTTGCTCTTCACAACTCTTGGCAGTAGCCTTTGGTGGGAAGAGGGTTCTGCTACGAGAGTGAAGCATCATCTTATAATTGTGAGTTTATAATCATCTTATAATTAATGACATTACTTTACTATCCCTAAGACTTCTGGCAACCAGCGACATTAGGAAATTCGACAGAACTGCTCACTCATTCTCACTATCCAGTATTACCTCACACAGGGTGTTCACAATCAGATTTCTTCTGATTTAGTGTAAATCCATATAGCCTTGATGGAGGGCGAATCAGGGAATGAGACTCTGACTTGCTATGTTTCCTAGTCTGGCATGAATGTAATATTAATATATTATGGAGACCAGGCCTTTCAAATCATGCATAGAGTGAGGGTTGGGAATGCACAGAAAGGGACGATTAGCACTCAAGATCCCTGATGCCAGGAGATAGAAGAATGAGGCTCCTGGAACAAAAGTCCTTCCCTAACACTTGAAAAGGCATCTTCTCAGAGACAACTGGGAAAGCATGCTCTACTTCAAGAAAATTATTCCTTTATTTGACTGTCACCTTCAGAGTGAATTTGAACCAGAACAGGACTCCACGTCCCTGCACTTCAAGCCGACACAACGTGCAGCAGCCCCACCCTGTCCTCCCCCTGCCCCTGGAAGGCTGATGCTGAGTGCTTGGAACAACCGCCTTTTTGTCTGACCGGTGTGCTGCCAACAATATGTACTCACAATGGCTCAGCTCCAGCCATCTGGTCAAAGCGTCCAAGCTTTAGACATTGCTTTTCTTGATTTACATTGCAATTTGCAAGCTACTTTATATGACCCTATAGACAACACAAGCTTAATAGATAATATCAGCAGTATCTCCAAATGCTTGCACAGACGTCACGATTCAGAGATTCATGGGACCTCATCCAGCCCGTAACTGAATGAGTATTTACCCAGGACAAAGGAGTACTTATAATGTGCTCCCTGCAACTCAGGGCAGTAATGCTCCTGTACATAAACCAACAATTAAATGTAATCCTATACACTTATAGTTTTAAAAGAAATTCAAACCAGTCCTTGGAATTAAATAACCCCAGTGCTAGAGAAAATGACTTCCAGAACATCAAGCCTGACAGGCAAACACAGGGTCTCTGAGCCACAAAGGAACAAACACTTTTCCACAGGGATAAGGGCCTGTTGTATAACTACTTGTGAGGTCAAAGATCCAGATGTTCCTGTAGACAATCAAAAAACTATTACTGGTCAAATTGTATTGACTATCTCCATATGAACAGCTCTGAGACATGGATCTGGCCTCAGAAAGGAGATTTCTGTAAATTCTACTAGCAATCAATGGCAACCCCAGGCTAGAGTTGGAAAAATCTGCTATCTTGGAGAAATAACTGACAGGTTTTATAAGCTGCAAAGGAATATGAAAATCTGTGAAAATAATTGTTTATTTTGCTAACAGTTATATTCTGCCTTGGTATCATTTATTCAATCCCAAAACCTACTTTGAAAAAAGCAATATTTAAAGAGTTATCTCCTCTTGGGTCTCTCTCAGGGGCTGAGACTTGTGGTCTGGTTCACTGTCCACCAGCACCTAGATCAATGTCTGTCACATCCTAGGCTCTCTACAAATATTGCTTGAAAAAAGAATGAACAAATGAGTTGAGACAAAAATATATCCAATCCCTGCATTACTATATCTCAGTCAAGTTAGAAATTTGTGAGATGGTGTCAGTTTAAATTGAAAGAGGAGAATAAAGGAAGTCAAGTTATACTTAAAATAAGCTCAACTGCAAGTTTTGATGCCATTACCCCGTTAAGAAGTTGGTAACTGGGGTTGTGCTGTGGATCTACTATGAATTCCTGTAAGTGGGTCCAACCCAAAGGCAAAGATTTCTCCAAGTACTATATTTTTGAAAGATAATTTTCCCTGGGGAAAGCAAGAATAATAAACATTCTTTATTTTCAACCAGCAGATCTTTCCACTGACAAATACTACTAGAATTAAACATTGAAACAAAATTTGTCTTAAATATCCTTGTCAGAGTTCAGATCAGGAAAACAGAGGTAATATCTATATTCTATTGCCTTAGTATATGCTTAAGGGTTAAAGGAGAGCAGTCCTGGGTGTTCATTGGAAGGACTGATGCTGAAGCTGAGACTCCAATACTTTGGCCACCTCATGCGAAGAGTTGACTCATTGGAAAAGACTCTGATGCTGGGAGGGATTGGGGGCAGGAGGAGAAGGGGACGACGGAGGATGAGATGGCTGGATGGCATCACCGACTTGATGGACATGAGTTTGAGTGAACTCCGGGAGTTGGTGATGGACAGGGAGGTCTGGCGTGCTGCAATTCATGGGGTCGCAAAGAATCGGACATGACTTGAGCGACTGAAATGAACTGAACTGAACTGAAGGATTAAACCAGCAAAGTGCTTCCAGTATTTGAGAAGAAAACTTGTATAAAAGTCACTTGGGGATTATGTGGAGTAAGAAGGGCAGTATTGTTGATAGTTGATGATTCTCATTTTAGTCACTTCATTGCCTCAAGATCTTCAGCAGCCTTTTTACAAGTTAGAGATGATCATTGATTTAACATTTAATTTTTAATGGTGTCAGTAAACTCAACTAATCCTGAAGATCACCCTTTGTTTTCATCCCTGCAAATCCGCCTGTGAAACCGACACACAGTATGACATATATTCATCAACTAACAATGCTCACTAAGTAATTAGTGCTTGGCAAACTAGCAGGCTCCTGCTTATATTGAATCTTTTTAACCTAATGACATAAAACTGTTTTCTCTATGTATTTTTTGCAAAGCAAGAAAGAACATGAAACAATAATAGCAAATAATCTTAGAAATAAAGAAATGCTTATAGACCCACTGTATTCCTTGAGCAGCCTTGAATTACAAAAGGGAGAGACTAGAAATCTCCTCAAGAAAATTAGAGATACCATGGGAACATTTCATGCCAAGATGAGCACAATAAAGGACAGAAATGGTATGGACCTAACAGAAGCAGAAGATATCAAGAAGAGATGGCAAGAAAACACAAAAGAACTATATGAAAAAGATTTTCATGACCCAGATAACCACGATGGTGTGATCACTCACCTAGAGCCAGACATCCTGGAATGCGAAGTCAAATTGGCCTCGGAAGCATCACCACAAACAAAGCTAGTGGAGGTGATAGAATTCCAATTGAGCTATTTCAAATCCTAAAAGATGATGCTGTGAAAGTCTGCCCTCGATATGCCAGCAAATTTGGAAAACTCAACATGGCCACAGGACTGGAAAAGGTCAGTTTTCATTCCAATCCCAAAGAAAGACAATGTCAAAGATTGCTTAAACTACATCACAATTGCCCTCATCTCACATGTTAGCAAAGTAATGCTCAAAATTCTCCAAGTCAGGCTTCAACAGTACATAAACCATGAACTTCCAGATGTTCAAACTGGATTTAGAAAAGGCAGAGGAACCAGAGATTAAATTGCCAAACATCCATTGGATCATCAAAAAAGCAAGAGAGTTCCAGAAAAACATCTACTTCTGCTTTATTGACTATGCCAAAGCCTTTGACTGTGGATCACAACAAACTGTGGAAAATTCTGAAAGAGATGGGACTACCAGACCACCTGACCTGCCTCCTGAGAAATCTGTATGCAGGTCAAGAAGCAACAGTTAGAACTGGACATGGAACAACAGGCTGGTTCCAAATTGGGAAAGGAGCTTGTCAAGGCTGCATACTGTCACTCTCCTTATTTAACTTATATGTAGAGTACATCATGAGAAATGCTGGACTGTATGAAGCACAAACTGGAATCAAGATTGCCAGGAGAAATATGAATAACCTCAGATATGTGGATGACACCACCCTTATGGCAGAAAGTGAAGAGGAACTAAAGAGCCTCCTGATGTAAGTGAAAGAGGAGTGTGAAAAAGTTGCTTTAAAACTCAACATTCAGAAAACTAAGATCATGGCATCTGGTCCCATCACTTTATGGCAAATAGATGGGGAAACATTGGAAACAGTGACAGACTTTTTCTTTGGGCTCCAAAATCACTGCAGATGGTGATTACAGCCATGAAATTAAAAGATGCTTGGTCCTTGGAAGAAAACTTATGACCAACCTAGACAGCATATTAAAAAGCAAAGACATTACTTTGCCAAAAAAGGTCAGTCTAGTCAAAACTATGGTTTTTCCAGTAGTCGTGTATGGATGCGAGAATTGGACTATAAAGAAAGCTGAGTGCCGAGAAATTGATGCTTTTGAACTGTGGTGTTGGAGGAGACTCTAGAGAGTCCCTTGGAATGCAAGGAGATCCAACTGGTCCATCCTAGAGGAAATCAGTCCTGAATATTCATTGGAAGGATTGATGCTGAAGGTGAAACTCCATTACTTGGCCACCTGATGCGAAGAACTGACTCATCTGAAAAGACCCTGATGCTGTGAAAGATTGAAGATGGGAGGAGAAGGGGACAACAGAGGATAAGATGGTTGGATGGCATCACAGACTCAATGGACATGAATTTGAGTAAGCTCTGGGAGTTGGTGATGGACATGGAAGCCTGGTGTACCGCAGTCCATGGGGTTGCAAAGAGTCACGCAAGACTGAGCAATTGAACTGAACTGATCATAATTAAGGATATAAGTTGACCTTAGCTTTGAATTCTTACATCCAGCAGAATGTTTGGCCTAAAGTAAATGTCCAGTAAATGCTCTTATTATAGAAAGAAAATAAAACAAACCAAGGTAAGTGATCATCAGTTAAACAAATTCTACTTAACTCAGTCATGTCAACCCAAGCATTTGTGGATATCACTGTTAGGTATGAAATACGTGTGTGTGCACACATCTGCACACACATATACATATGTATATGCCTATATGGGCTTCCCAGGTGGTGCTAGTGATAAAGAACCTGCCAGCAATTCAGGAGACATCATGATACATGGGTTTAATCCCTAGGTCAGGAAGGTCCCCTGGAGGAGGGCTCAGCAACCCACCATAGTATTCTTGCCTGTAGAATCCTATGGACAGAGGAGCTTGAAGGGCTACAGTCCACAGGGTCACAAGAGTCGGACATGACTGAAGTGACTTAGCATGCATGCATGCATATACAATATATTTACATATTGATACACACATATATATCATATCCATACACATACAATGTACATAACATCACTCTGCTTTCTAGGGCACTGTAGTTTAGTGGTAAAGAGTCCGGGCTCTGTCTGTACTCTCATGACAGTGAGTTTGAATATCAGATCCACCATTTCCTAGCACATTGACCTTGAAAATTGTCTTACTCTTTCTCTCTAAGCCTGTTTCCTTACCTAAAAAACTAAGACAACACAGAATTGTTAAGAAATTAAGTGAGGTAACATACATAAGTTTCTTAGAGTGGTGCTCAGTGCACAGGAAGCTGACAACACATGCCATCTATGACTAACCCTTACCCTCTGGCCATCAAGTCAAATAAACAAAGAAAGAAAAGCCTTCCTTTTCACTCTGGATATTGTGAAATTCAGCTTGTCCTCCAATCAAAGTGAATATTTGCTGTTTCCTCTGTTCGTCTTGCAAATCTTTTAGGAAGCGTAAAGAAGTGGTGACAGAGAGCTGGGGCTTTGGAGTCCAGCAGCTCGTGGGTGATCTCAAGATGCCCTTTACACTTGCTTTATCCTGTCTAAATTAATGGGATAAAATCTACCTCACAGGGTTGTCATGAGCATTCGATGTTTTATCAGTAAAGTTCTTGGCTCTGCTGTATTATGATAGGTATGTACACATCTATGTAATTATTTAACTCTCCTCTAGTGTTTTAACTTCAGTATCTATCCTCCCTTCTCCAGATGTTCAAATTATCCCTATTCTTCATGGTCCAGATAAAATGGTGATCCTTTACAAAGCTTTCTTGATTTTTCTGGAGTCTGAATTAACCTTTTTCTTTCCTGAATTTTCTATAATTCCTGTAGCCACCTTCCACTTTTGCTTGACATTTTCATTACTTTGTCTATTAGACCATCTGGATTAAGTGCTAAATGCAGATCTACTTTATTTACTTATTCCATTTATTTCCCATTCAGCCTCTGGAATAGTATATGTATTTATCTGTGTGTGCGTGTATGTGTGTACTCACACTTACATATATGGTAATGAAAAATATTTAACAAGAATCTGTTTTAAAAATCTTGTTACAAAATTAGTCTATAAATCTTTTGAAGTACATGTATGTCTCTCTTCGGGATATGTGTGCATGTTTTTACACAGATCATCACCCCTCACCCCACACCTACACACAAACATATTTCAAAAGTCTGCAGTTAGAATCTTAAACTGTTCTGAAGAATAATATGTAGCACACAGTGCTAAACTCATTGTGGAATTCTGTTCTTCATGTTGAAATCTCCTATTTATTTTGAAGTGATTAAGAGAGGACACAGTCTCTTGTAACACTTCCTGTAATATATTTTGTTATTATTCCAGGAAAAATTTTTGATCACTGTTACTCATTTATTACAAATGAAAATACTAAACTTTTGGAATCAAGGAAGTAATATTCAGTTGCTTTCTTGGCCCGCCACCATTCATACCTTTCACTTTTACCACTGCCAACATTCCTTTAGAGCCCTTTGTTCCCGAAACATTTCTTCATCTCAACCCCAAGAGTAATTCTTTTTTATATTCAAAATGAACAATCTTCATGTTGGATAACACTCTCAATGTTATCACTACAAATGGGTCACCAGTACTTCATATGCTATCATCCATATCATATAAAGAATATTAGTTAAAATTGATGAACAAAGGAATAAAATTATGAAATTTGGTTAAAAATGAAGTTCTAAAGTCAAGATCTGATTTTAAGTACCTTTATGTTAACTACTTATCAGTTTCATGAAATAATTACTAGTCTTTATTTTCAAATTTTACACCTTTATGTGGTTTCTATTCTCTAAAAAGGAAAATTAGCATCTTTTCTGACCTTTTGTGTAAAACCTTTAATGTAAGGCAAATTTTAAGGAAGATAAAATATCAGCCAACATATTAACAACTGATGTTTCAAATAAGTGGTTAGGTGAGTTGGCAAGGATGATTCCTCATAAGGAAACTATTTTGATGGTCAGAATAATAAAGCCAAAGAGCTCTGGCACATGATACTTTTAAAAAATGAAATATAACACAAACTTTCAATTGCACATGTAATTCCAATAGCCCAGAAATCTTATGTTGAATAATAAATGTATATTAAAGCCTTTGTCGTGTATGCACCACTAAAATATTTGGAATATGAACATCTTGGAAATAATTTTATGACTATTTTTATTTCTTCCTTATTTTCTAACTCAGCTGCATAAGCCAGAATCCTAGGTGTCTGACTTGATTTCTCCCTTTTTCTCGCTGCCTCACACCTTAGCTCCCTCAGCCTCAAAACAATTTAATGAATTTTTAAGTCCATTTGCTTATCCTTCTCAAATTCATCTACTTTCCCTAACCCACTGCCAGTACTCAGTTCCCAAAGGGCTCTCATCCTGTGCTTTAGATTTGCAAAGCTGCCTCGTAAATCTTTTTTTCAGTGTTACCTCCCTCCATTCTAATCGTCACATAGCAGCTAGAATGGTCTATGAATCTGAGTCCATCACTTCTCCGCTTAAAAGTCTCCCCTGGCTACTTTTCCATCATCATCATCTCGAATTCTCAGCTGGCCGTCAAGGCTTTGTCCACAGGCTCTTGTTCCCCAGTTGCACTCTTGCCCTGGCTCAGTGAGCCACCTTTCCAAAACCTCACTGGCCTCACCTGGAGACCTCTGCACCTTCACCAAGAAGGTCCTCCTTATCTATATTTCAGGTCACAGTTTTGACATCACCTGCTCCTCCTGGAGGCCTTCTTTAACCCCAAGGTGATGCCGAGTGCCTCTTCCTAGGTCCTGGTGGTACCCAGGAAAGACATCTATGGACCTATTAATCACATTGATGTCATTTCCTGGAGTGAGTCAAGTAAGGCCCCTAGGTTTTTTTCCAGTTATTTCTTGGTGCCTTATTCGGTGCCTCCTACTTAAATGTTTGTTGAAAGAAAGAAGGAAGGAAGGAAGCAGGGGTAGAAGGATAAATGATACTATTAGAACAAAATGGAATACAATACAAAATCTACTAGTAATCCAAGAGTATGTCCAGACTATGAGAAAATTTGTATTCAAAGCAACAGTCAAATAAACAATAAAAACCCTTGATACTTTCTTTGACACCAGAGTTTCTGTCTTGCTGAAAAACAGAGACATTCAGAGCTGAGAATAATGTAGGCTAGATGCATCACATCCTTATTATTTGTTAATAGCACCCAAAGTATCACTACAAAAGTGCAGTACAATGTAGTGGGATAGATTTTAGTTTTGGACCTCTGCTTATTGCATAAATATAGACATATGTTTAAAATGTTGGCATTTTAAAGTTTAGATTAATTAAAGAAAAATCCTCATGATCAGAAATTTTAAGACTAATTTCTTTCTCCATATCAGCACACACTAACATATTTGGGACCTGTGTTATGTATGACTAAGCATACAGCTAAAAAATTATACAAGCAGTGAAAAATTCCTATGAAAGGCAAGGATTTAATCATTTGTAAGTTTTAAAACACTTATAATTATCATGTAAATTTTATGGTTTTACCATCCTTAATTTTTGAACTAGACTGTTTTTTTTTTTTCCTTATCCTCAATCCAAAAGAGATAAGAAAATTTTATCTGTTTTGGAAAAAATAAATTCAGTTAAGAGAAAGACACTTTCTATTTGAAGCAACTTCACTTAAAATGGCTGAAATTTAAAACAAATTCAATTTTAAACAGTTACAGTGGCCTTTTTAGGTGACCAAAATCAGTATATCATTGCCTCTGAATAAATTTTACCTGCCTACTGGATCCAACTTAAAGACCACCTTCCCAATCTATTCCTCTGCTCCTCATGTCACACTGCTGTGTTAGTCATATGTGATTTCCCGCTTCTCCAAATCTTCATGATGATTTTTATCTTTTAATACTCAACGTTGTTTGCCTTATAAGCAATATCTTTATATTGTTTGTTGTTCATTCGCTAAGTTGTGTCTGACTCTTTGCGACCCCATGGACTGTAGCATGCCAGGCTTCCCTGTCCACTATCTCCCAGGGTTTGCTCACACTCATGTCCATTGAGTTGGTGATGCTATCCAATCATCTCATCCTCTGTCGTCCCCTTCTCCTCCTGCCCTCAATCTTTCCCAGCAAGAGGGTCTTTTCCAAAGAGTTGGCTCTTCACATCAGGTGGCCAAAGTATTGGAGCTTCAGCTTCAGCATCAGTCTTTCCAATGAATATTCAGGGTTAATTTCCTTTAGAATTCATTGGCTTGATCTCCTTGCTGTCCAAGGGATTCTCAGCAGTCTTCAGCCCCACAGTTCGAAAGCATCAATTTTTTGGTGCTCAGTCTTCTTTATGGTCCAACTCTCACATCTATACATAACTACTAGAAAAAAACATAGCTTTGACTATATGGACCTTTGTTGGCAAAGTGATGTCTCTGCTTTTTAATATTCTCTCTAGGTTTGTCATAGCTTTTCTTTCAAGGAGCAAGTGTCTTTTAATCTTTATGTTAGGATTCATTACTCCTATTTCGATCTTAAGCTCATTAAAGAGTAGAAATATTTCTTCTCTTTGGATCCTCAACAGGACCTAGATAACACAATCAATTGTTGAATTAAATCTCTGACAAATAAAAATAACACAATGTATTTGTTTTTGCCATTGTGTTTTTCATTGCATTACTAATGACACTCGTAAAATTCCATGGCTTTCAGCAGCATGAAAACTCAGCAGTTATACAGTTACATTAATCTCTTGAAGATCCCTTTCTATATACTTATTTTTTTCTCATTTCCCAGAATGATTCCTAGATCCCACTGGTATAATATTCTTCATACGTATGTGTATATGTATGACTCATTCATAACCACTCCTGTGCCATCATCCAGGTGGCTTCCCAGATGGCTCAGCAGTAAAGAACCTGCCTACCGAGCAGGAGACATGAGTTGAATCCCTGGTGAGTTGAATCCCTGGGTTGGGAAGACCCCCTGGAGAAGGGAATGGCTACCCACTTCACTACTCTTGCCTGAGAAATCCCATGTTCAGAGGAGCCTGGTGGGATATAGTCCATGGAGTCAAAAAAGAGTCAGACACATTTTAGCAACTGCTGCTGCTGCTAAGTTGCTTCAGTCGTGTCCGACTCTGTGCGACCCCATAGACGGCAGCCCACCAGGCCCCGCCGTCCCTGGGATTCTCCAGGCAAGAACACTGGAATGGGTTGCCATTTCCTCCTCCCATGCATGAAAGTGAAAAGTGAAAGTGAAGTCACTCAGTTGTGTCCGACTGCAGCCTACCAGGCTCCTCCGTCCATGGGATTTTCCAGGCAAGAGTACTGGAGTGGGGTGCCATTGCCTTCTCCCAACAGCAACAATAATGGCACAATTCACTGGCTCATGTACTTTCCTCGAAGAAGGCTCTCATAATTAATCTCTCTTAATTTGGGTCAGTTTTTCAAAGGGTGGCTCAGATGGTAAAGAATCTGCCTGCAATGCAGGAGACCTTGGTTCAATCCCTGGGTCAAGAAGATCCCCGAGAAGGGAATGGCAACCTACTCCAGTATTCTTGCCTGGAAAAATCCCATGAACAGAGCCTGGTGGGCTACAGTCATTGGCATTGCAAAGACTTGGACATGACTGAGTGACTAACAGTTTATTTCAAAATATATTTTATATCCTTTTAGTATGTAAGGAAAATATTCTGCATTTTTCTTTAAAAATGTGATATATAAGATTCATTGATTCTCAGACTCTAATTGACATAAAAGTTATCTGATGTGTTTGCAAAAATGAGTAGTCCTGGGCTCTGTCATGAGAGAGAAAAAGAACAGGACTCAGAAATCTAAACATCTAAGAGTACCCCCTGGTGATACTGATGATGGTGTCCTTTGCTGTTACCTTGGGAAATCCTGGCAAAGCAGAGCACACTTCTAAGAGTGAGGAGATCTGGGTTCTAGAGCCAGCTCTGATTCTATGCAAATTCTGTGGTTTTGTGAACCTTAGCTTCCTCACCGGGGAAGCAGAAGAGTTGGACCAGATGTTTCTCAATCCCCTTTGATCATATGGTTGTTTTTTTTTTCTTTTGTGATTTTCTTCCAAACATAGTCTAATGATAAGCAAGGAGCAGATCTTCAAACTGCCCCAAGTCCCTGGAATACAGAAATCCTGAGTCCCAGGTCCAGCTCTATGATCTTAGGCAGGTTTCTCACTACTTGCTGTTGTTTCTTGTGACCCCATGGACTGTAGCCTGCCAAGCTCCTCTGTTCATGGGATTTCCCCGGCAAGAATACTGGAGTGGGTTGCCACTCCCTTTTCCAGGGGATCTTCCTGACCTAGGGATTGAACCCACATCTCCTGCATTGACAGACTGGCAGCGAGCCAGGTACGAATCTGCACGAGGAAACCATGCTGGATTTCAAGTCCAACACCTTAACCGCTTGGCCATTGCTGCCACTTCAATATTGAAAAGTATCTGATTTTATTCCAGTATTTCCTGTGTGCCTCATTTTATAAACTTGGCCTCAAGCAAGGTAAATCAAGTACACAGAAAAGCATAGAAGGATACTGTTCTGTAAGGAGTTAGCCCTTTAGTGACTACAATATTCTGATTTTTTTCCCCAGTTTTCCCAAAAGAATAATTTTTAATTCAAGGAAAATGATTGAAATTATCTAGGAAAGTGAATTTGAATATTATATTGCAATGACCAGATTTATAATTGGCAGCGTTCATATATTTTTTAACAAAAAGGGAAATTCCCAGTAACTCTGTAAAACACCCCTCATCTTGCCAACTTTCACAGTTGAGAAAAATATTAAAAATAGACTATCAACTAAATTTTTTCCTCCCAAAATCAGTATAAACAAACTTAACCAACCTTATGAACCACAGGAATTACTGTACTTTTATAAATGTACTGAAAAGAATTGTTTAAAAATATAATGAGACTCTGTAGCACACTGTATTATAAGTTGCAGCCTAGAGAAATAGTCTAGAACTAAAATTTCATTTTACCTTAGCAAGATAGGAACTATTAAAAATATACTCCATTTAAAATTGATGGACACACACAAACCGCTGAAGACAAGAAAAATCTAAGTAAGGCCAGTTTTTCCATCTGGATATAATATAATCCAGTGAAATGATAACAAAATATTGGTTTTGGTTTATATTTTTTGTGTGTTTTATGTAATATTTCACTGCCTTATGGGGACTCTTCTGTTAGTCTATTAAGAAATACCCAGTGTTGACATTCAATTCACTATTTCAAAAAACATCTTACTAATAGCTTGCTTCTTGCAAATAGAAATTTGCTTCTTTTGGTAATTTGGTCTTTAGTCATTGACAGAAGTTAAATGGCATATAGCAACAGGATTTAGGAACCCCAGAAGGACGAAAAGGCTGTTTTGATAGTCATATTTAAATAACCATAACCTGTTTGCATGATAAAACAACTTCTTAGTTGGTAGAACAGCATTAATGACAAAGAATCCCTCTTGTGGGCCACACACACACTCACTCACATATACACATATATCCCCCAGATACAGGGACAAAGAGAGAAGGTAGTACTTCCTCCATGACAGACACTGTCCTGTACCTTTCGTGCATTATCTCACCGTCACTGAAAATTGACACATGCACTAGGATTTAAGATTTGTATGCTCAATTCCAAAATTCACAAGCAAATTAAAAAATCTAAATAATTTACTCCATACAGCAACAAATGGAATATCAGTTGTTATTTTTGTAAGAATTATTGGCTATCATTTTAAAGACCTGGAGTTTATTTCAGAATCCAGCTCAAAGACCTCCCTGGTGGCTCAGGGGATAAGAATCCACCTGCCAATAGAGAGGATAAGGGTTTGATCTCCCTGGTCCAGGAAAATCTCACATGTCATAGAGCAACGAAGCCCATGTGCCACAATTACTGAGCCTGGATGCTGCAACTCCTGAAGCCCGAGCACCTGACTTCAGTGATGGCTGGCAACATTGGACCTCAATAGGTACAGGTTCATAGGTCACGGAGGGAACTTATTAACATTTCGAGTCCCAACATCATCCCCACTCCACCTTCCCATAGACCTACTGAGTCAATCTCTGAGTTGGAATGAAGTTCTAAAACCAATGTCAAGCACGCGAATTTGACACCTACTCATCTAAGTCAAAGAGAGGGAACAGAACTAAAGTCAGATTGACATTTGATGTCTGATTAATCACACTGAACCATGTGTAATAATTCTTTTAGAAGCAGTCATTTTCAAACAGACTTTGTGGAGCCATTTTCAGATGTATTTTCAGAAAGGGTATCAAACGTTTGACAACAACATTATTAAAAATATTTTTATGTACCTAAAATATAATCAAAATAACATGCACAACTAAATAGTACTTAATCAACTAAACAATTTTGATTAAACAGGGATCATGGTAGAGTTACTTGTGAAGTCAGGAATGGAGTGTCTTCTGCCATCTCTGGCCCTGTATTTGGATTTTTCAAGAGTATGTCACTGTCTGTAACTGTAGAACAAGTATAGTTCTGCAGGCCTGTGTCTCATATGAGCATTTTATATGCTCATATGAAATGAACCAAGTAGGTACATTACTACAGATTCTGTATCCATCATTTAGTTAAATGCCGAGTGAATTCAGGCATGTTTGCTCAATGATACGTCAGATACAGAGTTGTCCATTAGAAGTACAGTTCAAGCCGCATGTGCAATTTTGCATTTTCTAGTAGCCACTTTATAAAACAGGAAATAGGAAAAAAAACAAGGTCTAAAAAAGAAAAAGGAAATTGTGACGTTTTTCTATTAATATGTTTTATTTAACCCAAGATTTCTAAAGTATTGTTTTAGCATTTATTTAATGATGAGATATTTTATACTTTTGTATCAAGTCTTTAAAATTCAGTGTGTATTTTACACTTATCAGTTCAGTTCAGTTCAGTTGCTCAGTCGTGTCTGACTCTTTGCGACCCCATGAATCGCAACATGCCAGGCCTCCCTGTCCATCACCAACTCCCAGAGTTCACTCAAACTTACGTCCGTCAAGTTGGTGATGCCATCCAGCCATCTCATCCTCTGTCATCCCCTTTTCCTCTTGCCCCCAATCCCTCCCAGCATCAGAGTCTTTTCCAATGAGTCAACTCTTCGCATGAGGTGGCCTAAGTACTGGAGTTTCAGCTTTAGCATCAGTCCTTCCAAAGAACACCCAGGCCTGATCTCCTTTAGACTTATAGCAAATCTCAATTCAGACCAGCAACACTGCAAGTGCTCAGCAGCCACATTCACTTCTAGATGCTTTTTGGTCTTAATTAGTATTTTCTAAAATCTTATTACAAGTTTCAAATACTCTTGAATCAACCTTTATATTTATATTTTTTAAAAAAGTATAATGTAACTATTATCTAAAGACAAGAAATAACAGGTGTTGAAGATGTGTTGGTGGGAATGCAAATAGGTGCAGCTACCATGCAAAAGGAGGAGAGGCAAGATAGGGGTAGGGGATAAGAGACACAAGCTGTGTGTGTGTTTAGTCACAAAGTCGTGTCTGACTCTTTTGTGACCCCCATGGACTGTGGGCCCCCAGGCTCTTCTGTCCATAGTGTTTCCCAGGCAAGAATACTGGAGTGGGTTGCCATATCCTTCTCCAGAAGATCTTTCAACCCAGGGATCGAACCCATGTCTCCTGTTTAGCAGCTGGATTCTTTTCCATTGAACCACCTAAGAAGCCCCAAGAGGTACAAATGAGTATGTATAAAATAAATAAGACACAAGAATATATTGTACAACACAGAGACTTAGCTAATATTTTTTAACAACTTTAAATGGAGTGTACTTATAAAATATTGAATTACTGTGTTATACACCTGAAACTAATATAATATTGTAAATCAACTATACCTTAAAAAAATAATAATTTGTTTATTTATTTAGAAAAAAAGTGAAGAAAAAGATAAAGTCCAGCACTTAGAAAATTTGTCTGGCATTTAGTAAATGTTTAATTAATTTTGCTTATTGAATGAATATATGCATTTAAAAATTATTTAGATGTATCTAAGATTTTTGCACTTACATGTTTCAAGAGCTTTCCCTCTTATCATTGTTAAAGAAATTTCACCCTTTGGATAGACTTTAATATCTTCATTTCTTTATAAATGAACAATTAAGTTGTTTCCAGTTTTTTAAATAATAAAGAGCTCTGTGATGAATGTAGTTTCACATAAATGTCTTGTGATTTGTTCAACACACTTTTCTAGAATTGGCATTATGGGATCAAATAATATTATAATTTAAAAAAATTTAATATTTACTGTCAAAGAAATTTCCAGAAAGTGTATTCTGGAAATTGAATCAGAACTGAATGAGGATGCTTGTGCACGTTTGGAGCATTAACTGCTATGTATAGTAAAAAACTGTCAATTTGAAAAGCAAAAATTTATTATTGTTGTCTTAATTGGATTTCTTTGATTACTAATGAAGTTTAATGTATGCTCCTATCCATCACTTCTTTGAATTTCTTTCACTGTGTGTTTCTACTGCATGATTAGATTCATATCAAATCTTCAATTATTAAGGATATTAATTTGCTGTCATATTTTACAAGCATTTTATCAAGTTTGCCACTTGTGTTTTAATTTTATAGAATTTCTACATATAACTTCTACATTTTTATATTGTCAAATTTGACATTTGGTCTCTCTTTCATGACTTTTATATCTAGAAACTCCTTCCCTATTCTAAAACCATTTCATATGTACAAAAATACTTTCTTCTACTTTATATGGTTTTTAATATGTACCATCAGCTACTACTTTTCTTGGTGTTCTGCTTGAGGTTAGTATAATTTATACTTTTTTCTAAATAGTCAGTTTTTCTTATACCATTTATTGAATGATCCACCACTTTGTCATTGCTTGTGAAGCTTTGCTTACCACATATTATGTTATTTCACATATAATAGAGTCAGCCTCAGTTTTACATACCTTTAAATTTTCTACCATGTATGACATTATACAAATATCTCTGGGCTTCCTAGGTGGTGTTAGTGCTAAAGAGCCTGCCTGCCAATGCAGGAGACATAAGAAATGGGTTTGTTTCTTATATGATATTATACATGTTATAATGCCATTCTCCCAAATCATTCCACCCTCTACACCCGTGGATTCATGTTGATGTATAGCAAAACCAATACAATATTATAAAGTAATTAGCTTTCAATTAAAATACATAAATTTAAATAAATTAAAAAAAAACAAATGGGTTCGATCCCTGGATTGCTGGATTGGGAAGATCCCCTGGAGGAGGGCATTGCAACTCACTCCAGTATTCTTGCCTGGAGAATCCCATGGACAGAGGAGCCTGGCGGGCTACGGTCCATATTGTCACAAAGAGTTGGACATGACTGAAGTGACCTAATACACACACACACACACACACACACAGGTATCTCCACACATCTCATAGATTAATTTTGATTATTTGATTTCATTTTTTATACAGCAGTATTTTATATGTGCAGCTCCTCCCAAACAGGTCACACATTTTCCTGGTGTCTGTTGTGCCTAGTGTAGAGTTTGGCACACAGCAAGCACTGAACATATGGTTGTGGAATTGCATGAACTTCTTTCATGAGAAATGTTCTATTCTGTGCAACAAAAGAAGGACTGCAAAGCGGGTTACACAGCCTGTGTTGGCTACATTAGTTTCTTTTCCTTCTTTCTTTTTCAAATAAACACTAATAAAACAGGATTGATATCTCTTGAAAGTTCTAGCAAAGCAAAGGAGATTTTCCAGAAGGTGGTTGCATCCCTTCATTAAAAGCATCTGTGTCACAGCCACTGGCAGAAACCCAAACAACCTGAAGTGGCTGGCTCTGGGAAATCGCAGCGAAAGAACCCGGCCAAGTTCTGAGATGGAACAACATGTAAAATCACACTTCATCTTAATTTGATGACCAAGAGGAAAGATCTTTCTGTCTCATCAAATGTTATAAAACAAGGTGATTTATGATGTCCTTGTGAGCCTAGTAGGTAACAAAAGCAATATATAATAATGCTATTTTGTACACTTGGCATAAGACTCTGATTGTTATGATATCTTGTAATTAATTTTTCTACTTTAATTTTCTCTATCTATATGATCAGTTTCATATTTGGAATTTTATAATAGATAACCCATTTTCAGTAAAACTTTCCTAAAGCATAAGAAGTCTTCTGGGGATATCATCTTAGTGAATATTCACAGTAATGAAGTTGTATATCTCAAAAGATGAATATGCCATATGCTTCTCCAATATGATAAATAATTACTAAGAGTCAATTCTAGATGGTCTGTTTAGTGGGGTGGTAGAGAGAATAGAAAATCATAGATGAACTCTTGACTGATTTTTTTTTTTTTTGGAATAGTTCCCATGCTTACATATGAAGAAGAGAGTGACTTATCCCCTTGGGAATTCATAGCACATCAAACCAAATTAGGAAGCCAGGCAGCTGTGACCTGCTTTTGTAAGGGCCAAGAAAGCTATAGAGTTTCACTATCAAACCTTGCAGCTCAAAATGATTCCCTGGTTCCCATGCCATTTGGGACGTAGGAGCACCTCACGAACTCAGAAAACACCCTGGACTTGTATTTTTTCTTACGTTATCCAGAGTTGTATATGAGGAAATAAAGACTTTGATGTGAGAGGTCTTGAGAATGACAGTCTGTAGAAGAGGAAATGAAAATAAGAATTAGAATGAACAATGTTAGCCAGTAAGAACTTGGATTCAAGCTTTATCCTATACGGTGAAAAAACTGACCTTGTATGGTGACAATAACCCTCATGAACTGAGCTCTAATGCTAATGTTTGTTCCATGGATGTTGAACTGTAGGAGGCAGAAGTCAATCAACTGGCTGTTCTGCCGAGTCTGACTCAGTATATTTTATTTTTCATTATTTTGGGGATGCTTTTGGGAAGGATAGGAGAGGGAATGAATATTAAAATTAGAGGTTGGGATAAGAATATAGGGGGGAGTCGAAGCTTTTTTTTTTTTTATAGTAGGAGGGGATATGGAGAACAGGTTATAAAGAGACTCTAGCTTTTGTTATTTGGGGTTTGAAAATATTCTTCCAAATTCTGAAGCCCTCACAAACTACAAATAAGTATGGCTTTTGGAACCTAGTTAACATTCTCTGAAGGCACTGAATAAAATTGTGAGTTATATTCTATTCACTTTTATTGGCATATCAGCCTTGTTTCTCGAAGAAAATGAAAATCCTTTCCTGCAATCAATTCCTTATGTAGTTTTCCTAAAAAAAAAAAAAAAAAACCAAACAAACAGAGTATTTCGTATGCATTCTTTTGTGAAAAATTTATAAGGGAATGTATCATAAGGCAAACAGCTTAATAAGCAAGGAATTTTCCTGTGCTTATTTCCGTAAAAACTCTAGTATTATTTTTATTCCTAGTTTGGTGACAAGCAATATGTTCTCTTGGCTTTTGTTCAGGGGTAAAGCTTGCAAAACCGCCTGTTGGTTTCTTTCATTGCTATTGTTGCCGCTGGATGAGCTTTCACCACCACTGTATCACCCCATCAACCCCCTGAATACACCCATTCATCTAAGAAAAGCGTTAATTCCAAGATAACCTTTGCCATCTGGACTCTACCACAGAGTGTTAGGACGGAGACTGAAACAAGAGACAAGTGGTGGTGAGTTAGAAATAGCTTATTTTCCAAGGAACTCCATTTCCTTACTTATGTTGCACTCGAAGAGACGTGAAACCAGACCAAAATATTGTCCCCAGCATGCCCTGATTTTAATAGGTGGTCCTCCCAGGCGCCTGATCACTCCCAAGCTCTTTCTGTCTTACTCTCTGTTGCTCTTTATACAAAGCTTTAAAATGAATTAGGAACTCTGCTGGTTCCTCCCAAGAGAAAAAGAATCCACCAGCAGCAACTACCAGCACCACATTGTTTACCAGAACATAAAGTTCGGTAGAAATCCCACAGTGACGTCATCCCCCAGCACTTGCTGATGAAGCTGGAGATGTTTCCAAGACATTTTCAACTGGATTGGGCACTCTTTGGCAGGAAATGGTCAACCAGCTCTCACATCAAAGGCCTTTCCTTTGCTAGGTTGTGTTTAGCTCATAAAAGAAGTGGAAAGTAACCTAAATCATAGACTCAGTCTAAATTGGTACTGAAAGGATTCCAAAAGAACTTCATGTGCTGGGATTAATTTTCTATGGGTTGATTAGTTAACTATAATTACTGATATTTAGGTGAATCTCCTTTTGAAAAATTGTTAAACTAGGACAGTCATGCTATGGGAATATAAAAATGCTTAAGGAGACTAATACATGGATAACACACAAAAATAGTCCTGGAGAGAGACTAGTTTTGCTGGAGGTCAAGCCACAAATGGTTTGGAAGGAAATCATCCATATTGATAGAGCGCATCATGTGCAGCTGGGAGCTGAAAACTAGGATCAAAGAAATAACTTTTCAAAAGATTAAACATTTAGAAACATTTATTTAGAAGGAAAAAGTTACCTGGAGAGGAAGTAACATGGTTTATGCCACCCAAGGTACTACACTTTTACTTGTTTTTTTTTTTTTAATCTATTATGGTAAAGGCTGCTATATTCTAATTGTAAACAGTGCTATAGGGGACTAACCAGATACAGAGATATAGCCACTTTTCTATTAGCAGAAATACATTAAGGCTTCCTGAGTGACTCAGTGGTAAAGAATCTGCCTACCAATGCAAGGGACACAGGTTTGATCCCTGGTCTGGGAAGATCCTGCAGCCATCGGGCAACTAAGCCCATGTGCCACAACTACTGAAGTCCAAGAATTTCAAGCCTGTGCTTTGCAACAAGAGAAGCCACCACAATGAAAAGCCCACGCACCTCAGCTAGACTGCGGCGGCGGCTCACCAACAAAGAGCCTGCGTAGCAATGAAGACCCACACAGCCTAAATAAATACATAAAATTACATATTAAAAAATACATCATAATCTTGATCTCTCTTCTATCAAGGAAATTGTTGGTTGATACTAAACATATCCTTTTGAAATTATTATTTAATTTAAATAGATGACCAAGCTAAATTTAGCGAAGACTCATTACCAACATGAAAAATGTTTGAATATTTTAATGCTACTTAGGGAAACTGAGACAGAAATACAGCCTTTAAGAGTTAGAAGACCTATAGCTAAGTTTGGTTTTCTTATAAAATAAGGATAACTATTTACTTGAAAAATCTATTTTAATGACAAACTAACTTTAAAGATCTTCGTAAATGATAATAATGATGATGATGACTGAGTGCTTGCAATATGCCAGGCACTACTGTCACCTGAACTAGTTCCTTTAATTTTTACAACTCTCTTGTAAAAGAAGTACTAGCCTAATAACCATTTAACATATAAAGCGAGTCAGTTCAGTTCAGTTGCTCAGTCGTGTCCGACTCCTTGCAACCCCGTGAATCGCAGCACGCCAGGCCTCTCTGTCCATCACCAACTCCCGGAGTTCACTCAGACTCACGTCCATCGAGTCAGTGATGCCATCCAGCCATCTCATCCTCTGTCATCCCCTTCTCCTCTTGCCCCCAATCCCTCCCAGCATCAGAGTCTCTTCCAATGAGTCAACTCTTTGCATGAGGTGGCCAAAGTACTGGAGTTTCAGCTTTAGCATCATTCCTTCCAAAGAAATCCCAGGGCTGATCTCCTTCAGAATGGACCGGTTGGATCTCCTTGCAGTCCAAGGGACTCTCAAGAGTCTTCTCCAACACCACAGTTCAAAAGCATCAATTCTTTGGTGCTCAGCCTTCTTCACAGTCCAACTCTCACATCCATACATGACCACAGGAAAAACCATAGCCTTGACTAGACGGACCTTTGTTGGCAAAGTAATGTCTCTGCTTTTGAATATGCTATCTAGGTTGGTCATAACTTTCCTTCCAAGGAGTAAGCGTCTTTTAATTTCATGGCTGCAGTCACCATCTGCAGTGATTTTGGAGCCCAGAAAAAGAAAGTCTGACACTGTTTCCACTGTTTCCCCATCTATTTGCCATGAAGTGATGGGACCAGATGCCATGATCTTCGTTTTCTGAATGTTGAGCTTCAAGCCAACTTTTTCACTCTCCTCTTTCATCAAAAGGCTTTTTAGTTCCTCTTCACTTTCTGTCATAAAGATGATGTCATCTGCATATGTGAGGTTATTGATATTTCTCCTGGCAATCTTGATTCCAGCTTGTGTTTCTTCCAGTCCAGCATTTCTCATGATGTACTCTGCATAGGAGTTAAATAAGCAGGGTGACAATATACAGCCTTGACATACTCCTTTTCCTATTTGGAACCAGTCTGTTGTTCCAAGTCCAGTTCTAATTGTTGCTTCCTGACCTGCATACAGATTTCTCAAGAGGCAGGTCAGGTGGTCTGGTATTCCCATCTCTTTCAGAATTTCCCACAGTTTATTGTGATCCACACAGTCAAAGGCTTTGGCATAGTCAATAAAGCAGAAATAGATGTTTTTCTGGAACTCTTGCTTTTCGATGATCCAGCGGATGTTGGCAATTTGATCTCTGGTTCCTCTGCCTTTTTTAAAACCAGCTTGAACATTGGGAAGTTCACGGTTCACGTATTGCTGAAGCCTGGCTTGGAGAATTTTGAATCAAGGAAAGGTTAAATAGTTTGCTCAAGGTTGTTTAGCTATTAAGTGGAAGAGTTTAAATTTAAACTTGGGACTTTGGTTTCCAGAGCTACTTCCCACTGTAAAGTGCATAAAGACCACCTATGTGGTAAACACAAGTACCCTACTGGGGCTTAAACAATCACAGTGGGGAAGTACTATTGTCATATTGAGGAAAGAATAAGTCTATGAGTGGCTGCAGGGAGTGATAAAGCCGTTCACAGCATGGACAAGATTACTTAAGTGTCTAATTTACATAATATTTAATAACATTTTATTAGATGTTTGTGTCTTAGCCTTTTTTCTCTTAGCAAGATTCAGGAAGTCATAAATAGCCAAAGTTACAGATATAACATCCGGAAGACTGGATCCTTAGCTGAGCCTCCTAAAAGGTTCCTTGTTAGGAGAAAAGGAACAAAATATTCATTATCAGCTGCCCTTCATTTTCAATTGAAATTAACCTACGAGACTTTCAAAACAAGGAGGCTTGCAGTAGCACAAGTGGAAAGATTGGCTTGGATTGCTATCCTCTCATATTATAGCCAGAGGAGTTTTTTTTTTTTTTTTTCCCTTTCCTTTTTATTTTGAGAAGACATTTGTGATTCTTTCCATAAGCTGAACACAGATTTATCCTGGAGAATGACTCCCACATGCCATTGACCTGAGAAAGTGATATGATATCTTGATGCTTTCATATTTCCCACTATGAGGAATAATAATTTGGGGAGTGTTTTAAATTAGTACACAATGCAATTATCTTGAAAAAGTCACCATAAGACCATAGAGGAAATAAACAGAGCACCAAATAATCCCCATGTTAAGACATAGCAGCAGATTTACAGTGATAATCCGGGAACGTTTCATTCATTATAAAATGTTAGATGCCATATTTCAAACAAGATAGGACTCTGTACTTTCTGCCCAAGCAGAAACAGAATGCCTTAAAAGCCACAGATATTGTATTTCTATCTTAAACAAACACCTTTGTAGCATCACACACAAGAACTGTCTATGATAAAAAAGTAAATTTGCTTCAAATAAAATTGACATTTTAAATATTTTTCAAATTTCCTTTGTAAAATACATTCTAACATAGAATAGCATCCTACAGGAATATAAACTTTCGCAAGACATATGTTACCATTACGAATACTTTCACTCTGCTTTATAGCTGCACATATATAAGTAGCAGGAAAGAAACAAAACTGGAATTCTGGTTTCAGAGATGACACCAAATGTGAAAGATAAAGAAAACATCTGAAGCCTAAGGCTTAATATACTTTTCTTTCATATTCACAAAAACTGTGATAGGTAGCTTCCCTTCCCAGCCACAATGAAGACACTGGTAGTGATGAACTCATCTGGCTGCAACAATGGAAAGATGGCAAAATATTTGAAGCAATTGCTCTTAGATATTGGAAGACACTAAGCACAGAATCCTGGTCTCTGAGAGGGAGGAATCTCTTGATGAGAGCTCCCTGATTATCCCACATCTCTGCACACACACAGGGAAGTGAAGCCAAAGCAGCACACAGTGGTCTTGCCAAGCTAAGGAGGAAGATACTCTTTGGGGCTGATGGAGTGGCTAGAATTTTGAAGGATGCTCCTCAACAGAAGAGAACTGGAACCTGCATAAAGAAGAAACAACAGAAATCTGCAGGAAGATCCCTTTAAGACTTCTGATAAATACTAACATATTCATGCCTTAGAACTTCCGCAGTGGCTCAGCAGTACAGAATCCTCCTGCAATGCAAGAGATGTAGGAAATGTGGGTTCGATCCTTGGGCTGGGAAGATTCCCTGGTGGAGAACACGGCAACCTACTCCAGTATTCTTGCTGGAGAATCCCATGCACAGAGGAGTCTACTGGGCTACAGTCCACAGGGTCACCAAGAGTTGGACATGACTGAAGCAACTGAGCATGCATTCATGCTTAGGGCAAGATCTGTGAGGTATAGCAGAGTGGAGCTAGTAGGAGCTGGGCCTGGAATGAAGACAACAGGGGGAAACAGGGCTGGGAGTTGTAGGAGTTCTGACCAGCCAGAGTAGACACTGAGCTCTGGGCTTGCCGTTGAGATATGAAAATCACCACACTTCAGGATTAAGGCCATTCTTATCCTAGAGTAACGGGTACACAAAACTTGCTCTTACAAATCTTAATGACAAGCCTTGAAAGAATCAATTGCTTTATAAGTACCTTTAACTTCCTACAGAACAAAATTCAATATTTATTAAAGGAAGACAACAAAATTCAGATTCTCAGCAAGATAGAATTCACAAAATCTAGCACACCAAACACACACACACACACACACACACACACACACACACATCAAATGTGCAAAGGATTAGAAAAATTTAACTTGAACTAGAAAAAAGGTTGATAGAGGCAGATCTGAAATAACAAAAGGTGTTGGAATAGCAGACAAGCTAATACTCCAAAACACCTCTTTTGTATACTTAAGTCCTACTCAACCTTGAAGGCTCTGGCCTTGGAAACAATAGTTTTATTTACTTAAATGAACAGTAAGTTTTTTAAGGCAGGAGCCATAATTGCCTCTAGCAGAGAAGCCAATCTGTTTCTAGCACAAGTCATTAAGAATACAGTAGAAGAGCTTACCAAGTTAAAAAAAAAAAAAAAAGAATAAAATATCTATTATCAAAGGAGTCAAAGGAAAAAGATCAATATAATGACTAAGTAGATGACAAATTTCAGTAGAAAATTGGAACTGAAAAAGACAACCAAATGAAGCTTTTAGAACTGAAATTTCCAATATCCTAAATTAAAAACTTACTTGGTGGAGTTTGGCAATAGATTTGACATGGCAAAAGAAAAAATTATGTGACAATGAAAACTGGAAAATAAAAACTATACAAAATTGACACACACAAAGAAAAAACATTTAAATATTCCCTGCAGACTTCTGTAAAAATTTACAAGTTAATTCTGAAACATAAGTGAAAATGTGAAGGATCTAGAATAGCCAAAAAACTCTTAAAAAAGAACAATTTGGGGGGATTATTTAAGTTTTGTTATAAACCTTCAAAAATCACGATAATGTACTATTACCATATCAAAAACACACACAAAATAATTTTATGTCTCAGACCTAGTGTAAAAGTGAAGACTACAAAGTTTTCAGAAGAAAACATAGAATATCTTTGCAACCTTGGGGTAGGCAAAGATTTCTTACACAGGATATTGAAAAGAATGACTATAAAAATATTTTTAATAAATTAACTTCATCTAATGAAAACATTTGCTCACCAAACATGTATTTGTATTTTATAAAATATATTCATTAATGTGTATTATAAATTATATTAATATATTATAAAGATATACAAGTAATATATATTTACTTGTGTTTTATTATGCTTCTTCCAAGCCACACACAGAGAGAAACAAGGAATTGTATGCAAAAATATGTGAAAAAAAACACTACAGATTAGTCAATTCATTAGCGTTCAGCAATAAACAGATAATCCAGTAAAAAAGAAAAAATACTTGAGCAGACACTTCATCAAGGGAAAACTACAAATGAACAATAGTACATGATTACTCATCAGTGAAATTCAGTACCACAGTGAAGTATCACCACACACCCATTAGAAGGCTAAACTTAAAAAAAACACAGCAAAAAGCTGAAAAAAATCTGACAAGGATGTGGAACAACTGAAACTCATACTTTGTGGGTAGAAATGCAAAGTGGGAAAGCCACTTTGGAAAACAGCTTGGCAAGTTCTTCTAAAGGTAAACATATACCTACTATCTGACTGAGCAATTCCACTCCTAGCTCTTTATTCAAGAGAAATAAAAATATGTTTTCACAAAACTGCTTGAACAAAAATATCTGCAGGAGTTTTAGTCATAGTAGACAAAACCTGGGAACAACTAAAATGTTAACCAACAAGAGAATGGATAAACAAATTGAGGATTTTCTGAACAAAGGAACGTTACTCAGAAATTAAAGGAAATGCCCATTGCAACTTGGATGACCTTCCAAACATATCAGGCTAGGTGAAAGAAGCTGACCATAAATAAAGTATAGTTTGCATAATTCCATACATATGAAGTTCTACTACAGAAAAGTAATCTACAGTGAAAAAAACCCCACAACAGTGGTTTATGTGGTGGAAGGAGATTGATAGTACAAAGGTAGAAGGGTACAAAGGCAATTCCTAGCTAATTGGCTTTTGTCTATACCTTGATCTAGTGTGGGTTACATAAAGAGAGTACATTTGTCAACTCATCTATCATGTAATGACATTGTACTATATACAAATTATGCCCTCCAAAGAGATCTATTAGTGACATTTCCAAGGAAATGCAAATTAAATTCACTATATTTCCACAGTGAAATACACCTACTAGACACACCTACAAGAATGTTTAAAATTAAGGAGACAGATAATGCCAAGTACTGGCAAGAAAGTAGAACATCTGGAATTCGCACATATTGCTGATGGGAATGCAAAGTGTTATAGTGACTTTGGCAAATGGTTTGGCAGTTTTCTTATAAAGGTAAACATACACTAACCCTATGACCATTCCTAGGTATTTATTCAAGAGTAGTGAAAACACATCCATGCCATGACCTGTTCACTGCAGCTTTACTATAACAGACAAAACCCCAAATGTGCATCACTGGGGAATGGATAATTAAATTTTTGTATAGCCATACATTGGAATAATAATTAGCAGTAAAAAGAAGTAAATGCTGAGAGGGTCAACTGGGATGAATCTTAAAACCATCATACAGAGTGAAAGAAACCAGTCTAAAAGGCTACCTGCTGCTTGATTCCATGTCTCAGAAAGACAGATTGAAAGAGACAGAAAGCAGATTCCTGGTACCAGGGGCTCGAGAGTGGTGAATGGAGTTGACAGCAAGGGAGCAGGGGACATTTTTTGGCATGATGAAAATATATATTTTTCTTGTGTCCAGTATACAGTTGTATACAGTTTTCAAATTCAACTTAAAAGAGTAAATGTTAGTGGATTTGGTTATATCTCAGTAAAGAGGCAAGTAATTTGAATATTCAATGTAAGATTTTTACTTCTGAAGTGGTGACTATATCCGTATACTGCTTAGGGTCAGCAACTGTGAAGACTTAGGTAGGAGGGAAAAAAAGTGACAGGGCTTAAGCCGTAGGTCATAAGAGAATCAAATAAATCTCATGGCCTCAGTTTTGGGCCAGTAAAATCTCTGGTTAACACCATATTCCACTCAAGTCTACATTACGGAAAAGTTTTCTGTCAATCACTGTGCCAGTGATGAGTGGGTTACAGAGTAAAGAAAGTGACACAATCACTGTCACCCAGGAATTTATAATTTTAAGAAACTGACAAGCTTATCATTCACATAATGAGAATAGGATCATGAATAAGCTTACATGTCTCTTTTCATGCCTTAAATGGTGCCTAGAAGCTCTGTTCTGTGTAAATAAGGCATATTCTTCCAAGGAGCATTTTTTTTTATGCAAACTGTATCAGAAAGGATAACAAAAAGTAGGGTTTTACTAAAGCAAGCCTATTGCTTATAATTTGAAAAACAAGTTGTATGGCAGCTCTTCCTGGTACACATCAAATGAGAAAGGGCAATTTTTTGATACCTTCAAAGAACTCTTTTTGAATCAGAACACCTGATTCAAAGGTAGGACAGGCAACAGCAGGATTTCAGTAAGAGAGGTTATTTCAAATGGAGACTGTCAGGATAAAAGTAAGGAGGAATGTTTCATTCAGTAAAGAGTGGCTGCAGTAGAAGCTGGGTGCTGAAGATGAAATCTATGAATTCCAGTTAAGCTGTGCTTTCATACTAATGACAGAACAATAAATGAATGAGGCAGAAGGCCCAGTGGGGCCTGTGGTCCTGAGCAAGTGTATGAGATGGCAGCTGGGCAACGGGCAGTTGGTGTTGTGACTAGCAGTGCTGGCTCTGCTCGAAGATGGCCTGAGTTTGAATCCAGTTTGAATCCAGGTTCTTACCAGCTGTGTGACTTTGGGTAAGTTACCAATGACCTGGTGTGAATCTTGCTCAGTAGTGCCCAACTCTTCGTGACCCCATGGACTGTAGCCTATCAGGCTCCTCAGTTCATGGGATTTTTTCAGGCAAGAATACTGCAGTGGGTTGCCATTTCCTCCTCCAGGGGATCTTACTGACCCAGGGATCACACCTGCGTCTCCTGCACTATTGGGCAGATTCTTTACCTGCTGAGTCAACTCAATTTCTTTGTCCAGGTTATTTGGAGAGAAGAATTAACTAAACATGAGCTTGTTTTGCAAATTTAAAATTTAATTATGTGAGGTCCTAATTATCTTGGCACATCAAAAGTATTCAATAAATAGTTGTAATTATTATTAATGCAAAGAGAATGGGATCAAGAGTCAGAAGACATAGGTTCAAGTGTAGGCTGATAGGCTCCCCTGGTTTGCCTGAGACATTTCCTTCTTCTAGCACCAAAACTCTGGTGCCCCAGGAAACCCCAGTCCTGGCCCTGCTCTGGGCGAGTTGGACCAGTGATATCTCAAGTTCTAGATCCACCACTGACTGACTATGATCTTGTCCATATTTCTTAAATTTGGATCTTATCTGTAAAATGGAAATGATAAAAGCAGATTTATACAATGATGAAAATATACCTGAGAAGATATCTTTGTCATCTAAAAGATATTTTAAAATATTAATTGTTGTTATCTTCTTCTAAAGACCCCCAAATTATTTTTCTCTTTCAGCTTTTGCTCAATTTATTTTTCTTATCCAGAATGCCCTTTGACTTTCCCTCTGTTTTCCACTGATGACCTCTTTTGTCTGTTCTCTCAATTTTTTCTTTCAGTTTTGCTCTTTTTCTAATTCTGCAATTTATGTCTAATAGAATATTTAGAAACACTAGGTAGGAGATTCTTCCCAATAATGTCAAACTCTTTTCTATCAGCTCTCTACTTAGACTGGTCCTAGTTTGAGATGCACAGAAACTTGTGTGAGTGTGTGTGGTAGAAAGTAGGGGCTCAGTTGAGAACATATAAGCATTTTACATCATTCACTTTTAAAAGTTTCTTCTAGTTTGAAATTCTATAGCGCAAATACTCTGACTTCTTTTTAAAAATATTTCCACATATGCTTTTAGCCCACAAATCCAAAGGGTCATTAAATATAAATACATGCAAACCACAAATACGAGATGCATGAAATTTTAAAATTTCTAGTAGCCAAGTATTTCTAGTAGTTAAAAAAATGATCACTCCAACATAGAACTCATATAAAATTATTCATGAAATGTTTTCCTTTTTTAAATCCCAGTTCTTGGTATGTATGACCTATGGTGGACAAGACCATCCAGTTGGAGAAAAATTCACCACTAAAATCAAGCACATGCTGGGCTTGCTTATACTTTTCCCCTGAACAGCTGTGGGTATGGAGATTTAACAGGCCACCTAGAATTTTCCTGCCACAGTTAATTACTCAGAGGGACAGCTTATGACTTAATTAGAGCTCTCCAATCTTCTTGCAAATAAAGACTGTGTTTAATGAGATGTTCACTGCAATTACTGAATCCTTTTTCACAATCAAATGTTTTTGCTTTTTCCTTTTATTCTAATGTTTTAAATATTTTTCGTCCAGTGTAAAGATTTATATATACTGGCCTGGTAGAGCTTTGTGCTATCAACTATATAATTACTAGTATGTAACTATATGCTAACTTATTAGTTAATAACTTATTTTTTAACTCTTGCTTATTTATGCTTCTGATACAAGAATGTAGGTTAATTATACAGAGGAATACTCTGATATGTTTTAAAAGTATGGGATCATTCTTAGAGAAATTTTCTTTAGATCGTGAAGTAATATTCTTGGCGGTGTAGAAGTCATGTAATGAAATAAAGTTTAAAAATACAGTCAGTGAGTATTCGGATGTATCCATAGGCTGTACCTATGTTCCTAAAGCAGTGACTGTGACCCTGGTTTGTAGAGAAGTGGGACTCATGGGTATCAAGACTGTGCCAATGTCATCTCAGCACAAGACACTGGCAGATGTGAAGTTGGATGCCTGCTAGGTGTTGTAGTGAGTCTTCTTTGGGATTTATGCTTCACACACCCTCCCTGGTGTGAAGTCATATGTAGTCACACTTTTGACTGAATATTGTGCGTCAGGCTCAGACATCCTTCCTAAATTTCAAGCTGTATTTCTAATGGCAATATTAAGCCTTCTCACCTGTTCCCATAGACACCTCAAAAGCAATACACCAATCAGGGATCTGGGTTGCAAGCAACAGAAACATGCTCTGGCTTATGTCAGCAGTTAAGGGTGTTAAGAGGGATACTTGGTAGCTTCTGCTATATATAAGCAGGATGAAGGGCTAGATGTGCTCTACTCATCCTAGACCCACTCCTGTGATCACATCTGCTTGTTTGTTGAGGATCCCAGTGGTGCAGCTGCAGACTTTTAGATGCTGACTCTTCCATTCTTATCCCTACCAGCCCTGGGCTCCGCATCTTACCTTACCACTGGTCCCTGTTGCCCAGATATCTCATTTTCCATAGCAACTGCAGAGAGCAGTTAAAAATTATACAGACAACATTAAAAAAAATATAAAGATGGAAAAATAACATGTATTATTGTGAAATATCATACACAGAGAAGACGGTATAAATACTTATGTACAATTTAAAGAATGTTAATAGAGGACTCAGTTACCCTCCATAAGCACAGGAAGAGAACATTACAGCACCACATCTTTGATATTCCTTCTGTTTTTTCTCCACACTCACATCCCCCCTCCATCTATCCAGAGGAAACATCCATGATGAAAGTAGTATTATCATTAACTTCCTTTTTCTTCTTCACTAGACCCATCCATATAGATATTCCTCAAACAACCTGTTATTTCATGTTGTTTGGTCTTGAACTTTAATAGAAATAGTTTGGATACTTCTGCTTCCTTCTTCCAAACTTATATATTTCTAAGCTTTCTCCATGGATGTAGCTGTATTCTTTTCATTTTTACTGTGGTATGGTACTCTAATGTGTGAACATACTACAATAGGTTTATCTTTTCTGCTATTGATAAGACACTTGGGTTGCTTCCATTTTTTTTTAAACTATTAGCAATGATAGTCTTATGAACATTTACCCACATATGTGTAATAGTTTCTCCAGGTAAATACATAGGAGTAAAATAGCTGGGTTGTAAAATAGATATGATTTATAATTTTCTAAGGAAATTGAACTAATTCATATTCCAATGAGCAGTAGATGAGCCTTTTTGTTTCTCTGTAATACTTGAAATTGTTGGATTTTTAAATTTTTGCCAATTTGGTAAGTGTAAAATAATATCTCCTACAAAATTAACTTTGCATTTCCTGACTTCTGGTGCAGTGGAGCATCTTTTCAAATGTTTGTGGGCTGTTTTCTATTTTCTCTGCTGTGACATGTCTTTTTGATCTTTTGCCCATGTTTCCTCTATGGGGGAATTAGTTCTTTTTCATATTGAGTCTTTCTAAGAAAGTTATGACCAACCTAGATAGCATATTCAAAAGCAGAGACATTACTTTGCCAACAAAGGTCCGTCTAGTCAAGGCTATGGTTTTTCCAGTAGTCACGTATGGATGTGAAAGTTGGACTCTGAAGAAAGCTGAGTGCCGAAGAATTGATGCTTTTGAACTGTGGTGTTAGAGAAGACTCTTGAGAGTCCCTTGGACTGCAAGGAAATCCAACCAGTCCATTCTGAAGGCGATCAGTCCTGGGTGTTCTTTGGAAGAAATGATACTAAAGCTGAAACTCCAGTACTTTGGCCACCTCATGCGAAGAGTTGACTCATTGGAAAAGACTCCGATGCTGGGAGGGATTGAGGGCAGGAGGAGAAGGGGACGACAGAGGATGAGATGGCTGGATGGCATCACCAACTCGATGGACTTGAGTTTGAGTGAACTCTGGAAGTTGGTGATGGATAGGGAGGCCTGGTGTGCTGCAATTCATGGGGTCACAAAGAGTCGGACACGACTGAGCAACTGAACTGAACTGAACTGAAGAACATGATATATATCTTTTTATTAAGGTTATAGTTAAAACCTTCCGAAACTATTTATTCAATAAATTTCATCATTTTCTCTTTAAAATCTTGTATACGTTTTGTAGTATTGTTAAGCGCTTTATACTTTTCCATTAAATTATAAATGTAAATTAAATTAAAATTACATTGTCTGCTTTTTTCCATGTGTATAGAAATGGAATTGATTTTGTATATTCAATTTTTAGTAGCATATTGTGAATATTCTCTTATTAATTATAGTAGTTCAGGAATTCCAGACTGAGCATGGTAGAGTAGCTTTTATTGGACAAAACTTCCTTTTCTGATAGTAACTAGATCAGCTTGGTTGACTGAAAGCACTATACAACAATAAAAACAAGTGGAAAATGGAATGATAATTATCCTTGAAAGAAGGGGGGCTCCATATTTCTTTGGGGTGCCAAGGAAGAAGTGTGGAAAAGCAGCACAATTTTACTGGCTTAAGGAAACAAGTGGTCAGAGTTCAGGGCTGCAAGAAGAAATAAAAATACTAATAGAACTCCAAAAGAGAAAAAACCATATGGAAGAAACCCTAAAATCTGTGTACAAATTCCTCTTAAGTTGTTGGCTGACTCTTAAATTGTGTGTGAACAGGAAGGGTCTTCAAGAATTCTAGGGAAGCAGCACAAAGCCAAAGGCAGGAGTTAAATCAGAACTCGCAGAGATTTCCTGGTGTGAGAAGTTCACCAAGTATGGGGCTACATCAGTTATTTTCCTCTTGACTTACCAAGTCATTCTTCTCTTACCAAGCTTTTTCTGAGCTGGCAAGAGAAAGTGGGATAGGCAATTAAGAATCATTTTAACTGGTTCAGTTGGGTTACCCTATCAACTGTAATGAGGAAGTTAAAAATGCACGTGGGCTCAAGAGACATCTCATTAACCACATTGGCAAAATGACGCCCTGAGAAAAGCCTAGAGGATTAAAAAGAAAGCCTCATTAAAATCCAAGTCAAAATAACAAATGTAAATATTCACATCATTGAAAATATTTGTGTGATTACATTTTGTGAGGACACTGTGTAAGTATGTTCATACTGTTTTTTCCAGTATAGCTTACAGAAAAAATGATACATATTCCAAAATTTAAAATCCAACAAAAACTAGCAAAATAGGAAAGACATTTGGAACTTCTTCCTCATGGAAGGTTTTACATATAAGGTCAATTCTCAGCAGAGGAGACTGGGTTGGCAGGAGCTGTGAGTTTTGGTGGGGGGTGGGGGAGTGTAGCACGCTGAATGTTTAGAGCACTGAGACCCAGATTGACCAAGTGTTGGCCAAATATCAAGCAACATGACAAGAGCAGAGCTTGGCACTTCTCCAACACTGTAACACTGTAACCATAAGCAGACCCATGGGTACAATTTTCGATTACTGTTTTGTAAAGAATTTTATATTGAGATTTCTTAAAAATAAAATTTAAGATACCTTGAAAAAAATACTGATTTTTTTCTCTTGGCATTATATGTGAGAAGTTCTCTAAAATGCTCTTTGTTAAAAGCTTTTAGTGCCCCATCACAGGACAAGACTGAAATGTCCTCTGAGTCGCCACCAGGGCCCTGTTCTGCTGGGCCCCTTATCATGTCATTCTGAGCACACGAACTGAATCGTCTATTTCCAAGCATCCAGAAAGGGAGGACTGCACTCTTGAAATAGCAGCACTCAATTGAGAAAACAGAGCTGAAGAATTCTGAATGTATAGGATTCCTGTTTATAATGTGAACAAAGAGGAGGAGGAGAATTACAGGGCTGCAGAAGTACAGAGAAGGAGCTTTGCTTTCTGTCCTTGTTCTGCCGCTCCTCCAACAATCCAGCAAAATGATGTCTGCTAACACTGCTCCACAAAGTGACCAGCGTGCATTCCAGCTGCTCGCCACACAATCAGTCCTTTCTGTGCACAAAAAGGCCTGAGATTCATGCTGGCTTTTGCACAGTGCATTGCGCGTCATGTTGGCCCACTCCCCACGCCCTTGCACCCACACAGGGAAAGAAGGAGAAACATGGTAAGACTGCTCTCACTGATGGTTACAAAGGCCTTCAGACCCCCGTTTGTCTGACCACGTGCAATTTCAACTTTGGTGATATTTGCATATTTGCAATATTTTTTATAAAACAATGATAATCCAAAAATAAATAAGAGAGGATAATGAATTCTCTGAAAGAGAAGTCCATGTAATGCTTATCCTGAAAAGAAAGTATTGAATGTTTTTAAGTTTTTTTGTGTGTGTCAGTCACTCAGTCATGTCCGACTCTTTGCAACACTATGGACTGTAGCCTGCCAGTCTCCTCTGTCCATGGAATTCTCCAGGCAAGAATACTGGAGTGGGTTGCCATTCCCTTCTCCAGGGGATCTTCTTGACCCAAGGATCGAACTCAGGTCTCCTGCATTGCAGGCAGATTCTTTACTTTCTGAGCCACTAAGTTTAAAGATTTTGGAATCTGGTTGGTCTTTCTCTTTTCTCACATTCCTTCTGCTCATACTTATCAACTATTTTTTTTTACATATATGCATTAATTGGTCATAGCTGAATCAGGGGTATTATATGTATGTATGTGTATATATATACATACGTACATACATGTGTGCATGTATCACATTATTTGTTATAGAATTAGTCAGTTTAAAAGAATAGAATTCTTTAACCAGAAAAATAAATCCAAATATAATTACTAAATGGGACATTCTACTTCGGAAAATCTCTCATATTTGTTAGGGGCACTTTGGTCAGATTTTCATTTTAGTTCTTCTATTATTTTTTTTTTTGGCCATGCCTTTCGGCATGCAGGATCTTAGGTCCCTGACCAGGGACTGAACCTGTACACCCTGTATTGGAAGCACAGAGTCTTAACCACTGGACAGCCAGGGAAGTCCCATTTTAGTTCTTCCACTTTAAATCAATTTTTGTACTTGCTACATTAACATTACAATGTGATCAGGACAGGCTACATAATTTGCAGATGACACAGCAAAATGAAAATGCAAAGCCCCTTGTTCATTAAGGGGCTTCAAGGATTAAGGATTTCAAGATCCTACAACAGACTGTTAAACCAAGTAAGGACCCTTCTGAGCACTAAACCCTTCTGAGTGTTGAACCATGTATGGGGCCTATGCAACTACACAGGCCCAGTGCCCATAATTCAGCCCTGAATGGGACTTGCAGGAAGCTGAAAGCTCTAGAACCCAGATTTACAAAGGATAAATAAACTTTGCATCCATAGAAGGTAGATGAACTCTGTGAGGTTAATGAACGGTGTTGTGTGATATGTAGCATTACCCGTGCAGGATGACTGGGCAGCTGATCTCCACTATTGGGTGGATACAGACCTGTTCGGAGATCTCTGTATATCCCAGGAGGGACTGAGAAGTTAAAAACTGCATTCAAGTGGTATTGATGCTGTGATTAAAAGTAATACTATGTTTCTACACAGGTCAAAAGTATTTTACATCATAACATTTGATGTAATATTACAATACACCTAATATACTGTTGGAAGACTCTGACATGATTGGGAAGACTGTTTTTAAGACTATTTTGGGTGAAACATGTTTAGAAATGTTATTTCTTATTGGAATGTCCATTCAAACATGGGGAAAATATCGACAAAAGTGACTTGGCGTCTATAAGCATTTCTGGGTTTTTAAGAACTTGTGGTGGCCCAGAAGGTGACGAAATCTGCAAGTGCACAAGCAGTGTGGGCTATGTGTTAGGGAGAAAGGTTCTCTTGGAGATCCTCACTCTCAAGATGTGTATTCCAGCCTCAGCAACAAGCAAACTGCTGTCCCCAGGCTAAGAGATGGTATCCAGGGTCTCGGGAACATTTGTTTCCATTTCCAGGTGGAGATATTTACTTATACTAACTCACCACAAGATCAGGTGCTAGCTCTACTTTGCAACAATTTGGTCTTTGGCAAAGAAAAAGTTCTGGCCTTAAATGTCTTGAAAAAGTCCAGTTTAAACATACAATTTCTTGCCCATTCCCTGTGGTATTTAAATATAAATAAGACATTTGGTGTGATGCGAACCAACTCTGAAAGGAGGACAATTTAAACCCAAACTGCCTTTTATTCAGTTGGTAATATTTTTGAGGAAAAGTGTTCTATTCAAATAAAGAGGGGAAAAATAGACTAAATTTATACCATATTTTTATTATTTTGAAAAACTTTAAGTACTTACATACTTTTCATATATTTTACCTTTTAATATTTACAGATTGGTTCTTCTAGGATATCACATACTGGATGCCGATTTTAATTTCTGCACAGACTCATGGAAAACTGCAATTTCACTCAAAATTTCTATTAATTCATCTAAAAATATCAGAGCTTATATATAAAACATTAAATTCATTCACAATTGCTTTAAAAAAGGAATTAGATGTTTTGATGCTATTTAGATCAAATGTGCTGTGCTTAATCACTCAGTCATGTCGGACTCTGCAACCCCATGGACTGTAGCCCACCAGGCTCCTTTGTCCATGGGGATTCTCCAGGCAAGCATACTGGAGTGGGTTGCCATGCCCTCCTCCAGGGGATCTTCCCAACCCAGGGATAGAACCCAGGTCTCCCGCACTACAGGTGGATTTTTTACTTTCTGGGCCACAAAGGAAGCCCCTTAGATCAAATGTATACTATTAATCAAAATTATGTGAAAATTTATCCATGGACCACTTTGGACCTAGACTTGTCTGCAATCTTCTCAACACTGGGCCATGCAGACTACAGTGGAGTATAATGATAGACGTTCTCAAGTACAGAAATTCCTTTTGGTGCCATCACCTCTAAAAAATTTCTAAGACCTTTCCAAATATTGGGGCACGTGTGCATGCCTCCTGCTCTAGCCAAGACAGTAAACTGTATTTTGTTTATTCATGCTCATTGAGGCGGTGGGCTTCCCAGATGGTGATAGTGGTAAAGAACCTGTCTGCCAATACAGGAGACACGATTCAATCCCTGTGTCAGGGAAATCCCTTGGAGAAGGAAATGGCCATCCACTCCAGTGTACTTTGGGAAATCCCATGGACAGAGGAGCCTGGTGAGCTGCAGTCCTCAGGGTTGCAGAGAGTCGGACACAACTGAAGCAACCACGCATGAAGGTAGTGTGTATAGAGAAGAAAGTGCAGGTGGAGGAAACAGACTGGCTTGGATTAAAATCCAAACCTTTATCAGCTGTGTGATCTCTGGCACATGACAATATCCCTAAAACTCAGTTTCTTTGTCAATCAAATGTCACTGATACAGCTTTGCTCATTCAGATTTTATATAAATCAAGAGATGTGGGTTGTCTAGCACAGGGTCTGGGCCAGTGCAGGTACAAACAAAATCTGAATTCCCTTCCATATCTATTCATTTTGTTTCTATGTCTCTATTCCATATTACCTGCTTTTGCTGCTAAGTCGCGTCAGTTGTGTCCAACTCTGTGCGACCCCATAGACGGCAGCCCACCAGTCCCTGGGATTCTCCAGGCAAGAACACTGGAGTGGGTTCCACATCACCTAGTAAACTGACTATTCTCAGAGTCTAGAATGGTCAGGTACCATTAAATGCTTTTTGAATGGAAGAGTAAACAGATTATTGTCTGGATAGCACAGTGGTTAGATTTTGAAGCCAGATTTGGAATCCGAATGCCACTTGTTCAGCTGTGTGACTTTGGGCAAATTACCTAACTTCTCAGATCCTCAGTTTCTTAATCAGGAAATCTAAAATCAGGAAAATAACAACAGCCTCGCAGGGTTACTGTGAAAATTGAGCCATGCTATATCTATCACATATAAAAGCTATATGACTGTTAACTATTCTTCTTCTTATACAGTCATACTGTATTATATAGAATGCAATTACCAGGTCTATTTGACTTTATTATGTGAAGCAGAGCTGAGGACAAAATACAAATTCTATTTTCTCGCCAGGAAAATCCTTTAAAATATTTTTAAGAGCTAAGCTAAGACATAAACCCAAGATGTGTAATAAAATCAATAGCAGGATGGGAGATCAAATCTCAGATTAAAATTAGGATAATAAGCTATGTTTTTCCAGTTGTCCATCTAATGATTGTTTATCAGCCATCTTTATTGAAATTAGAAGGAGGCTATGGCAAAAGGAGTACTACTTAAATAGTGTTTGAGAATCTCAAAAACCCTGTATTTCACATAACTAAGTCCTGTTCTACTTGTGTAAAAAGGAGATCTTGCTTTATTTTCCACATTATGTCTACTGCTGAGTCAGGGCACAAAGAAGAACAAATTGTGTAATTTGAGTTGAGAGAAATCATTTTTGCAGTTGTTCTTTAAAAAGGAAAAAAAAAAAACAAAACCCTCACATAATGAGCCAAAACTTGCCTAGAGATCTGTGTGCTCTGCTTCCATTGACGTCACTTGGAGGTTGTGTGGGCAGAAATTGGCTGACTTCCTCCAGCGTGTCTTTTGAAAACTGAACATATTGAAAAAAAATGCACCCTTTTAATCTCAAACTAGAGTGGGGAGAGGAGCATCGCAGGCAATTTTCCTGTTTACATCTAAACAAACACCTATAAAGCTCTGAGAGACACATTCACAGAATAAACCGTCTCCGTGTCCAGTAAAGGACACAGTGTGTTTTCTGAAAAGAGAATTGAGGGTGTTACAGCTGAAGCATCTTAAGAGATGACTTTGTTCAATTTCTCCATTTTTCAGATATGGAAACCGAAACTCAGAAAGATTCAGAAATATTCTGAATGTCAGGCAGAGTCCAAGGAAGAATAAGAACCCAGACATTCTGCTTTCTAGTTCCTTGCATAGTTTGGGACTACTGGGCATACGTAATCTGTTTCTCCATACTTATCTCTCATTATATAAACCTAGGCACTGAAATGACTGTCCTTGGAAACTAGGGGCTTTGTGTACTACAAAAGTTATCAGTTGCTGACATACAACTAATGGAACATGGTGAGTATGAACTGAAGAGATTGTGGAGACAACTGGAGGCTGCTGGTTACAGCTGCTTCCTGGAGATGTTGCTGGAGATCAGCGTGGCGCTTGAGCTTTTCACCTAGGCCCTTCTCAGTTCCACGTGTCCTACTTCCCAAAGCTCAGAAAGGCTACCTCAAAGGGACAAGAAGAAGGGAGTAAACCCAACTTCAGCTCAGCTCCGCACCCCCTTTTAGGCTTATTCTCCCAAAGTTATGATCACTAATCAGTTGTGCATTCGTTGAAAAATATTTATCAAACACCCACTATGAACCAGGCTATGAACTTCCAGTAACCGTGAACATATTCAAAGTTTAGAGAATCACGTAATGAAAATGTATAATTACTATTTCTCCCACCAAAGATCCCCTATTAACCACAGTCAATTTCAACAATCTTTATCTCACATACATAATAAGAGAATATATCAATTTATTTTTCTCCTGAGTATAGATTACTACGTATTATTTAACTAGCCTTGTAAATTTAAATCCATAGGCAGAACACACTGCTGCTTAGTTTCATTCTGCTTCTTCCTAAAGAGAAGCATCTGTCATTGGCAATAGGTCACCTCCTCTGTGGCCCTCTGGTTGAAGACCCTAGCGGGGATTGCCACTTTAGTTTCTTTGATAAATGTCTGTGATGGTCAAGTTCATAGCAGTCCTAAAGGGGTGGTTCAATGTCTTATTCTCCTCACTCCAGCCACTCGTGCTGCATACACTGTGATATCCAAAAATCTTTGGAAAAAAGGTTTGATAAGGCTTTACAAGTTCCTAGGGCATTCAGAGTCATGGTGCCAAAGAGCCAGATGTTGAGAATAGAAGATACTGTATCAACCTAACAGAAGTAATCCAATTGAATATTACCTAGACACTAGAAATGGAGCTAAGAGGATCTCTCACTGATCATCAACACTGAAATAACTCTGAGAAAGTCCAAGGTCGATCAAATATTCTATCAATTGGAAATTTTGAGTATGGAAAGCTATTTTATAAGTGCAGATTTTTTTAAAAAAATCATAGACTAAGGAAATTATCTACAGATACATAGAAAAAATAATTACTGTTATAGCTGAGAAAAAATATTTAAGATTTGAATTCCTAAAACAGGCAGCAAGTAGATATACCTTCCATGAAATAAGAGCAGAAAGACATGAGGATACAGAAAAGCAAAAAAAAAAATCAAGATCAAAACCAAAGACAGCAAACTGAATTAAAGATAATTGTGTGAAATAGAGGAGAACTGAAGGAAAACTGTAAGTGCAATAGAAATGTCTGAATTCTCACTGGGAAGAAAAAAGATCCAAATTAATACTGTAGAAAATGGAATCAGAGATAGGATAAACAGGAACTGAGAAGGTAGTTAATAAAAAGTGTTGAAAGTAATGATGGTAAATATAATAGATATGGAGGACAATATAATAAAAAATCAATCCAAAGTTGTTCTTAAGAGAACAGCTGATGCTCCTAAAGAAGAAATAAAATGGAGTAATGAAGACCCAGTTAAAGAAATATTTTTGTGTGTGTGCTAGAAAGATTTATATATTCAGATTGAACATACTCACTATGCCCTAAGAAGTTAAAATAAAAACATAAAAGAGAGACGGGTTCATGCTAACAAACAACCTGGCTGAGGTTTTTCATTTATTAGAAGATAAAGAAAATGTTTTGTATAAAGAACAGGAGACAAGAGGGAAAAATTAGTAACAAAGAAACGATCAGATTAGCTTTGGATTACTTGCAGACATCAAATTCTTGAAGTCAAATAGAAAACAGCTAGAATTGGAAGTTTAAAAGGGTTTTAACAAAGATTTGTACAGAACATTAAATTCCAGAAATCATGTAAGGAAATAACCAAGAGTTTTGAGATGAAATGACTGTTAATGAAGAACCACAGACCCAGATAGTTGTCATCGATGGACAAATATGAAAACGATGGAAGGACTTTGTGGTATGTGCAATGGTTTGGAGAATCTACTGTCCATAGACATTTCTTTAAAAGTTTGCAAAAGGCTTTTATTGCAAGTGAAAAAGGGAGGAATCAAAGACAGCTATAAGCAAAATTGAGTCCCAAAACAAATAGTTATATCCTTGGTCTTATTTCATGAGAATATTCTTCTTTCATAAATAAGAATCACTGTTCATAACACAGAAAGAGCTTTTAGAAATCAATACAAAAATATAAATATGTTAGTAGAAAATAGGTAAAGGATATAAACAGGCAATATGGACAAAATACAATTTTAATAAGCCATTTTAGAATATGTTAAGTCATACCAGTATATCAAGAACATACAAGCAAAACTAATAAAAGAAAAACTATTAAATTTATTAGTTTTAACTTAATTGCATGGTAGATTTACATAAGATGCTGGCAAGGGTTCAGGGAAAATGAGATTCTTATTTACTGAATTGCATAACTCTTCTGAAGCATAATTTGGCAGTATGTGTCAAAAATCTTGAAAATGTTTATAACATTTGTCATCACAATTTTACTTCTAGGATTTTTTCCCTACAAAATCATAATAATTTATTCCCAAATGTAACTATAATAATATTAGTCCTTGGATTCTTTATAATGGAACATAAACAAACTAAATGTCCAATAATAGGAGGTTAAATAAATTCTGTACATAAATTTTTGACCATAACAAATGATGGTTTGTAGGAATTTCTAGTCAAAATAAATGGCTAAGCTTTTTTTTTCTTTTTTTTTAAAGTATGATCTCAATTTTTTAAAAATGTTTTTCTCTCTCATTAAAATGGCTAAAATTCATCTATGTTTTATGGATAGTAGAATTGTAAGATATATGAATTGTGTGCTATGTGCTGAGTAAAATCTAAGTGTTCTATAATTATGTCACTGCATTCTTTAAGATCAGGAATATAGCATTTTAAATAAAATACTATATCACTAGAGGGCACGACTACTGGTCACCTATTGTCATATATTTTATAACTTTATTTTCCAAAAATTTCACAGGTACTTTTATAAGCAGAGAAATGAAGTTTGTGTCTTTTTTCAAAGAGTTTAATTAGGGGGCCAAATATGTGTGTATTAATTCATCAAATTCCCCCGATGGTTCAGTGGATAAAGAATCTGCCTGGAATGCAGGAGATGGACAGGGATCACACAGGGTTCCATCCCTAGGTTGGGAAGATCCCCTGAAGTAGGAAATGGCAATCCACTCCAGTATTCTTGCCTGGAAAAATCCCATGGACAGAGGAGCCCAGTGGGCTACAGTCCATGGGGCTGCAAAGAGTCAGACATGACTGAGCAACCATGCATGCACATGACAAATCTCTGCTGGAGTTTATAGTATTTATTGGCCAACAATGACAACTATAAACTAAGAGTGTGAGTTTCCTGTCCAATACACTTCCCTTTTTTCTTCCTTGTAAAACGAATGCTAGCTTTGACCTGGATAGCATGTATCCTGCCACAGTCAGACAGAAATGCTTTTAAAAAATATATTATTTTTTCACTGTGGTAACCTTGGTTTATAACATTATATAAGTTTCATGTGTACAACAAACTAAACTTTTAGAAGACATATGCTTTTAAAACTGTCTTCCAGCTAGAAGTGACTATTTGTCATAGTTCTAATCCATAAGACATGGGAAGGAGTTTCCTGTTTTATTGATTAAAGGCTTTTGCTTATCCTCATATAATCAGCAAAAATGGTTTTTAAAGTTTCTCTCTGTTCTTCATGCCTTTAATCCGGATGTGATGTCTGGAACAGCAGCAGCAATCCTGCAACCATTATAGGTGAGAAGCCTGAGGAAAAGACCAGGAGTCTTGCAGAGATGCTGGCCCTGACACAATCCAGCTATTGAGTCAAGGTTGGCAGCCACTTCAGACCTCCGTGAGAGGAATAAACTCTTATATGTTTAAGACACTGTGAGCCAGGTTTTCTATCGTTTGTAGGCAAATGAATACTGATAAGCCATGGTACTGAATGGTTTCTGATTTTGTTTTAGTTGCTAGGAAGGATTGCTAAATCAAATGCCCAGATTGAAGTAAGTAGTTCAAGTGTCACTTCTCCTTTATGTTGTCTCAGTCCAATATTTATTCTTAATTGCCTAGCTTATATTGTTTGTGTTAGAACCTCAAATCCTTTAGCAAATTGGTGAGATCCACACACTAAATAAATGTGTACTTTCTCTGTCGTCAACTGGCCTCTCGTAACCTTTCTCTTCTGGAGAGTTCATGCTCATGGGTGTATTCAACACTGACTTGAAAACAGGGCCATTCATTCTGGTGCTTTCAGCAGGCAAGGGGCTTTGAAAGAGAACAATATAAAAGTGGAAGACACTATTCCTTTTCTTACAAGACATGAAATTAAGTTGGGAAGATTCAAACACAGACTTTCGGCCTCTGTGTCTGTCTCTTTGTCTCTGTTACAGACACCACACACACCTCTCAATGGAAAAACACTTCTGAAGTTTGAAATAAAAGTTGCATTCAACAAGCACTCTCAGTCTCTGCTTGTGCCAAGACCTGTGCTGGGTTTTGGGAATGTGAAGGTGAGAAAGACCTTCTTACCTCCTGAGGCTCACTGAGTAGGTGAAAATGTACCTAATTATGAGCACTGTTGATGCCATGGTGTTGTAAATGCTCTGGTGGGAGTGGGAGTAGGCTGCTGTGTATAAGGGATGTACTGGCAAGTCCTTCTTGAAAGGACTAGGACTTTTCTAGGACTTTCTAGATGGGAAGTCCATCTAGAAAGATGAGGGGTGCTAAGTACATTGGAGACAGTATTTCAAGCAGAGGAAAGAGCATGGATACATGCTGAAAAAGAGGGAGTTGATAGATTATAAGTGTTTAACTATTGCTGTTAAACAGTTAAAGGAGGGCCAGAGATGGAGCTGGAATGTAGGCAGCAGCAGAGTTGAGGGGGACTTAGGGAAGCATGCTAAGGAACTGTTAAGTGGTATGAGCTTCAGGGTAGAGCCTTGACTAGGAAGCCAGACTTATTTTGGCTTAATTCTCAGCTATATCACAATTTTGGCACTCTTAGGCAAATTCTTTCATCTCTCCATGCATGTCTCCTTTTCTTCATCTATAAAATAATGATAGTAATATAGACTTTATAGTAGCAACAGTCTTAGTAGATATGTTGCAAGCATTACAGTAGCTATATGTAAAACATCTAACACAATACCAGACTCATAGTAGATACTCAATAAGTGGTAGTGATGATTATAACTGAAGGGTTTAATGTAGAAAATTGCCTTGGTCAGATAGGAACAGGGTGTATGTACAATAAGAATTTAGGCTGTAAATGTGAGTGCTAAAGTCACAAGAACTAACAAAGTGCAGACCATGGCATTGGTTGGGCCAATTCTAGGAGGCAGTGGCTCAGAGTAGTTATCTTGGGACCAAAGGGAGATGTTTCTGGCAGTGACCCAGAGGACTGAGTCAACCTATTTTTTAGGAATCAGTTCCTGTGAACTAAGGCTTACATATGTTAGCTCTACCTCCAGCTCTAATGCACCATGATCATGAAATCACCAATGCAAGGAAAAGTTGTCCTCTCCCCACACGCTCACATACCCGTCCCTTGGCACATTCTAGGTCCAACCTCTCTAGAAATTGTCCTCATTTGCTCAAAAGTTCAACTTCTCATAAGAGGTGCTAAGTTGTTTTTGTTTTTGTTTTAATTTGGAGGCTAATTACTTTACAATATTGTAGTGATAAGAGGCACTAAGTTTTAAATCTTGTTTCAAAGAAATATATCAGATGCAGAGAAAGATGTGTGGAAAAGGGTGAGACATTCTCAAGATGTCTGTTTCACAGGAAATAAGAAGGTTGGTACAGCTGAACAGAAAGAAACACGTGGGGCAGAGACATGAAAGGTGATGAAGCACAGGCCAGTAGAGGAGAGCAGCTGAAGGAGAAGCATGAAATAGAAAGCTATGCCTTTTCTGCTGAAATCCCCCTGTGCTCTTTTCGCTTTCTACCTTCTTCCCTTGGCCCCTCCAAGATCACCAAAGCTGATGACTTAGCAAGCCCTATCAGTAAGCAAGAGAAGCCTTTGTTTACAGGTAGAAAGCTCTGCCTGGCTACAATGAGAGTACTTTTTAGCCAATATGCCCAAACTGTTCTTGCCCAGAGCAACCCTGCAGAGACTTACAACCACATTTCATTCTGATCTTTCTTAGAACACTTATTAGCAAGGCTAGCACTGAACTTAAAGAACACTGGATAAAGGACTTCTTTCTGGATCAGGAATGGGCATATTAGTGTAACTGAATCCCGCACCGGCCTGGCAATGATGGCAGCTCTCAAAGAGAGGTCTTGGGATGCTGGGTCTCTTTCTAGTCTGAAGGCAGATCCTTCTCTCCCTAATTATCATGGCAACTCACATTTGGCAGCAACTTCATCCTGTGTGTTAAACGTAAACCTGAGTTTGTTTTCCAGGATTTGATTAGACAGCATTGATTTTGAACATGAAATCCTTAGCTGGATTTTTTTTTTATTCATGTACCTCATGCAGACAACATATATTTGGGTCTTGCTTTTTTTTTTTAATTTATTCCACAAACTCTTTTTAAATGTATTTACTTATTTTGGCCATGCTGTGCAACAAGTGGGATCTTAATTCCCCAACCAGGGATCGAATCCGTGTGCCCTGTATTGGGAATGTGGAGTCTTAACCACTGGACAAGCAGGGAAGTCCCAAATCCTTAGCTTTTACTGTTCATTATCATTATGAGTAGATTTCTAATCATTGATGGATTTCTTTCTGGATGATACAAAGCTTTTTTATTGCATGTGGACCTTCTTAAAGCTGAGGGGCAACCTTCATGTTACTGTCAATTCAGAGACTAAATCTCAAAACAATTCATCTAATTACTTAATTTTTATTTAATTACAGGACTGTCTTTATTGAAAAAACAGGATTGTCTGCTTTACCTTATCTGACTGCTTAACTGTATTTTTAATGAGAATTCATCAATAATATTTTATTGTAATACCATCTCACATTAAAAGGCATTACATTAAATGAGCCAATATTTAAAGGTAAACTATATATATTTTTCTGAGAAAATTTTCCTTAAAAAATCTAAATTCAAATCTGTAGTTTTTCAGGCTAGACTGGAATCATATTTCAGACAGCAGAAACTAAGACTGAACCCACCTAGGTAAAAATGTTCCCGTATTTAGCAGGATTCATTTTGTACTGAGGGGTCCAAATGTTTCATTTTCAATTTGAAATACGTGTTCAAAGTGTAATGTCCACTTAAACACAGCTGCATGGAAAGTTAAGTATCTGCCATACAACCCCTTCGGAGAAGTCAATGGCACCCCACTCCAGTACTTTTGCCTAGAAAATCCCATGGACGGAGGAGCCTGGTAGGCTGCAGTCCATGGGGTCGCTTGAGTCAGACACGACTGAGTGACTTCACTTTCATGCATTGGAGAAGGAAATGGCAACCCACTCCAGTGTTCTTGCCTGGAGAATCCCAGGGACGGGGAAGCCTGGTGGGCTGCCATCTATGGGGCCGCACAGAGTCAGACACAACTGAAGCGACTTAGAAGCAGCAGCAGCAGCAGCAGCAGCATACAACCCCTTTGGATAGGTTAATTGTGTGGAGCTCATTGGAATCATGCAACTTAAGTGCACTTTGGACGGAGAGAAGGTGGCTTTTGTTGGGGCCTCCTCTCTCCCTGTGTTTCCATTTGCATCATGTTTCTTTCTTAGAATAGAATTCCCTTGTTTCTTTGGAGTGCTCACCTTAAATCACCTTTCAAGAAAAATGGGAACAACTTATAATTCCTGTTATGTGGCTTTACTGAGACCTTGAACTGTTTGATTTCCCAGCTCATTGGAATTCTCCATACTTAAACTCATATGAAGCCAAGAGTCAAGGTATTTTTCACCTCTTACATTAGTTCATAACATTCACACGTGTGTGTGCTAAGTCACTTCAGTCATGTCTGACTCATTGTGAAGCAATGAACTGTAGCCCACCAGTTTCCTCTGTCCATGGAATTCTCCAAGCAAGAATACTGAAGTGGGTTACCATGCCCTCATTCAGGGGATCTTCCTGATCCAGGTATCGAACCTGCATCTCTTACATCTCCTGCATTGGCAGGTGGATTCTTTACCACTGAGCCACTGGTAGCCCTTATAACATTTAAAATAGTGTAAGTTAATGGTATAGACTAAAAATAGTATAAAATGCTATATTTGAAATAGAATTGTAATAGCTAGCTTATAACAGTTAACAAATACATCGCCCCAAACTATTTGATGTAGAGATAATGCCCATAGGTATGGTCAATGTTTTGACCTAAAATATTTTTAAAATGTCAAAGTAAGTTTGAGAAGAAAACTTTTTGTGATTGGTTTTGTTACTGTGATTCAAGTTTTCATAACTGGCATCATCTTAATGGCTCCTTCAATTAATTTTTAGAAGTAGGTGGGATATAAATTATGCATGAATATATAAATGGATCAGGTTTTTAACTAGAATAAATGCCTTTGGTGACAGCTTAAAAGAGCCACTTTAAGTCAGCTTATAACATCTATTTTTAAAAGACTTCAAAATTTGAAGTTAAATGTTCTCTTTTTACTTCAATGACAATGGTATAATTATTCTTGGGATTAAGTACATATTGTCATTATTAATTTCTGGATAACAGACTATCAAGTCAAAGATTCTATAATTGCATACCTGCTATGTGCTTGTCATAGCAGGAGACAGAGGATGAAAAAGAATGATTCCTTTTTCTATAGGTGTTTGTCATTTGGTAAAAAGTCTAAAAGAAGATGGAACAAGCTAAGTGCATAAGTGAGCTACAGAATCAACATATGTGAGTTCAAGGAGGGGCAAGGTCATAGTAATAAGGTTGATATCTCTAAATACCACTCAAAACTCCTTAAATTCTGTTTAATTTTCAAAACTCAGTATGTTCAGTCAACAAACATTTGAGAACCTATAGTAACAACAGAAAAGAAAAAAATCAATTCAAGTCCATACATAAATAATTAAATTTCTAGTATTCACTTTTAAAATTCAAAATTCTTTGGGCACCAACCACAGACTTCATGCCCTCCTGTCTGGGAGCCACAGGGGAGAGCAGGGAAAATTAGAATAATGAATAAATTTAGCACATGTTCTTTCTCTCTGGAGCTCATAAGACTTCCAGGGCTAATCATAGCAAAGTCACAAATATGGCAGGCTCCTTTCAGAGGAGTTTGTGATCCAATGGAGAAGATGGCAGATATGCAACTACAAAGTAGAAAATGGTTTCTTTCCTGTAATAGGGTTGTCGTAAAAATAATTTGGGGAAATTTCTCAAAATTCGTATGCCTGAGATTCATTCCAGATCTAGGTGAATGAAAATGACTGGCAGTGGAAGCCTGGATTGAACATTTTTAAAGGCTCTCTCCAGATGTTTCTGGCATGGACCTCTGGTTAAGAAGTCCTAGCCTAGAAGTCCTTTGAATTGCTTGCCTTGGTTTTGCTGACTTTATTACAAAGCGTTCATAATGTTCAGAAGGTTGCCCTGTTTTCCCACCATTATCGAGCCATATGGATGGAATTCTTAATCCACAGTAAGAAAAGATAAAACCAGCTATTTCAATGTCTGGCACATATATTCTTCCTTTGGTTATAATGACCTATGACTTTCTGTTCACTCATCTCCACATAGATTTTCATTTTAATGAGTGTCACTCTATCAGACTCTCTTTATACATCATTTTTATTATTCTTGATAATGATTGCTTCCACTTTGAAATCTAGTTTTCCTAACTTGGCACAAGATTAGAGTTAAGTTAATCAGAAACATTAAGATTGTTTCTGCTCTTTGGCTTGGGCTGGGAGATCTAGTGTGCCTGTAAATGAAGCATTATCTGTGAATGTGTCCCAGCAAAGTCAAAGCATGTGGTACTCTGGGAGGATATACATCCCAAGCCTATTTGCAATAGAAATCCTGAGTCCTGGGAGCAGGTAAGATAGCTTTTCTGGCATGTGACTTACAATTGCAGAAAAAGAAAATATGCCTTTCTTTTATACTATTGACTTTTAACAATAATATGTGAATAAACATTTCAACATTTTAGTTTCTTAAAGACTGTGTTTAAAAAAAAGAGAGACAATGTGTTGCTCATGCATAGAGAAGCACAAGTATAGTAAGTAAGTGAAGTCACTCAGTCATGTCCGACTCTTTGCGACCCCATGGACTGTAGCCTACCAGACTCCTCTGTCCATGGGATTTTCCAGGCAAAAGTACTGGAGTGGGTTGCCACTTCCTTCTCCAGCAGATCTTCCCGACCCAGGGATGGAACCCGGGTCTCCCACATTATAGACAGATGCTTTACCGTCTGAGCCACCAGGGAAGTCCAAGTATAGTAAGGGCACCCAAATTCTCAGAGTACTAAGTTGACCAGAGACATGTTCATGTTAGCAATTTTCATGTTCCTCCACAGACCTTAAAAAGTGCAGGGCAGGAATAGAGATGCAGATGTAGAGAAGGGATGTGTGGACACAGGGGCAGGGGGAGGAGAGGGTGAGATAAATTGGGGGAGTAGGATCGTCATATATACACTACCATGTGCAAAGTAGATTGCTGCATAGCACTGGGAGCTTAGCTCAGTGCTCTGTGATGACCTAGAAGGACAGGATGGAGGGTATGAGTGATGTTCAAGAGGGAGGGGATATAAGTATACATATAGCTGATTCACTTCATTATTCAGCAGAAACTAACACAATATGGTGAAGCAATTATACTCTAATAAAAACACACACAAAAACACAAAATTAAGTAGAGGTCAGGAGTGTATGGGACATCTCTGTACTTGCCTCTCAATTTTACTGTGAACCTAAAGTTGAAATAAACCAATAAAGAGGTGCATATTTGCTTTCTTGGACTTGGTGCAGCTTGTCTAACACTAACTAAAAGGGGTAGGCTGTAGTTACTGCTTATTCGTTTGATCCTTCTCTGTGTTCTCCTCCTTCTACTCATTTTTGTCAATCTATAGCAATTTCAGGGAAGACGGTGCTGATTCCTCGGTGAGTTTATGATGCATACTTAAAAACGCCAGGTGTACTAACTGCCGTGCTAGGTTACCAGTGGAATCAAGCTGCGCCTTTGAAGCTGTGCACATTTTCGTCCTTCTGTTTTATCTCTAGTAGGACATAGCCTGTGGAGCATGAATCATTTACATTCACCAGAGTGAAACAAATCAATAGCAGTCTCTGATCTGCTTCTTTGGCCTGTCTGAATGCACAAAAGACCCACAGCTCCAAACACCACAGGGAATGCCTAGAATCTGTCTAATAAGCTTATTATGTTAATAAATCAGAGAGTAAACAATTTTTCAGGAAACTCTCGACTTGTCTACTACATCCCAACATTAGGCTTCTTCAGAAATCTCAGATAATAGAACTTCTTTTTTGAAAGTGTCATTATCAGAAGTTTATAAATTCTTGTGACTAGTGTGCAATACAAGGTGAAAAAAGGAATATAACTGGTACCCTCATGTCCCTGATCTATCCACACTGGGAGGCTGGTACGAAAAAGAAATGAGACTTCCCAGCTGGAGCAAGCTGGACAGGAGGAGCTGAGCCAGGGTCCTCCCAGGTCAGGTTGGCAATGGTTCAGCAAGAGCCTGAATGTGTTTAGACCTACACTGATGTAGGCTTGGGGCCTCTGTTGGTGGATCATATTATTCAAATCTCAGGCCTTCTCTAGAATGAGCCAGTTTCCTGAAGAGAACTTAAAGAGGTTCTTGAGAATATGCAATTTGGCTTGACCCTGGAAGATCAGACTGCTGAGTGAAGAGATTCTATTTACATTCTCAGGCAAACTAGAAAGTTCATTCTGCTCCAAACAAGTTAAGCTGAAAACAAGTAGAGTGTGTTGCCACCATAGTAAAGGAAGATTAGAGACAAAGAGTAAGATTAAGTGGGGTGGGAGAAAGGCATGAGATACAGGGACTCCTTCACTGTAGCTCAGTCACTATAGGTTAATCATCTCTCTTTTTTAAAGCTTTATTGAGGTATAATTTATTCACCATAAAATTCATCCACTGTAAGTCTAAAATTCTGTCATAGTTTATCCAGTGGTTCAAATTTCTCCATGATCCAGCTTTTTAACACTTATTCTTTTAAAGAATTTTTTTTTTTGATGTGGACCATTTTAAAAATCTTTATTGAATTTGTTACAATATTGCTTCAGTTTTATGTTTCGTGTTTTTTTTTTTGGCTGCAAAGCAAGTGGGATCTTCACTCCCTGACCAGGGATCAAACTCACACTCTCTACATTGAAAGGCAATGTCTTAACCATTAGACCACCAGGGAAGTTGCATAATCTAGTTTTAGAACCTTTCTATTATCCTCTAAATTTCCTATTGTCCAGTTTGCCATGAGTCCCTACCTCCAGCTTCAGCAGTTACTCATTACTCATCTGCTCTCTGTCTTATACACTTGCCTTTTAAAAGGTATTTTATATAAAAATGGTCAATATGTTGTCTTCTGTCTGGTTTATTTCACTTAGCACAATGTTTTGGAAGTTATACAAATGATAAATAATATTCTGTTTTACTGATATTCCACACTTTATACACTTATCAGTTAATAAACATTTGTATTTTTTCTAGTTATTGGTGATTACAATAAAGCCTGTATGAAAATTCACGTACAAGTCTTTGTATAGATATCTGTTTGAATTTTCCTTGTGTGGTTAACAAAGAATGGAGTTTCTGGCAAACATGCTTACCATATGGTAAACAAACATAATCGATACGTTTAAGAAACTGTCAAACTGGTTTTCTAAAGCAGTTGCACCGTTTTACATTCCCATCAGAAAGCTATGAGACTTCCAGTTTCTCTATATCTTTACCCACATTTGGTATTGTTAGGTTTTTAGGAATGTAACCCTTTCTAGTGGGTGTGTAATGGTATCTTGGGATTCCCTTGTGGCTCAGATGGTAAAGAATCTGCCTGCAAGGCAGACACTCGGGTTAGATCCCTGGGTCAGGAAGGTCCCCTGGAGCAAACAATGGCTACTCACTCCAGTATTCTTGCCTGGAGAATTCCATGGACAGAAGAGCCTGGCTACAATCCAAGGGGTCACAAAGAGTCTGACATGACTGAGTAACTAACACTTTAGGGCTTCTCTGGTGGCACAGTCAGTAAAGAACCCACCTGCAATACAGAAGATACAAGAGACAGTTTCAATTCCTGGGTTGGGTAGATCCCCTGGAGAAAGAAATGGCAACCCACTCCTGTATTCCTGCCTGGGAAATCCCATGGACAAAGGAGCCTGGCAGGGTACAGTCCATGGGGTCACAAGAGTGGGACATGACTTAACAACTAAACCACCACCAATGGTATCTCACTGTGATTTTACTTTTCAGTTCTCTAATGACTAATGATGTTGAACACCTTTTCAACATGCCTGTTAGCTATTTGAATATTTTACATTTTGGAGAGAGAGATTTACCAAGCTCATCATGTCACTTTAGCCAGAAGTCTCACTCAATTCCTGCTTCTTGAAATGTTCCCTCTCTGCACTGTGGGGCACCACGTGCTTATATATTTCATCCTGTCTCTCTGCCCACTTGTCATTCTTTGGTCACACCTTTTCCTCCATGTGACTTTTAAAAGTTAGCATTTCTCAGGACTCAGTTTTTAAATTCTCTTCACTTCTGACTTTATTGTTTTCTCATTCATGTTATTTTACTTCAAGGGCCATAGTCATGATGTTAATTTCCAAATTCATATCTGTAACCTTGTCTTCTCTTCAGTTATAGTCAGTATAGTGACTGCCTCCATGAAAACCTTCACTTGGATAGCTCATAGAAATCTTAAATTCCAAAACATGCTCCAAATGAAATGAACATTAATCTTCTCTGAAAACCTTCTCGCTCCCTTTCCTTCCCCATTTTCCTTTCCTTCCCTCTTCCCTCCCACCCTCTGTCTCTTCCCTGCCTCCCTTTCTTCATGCCTCCACCTCCTTCTCATTCTCCACTAGTCATCTCCATTAAAGTAAATGATACCATATGTTCAGCTGATCCAGCCAGAAACCTGGGAGTCCTACTTGATACCTGGTCTTTGTCACATTCCACATTCAAGCTTCACCAATTCCTGCTAACTCTATCTTCCAGGTATGTATCAATCTGTCAGTTATTTCCCATTTCCTTCCCCCCCATCCTAGTACCACCAGCATTTCCAAGAGGGACTGTAAGAATCTCCCTCAAAATCATTCTCTACACAACAGAGAAAGATACATGTATTTTAAAATACGACCACCTTGCCTCCTTTTACACACACACACTCTTAAAATCCTCTAACTGCCTCCCATTTCTCTTAGACTAAAATCTGGAAAATAAAACATATAACCTAGAAGGCTATCACTTGTTTTTTCTAGAGCCACTTTAGAACCCTCGCCCTTCTCTCTTCAGAAATCCTTCTCTTTCTTTTCTGAAATTGAGTATATACTATTCCCTCTGTTAGCCCTGTCTCCCCAGCTCGCTTCAACTCATCATCCCCTACACATCTCTTGCCTCTCTCCTTAAGAAAAGTCTCTTCATCAAGAAAAACTTCTTGATTTACCCACTATTTATTCCTCTACCTACACACTCCAGTTATAACATACACATCTCTTTAAAACACTTAACACAGTTGTAAGCTCATAGTTATTTGCATGATTACTGATATAATACTTATTCTTCAGATCCTCAACTGCATGAAAACAAGAACTCTGTCTTTTCATCACTGTCTCCTGAGCCTAGCCCCAAAATTAGCTCAAAATAGGTGATAATCAATATTTTTCAGCTATATGAAGTTATAAGTGAATTAAAGCTTTTAAGTTCTGTTCAAGAATACCAACAGTATTCTCAGAAATATTTTCTCTAAGAGTCGGACATGACTGAGCAACTGAACTGAACTGAACTGAACCAAGAAAGATGAAAAATAGAAAAAATTTTTGAAATTTTTGAAAAATCATCTGGTTGGGTATTTTTAAAAATTCACTTCTAACTTTCAGTAATCATACAACTTTAGATATATTTATGGAATCCATGTTTGCTTTCTTTAAAGTATATATTCTTAGGGGTAGATCATATTACTCACTTTTATCTTCTGGGTACCCAGAATTACATACATGGAAACAGATTTACAAACACTAAAAACAAAAACAAAGCTACCATACTTCACTGTGGATGCTAGTTTTACTAACATCTTTGATCTTTGTTTCTAAATAACCCATGATAGTGATTTTTATTTTATATGTATAATAACCATAAATGAAATAATAAGAAACTATTTTAAAGGTTTACTGGGGCTTAGGTATGTTGGATAATTTTTCTCAGATCACAAATTTACCCAGAATTCTAAGACCTTGGATGCAGCAGAATATAATGGTTAGGCACAAAACTTTGCAGTTAGACGGATCTAAGTTTCATCATTTACTAATTGTGTGGCCTTGGGCAGATTACTTAGTTCCCCTAAGCCGTAGTATTTTTAACCTTTATAGTAAGGTTCATTGGGATCATAGGCTACCATAATATTCACATGAGATAATACAGGTAAAAGTATGCAATGCAGTTGTTGACATACAGTAAGAACTAAATAGGGTCAATAGTACTATAGATAGAGATAAGAGATTACATTCCAAAAGAAGAATTGATGTAAGTAAACAAAATGATATATCCATGGAAATCATAAGCATAGTGGAATAAAGAATTAGAGAGTGGTGGGAGATAAATTATCAGAAGGTAGAATGGGACCAGATTATACAGGCATCAAAAGACTGAAAGACTGAACTTAGTGCTAAAAAATTAAAATCCATTGAGAGGAATATGTGGGATATTTTAGTTTATAGATTTAGACAATAAACTGCCATAAGTTATTCTTATTTAGAGTAAATAACTACACTTTTCTGAAATGTGGATAACTGAAAGGGTACAGATTAACATAACGAATTCAGTTTTTTCAAGAAAAGAAAGCCCTTAATTAAAATGTCCTTCATAAATACTGGTTAATTACTGAGTAGAAGCTTTCATTGAAAAATTCTGAAAGAAGAATATAGTACAAATATTTAAATAAATACCAACATGTCAGTGTATAATATGCACTAAACATCTTTTCAAGATCTCTTACTTTTCCTGGTAGGATTAGAGTTTAGTGAATAATTCTTTTCTCTTTAGTCTATGCAGTCAATCTACAGAGAAATTATAAAATACTCAAAAGCAAGACTTTTGTTGTATAAATAGCCCCCAGCACACAACCTTGTTTAGTACAAATACTCAGCAAATACATGCAAATATTTGTCAAGGGACAGATGACAGAAAGGAAGGAAAGAAGAAAAAAAGGGCAGGAAATATCCCTTAAAATATTGTTCCTCTTGCCTAGAGATCTATTTGTCACAGATGCTGCCTCCCCAAAGGGCTGTCTTTTATTTTCTTGAACATTTACAAACATTTAAAGAGAACTGTTTACAAATGGAGATAAGCACTGGTTTTCTGACAGGCTGATGTAGGAAACTGATATTTCAAATACTAAAGCATAGAATGGACACGTAATGGAGAAACCAAACCCTGGACGATCATTGCAAAAATGTTAACCATTATATGCACAGGTTTATTAAGATGCAGCTCCAGATGAAGGGAGTGGAAGTGAAGGAAAAAAAAAAAGAAAAAAACAGATTCTCACGGCATCATGAAGAAAGACTCTCTTGGACACTAAATATTTGGCTTCCAGGGTGGAGGATGAAAGAAACTGGGGGATGTTGAGTGTGACTAAAACCTAGACTTGAAAATACAGAATAGAAACATGATGACAGAACTAGAAAATCAAGAGGTGAGTTGGGTCTGAGACTTCAGCAGACCCTGAATGAGACTGCACACAAGTAGGGGTGATGGTGTAAACTCTCTGGCTTTTGCATGAGTTGATGTGAGCTCTGCCACTGACTAGCTCCAAGATCTCGGGGATGACACCTAATTTACTGGGTATAATCTCCTCTTCTGTAGAATGCTACTCACATTACCTGAGACTACAATTTCTTCCTAATCAAAGCTTCTTTAATTTTACTAACTTGATTCTTAGGAAGATAGCTCAGAGGAAGAATGTGAGGAACACTGGATCTGAGTTCAGAGATCATGAAAAGAATAGTGGAGAAGACAATAAGAAAGATATACACGAGTAGGACCTTAGTGTTCAGCAAGTGCCTGTTGACTAATCCGTAAGATTTAGAAACAGAGAATGTCCCCAGGAACAAGGGAAGAGAGGGCTCCAGAAATACTGCTAGTTGCCAACAATGTGAAATGCCATAGCCAGTAAAAGAAAATAAAACCCAATGAGAGCTCTGGGATTTGATGTGTAGCATGCCAGTGACCTTAAAAAAGTATTGAGACCAGCATACAGGCCTTGACATGAGATCCAAGAGCCATGGCTAAGAAAGGGTACAAGAAGGGTCCAGTTTGAGTATGGAGGGCCTGAGCATCTCAGGGAGCATTTCTATGCTGTAGAATCAGAAAAATTCTGAAAATTATTAAAAATCAGTACATACTAAGTGGTTACTAGGTGGATCCAACTTATCCAGTGTGAATCACATCTATTGTTTAGAGAAAATATAAGCCTAGTGTGAATCCCTACAAAACAGAGGTGCTAGTGGTAAACAATCTGCCTGTCAATGCAGGAGATGCAAGAGACACGGGTTGGATCCCTGGGTCAGGAAGATCCCCTGGAGTAGAAAATAGCAACCCACTCCATTCTTGCCTGGAAAATTCCATGGACAGAGGAGCCTGGTGGGCTACAGTTAATGGGGCTGCAAAGAGTCGGACATGATTGAGTGACTGAGAACTATTCCTATGACTTATTCCACGTGGACAGTGGTGGTAGTGGTTTAGTTGTTAAGTCACGTCCAACTCTTCTGACCCCATGGGCTGTAGCCTGCCAGCCTCCTCTGTCCATGGGATTCTCCAGGCAAGAAACTAGAGTGGGTTGCCATTTCCTTCTCCAGGTGCTCTTCCCAAGCCAATCATTGAACTTGGGTCTCCTGCATTGAAGGCTGATTCTATACTGACTCAGCTACGAGAGAATTTTGGCACCCAAACTCTATGAATGTGTGGAATATGGGCTGCTAAGATTCAGAATTGCACTCATCTCACATGCTAGTAGAGTAATGATCAAAATTCTCCACGCCAGGCGTCAGCAATATGTGAACCGTGAACTTCCAGATGTTCAAGCTGGTTTTAGAAAAGGCAGAGGAACCAGAGATCAAATTGCTAACATCCCCTCCTGGATCATCAAAAAAACAAGAGTTCCAGAAAAACATCTATTTCTGATTTATTGACTATGCCAAAGCCTTTGACTGTGTGGATCACAATAAACTGTGGAAAATTCTGAAAGAAATGGGAATACCAGACCACCCGACGTGCCTCCTGAGAAACCTATATGCAGGTCAGGAAGCAACAGTTAGAACTGGACTTGGAACAACAGACTGGTTCCAAATAGGAAAAGGAGTATGTCAAGGCTGTATATTGTCACCCTGCTTATTTAACTCCTATGCAGAGTACATCATGAGAAACGCTGGGCTGGAAAAAGCACAAGCTGGAATTAAGATTGCCAGGAGAAATATCAATAACCTCAGATATGCAGATGACACCATCCTTATGGCAGAAAGTGAAGAGGAAATAAAAAGCCTCATGATGAAAGTGAAAGAGGAGAGTGAAAAAGTTGGCTTAAAGCTCCACATTCAGAAAATGAAGATCATGGCATCTGGTCCCATCACTTCATGGGAAATAGATGGGGAAACAGTGGAAACAGTGTCAGACTTAATTTTGGGGGGCTCCAAAATCACTGCAGATGGTGACTGCAGCCATGAAATTAAAAGATGCTTACTCCTTGGAAGGAAAGTTATGACCAACCTAGATAGCATATTCAAAAGCAGAGACATTACTTTGCCAGCAAAGGTTCGTCTAGTCAAGGCTATGGTTTTTCTAGTGGTCATGTATGGATGCGAGAGTTGGACTGTGAAGAAAGCTGAGTGCCGAAGAATTGATGCTTTTGAACTGTGGTGTTGGAGAAGACTCTTGAGAGTCCCTTGGACTGCAAGGAGATCCAACCAGTCCATTCTGAAGGAGATCAGCCCTGGGATTTCTTTGGAAGGAATGATGCTAAAGCTGAAACTCCAGTACTTTGGCCACCTCATGAGAAGAGTTGACTCCTTGGAAAAGACTCTGATGCTGGGAGGGATTGGGGGCAGGAGGAGAAGGGAACGCCAGAGGATGAGATGGCTGGATGGCAGTACCGACTCGATGGACACGGGTTTGAGTGAACTCCGGGAGTTGGTGATGGACAGGAAGCCCTGGCATGCTGCAGTTCATGGTGGCGCAAAGAGTCGGACATGACTGAGCAACTGAACTGAAATGAACTGAACTGAACCTTCAGCAGAGCTGTTAGAACACCTAGTATATGTTGATGCAGCTGAGGCAGTAGCTTCTTTAGCTGATAGTGACCCATGTACTTAGGCCATGTGTTTAACAGATCTTTGGGAAGAATGTCCCACTTTTAGAATATGTATTAAATAATATTTTAATAGTGGTCATAAGTTGTTTATGACCAATCTATTCTCCTAAATCAATGACAAAATTTAAATAGGAAACTTGACAAATTTCAGTGTGTCGGTAAAAGGAAACCATGCTCAAGAGGGACCTGGATCCCTTGACATTTGAGGAAATGCCTGGAGTCATTGAGGATGTTTAGTCTGAAGAGTGGAGATTTGTCTTCCAGTCTGTCTTATGAAAGGGAGAGGACATTTGTTCTCTGTTGTAACAATAAAGAGAAAGACAGACATGGATTTCAGCTCAGTCTAATGGATACTTAATAGTAACTGGAAATGTCAAACTACTGACCACCTAGTGAAATATCCAGGTCTCCATCAGTCACTGAAAAGTTTCCAATAGGGAAAAGTGACAATCTTCATTCTCAGTAGAGAAAAGATCTAGATAACAAAATAAAAATGACGAATCAAGGGTGGTAAAGAGCTTACTTTCTGAAGCTGCATGGTACCTAAGTACAGAAATTGCTTTAAAACCTGCCTGGACACTGCAAGAACTGAACACTTTATCATCATCACCACTGTTTTGTTTGAGAAGTGAAAATTGCTGTACATGGGACTCTTAAGGGAAAGAGTTCTGCAATCCATCTGTTCAGTTTATGAAGTATATTTATTATCAAATAAGGTTTAAATTGAGAAAATTCTTAAGGGAAAGTGGCAGAAAAATTGATGAATGGCAAGGGGGAAATTGAGAATGTTCATACTGAAAGAAACTGGAATCTGATTTGATATTGAAGGGAAACAAACAAAGGGGCAGGAAAGAGAAGAAACAGAGGGAAAGAAAGTTGAAAACAAGGTTTTCTCAGTTGAAGACTTTTTTTTTTCTGGTGTCAAAACCCAGGAGACTTATTATTATTTTTTTTTTTAAACATGAATTAGTAAGAAGACTTTAGTCAGCACTGTGAGGAACTCAGGGAAGAAGGAGACAATTTAACAAAAGTCTTTGTTCCCAGGTGGTCACACTGCATGCTAATAAACAAGAACTTGGTGTGCTGTGGTTATCCAATATGAGAATTAGCCACAAATCTTTCACTTAACAGGCTTTGAGAGATTCCCCTAGATGAATCAGGCCGGCTGCTCCTGCCGGCCTTACTTTCCATTCCAAATCTAATCACTTGCAAATTTCAATCTGGTTTAAGGAAAGGTTCCAAAGCATATTATTCAAAATATAGTAAAAGAATTTTAGCTAAACATAATAAAGAGTACAGCCATATCTTGCTATCTGCAGGGAATTTGTCCCCAGATCCTCCTAACCAACCCCACCCCCCTGGGGAATACCAAAATTCATGAATTCCCAAGTCCCTTATATAATATGTCATAGTATTTGCATATAACCTGTGAACATCCTCCCATACAATTTAAATCATCTCTAGATTACTTACAATGTCTAATACAATGTAAATACTATGTAAATAGTTGCAAATATAATGTAGATGTTATGTAAATAGTTGCCAGAGGCAAATTGAAGTTTTGCTTTTTTGAAACTTTCTGATATTTTTGGGGGGGAATATTTTTGATCTGCAGTTGCCTGAATCCGGCAATGTGGAACCTGTGGGTATGGCAGGCCAAATGTACACTTATTCTAACCCTGTTTTACAAATTAAAGCCAGCAGGAGGATGAAGGAGGTTAAAGTAAGCAAGTCTTCCTCAACTTCATTTTAAAGAAATTTCCAAATGCCTTTAAACATCGTGTACCAAAGAATTGTGCAATTATTTCAATTACACAGCTATTTCAACTACATTTTTCTAGAATATTTTGAGTTCCTCAAACTAAAATCCCATATTGCACAAAGAAAAAGAAGGGAAAAGTCCAGAGATGCTAATGGTTTGCTAACAGATTGAATCCTGGGGTCTGCATGATGCTTTATTTATATTAAAAGTTGACTTTATTAGCCTATAACCCCTCTGGTCTTCAGGCCAATGGCCACCCTAGATTTATAGGTCACTGCAATATGTGTGTGTGTGTGTGTGTGTGTGTGTGTGTGTGCATGATAGTCACTCAGTCTTGTCCAACTCTTTGTAACCCCATGGAGCCTACCAGGCTCCAATGTCCATGGAATTCTCCAGGCAAGAACACTGCAAAAGGTATTTGCTATTAAAAACATATTGCAGGACCTGGATATTAGCATGTAGATGCTAGCACTGGACTTTTTATTTCTTTTATTCAACATTCTGATTCTAAAACAAACTCTCTCAAAGATATGCCCTCCTCCCCAGGTAGCCTGATAAAACAGCACAGGCCACCTGCAAGTTTCAAAATTGAAATGTCATAAAACGAAACAATGGATACCCTTCTCTGTGGAACCTCTGTATCTCCCAAGCTCTTAAATACATTGAGGAAAATGTGCAAAAACCAAACCTGGTCTAAGATTTACCCTGAGATGACTTTTGCTTGGAAAAGAAAAAAATTTCTCCTCATTATCTCTGGGACTGTAACTATTAGCAAACTTACAATTTTGTTTATTCATTTGCTGAGCTTTAGTATTACCTAAATTGCAAAGAAAATATCCCAACGACTGCCTTCTTCTTGCTTGTTTTACCCCCTGAATGCAATTTTCCCTCTCCTTACCAGCCCCAAATGGAAATTATTCAGCCAAGTTCTTTGAAATCCCCTTTGCTGAAGGATTTCTTTTATGTCGGAAACTTGGCATTAACTTCCTCTGTCTTCTTCAACTTTAGGGCCCAGTGGAAGCTCAGCTCCAAATTCTCTTTTTCTTAAGTTCCAGGACAGAAAAATAAAGACAAATTCACTCCTTCGTGGATGGAGCTTCCAAGCATTACTTTTAATCCTGTTTTATTTTCAGTTTTCCCACTGTCAATCTTAAACCTTCTCCCCGCCATCAGATTCTGTCTGTGGTGTTTTTCTTAGTTCCACACATCCAATTTACCATTCCAGTTTAGCCTACTCTTGCCTGACATTTCACTTCCTAACTGGTTACAAAGTGACTCTTGATTCCACCCATCTACACCTATGGTGCTTGGCTCATAGTATGTGTTTGGTAAGTGTTTATTAGATGAATAAACCCATGAGCCCCTCAAC